>NC_086328.1:46976604-48434104 GCF_036172605.1 Pelobates fuscus
CCTCACCCCCCAGGGCTTCCACTGCAGCAGCCTGCAGTGCCAGGTAGGCTTCAAATACACTGCAGCTAGTGAGTGAGAGTGATCTTTTGTGTGTGTGGGTGTGAGCCTGCTGTTGTGAGCATGTGTGTCAGTGAGCATGTCTGTAGTGAGCATGTATGTGTGTCAGTGAGCATGTCTGTAGTGAGCATGTATGTGTGTCAGTGAGTACGTCTGTAGTGAGCATGTATGTGTGTCAGTGAGCATGTCTGTAGTAAGCATCTTTGTGTATACCAGTGAGTTTGTCTGTATACCAGTGAAAGTGTGTGCTTGTGTCAATGAAATTGTCTGTGACTGCATGTGAGAATGCTTATTTTTACTAATAGTTATGATTAAAAAAGGAACATACCAATAATAAAAGAATATATTTATATATCCTTTAGTGAGAATGTTAAATATCCCTCTATAACATTTAAAATATGGCTACGTCTTGCTACCCCAGAGTGAGCAATTCTAATTCATAAACATATATTTTATATATCCTGATGAAATTTGGTGACAAACTGAAACGTTGATTTGGAAAATAAAATATATATATATTATACACACACTACCGTGGCACAGTGACTTATGGGGCTGGCATACATTTTTTTTTCCAGGGCTGCTTTGCATATCCAGTCGTTGATCAGCTGGAAAGTGAAGACTGAGTGTGCTGGGACCCCTCTGCACTGCACAGGTAGATAATTGCACATAGGGAATGTGGGCCCTTGGAGTCCCAGAGTAGTCAGGGCTCCTCTGAACCTCTGGGTCCATGTCAACCGCCATGGGTGTCATGCACTGATGGCGGCCCTGCTAAGTATAATAAAAACATATAAATTGCATATATATCCGTGGTTAGTGCTGACCCACATCAGTAGTTCACATATGGCCGGAACATAAACAAAAAAACAACAAAATCTGAATGTCTGACTTTGGTCATCTCGATCAATAGGAACAGATGGAAGTCTGGTAAAGTTAGAAATTCTTGACATATTACAGCAGCAAACTCATTTGTGTAATTCAAGTAAAGTAATTCAAATATGATAGGTCGTATGGAAAAACAATAACTAATACCACTGTGCTGGTTTCTGCAAGAGCTGACTATGACTAAATGCAACAATTAATAGGACATTCTAAGCCATATAACCACTTGTTACGGACACTCCACAGACTCATATTGGATTACCCTATGTTAAAGTACCGAAGACGGTTCCTTCGGTATTTCTATTGCTTTTACCCATTGGATTATAAATTCGTGCATACGAACTCGGACCACCCGGCCCCTGGCGTGTGCCGCCACTTAACCCTGTTGACCTCGGAAACAACCTAATGGGGAACCACCGGGAGGTTGCGGTTTGCGGTTAACCGCAACCTTAATTGACTACTTCAGGGTGGCCTCGTTCGTCGACGATTTTCACCATATCCAAACTCCCGAACGAGGACCATCTACACCACGGCGTGTGTCTGTAATTAGAACGCTGAGGCTGCGGTTAACCACAGACTAATTGGTCCCTTCAGGGCGGTCGACTTTCGGTTCCTGAAGGGTTGGGACAACCAGCCAGAGAGCGGTATTCGTGATGCTGGCCATCCGTGTTTAGTTCCAGGAGTTTTGGGACCGATACCCGCTCGCCTATTCACAAGCGAAAAAGATGGCTGCCATGTCGTGTTCGGGACAATGAGACATGAAAAGACATATCTAGCCATACCGTTCGTGAGGTCTGAGCGCTATTCGTCTATCTGATGCGCTCAGACCCGAGCAATCTAACGAATGGTGGAATATCAGGGATATTGTGCAAATTGTTATAAATATATATTTTATTCTGTTTTTACATGTTGGAAATGCACGTGGGATTCTGTGCACTTGGAGATAATTGCATCGCCATAACCGTTGGAATCATTATCTCCAAGTTTTGCAGGGATTATTTCAAACGATGCAGTGTATTGTCATTGGTCAACTGTATGCATTGTCCCTGTATCCCATCAGGTCCAGAGGGGGCTGTCCCTGGACCTGGGCTTTTGCATAAATACCGCTAACCCTGTGCCATTAAAGCCAGTTCGTGTTTGACCTTCAAATCGCAGCCTCGACTCGTTTTGTGGGAACCAGGGTATCCTAGCTATACTAGAGCTAGTGGGATTGCTTTGTATTCACAGGACTCTGGTGGTCTGCCGACCGGAACAGCGCTTCTCTCTCTCCACCCTCGGGAACCAGGACATCCAAGCGGTCCAGCCTTCAGCTAGCCTGGGGGTAACCGTAACACCACTACAGACCATTTTTTTTTTATGGAACCAGGAGTCCTCTGGTGCCATCTCTTTAGCAAAACCTTAGAAGACTGAAGAAACCAGAATACTCCCAGGAACCATAACCCCTGTAGTGAACTGTTGTGGTTATAGTGTTTAGAGTGCTCTTTAAAAATGCAAAATAAGTCGGTATATAACCAGTTCCATTATATAACTCACAATGGCTTCACAAAGCTACAGTTAAAGGAATAGACAAGTATGATCAAATATCAATGTGTTTCTGGTTCGAAGTTGACACTTTGGATAATCAATGCAAAGGAAATCAATAATGAAAGCAGCAAAAGCTAAAAAAAAAAAAAAAAAATCAATCCACTATTGAATTATTTTGTATTGGGCAATAGCAATCAAGATGTTGTATATATCCACAAAGATCCAATCCATTAGGATATAAGAAAATTGTTAACCATCCTAGGTAGCCTGCTTTAAACTCTCAGCATGTTTGCAGTAAGGTTGTTTTATCATTCTTTATTTACTAAACACTGAATTTTGCCTAGATGTGTGAAATTCGGTCATTTGAACTCTATCAGCACATTGCATTCTGTACCATATGGCAAAAAAGTGGTATAAGTAAATTCACCTTTTATTGTAAAGCGCTGTGGAATAAGCTGGCGCTATATAAATACCAATAATAATAATATAGCATTCTAATTTTTACCAAACACTGGATTTATAATAGATCTTACACCAGGCAAATCTGCAAAATGAATTCCACCTGCATGTTGCTGGCCAACTCCCACAGGGCAGCCAACCTTTAATGTGTACAAAAAAATAAAATCAAAATAAAACTCTATGGGGTCAATATAACTCCCATAAACCTAATCGGGAGACTTTCATCCTTACTTAACCCTCATCTGACACGTCATAGGTGTGAGCATATTTCCTAAATGGTGAACAGTGTGTGGCTGCTCAACTACTAATACCCTATTCCCTGAGACATAAAAAGTAAAGTTCATAAAAGGGGAATAAGGGGGGGCTGACTCTAGCAAGCATTTGGGGGGGGGGGAGGGGGGAATGGATTAAACACATCAGTGACTGGGCAGCTATTGCTACCCAGTTGGTAATGGCCATATCCTATTCACAGTGAAATAAGACCTGTAAATGTATAGAGGGAACCTGCAACGGCACCCCTCTGCCCTCGCCAATTGCTATAGTCTGCTATTGGTTGGGGCACATACATTCCCTTTATATTTTATATTATTACATAACAATTTTGATGTTAGAAATAACAATGTCGAAGGAGTACCAGGATTCTAGAACTGCCACATAACCATGCAATTGTATGGGGAAACCTATATTCTCACAAATTGTTGGATTATCATGAAGGGATGAGGAATCCATGAGAAGGAAGGTGTTAAAGGTTTGGTTTTTGGAGGCTTTATTTTTTGGCAGTGTTGGGCTTTAGCCTTGCTTTCTCCTTTGCTTACCACCCGCAGAATAATGATGCTACTATATTTGCTTATCTTTCTTTAAAGCAGCATATCATTCTATTTATATCTGACCCCTTGATAATTACATTGACCTGCTACCATGGGCCTAGTTTACCAGAAACAAAGTTGGTCATTATGTGTGTGTTCAAACTCAAATGTTTATGGGGAGGTTAGCTATGGTTGTTTATCCTCAGTTCTTCAGCAACCATTAACAAATAAGGGATTCTTGCCATGCCTGAGCTGTAATCTACTTGCTTGGTGGTTAGGAACATCTTTTAATCTATTTTGTTCTAGGACACCTATACTGAATGGAACCAAACAAATATCAGGCATAGCTTGTGAACAACATGATATGGTAGTCCATCTACAACACGCACATCCATGTGACCCTCAATAAGCTACTCACTAGACATGTGCAATTAGTTTTGTTCAAATCTAATTTTGCCAATTTCCTTGACAAAACAGAGCAGGGATCCAAGGAGGTGCTAAGCTGCTACGAGTCATTATGAGTCAGGACCTGGCCAAAGATGCACCCCAAGTAACACTCATTTTATTAGCCACTGACTGCAGGATTTGCAAATTAATTATTTTTTTTGTTTTAAATAAATTTTGGACACTATTTAGTTCTATTTACTTGGCTTCATGTTACCCGTTATTCTGACAATACACTGAATTCCTTTATAATGCAGTTATGTAAAAGTCTAAATGCAGCAACAGACAGTGACACTTAGAGTCAAGCGAGGAGTAACTGCATCTATCAATTAAAAAATTGAATTGTTGTTTTTCTAGCTAGATACACCTAGTGCTAATACACATACTGGAAATCAAATATTTCAACACATTTATCCCATCCAATTACATAATTAACTACCCATTCATCAAGCAGACGGTAAGGCAATAATTCATAAATAATGCATTTTAAAACAGAAGGTAGATGCCAGCACTGTACTTCTGCATGAATGTGTATGGCTCATTCACTGATACTGAGAAAATAATTCTATCTGATTGCACATGGTTGTGTGGAGCTCAGTACTTTTGTGATAGTGTGGCTGTGGAACTGTCTGCTACATCCTTTATTTCGCTGGTTTTGCTCTGGTGCCTGTGTTTTATGGGGAATGGACATTTACTTAAATACAGAGGCCAATAAGTACACATTTACCGATTTTAAGCTATACTATATTTCATCCAGTGGACACAATTACTAGTTATGCTCTTGCATTAGAGCTGGGCAGGGATTGCAATGGAGCACCTGTGATAGGCTAAACGGTATTCCCTGGTTTTAATTAATTCTTTGAATATACATTTTCACATGTTTTAAAGTGATTAATTAAATGCATTTCATCAAAATGGGTCTGCTATAGCCTGGAGTGACTCTTAAGGCAATGCACGATAAGCTTACATGCTGTTGTAGTGGTTATGGTGCCATTAAGTTGAGAATGCTGTCCCCTGATTCAACAAACAGAGATTCGCAGGGGTCCCCTGGTCCTGCCCCCGGCTTGGTTTTAGGTAGCAATTTTAATTGTGTCCATATTTTAAAGATATTCATTAGCTGGTTAGGTTAGCCTGTGTGTTCAGCCAATGATTGTATAAAATTGTTATTACTAAAGCAATGAAGAATTTCTGAACTTTTGGTCAAATCACTTGAAACTGGTTTTACCAAGAACAGGATGGCAGCTGTCGCATCCTTAAGGCCTCATAGTCACTACATTGCCGTGTAGTGGATATGGTACCTAGATTTCCCCTTTAACTGCCATTGTAATTTTGTTTCATTGGTATATACATTATTAATATTGACCGTAGAAACAGAAGATGAAAAATGTAGCGGAGTGCAATATTAAAATCCACGATCTCCGCTGGTATAACAGGTACATCCACAGTCAGCGCTGAAAAGTAAGGCAATATCCCCAATCCTCCCAATAACCGGACGAAACACAGTTTGGGAGTCAACTAACTGGCTTTATTCACAACGTGCATATTTATACAGTTCCCCATGCAAGGGGTTTCCATACAGTTGTTTCAGGGGATTTCTCCCATCATGCAGCATAATTCTCCCAACAGGCTTTGCTGCACGAGAGGGATACTCCCACTAAAATGGACGATTAAGTGGATTATCCCCTCGTGCAGCAGAACTGACAATCTACACTAAAATACGGTTTTAAAGTTCTATTCGGTAGATTACCATGATCGAACGTTCGGTAGATAGCTGGAGTCTGAGCGCATCTTTTGGGAGAATACCGCTCAGCTCCCAGCTGAACTGACCGAACGCCGCATGAAATACACTTAGCCATCGAGTTCGGTTTAAAACTACCGAACACCGATGGGGAACAGAATGTGCTGAGAGCGGAACTCCCGAACGCTCTGGAAGTCCAGCGGTGTTCGTATCATCGAGTGGCCGTTTTTAGTTCCAGGCACTCGACGACCGAACACCGCTGGAGAAACAAAGGATCCAAGATGGCCGACCGCTGCATGGTCGGTAGCCGAACGATGGCCACCTAGGAGAGCCTTTAATTACCGATTGCAACATTGTTGCAATCGGTTAATGAGCGCCACACGCCTCTGAGTGTGTGGTCCACCTGGGGAGCCCGTTTTCGTTTGGCGAACGGCCCGGATAGCCGCGATTCGTCAAACGAAGTGTTTGCAGGCTGGTAGCTTAGGACTGCCAGCATGCGAACGGCCATAGTAAAACACATACATAATACAATATACACATTTACAGCTTACGGACAACCTTGGTACAGCCCATTCCAGAGGTGGCTAGGTTTGCCACAAAAAATAATAAGAAAATGTAGAAATGTAGTTGTAGAGCAGCATTTGGCTAAAAAGTGCCATCATTATATTACCTGTATATTAATGATTATATTATCAATTATACTATCACCCTTGCCTTTATTTATATTTATCTTTTCCTACTTGTGCCAGGTCTTAGTATCTGGGTGCAGCCATTTTATTCTCTCTCCAAGATGTCTAGTTGCCATTCTGTAAAATTGATTTTCCTGAGGATTATGGGTAAATTTGATTGGCAAATTAAACATGAACTCTGCATACGCTCTGTCCATTGCCACATTTTATACAGTTAAAGGAACAGTACGTACACAAAAGAAAAATTACAGTTGCACATTTTACAAGACTACTTAAAATCAACTATCTTGGCAAACAAATATGGGGATTCAGTTCCACCATGTGGTCCTATTGTGTAAAGCCAAACACTATGTCACAGTACCCCAATATTGTAGGGTCCTACACTCATTTTAACATGTTAACTTGCAATACTTACAGCTTAAACTGCTTCCAGAAACATCTCAATTTATGATTCCCTGTGGTCACCTCCAAAGGGACACCCATAGCGGATGGGTGAGGTGCTCAGCCCTTTATGTGTAAAAAGATGTAAAAACAAGAAAAAGAGACAAAAAAAAAAACCATGGAGGTATATAGAAGAAGATTAGATAACGGTTATTTCTGGTCACAGAGCAGTTTTAAAGCCCTTAGTGTCCAAGGACGTATCAGGTATGTCCGACAAAAAACAGTCCTTAAGGACCGCGGACTTACTTACCTGATACGTGGGCGGGGAATTAGACCACTGGAAGCAATCATGATCGTTTCCAGCAGCTCTGATGGTATTGCAGAGACATTGTTGAGACATCGCTGCAATACCCCCCCTCAATAAATAATTAAAAATAAATTAAAAGCCATGTGATCACCATGATCACATCGCCGCAATAGGAGTCTAGGAGCTGCCAGCAGGGGGACATTCTGCAGGAGCTGTCACAGTCCCACAGGCTTCTAAAAAGTAAATAAATAAATTATACATATATATGTATAATATATTATAAAATAATTTAAAGCATTTTATAATATATTATACATATATAATGCATATATATGATTTTATTAAAGGTGTACTTATATACAATACACTTATAATGAAATCATATATATGCATTATAAATGTATAATATATTATAAAATGCCTTAATTATAATATATTACACATATATAGGAAATAAAAGTGTGTATATAGTTGTGAGAGTGGCTTATGGACCTTTAAAAGGTCCCTACCCTACCGTGATTGGTCTGACGAACTGCAGGCTGATGAGACTGTCTGGTTCAGTACAGAACCATCAACTTCCAGTTCAAAGGTCATCAACACAAACTGCCTAAACTCCAAGCAAGCTGGTCTTGGCCTAGTATGGCCCACGCAAGTATTTGTTTTACCTCACTCTAATAAACAGCCGCCTCACTAGAAGTTCATGGGGCACTGCCGCGTCCAGCCCAGCCATGACTTCTATAACTGTTGGTTTTTCAACAAAACTGTAAGTTTATTTGTTTAACCATTCGGATATGGCAAATTTTACTAGTAACGCAAATTCAGCCTATTTCAATCGTACATAGCATGCCTCATTCTGCTTACTGTATTTGGCAGCGATGCCTCATTCTGCTTACTGTATTTGACCCACACTAGGCCGTATCGACTTATCATATGCATTTTAGTTAGTCACCCAGCAATTTAATGTTTCACTGTACATTTTAAAGTTATTCATGCACCTTTGAGCCTTCGTTGTTCAGTAATTATGTGGCTAGGTGTTGCAACAGACTGTCTAAATTTACATCAGGCCCAAACTGCCTATACCTGTGACAAAGGAAATAAAATATAAACTTGTATATACATTCTCTGTACACATAAATTTAAAATTCCTTATATTCTGTAAAGAAGATGGTCAAAGAATATCTTCTAAATGTCTTAAATCTTCTTACTAAATTACCTCATATCCATTTCTGTTAGTCACCCTACATTTTGTCTGCCCTCTGGGTATTCAGGTACTCGTTGGGCCAACATTGTTTGGTAATTCACTGTTTAGTAGATATGCCCAAAGGGACAGATTGCATGCATTTAATTAAGTAATTTGTATTAGGGTATGATCTTAAACAGCTAGCTAAACCTGCAGTTCTCTTATCTGCTGCTTTTGCATTCCTTTACTTTTTAACACCATACAGACTTTCTTTCTACGGTCTACATGCATTAGGAACATCATTCAGTCATGTGCAGTTTAAGCAATGAAGTTTTATATCTGATGCTAATATAACTGAGATATTCTACCATTATTCTAGCATTTCCTGATGCTTTCAACCCTAATCTTCCATGCCAGCTGTATATGCATAAGTATTTATCATCCTCCTAAGCATTCCAGGTGTAGGTCTTTTATCTCCTGTCTTTTCCTTTTGTATTATGTACAGCCATCATGGCCGCTAGCCTGTTCAGCCACTGTGGCATTCTAGAGGCCTCTGTTCCCGTTTTGATTCTATCTTCCAACAACTCATTTTATTGGGCTACGTGCATATGTATTGTATGATGTTTTATAAGTGTTTATATACAGATTCTGTTATTTTCACCATTTCATAAACTAGATGATTATTCGTATCTAGCAGGTTTTCTACCATGTCATCACCAACATGTCTTGGCTACATACACAAACTCCACAACCATTCTCCGATTCACATCCTACCTTCACCCGCATTAATCCCAACACAGCCCGCACAGCCACCCTGAAACTCAGGATTCAAATTGGGATACGCATATTTCCTACTCCTGGCAGCACTATGCCTTTACACCATGTGTTCATATGCCCTGTATGTGCAACCTGCCACAATCTAATTCGGCACCTCGTTTGGGCATTTCATTGAAAACATTTATAGATTTTGGATTAAGAATATAATGTCTTGTTTTAGGTTATAGGTAGTACATTTTTTAGGCACCTAGTATACAGTTATGTAGTGGTAATATTTCCATAATCTGATTATAAAAATGCCACAAACCGGTATTACCTTCGATGTGGCATATTAGATGAGTTACGATAGACGATACGCCTTGGGCCACACAGTCCATGTTTACAAATGCATTTCTGCACAGTCTACGTTTTGCTTACAAACATATTTATGTGTCATGTCTAATCATATTTTGAGATTTCTTTAAATATGATTGCATGGTTTAACACTACAGTTCCTGTCTGCGAATATTTGATTCTGTGGCTTTCCAGGACGCCATGGGGCCTGTACATGGGGGGTCACAATGTCTTGCAAACATCCATTTCCTTATGTCTTATGAAATAATATTCTTTTACAGGTTATCAATTCGGAGCATCATTTGCTTTTCAGATCAGCACACCTCAACCAACTTTTTCCTATCACAGGTTTGCTAACAACTTTTCCAAAAAGAGCTAAGAACATGTTAACATTAGGCATTTCTAAATTTAGGACAAAATGTAGAAACTATTTAGCATAGGCGTTGACGGTTGTAGATGTGTAACAGATTTTGGGGATCAAAGTTAGAAAAAGTGTGTGTTTCTTTTTTTAAATGTTTTCATCATATTTTATATATTTTTTTATAGTAAATGATGAAAATAAATAATGGTATCTTTAGAAAGACCATTTGATGGCGAGAAAAACAGTATATAATCTGTGTGGGTACAGTAAATGAGTAAGAGGAAAACTACAGCTAACCACAAACACTGCAGAAATGTAAAAAGAGCCCTGGTCCTTAACGGTAAGAAAATTGAAAAACGGTCTGGTCAATAAGGGGTTAAAGTAACACTCCTATGCCCAAATACAAAATAAATGACAATTCCAGTTTAGTAAATATACCCAAAATGAAAACTTGCATGCATTTAATTATGCAAAACCTGCACTTCTCTTCTTCAGAAGCCCAGACTTTCTGTGGCTGTCCAATCACCGACATTCCAATGCAGCTTAATGAGAAATCTTTGCAAGGAAGGTGCTCTGAACAATTGCTGCCTCTTGAGTACGTAAACCTCAACTGAGCTAAGCAAACGAGGAAGTAATAGAACCTTAACGGTTAATTTATAAAACCATCAATTTCTAGTGAAATCTGCACTTTTTTTTCTGCACAGCTTTTCAGTGAGCTAAAGTGCTTTAGGGGGGTTGTGTGCCCTGGAGTAGTCTTAAGAGATCAATAAGTTGCACCATGAATGTGGTAGAGAATTCTCCTACATTATTAGTTCATTCCAAAAGTAAGACATTACACAAAGCATATAGAAATATAAGTTTCAAGACATCCTAAATCAAATTTATATCACGGTCCCACCTAAGCCATAGAAAGACTTTCTTTGAAATATAACCATATAATGACTGGAACTGTTACTTTGGACTAGACTTCCTAAAACCTGTGTGGGAAACATTTTACTACTGACTTATTCATATTATGAATTAAAAAAGGCAAACTCATTTCTAGCGCTGAATATTTGTCTTATTCCTACTTTCCTTTCAGTTTTCCTTATGTTTTTAGGAACTTGTGATATATCTCTGAACCTGGGGTTCCTTTCTTTTTCATTCTTTCTTTGGAAACCCTGCAAACCTTATGAAAATACTCTGCCATTACATTGCTCCTTCACTATTGGCTTTGCCATCAGGAATGCCCAGTGTCAATGTAAATATTTTTTTTATTTGGGAATTGTTGATTTCTACTTCCATGAATCCCTGGTATTCAGAGAACTATAGCTTTCTCTTACTCTGCTAACCCTGGATCACTCTCTTTCGTGGTTTCAGTTTATCAAGGGACCTAGACCTAAACATAGAAGAGACCATAAGTATTTCTGTGTTAATTCTCCACAATCTCCAAAGTTAGCTGCCATCCATCTCAAATTTCTATTTTTGGAATCTGTAACACACTTTTAATTACCCTATAAAAAGGCAGTGTCTATCATATAACAAGTCCTAACATGGATCAGAAATGTGCCTGTTACCTCCAAAGGTATTTCCGAGCAACTAAATATACCTGGAGGTAGACTCATATGACATTTGATTTATGCCAATAAAAAAATCATGCAAGGGGCGGAGCCAGCAAGGCAACGGAGCGGTCACACTTTTCGGAGCTCCTGCTCTAACTTACCCTAACATAGCTTTTATGGTGGAACCCAAAGACCCCTCAAACCTTGCCTACAACCGGCTGACAAGTTATGGGCCGCAAAACGAAGAAGGCTAAAGCGGACAGAAACTCCCAAGGGAGAGACATTGGAGAAATGCTGCGGAACTCGCAGCAGGCCGCGTGGTCCAAAATGGCGCCGCCGCCGACCTCACCTCCTACTCCTCGGAGGACTTCACACCGGACCTCCTGGAGGGACCACCTTACGGGGCCATGTCAGACCGCAAAACGGCTCCACAGAGGACCGGGGACCCGGTCACCGCAGACCAAATTAAAAAGATGTTGGCGGACCTCCGCAAAGACCTAGCAACTGACATGGCTGGATATAAAGAGGCCATAGCAGGGGCCACATCTAAAATCTCCCAGCTGGAGGCCCACTCTACTGCCCAGGATACCAGGATATCAGAGGTGGAAAAGCAAGTGGCAGACCTGGCACGACAGCAACTAGCTACATCAGATAGGCTAGACGCTATGGAGGATCAGAGGAGGCGGTATAATCTGAAAGTCAGGGGGATACCTGACTCGGTCGACGCCGCCGACTTGCCCCACTTTATGAGGCGCCTCATTGGAGGCCTGCTCCCACCAAAGCAAGCAAAGTCCCTAAAGCTGGATGGTATGTTCCGGCTACCTAAACCGGCCAGAGCGCCGGCAACAGCGACGGCCGACCTCATACTCAGACTCCAAACGCTATCAGACAAGGCCACACTACTAACGGCTCTGCGGGGTAAAACCCCCTTTCCATTCGAGGGCTCCTCCATTACAGTTTTCCCAGACCTCACCAAGAGCACACTCACCTGGAGGAAATCACTGCAGCCTCTCTTGCAACACCTTCGAGCCAAAGATATCCCCTATAGATGGGGCACACCACGAGTTGTAATGTTTACACAAAACGGGACTACCCACAGAGCACAGGGATATAAGGAGCTGGAAGCGCACCTACAATCAACGGGCATTTTGCAGGCCCCACTGACGAGCGGAACGGGACTGTC
The DNA here is from genome assembly GCF_036172605.1 of Pelobates fuscus. Classification (NCBI taxonomy): domain Eukaryota; kingdom Metazoa; phylum Chordata; class Amphibia; order Anura; family Pelobatidae; genus Pelobates; species Pelobates fuscus. Next base: position 46,989,267 of record NC_086328.1, read on the forward strand.
CCAGCTGAACCCGGCCACCATTCGGGAATTTACCCCGAGAGGGCAACAAGGAGCCTCATCAAAGGGTTCTCTCACCTGAGAAACTCATGGGGACTTGTGTGTTCCACCACTTCTAAAACACCATGCCTACCACTGTTAGAGATTGTTTTTGTTTTATTTGTATTGCTGTTCTCCTTTATTTACGTTTTTTTTTTCTTCCTTTTATTTTTCATTTCCTTTACTAATGTGCAACTGGTACTACAAATGCAATGAATAATAGCCTTCTAGATGATCGACCAAATTGTACCATAAGCGAGAAATATACACACACATAGAGAGGACGCACTGATATTTGTTAACTGGCGGTCTGCATACTGCACGGTCGAGTGACCACCGCCGCTCACTAAATACCACTAACCCCCCCCCTCCTTCTGGGGAACCAACACTACAACGCCAACACATAGTCATGAAGAAGGAGGTATAACTCCATCGCAGGTAACACTATGCTGACTCCCCATTCTTACCACGCCCATAAGGGGCTCCACACTTGAGTCCACCTAACTTTGGATAGTATAATGTACTCAAATCTTACCACGCCCATAAGAGGCTCCACACTTGAGTCCACCTAACTTTGGATAGTATAATGTACTTAAACTATAAAATGTGCTATGCTTTTTTGAATGCCGACTATTGTCTAATACTGTTGACTGCTGCATTGGCAATTGCTGTTGGGGCATTGCCCACCTACTTGTACACTGAACGCACAACTAAATAAAGAATTAAAAAAAAAAATCATGCAACAGTCTTACAGCTTGGCACCTGACTGCAGAGCTACACAGCAAATCATACCTGACCCATAAAGCATACATAACCCGCCACCCTAATACAGATAATGAAAACACAACAGTAAATAGATAGATTGGGTCACAACTGTATTGAAACCATGTTCTGAGCCACCAAACCTTACTTGAAATGACCTGTCACCTGCTGAGCTGTGTACCCAGACAGATATACTTGTTCAATATCAAAGGTCCCCAGCGATCTGCATTGTGCAATCAGCCCTTGCAAGCTAGTGGCTCCGCAAGCCTGTACAGGGCACATCTTCATTTTGTAAAACAAACCAGTGTTGATCAGGGCACCACCACTGCAATGGCTGAACCATCTAATAAAGTTCAAAATGTCCAGACTCATTCAATTGAGGTGGAAAATGAAAAAACTTCAATGAGCGATCTATTTCAATATTCAAGAAGGATGACCCTCATTCTTTTCCTGTGCGACTGGAACACCAATTTCACATCGCTGCCCAAAGACCTTGCAAAAGAATAGAGCAAGACCCCATGGAGAAAAACAAATTAGTACAAATAATGCAAATAGAAATGATTAACCAACCAAGAAGCAACACACTCCATAAATGAGCAAGTGTCAGGATTCATAAATGAGCTCAAAAACTCAAAATGGGGAGGCATATATCATGGAAATAACTGCCTTGAAAATAACAACCCAGGAAATGGAAACAATTAGCATATTCAATATCTGGATAAAAACAGGGGGGTAGATGCAGCGCTTCAGTAATCCTTGACAAGGTAGATATGAAGAGAACCAGAGAAGAAATAATAGTGTAGTATTTAAAACTGTAGTGGTGATAAGTAAAATAAAAGATTTGCACTCACACTTTCCTGGAGCTTCAATACAGCTCCAGTGTACGCGCCTGGATGGAATAATCCCCGTCCTTCTTCAAGTTATAGGTGTGGTAGGGGGTATCCTCATAAAAAACAAATAAAAGTCATATATGGTGAAGTATGTAGAGCTATGACGCAAGGGTAGGTAAAAACTATAAAACGTACACTCAAGTGTAATGGAGCCGTAAAACCTGGCTCCTCTGATAGCGCTTGAAGTGGTATGATCCCCACTAAAGGATACAGGTGTAAATATAAATTCTTCCGTCCGTGTATATGTGGAGATAAACAAACAGAACCACAATAGTGTACACTGTAAAAAGGAGTGTAAGCAGAATAAATAAGTTAAACCTACTCACATGCTAAAGAGCAAGTTCCGGTTTGCTCAATCCAAAGTGCTTGGGTGATAGGATCCCCACCAGGGATTTAACTCCAAACAATTTACCAGCAGCAAAGTTAGGTCCGATTATAAAAAAAAAAAAAAAAAAAAAAAAAAGTACTTTGATGTTAAAAAAATAATAAAAGTAAAACAATATATAATAAAATAAAATAGTGATAAAAACTTTATAAACAGTACACTTAACGCATTTCTCCCTGGATAGGCTTTATCAAAAGTGTTTTATATTCAATATCTGACTTTCGCCAAAAGTGCCACACCGAGTCGCTGTTATGAGTACCAATGCCTTGTAAAATGAGGTGTAAAGAATCAGACTTTCTTCTTTGTCAATACAATCATTAACTGAATCTCCAGCAGAATATGACAAATGATGGATCAACAAGGACGATGTACAATGGGTGGACTTACAGACACATATTTGTAACCAGACAAGTTTGACGCACATGAACATTGAGGGCCCTGCTCAATGAGCTTACATGCTAGAGCGAGTAGGCTATAGTGACACAAAAGGTAAGTGTAGGGTAGAAAGGTAGATTGCTAGGATAGTATTCATTGAGGGCTTAGTGTTTTGTTTTACTGACCGTTTCAGGGGAGGATTCAGGGTGCGGGGAGGGAAAGCTGTTCACAGTTTAATTGATATGCTTTCCTAAAGAAGTAAGTTTTCAAAGATTTTTTTTAAAGGAGTGGAGATTGGGTGAGAGTCTAACAGAGAGGGGAAGGGCATTCCATAGGAACGGTGCAGCCCTAGAAAAGTCTTTAAGGTGTGCATCAGAGGTAGGAGTACGGACAGAGGTCAGACGTAGGTCTCTGGCAGAATGTAGGGACCTAGACGGGACATTTTTTTTATATTAGTGAGGATAAGTAGGTGGGAGCAGCATTGTGTAGAGATTTGTAAGCAAGTGTCAGGATCTTAAAGTAAGCCCTATATCTTACGGGAAGGCAATGGAGGGACTAACAAAGGGGGGAGAAGTGGGAGGTGCGGGCCCACAGGAAGATGAGCCTATTTGTTCACTTTATCCCTCGGAATCTCGTCCTTTCCTGCTACCAACCGAATGTTCATCCCACGGTGTGAACATTCATGCTTAAATCTGCACACTGTATATCACCTGCAGTGATTTTATGAAAAAATGCACTCTTCTTTTGTCTAGCTGATGCACTGGTGCATGCCTGAAATGAGAGGAATGACAAGGGGTCATCAAATGTAACCAAAGGTTACCATCCAGAACAATAAAATAAAGTCCTGGATGAGTCAACATTCTCTGATGGATTTGCTGGTGACAACGAAGCCACCTTTAACCACTGTAAAACTTTATAGGCTCCCACATAAGATCCAGATATCCAAATAAAGAAGGAGCACACTTTAAAAAGCATCTGGTGAGAATACTGGCAATAACAGCAAAACCCTGCAACCTGCTGCCAAAGCTTTGAGGAATCTGCTTTCCCTTGAGGAACCCCGATGAGGCCTATCTACAGATTCACCAAGGATAAGATATTGAAACATAGAATGTGACGGCAGATAAGAACCATTCGGCCCATCTAGTCTGCCCAGTTTTCTAAATACTTTCATTAGTCCCTGGCATTATCTTATAGTTAGGATAGCCTTATGCCTATCCCACGCATGCTTAAACTCCTTTACTGTGTTAACCTCTACCACTTCAGCTGGAAGGCTATTCCATGCATCCACTACCCTCTCAGTAAAGTAATACTTCCTGATATTATTTTTAAACGTTTGTCCCTCTAATTTTAGACTATGTCCTCTGGTTGTGGTAGTTTGTCTTCTTTTAAATATAGTCTCCTCCTTTACTGTGTTGATTTCCTTTATGTATTTAAATGTTTCTATCATATCCCCCCTGTCTCGTCTTTCCACCTTTCATAATCTATTCCCTAATTCCAAAGAAATATATATTACCAAGGACGCTATATCACAATCAGGAGACCTTTCATGGGAACTAAAGATCCCTGACAACTTCCAGCTACATCTGAAGATACTTCTAGAGACCCCTTGACAATACCCTAGACCTGCTGCTGGACTCGATACCTATTCCCTGGCAAGTGCTCCAAAAATGACTTGAGTAGCTGCAAAACCTTCCCCTGCTTGCCCTGTGTTTGTGCCTGCAACAAATTCCCCCATGCAGCAGCACACCACTACTAATGGGGTAGTGGAGGAATGCAGAGTTGGAAGTAAAATTCCTGTAATATTGGCCTCCTAGTCTTAGTCATCCTACATGGCTCCGTTCTTATCTGGGACCTGGACTGTAGCTGAATAGAAGAAGAACCTGGATGCACTAGGAGCTCCATCTGCTCATCCAAGAACACTGTTTCTTCAAACCGAAGGCAACTCTGGGTCAAACATGGACCTTGTGATGACATCCCACTCCTGGGGATGAAAGTCACATATGCACCCTTCTAATGCTAAGAAGGGTAGGAGTGAGCTGACAGCATGTATATATGTGTGCATGTGTACCTGGGTCTATGTGTATATGAGGTTGTCTGTATCTATGTGTGTGTCAGTGTGTTTATCTGACTGTGTGTGCCAGTGTACCTGTGTGTCAATGTGTACAACACTAACACTGCACACACATACACTCCTGCATTCCAACGCCAACACTGAAAACAAATAAACCCCTGCACATGTACCTATGTGTCAGTTTATGTGTACCTGTGTCTGCGTTTGTGCCTGTGAGCATATGTGTGTGTGTGCATTTCTGGGCCAGTGTGTTTTTGTGCAGTGTTGGCATTGGAATGCAGTGGTGTATTTGTGAGCAGTGTTGGTTTACTGAGCAAGTTGCTGGGGGCAGAGAGATGGTACAGAGCTGCTGAGGGCAGAGCAATGGCACCGAGTTGCTGGGACAGAGCGATGGCGCATAGAGGCTAAAGACAGATTTATATCACAGAGAGACTGGAGGCAGAAAAATGTCCTCGAGAGTCTTGTGGCAGAGATATTGCACTGTCCGATTGTTTGAGGGCACAGATGACACTGACAAGCATTTTAGAGGCACTCGTGACTCATTGGCATTGTATACCAATTGTATGTATTAAATGTTCTTTGGCATGATATACCAAGCTTATGTATTTAATGTGTATTGTCATGATATACCAATTGTTTTGGCATAATATACCTAATTACGTATTTACTGCTTATTGGCATGATGTACTGAGCTTATGAAATTGATTTTCACTGTCATGATAAACCTAGTTTTTTTTTTTTTTTTTTTACTTCTCTTTGGCATGGTATAACAAGTTTATGCATTTACCGTTCATTGGCATGACCAAGGGGCAAGTCCTAAACCAAACGCAAAATCCAACACAAAACAAAATATGTTCTATGAATTACATTGTGACACCAAATCTTTGATTGCATTTGAAGTAGAACATGAACCTACAGTTATAAACTCCAAGCCGTGCTGCATTAATCCTTCACCCCTTTGCATAAAAATCATGCATCCCCACCAATAAGCCAACACTAACGTGTAGTTGCTGCAAATAATGTGGCTTATCTTAACTTGGATCTCATTTCTTTAACCATGCAACTAATTTAAAATGTTAAAAAAAAAAAAAAAAAAATTCTGTGGACATTAAAACAAAATATTTTAAAACAGAATTGAATTGCTATTTGGCACAAATGAACAAAATGCTCAACAATAGCAAACTTTTGTTAAAGATTTTTAGCTTTAGAATGTAATTTTCTGTACTTGAGCACCATCTAGTGGTAGTTTTGTAAAAACAATTCTAATGTGAAGTCAATAGTATTTATTGGATTTGCTACTTTATTATTTTTATGTATATAGAACCAATGTATGTACAGTGGGAGTATAAATCCAACAAATAAAAACCCTGCTTAAGCCAATAATTTATCATTATAATTATTTAAGATAATTTGGCTCTAAATGAGATGTTTCTTCCTGAGTTGTTTTGTAGTTAACTGCAATTTGTCTGAATTGTCGGAAGGATTTCTGAATTTTGAATGGGCAGAGTCTTGGGTAAACAAACTCATGTGAGCATGAACATGCTTGTTTTCAGTCGTGATTCGATGTGCTGCTCCTGGCACCTGAAAAAAGTGGGATGGAATGTTTTTCTGCAGCTTAGTTTTCCATGATGGACTAGAGGTCTGCCCAATCATGTGGACTGGATCTCCCGTACATTCAAAAGGTAGCCAAAAAAGATGATTATTGGTGGTGGTGCCAGTGGGTTCAATTAACTATTTTTTTCCCTCTCTCCTTTATGGATAAATCTCCTATTTTGAACTTGAAATTACTCTTGTTCCTATTTTTCATTAACACAAAATAACAAAAGGTTATAATTAATCATTCTAGAAATTCAGCTGAAATGCTTCAGAAGAGCCCAAATTTTCACACAAGTTTAACTCCTTCTGCTGCATGAAGCTATAGATTACATATATCCAGTAAAGTTCCCATTTTCTCTTTGATAAACCTCTAGTTCTATGCCCTTTTAACCCCTCAGTGTCCAGACCGCTTTTAAATTTTCTTACCGTTTGGGACCAGGGCTCTTTTTACATTTCTGCGGTGTTTGTGTTTAGCTGTAATTTTCCTCTTACTCATTTACTGTACCCACACATATTATATACTGTTTGTCTCGCCATTAGAGATGTCCCGAACAGTTCGCTGGCGAACATAGCTTGTTCGCGGTCGCCGCGGCGGGTGAACATATGCGATGTTCGGTCCGCCCCCTATTCGTCATGGAGGTGGGAGGGTCTGGGAGGGAGGGTCTGCTGCTGATTGGCTGGAATGTGTCTGCTGACTGTGAGGTACAGGGTCAAAGTTTACTCAATGATGATGAATAGGGGGCGGACCGAACATCACATATGTTCGCCCGCCGCGGCGACCGCGAACAAGCTATGTTCGCCGGTGAATAGTTCCCGGCGAACTGTTCGGGACATCTCTACTCGCCATTAAATGGTCTTTCTAAATATACCATTATTTTCATCATATCATCTAATTTACTATAAAAAAAATATAAAAGATGATTAAAAAATTAAAAAAACACACCTTTTCTAACTTTGACCCACAAAGTTACGCATCTACAACCACCAAAAAACACCCTTAAATAGTTTAGAAATATCCATTGTTAACATGCTCTCAGCATTTTATATAGGGCAATAAGTACAAATAGCAAACAGTATCAGCGCTTAGTTGATATACCCCTATTGTACACTTAGGGGTCAACAAAAAAAGATATATGATGAAGAGTCCCGATTTTAATCTTTGGGTGCTTTCAAATGTCCACAGGGATTTGATAGTTGTAACAGTAGTGAGTAAACTTTGTCTTTATATGTATCCGACCTTTAATAAAAAAGATACTGACATAGCGTGATACAGTTACAAAGTTTTATTTCCCATACGAAAAAAAACCCATAAGAGGAACTCTTACAGTGTAAACTGGTGTAACTTATTTCTAAGATTCACTATCAAAGCATAGTAATACAGAGTATTGGTTAGTGGGTAGATGGTTACCGCTCCGTTGATCTTTAGTTCCAGACCGGTCCTGTGCACGCGGGTCGGTCCTTACAGAGACGCCAAATAACCGGTACTGCTGCAATTACTTCAAATTCAAAAGTCCCGCCAGAAACACGATCTACGCGTTTCGCTCGTTCCAACGAGCTTTCTCAAGATACAGTGTACTGGGGGACTGTGCTTACATATATACATCAATCAATTATAAAATCATTTCAATATTAAATGATTGCGTGTTATTATCAGATACATAAGATCGAGCTGATTTAAATCACGAATAAAGTTATACCATATACTAGGTTTGAAAATGGATGGTGTTACATTGAGTAGAGGTTCAAGTTTTAATTAAGTTTTTATCTATAAAGAAACGGAATAGAAGTGGTTTGCTTAAACTAATTTTTACTGCATGTAAGAGTGGAACTAATTGTTCCGTCAGTAACATAGGATTATACTGATTTAAATTGTCTATTAATCATAAATCCATGACTTATAGTTCACGTTTTAACGAAATAATTATATGTGGTCATAAGATTAAAAAGATTATGAGGTTCATGGAATGTGGAGACACACAAAAGATTTATATGTATGAGATGATTTTTTAATTGAATGATTTTTCAATGAAATGATTTTATAATTGATGACAAAACACACCCTATCTGGCCCCGCCCCCTTTTTAGTGGGCCGCTGTAAATAAAAAATGCCCGGGCTGAATTTTCTTCCCAGTCCGGCCCTGATACCTACCATTAAAATTATAGACTTATAATTTCTTTGTCAGTGGATTAAATACTTTTTCCCCTCACTGTATCCTCTCACAACAATGCCGCACCTCTCGTCACCTCCATCCAGACTGGTAAATGGCTACTATGTCTGTGAGTGTTGGAGAGAGGGAAACTGAAGATAGTGTCGTATGTGCTGTATATACAAGCTCTTGGCAGCCTGCAGAAAGGCAATGGGCCACCAGGGCATGTAATGTTCCCTTCTCTTGGCACAGGTAAGAGGCAGGGAGAGTAAAGTAAAATTAAAATTATTTTATTTTAAATAAAGTATAAAAAGCTTTTTTACAACATTATGCAGCTTCTATCCTAGCCCACGTATTTACACACACACACACACACACACACACACTGAATCTACTACACAAGCACACACACTGCATCCACTACACACTCACTGCATCCACTACACACAGTGACGCTCCACCCGGCATAACAGGCACGCAAGAGTTGGAGAAAGTGAGAGCAAATTCCAGAAAATGAAGGTTGTGTGTGCTGAGCCACCTCTTCAATATACACAATGCAGCCAGTGGCCAGAGGGCCGACAGGTCACATTATATATACACTAATGATGTCCCGAACTGTTCGGTGGCGAATAGTTCCTGGCGATCATCACTTGTTCGCTTCGGACGGCGAATGCATGCGCTGTTCGGTCCGCTCCCTATTCGTCATCATTGAGTAAACTTTGACCCTGCCTGTACCTCACAGTCAGCAGACACATTCCAGCCAATCACCAGCAGACCCTCCCTCCCAGACCCTCCCACCTCCTGGACAGCATCCATTTTAAATTCATTGTGAAGCTGCATTCTTAGTGAGAGTAGGGACAGTGTAGCTGCTGCTGATTTGATAGGGAAATTGATAGCTAGGCTAGTGTATTCAGTGTCCACTACAGTCCTGAAGGACTCGTCTGATCTCTGCTGTAAGGACAGCACCCCAAAAAGCCCTTTTTAGGGCTAGAACATCAGTCTGCTTTTTTTTTTTCTGTGTAATGTAATTGCAGTTGCCTGCCTGCCAGCCTGTGTGCATATACTGTGCCCACTTGCCCAGTGCCACCACTCACTCACTGGTGTCACAATAGCTTACATTTAAAGGGACACTATAGTCACCTGAACAACTTTAGCTTAATGAAGCAGTTTTGGTGTATAGAACATGCCCCTGCAGCCTCACTGCTCAATCCTCTGCCATTTAGGAGTTAAATCCCTTTGTTTATGAACCCTAGTCACACCTCCCTGCATGTGACTAGCACAGCCTTCCATAAACACTTCCTGTAAAGAGAGCCCTATTTAGGCTTTCTTTATTTCAAGTTCTGTTTAATTAAGATTTTCTTATCCCCTGTTATGTTAATAGCTTGCTAGACCCTGCAAGAGCCTCCTGTATGTGATTAAAGTTCAATTTAGAGATTTAGATATAATTATTTAAGGTAAATTACATCTGTTTGAAAGTGAAACCGTTTTTTTTTTTTTTAATGCAGGCTCTGTCAATCATAGCCAGGGGAGGTGTGGCTAGTGCTGCATAAACAGAAACAAAGTGATTTAACTCCTAAATGACAGTGAATTGAGCAGTGAAATTGCAGGGGAATGATCTATACACTAAAACTGCTTTATTTAGCTATAGTAATTTAGGTGACTAGAGTGTTCCTTTAAAAAAAACCAAAAAACGTTTTGGACTGTAATATAATAGCAGTCAGTTTCCTTCACGAGTGTGCGTTTCAGGGCCTGCCAGGGCACAGTGTCACACCAGTGCCACTCATATCTGTTATCACAGTAGCTTGCACGCATAGTACCACTAATCGAAAAAAAAATGACAGGCAGAGGCAGGCCACCCCGCAGGGGCCGTCGTGGTCGTGGTGCTTTGATTCCCTTTGGCCCTAGAATAATGCCCAGTGTTCAGAGGCCACGTACCCTGAACTTGAAAAGTTCTGAGGACATAGTTGACTGGCTAACACAGGACACCCAATCTTCTACAGCTTCCGCTTGGAACGTCGACGCACCATCCTCCTCCAGCTTAGCTTCGGGCACCTCTCACGTTACCACTCGCCCGCCTGCCGCCACCACCAACACTAGCACCACAGCCGCTTCACTTGGTATGTCAGAGGAGTTATTTACACATCAGTTGGAAGAAATGAGATATGCGCAACCATTATTGCCAGAGTATGTAGATAACAGGGATATGTTTCAGTCAGGCAGCATTACACACGTATGGTGTGATGATGATGATGTTGTACCCACTGCTGCTTCCTTTGCTGAGTTGTCAGATACAAGTGAAGCGGTTGATGATGACGATGCGTCCGTGAGTTTTGCCATGGATCCCCCTCCGGCATGCCACAGTCCAGGTGTTAGTCCCCTTGAAACAACTTTTCCATCACTATTGTGGCCAGAAAGAGTCCCTGTGGGTTTTAAAATTCGCCTGCCCATTGAAGTCTATGGCGGTTCGCCCGTTCGCGAACATTTGCGGAAGTTCGCGTTCGCCGTTCGCGAACATAACATTTTTCGCGACATCACTAATATACACATTACACGCACAAAATATATATAAGTTATATATATATTCACACACAGTTGCAAGAAAAAGTATGTGAACCCTTTGGAATGATATGGATTTCTGCACAAATTGGTCATAAAATGATCTGATCATCATCTAAGTCACAACAATAGACAATCACAGTCTGCTTAAACTAATAACACACAAAGAATTAAATGTTGCCATGTTTTTATTGAACACACCATGTAAACATTCACAGTGCAGGTGGAAAAAGTATGTGAACCCTTTTATTTAATAACTGGTTGAACCTTCTTTTGGCAGCAATAACTTCAACCAAACGTTTCCTGTAGTTGCAGATCAGACGTGCACAACGGTCAGGAGTAAGTCTTGACCATTCCTCTTTACAGAACTGTTTCAGTAATATTCTTGGGATGTCTGGTGTGAATCGCTTTCTTGAGGTCATGTCACAGCATCTCAATCGGGTTGAGGTCAGGACTCTGACTGGGCCACTTCAGAAGGTGTATTTTCTTCTGTTTAAGCCATTCTGTTGTTGATTTACTTCTATGCTTTGGGTCATTGTCCTGTTGCAACACCCATCTACTGTTGAGCTTCAGCTGGGAGACAGATGGCCTTAAGTTCTCCCGCAAAATGTCTTGATAAACTTGGGAATTAATTTTTCCTTCGATGATAACAATCCGTCCAGGCCCTGACGCAGCAAAGCAGCCCCAAACCATGATGCCCCCTCTACCATACTTCACAGTTGGGATGAGGTTTTGTTGTTGGTGTGTTGTGCCTCTTTTTCGCCACACATAGTGTTGTGTGTTTCTTCCAAACAACTCAACTTTGGTTTCATCTGTCTACAGAATATTTTGCCAGTACTGCTGTGGAACATCCAGGTGCTCTTGTGCAAACTGTAAATGTGCAGCAATGTTTTGTTTGTACAGCAGTGGCTTCCTCTGTGGTATCCTCCCATGAAATCTATTCTTGTTTAGTGTTTTACGTATTGTAGATTCGCTAATAGATTAGCATTTGCCAGTGACTTTTGTAAGTCTTTAGCTGACACTCTAGGATTCTTCTTCACCTCATTGAGCAGTCTGCGCTGTGCTCTTGCAGTTATCTTTACAGGACGGCCACTCCTAGGGAGAGTAGCAGCAGTGCTGAACTTTCTCCATTTATAGACAATTTGTCTTACCGTGGACTGATGAACAGCAAGGCTTTTGGAGATACTTTTATAACCCTTTCCAGCTTTATGCAAGTCAACAATTCTTTATCATAGGTCTTCTGAGAGCTCTTTTGTGCGAGGCATCATTCACATTAGGCAATGCTTCTTGTGAAAAGCAAACCCAGAACTGGTGTGTGTTTTTTATAGGGCATGGCAGCTGTAACCAACACCTACAATCTCATCTCATTGATTGGACTCCAGTTGGCTGACATCTCACTCCAATTAGCTCTTGGAGATGTCATTAGTCTAGGGGTTCACATACTTTTTCCACCTGCACTGTGAATGTTTGCATGGTGTGTTATCAATAAAAACATGGCAACATTTCATTCTTTGTGTGTTATTAGTTTAAGCAGACTGTGATTGTCTATTGTTGTGACTTAGATGATGATCAGATCACATTTTATGACCAATTTGTGCAGAAATCCATATCATTCCAAAGGGTTCACATACTTTTTCATGCGGCTGTATATGTGTGTGTGCACATTGGGAATGTGGTCTCAACCTTCTGCATGTGCGTGTAAACCCCCTGCTATTTCCTTCTGGATATGGTACTCTCAGTTCTGCTTCGCTGCTATTTTTCTTTAATTACACTAGGGCTCCAATTTGTACCACTCTCAGTTGTCCCAGCAGCTGGTTGGAGAATCACAGGGACCACCTTGCTCTGGTCTGTGGTTTTGCTATCCAACTACCCTATTCAAATTGAGGACTGTTCTCCCTCCTCCTGCTAAATGGATTGATTCCTCCTCTCTCTTAAAAAAAATCATTTTTTTGCTTGGTCATTGTAGGGTATTTGTCAATGTACCCCGTTTTTGGCAGATCCTACACTATCAACCTAAATCCTTCCTCCTTGGACTCTCTGCAGTACAAGGTTAAATATTGCCCTGGAATGAGACACCTGTGACAGGGAGTGTGGAAAGTCTGGGTGGACTCACAAATATATGTATATATTTGAAACCAAGAAGGCTGCACGCATCTGAACATGCATACATTATAAGAGTGCTGCTGGTGTCAATTCATGCAACATACAAGATCATGGTGCCTCAATCCAGATTCCAACTTATTATTGCACATTGACCAGTCCCCTTCCCTTTAAGAGCACATCTCTCCAGCACGCACCTAAAGAGGCAGGTTTTCGCCAAGCCCCCCAGAACACGTGCATGACCACATGTTAGGAGGCCTTCCCTTCTGGTTCGCAGGATGCGCGCCAAACACATCATTGTTTCCGATGAAGGGAATGAATTAAACTGTTGATCATGGAGCTAGAAATAGCTGTTGAACCCCTTCCCAACCTCGGATCTGCCAGGTACATCCGACAAAAAATGGTCGTTAGCAACCTCTGACATACCTGGTATGTCCGATAATAAATCCCCACTTACCTGATCGCTGGCGATCCCCTGCCCGTGATTGCAATCCTGGGGTCTGCCTGGGAGCTCAGGCAGACCCCCTTTGCCTGTTCTGGCCCTCCCGTATCATGTGATTGTGGGGACCTCGCAATCACATGGCCGAAAAAGAAGGTGGGTGGGGGGGGGGGGGGGCGCATGGTTCAGTTTTGCACCGGGGCCCCATGGATTGTGTGTATGCCACTGATCTAAGACTTTTTCTATGTACACAAAAGACCTATTCCTCTCAAATATTGTTCACAAATCTGTCTAAATCTGTGTTAGTGAGCACTTCTCCATTGCTGAGATAATCCATCCACCTCACAGGTGTGGCATATCAAGATGCTGATTAGACAGCATGATAATTGCACAGGTGTACCTTAGGCTGGCCACAATAAAAGGCCACTCTAAAATGTGCAGTTTTATCACACAGCACAATGTCACAGATGTCGCAAGTTTTGAGGGAGCGTGCAATTGGCATGCTGACTGCAAGAATGTCCACAAGAGCTGTTGCCCGTGAATTGAATGTTCATTTCTCTACCATAAGCCATCTCCAAAGGCGTTTCAGAGAATTTGGCACTACATCCAACCGGCCTCAAAACTGCAGACCACGTGTAACCACACCAGCCCAGGACCTCCACATCCAGCATCTTCACCTCCAAGATCATCTGAGACCAGCCACCCAAACAGCTGTTGCAACTGACTGGCTTCGGATCTTCTCCTCCCCCCTCACCCCCCAGAACCCTCCAATGCAGTAAAAAAAAAAAAAAACATTTATTAAAAAAATAAAATAAAATCACTAACTTTGGCCAGCTTTTGTGACTAAGTGGCATCTACAAAAGACTGGTAATACCCCATTTTGAATACCCTGGGTTGTCTATGGTATGCCATGATGGGGTTATTTCAAATTCCTGGGCTACCATATGGTCTCAAAAGGCAACACAGACCCAGCAAACCAATCTGGCAAACTGAATTGGGCAAGCCCTATATTGACCCTGTAACTTTTCAAAACACCATAAAACTTGTACATGGGGGGTATTGTTATACTCGGGTATAAAATAGTAAAACTTATCACGACAATGAAATCACCAGTAAAAGTGCAGTTTTTGTGTAAATAAATGCAAAAAACAAATAAAAACGCTAACTTTGGCCAGCGTTTGTGACTAAGTGGCTACTAAAAAAGACTGGACATAACCCATTTTGAATACTGTGGGTTGTCTAGTTTTACAAATGGTATGCCATGATGGGGTTAATTTTCATTCCTGGGCTGCCATACCGTCTCAAAGGCAACATAGGCCCAGCAAACCAACCTGGCAACTTTCAATGTGCAAAAAGGGGAAAGCCCTATATTTGACCCCTGTAAGTTTGCAAAAACTCATAAAACCTGTACATCGGGGGCACTGTTGTACTCAGGTGATATTGCTGAACACATATTAAGGTGTTTTTTGTCAGTAACACATAACGGGAACTGAGGAACCATGCCTAAAGTACAATGTGAGAGAAAAATGACATTAAAAAATGACTACCTAAAAGTTTGACAAAGACTGGTGGTAAAATTAGTGCATTGAAAGTGTTACAATACCACCAAGTTTAATACCCTGGGTTGTCTTCTTTTAAAAAAATATATACATGTGAAGGGTTATTCAGATTTTCCTGACATATATCAGTGTTACAATAATTTTGGAAAGAAAATGGTTTGGAAATAGCAAAGTGCTATTTGTACTTGAAAAAACAAGTTTATAGAGAGTGCAAATAAATATCAATTATGCAGTGAATTTTTTAAGCAAATGCTTCAAATTGCAATCATCCACAAGAAAAAATTGTATAAAGCTGCTTAATACTTTAAAAACCTTCCCAAGTTTTAAAACATCTTTCACGACACAAAATTAAAAATAAAAACAGTATCAAAATTACAATAATTTCAATTTAAGTTTTACATACTCTTACAGTGAAGAACATGTGGAATTTTTAGATTTAGTTTTATATGTTGAACAGGGGATTTTAAAATCAAAAACTTTTTTTAAAGCTGTTGATGTTAACAGTTTAATTTTGACATCTAGCTGCCACTTTCCATCTTGGCTACAAAGTGTTCCCTACAGTCAATTTTTAAGGATTAAAAAGAACTGTACAGAAGAAATAGTATGTGAAGACCAAATAAGGAAAGTAAAAAGCCAGTTTTTAGAAAAACAGTATGATTGGGAGTTATTAGATAGGGCATCAGAGAAAGTCTCCAATGTGACTAGAATGGAAATCTTGGCACCAAAAGAGAAAAAGACGAATGAAAATAAAGAAAAGTTTTTTTGTCCCCTTGTCTTTAACTTTAATGCCCAGACAAATTACATAAAGAGGGCTATACACAAAAATTGTAACTTGTTGAAACAAGACCAATTATTGGCACAATTTTTACCATCAAAACCCAAAATTATATTTAGGGGAGCACCAACCTTGAAAGATAAGTTAGTACATAGCCATCTTAGACCGTCTCCTAAGAAACATTTTTTAAATTCCCATGTAGGCTTTTTTAAATGTGGGTCTTGCAGAATATGCAAATTAGTAGGTCCACCTTTTTTTTTTTTTTTTAATTCTTTATTTTTGCAGTGCTTATAATGGTTACAGGCTTACATATGGTACCCCAACGGCATTCCATACGTTGATCGCTAAACATTTGTTACAGTGGGTAGTACATATACAAAGCACACTTTTTTTTTGTTTGATATTACATAGTGAACAGGCTTAAACGTAGATTGAGATTACAATTTACATGAAGGTATCAGACTATTAGGCATCGCTTGTAAGTTATAACATGCTTTGAGCTATAGCTAGCTGCGCTTAAGGTGATAAAGTAAATTAAATGATAAACGTTACGTTTGACATCAGCATTTTACAGAAAGAAAAATATGCCAGTTTGCAAGGGCTTAGAGCAATGTTTTATAAGAAAGGAGAGCATGGGAATAAACCGATCGTGTTATTGCATAACAAGCTTAGTTTGCCTTTTTAGATATGGCCAGCTAATCACACATCCGCTTATAGTTATATTGCTATGACGATAATCTATGACCTATAGGTTGCTTATACATATATAGAGATTGAGCGTCAGCTTTGATAGGTTAGGATTACGCTACTAGGTCTGGTCATATACTAAACATGAAAAACATCCTGTTGTAAGATGTGGTCAGCAGAGAGTGGTAGCGTGTGAAAAGTATATGAGCAGGTTACTTTATGATTAAGAGTCCCCGCCAGGTGCATGCTGTCTAGGGGCAAGCCAATGGGTATTTGGACACATATTTATATCAGGCATCGAGTAGGAGTACATGCAATTAGCTAAAACTTTAGAACCATACGTGTAACGAGAGTTCTGTGGAGATCGCCCATCCCTGCTTAGATGTCTGCAGAAGGGATTAGGCAGAGAGAGTCAGTGGGGTAGTACAGCTCGGTGCCCCAAGAGTCCGCACTGTTCCGTCGCTCAGTAGCCCCCTCCAGTGCTTGGAAGTGGAGTCTAGGCCTCTGCTTGTGGATTCATCAGTGCTTTCCCGGTGCCTGCTCTGCTGAGCTGCTGGCGCTGTGTGTGAGTCTCTCGGGTGTTGGATTCTTTTAGTCAGTGTCCTGTGGCGTTGTGAGGGATTCTATGCTGGCATGTATGACTCATTTCCCGGGACACTGATCCGCATACATGGCTGTTCAGCTTCACAGGTGTTCGACTGTGTGTAGTATGTCTCCCCTTGTCATGCTTGATGGTTCTGGGGGTGTAGCGCTTGTAGTTATGTAGGTCTGTATGGCTGGTACATGCTGCGGCACAGTGGCATTTCGCGCCCTCTGCACTCTGCCCCACCTAGGTACAACCATTGCGGGTTGGGGGTCTCTCGCTTACCCAGACCGCAGCGTTTATTCTGCGGTTGTCTTTTGCTTGAAGCCCTCCGGCTGGGCGGATGATGTTAGCGCCGTTCACAGGGGCTCCGTGGTGCAGGAGCCGTTACTGTTGAGCTGTCAGCCGCCGCCATTTTGGGAGACAGTTCGAGGGTTTCATGCGCTTCAGTCCCCGCCCGTCTCAGGCACTCCCCAGTGGGGACCGGGATGACCCCCCCGGTCCAAAGGGGGGGGAAACAGGGCCGGCAAGCAACTCCTGCTGTTTGTCTGTGGCAGCAGGGGAGGGGGACGCAGCAGCGGCCGTCCACCACGCTCCCCTCCCTGGTAGGCCGCAGCCCTCGAAGCTCTGTGCCCCCTTCAGGTGACCCGAACTCCCGATCTCGGGGTCTGCCGCCGCTCCCACAGCCATGGGCGTCTTGTAGGCTCGTTTTGTGTACGAAATTCCGCAGTATGTAGCTTAAGAGGCCCGGTTTCTCCGGAGCCTCTCCTGCATGCGACCGGTCAGCATGGCGGTCCGGCCCCGCCCCCAGTAGGTCCACCTTTTGGGGCCATTTTTGAATTTTCATCAGTAACCACGAAGAGAAAATATAAAATAAAGGAATGCCTAACCTGCAATTCCAAACAGATTATTTATTTATTGAGTTGTACTTGTGGTTTACAATATCTAGGACAAACGAAACAAATGCTAAAGACAAGATTGGGAGAACATGTATATAATATCAATAGAAAATTTGATAAACATTCACTGTCAGAACATTTTACTACACATCATAATAGTAATCCAGCATCTTTATCATATTGTGGAATTCAGAACAGTAAAGTCCCTTGGAGGGGGGGAGATCTGGTAAAAAAGTTTAATACATAGAGAAACTTACTGGATCTACACTTTAAAAACTTTAGCCCCATTTGGACTGAATGCTGAAGTGGAAATAGCACATATTTTATGATTCAAAAAAATAATGTTTTTGAACAGGATCCACAGTGTGGATATATATTATTTCATTAGACTTTGTTTTAATTTTCATCACTCTATCTCTATATATTTATCTCCATATGACATCAGAATAAGTGAGACATCCCGTATAGGAACGAGGTTTGTTCCTTTTAAGTACGAATATAGGGATGTCTGCACATATCTAGAAGCAGAAGTATATAAAGACAAAAGGAAATTTTCACTAAGATTGCAATATTTTGATCGTTATTTTTAAGGCTGGGAACAGCATACAGGAAGAAAGAACAATAAGATCGGAAACATATGATAAAATGGAGAATAATATATTGTTCATTATTTTTTTACTGTACAAAAGATTGGGACTTATTGGCTTTTATTAGGGACAGAAGAGTGTACTGATTGAAAGTGTCTGCTATGTGTTACCTGGTTTGAACTAGGTTTAGAAACTGATTTACTATACACTAATTTAAGGTTTGTGTTTTAATCAAGTCCTGAACAAATAGAGCAACAGCAAGATATCATTTGTTTAATAAATGTAACTTTTATTGCGTAAAAAATCGGAACTTAATAGTTCCGTCAGCTAAGTAAGACTATGGCGATCTAAACTGTATATTGATCTATGATTTATAATCTGTATCTTAATTATGCATATTTATATTCACCAATATTAAATGATTGCGTGTTATTATCAGATACATAAGATCGAGCTGATTTAAATCACGCATAAAGTTATACCATATACTAGGTTTGAAAATGGATGGTGTTACATTGAGTAGAGGTTCAAGTTTTAATTAAGTTTTTATCTATAAAGAAACGGAATAGAAGTGGTTTGCTTAAACTAATTTTTACTGCATGTAAGAGTGGAACTAATTGTTCCGTCAGTAACATAGGATTATACTGATTTAAATTGTCTATTAATCATAAATCCATGACTTATAGTTCACGTTTTAACGAAATAATTATATGTGGTCATAAGATTAAAAAGATTATGAGGTTCATGGAATGTGGAGACACACAAAAGATTTATATGTATGAGATGATTTTTTAATTGAATGATTTTTCAATTAAAAAAAATCATTCATTGCATGAGGGTGCTATGTGTGTGAGTGGGTGCTGTGTTTGAGTGAGTGTGCTATGTGTGTGAGTGGGTGCTGTGTTTGCGTGAGGGTGCTATGTGCGTGTGAGGAAGCTGTGTGTGAGGGTGCAGTGTGTGCATGTGAGGAAGCTGTGAGTGTCACGGGTGCAGTGTGTGTGTGAGGGTGCTGTGAGTGTCAGGGGTGCAGTGTGTGTGTGTGCTGTGAGTCTCAGGGGTGCAGTGTGTGTGTGTGTGCTGGGAGTGTCAGGGGTGCAGTGTGTGTGTGTGTTGTGAGTGTCAGGGGTGCAGTGTGTGTGAGTGAGGGTGCTGTGAGTGTCAGGGATGCAGATTGTGTGAGTGAGGGTGCTGTCAGTGTCAGGGTTGCAGTGTGTGTATGTGTGAGGGTGCTGTGAGCGTCAGGGGTGTAGTGTGTGTGAGTTAGGGTGCTGTGAGTGTCAGGGGTGCAGTGTGTGTGTGTGTGTGTGAGGGAGCTGTGAGTGTCAGGGGTGCAGTGTGTGTATTTGTGAGTGAGGGTGCTGTGAGTGTCAGGGGTGCAGTGTGTGTGTGTGTGAGTGAGGGTGCTGTGAGTGTCAGGGGTGCAGTGTGTGAGTGAGGGTGCTGTGAGTGTCAGGGGTGCAGTGTGTGTGTGTGTGAGTGAGGGTGCTGTGAGTGTCAGGGGTGCAGTGTGTGTGTGTGTGAGTGAGGGTGCTGTGAGTGTCAGGGGTGCAGTGTGTGTGTGTGTGAGTGAGGGAGCTGTCAGTGTCAGGGGTGCAGTGTGTGTGTGTGTGTGTGAGTGAGGGTGCTGTCAGTGTCAGGGGTGCAGTGTGTGTGTGTGAGTGAGGGTGCTGTGAGTGTCAGGGGTGCAGTGTGTGAGTGAGGGTGCTGTGAGTGTCAGGGGTGCAGTGTGTGTGTGTGAGGGTGCTGTCAGTGTCAGGGTTGCAGTGTGTGTATGTGTGAGGGTGCTGTGAGCGTCAGGGGTGCAGTGTGTGTGAGTTAGGGTGCTGTGAGTGTCAGGGGTGCAGTGTGTGTGTGTGTGTGTGAGGGAGCTGTGAGTGTCAGGGGTGCAGTGTGTGTATTTGTGAGTGAGGGTGCTGTGAGTGTCAGGGGTGCAGTGTGTGTGTGTGTGTGAGTGAGGGTGCTGTGAGTGTCAGGGGTGCAGTGTGTGAGTGAGGGTGCTGTGAGTGTCAGAGGTGCAGTGTGTGTGTGTGTGAGTGAGGGAGCTGTCAGTGTCAGGGGTGCAGTGTGTGTGTGTGTGTGTGTGTGTGAGAGTGAGGGTGCTGTCAGTGTCAGGGGTGCAGTGTGTGTGTGTGTGAGTGAGGGTGCTGTGAGTGTCAGGGGTGCAGTGTGTGAGTGAGGGTGCTGTGAGTGTCAGGGGTGCAGTGTGTGTGTGTGAGTGAGGGTGCTGTCAGTGTCGGGTGCAGTGTGTAAGTGAGTGAGGGTGCTGTCAGTGTCAGGGGTGCAGTGTGTGTGTGAGTGAGGGTGCTGTCAGTGTCAGGGGTGCAGTGTGTGTGTGTGAGTGAGGGTGCTGTGAGTGTCAGGGGTGCAGTGTGTGTGTGTGTGAGCGAGGGTGCTGTCAGTGTCAGGGGTGCAGTGTGTGTGTGTGTGTGTGAGCGAGGGTGCTGTCAGTGTCAGGGGTGCAGTGTGTAAGTGAGTGAGGGTGCTGTCAGTGTCAGAGGTGCATTGTGTGTATGTGTGTGAGTGAGGGTGCTGTCAGTGTCAGGGGTGCAGTGTGTAAGTGAGCGAGGGCGCTGTCAGTGTCAGGGGTGCAGTGTGTGTGTGTGAGCGAGGGTGCTGTCAGTGTCAGGGGTGCAGTGTGTAAGTGAGTGAGGGTGCTGTCAGTGTCAGGGGTGCAGTGTGTGTGTGAGTGAGGGTGCTGTCAGTGTCAGGGGTGCAGTGTGTGTGTGTGAGTGAGGGTGCTGTCAGTGTCAGGGGTGCAGTGTGTATGTGAGTGAGGGCGCTGTCAATGTCAGGGGTGCAGTGTGTGTGTGTGAGTGAGGGTGCTGTCAGTGTCAGGGGTGCAGTGTGTGTGTGTGAGTGAGGGTGCTGTGAGTGCCAAGTGTGCCGGGTGTGTGTGAGCAAGTGAGGCTGATGTGATTATATCACCCCCTCCCTGCTTACCTTCAGCCTGGGAGGGGGGATCCTGCTGCTGGCTTCCATCCCTGGTGGTCTTAGTGGTGAGTGGCCTGTGGGGCTAGAGTTCACTCCCGCGAGACCCGGAGCGTTGCCATGGCTGTAAGTAGGAGCTCTGCGGGGTCCTCTCCTGGCTGTCTCCCTCCCTCTCTCCCCGCCGGTGGCCGCAGTATACTGTATGTGGGCCGGTGAGGGAGATCTTCGATCTCCCCACCGGCCCGCCGTGGACTACGGCAGGGCCGGCCCTGCAAAGACCAGCAGGGGAGGTCCAGTGATCTCCCTGCCGGCCTCGGCCCATGGCCACCGCGGCCCACCCGGCATTTGCCCGGTGTGCCCGATGTCCAGTCCTGGCCTGGTAGGTATATTTTAACAGTTAGAGACAGAATAAAATAAACAACAACCCAGAAAAACGCATTTCAAAAAAGTTATAAATTAATTTGAATGTCAATGAGTGAAATAAGTATTTGATCCCCTATCAATCAGCAAGATTTCTGGCTCCCGGGTGTCTTTTATACAGGTAACAGGCTGAGATTAGGAGTACTCTATTAAAGGGAGTGCTCCTAATCTCAGCTTGTTACCTGTATAAAAGATACCTGTCCACAGAAGCAATCAATTAGTCAGATTCCAAACTCTCCACCATGGCCAAGACGAAAAAGCTGTCCAAGGATGTCAGGGGCAAGATTGTAGACTTACACAAGGCTGGCATGGGCTACAAGACCATCGCCAAGCAGCTGGGTGAGGAGGTGACAACAGTTGGTGCAATTATTCTCTAATGGAAGAAACACAAAATAACTGTCCGTCTCCCTCGGTCTGGTGCTCCATGCAAGATCTCACCTTGTGGAGTTTCAATGGTCATGAGAACGGTGAGGAATCAGCCCAGACCTACACGGGAGGGTCTTGTTAATGATCTCAAGGCAGCCGGGACCATAGTCACCAAGAAAACAATTGGTAATCACACTACGCTGTGAAGGACTGAAATCCTGCAGCACCCGCAAGGTCCCCCTGTTCAAGAAAACACATGTACAGGCCCTTCTGAAGTTTGCCAATGAACATATGAATGATTCAGAGGAGAACTGGGTGAAAGTGTTGTGGTCAGATGAGACCAAAATCAAGCTCTTTGGCATCAACTAAACTCGCTGTGTTTGGAGGAGGAATGCTGCCTATGACCCCAAGAACACCATCTGCACCGTCAAACATGGAGGTGGAAGCATTATGCTTTTTTTTTTTTTTTCTGCTAAGGGGACAGGACAACAGCACCGCATCAAAGGGACGATGGACAGGGCCATGTACCATAAAATCTTGGGTGAGAACTTCCTTTCCTCAGCCAGAGCATTCAAAATGGGTCATTGGTGGGTGATGCCAGCATGACAATGACCCAAAACAAACAGCCAAGGCAACAAAAGAGTGGATCAAGAAGAAGCACATTAAGCTCCTGGAGTGGTCTAGCCAGTCTCCAGACCATAATGCCATAGAAAATCTGTGGAGGGAGCTGAAACGTCAGCCTCGAAACCTTAATGACTTGGAGAGGATCTGCAAAGAGGAGTGAGACAAAATCCCTCCTAAGATGTGTGCAAACCTGGTGGCCAACTACAAGAAACGTCTGACCTCCGTGATGCCAACAAGAGTTTGACACCAAGTACTAATATGAAAGGGTCAAATACTTATTTCACTCACTGACATGCAAAGCAATTTATAACTTTTTTGACATGCGTTTTTTTTCTGGATTTTTTTGTTATCCTGTCTCTCACTGTTAAAATACACCTACCATTAAAATAATAGACTGATCATTTCTTTGTCAGTGGGCAAACATTCAAAATCACTGTATGTTCTTCTCAAATATATAAATACATTAAAGAATGGTCAATAGAAATATTGCTTTGCCAAAACACCTTTATTTACTTTACTTAGTCGAACTGGTCCATTGTGCAAATATCTATATCAGTACATCAATTAATTTCCATGGTTAGCTTAGTTTTCTTACTCTCATTGCAATTTCAGATAACAAATGAGAGAAGACACAAAACAGCTCTTACTGTGGTTTGGAATCATTTTTTCCAGATGACATAACAGTTTTTATGTCGATTTCGGACATAGTCATATGTGGGTGGATATCTGTGGCAATATTTAAATCCTTGCACCATTGCACCAAATTAGCTATATTATTTTTTGACAAATGCAGATATCTACAAAGAAGACAAAGTTTAGTAACATTAATATTTGTTTCCAAGCATCACTATAATTCCTACAGGAATTGATAAAACAAACATAACAATACTTGCTAAAGACTTTTTTTTTTTTTTTTTATCTTACATCAGTAGTGTATGACAAGCTGTATATATTAAACTATATTTGTAAATTGTACTACAAAAATTACAATCTATAGAATATACATCAATGTAACTACTACAGGCTCACACACATCCATTTATGAAAGTTCTAGATCAATAAAAGATTAGATCTGTATTTCTTAAAGGAACACACCATGCACCCTAACAACAGCAGTGTGTATAGTAATTAAGGTGTCATACTTCTTACTAATGGTTTTACAATTTACGTAGAGAAATAATTTAACAACTTGCCTCTTGAGAGACTGAAGTTCCCTGCTCTAAGCTAAGCCCAGCAGTGCAGGGATCAGCTTATTAGCTGCTGCTCTCTGCCAATAAGCTGACCCTGCATGGCAAGGTTTAGATCAGAAGAACTAATGGAAGCTCAAGGCATGAGCTTCCAACTCTCCAGAGAGGAACTGACCTGCACCTGATGGACCCTAGTTAAACCATGAGCAAATAGCTTGGCTACTTACAATTGATACAGCTCCACACAAAAGGTTGCTCTACAAAACCACTTGTATGGCATTTATGTACCTAGGAGCATCAGGGATGCAGTCGCCCACCAAGTGTAGCTTAGGTAACTAGGTTTATGCCCTTTTCACGTCACAGTTGCTCTTTAAATGTATTTTGTGTGCAGTATGGAAGTTATGTTACAGTTCACTAATATTTAGTTTTGCTCCTTGAGTTAAAAGGGTACTTCAGGCACCTGTGGAAAAACTGTGTGTGGGCAACCACTCACCGGAATTGTATTGTGTGTGTGTGTGTGTTTCGCTCAGCATCCCTCTTCACACATGTAATGTTCTTAACCTCCTTTAATGTTCCTTTTTGTGAATTGTGCCGACTCTTCACTTGTGCACCTCCTCGTGTGTCTCCTATGCCCCTCTTAATATTTCTATGTGACTTCCTTCATGTGTCTCTTGCGTCCCCCCCCCCTTCATGTGTCTTGTGCCTTCCTGCATGTGTCTTTTGTCACCCCCGTGTATCTATTATGTCCGGTCTTACATATTTTATGCATCCCTTATATGTCTCTTTAGCCCCTCCTCGTATGTCTCTTACGCCCCCCCCCAAGTGTCTCTTACTACCTGTTGTGTCTCCAACTCTATTTGTCTTTTACTCTTCCAATGTCCCTTACTCCCCTAACCTATGGTTCTCTTGCTTTTCTGTAGTGTGGCCTCATGGTGATCCTCATGGGAGAGGATCTTCATTCCCCATATGCCCTAAAAAATACCCCCTATAAACCATCTCTCATGGATCACAAATGGTCTAGCATTTATTCTGATTGTAACATAATGAAGTAATCAACTCATTCTATGCAAAAGTTGTAGCAATTAAAAATAACTCCTTTGAAGGTTTCAGTTCCTAAGACATAATTATTATGACTGTTTCCAGAACTCCAAGCTGGAATTATTTAACATGCTTTATCGTGTATGTTTTATTATTAAAATTAGTGTTAAGTTTTAAGCTGGAGCAGCACTGGGACATAGATGCTTAGATATGTCCAAGATTTGTTATTCTCCCGGATAGCGGCTACAGTCACTGGGCAGGCCTTAGGCCATTAGGCACCCTGTGCGAAAAATGTTCATAGCACCCCCCATCCTCGCCAGTCATATACCTTCATCCATGTATGTGTGTGTGTGTATAGGGGACTAGTGTTTTTATAGGGGATTTATTAAATGAATAATGATTAAAAACAATATTCATTCCCCCTTCCCTGTAACCTTGCAGTGAGGTGGGGGGGGGGGGGGGGGGGGTTGGTCTCTGGTGTTCCAGTGTGTTGGGAATCTGGTCTGCACCCTTCACCAGGTAAAGACTATGAGTAACTGTCTCGTTAGCTCAGGCATTTACAGTGCCAAGGCTTTCCTCTGGTAATCCACAGCAACACACTGATAGGCCGGAGCTTGGAAGACAGCTACTTATGGTCTGCAGCCAATGGAAGTGCAGGCCAGAGGTATCAGACTGCTTCCCATGCATCACAGAGTGGTAGACTAGGTATGCCACATAATACTGTGATACACAGTTACAGGCAGACAGTCACACATACACATACACACACACACACACACACACACAGTTACAGAGAGAGTCACACATACACTTAGTTTCAGACAGTCACATAGTCTCACACACACATGGTTACAAGCAGTAACAGATGCTCAGTTACAGGCAGATAGACACACACACACACACACACACAGTTACAGGTAGACAGCTACACACAGTTACCAGGACCGGTGCTATGATTTTGAGTTACACAGGCGAAGATGCATTTTGGTGCCCTCCACCCTCGTTTAAAATAAGGTTCATACAAAGACATACAGACACAGACAGAGACATACATGCATACAGAGACATGCAGGCATATAAAGACATACATACAGAGGCATACCGTCATACAGACACATACATACATACAGAAACATACATACAGAGACATCCAGGCATACAGACACATACATACATACATACAGGCATACAGGCATACAAAGACATACATGCATACAGAGACATACCGTCATACAGACACATACATGTATACAGAGACATACGGGCATACAGACACATACGTACAAAGACATACACACTGACACTCGCTAGCAGACACACACACTGGCACTCGCTAGCAGACAGACACACTGACATTCGCTAGCAGACACACACACTGACACTAGCTAGCAGACACACACACTGACACTCGCTAGCAGACACACACTGACACTCGCTAGCAGACACACACACTGACACTCACTAGCAGACACACACACTGACACTCACTAGCAGACACACACACTGACACTCACTAGCAGACACACACACTGACACTCACTAGCAGACACACTCACTGACACTCGCTAGCAGACACACACACTGACACTCGCTAGCAGACACAGCCACTGACATTCGCTAGCAGACACAGCCACTGACATTCGCTAGCAGACACACACACTGACACTCGCTAGCAAACACACACACTGACACTCGCTAGCAGACACACACACTGGCACTCGCTAGCAGACACACACACTGACACTCGCTAGCAGACACACACACTGACACTCGCTAGCAGACACACTCACTGACACTCGCTAGCAGACACACTCACTGACACTCGCTAGCAGACACACTCACTGACACTCGCTAGCAGACACACTCACTGACACTCGCTAGCAGACACACACACTGACACTCACTAGCAGACACACACACTAACACATGTTTTTTTTTATTTAATCCCCCAGCCTCCTTACCTTTTGGAGTGCTGAAGGGATTCCCTGGGGTCCAGTGGTGCTGCTGGGCTCCTGGGCGGGCAGGCAGGCAGGCTGGCGGGCGGGCACTCTCCCATGTGTGCTTCCTCTTCAGCTCCCTTGCGCACCGTGTAGGGATGCCGGTGCCAGAAGATGACGTCATCTTTCGGCTCCGGTATCAGTATGCGGTGCGCGAGGGAGCTGAAGAGGAAGCACACATGGGATAGTGCTCCCTCGCGCGCCCGCAGAACCGGGCGCTCGGCCACGCTACAATAGGTCCTCGGTTGGAGGGGAGCGCAGTGCGCATCCCTCCTTCCGGTCAGCCTGATTTTGCGCCCCCAGGGCCGGTGCGCCCTAAGGTGGCCGCCTGGGCCGCCGTATGGTAGCGCCGGCCCTGACAGTTACATCCAGACAGTAACACATGCTCAGTTACAAGCAGACAAAGACACACACTCAGTTAAAGGCAGACAGTCACACACACACACAGTTACAAGCAGGCAGTCACACTCAGGCGCACACACACTCAGTTACATGCAGTCACATACAGTTACAGGCAGACAGTCACACACAGGCCCACACAAAGGCACAGTTACAGCCACACACATAGATACAGTCACACACAGGAAGATAGTCAAACACGGTTACAGTCACACACAGACAGACAGTCACACACACACGTACATTCACACCCAGGCAGTCACACAGTTTTAGTCACACACAGGCAGACAGTCACATGGTTACAGTCACACACAGGCAATCACACACAGTTACAGTCAAACACACAATTAAAGACACACACAGGCAGGCAGTCACACACACACAGGCAGACAGTCACAGACACACAGACACACACACACACAGGCAGACAGTTACACACACACACACACACACACACACACACACACACACAGGCAGACAGTCACAGACAGACACACACACACATAGTCACACACACAGACAGGCAGTCACACACACACTCTTTCCATTATGGCTGGAAGTGAGGAGTGGAGGCAGTGCTGCTACTGTAGTCTAGTTGTTGGGGAAGCAGGGACTCCTTCCTGCTTCCCTCTTCTTGTGCAGCAGTTACCAGGGGCTCCTGGTAGGTTTTAACCCCGCCTCCACTGCCATGTTAGCTCTGCCTCGCGATAAGCTCTGCCCCAGCTGCTCGGTATGCCCTGCCTACTCGCTATTTTTTTTTCATAGTCCCGGGTAAAGAATAATGAAATCCTCGACCCAGGTACCTGCCTTAGCTCCCCCTGTACACCAGTCACCCGGCCATGTGTGAGCTGTCGGCCACATGGCGCCCCCTGCTCTGTGGTGCCCTGGCAGTCACTTCCTTTGGTAGTGACGTACTTCCACATAAGCTTGGAATAGACAATATTGCCCTGTCTGTCTCCTCAAGTGTTCTCCCACATAAATAGCTGCTGCTGTGCAACTCTTACAAATCTCAGGCAGGCTAAGACATGTATGTCATGGTGTTGCTCTGAGGGCCCAAGTACTGCACAATATTAGTCAAACAATGCATTGCTAAAATAATAATACACTGGGGGTGAGACATACCATACAGTACATGTTTTAAAAACAATGTTTCTGTTATTATATATGGCTACTGCTCCATGCAGATGTATTTCTGAAAAACTTGCTTGCATTCATTTTACAACATTTGCAATATTTATTCTGCCGAGCATAGTTTTTCACCTTTAAAGCGGCACTGTC
Organism: Pelobates fuscus; assembly: GCF_036172605.1. NCBI lineage: Eukaryota > Metazoa > Chordata > Amphibia > Anura > Pelobatidae > Pelobates > Pelobates fuscus. The sequence goes on from NC_086328.1 coordinate 47,017,951, forward strand.
ATGGCCGAATCCCGTTTTTTTTTAACCCCCTCCCTAAGCCCCCATATTACCTATTTTTTTACTTTATTTTCGCCCCAATCTATATTCAGGGCGCCACCATCTTTGTGTGGGTAGATAAAGTCCCTGTGGGACACGTCATCTGCCCATACTAGATAGCACTGTGAGATTGGGCATGCGTATGGGAATTTTATCTATTTATTCATTCGTCAGAAAGATTAATTAATAATAGAAATTTCAGACGAACAAACAAACACTGAATATCAGTGCATGGCGGGTGGGGGCCATAAATGCCAATGGGGTGGGACCTACTTCATTTTCCTGTATGGCCCCCACCCACCGCTCAGGGGTGGGGGCTGGGGGGAGGACAGTAGGTGTCCCCCCTAATTTTCCAGTATGGCCCCACCCACCACTCAGGGGTGGGGGCCGGGGGGGAGGACAGTAGGTCCCCCCATTGTGATTTATGGCCCCCACCCACCACACAGGGGTGGAGCCCGGGGGGAGGACAGTAGGTCATCCCCCATTGTGATTTATGGCCCCCACCCACTGCGCAGGGGTGGGGTCCAGGTGGGAGGACAGTAGGTCCCTCCCCTCCCCAATTGTGATTTATGGCCCCCACCCACAACGCAGGGGTGGGGGCCGCGGGGGGGGGGAGGACAGTAGGTCCCCCCGATTATCCTTTATGGCCCCCACCCACTGCTCAGGTGTTGGAGAAAACGGTGGACATCTTGTTCGCACGAAAAGAGGCAGCGGGACTTGGTCGTTGAGTGCCTGGAACTAAAATCGGACACTCGACTTTCTGAACGCCGGTCAACTTTGCGAACGCCTGCTGCTTTTCACTGACCAGTCAGGAGAGCACTATTCTGTAGTTTTGTTCCCACAAATTAGGGGAACAAACACTAACCATGAGCCAGGGAAACAGTTTGTGAATTTGTTTGGTTTTTAGACTTCCCAAAATGGAGCGACTGCTACCTCTGAAACTGTGGAACTGTTATTGGGCATAGGATCTTGTATGCGGTCGGTCAAATTATGACTTCCATGGAAATCCCGCACCCCTGAACCGATCTGGGTGATTTTTGAATATGTTGGTCCCCCAGATCTAGGCTTTCAGGGGATGGGACTTTGGTTTTAAGGTGCTTTCTGGGTTTTGTTGAAATGTATGTTTTTTTGTGCCTGAAGATAATTGAGTTTAGTACAATCCTTGGCTCAATTATCTCCCAAGCACAGGGGAAGGAATATCCTATTTTATGTGGGAGTCTCCTGGACCTGAGAACCAATGTACTTACAATATGTATTTTGTCATAGTCCCCTCTCAGGTCCAGTGGGGAATGCCTCTGGAATATGTCACTGTAAACTCTGTGCATGGGGACTTGCATAAAAACCGGCCAGTTGGCCTGAATAAATGCATTCCTGTTGTACCCTTCATCTAGTCTAGGCTGATGTTTGGGTATATGTCTGATTTGCTTGATGAATTTACTTGGATGCTGTACCTCTTCTTTAGAATGTTTGAATCAACACCCAAACTGCAAGCTATAATCACTCAGCCTCTTGCAGTTCGGGAGGAAACGAGCGAACGGGTATCTGAAATACCAACGTCCTATATGATATATGTTATTATTTTATTATTTATATAGGGCCAGCAAATATAAATTCACCTACACCAGGTCTCACAGTGAATATACACGCACAAACATTCATTCACTTTACATGCAGATACAATCAATAAACCACACGGTATATCTACACCAGCATATATATTAGTCTGCAGAGGTCACAGGTCCTAATTTTGCCAGGGGGCCCAGGCCACTGTTAGTCCATCCTTGCAAAAACCCGACCCCAGAGCCTACTCTGCATGCATCATACTGTTTGGACTACCTCTCTTCTCTCTCTGCCAGGATGTTGCAAGGTAAAGAGATCTTATAACTGCACATGTGTAAATCTGCCAGGCACGCCCAATGCACTTTTCCAACATTCCTGATTGGTTCGATTAGTGCCCCCCTGGAGTTGATGTGGAAAGCATAAGAAAGAAGAAGCCGGTGAATATTGAGAAAAAATATTGTGTCTAACTGTTTTTTTCCGAGTGAGGAAACTGCCTCATCCAAAGCTTTAGAATGAGACAATTGTCCTAAACTGATGCACGTCCCTTTAAGTTAAAATTTGAGTACAAAAGGAAGCAGAAAATTATGTTTTGAAGACCATTAGAATGATTTTTCGACCTGAGGATTGTGGAGAAATCAGAGCATTTTTTAAGATGGATTTGATGGCCACTTTACCTGCAATTCAGGTATGCATCTGGACGACTGTATGGCAAGGCCAGACTTGAAGTTCTTTTAGAGTATTCTTCCTCTTGTGCTTTTATATATAGTTCTCTTAGTTTTTGTTCAATTACTTCATATTCAAGTTTGCGGGCTTGCTGTGACATTCCTTCTTGAAACCAAGGCAGTGATTTATATAATGCCATTAGTTCTGGATTATCTAAGAAAGGTTGTTTTAACACATTTGAAGGGTTCCTGTGAATGCTGGATGTGGCTTTCACAAAACTTATTACCTTTAGTATGTCATCAAGAGGTCCTGATTCAGAGGGAACCATAGTGGCATTCGTGAAAGGAGTACAGTTTTTATTTTTTTTTGTTCCTAAAATGAAAATAGTAAATTAATACCCACAATTATATCACTTTTCTATTGTAGATATTTATCTCTTTGCACGTCAGAAGATTAGACATTAATCAAAAGTAATTAAAAATTAGAAAAGTGTATTTAAATGGGTCAGTAGCATACTATCAACAAAAATAAGGATGATGTCAGTACTTACAAAAGGGCAATAAGATGGGATAAAGCTAAACAAGAAATTAAAAAGATAATAGCCAAAAAGAGCAAGCCCAATACCAGTTGTTTTTTTTGTTTGTTTTTTAAGTGCACGAATGCCAAAAATGTTAGAATATAAGTGAAAATCTGGGTTGGAGCATTAAATTGACCAGAAATTGAATAAAACAACACAGCCCTAGAGACCGATGGTATTCACCCATAAGTACTTAGGGAACTTAGAGTAGAAATATCACAATCACTGTTTATAATCTTTCAGGAATCAAACCAGAGGATTGTAGAAAAGCAGACCTGATGGTATATTTTATAAGGGATCGAAATCTCAACCTGGAAATTATAGATGTGTGAGCTTAACAACTCTAGTCAGGAAATTATTTGGTAAGTTGTTAGGGGTAATATACAGGAATTCATTTTCATTAGTGGAAAACAGCATGGTTTTAATAAAGACAGATCCTGTCTAACTTAATTGCATTCTATAAAGAATCGAGTAGAAATATATAGATCAGGTTGTTGCAGTGGATGTGGTCTACTTGCATTTTACTAAAGCATTTAAAACAGACACACAAAAAGTTGCTCTACAAACATGAAAGCAATTGGTTTAGATGCAAAATCTTGATCATTGATTTAAACAGAGTGCTGAGAGTAGAGCTGTAAATAGAACATTTTTAGTCTGGAGAAAATGATGAGTGAAGCACCTCAGGGTTCTGTCCTGGGCCCACTTCCCATTAATCTGGTTTTAAGTGATCTTGAAGTAGACATTGGAAATAATGTGTTGTGTTTGCAAATTACATAAAACTAGGTAAGATAATATAGTCCAGACATGATATTGCTTCTCTACAAAATGATTTGGATAAATTGGGAGACTGAGCGGGAAGTGATGAGATTGAGATAAATGAAAAATTGGAATTAGGAACCCACAAGCAACTTCTGTTAAATGGATTGAGTTAGCAATAACATTAAATGAAAAGGACATGGTAAAATTTATAATAAAAAAAAAAACTAATTAGGCAAAAATGTGCCAAACAGGTATGCCATTGCAAAGGCTGGTAAGGTGCTGTCATGTGTGTATATATATATATATATATATATATATATATATATATATATAAAAAACCCTGTGTTGATTTGTGTCATCAAACTGTAATTTTGCCTCTTGATCAATCAAAGGTAACATCTCACCTTCAATATGTGGTGCAATTCTGGGCACCAGTTGTAAAAAAAGATATTTCAGAATTTAAACAAGTGTGAAAAAGAAGCAAGCTACAAAAATAATACGGGAGATGGAAACTATTAGTTATGAAGAAAAGCTAGGAACATTGCATTTGTTTTCTTTTAGAAAAAAGCAAACGTCTGAGAGGTGATATTAAAGTACTTATCTAGGGGCAGTGCAAACCATTATCTGGTAACCAGTTTATTAGCAGTAGTATACAATAAGTCATCCATTGAGACTGAAAGAAAGGGAGTTTGGCTTACAGCAAAGGAAAGGGGTTTTGTTTTTTGAGTAAGAACAATAACAATTTGGAATTATCTACCCAAAGAGGTAATCTTATCAGATTCACTAGATATAATTAACATGTATGTCAACTGATTGTTGATCCAAGGAGAAATCTGATTGCTATTATCGAGTCAATAATTTTTTGTGGTAAAATTGGCTGTTGCTTCCAGAGTAATTTTTTTTTTTTTTTTTTGGGGCTAATAGAACAACAAGATGTGCTTTTTTATAGTTTGAACTCTATTGACTGGAGTCCTTTTTTCCACTTAGATTACTGTGTTACTTGTTACTATGTTAATTAATTAAATATCTGTGTTTGATCCTGGGCCCTCCTTTGATCTGAAATATTTGATTGAGAAAACATACGTTACCAATGTATCTATTGTTGAGGAGAATGCTGAGAATTTATTATGTTTTATGTTATTTCTACAGAAGGTGACATGCCGTCCATTTCATATAAATATATATATTTACTACTGGATAGTTTTTCAAGATATGCTATTTTGCAAAATATGGTTAATAAAATGGCACAGTTCAAGTCATTTTACAAATTGTGACAATAAGGTAAATTCTAACATTTAAGCAGCACATCTTCATATTTAAAATGCATTTTATTTGTAGGCTTATTGGTTTTTATTTCAAATATTTCAAGGCCCTGAATATTTGTGAAACTGCTTGGGAAAAATATATACTGTATATTGTATAAGACCAGTTATGCATACTAGATGTCCATAGGCACAAAGAATGCAGGCCTCAGCCCAATATAACTAAAAAAACACTGAACAGGCAAAAGTTAACAAAGCTTGGTACTGTGCTGGACAATACACACACACAGGTGGGGCATGTGCAGAAGTCAATAGAGCAACAATTAAACCATGCCCACTTACATCTCGGACCAGTTAGTGCTCTTAGCACATATATAGCTTATTGAAATTTCAGGTGATTTATGAGGTTACTCACTGAATAAGGATTTATAGAGCATTGACAAAGGATTTGAGAGTTGTAGGACAAAATATATGTCTTGGAAAGAAAAAAAAACAAATCTCCAAGTTTCCCCCAACATATTTTGTAAGGGTTATGAGGTCAGATCTTACCTGTGCTGTTTATTTTTTTTACGGGTTGCTGAAGAGAGTTGAAAAATGTGTGTAGGTGGGGGTTAGAGCGCTGTTGGGTTGGCGATGCGATATCATCTTTTCCAAATTCCAATGGTTCTTCGCATTTTGTGTCCAATAATGCAGCACGACCTGGCTCCTTGAACGGGAAAGGGTACATAAAAACAGCTAATACTTTCCATCCAAAACACTATATTTATATAATACTGATATAAAAGAATTAACTACATAAAGTCAAGCAGGATTTTCTTAAATACAGACGTATTGTGGTGTAAGCTTATCATACCTGGTTTAGTTTATTTTTGTCGATTGCTACTTCTGTTTGCCCTGTTTTGCACTGTATAAAAAAAGCAGTCACTTTATTGCAGAGATCACAACTTGGGTAAAGTCAGTATTCTTGCAGGCTCATGTTTATTGTATTGCTATAAGGATAACTATTGGTTTTATCAAATTGTGTGTGGTTGAAAACATACGATCACAGAACTTTGATTTTCAACATTGCTGTTTTAGACTTTCTAAGACTTAAGTAACCTGGGGCAAATACAATTTAAATTGTTTCCTTCTATTACAGGGTGTATTTTTTTTATGTTTTATAGTTGTAAGGTAAGCATTTGTTCTCTGGGAGTCTGTAGGTGTCCTCAATATATTACACACATATTCAGTCATTTTGTTCGGTACCATTGTTTGCTATTTAATCAGGTCCAGTCTACTTATTTATTGTGATACTGTAATGAACCCCATTACCTGTGCTGTTGTGATAACATTTCAAACCTTGATTTTAAAGTCCAGCTATATTTTAGTTGTTAGTATTTTAACTTTTTAGTTCTTGGTACATAACCACATTATTTTTATTTGTATCTATGCATTCTGTAGGTATCCCATTATCACAGCTCTTTGAAATATTATTTTCTGTTTTTAGGAGGGAACCTTTAGAAAAGGTTCAACAGTTCCTTGTCAAAATGACTTTTTTTTAGCAGTTAAAACCCATGTTTTTTTCTTTGCACTAGTTACCTGAACTTACTATGAATTAAATGTACTGGTAAAATATATAAAATGTTCTATTAGCCTATTAATAAAGTGCAAAGATATTACGCAATGCTGTATAATATGTAGACTAACAAACAAATAGTTGAAACAGGACAAGTTGGGCATACAGGAACAGGACATAGTAAGGGCATTTATTTATTTAATGGACCACTATAGGCACCCAGACTACTTCAGCTTAGTGAAGTGGTCTGGGTGCCAGGCCCATCTAGGATTAACTCTTTCTGCTGTAAACATAGCAGTTTCAGAGAAACTGCTATGTTTACATATGGGTTAATCCAGCCTCTAGTGGCTGTCTCATTGACATAGATTTTCACAGTGAGAATGCTTAGATTTTCACATTGAGATTGCTTTCCTATGAGACTGGCTGAATTCGCTCTTGCGCCGCGCATGCGCATTCAGCTGATGACATTAGAAGAGGGAGGAGATATGGAAAAAAGTTAAGGGATTAACCCCTTCCTCCCCCTTTAGCGCCACGGGAGTGGGACCCTGAGGGTGGGGGCACCCTCAGGGTACTATAGTGCCAGGAAAACAAGATTGTTTTCCTGGCACTATAGTGGTCCTTTAATAACCCCTTAAGGACCAAACTTCTGGAATAAAAGGGAATTATGACATGTCACACATGTCATGTGTCCTTAAGGGGTTTAAAGAATGCAGGCAATGCATGGTTATGAATTATTTTTCTATTGCATTAGACTGCACAGAGGCACATTTTTACCATAGACAGAGCTGTTTTTTTGGCTCCAGTTTATAAAATATTGAGATTAATAAAAACAACTTATAAGTATGAATCGTTCTTGTATTTGAAACATTTAAGTTTTTCAAGATTCCGTCTGACCTTTCTTTCCTCCTGTTTTAGGAGACTATCACTCAAGCTATTTGAGTGCTCTACATAGCTTCGTCTTTCATTCAGCTGAAAAGAATAATATGTACCAATAGCATTATTTTGCATAACTCAATGAAAACCAGTGCATTAAAGTTACTGCATCTTATCCTTTATTCACTTTTTAAGTAAAAGCATGTAATTGATAATAATAACTTAAGAGTTGTAGCACAAGTTTGATTTTCACCTAAAATTGTAAACTGTATAGTTAGGTACAATGCAAGTGTGTTTATGTCATGTTTGAGTCAAGCCATAGATCCCTTGGACTTCAGTAGACAAAGCTAGATGTCAACATTAAAATTGAAGATTATGCTAGCTTTAGTGTACTAATAATCTTAATTTTAATAAAGACAGGAGGCAAGTATTTTGCATATCTCTCTTTACTAAAACTCCATAGCAGTAAAGAAAGTGATAATAAGAACCAATCAAAAAACAGTAGGAGGTATAGTATTCCCAGTGAACAGGCTCCTCCCCCTCTTTCAACCAGCGACATCGCAGACGGCTAAGTTCAAATAATGTTGAGTCGAAAACCAGTCTTGGGTCTGTAACAGAAGAATAAATCCGAGAGTCTTAGGACCATCCATGTGGAGTGTAGGGGAAACTTGGGGAATCAATCCAAACCAGTTAGGATAAACTTGGGATAATCCACGTAGCGATAGTTGGAGGTCCACGTTGAGTTACACTGAAACGAGAATGTGGAATAGGTTAGGTACTAGTCGAGAGACTTTGAAAGCATGGGAGACTTTCGTACAGTATTTTTATGCAAGATTATATAATTAAATAGTAATATACCGGTAATACATACATTTCATTCTAAAGAACCACAGGGCACAATAATCATGACCTAAGATATTTACAGAATATGTAGAACAGTCGAATATGCAGGAGAGCAGAGACTAGTTCCTAGTAGAAGATAGGAGAATAGGAGAATGACAGTATAGAAAATTTAGAAGACCGAAAGGGTGGGTATGGGTGGGAAAATACTCGCCTCCTGTCTTTATTAAAATTAAGATTATTAGTACACTAAAGCTAGCATAATCTTCAATTTTATTACATGACAGGAGGCTTCGTATTTTGCATTTTTAACGCTGATGTAATAAGGAAAAGGCCGCGCAGGAGTTCGGTCTAAAGTAGAAGGTCCGGAAAGTGGATTCGCGGGACCAGTCAGCTGTGCGTAGGACATCTGATAGTGAAGCTCCGGCTGAAAAGGCCGAAGAAGCAGCCGCGCCATTCACCGAGTGCGCCCCGAAAGAGGCGTCTACGCCTGCTAGTGACAAGATCCAGCGTACCCATCTAGCGAGACTGGTAGAGGAAACTGGATTGTGAGGTTTGACATAGGAGATCAGAAGTTGACCGGAGGGAGTCGGGCGGAGAGAGGCGGTAGCCATCATGTAGCTGCGTAAGGTTGCGACCACGCACAATTGAGGTTCCGTGAGGAAAAAGGGATAAAAAATAGAGGTAGAGTTAGATTTGGTGCGTCGGAAGACATGGAATGTCACCCCTTCAGGATCCATTGAGAAGGCATTGGCTTCGAAGGCTCTAACGTCGGATACCCGACGAAAGGAAACTAGGCAGAGCAACACCGTCATTTTGGCTGAAAGTTGGCGGAGTGAGAGTCTGTCGTTAGGCGGCCATTCTCTTAAGAAGTTGAGGACGAGGTCCACATCCCATAGTTTATTGTATTTGGGGGCCGGAGGGCGTTTGAGTCGCATGGCCCTCTGTAGTCTACATACCATAGGATCCTTGCCGACCGGAATTCCTTGGATGGGGATATGGGCCGCTGAGATCGCTGATCGGACTACGTTAATAGTCCTATAAGATTTTCCTGTTGTAAAAAGTGACGTCAGGAAGTTCAGGACGGTGGGAATAGGTGCCGTAAGTGGATTGAGGTCCCGTTCCAAGCACCAAGAGGACCAGGAGGTCCAAGCAGAGATGTATCATAGTCTCGTCCCCGGTGCCCACGACTCCCATAAGAGGTCCCTAGCAGTCTGCGATAGTTCGCTGACTCGCCAGGTGCCCCGGAAAGAGTCCAAGCCACCAGGGAGAGTCTCTCTTCCATTATCAGCGGGTGGGGGTTCCCCTTCGGATCCCTGAGTAGAGTCGGATGGGACGGCAGTAAGAGCGGATCTGCGTAGGATAGTGCTAGCAGGTCCGGGAACCACGGTTGACTCTGCCATAGGGGGGTAATCAGGAGCAGAGAGATCTGGTGTGTCTTCAGATAGTGGAGAGTCCTCACTATCATGGCGAATGGGGGAAATGCGTAGGCGCCGAAGGGGGGCCAGGTCTGGAGGAAAGCGTCCACTGCTCTGCATTCTGGGTCCGGGAGCCAGCTGAAGAAGTCTGGCGTTTGTCTGTTGTTGCGGGATGCGAAGAGGTCTAGATGGAAGGGTCCTCTCCTTCTCGAAAGGCATTGAATATCTCTGGATCCAGCATCCAATCGCTGCCGTCTCTCCAATGGTGAGAAAACCTGTCGGCTGTTAAATTCGTCTCCCCTGGGAGGTATTCCGCCTTGAGGGAAATGTTGCGTGGGAGACAGAAGTCGAACACCTCTTTCGTGAGTTCGGATAGGAGTCGTGAGCGGGCTCTGCCTAAGCGGTTGATGTAGCGGACGGCTGAGATGTTGTCCATCCTGAGGAGAATGCAACAATTCGATTTGTCCTTTGCCAGACTGTGTATGGCGAAGGAGCCTGCCAGTAGTTCGAGGCAGTTGATGTGTAGGTTGAGTTCCTGTGGAGTCCAGGTTCCCCCTGTCGATACATCCTCGCTCGTGGCGCCCCAAACCCAAAGGCTGGCGTCCGATTCCAGCACGAAATCTGGGGTTTCGCCGAAGATAGCTCGGCCGTTCCAGGCCTGCATGCTGTCCAGCCACCATTGAAGTTCCTCCCGGACTTCTGCCATCACTGGTACAGGTTGATCGTAAGTGGGGTTCCGGCGGAGGAAGGATGCTTTGAGGCGTTGCATCGCCCTGTAGTGGAGCGGGCCCGGGAAGATGGCCTGGATGGATGCCGAGAGAAGGCCTACGATTCGAGCTAGATTGCATAGGGGAACTGATTGGCATCGGATCGTCTTGCGGATTTCCTTCCGAATCGCTGCGATCATGGTCGTCGGTAGCCGGAGCGTGCTGGAGACCGAGTCGATTTCGAAGCCCAGGAACTGTATGGTTTGGGACGGAGTTGTAGCGGATTTCTGATGGTTTATCGTAAACCCTAGGGATTCTAGGAGTTCCATGGCAAAACGTGTGTGTAGTCTGAGTCTTGACTTGACGGAGCAGAAGATTAGGAGGTCGTCCAGGTATATAATGCAGCGAATTCCTCTTGCGCGCAGATGAGTAACTACCGGCTTCAACAGTTTGGTGAAACACCATGGGGCCGAACTGAGGCCGAAAGGGAGGCAAGTGAATTGCCATGGCTGGTCGTTCCACAGGAAGCGGAGGAAGCATCTGCTGTCGATATGAACCGGTACCGAAAGGTAGGCATCCTTGAGGTCCAATCTTGTGAACCAATCGCCGTCTTGTAGGAGGTCCCGTAAAAGGTGGATTCCCTCCATTTTGAAGTGGCGGTAGACCACGTGAGCATTGAGTGTACGTAGGTTTATGACCAGTCGGAGGTCTCCTGTCTTCTTTTTCACTAAGAAAATGTTGCTGAAGAATCCTCCGGCGTCTGTGGCGGGTTCTATCGCCCCTTTGTTGTAGAGTTCCTGAAGTTCGGCTTGGATGAGCTTTGAGTCCTCTGTCGAACAGTTGATCGGTCGTGGTGGGGACTCTTGGTAAGGTGTGCTGACGAAATCTATGATGTATCCCTGTACCGTCTGGAGTATCCAAGCGTCTGACGAAATGGTCGTCCAGTTCTGAAAGAAAAGAGAGAGACGACCTGCATGCAAGGTGGTCATAGGTAGATGATAGCTTACCTGGAGTGAATCGGGATCTGCCACGTCCTCGGGTACTGCGTCCCCTGTCTGAACCTCTTGAGATGGTGAAAGGCTGGCGGTATCCCGTTTCTGGGTAGAAGGGTTGCGGTCTTGAGGATCGGGGGCCTGATTGTCTGAAAACCCTCCTCATTGAGGTCTGGGCTTTACTCAACGAGGTGAAGACGTTGACGTGGCGATTCAATTCCTTTAGGAAAGGGTCTCCAAATAACTTGCCCTGTGCCAGAGGTCCGAGTTCCTTGGTGCCCAAATCCACCAACTTCCCGTCTATTCGGAGAAGTGCTGCCTTACGCCTCTCAGATGAGAGGGCCACATTTGCGTTTCCGAGGAAACAAAAACCGCGTTGAGCCCATTTGCGGATATCATGAGCCCATTCCCTGACCATATCGGCATCGAATTGGTCTGCCCGTTGGAAAGCATCGTCTGCTAGGTACATGATGCATGATAGGGGTCCGGAGGTATCTAGGAGTTTGTCTTGGACTCCTTTGAATCCCCTCTCCACCCCGCGGCGGGGGTTGTGACCGCCTCTACTCATGAAAGTAGTGATTACTTGGTCGAATTCAGGTGTCATGGCTACTTGATCTGGTAGGGAAGGGCGGGGGCATTCCGATCTCAGTCGGTTGCGAACTACCTTGTCCATGGGTTTACGCATCCATAAGTGCATAAACTTAGCCAGGTGTTCCGGTGGTGTCCAGTCTGTCGAGCGGGGGTGTCTGATGTTACGTGGATCAAAGAGTGTCTGGCCCATGGGGTCCAGGATAGCTTCGTCCTGAGGCAGGGTGTTGTCCCCTGACCATTGCCATTCTGCAGCGAGAGAGTCTGAATCCCCTGCATGAAAGGGTTTAGATCTTGAGTCCCAGGCGTCGTCGTCAGAATGGGAAGCTTTAGCTTGCCATTCATCCAAGATGGCCATAGTGCCATCGATATCTTCTTCCTCCTCTGAGGATAGAACTTGGGTAGGAGCAGGGGCGACAGATGTTGTCGTTTTGCTCCGCTTGGTGGGTCTTTTGCCTTTGCTCAATTTGGGGTCTGTTTCCCCTTTCCAATGGCGTTTACTAGCCCGGGTGTCGTCTTTAGACTGGGTTTCAGAGTCTTCAGACTCAGTGTCTTGGCGTGTGTGGCGTGGTTTGGAGCGTTCTGGTTGAGCGGCCATCATGTGTGCCTTTTCCATAGACGCGGCCACTGCTGCATTAACCATGGATTGAAAATCCACTGGGGTAGTTTGTGAGTCTTCCATAATGTTTGGTAAGGACTTGGCACTGGTAAGAGGGCAGTAAGGCAGGGGTCAACGTTAGGAGAGTATCCTACAGTAGTTATGGTACCAGCAGTACCAGATATAACCCCAGCAGGGTAGTATTGGGTTTTTAGTCTGGGCAGCACCCAGTATACAGAGGTTGCAATAGCAGAGCTCTGATAGGCAGTCTGGGCAGCACCCAGTATACAGAGATTACAACAGTAGAGCTCTGATAGGCAGCCTGGGCAGCACCCAGTATACAGAGGTTACAACAGTAGAGCTCTGATAGGCATTCACCTTTATGGGGTTTCACCCCAAGGAGCACAGGGTATTGAGCCCTATAGTGCACATATACCACAGGAGTAACAGAGACTGTCTGTGGGGACCCCTGCCTGGATGAGAGCAATGTGAGTTGATAGCAATCTGAAATAGTAATGGGATATGAATGAACAACTGGATGTGACAACAGGCGGATTAACATAAACCTGAGCAGAAAAGGATATAAATATATATGCTTACCTTGGAGGTTCCGAGTAGATGCAGATCTCAGCAACCGAGTGTGTATGAGGCTCCAAAATGGCGGCCGCGGGTCTCGCGATTCGCGAGATCCAAGATGGCCGCCGTCACACTGAAAGTGTGGGAAAGTAGATCCGGCCGCCGGCCGGAGCGTTAAAACGCGCGGTTAGGCGGCCGGGAGTGGCAAGGGCTGTGTAGCCAAGTATTCCTTAGTGAAAAGGGACTGAAAAAACGGCGAAAATGTCCGGAATAAAACGGAAACCGGGAGGGATAGGCAGGGTGCCCAGAGTAAGAAGGGCAAAGGTAAATAAAGGAGCCCCAAGCAAATTTGGAAAAAAACAGAAAATGAGGCAATAAGATATAAGCAAAGTGAGGCAATAAGAAATAAGAGTGTAAATAGAAAATAACAAGGTTAACAAGTCAAATAAAACCAATAATGAATAAATATGAGGAGCTCAATATTCTGACCTGTCTGCTGATGGAGCAGTAAAGAAAGAGGGGGAGGAGCCTGTTCACTGGGAATACTATACCTCCTACTGTTTTTTGATTGGTTCTTATTATCACTTTCTTTACTGCTATGGAGTTTTAGTAAAGAGAGATATGCAAAATACGAAGCCTCCTGTCATGTAATAAAATTAGAGATAAGAGGATAGGAGTTGAATCAATTAGCCTTAATAATATTTGGGGTCAGAATGGGTGTGTAGGTATGTGTGTGTGGGGGGGGGGGGGGGGGCCTGGACACATGCCTCTATTCAGCTATGTAACATAGGACCATTCATACTAACATGGACACATGTCTCTATTCAGCTATGTAACTATGTAACATAGGACCATTCATACTAACTTTGCATATTATGTGCTCACACCATGCATTAAGAAACTATGAAGGTTACTTACTAAAGTGCGATATCAAAGTGAATTTCAAATTTTAGGCCAAAATAGCTGAACTGGTAAAATTATCCAAGCCAGCTATGCCTCAAATAAATTTGAGATTTATTTTGAATTTAGAGATGTTGCACAGTTGAGTCCTACTATAATCTTCAAAGTGAGAATGCCAGGTGAATTTCAAATTTAAGGCTAAAATAAATAAACTAGACTTAAATTTGAAGTCCATTTACAATTCGCACTCTAGTGAATAACCCTTCGTGAGGACTGATTATAGAAAGACTTAACTGTGCAAAATCTCCATAGACCTTTCTGTACAATCAAATTTTACATTCCGTCTTTTGGTGTTGCCAAAATGAAGAAGCCAGGATTAATTTGGTGCTAATGATAGCTAATTGACACAGCCACAATATTTTGGATAGTAACAAAAAGTGAACTTCCTCATTATGAACAAATGAGCTAGGCTTGAGGAGCCAGGGATCCCTGTATTTTGTCAAAGCTCTTAATAATGGTACATCCAGCACCTCCTGGCATCCGTAATATGCAAGAAACTGTTGTTGTTATGGTGCCTGGGATATCTATGTGATAGGAAAATAATTAGCTCTTCCTTAAAATAAAATGTAGTAAAGACTATATTTTAAATAAGTGGTACTTACTTGAACTGACTCCCTAGCATTATAAACCAACTGTGTCTTGGCTGTGCTAATTGCAGATGTTCCTGCACCTGTGTTGCTCATTTTTGGATAGTTTCCAGCGAGTATCTTAAGTACATTACAACGGCATTCTAGGTATTAATAGAGCCACAAGACAAGAAGTGTGTCCTCTTCCTGGTTCATGGTCAATTGGCCAAATGCAGACTGGGAGGCCCTATCACAAAGGAAAAGCCTAGTAAGTGAATTATACACTGGGTGGCTTTGCAGCACATTGTGACAGCACCAGTTGACATTGTAATGTACATCATGTGTTTGCTTGTGCAAGTGCACATCACATATAAATAATCCTGGATTAAAAGAAATATAAGAATTTATTTATTTAATCTACCTCAATACAAAAAGAAAGCGGCCCGATCCTCCAATTTCCAGTTCAAACATAAATATCTCCAAATGAAGTCAACGTTTCAGTTCCATACCAGAACTTTCTTTTTAACCATGTAGTGATGAAAGTTTTGGTATAGAATTAAAAACATGACTTCATTTGGAGATATTTGTGTTTGAATTGGAAAATCAATAAAGGAAAGCTTTTATGATGAGCGGATGCCTTGGAGTGCTGATCTAAACTCTATAGCTTTAAAGGGACACTCTGGTCACAATAACAACTACATCTAAATTAATTTGTTATCGTGCCAGGAGGCCCCTGGGTGCACTTTTAACTTAAGGGATTAAACCGTTCTAAAAGAAAGTACCTTTTTTTTTTTTTTTTAAATCAATGGGGATCTACTGATTGGCTTAGAGTGTCTGCTGATGCTCTGAGCCTGTCAGCATCAGCTCTGCCCTTCGTGAATCTTGAAACTAAGATTCAGAAGCCGGATGCTGTCTAGGTGACCTGCATATCGGTGCTGGAAGCACTCTTTGGGGCCAAACCGTTAGTTACAAAATTTTCTAAAGTAAAGTTCACAATGTAACCCCTTAAGGTAAGCGAAGTAAAGTATATCAATACATTGTTATATGTACAGGCCCTTTGATATTTCAACAGATATGTGAGTTGTAAAACTTTTTTAGAAATTCATTTAGATCATGGAGTTTGGTATTGGACTGCCTTTGTGAGTGAACTCAGTGTTCTATGCAGTTGTTCTAGGTCAGGGGTCCTCAAACTCCGGCCCTCCAGATGTTGCTTAACTACAACGCCCATGATTCTCTGGCTATCTATGCAATTCAAAGAATCATGGAAGTTGTAGTTCAGCAACACCTGGGGGGCCGGAGTTTGAGGACCCCTGCTCTGGGTTAATCCAGTTATGACATAAAACATACAGTGGCGGCTCTAGGACGGCGAAACGCGTTTCTGGGAGAAGAGGAGATTGGACATTTTAGTAGTAATATACTTATACATGCTACTTCGTATGCATTTTATATTTTTTGTGATACTCAATAAATGTAAATTTTTTAAATACCCTTACTCCATCTCCTCCATATATCTGGTATCCACCTGAGGGAAGTGTCACCTCTAAATTGACACTGATGCCTACAGCACTTAGAGCCAGTCCCCAAAAGGCTCTATAAAAGGTGAGCACCAAATTTATATTTGTGTTATACACTACTTAATTGAAGATAAATCTGCACTAGGAGTCTTCTTTTGTGCTTTATTTTGGAGATATAATTCGCAGACAGAAGGAAGAAAGGAGCATCTTCTATTCCTAGGTGTTGCTGCCTACCTTGAAAGGCACACTGGTTGATGTGTTTAGAGCCTATACCCTCATAAAAGGCTCTTTACAATGTGAGTTCCCCCTTTTGTATTTTTTACTCTAATATCAAGTTATCTGACAGTACTACCCTATATATTTCCTCTGTTTATTTTACATTTAGTTGATATGCCCACACCTACCATTTGGCAGGTGTTCTCATAAGGGAGTTTAAAAACCTCCCAACCTAAATTATAGTAATATGTGAGTTATATTGACCCCTAGAGGCTTTTTTTTTTTTTACATTTAAATATGGTGGCTGGCTAACAAGCGCTGGTCAGCCACCACATGGTTAACTCTCGTACACCCGAGTTATTTATTTAAATAGTACTTGACATTATCATTCACTTGCGATTGTTGCAGATTCACTCGGATGGCCCATTTTCAGTAGATTTTGTCCATCTAGACAAGGTTGTTCACTAAACTAAGGATTTCTAGGATTTCAAAGTATATTTCAAATTGAAGGCCAAACTAAAAATGTTATTAACTTAGAGGATTTATTTTACTTATTCATCTAAATTTAGAAATTATTTGAATTTCTGCCAATTCTCAATTTAATGAATGCCCCTGCTAGACTATGATAGGCCCATACCATGCCTTATATGAAAAGCAGAGGATAGGACGAGAGGCACTATATACGCTGCATCCCAAATCTCTTTTCTTTTTATGTCATAAATGTTTCAGAGTTAATATGGAAACGTACATTTAAAGTAACTTCTATATATTCTTGTTTATGCTATTATGGACTTCAAAAGAAAGCAATCTATTGAAAACAGGTTTAAAAAATGTGTCTGCTCTGTCTAATTAAATCTATCATAAGTTGCATCAAATGCATTTTTTGTGGGACTAGTTCTGTTACAAGAAATCTACAACAGTAAACAGATGCTTCAACATAGTTGGCAGATGACTAAAAAGCCTGTGTACTCAAAGATTAGCGAAACACAGCATGACGCCATTGTACACTGAGACTAGAATTTGTGCTCTTTGGATCTACAGCAAACAAGGATGTTTTCCTGCAGGTAACAGAACAGCCCTGTATCTCTGAAATAAAAGATAATACAGAATAAATATACGTGGACCACCATAATGTTGAAATTTGGGAATAGTTAGTACATGTCCTCTAAATTACTACTATATTAAGTTGTACTAGGCTCAAGGTCCTGCAGAAACTGTCACTGCCATTGATGGATGATAAAAAGCCCGATTATGAAATTACCAGGCGATGCTATGTTTTTGGACATGTCACAGACTGACATTTAAATGGTCAGTACGGTAATTTTCTTTAAATTCATCTTAAAATCGCCATCTCAAGTAATAAAGGGGAATTTGGATAAACTACATGGCCATACCTTGTTTAGCATTACACCACGTCAATGAACCACATATTGGTTTGTCCTAACATAATTTCAATGTTGGAGACAAAATAACCTAGCTGCATGACTTACAGTTCAGACGAGGGAGGAGGTGATGGGTGGCTTATGCATTTTATATTGTTTTCTATGCTCCCAAAGTTACTCTATTGATTACGATATGAAAGGGACACTATAGCATTAGGTATAAAAATCTGTATTTCCAATGCAATAGTGCCCTAGTCTTACATTAGACGTCCCCCTCCTCGTAACTGCAATAAAAAATATTTTTGCATTTTTTTAAAAACCATTTTTCCAGCACCAAGACTCTTTGCACTCCTGCTCTCTCCTCATCTTCCCACAATATCAATATCGTGGCATTGCTTCATGACTTGTTGTTCAATCCAATGCTTCTCAGAGGAGCATCATGGACATGATGCACATGCTCAGCAAATGCATCCAATAAAATGCTTCTCATAGGAAAGCATTGAATTCAATGCTTTTCTATGAACATTATTTGAGGATGCTCAATGTCCTCATGGAGAACAAAGTAAATCTCAAATGTTATGCCAAAACAGCCAAAAATCAACACATAGCTGACTTGAAGACATTTCTTCAATTTTGCTTCAGTGCTTTGACCGACAACCTGGCGTTTAATTTGAATACCTACCAGTTCATACGTAAAGGGACACTATAGGCACACAACAACTGTAGCTTACAGGAGTGGTGTTAGTGCATGGATCATACCCCATGCATCTCACTGCTCATTTTTCTGTCATTTAGGAGTCAAATCACTTTGTTTATACATCACTAGCCACACCTATCTGCATGTAATTGACACAGCCTTCCTAAACACATCCTGTACAGAGAAATTTAAGCACACTTTTTTTAACCCCATAAGGACTGAGGCAGTTGTACAAGTTGTGATCAAAACAAAACGTAAACAAAACCTTGAATTTGCGCATATGTCTGTTCAGGAATAATTTTTTCATATTATGTGCACTCACACTTATCATATATCATTTTGTTAAGGATAAAGAGGGCATACATGTCACAATATTTGTATATTAAACATAATTTAATATGAATCAAATATAAAATAAAGTTGAGAATTTAGGAAATGTAATTTTTTTTAGTTTTGCATGGCATTTTAACTGTGAATGGCACAAAACTGTTAGCTGTTACTGCAATAAAGTACACATATTTGTATTCAGCGATGTCTGAGTAAAACAGTACCCCAAATGTAAAGGTTTTATTGGTGTTTTGGAAAGTTACAGGGTCAAATATAGCACATTACATTTTTCAGTTTATACACATTAAAATTTGCCAGACTGGTTATGTTGCCTTTGAGAGCAAATGGTAGCCCAGGAATGAGAATTACGCCCATGATGGCATACCATATGCAAAAGTAGACAACCCAGGATATTACAAATGGGGAATGTCCAGTCTTCTTTAGTAGCCATTTACTCACAAACACTGGGCAAAGTTAGCAATCATATTTGTTGTGTGTGAAAAATGCAAAAAACTAAATTGAACGCTAATTTTGCTCAGTGTTTGTGACTAAGTAGCTACTAAAAAAGACTGGACATACCCCATTTGCAATACCTTGGGTTGTCTACTTTTGCAAATGGTATGCCATCATAGGGATAATTCTCATTCCTGGGCTACCATACGGTCTCAAAGGAAACATAACCAATCTGGCAAATTTCAATGTGAAAAAAAGGAAATTCAAGCCTTATATTTGACTCAGTAACTTTTAAAAAAAACCATAAAACCTGTACATGGGGGGTACAGTTATACTCGGGAGACTTTGCTGAACACAAATATTAGTGTTTCAAAACCGTAAAACGTATCACAACAATTATATCGTCAGTGAAACTACAGTTTGTGTGTGAAAAATGCAAAAAACTGCATTTTACTGGCAATATCATTGTTGTGATATGTTTTACTGTTTTTAAACACTAATATTTGTGTTCAGCAAAGTCTACTGAGTAAAACAGTAACCCCCCCCCCCCCCCCACCCTATGTACAGGTTTTATGGTGTCCTGGAAAGTTACAGGGTTAAATATAGGGCTTGCAAGCCAAATTCTCTGGACTTTCTGCTTGGGTTGTCGGCCGGGTCCCTCAAACTGTAACTAATAAAAATATTACATAAATATATATACGTAGAATTTAAATGTGTGTGTGTGTGTGTGTAAATATACAGTATCTCACAAAAGTGAGTACACCCCTCACATTTTTGTAAATATTTTATATCTTTTCATGTGACAACACAGAAGAAATTACACTCTGCTACAATGTAAAGTAGTAACTATACAGCCTGTATAACAGTGTAAATTTGCTGCCCCCTCAAAATAACTCAACACACAGCCATTAATGTCTAAACCATTGGCAACAAAAGTGAGTACACCCCTACGTGGAAATGTCCAGATTGGGCCCAAATAGCCATTTTCCTTTTAATGTGACTTGTTAGTGTTACGAGGTCTCAGGTGTGAATGGGGAGCAGGTGTGTTATATTTGGTGCTATCGCTCTCACACTCTCTAATACTGGTCACTGGCAGTTCAACATGGCACCTCATGGCAAAGAACTATCTTAAAAAAAGAATTGTTGCTTTACATAAGCCTGTAAGAAGATTGCCAAGACCCTGAAACTGAGCTGCAGCATGGTGGGGAAGACCATACAACGGTTTCACAGGACAAGTTCCACTCAGAAGAGGACTCTCCATGGTCGACCAAAGAAGTTGAGTGCATGTGCTCAGAGTCATATCCAGAGGTTGTCTTTAGGAAATAGACATATAGAAACATAGAATGTGACGGGAAAAAATAACCATTCGGACCATCTAGTCTGTCCAATTTTCTAAATACTTTCATTAGTCCCTGGCCTTATCTTATAGTTAGGATAGCCTTATGCCTATCCCACGCATGCTTAAACTCCTTTACTGTGTTAACCTCTACCACTTCAGCTGGATGGCTATTCCATGCACCCACTACCCTCTCAGTAAAGTAATACTTCCTGATATTATTTTTAAACCTTTGTCCCTCTAATTTAAGACTATGTCCTCTTGTTGTGGTAGTTTTTTTTCTTTTAAAAATAGTCTCCTCCTTTACTGTGTTGATTCCCTTTATGTATTTAAATGTTTCTATTATATCCCCCCTGTCTAGTCTTTCCTCCAAGCTATACATGTTAAGATTCTTTAACCTTTCCTGGTAAGTTTAATCCTGCATTCCATGAACCAGTTTAGTAGCCCTTCTCTGAACTCTCTCTTAAGTATCAATATCCTTCTGGAGATACGGTCTCCAGTACTCAGGGCCGGATTAACATAGGGGCTGATGGAGCTGCAGCTCCAGGCCCAGGCCCATGGAATAGGCCCATTGATTTAAAAAAAAAAAAAAAAAGTTTTTTTTTTTTTACATTTTTTTTTTCACACACACACTACTCTTAGGGATTGCACCTTTCTTTTATTTTATTGGCACAGCCCGTATTTGAGGCTGCCTGGCTGGTGCCAATATTGCTGTGATACTGGCAATACAAATGCTGGTATTTTTCTCAGTATAAACAAGAGATTACTCTGCAATACCAGCACTGGCCAGTAGGGGTCGCTGTATGTGGAGACAGGCAGGGATAGGAGGTTCCAGCATATCCCTCCCTGCCTCTTTCTAATCACTGATCTGCAGGGGTGCAGCTAAAGAGAGTCCAGACAGCAACTCCCACCCTGCAGAGACAGCCTACAGCTCAGGGAAGTAAGGGATGGGGGAAAGGCTGCAAGGAGACATACACTGAGGCACTAAGGGACACTGGGAGACATTATGGCAGACACTGAGACACTAAGGGACATTGGGAGACATTATGACACAGACACATGGGGACACAGTGTCCCTAGTCTCCCAGGGACCCCTAGTCTCCCAGTGGCCCCAGTCTCCCAGTGACCCCAGTCTGCCAGTGTCTCACTGTCCCCATGTCTCCTTGTGCCTCCATGTCTCCCAGTGCCTCAAGTGTCTCAATGTCTCCAAGCTAGTGTCCCTGGTGTCTCAGTGCCCCCAGTCTGCCAGTGTCTCACTGTCCCCATGTCTCCTAGTGCCTCCATGTCTCTCAGTGCCTCAAGTGTCACAATGTCCCCATGTCTCCAAGCTAGTGTCCCTAGTGTCTGTGGCCCTGGTGTCTCAGTGTTCCCATGGCTCCCAGTGCCCCATGTCTCAATGTCCCCATGTCCCCCAGCCAGTGTCTCTGGTGTCTGTGTCCCCATGTTTTCAAGTGTCCCCTATTTTCCCAGTGTCCCCATGTGTCCCAGCCAGAGTTCCTTAGTCTCCCAGTGTCACTGGTGTCTCCGTGTCCCTAGGTCTCCCCGTGTCCCCAGGTCTCCCCGTCTTCCTAGTGTCCTAGTGACATGGGGACCCTGGGATACATGGGGCATTGAGACACTGTGATACATAGGATCACTGGGAGACCTGGGGACACGACACTAGGGGACACTGGGAGACACTGGGAGACATGGGGCACTGAGACACTGATACATAGGAACACTGAGACCTGGAGTAATCGACACATGGGGCACTGAGTCGTGAGGGCAATGGGAGACATGGGGGGGCACTGGGAGGAATCCATCTATACAGCAGAATCAAACTAAGTAGTTTTTTGGTGATTTTACAGCATTTTCTCTTATGTCACTCCTTGTGATTTACATCATGTGATGTCACCCATACATATTTTATTAAGCAAATTAGTAAGGCCAGTATGTTTTTCCAAGAAAGGTGGCAACCCTAACTACTTTTCACATACTCTTACTTAAGTATGGAAACTTAAGAGAGATGTATGGGAACAAAACTTGTGTAGACTGGCTGAAAATGAATATAGTTAAAGGGACACTATAGTCACCAGAACAACTGCAGCTTATTGAATTTGTTCTGGTGAGTAGAATCATTACCTTCAGGCTTTTGGCTGTAAACACCGTCTTTTCAGAGTAAATGCAGTGTTTACATTACAGCCTAGTGATAACTTCACTGGCCACTCCTCGTATGGCTGTTAGAGATCCTTCCTGGGTCATGGCTGCCTAAAATGCATCCACACATTCAGTGTCTCCTCCCTCTGCATGCAGACACTGAACTTTCCTCATAGAGATTCATTAATTCAATTCAACTCTCTAAGGAGATGCTGATTGGCCAGGGCTGTGTTTGAATCATGCTGCCTCTTTGTCAGTCTCAGCCAATCCTATGGGGAAGCACTGTGATTGGATCAGGCCACCACTTCTAATGATGTCAGCAGACTGCTTTTTTTCTGAGTCTAACAGCATGCAGAGTTACAGCTTCAGGCTTGAATATAGTAAGATTTTGCTATATTTATGGAGGCATGAGGGGCCCAGTGGGGCTAGATGGTGGTGTTAACACTATAGGGTCATGAATTCATGTTTGTGTTCCTGACCCTATAGTGATCCTTTAAGGTAATGCTGACTTTGGTCTCTCTAACACTATGGCATGTTCCCTTTCTTCTACACTCACTACATACAGCTTTTCTCTGTCCCAGGCTAAATACCAGGAACTTCTGCCTGCTAGTAAGAAGGTAAGGAGACAAGTGGACCAGCGAGTGCTAGAGGACAGTCCTTAGAAAGTGTTGAGCGAGCGCATCATTAGATGCATTCATGCCAAGCTCAGGGTGCTGTCTGCATAGTATGCCCTTAGTTTGCCAGCTGCAGGATTGGCAGGCAGTCTGACATGCATTCATGCCAGGCTGGCCTTCTAATTCTTTGGGCAGACATGTCCTCTTGTTGGGCATGTTCGCCCCTTTTGGCAGGTTACGTGATTTGTGTCAGTGGCACACCCTTTTACCCTGCCCATTGACTTCCTGCTTGACTGGACACTGCTGTTAGGGGTTTTGGATTTACTTGAAAGATGAAAACATAAATTAGTGAGAGATTAGCATAGGGTATGTGTTTTCTTATAGCTGCTTTTTTCTTTCTCTCCACCACCATCTCCATCAGATACACAATGCTTGGGAGGTATGACTGTTTTACTGTTTTTGGTCGATATGATTCTGTAATTAGGCCCGTCATAATTGTCAACACCAGGCCCACTGGGCTCTTAATCTGGCTCTGCCAGTACTGCGTACAATACTCCAAGTGAGGTCTCACCAGTGTTCTTTACAATGGCACGAATACTTCCCTCTTTCTACTGCTAATACCTTTCCCTAAACAACCAAGCATTCTGCTAGCATTTTCTGCTGCTCTTTTACATTGTCTGCCTACCTTTAAATCATCAGAAATAATTACCTCTAAATCCCTTTCCTCAAATGTTGTGGTTAGGACTCTATCAAATATTCTGTACTCTGCCTTTGGGTTTTTACGTCCAAGATGCATTATCTTGCACTTGCCCACATTGAATGTCAGTTGCCACATTATAGTTGACCTAAATCATTTGCCATTTGGCTTATCCCTCCTGGAATATCAACCCTGTTACATATCTTCGTATCATCCGCAAAAAGACACACCTTACCATCAAGACCTTCTGCAATATCACTAATAAAAATATTAAAGAGAATGGGTCCAAGTACAGATCCATGAGGTGCCCCACTGATGACAAGCCCATGCTTCAAATATACTCCATTGACTACAATCCTCTGTTGCCTGTCACTTCCTTGCCCATTCAACAATATTGAAATCCAAACTTAAAGATTGCAGTTTATTGATAAGCCTTCTATGTGCAACAGTGTCAAAAGCCTTACTGAAATCTAGGTAAGCAATGTCTACTGCACCACTCTGATTTATTTTAGTTACCCAATCAAAAAAATCAATAAGATTAGTTTGGCATGATCACCTTGAAGTAAACCCATGTTGTCTCCGAACTTGAGATCAATGCGATTTTAGATGTTCAACAATCCTATCCTTTAACATGGTTTCCATTACTTTCCCCACTACTGAAGTAAGGCTTACTGGCCTATAGTTGCCAGACTGCTCTCTACTAACTTTCTTGTGAATGGGCACAACATTCACTAGCTTCCAATCTTCTGGGACTACTCCATTTAACAATGATTGGCTAAATAAATCTGCAAATGGTTTTGCTAGTACACCGTTAAGCTCTTTTAATAACTTTGGGTGTATTCCATAAGGTCCCATTGACTTATTTGTCTTTACTTTTGACAGTTGAAATAGAACCTCGTCCTCTGTAAACTCACATGTAACAAATAACTAATTTGTCCTTTTCCCTAACTGTGTCCTTCATTTTCATCTGTAAATTCTGAAGAAAAATATTAATTGAGGCCGTCAGCACGACCTTTATCCCCTTCCTTTAGTTTTTAATCTAACTAATCCTTGTTTTACTTTCCTTTTCTCATTTATGTATCCAAAAAAATGTTTTGTCCCCCTTTTTTACTGACTGGGAAATTTTCTCTTTTGTGTGTGATTTAGAAGCTCTTATAACTTGCTTAGCCTCTTTCTGCCTAATCTTATAGATCTGTCTGTCTTCCTCACCCTGGGTTTTTTCATAATTACTAAATGCTCACTTTTAGTTTTTTACTATTTTGGCCACATCTGTGGAGTACAACAGTCATTTTTTGAATTCTTTTGCTTTTACTGACAAGCCTAATGCAATTTTCAGTTGCCTTCAGCAGTGCAACTTTTAATAATCCCATTACTCTTGGACTCCATTTAAATTGCTCCAGTCTGATAATGACTCCTTTTAGAAAAGTCTATTTTTCTAAACTCTAAAACTTTTTTGTTTTTGTGTCGTGTGATTTAGTCACTCTTCTTATATTAAACCACACTGACTGATGATCACTGGATCCTAAACTTTCACCTACAGTAATAACTGATACCAAATCTCCATTTGTTAACACTAAATCTAGTATGGCCTCTTTACGGGTTGGCTCCTCAACGACTTGTTTTAGAGACAATCCCTATGTTTGGATCACTAACTTTTATTAGGCTACGTTTTATGCTGTCCTTCACATATAGGGCCACCATTCCCCCTTTCTTGCCTTCCCTGTCTTTTCTATATAAAGAATACCCTGGTATTGCTATGTCCCAGTCATTTTTCTCATTATACCAGGTCTCTAAGAGTGACTAAATCTACATTATCAGTTGCCATTATTGCCACAAATTAATGGATCTTATTCCCTAAACTGTGAGCATTTGTAGACATGACTCTAAGCTTATCATTTGCTACAGGCACCTTCTGTCATTGTTTTGGGGGGCAATTGGATTGATGTTTTATTACCCTTTTCTTTTGCCCCCTCCCTCTTTGTTTAAATACATCATAGCAAAACCTCTTAACTGGTCACTGAGAACCATCTTTTTTGTACAGTTTATTTCCATTCCAAACAGAGCTACCATAAGAAATGAAGCCAAATCCTTGCTCCCGACATCATTCACCAAGCCACGAGTTAAAGTCCCTAATACGCATCCATCTGTTGTTCTGAGTGTTATGCACAGGCAGAACTTCAGAGAATGACCATGTGGAAGCAATCTGCCGTATATCATTGGCAAAAACACAAACTTCCTTTGCCTCTGAAACCTCATTGCAAGCCAAGTAATTTGTCCCTAGATGGACAAGTACATCCAATTCCCCTCCCTGCTTTGCTCGCTTAACAATATTAGAAATATGTCTCTTTCTCTGTGAGTAGTAGCTCCGAGAAGACATCTCACAAGACCCCTATTGTCCAGCTCCACACCTCTTGTGATAGAATCCACCAACAACAACTGCTTTCTATTAGACCTCACCATAGTCTCCAAGCCTGTCTCCACAACACCACTACACTCGGTGCCTGAGCCTGTCTCCACAACACCCAGTGCCTGAGCCTGTCTCCACAACACCACTACCCTCAGTACCTACACTCGGTGCCTGAGCTTGTCTCCATAACACCACTACACTTCGTGCCTGAGCCCGTCTCCATAACACCATTACACTCTGAAAGTGCTGAAAATGGATTATGTAGAGCAACAGACTGTGCAATATGCCTTTTATCCACAACTCTAAGTCAACCAGATCCTACAGTAATCCATCTGCCATTCCTAGTATGTCTTTGCGGTAGTGGCATTGCAACAGTTCAAGACTGAGTTTGTTTACCAGATAATTTACCAATCTCAGACTTCAAAAATACAATCTCCTGATGCAATATAGAGAACTGTCTACAGATTAGACAGCATCCAAATCTCCAAAAAGTGGAACGTGAAACAAATGCATAACAACTATTACAATTAACTAAATCTCCCATTTTAATGAAGTAAATAATGTAAATCAAACAAATCTAAAAAAACATTTTTTTGTCCTCCTGTATACCTAAGATAACCTCCAGTTTCTCTCCACAATATCTCCAATCACACACTCTGAAGCAGCACTTAAAAGTAGCAACCAAGCTATATTAGCTAAGCTAATGACCACAACCCTTATATAACTCCTAAAAGCACCACCCTCTAGGAATGTTTAAGACCTGGGTAGGCCTATGCCTATTTGCAAACAATAGCTAATTAACCATCAATCAATAGCAAACACTTAGCTAATCAAATGCCTTACCAAGTACCAACAGGAAATCAAACCTTGTGCCATCAGTAACCTTTTCCTATAGATCAGGGGTGGGCAATCTGCGGCCCACCAGATGTTTTGGACTACATCTCCCTTGATGCTTTGCTAGCATTATGGCCCTAAGAGCATTATGGGAGATGTAGCCCAAAACATCTGGAGGGCAGCAGATTGCCCACCCCTGCTCTAGATGAATCTTACCTGTAACAGTAAAAAAGAAAACTCTTAGCAAAATCTTAGACAGTTGAAGATTCTGTAAAACTCTCCAGAATATCTCCAATCACACACTTTGAAGCAGCACTTAGAAGTAGCAACCAAGTAAGAGTGCTTAAAGCATTGCTGTAGAGGTTGAAGGGGTGGGGGGTCAGCCCTGTCAGTGCTCAGACCGTACGCCGGACATTGCATCAAATTGGTCTGTATGGCTGTCACCCCAGAAGGAAGCCTTTTCTAGAGATGATGCACAAGAAAGCCTGCAAACAGTTTGCTGAAGACAAGCAGACTAAGGACATGGATTACTGGAACCATGTCCTGTGGTCGATGAGACCAAGATAAACTTATTTGGTTCGGATGGTGTCAAGCATGTTTGGCGGCAACCAGGTGAGGAGTACAAAGACAAGTGTGTCTTGCCTACAGTCAAGCATGGTGGTGGGAGTGTCATGGTCTGGGCCTGCATGAGTGCTGCCGGCACTGGGGAGCTACAGTTCTTGAGGAAACTATGAATGCCAACACGTACTTTGACATACAGGAGCAGAGCACGATCCCCTCCCTTCAGAGACTGGGCCGCAGGGCAATATTACAACATGATAATGACCCCAAACACACCTCCAAGATGACCACTGCTAAAGGTAAAGGTGATGGACTGGCCAAGCATGTCTCCAGACCTAAACCCTAGTGAGCATCTGTGGGGCATCCTCAAATGGAAGGTGGGGGAGCGCAAGATCTCGAACATCCACCAGCTCCTTGATATTGTTATGGAGGAGTGGAAGAGGACTCCAGTGGCAACCTGTGAAGCTCTGTGAACTCCATGCCCATGAGGGTTATGGCAGTGATGAAAAATAATGGTGGCTACACAAAATATTGACACTTTGGGCCCAATTTGGACATTTCCACTTAGGGGTGTACTCACTTTTGTTGCCAATGGTTTAGACATTAATGGCTGGCAGACCACACCAGTACTGAGCAGGATACGGACACAGGACTTCGTAAACCAGCAACAAGGGATTCCCTCTCCTCTCCCGACTAGTGAGAGTGTGCACCCTAAGATCTGGTGACCAATCGGCCTACAGCGCGCATTACCCAGAGTGAGGTCTGGGACGCACGCCAACCTCACAGCCGACAGCCAGAAGATTACAGTTTCTTGCAACACTGTATCTATATCCATCCTTGGAGGTCCCTGCGGTTTATTCGATTTTAGAACTGCCAAACTGCTGGTAATATCCTTGTTATACGTTCCTGGCTCATATTTTTATACTTTTAATACTAATTATTATTTTTATAAATTCCTAGTGTTTTTACTTTTGATTGAATAATTATATCCAATAAATTCCACATTACTGCATTTATTCACTTATTCATTTTCTCCTTTTCTTATATATATTTTTTAACGGTTTTAAAGAGATATGGTTTATATTACATTATAGAATACAGCCATATATACCGTATATCTAATACATAATACAAGAGGTTTATATCTCTAGTACAAAGTTTAACTCTGTCTATAACAGATTTAAAGACGTATACACCATATATAATTATTTCAAGTTTTTTTGACACAAATAGGGAACAGTTCCTCATACTGTTCTCCTATAGCATCCTTTCCTGTTTGGAGCTTTAAATCAAAAGTATATTATTTGGTGTGTAGCAAAATTTGACTCTGCCTTTAGCAGATTTAAAGACATACACCCCATATATGCAAGTGCTGTGCTCCTTCTGAATCACCAGAATACATTAGAATAAGCCTTTCTGAATGAACTGACTCCTGGACCCACTGCACCTGATCTCTTTTTTTTATTTCAGTTGCGACCCAAAATAATCTATCTCTCTAGGCAGATTACTTGGTGAAATTTCTGCCTGCATCCAGTTTGAGCCATTTCACTACAAGTCAGACTCCCTCATCCCTGGGTGTTGCAAAAGGCATACCAGACCAACCTGATTAATGGCTGTGTGTTGTTATTTTGAGGGGGCAGCAAATTTAAACTGTTATACAGGTTGTACACTTACTACTTTACATTGTAGCAGAGTGTAATTTATTAAGTGTTGTCACATGAAAAGATATAATAAAATATTTATAAAAATGTGAGGGGTCTACTCATATATATATATATATATATATATATATATATATATATATATATATATATATATATATATATATATATATATTATGTGGGAAAAAAGCCTTGCACTCCTGCTTAGTTATTTGACCCGGTGCTTCATTGCACTAAATGTATAAAAGAAAAAAAAGCAGCACTCCCAGGTAGCTTTCTTAGGAACTTCGTTTACTAAAAAGTGTAACAGTCAACGTTTCAGTTCCACTCAGGAACTTTCATCAGGACAACCACAAGTGATTTACTAAAAAACAAACATTTAAATAAGGCAGAAGATCGGCGCATCAGCATCACAGTTTCTATGGGGATAGATTACTTCACTGAAATTGATTCAGTAACTTGTCATGCAGACAGCTGATTTCAGTATCCGGTCCTGTGCTCTGGGAGCCGGAATGCCAGCCCACCTTACAGCTGAAATATGAGAAATTGATTTTCTGCCTTATTTAAATGTTTGTTTTGTAGTGTATCACTTGTGGTTGCCCTGATGAAAGTTCCTAAATGGAACTGAAATGTTGACTGTTACACTGTTTAGTAAAATAAGTTCCAAAGAAAGCTACAGTGCTGTTTTTTTTCATATATATATATATATATATATATATATATATATATATATATATATATAAAAATAAACTTAGAACGAAATTATACATGTATATATAATTTTTACATATTTTTATTTATTTTATATATAAATTATAAATATATATATATGTGTAAGATTAATATTATTCTAAGTGTATTTTAATCTTAATATATAATATTTATTAATATTAAAATACACTTAGAGACATAGTGTATTTGTATGTATGTTTGTATATATACCAAAAGATAAGTAGCTAGCACTCAAGGTCTTGTGAAAAAAATAGTTATTTTAATGGTACGAAGATCCCACAATCAGGACTATGAGTGTATGGTAGCCCAGGAATGAGAATTACCCCCATGATGGCATACCATTTGCAAAAGAATACAACTCAAGGTATTGCAAATGGGATATGTTCAGTCTTTTTTAGTAGCCACTTAATCAAAAACACTGGCCAATGTTAGCATTTATATTTGTTGTTTTTTTGCATTTTTAACACATAAACAAATATAAATGCTAAATTTGGTCAGTGTTTGTGACTAAGTGGCTACTAAAAAAGACTGGACATACCCCATATTGAATACCGCGGGTTGTCTACTTTAAAAAAATATGTACATTTGAGGTGTGATTCAAAGATTTATGACAGATAACAGTGTTACAATGTCACTATTGATGCATTTTAAAAATATATACCGTATTTATCGGCGTATAACACGCACTTTTTCTCCCTGAAAATAGTGCGTGTTATACGCCGATATCCCATATTTACTTACCTGTCTTGAAGCGTGGGCCGGCTTCACAGCGCGCACCGCGGTACTGGAACTTAAATTTCAGGTTCTGGTTTCCGGCGGGACTGAAAGGAAGTTTGCACACTATTGTGTACACACTTCCTTTCAGTCCCGCCGGAAACCGGAACCTGAAATTTAAGTTCCAGTACCGCGGTGCGCGCTGTGAAGCCGGCCCACGCTTCAAGACAGGTAAGTAAATATGGGACAAGAGGGAAAGTGCACTAGGGGACACTATGGGAGGGGGGCATTATGGGAGGGGGGACACACACTATGGGGGTGGAGAATACTATGGGAGGGGGGAAGAATACTATGGAAAGGGGGGGCACTATGGGAGGGGGTGGAGAATACTATGGGAGGGGGTAGAGAATACTATGGGAGGGGGGAAGAATACTATGGAAGGGGGGAACACTATGGGAGGGGGGGAGAATACTATGGGAGGGGGGGAGAATACTATGGGAGGGGGGGAGAATACTATGGAAAGGGGGGGGGACACTATGGGATGAGGGGGGGGGATACTATGGGAGGGGTGGAAATTTCCTTGAATTTCCTTCTAAAAATGAGGTGCGTGTTATACGCCGGGGCGTGTTATACGCCGATAAATACGGTATGTTGAAACAGCAATGTCCTACTTTTACTTATAGCCCTATTACTTGCAAATAAAAAACAACAAAAAATATTTTAATGTGTTTTTAAACTCAGGACAACATTTTGAATCTGGTTAGCAGTTTTTTTCATTAGCGTTTGTAGAAAAGTAAAAGATTTTCCAAGTAAAAGTCAAATATATATATTTTTTTACCATATTTTATTTTTTTAAAGTAAATTATATGACATGATACAAATAATGGTATATAAAGAAAGCCCTTCTTGACCTGAACCCCCCCCCCCCCCCCCCCCCACAATATATAATTTGTATGGGAACAGTAAATGAGAGAGAGGAAAATTATAGCTAAACACAAACACCACAAACGTGTTAAAACAGCCCTGGTCCTTAACATACAACATGGCCAAAACAGTCCGGTCATTAAGGGGTTAAAATATGTATTTAATAAATGATGAATGATAATCACAGTTTGCACGGTCCTTGTTTGTGATTATTCACTTAATCTGGAATTGTAGAGAACCAAAGGGAAAAAAAATAGCCCAAAATAGACAAATGAAAGAATGTCTTCATTTTCACAAAGCATTGATTAACTCTTAATGCTTTAATATGGTGACTGAGTAAGCTATTTATGAGGTTTGTAACGAAGCACCAACCCCCCCCCCCCCCAAAAAAAAAAAAAACCTGACATCCAGAAGGTTTTGGCAGTATTTAAATTAAATTGCAAACTGAAAGCTGGAAGACAAATCAAATTTTCTCTGTGCAAATAGACTCTAATCCTGTTCTGTGCTGCTCTGATGTTGAACTCTTGAAGCTGCTTTCCTTGTAAATATGCTAAAGAAACTTTAAGGACAATTTGACCTTGTGCAAAGTAGGCCAACCTCCGCACTCCCCAGCCAGATGTGTGATTCATTATCTGTGTGGTACTGCACTGTCAGACGGCTACTGAAATGAGGTGGACATGCTGACCCAGGTGCCAGTGCTCAGATTCCTGACTAAAGCAAACAAAAACAGTACTGTATGTGCAGACAGAGTGCTGAGTCTATGTGTCATGGGGGTACTCTTCCTGACTCTAAGTGTCAACACATAACTAGAAAATAAAATCTCCTTAGGATACAATTAAGCCTGCAAGAGTGACAGCAGCATTGAAGATATGATTAAACTGTGTGATGATATTGCACCCATGCCATAACAATATCTTTACAGAATTCAGCCGGCAAAAATATGGTTGACAAGGCGTAACTAGGAAGATTTTTGCTTTTTAGTAATTATGAAAGTTTAATGATGATAAGATTGTCAGTGTTTGTGCTTTTATGGGCAAACTATAAAATAGATTTTTTTTTTTTTTAAATGTTTTAATTACAATTTGTAATAGGCAAAAAATGCAAAAAAAAAAAAAAAAAAAAGCAATGTGGAGGTGATTTAAACATGCACTTCATCCCCCTTCCATCCCTCAGCAAGCTGTCCAATAGGGTAAATGATGCACTTCTTAAAACTGTTTTGAAAAATAATAAATGTTATTGATTGTTACAGAAGTCCCTCTGTCTGCTACAACCCTGTTACTTTGTTGTTAATTTTGTTGCTTTTGCCTGAAAAACTATTGCCGGCCATTCGTACATATGAATGGTCGACCACACTGCCCATGGCGTGTGCCGCCAATTAACCCCGTTCACCTCTCAAAATACCGGTTGAACGGACGACCACCCTACCTGAGGAGTGCGCCTACAATTAACCACCCAGTAGCTGCATTTTTGTGGTTAACCGCAACATAATTGATCGTCAACAGGGTGGTCATCGTTCGTATGAGAAAGGCGAATGGGACACCGAACTACTTGTTGAACCAACTACCGATCGACTGACCACCCTACCTGTGGCGTATGCCCCTAGTTAACCACCATGAAGCTGCGGCTTGTGGTTAAACGCAACATAATTGATTATCGACAACGTGGTCGTCGTTCGTATGTACGAACACGTGGCGGCGGCCATCTTTTAGTGTTGAACGCTCAGTGGGACCTGCCCATCAAACACATGGTACTCTTTTCAGACACTATTTTGCATGAACACCGCTGGGATCCACCTTGGCTTGTCCGTTCGTGTATAAATCCCCGAAAGACATGCCGTTCAACACTTTGCACCTACGAAGGATATACCGATCCCTTGCAGGACACTATGGCCGAGAATACATGGGCTGCTACTTGTCAAACAGCCCTAAAGACACTTTTCATCCCCATGGCATTCGCTTACCATTCATGAGATCTGAGCGCTTTTCAGGTATTTTGTGCGCTCAGATCCAAGCTGTCTGGGGATGGTTTGAATGTGGTATTTAAAGACTATAGTGTAAAAGTTATACATTTTTATTCAGTTATTGGGTGTCTATAAAAGTGAAATTATTTCATGTACCTGGGGATAATTGAGTTACTGCAACCGTTGAGACCAATTATCTCCAGGGTAGGAGGGAGTGTTTTAAAAGATTCACTTTGTTTCCATTGGCTGATACACTTTGTAATCCTGTGTACCATCAGGTCCAGAGGGGTGTTCCTCTGGCCTAAAATATGTATTTAAGCCGTGCATGAATGCCCATTAAATCAGTTCTTCTTACCTTCAACTCGCAGCCTCGACTCGTGTTGTAGGGAAAGGCGTTATACTAGCTTTACTTATGCCTAGTGGGATATCTACATTTGCAGGATTGACGCTGGATGCTGTTTGGAGCTTCGCTCTTACTCTCCAAGATCAGGAATCAGGACATCTAAGCGGTCCAACTTTCAGCTAGCCTGGAGGCAACCGTAACATTGATCTATCAAAAAATTGTAATTACATTTCTCTAGAGAGCCATTTCTTGGGATCAAGAGCAATGCTTTCTTCTTCAGTGCTTTGCACTTGGGTAGTTCTTGTTGATTGTCATGACTGGGAGAAAGAGACAAACAGTGTTCAGGGTGACATTTTTTACTTGTGATAGTCTTGGGTTATTCACTAAGGCAAGATTTGCTAGGGATTCAACAGAATTCAGAGCAAATTTCAAATATAAGGCCAAAATAGTTAAAGGGACACTATAGTCACCAAAACAACTTTAGCTTAATGAATCAGTTTTGGTGTATAGATCATGCACCTGCAGTCTCACTGCTCAATTGTCTGCCTTTTAGGAGTTAAATCACTTTGTTTATGAACCCTAGTCACACCTCCCTGTGTGTGACTTGCACATCCTTCCTAAACACTTCCTGTAAACAGTCATCTAAAGTTTATCCTTCCTTTATTGCAAGTTCTATTTAATTTAGATTTTCTTATCCCCTGCTATGTTAATTGCTTGCTAGACCATACAAGAGCCTCCTGTATGTGATTAAAGTTCAATTTACAGAGCAAGAGATAAAATTGTTTAAGATAAATTGCATCTGATTGAAAGTAAAACCAGTTTTATTTTTTTTGTGCAGGCTGTGTCAATCAGAGCATAAACAGAAACAAAGTGCTTTAACTCCTAAGCGGCAGAGAATTGAGCAGTGAAACCTGAGAGGCATGATCTATACACTAAAACTGCTTCATTAAACTAAAGTTGTTTAGGTGACTATAGTGTTCCTTTAAGTATTGTTCTACTTTGGCTATTTTTAATTCCTGGCAATTTTAACTTTAGTGAATAACCCTTATATACATCTATCATCAATTGCTGCTAGACACCAATACTTTTTTTTAAGTATTGCTGCACAAAAGCTGGAGTGTTCCCTGATTTCCAGCTTCTGTGAATTCAAACAGAATTGTTTTGTGAAAAGAATTGTGAAAAGAATACCATCCCCACTGTGAAGCATGGTGGTGGCTCATGTCTTTGGGGATGTGTGAGCTCTAAAGGCATAGGGAATCTTGTGAAAATGAATGGCACTTTTAGTGCAAGATGTTATCAGAAAATACTGGCACACAATTTATATTCTTCTGCACGAAGGCTGCACATAGGACGCTCTTGGACTTTCCAGCATGACAATGATCCTAAGCACAAGACCAAGTTTACCCTCCAGTGATTACAGCAGAAAAAGGTAAAGGTTCTGTAGTGGCTACAGGGCCGGCGCTACCTGTTAGGCGGACTAGGCAGCCGCCTAGGGCGCCCCCTGGGAAGGGGCACCCCCAGGAGCGCCGCCCCCCCAATGCTGCAGCCGCCCGAGCGCTCTGCAGAGAGCCTCAGGTGGCTGCAGCTTTGCCCGGGCTGGTGCGTCCATGAGGGTGCACCGCCCGGGCGCAGCATGAGGAGAGGGGCTGACAGGAGGGAAGCACTCAGCGCTCCCTCCTGTCACTCCCTCACTGAGTGTGCACTTCCTTTTAGTCCGGGCGGGTACAGGAAACAAAAGCTCCCTGTACCCGCGCACCATACAGAGCTCGGCCACGCTACAACAGAGGTAGGGGAGGGGGGAGGGATAAATGGAAAGGGAAGGGAGGGGAGGGGGGTAAATGGAAAGGGAGGGGGGGAAATAAATGGAAAGGGGGGTAATAAATCGACAGGGAGGGTGGGGGGATAAATGGAAAGGGAGGGGGGCAATAAATGTAAAGGGGGGGTAATAAATTGACAGGGAGGGTGGGGGGATAAATGGAAAGGGAGGGGGAGGGATAAATGGAAAGGGGGGGGTAATAAATTGACAGGGAGGGTGGGGGGATAAATGGAAAGGGAGGGGGGCAATCAATTGACAGGAAGGGTGGGGGGTAAATGGAAAGGGAGGGGGGGCAATAAGTTGACAGGGAGGGTGGGTGGATAAATGGAAAGGGAGGGGGGAATAAATGGAAAGGAAAGGGAGTAATAAATTGACAGGGGGTAATAAATTGACAGGGGGAATAAATTGACAGGGGGGGAATAAATGGATGGGGAGGGTGGGGAATAAATTGAAAGGGAGGGTGGGGGGAATAAATTGACAGGGAGGGTGGGGGGAATAAATTGAAATGGGGGGGTAAATTGAAAGGGAGGGGAAAGAAATTGACAGGGTGGGGGGAAGAAATTGACAGGGAAGGGAATTGACGGGGTTGGGAGGGGGAATGAGAGTGGGGAGGGGAGAAGAGTGACAACGGGGGAGACGAGAGTGACATGGGAGGGGGGTCAAGAGAGGTACAAGCAGGGGAGAAGAGAGTGACAAGGGGGGGAGAAGAGAGTAACAAGGGAGGGAGAGGGGGAGAAGAGAGTGACAAGGGAGGGGGAGAGATTGACATCCATCACACACACACAATGCACGCCTTACACACAAAGACAATGCACCCCTTGCACACAGAAAAACACACAATGCATTACACACACACACACAAGCAATGCAACCCTTACACACAATGAATTCCTTACACACACTCAATGCACCCCTTACAGACGCACACACTGCATCCCGTACATACACAGATTCACACAATGCATTCCTTACACACATATCAGGACATCCCCTACTCCACCTCCTGTGAACAAACTCATTGGTGGAACATAAAGGTGGACCCTGGGACCCAGACCTTGAGCTGTGTAAAGGGCGTTAAAAAAATGGAGCTGCTTCCCGTTCTCCCAGAACATTGATTTTTGTGACCACAATTACAAACAGCCTCCAGGGAGCCTGTTCTACACCAGACCAGTGGAGCCAGACTGCAGCTAGAGCCCATCATCATCCTCATCTGGTTGTAAGTAGGCAATCTAGTATATTATTCATGGCACTAATCTCTAATTTACCTCACATTAAAGAAACACTATAGTCCCCTGAACCACTTCAGCTTAATGTAGTGGTTCTGGTGTCTATAGCCTGTCCCTGCAGGCCTTTTAATGTAAGCACGGCGGCACTGCAGCACTTGTGTTAGTTAACATGGCAGATCATATGGGTGGGGGGGGGTGGCAAATGTTACTTTTGCCTAGGGCGGCAAAAATCCATAGGCGTGCGCAGCCTGTTGCATTAGGGTGTGCACCCTAAAGCACAAACACACACGCCGCGTATATATGTATTTTTATATAAACACACACACACACACATATATATATATATATATATATATATATATATATATATATATATATATATATACACATACACACACACAAATACAAGTATACGTAGGTGCAGTGTATGTGTGATTGTGAGCTGAGCTGTGCAGTGTGTGTGATTGTGAGCGGTGCAGCGTGTAAGGGGTGCAGTGTGTGTGATTGCGAGGGGTACAGTGTGGTGTAATTGTGAAGGGTGCAGTGTGTGTGATTGTAAGGGGTACAGTTTGTTTAATTGTGAGGGATTAAGTTTGTGTGTTGGGTACAGTGTGTATGATTGTGAGGGGTGCACTGTGTGGGCGACAGGGGTTAGGAGGGTGGAGGGGCAGCAACAGGGGTTGGGGGGGGGTAGAGGGACAGGAGGTGGGGGGGTGGAGGGGTGGAGGGGCAGTGACAGGAGGTAGCGGGGGTAGACGGTTAGTGACAGGGGTTAGGGGGTAGTAACAGGGGTTAGGGGTGGTAGAGGGGTAGTGACGGGTTAGGGGGATAGAGGGGTAATGACAGGAGTTGGGGATAGAGGGGTAATGACAGGGGTTGGGGTAGAGGGGCAGTGACATGGGGTGGGGGAGTGGATGGGCAGTAACAGGGGTTAAGGGGGTTGGAGAGGCAGTGACATGGGGTAGGGGGGTAAAGGGGCAGTGACAGGGGTTAGGGGGTAGAGTGGTGTGACAGGGGTTGGGGGGTAGAGGGGTAGTGACAGGGGTTGGGGGTAGTGACAGGGGTTAGGGGGTAGAGGGGCAGTGAACGGGGTTGGGGTAGAGGGGTAGTGACAGGGGTTGGGGGGTAGAGACAGGAGTTAGGGGGGTAGAGGGGCAGTGACAGGGGTTAGGGGGTAGTGACAGGAGTTAGGGGGTAGTGACAGGAGTTAGGGGGGTAGTGACAGGAGTTAGGGGGGTAGTGACAGGGGTTAGGGGGGTAGAGGGGTAGTGACAGGGGTTGGGGGGGTAGTGACGGGGTTAGGGGGGTAGTGACGGGGGTTAGGGGGGTAGAGGGGTAGTGACAGGGGTTAGGGGGTTAGAGGGGTAGTGACAGGGGTTAGCGGGGTAGTGACAGGGGTTAGGGAGGTAGAGGGGTAGTGACAGGGGTTAGAGGGGTAGTGAAAGGGGTTCAGGGTAGTGAAAGGGGTTAGAGGAGTAGTGACAGGGGTTAAGGGGGTAGTGACAGGGGTTAAGGGGGTAGTGACAGGGGTTAGGGGGTTAGAGGGGTAGTGACAGGGGTTGGGGGGTAGTGACAGGGGTTAGGGACAGGGGTTGGGGGGTAGTGACAGGGGTTAGGGACAGGGGTTAGAGGGGTAGTGGCAGGGGTTAGAGGGGTAGTGACAGGGGTTAGAGGGGTAGGGACAGGAGTTATGGGGGGTGGGGGTCAGTGAGTGACAGGGGTTAGGGGGTTAGAGGGCTAGGGACAGGGGTTAGGAGGGTATGGGTGCAGAGGCAGGGTGGGGGGGCAGTGAGTGACAGGGGGCAGAGGGGGGTTTAAATACCTTCCCTGGTGGTCCAGTGGGCGCCCTCTCTCTTCAGTCTGCAGCTCCGCCGGGAGTGAGCTGCAGACCACATGGTGAGTCTCGCGATCTCCAGGCAGAGCGTTGCCGTGGCAACGCTCTGACAGGCTGGAGATCGCAAGATACTTCAGTCTGCAGCTCACTCCCAGCGGAGCTGCAGACTGAGGATCAGGGCAGATGGACAGGAGGGGCCTCTCACCCGGCGGCATTGTGTGCACGCCGCCGGCCCCCTCCTGTGTCGGGTCCTCGGTCATAGATCGAGGACCCGACATGTCAGTCTGCCCAGAGGCAGTGCAGCACGGAGGTGTGATTAGGGTGTGCCCAGGCACACCCGGCACACCCGGCACACCCCGTGCGCACGCCTATGCAAAAATCCTTGCACCGGCCCTGAGTGGCTATCACAGTCTACTGACCTTAATAACATCTAACCACTCTGGGGAGATATCAAAGGTGTGTTTCATGCAAGACGATCAAAGACTTTGCATGACCTGCAGGCATTTTGCCAAAATGAATGGGCAGCTATACCACTTGCAAAAGAGAAAAATTCAACTCTGTTATTATTGCAAATTGGAGTCCAACTCATAACTCAATTGAATAGAAAATAAAATAGAAAAATTGACTTATTTAAAATAATAAATAAAATTACTTTAATTTGTGTTTAAAGTGAGTGCAGTAGATTCATATGCATTCTAACAGGATTTTTCACTAATGTGTGAATTGTTTAAAATTCAAATTGAAAGCTTTAAGCATTAAACCAAGCTTTTAAAAAAAGTTTAAACTACCACTGTAGTATTAGGAATACAAATGTATATACAAATATGCCTTGTTTAATGTTTGGGTTTCGGCCCCCACCTTGAATGAAAATTGAAAAGGGATGTCTGTGCGCATGCACAGCAAAATGCCTTGCTAATCTGACGGTCTCTGTCAACAGAGTTTTACTCTGCTATTTTGTCGGCGGTGCCTCTAATAACTGAGCGACACCCACTAGTGGCATTTAATTCCTGCTTTGTACAATTTGCTGTTCTGCAATTTTACATTGAAGTAACCAAACAAATTCATTTATATGAAGTGGTTTTGGGGCCTTTAGTATCCTATTAATTATTTTATTTTTCTTGTGCATTGGATTACTTAACAGAGTAGCCTTTGGCGCCACAACAGCGGTTACAGGCGTTTCAATGGTGTACATTGTAATGGCAAAAATATACAGCACATTTTTTTTTTTTTGAATGAAACAGGCTAGGAACATTTTTACATTGTAAACGTATTAAGCATAAACATTTGAGTGTTCGATGGAATTGTAAATTATATACACGTGTAGTTCAGTAGCTTAAGATTAGTGTTCATGTTGAGTGTCATCGTTTCAATTTCTCGATATTGGTTTGGGTACGTTTATCTACGCTTAAGAGAGGGACATGCATTTTATACAATAACGTCTGGTCTAAATCATCACAACATACACTCTGCCTTGTATATTCTGACGACAGGCCTAATCTCCAGCATCACAGGTTAGGTATATCTTTAAGGCTCATCATAAGTGTGAATCTGCGCTGGAGCCGAACATTTCTAATGCAGGTTATGCGTGAGTGAAGGTTAGTTAACGATCTTTTTTAGGGTGCCCTTAATGCTAGCAATTTTTAGGTGGTTAAACAGAAAAAAACAGAAAATAATTAATAAAACTTATTAAACATGCTAAGGCCAGGCAATGATCCACAGGTATAACATCACCCAGACTGCTCAAAAGTTCATTGATCTGCACACTGCACATTTCAGTATCCGATGCTTCGTGGGTGGTAGTGGACACATGGTCGGCCATTGCCTGTTCGCGTGACTCGGTGTTAGTGTTCTTCTAGGCTGAGGTTCTAGCGATGTCTCTCCAGGTGCATCTCTTGGGCTTGCCGCACATGGTGTAGTCAGTAGGTTCGGGTCTGGTATGAGCCCTCCTGAGTGGGTGAAGAGGTATGGGAGATTGTATATAAAAGTCTCGTGGTGTAGGCAAGCGGTGCCTGGTGGTGTGCGGGCGGTGAGGGTCATCGATGTTGCTGTGGTATCGGCTTGGGTAAGTGGTTTAGCAGGGTTACTGGACAGAGTGAGTGGAGCTTCCGTGGGCCCCCTATGCTGATGCTACCCTCCAGCCCCAGCCCGCTCGCCATGTAGTCGGATGGCAGGATTGTTTGGGTAGGGATAATGCTCAGCACTGTGGTCCCGCATTCAAACCGGCGAGGTTGCGTCGGCCATTGTGGATCCTGGCGCCGCCATTTTAGTGCCCTGGCTCATAGCGCATAGCTATGTAGGGCAGTGTTTCCCTCCGATGGGGACCGGGATAACCCCCCCGGTCCATGGGGGGGGGGAAGCGGGGCCTGCAAGGCATATCCCAGGGCTGTCGCAGGGTGGCCAGGTTCACAAGCAGGACGGCGGCCGTCCGTCCCGCTCTCCACCCCAATGGGCCGCAGGCCCCAAAGTCCCATTTCGCTCCCTGGGGCTCTGGAACTCCCGATCTCAGGGACTGCGGTGGCTCCTGCTCCTGCCAGGGTGTTCAAGACGGTCTCTGGTCACTCAAATTGTGTTAATGTTGAGGTTTTGTGCCATTTGGGACCAAAGTCATCCGGAGCCTCTCTGGCCTGCGAACGGTCAGCATGGCGGTCAGGCCCCGCCCCCATCCTATTAATGTTTTAATGATAAACGAGAGTACCTAGCAGCCCATTTCCTCTGTTCTGCTTAGGCTCATGAGGAAGTATTAGTCTGAACCGCAATGGATGCTATTGACCGAGAGTATCAGCGGATGCTTTTAGTCTATCACAGCGCCCAATGCTGGTATGAATTGGTGTGGCTAGAAAGAAGTGTGTTATCTCTAATCCACACCTCCATTGGAGGCCGGGTTACAGGTGGCCAGGGACTCTCATTCAGTGTTAAACAACATGAAAATAGTTTGACAGTGAATGGAGGGACAGTGCCAGGGGAATCCAGGAGCCATAATGGATTCAGTGAGATAAAATGTTTACAGTACAGTCAGTGTCCATTTACTGAATAGCAATGTATTGTATTGTTCAAAGCTAAATGTATTCAGTTTTTTTTTACAAAAAGGATTTTTACGTGACACATACTTTTATCCCAACATTTACATATGCTGATGCACCTTTTTATTAATTAAGAAGGTTACTGTGCTCATAGTGGCTAACAAACTTTTCCAAAACTTAGAATGAAATGCTTATATTGAAGTGTTTCAAACCTTAATAGATTAGCCTGTAACGATTGAATACCTTTTTCAACTTGAAGTTTGTGTGATACCACTATTAAAACTAAAAAAACCTCCCAGACCTTATTTTCTGTTGTTTTTTTTGTTATGTGTTTGTTATATTCATCAAACACGTTGCTTCCTAATCATGAATGCTTGATATTTTCTATCTCAGAAAACGATTATGTGGTTGATTTTCACACTTTGTAGTTTAAAATCAGCAGCTCATTTTATTTTACCAAAAAAGTGTTAACTGATATAAAATGCACCCTTCCCAAACTGCTAACTTATACATAATTCATTATGTAAATATGATACATGAAAATAACACACATTACAACACAAGCAGCTTCCTTCCTCAAAATATATTTTTTTTCTGCACCGTCAATGAAACATTAAAGTATGTTTTACAGCCTGTTGATAATGTGATCAGAAGCTTTAGTTCAACATCAAAGAATACAATATGTGATAGAAAAAAATATACACAGATACAATATACTAGACTTGTGCAAGGTAAGAAAATAATGCTTTGGCTGAAACAGACATTTTTTAGGGATACCCAAATTTTGACTAATTTCAGTACCAAAATCCTGACTTAAAAATAATCCAGATGAACCCAAGTGGCCCGCAAACGGGATAATCAAAATATAAGCAGGAATTATGTATATATTTTCCAGTATAGAGATGTGATAATTTTCCTTGTTTCGTAGCTCAAGTGAGAAAAATAAAAAGTAACTAAAAAAATAAATCTATCGATCTATTGATCTGTTTACTGTTCCTTTTTTCTCTATATTGCTCACTTCTCACATCTGTAACTAAAATCAACATTTAGTGACTGTACCCTAGACACCAATCATATTTTTTTTACAATCAACCATCTCATTTTTGGTACCACAGGCAGAATTCATAATCTCAAATCAAAAGGAGCATGTTTGGCCATTATGTGCGTCATTTGGTTCATGATTTGGGTACATTTGGGCTCAGAGTTCGGGAATTCAACTGATCACCCCAATTGCAGTCTGGACTAAAACGGATCTCCAAGTCTACAACGTACTTACATTTTACAATGTCGTTTAAGTGACGTGGTGAATTGCTTTAATTATGTTACAAAGGTTGCAGACTAATATTTGGATTG
Source organism: Pelobates fuscus (assembly GCF_036172605.1). Lineage (NCBI taxonomy): Eukaryota > Metazoa > Chordata > Amphibia > Anura > Pelobatidae > Pelobates > Pelobates fuscus. The sequence goes on from NC_086328.1 coordinate 47,061,238, forward strand.
TTTTGTACCTAAAATCACTAAAACACATTATATTTTTAAGATTTGACCGCATTATCATGAATAATTCAGTAGCAAGCGTAAAACATCTGCACTATAAAGGCTGTATAATTAACTGGCAAGGACTTTGAGGATGTTGCAAAAAAAAGAAAAAATGATCACTGTATTGTGATAATGAATGTTGAATCATTCTCTCAATAGGAATAAAAAGCTCTTAGACCTGATAAAAATCTAGTAAGTACAATTTCACTGCTATTGCTATATACCTGCAGAGGAAATGTAAGAATGGGCACTTTGGCTACAGGCACTGATTGCACACTTTGGCTACACACACTTTTTTCCCCTTGAATAATAGCGTATTGGCATAAATCTTTAGGATCCCTTTAAAAGAAAGCTGCTTGATCTGCCCCTGTCTTACGTCTCATAGAGAAGCCTTTGACTAGACAATTTAACAGGCTCAGAGCGCATGCACATACTCTGAGCTGGCAACCGAAGGGTGCGAGGTAGGTAAAGAAGGAAGAGATGGGATTGGGAGGGCTCCAATAGGGATATGGAGGGTGGGAGGGATGGGGAAGCAATCCTCCCCTTGCAGGTGCTCTGCTTGCAAGAAAGATACTTTTATGTCTGTCAGCAGCGTGTAGTGCACACTAACGACACACAGAGAATATGCACAGAATTGACATTAGGCAGCCCTGAACAGAGTCCTATGTACTTGGGGTGCAACTAGCACCAGCACATAATTAAAATAACTGGATGTACAGTATTTCAAGCTGAAACACTGTGACATGAGGATTTAAAAGGCCGTGTCTTACCCTTCCCGCTCCATGCTATGAATACATTCCTGCTCTTTCTCCACTGCTGTCATTGATGAGCCCTACCTGGCTATATGCGTTGACTACCTCCCTCTCCACCCTGCTGACAGCTCTCCACTGCAATCTCATCCAGGCAGTAATTGAAAACACTTTTTTTTTCCCGGCCTGGTAGAACGTGTCTGATAGTCTGCATATAGAAATTGAACTGAGCTATTTAGCATTAACCTTAAATAGTAATGTCTTACCTTTAGCATTGCAGTTCTTGCTGACTACCTGCCCCATGAGACTCAGCCAGTCTTCTTGGCTAAGTGTCTTGAGAAATACAATGCACTTGAACTGTTGAGGCATAAAGCATAAAAAGCCAATTTTTATAAAATAATTTAAAAACCTAACCAAACAAAACAAATACAGATTGGCCAATGGGTAAGACTATGTGTGAACTGATAACATCTTTAATATATAATGGATACAATATGGGTATGAACACATTAAGTGGACTTCACCAGCCATCACTGCAGTACGGTAATACACTCAGATTCACTACACATTAACATAGAACTTGGTAATAATTTTGAACAGTGAACTCTATACTATATCACTAAATAATATTACACTCCAAAGAAATCTGTTAATACACAGCTAAGCAATATATATTTTTCAAGGCTCTGTAAAACACTTGTACAATGCACAATAAGTGCTTGAATGTGGCAACTCTGTTCTTCTATTTGAACTAAGGCTGCACTCAACAGAGTAGAATGTGATTATGCAAGCATATTTCCACCTCTGAGCTTGGGGAGATATTGACAAATTACCTCCTGCCGTCTGCCACAAAACATGGTATTAGAAGGAACAATTTATTCAGCTCTGCATTAAAGGGAAACTCCAGATCCCTAAAGGACTACAATGTGTCATTTTTGTTTAATTTTACAAAACACGCAGATTTCAGTCAAAATTGTTTAAATTATCCTCATTACACCCCCCTGGCTGTCAATCACATAACCGGTCCTTTTACTTCCTGGTTGTATAGCTCAATAGAGCTAAGTTCAAGAGGAAGACATTTATCCAGAGCACCTGCCTTGCAAAGACTTCTTATTTAACTGCATTAGGAAGTCTGTGATTGGACAGCCACAGTAAGCCCGGGCTAGGGAGCAAGGGAAGAGCTTGCAATAGCTGCAGAAAAGAGATCCACAGGTTTTGCAAGCTGTTTTTAGATTTACCCTTGATGATAAATGCTAATTAAATGCATGTATTCATTGGGGGTATATCTACTAAACAGTGTATTTAAAACAAAAATAATTTGGGCAGTGGAGAGTCCCTTTAAATAAAAAATATTTTATTTTAGCTGTCAGAACATTGTAACTTGTAAGCATCTATTATACATATTTTATTGTAAAATTAATTTGCTAGTTAGCCAAATGTAAAAGGATGCCGGTGTGAAACCCTTTTCTACCAGATAGTTTTGTGGTAAATTTAAGGAGTTATTTTTAGAACTAGCATTTGTCTATTTCAGAATGAGCAGGGTAGAGAAATGATGGATTGAAAACCTTGAAAAATGTGACTGTGTTTGTGTCTTTATTGTTGAGAGCAACAAGTAGACCGTACAAATCCAAGGCCTTTCCATTGTTTAATAACCTTAGACTGTCAAAACCGTGTCATTAGAAAGAACAAGAGATATTTTATTCTAAAAACTGCAAAATGGAATTTGATATAGAGATACATTTGACAAGAAATTCAATTTGTATGAAATGTTATGGATGCATGCTTGTGGTATTCTCGTTTATTCTTTCAGATCTAAGATATCCTGAGCAGTGCAACAATATTATAGCTAAATATTCTTAAAATATATATATATATATTAGAATCATTTTTATTTCAGCAGTGCCCCCATCAAACCATAGTAAGTATTAAGCAGCCAACATGCCCACAATGTTCTTTTTACAATTCTGGGTGTGCACAGGGACCTCGGCACTGCAATATGGTAGTATTAATGATAAAAAAACAAAAAAAATACAAAGGAAAAATGGTTAACACACAGCAGTAGTAAGTCTCCGAATGAAAAGCAATGTTTAGCCTCCACTGAAGTCTATCAAACCAAAGGTTCCAGTTATTTAATTTTTTTTCAGTAAGAAATGTCTATAGCTCATAAATAGTGTCCCTGCTAAATTAGGATAGCAAGATGTGTGGATGTAGTGCATAAGTCGGAAGTAGGTCACCGGACAACGAGGCAGCCTCAGAGCTTGACCGGGACCCAGGTTTGGGAGCAAACCGTTGCTTAATGGTTTTACTAGGGAACCATACGGGCTGAAATAGTTATAATTCTTGGGATAACCTTTTAGATTAGATACATTCAGTGATGGAAACAGCTCATTAAAGTCTAAATAGTGGTGACGGACCGCCTGGCTCCCCCGACCGGGTACCTCCGTCAATCACTGTTTCCTAGAAATCCTTGAGTACCATAAGAACCGCACCAGGCACCATAACCACCGCAAACTCCACAAACTGCCGCAGCTTGGTTGAGGCCTTGCTGTCCTACACTAACCCTGGACTTAAGACCAGGATCCAGCTTCTAGTGGGTAGGCCTCTCCTAGTCCAGAGAGTCTAAGAGAAACATAGAAACATAGAATGTGATGGCAGATAAGAACCATTCGGCCCATGTAGTCTGCCCAATTTTCCAAATATTTTCATTAGTCTCTGGCTTCATCTTATAGTAAGGATAGCCTAATGCCTACCCCACTCATGTTTAAACTCCTTTACTGTGTTAAACTCTACTACTTCAGCTGAAATGCTATTCTATGCATCCACTACCCTCTCAGTAAAGTAATACTTCCTGATATTATGTTTAAACCTTTTACCCTCTAATTTAAGACACTGTCCTCATATTGTGGCATTTTTTATTCTTTTAAATACAGTGTCCTTTACTGTGTTGATTCCTTTTATGTATTTAAATGTTTCTATCATATACCCCCTGTCTCGTCTTTCCTCCAAGCTATACATGTTAAGATATTTTAACTTTTCCTTGTAAGTTTAATCCTGCAAAACATGAACCAGTTTATTATCCCTTCTCTGAACTCTCTCTAAAGTATCAATATCCTTCTGGAGATACAGTCTCCAATACTGCGTACAACTCAGACATTGCCTTACCCATTCAACAATATTAGAATCCAGGCTTAAAGATGGCAGTTTATTGGATTCCATTTAAATTGCTCCAGTCTGATAATGACTCCTTTACACATACTCTAATTTTAGAAAAGTCTGTTTTCCTAAAGTCTAAAATGTTTGTTTTTGTGTGATGTGACTCAGTCACTGTTCTTATATTAAACCACACTGACTGATGATCACTGGATCCTAAACTTTCACCTACAGTAATATCTGATATTAAATCTCCATTTGTTAACACTAAATCTAGTATGGTCTTTTTACGAGTTGGCTCCTCAATGACTTGTTTTATAGACAATCCCAGTAGGGAGTTTAGAATATGTGTGCACCTGGTACAAGCAGCTATTTGGGTTTTCCAGTTCACATCAGGAAGATTTAAATCACCCATAATGATAACTTCCCCCTTATTGTCATTTTAGCTATTTCCTCAACTAGTAGATTATCTAACTCTTCAATTTGTCCTGGGGGCCTATAAATCACACCTACACTAGTTTCTGTGTGATTACCAAATTCTAACGTCACCCAAACGGACTCTATGTTCGCATTACTAATTTTTATTAGGCTTGATTTTATGCTATCCTTCACATACAGGGCCATCCCTCCCCTTTACTGCCTTCCCTGTCTTTTATATATAAAGAGTACCCTGGTATTGCTATGTCCCAGTCATTTTTCTCATTATACCAGGTCTCTAAGAGTGACTAAATCTACAGTATCAGTTGCCATTATTGCCACAAGTTCATGGATCTTATTCCCTAAACTGCGAGCATTTGTAGACATGACTCTAAGCTTATAATTTTTTAACACACTTGCTGCAGGTACATTGTCTTTGTTTTGGGGGAAATAGGATTGATGTTTTATCACCCTTTTCTCCCCCTCCTAGTTTAAATACATCCTCACAACACCTCTGAACTGCTCACTGAGAACATTTGTTCCCTTTTGAGAAAGATGCAAACCACCTTTTTGTACAGTTTATTTCCATTCCAAACAGAGCTACCATGAGAAATGAAGCTCCCTTGCTCCCGAAACCATTCACCAAGCCACAAGTTAAAGTCCCTAATACGCATCCGCCTGTCGTTCTAAATGTTATGCACAGGCAGAACTTCAGATAATGACAGTGTGGAAGCAACCTGCTATATATCATTTGCAAAAACACAAAAAAACTTCCTTTACCTCTGAAACCTCATTGCAAGCCAAGTAATTTGTCCCTTGATGGACACGTACATCCAATTCCCCTTCCTGCTTTGCTCGCTTAACAATATTACAAATTCTGTCTCTGTGAGCAGTAGCTCTGGGAAGACATCTTACAAGACTTTGACCCTGTACCTCACAGTCAGCAGACACATTCCAGCCAATCAGCAGCAGACCCTCCCTCCCAGACCCTCCCACCTCCATGACGAATAGGGGGTGGACCGAACATTGCGCGTGTTCGCGACGGCGAACACGCTATGTTCGCCGGCGAACGGTTCCCGGCGAACTGTTCGGGACATCACTAATCTCTAATATATCTCAGACGTGGACCATTTCGATTATATTAAAGTCCAGAGTTTGAGTACAGTAGATGTTTTGAAGAGCCCTGAAGACAGGAGGTTAGCCGTTTGGCTTGACTAATTTTTTATCCACTAATGACCATTTCTATTTTTCTAAGACCTATTCTACCTATATAACGTTATCATATATAGATTCCTTATATTGTTTTTCCAGTTGATACTCGTGTTTCTGGTTTTCTTATCCAGCAACAAGAGGATCTTTCTATTGTTTCTAAAAGTGTTACTCAATGGTGGCACTCTCAGACATTCCATCCAAGCAGAATGGGAAGTGTGAGAGTGTCACAATAGAAGCTTGCATGTGTTACACTGTAATAGACAATATGTTGTTTTTAGGCACTTGTTGCATAAATCACAGATTTAGAGGGAAAAATCAAGGTAACTATTACAGTTTGGCTATTTTAGGCTGTATTTTTATACAATTTGGAGTTTAGTAACTAACTCTGTAAAATATACTTCCGGATTTGATCAAAACAGTGGAAGCATAGTTACATAGTTACATAGCTGAAAAGAGACTTGCGTCCATCAAGTTCAGCCTTCCTCATATATGTTTTTTGCTGTTGATCCAAAAGAAGGCAAAAAACCCAGTTTGAAGCACTTCCAATTTTGTAACAAGCTAGGAAAAAAATTCCTTCTTGACCCCAGAATGGCAGTCAGATTTATCCTTGGATCAAGCAGTTATTACCCTACATTGAAAGATTATATCCTTGAATATTAGTAAGACGAGTAAAAGAGAAAAGACAACTGAATAGTAGTAAGATGAGTAAAAGAGAAAAGACAACTGGCCAAAAATAATAATAACTTAGCACCTCAAATGTGTTGCTATACGCTTTGTGTCCAGCAGATGGTGATAGTGTAGCAACAAATATCTGGAAAAATTGAGTGATTAGCTAGGCTGCATTGAAGATTGGTACTTTTATTTACTCCAATTCGATGCATTATTGTTAATGGCTATGATAAACTTGTTTGCATCAAAATTAGTAAGATATAAGCATTAAAAGCTAGAAACATATATAACCTACAAGCTTTTCATGTACAAAGACCTTTCCAAGGAAGGATAACTTTTTGAAAGCCACGTATAGAATTCTAAATAAAACTTAAACATTAGACAGTATTTATATCTTGATTTTTTGCAGCCTTAGTTTTTATTATTCATAGATCACCAACACACTCTGCAGCACTGTACCATGGTTAAACCAGGGATGCACGAAAGGTAGATCCCCAGATGTTTTAAAACTACATCTTCCATAATACATTTTCATTCTAAAGGCATGGAAAGCATGGGAGTTGTAGTTCACCAACATCTGGGGTTCTACCTTTTGGGCACCCCTGGGTTAAACAATTTACTCATTACTCATGTAGCTTGTTATGTAGTACATATGTAGACTTCCATTATTCTATTCCTAGGCACCTAAACATGGTGTGTAGTTTGTATAATTATTATGGGTTAAGCACAATGGAGGCTATGTATAAAAAGAGTGTATATTTTGAAAAGTGTTGCCAACATAGAAAAGGGGTGGAGTCCTTAAGGCAATGTGCCTGCTGGTTCCATTGGTTTCCATGGTGATTGCCCAACCTTTTAGACTTTAGATCACTTTTCAGGATACAACTCTTTTTACACATAACCCTCAATGTCTCCACACTGGTAACTTTTAATGTACTAAAGAACTATAAATACAAGTGTAAATCATTTTTATTGGTGTTGGTACTCGCTATACATTAAATCAGCTGTGACATGAACCTTTAAGATCATGGTACTCTAGGGCCAATAGAAGTAGAATAGGTTTCGCTACCATAGTCTTTATTTTTAGACTGCAGCAGTTATACAAAATAGATCACAATATACAAAGAGTTTTAGCTCTCCTGAGCACTTAAACAGTTCTACTTCCACTCTGCAGCAAAGGTAGTTCATGCTTCCAGAATAAAGTACTTTCAAATCACTTCAATAAATCAGTCTTTCTCCAAGAAGTCATTTCTCCTGACCGAGTTAACCTAATTGAACACAGATATGCAGTCATTATAGTCACCAGTGGTTTTATAAGTTTTTACACAAATCCTGGTCTGGATTCACATGGCTGTTGGATCACTGGACAGCAGGCCTGTGGCCTTGTGGCTGACTTGGGATCAGCAACTAGAGGCATTTAAACCATGGAAACAATGATGTTCCTGCAGAAAGGCAATATTTTCACTTGCAAGCTTAACATGTGGATAAAGAGGGGGTCTACATGGTATCAGACCATCTCATTTAGATGAAGTGTCTACAGAGTCCCTTTAAATGGTAAGTGTGCATTCTCTGCCGTGTGCACCTGTTTCTTGAAGTAGTTACCAGTAAAGAGATGAAACACAAGATGAATGCAAACTATTATTATTATTATTATTACTATTATTATTATATTTATATAGCGCCAACAAAAGTGACACAAGGGGTAAGGGAAGTATTAGAGAAGTAGATTGTTGGAATAGCATTCAATGAAGACTTAGTGAGGTTTTTTTTGGAGCCATTAACAGTTTAATTGATATGCTTTTGTGAAAAAGTGAGTTTTTCAATTATTTTTTTTAAGGAGTGGAGACTGGGTGAGTGTGTAACGGAAAAGGGAAGGGAGTTTCACAGGTACGGTGCAGCCCTAGTAAAGTCTTGAAGGCGAGCATCAGAGGTGGGAATATGAACAGAGGATAGATGCAGGTCTTTGGTAGAGCATAGGGGCCTTGTCGGGACATACACAAATACTAGGGGGGAAGATAGGTGGGAGTAGCATTATGTAGAGATTTGAAAGCAAGAACCAGAATTTTATATTGAGCCCTATATCTTTACGCAAGCCAATGCAGAGACTGACAGAGGGGTGAGGCGTGGGAGGTGCGTGCGGACAGGAAGATGAGCCTCGCTGACGCATTAATTATCAACTGCAATGGGGCGAGTTGTGAGCACGTAAGACCACTGAGAAGCGGATTGCAGTAGCCAAGGTGAGAGAGAGGACAGTGGCAGCCCCTTAGCTGCATCTGGAGTTAAGTAGGGGCAGATGCGCGCAATGTTTTTGAGATGGAAGCGGCAGGATTTGGCTATAGACTGGACATGAGCAGTGAAGGAGAGGTCGGAGTCAAAGAGAACACCTAGGCAGCGAGCCTGCGAGGTGGAGCTGATGGTAGCACCAATAAAGTGGAGGAAGACAGAAACAGGAGTAGCAACACTTGAGGGAGGAAAGACATAATATCACAAGTAGTAAGATCCAGCAGAGCAGGATTAATTATAAGGTCACCTTAGGTAGCTACCTTTTGCAGAAGTGTTGTTAGGGAGAGGCTGAGCTGAGATAAAGACCCGAATGATCACCTGAAAAGTCTGATTTTAATGTTTCATTGTTTGCCCCACTTCCCCACAAGATTTATTTTCTTTCTCAAAATTACACCTAAATACCACACAAAATCAAGATTTTCCAGTTACCACTTCTGTTGAGTCTTTCAGTTCTGTAATTAAAAATTAAGCACATATGTCATCTAGCAACTCCTCTGGTATTTTAAAGGAGACACTCTGGCTGTGGTGGGTGCTTTCACAGTTATTTCTACCCTCTGCTTTTGCCTATAATATATTTTGTTACTTTACAAGCAAAAATACTATTCTTGAGTCAAAAGATGTCAAGGACTATTTTACCTTATGGTAAATGTCCACGTTGACATCATATCGCAAGAGGTGTAAACAGTGTATACACTTGTCACAAACCTGCACTGTTTATATAAAAATGTGTGCAGAAATGTAATGTATAGTTTTTAATATGTTTGTGCATGGAGGAAACATTTGGTTTGGCTGAATCACTGTGTCTGAAAAAGAATTTAAGTTTAGGTAGTCTTATTCGTTCATGTAACCATCAATCATAATCTGATTAATAATCTCTTTCTTTGTCATTACAGACACAATTCTGAATCACAAAACAAACCGACATGCTGGTTTATTTGTTACGGGATGACGTTTTAGAATTACAAAATTCGGATGACCTGCCAATCACCCAAAATTCTGACAGTTGTGTTTACTTTTAATAATTAAGAATTGTAATGAAAATACATTGTATAAATACAGTTTTAATCTTTCAAAACAAAGTTGGAGGATTCATAAAATAATGGTTAAAGGGTAAATATTCTAGACTGCCTTTATCCTCTCAACAGAGAGTGAAAGATATTCAATATTTGCCAAAGCACGTGCAGAACAGTTGCTCAAAATGAGACTACCACATGGACTGGACATACCACAAAAAAGACTGTAAGGTTACTAGAAAAGAAATAAACAAAATATATTCATCCATTTTCAGGATTTTTGCAAAATAGGTTTGGTTTACAGCAATTGGCACTAAACGTTTTTGATTAGACCAATGATTCTTCTGAGGTTAGAACGTCAAAGTGGTGCAACTCGTTGAGAGATGTGGCACATAGCACAAGTGTAAGATAGCACAGGAATACCGTCTGTACCAAGAATCTGTACAGGAAGGCAACTATTTATTACTGGTATTTATAAAGCGCCAACAGATTTCGCAGCGCTGTACAATTAGGGGAGCATGTACAATATACACAGACAAATACAAGAGGTAGAGATAGCCCTGCCCGTAAACTGATATCTAGCCATTGGAACTCTTTTATACAAAGTGCTTAGATAGATAGCCCATGAGCTTATAATCTAAAGGATACAGTAGGGATTTGAGACAAGAGGTAGCAGGGGAAATTTGGAGGTGATGGCTAAAAGAGTTAACAGAGAGTTAGCTAGTTCTGAGACTCATGCCTAGGACACTACCTAATCTTATTTTCCATTACCAGAGCTCTTCCTGGTATCACTGGGGAATGCATTTTAAGACAGACTGGGAGCTAGTATCGATGGTTACCTAAATGGTTATGCGGAGGACCATAAATGCTAGACAGGTGTATAGAATGTGCTGAGTTAACTATAGTAACACTCAGGATCAAACAAACAGAATCATGCATTGCATATCTAGCAGGCGGACAGTTTTCTGGTGCATGGACTCTAGGATTATACAAGCTATTACCATGTGGGTAGAAAGGGGCCAAATGCACCAATGCCAAAATGTTATAAATGGTAGTCACTAGTGATGATCTCTCCGCAATATGCTGGTCCCCTTGATCGCCCTATGTGCTGCAACATTTTTCCTGCACCTATATGCATAATATTGAGGTCTTTAGCTTCATCATATGACTACATCCAAAATTGTGAGGGATAAATAATTATAATCCTGAGATATGGGGAACCTAATTGACCTGACTAGTTTCATACTGAAATTGAAGTGTTGCAGAACTCAAGATTTAGAGTGTCGGATGCAAAGTCAAGCCAGCACTCGATACTTTGAATCAACACCTATCGTAGAGGATAAATTGATAGCGTATTACCAGCCTTAGAGTGGACAGGCTTAATGCTATGCCCAAAGACTGGCAGAATGGAAACAGAATGGTCAAAGAACAAGCTGAGGTCAGGGATTATAGAATTCATGCAAATGATAAGCAATGCTGAGTCAAGGGAAGCCAGAGGACAGAAAGGTCAAGACAAAACTGAAGAATCATTTAAAGATAAAAATGCTCTCTTAGGTGTACAAGAATTACAACAGGACTTTGAAAACAGGTAGGTGGGGGTGGGCGGGTTTATGTAGCTAGTAGCATTAGTTGATTGGCTTACGTCGTCCCTCCGTGCCCAGAATTTGTATATGCATCAATGTCTTAATGAGGCCACGGAACTTGCATCATAAATTTGATGCACCCGTGGTTTGGAATAATAGGATGCCCTATGGCAGCACACAGCACCAGAATTGATACCAGAATGACATGGAATGAAATAAGCACCACAGCACACACACAAAAAAAAAATGACAGCATAACAAAAATGGTTCCAACTTTTTGGTTGGTTGACAATTGCTGCTCTACCTGGGACTACCTGGGCAGTGGACAGTGTCTAATATAGTATTTGTGTCTGGCAGGATACACAATGCTAATGCTAATTTAGTGCACAGAGTTACTAAACCCATGTTTTAATCACTATCAGTAGAAAAGAGTGTGGAACGCTGACTGCTTTGCAAATATATAATTTGGACTAGGAGCAATTTAAAAGAGAGTGACTTTTTCTGCCTTCTTCCTGCTCTGTTTTAAAATTACACTGATTCAAATGTATTTTGCATACCTATTTTCTTTTCTCTCTACATTGTCCTTTAAATAAATAAACATTTTGCAAATCTCAAATACATACATTGGCCAGACTCAAGGAATAAATAGTCAGTGTGATGAGTACATGATCATCATTTAACTCCAGCACAAAAAATCTGTTTCTTTGAATTCATGTGTCTATATATATATATACACGGAGGCAGAAACTGCTTTCATAATGGCCATATGAGTGCTTTTCATTTCACTGCAGCAAGGTGATTTTGAAGAATACTGTAGACGATTTTCCATCAGTAAGTTGTTGCAGACTATTCTTGTAAATTTACCATCAAGCCTGAATCAGCAATTTTCCACTTTTTTAGCTATTAGCTGGCTGCCAAATCACTTGAATCATCTTTTAACTTTTTATTATACCTAATAATTTCTGCTTCATACACTGTCCCAGGTGTGTTTATTAAAGTACGTTGAAGCATATGGCTGAATCACTGAGTTCATGAACAGTGCTGAATAGCTCAGTGGTATCTGTGCCTAATTTACTCATTTGATGTGACTAATAACGGAACGATTTAATAGATGGATATGTACCTTCACTGACGGGCAGGCACTGAATCAAACATACTGATAACATGGAAAACACTATTTCAAAAATCTTAAAGGGCTATTATGAATATTTATGGAAGTTTTGTTCTCCAAGCACTTCAGTAGTACAGATGAACCATGATAATTTTCATGTGATTTTTATAATACCTGGTGAAATTTCAAGAGTTGGAAAGTTCAGAGCTATGGTGGCTAAGGATACAATATTGGTAACTTAGTTCATTAGATTCCTAATAACAATGCCATGGTGGGTGATTGGATTTCTGATGATACAAAGACTTCACAGGCTCACAGCTGATATTTCAAGAGTACAACGAGGCAAATAGATTTTTGGAACACTTGTGTTACTTCTCAAAGACAATATCTCTCCTTGTCAAGGCTTAAGACCTAAACCGGATAACTCGATTTGGCAGAACCACAATTTTTAGCCTAGTGACCATTTTGTAGCTGCAGTTGTTCCACCAGTTCCAATCTCATCAATTTTGTTTGCATGTATCTTATAAGTTGATACATCTATTTGGAGCTTTTAGAGATACAGAGGTCAGGGTTTTTGTTATATCATTTAATTTTATTGCAAGATAAAGGGATCGAACAATGCGTGCAGAGTTAGAAGCTTACCTAACACATTGAGATGTTTTACATTGTTGATTTTTTTTTTCAATACTTTATTTTGGCAGGTGATGTATGACAAAACAGCAGTTTCATTGAATAACAATTAATAAGCATAGTCAAGATTCGCAAACGATGGTTTCTAGTGTGTTCACCTTTTTTTTTAATTTTTTTTTTAAATAATGACTATTGGTAGATTAGTAATGACCAGGAGCATTGGGGTAGGTATTCAAAGTATCTGCCGTCTCCGCCGTTTAACCTAAAAAGTGAGACTATGTGTCTGTGGTGTTAGTGTATCTCCCGGGTGGTGTATAACCTATGAGGCAACAGGGGGGGATTGTAAGCTTATAACACCCTATGACATTATGAGCATTGATAGCTATCTCTAGAGGGTGGGTTTCTGTTGCTATAGCAGCACTTAGTTGTCCACTGTGTGGCGGTTGTTTGAGGTTGTTGACTTTTAAACACATCTAGCTTGTGTTGAGTACAGCTTGATGGTTGCCCCCCCCCCCACCCCCCTCCCCCCTCCGCTCCCATGTGACTTTGAGTAGGTGAAGGGCCAGAGTCTCTTATATACATTCGGTATTACTGTTGTTGACTCTTGGGGTGTAGACACCATACAGACCATCTTTGCTTTGCGGAGACATAAAAGATAAGGTTAATGGCTGGTTGTAGTGGTTATGTTGCATTAAATGCACATTTAATGTGTTTCACCTTGGGAGGGAATAGAGTTAAGACACACATTTCTCCATAAAATGAAAACTCAATGGCACGTTTTATTCATCTTCTGCATTGTTGATCCAGTTCTGAAACATCTACATCTAATTTCATGGAAAAGTATTTTCTTAGGTGCTATTGACAATATTTTCTGACACGTAAAGAACTACATTATACTGTTTATCACTGCTATTAGAATTTCCTTTTTTGCACTTCAAGTATATTTTTTTTTGCACACAATGAGTTAACGAAAAGCAAACAATAGATTTGGAAATAGCAAAGACTGCTGGCAAAAAATACGATTGTTAAGGATATTCCAGCAAAAAGCACTGATATGGTGTTTTACCGAAACAACACTGAGCTAAATTCTCTTTAACACTAGACAAAATGAATAGAGGTTTGGCAGTGAATGTATTATTGTTTCTATTTACAGCTAATTGATCATGCAGCTAGCTACTCCGATCACCATTAATTACTACAACTATTGCTACAATACACTATACAATACTTTACATGTACCTATAAATGTTAAAAAAGCTTATTCCGATTTACATGCTGCATTTAAATGATCCCTCATTAAGAGCTTACCTGATTAAATATTAATATTACCCATTCCAATAACAGTTCTGTTAATGGAATGTTAAATGTGATTAGTTTTTATCCTGTTTACTTCCCCTCTCTTAACACCCTGTACTCGATTTTGTAATTTGTGAGACCAAAAAATAAATTGTCTCAGGTTTTTAGTAACAACCACTAATTAATAGCTTACATAGTGTAAGTCAGGCTACAAATATGCCCCGGCAATATATTACCCTCATTGAAATCAATACATTAAAAACAGGTAATTTAATTATCTTTGATATGCTAGTACTAGACATCTGACATAAGCACAATAATTACCCCAGCAAGAAAAACGATCTAAATCTTCCCACAGTCTGTATATAGCTAACAAAACCTGACTATGCATACACTAAGCTAACTGAAGGCACACTGTGGGCACTGTAACTGTTTCATCTCTTTAAATTGGTTATAGTGCCTGAAGTCTCCAGGTGCGGTCTTTTTAATGGTTTAATGTTAACCTAGTGTCCCCAGCAGCTTGTCCCTTCTGAATAAGTAATAGTCTGATCAGCATTGGGTGGTGGTGATTTGCTGAGAGTGTATGCATTCAATCTGGTATGAATTGGTATCACTAAGTAAGTGTTTAATATCTGCCTTAGCCATACCTCCAGTGGTGGCTAGACTGTGGGTGGCCAATGATACTCAATGATAAACTGCTCAAAAACACTTTAACAGTAAATGAAGGGGAGTCCAGGCACTATAACAAATTTAATTAGATGAATGGTTAAAGTTTCTATAGTGTCCCTTTAATAGACTTAGAGACTCATTTTGATCAGTCAAACTCCCAAGCTCTGGGTCGAAACGTACCTGAATCATGGCAATGGTAGAGCATTTTCAAGATTGCCAAAAATAGAAACAAGATAAAGTAAGAAGTGAGCTATAAAGGGTAAAAAGGAGCGGTAAAAAAATTTATAGTTATAGTTTTTATAAAACATTTTTTTTTATTCTTTATTTTTGTTGTGGAAAGATCTCCACTTGCTTTGGTAATATGCAAGAACAGACATTGGTCAAGAGTAGAAAACAACAGTTGACTTTAAACATCAGTAGACTGAAAAATAACAGTTAAGAACCCTGTGGGTCAATTCCCAGGTTCCATATACATTCTTTTGCATGTCCAGGGGCATCCCCTCATACTTTCCCTGTATATTCACATTTGCTGCGTCATTCAAACTGTCCAATCAGTGTCACCATCCAGTCACCTACTCTTTTCTTCACACCTGTATAATGGGTCACTCTCCACTGTGTGTAAGCTGTTGTCACAACCCTGCCATCATCCCCTCTCATGTGTACAATGTCCACCTCCTTACTATACGTCTTAGTCAACATGCATGCTTTCACTTATTTGTCCCCCTTATGCTATAACTTCAATGCTATCTAGTACGTCAGATTATATCTGGTGGGCGGTCACTGCGAGTCTCTACTCAAACGGTTACTGTTTACGACAGAACCTCCTAAATTCATGGTATTAAGTGATCCATAGAAGGGGTCCGGTCTCTATGTGTCGTCGGGTGACAGCATACCATGTAATCTGGGTGTACGATATCTCTAAACTGTCTAAGGTCTGTCTCTCCCTTCCTTCCCTTTAAAAAGTCTGCAGGGCCCTCCTTTGCCGACAGCGATATTACTGTGTCTCCACGTAGCACCACCAGGGTACCTAATACTCTCCACCGGTACTTTACTTAGTGATCTCTGAGTATTGTAGTGACGGGCATAATCTGCATCTCTACAGCAGGACAGAAAATGGTTAATTGTCATATATTCTCACATGACAGTTATCCACATCGGTGGTAGGTGTGTTTTGTGAATGGGTCAGGATCGCAGCTTTCACTGAAATGCCCTGAGTGACAGCACTGATGTCCCTGCAAGCGTCCGCTGGGGCAGTTGGGGCCTTTTGGATTCGGAATGCGGAAACTGTGTGTTGCAGTTCTCCTCCCCTCATCTTCATCTCTGGGGCCATTTTGGTAGCGAACTTCAGCACGGTCTCTGGGCCCTCAGTTTCAGGTAGGGCTGCCATCAAAAATGTTGGGGCCCCTGACAAAGCACAAGGTCTGGCCCCCCCCCAACCCCCTCCCTCCCGGGCCTGCCCATGCCCTACCTAGTCCGCTGACAATGATGCAGGACTGAATGTGGTGTGCATAGTGGAAGTGAATTAGAATGTGTGTAATGGATGTAGTGTTTGTGTGTATTAGATATTGTTTGTGCAGTGAATGCAGAGTGTGTGTTTGTGTAGTGGATGCAGTGTGTATAGTGAACGCAGAGTGTTTTTGAGTAGTGGATGTAGTGTGTGTACAGTGATGTAGTGTGTGTTTGTGTAGTGGATGTAGTGTTTGTATGTACTAGATGAAATGTGTTTAGTGGATGTAGTGAATGTAGTGTGTGTATTAGACACAGTGTCTGTGTATAGTGAATGCAGAGTGTTTCCATTTGTGGTGGATGTAGTGTGTGTACTGTGAATACAGGATGTTTGTGTAGTGGATGCTGTGTGTACAGTTGATGAAGAGTGTATGTTAGTGTAGTGAATGCAGAGTGTGTGTCTGTATAGCGAATCCAGATTGTGTGCATAGTTTAGTGAATGCAGAGTGTGTGTTAGGGTGTAGTGAATGCAGAGTGTGTCAGTGTAATGAATGTAGTGTGTGTAAATTTGTAGTGAATGCAGAGAGTGTGTTAGTGTAGTGAATTCAGAGAGTGTGTTAATGTGTAGTGAATGCAGAGAGTGTGTTAGTGTAGTGAATGCAGAGAGTGTGTTAGTGTAGTGAATGCAGAGTGTTAATGTGTAGTGAATGCAGAGAGTGTGTTAGTGTGTAGCGGATGCAGAGTGTGTGTTAGTGTAGTGAATGCAGAGTGTGTTAATGTGTAGCGAATGCAGAGTGTGTGTTAGTGTAGTGAATGCAGAGAGTGTGTTAGTGTAGTGAATGCAGAGTGTTAATGTGTAGTGAATGCAGAGAGTGTGTTAGTGTGTAGCGGATGCAGAGTGTGTGTTAGTGTAGTGAATGCAGAGTGTGTTAATGTGTAGCGAATGCAGAGTGTGTGTCAGTATAGTGGATGCAGTGAGTGTCACATAATTTTGTAAATTTTTTTTTACATTTAATTAAATTGTTTCTCCCCCCTCCCTGCTTACCTTTGTCCAGGGAGGGGGGAGATTCCATCCCTGGTGGTCCGGTAGGGAGCACCCCGGCTCCCTGTTACCGCAGAGGGGGCCCAGGCAGCACACTGCTTCTTCTCTTCTCTCCTCCAATAACTCTTGCGAGACCCGCGGAGCGTTTCCATGGCAACCGGGTCTCGCGAGAGTTATTAGCAGAGAGGAGAAGAGGAGAAGCAGTGTGCTGCCTGGGCCCCCTCTGCGGTAACAGGGAACCGGGGGCCCGCGGCTGCACACATAGATAGCGATATTCGCTATCTATGTGTGCAGAGAGGGAAAGTGGGGCCCAGGACTGCCAGAGCAGTCTGGGCAAGCAGAGATATTGTGTGTTCAGGCGCTTGAATTGAATTTAAGTGGAAAAGATAGTGCTGCTACCACCAATGTGCAATCCTCTCACGACTTAGCACGAGTATAACGTATATGGTGTTAGACTGTGTGGTTAATAAATCAACCCCAGTCAATAGGTGGAGCGCTCAAAAGTGAGGTAACTCACCCCCCTCTTTTAGGCCGTGTAGATAACCTAGAGTTGGGGATGAGAGATAATAATATTGTGTAATATGTTTAAATTAATAATGGAGTGGTAGAGAAAGATATGGATCCACTCACATGGCTCTGAGCCTTATCTGGATAGGCTCAGATCACTTTTGCAGGCGTGTTTGGGATAACACGAAACCTTACACTGGAGGAATGGTCACGCTGTTCCTTTAAGAGACAAAAAAAACTAAATTTGGTAAAGCATGTAAAGGTGTTGCAGTGTAGGTGACAGGGTACAGTGAACTGCTCACCTGATACAGAGCCTGAACTCTGGCTCTGAGTATATGGACGTATGTGTCTATGAGGGAACACAAAACCCTATTGGTGGATGGAGGAATGGTCGCGCTGTTCCTTTAAGAGATAAAAAAACAAAATTTGGTGCAGCATGTACAGATAATGCAGTGTAGGTGACAGGGTACAGTGAACTGCTCACCTGATTCAGAGCCTGGACCCTGGCTCTGAGTATATAAACATATGTGTCTATAAGGGGACACAAAACCCTGTAGATGAATGGCTGGAGCACAAGTAGTTTCTTCACCAGGAGGAGGTTAGTAGAAAAAGTAATTTATTAAATAAAAAACTAGTATGAATAAAATAATAAAAAACAATGAATATAATAAGTCCTCAGTCCTGTGGGTTGTCCGAGACGCGTTTCGCCGGTCGGCTTTTTCAATCGGTATAATCCTATGTGCTCCTGTTCTTCTTTTATATCGCCACTAAAATTCTCTTTCCAGGTGTCCTCAATTTCGAAATCGGCCGCGGCTCTGTTCCGCCTACGTCACTTCCGCTTTCGTCATCACCTGTTGCGGTCGCATTTCGTCCGCCCATATATGGGTGAATCTGCGGCCGCCATATTGTTTGTGGGCAAAAACGTCTTTTTGTATATATAGAAAGTCCCTCATACAGTATAACAAATGGGAAAGTAAAAACGGATAATGAAGAAGGGTATAATTAGTATTTCAATAGAGGTGTATTGTAGCATAGGTTAAATAAATTTAACACTTATATTTATACCATAACCTTCACCCAGAAAGCAGTGTATATCCAAACATATATTTAAATCAACAAATGTTTTTTATTAAGCAGTGCACTGAGTGATGAATATATATTTTCTTAATGGTATTTGACCTCAAAAGTAAACTCCAATATTTATTTGGTAGGGATAGATTATTTAAAGAGGTATCTTACTAGAGGAAATACTGGTGTGGTATAGATGTTAGTATAGATAACTATACCACAAAGTTTAAAGGAATATATAATCCATGTGAGCTCAAAAGAATCTATTTGCAGATCTATGATTTCACATAGAAATTTTTTACAAACAATCTCAGTTTAGTTGATTTTAATGTAATAATCTATTCTATTTCAGATGTATATGTGGCTTTACAGCCCTCAATTTACTTGGCACTTTTTCATCAGTAAGATCTTGATATAGTGCTCTATTTAATTAATAATGTAAATTTAGCTGGCGTAGAGATTTAAATGTATATCTCACTTATATGCCATAAGCTGGCTGAGCTTAAGTTACATTATTTAGGACCTTTTGTGATATCATCATAAGAAATGGCAGATTTCAAAATCGCTGTTTAATCCGTGAGGTAGCATTGTGTTTAGATTGAAGATCCACCTCATTTCTATTCGACCTATGTGTTGTATGAAGTCCCCTCCTCTGTGCCGCTGGGCCCGTGACAACCGTCATGGTTGTCACCCCCTGATGGCGGCCCTGGTTTCAGGCACAGCGCTTATGCGTATATTCTTCTTGCGATGCTGAGCTTCCAGCGAGTAGGACACTGGAGTTGCTGGGATAGATTCTATACTTTGGCTCGAGTCTCTGTGAATATGCTATCTCTTTCCTCCTCTTGAGTCTCCTCTGCTCCTATGTGGGAGGTGAGGATGCTCCTCTCAGTGCGTACTCCATCTAGTTCCTTCTTTCAGACCTCATGGAGATCGAGCAGGAGCTTTTTAATATCCACTTTGGTAGAGGGTGAAGTGTCGGAGTCTGAATCATCTCTCTGGTATACCCGGCTGGGGGCCTGCAATGCCGTGGGTCTCTCTTCGTCCCCAGATACCTCCGATTCACTGGAGTCTCATGGCTTCCCCAGTGCCATCTTAGGCTGTGTTAGTTGCTGCGGCCTATCAACTGACGACCTAATATCAGGGATGTTAGGGGCCTCTGAAAACTTCTACATTCGGTGTTTGCACCCCATCTCTCTTATGGGGGGTTCAGGGTCGCCAATATTCCAGTTGAAAGGTCAGGTTGCTGAATTTTCATGGCAAATTTGTGTGTTTTTGGAGTATTCAGCAGGAGCTCCACATAAACACATCTTGTTAGGCACTCAGCTAGCCACCCCCACCCCCTATAGTTATAGTTTTATCTAAAAAAAATAATAATAACTGTATTATATATAATTATAGATTTTTCATTTTTTCTGCTACTGTTTTCCCCACTTTTAATAGTTTTTTCTCACCTGATCAAATGGAGGGAAAATGCTCCTACCAATGTGTGTACTGCAAAATATATACATATTATATACATACTACACTGATTTGTCCATTTTCAGGCAGACCACCCCATACAGTAAAACTGCACATTTTAGAGTGGCCTTTTATTGTTGCCAGCCTATGGCACACCTGTGCAATAATCATGCTGTCTAATCAGCATCTTGATATGCCACACCTGTGAGGTGGATGGATTATCTCGGCAAAGGAGAACACAGATTTAGACAGATTTGTGAACAATATTTGAGAGAAATAGGCCTTTTGTGCACATAGAAAAAGTCTTAGATCTTTGAGTTTAGCTCATAAAAAATGGGGGCAAAAACAAAAGTGTTGCGTTTATAATTTTGTTCAGTGTAATTAAAGGGAGAATCACACACTTAATATGAATGCTGATAAAGTGAAACCAAAAGTCACTTCCAATATCAAATTTAAGTACAAATCAATACAGTATTGCACTATTGTCAAAAAAATTAAATCAGAAAACAAACCCTCTAGTATGGAGAACTGGACAATTGGACATTCATGAAAAATATAGTAATAGTAGTCCTTGCGGCCATTTTGAAACCGGGCAATGTGTGGGAACAAAAAAGAAAAGGAGTATATTAGGCTTACAGGAATATAGAGAGAGGGGTAGCAAATAAAAAATAGAAATATTTGGTCTGAAAATCAATAATATATGTATACATAGAATATATATGTTATTATAAATAACTGAATAAAATCAGTTGGCACATAACAAATATATAGATATATAAAACAAACGGGAACATGAAAGTAGATATTAACAACTTAATAAAGGGACAACATTATTAAAATATATGTATAAGAGACTTAACCTATATGGAATGTTGATATCAAAACTAATAAAGAATTAATATATTAAATTAATATAAAATTTCTAGCCGTGCGCTTTAAAAATAATGTTATTACATACATTGTAGCGGAGGGCTGATTTCTCGCAGCTATTCTCCACTTTAGATCCAAGGAAGGCTCAGGAACAAGTCATTAGTAAATCCACAGCAGAGTTTCCAGCAGGTAAAACGGTACAGCAATATCCCCACAGCACTCCCAATAACTGGACGACACACAGTTTCAGGAGTAGAACTAGCAATCGTTTATTCCAGGGTTTCTTATAAAGCCTGCTCCCATGCAAGGGAGGGAACTACAGCAATTATGATAGTAACCAATAACATTCTTGTTACCTCCCACACATCTCCTCCCCTCAGAGTGAGTCATAATCCCCTTAAGTTGTACAGTAGTTTACCCCAAACTTGGATGTACCTCTAAAATATCATATAGCGTTAATATCAGGGTACCGCTGGGTAGCCCTGATCTGGGTGAATATAATATCCAAAATTCACCCAGATCGGACCAGGGGTTCGGCAGTTACCGGCAAGTGAAGTTTGACCGACCGCACACGAGTTGGTATCCGAAAAGGGTTCCATGAGAATGGGCCCTGCGGTCGGTCTCCGTTCGGTAGTTAAAATAGACATTTACAATTGCCATCCACATTTACATTCACCTAGATAGTGATTCCCTCATTCGGTACTTTATTACTACCGAATGGGGATTCGTTATGTCTCTCCGTTCGGCAGTTACGGAGCTCTGGAGGTCTCAGCGGTGTTTGGTTGTCTGAGTGTCCGATTTGAGTTCCAGGCACTCGACGACCAAACACCGCTGGGATTTTCATGCGTAAGATGGCCGCCGCCACGTGTACGCATGCCGAATGGCGGCCACCCAGATACAATGTTAATGCCGGTTAACTTGTGGTTTGGGGAAGAATGTGAGCCTTAATTGCTGGCACACTTCTCTCCGGGGTGGCCCCTCCGTTCGGTAGTTTCCATAAGTATATAGTACGGATGGAAACTACCGAATAACATATAATTCACATAATAAACAGACGAACAGCAATTTTAACATAGGGAAAAATTATACGGACACAGTCACACAGGCATTTTGCAGGACAGGCTTACTGCATTCCGCTACACTGCTCCCCCTTGCCCACAAGCCGGCATACACAGTCTGATCCCACACGGATCGGCTTGGGGATGACCGGGGTGCTCACGGATCATTTCTCCAGATCAGTTTGTCGCGACAACCCGTCGGCGTTTCCATTTTGCTTACCCGGGCGGTATTGAATGTTAAAGTCAAAAGGCTGTAGCGCCAAACTCCAGCGCAGCAGCCTGGCATTGTCCCCAGCCACCCGGTTCAGCCAGACTAACGGGTTGTGATCCGTGAGCAGCGAAAAAGCCTGTCCATACAAATAGGGTTGCAATTTCTTCAAGGCCCACACCACAGCCAGGCATTCCTTCTCGATGGCGGCGTAGCTTACTTCCCGGGGTAAAAGTTTGCGACTGATGTAAGCCACGGGATGTTCTCCGCCATCGGCCCCGACTTGGCTTAATACTGCCCCCAATCCAAACATAGAAGCGTCTGTGTGGACAAGAAAACGTTTAGTTGGATTGGGAGCGGCCAAGACAGGGGCATTAACAAGTGCATCTTTCAAGTTTTGGAATGCCTGCTCACACTCCGGGGTCCAGGTTACTTGGCGGGGAAGGTTTTTACGGGTCAGGTCAGTGAGGGGTTTGGCCAGGGCACTATAATTGGGGACAAACTTCCGATAATACCCTGCTGTCCCTAAGAAGGCTAACACCTGGGTTTTGGTCGTCGGGGTAGGCCACTGGGATACCGCCTCTACTTTGGCGGGTTCCGGCTTCTGCTTACCACAGCCCACTCGGTGGCCCAGGTACTGTACCTCGGCCATCCCGATACTACATTTAGCTGGCTTTAGGGTCAAACCAGCCTCCCTGATCCTGTCTAGGACCGCTCCTATATGGGCCAAGTGTTCCTGCCAGGTATCGCTAAATATGGCAATATCATCGAGATATGCGCAGGTATAGTCTTGGAACCCCTCTAGGAGACGGTCCACCATCCGCTGGAAGGTAGCTGGCGCGTTTTTCATCCCAAACGGCATGACCTTAAATTGGTACAGGCCGAATGGGGTGACAAAGGCGGACTTGGGGATGGCGTCCGGGGCCAGGGGAATCTGCCAATACCCTTTGCACAGATCAATCGTGGTAAGGTATTGCCCCCTGGCCATCCGGTCTAGTAACTCATCGATCCTAGGCATCGGGTATGCGTCGGATACGGTCTTCTCATTCAGTCTCCTGTAGTCCACGCAAAAGCGGGTCGTGCCGTCCCGCTTTGGTACGAGGACCACTGGAGATGCCCAGGGACTATCTGAGGGCTCAATCACTCCTAACTGTATCATCTCCTCAATTTCTTTGCGCATATTCTCCCGGACCGCTTCAGGGATGCGGTACGGGGTCTGGCGCATGGGGAGTTGACCTGGGGTGTCTACTCGGTGGGTAGCCAGAGGGGTGTATCCAGGTACATTAGAAAAGGTTTCCTGCTTTTCCTGCAGCAGCTGTTGTACCTCGATACGCTCCTGTGGGCTCAACCGATCCCCCAATACAACTGCTCCTAAATCCCCAGCCAGCTGTCCGTCTTCTAACAGATCGGGGAGGGGTAGGCTGTCGCTCTCTTCAGAGGTGGGGGCGCAGATCGCTGTCACCTCCTCTGAACGTTCCTGGTAAGGTTTCAGCATGTTCACATGGATCATGCGTCGCCCCCCATTCCCTGCGCAGTGGCCAATTATATACGTGGTGTCACATCGTTGTTCTACCACTCTATAAGGACCTTGCCAGGCGGCCTGTAGCTTATCGTGTCGAACAGGTTTTAAAATTAAAACTTTCTGTCCGACCTGAAAGCTGCGGTCCCTGGCGCCTCTATCGTACCAGGTGCGCTGCCGCGTCTGAGCTGCCTGTAGGTTTTCCTTTACCGTCTTGGTGAGTGCTTCCAGGCGATCTCGGAGGGCCAACACATATGGTACAATAGGGGTACCGTCCACGCTACGGTCTCCCTCCCAGTGCTCTCTAATCAAGTCTAGGGGTCCCCTTACTCTCCTCCCGAATAGCAGCTCAAAAGGGGAAAATCCTGTAGATTCCTGCGGCACTTCCCTGTAAGCAAACAGTAAGTGCGGCAGGAATTTTTCCCAGTCTCGGTGAGTCTCTGCGAAGGTTCGTAGCATCTGTTTTAAGGTGCCATTGAACCGTTCGCAGAGCCCATTAGTCTGGGGGTGGTACGGAGCACTAATTATAGGCTTAATTTTACAGAACTTCCAGAGTTGTTGGGTAACCTCTGCCGTGAACTGAGTGCCCTGATCCGAGATGATCTCCCTGGGTAGCCCCATCCGGGAGAAAACCTGCATCAGCGCCTCAGCCACCGTCTCTGCATGTATATTAGTTAAAGCTACCGCCTCGGGGTAGCGCGTGGCATAGTCTACTACAGTCAGGATGTATCGTTTGCCCGAGGGGCTGGGTTTTCGGAAGGGACCTACAATATCTACGGCAACCCTATGAAAGGGTTCCTCAATTATGGGTAGGGGGTGCAGCTTCGCCTTATGCTTATCCCCCCTCTTTCCCACCCTCTGGCACGTGTCGCAGGTATTACAGTACCTGCGTACCTCCTGGCTAATCCCTGGCCAAAAGAAACTCTGGGTCAATCGATATCTGGTACGGCTGACCCCCAAATGTCCGGATAGCGGAATATCGTGCGCTATCCGGAGTAATTCGGTTCGGTACCTCTGAGGTACCACCAGCTGTCTTGTGGTAATGGGGTCTGACCCGTCTATTTGTTTACTTGATTCCCGGTATAATAACTGTCGGTCCCATACAAATCTTTCCCCCTCCGCCCCCGGTTGGATAGAGGTGACCTTGTCTCGGTATACCTGTAAGGTGGGGTCAGTGACTACCTCGGCTACAAACTCGTCAGGAGGGGCCCAAGGGATACAGTCTAGGGAAGGGGAGGAATCTCTTACCTGGACCTCCGGCAGTGCGTTGTTTTGTTGGGTGCGGGCCTGTTGCCTGGTGACTACTGGGTGTGCTTCTTCAGTAGGTTGTGGTTCAAATGCGGAGGTGAGTTTGCCCAGGTCATTCCCCAGGACCACCTCAGCAGGTAATTGCGGCATTAGTCCCACTTCCACATTCCCGTACCCCGCACCCCAATGCAAATGTACCCTGGCTGTGTCTAGCCGATACACGGCTCCCCCTGCAACCCTGACAGCCACAGTCTTATTCAGTTTAGCCTTATCTGGAACCAAATGGCTTTGCACCAGGGTGATGGTGGCTCCTGAGTCTCTGAGCCCCTGCATAGGCTTCCCTTCCAGATATACGGTTTGCCTATGGTGCTGGCGGTTATCCGCCTGTGCCTGCAAGGGGTTAGCCTCATGCAGCACTTCCCACTGTTCCACAGTCGTGACTGGAACGGCAGAGCTGTAGGGAAGTGGTACCTCGTCCTGGTAATGATGTGCTGCTGCTCTCGGTGGTGGTGGTGGGGGCCCTGGTCGGATCCAGGTGTTGCGTTCCCTGGACTGCGGACAATCTCGTTGGTAATGTCCCCACCTCTGGCATCGGTGGCATTGCACAGAAGCAGGTGTGCGGTATCTCGGCTGCGCTGCGGCTGGTGCTGGTGGAGGAAGGGATCTTGGTGGGGGTTGAGGGTTAGGAGAAAATGAATTTACCCCCAGTGGCCGCATGGCCGGTTTGTTACCCACTGTCTTGGTTTGTCTGCGAGCATCCATAAAGTCATCTGCCTTTTTGGCAGCCTCGGTGAGGGTGGTGGGGTTACGGTCCCTCACCCATTCCTGCAGTTCTGAGGATATCCCCTCATAAAACTGCTCCAACAGCAGCATTTGTAATAAGTCCTCCATGGACCTCGCTTTACTCGACTGCATCCACCCAAGGGCTGCCCTTTCTAGTCGGCAAGCCCACTCCGCATGTGAATCTTTGTCCACCTTTTTCAGTTCCCTGAAACGTCTCCGGTATGCCTCTGCTGTTATTGCATACCGGGCCAAGATAATCTCTTTCACCCGGTTATAGTTCCTAATTTCCACATCTGGTACAGTGCGGTAGGCTTCCGCTGCCCTTCCTGACAGCCGTCCCGCTAATATGGGTACCCACTCTTCCCTTGGTATGTTATGCAGTGTACATAGTCTCTCAAAGTCCTGTAGGAAGGCATCTATATCCTCCTCTGCTTCCACATACGTTTTAAACGCTTGGTAGGGAATTTTGGGCTTACCCTCTTGTGCTATAGCTCCTGCGGTACCTCTTTCTGGTGTTTGTGGTCTCCTGTTTCTCTTTACAAATTCCTGCACCTCTGTCATGGTTTTAGAGATGATCTCTGTGGGTGGGTTTTCCCCATAGAAGGCCAGTCTGTATTGTAATTGCCTTTGGAACTCCTCCTGTTCTGTTTCAGGTCTTTGTTCCGTGGCCTGGACCTCCTCTGCTCTGTATTCTGCCATTACTTCGGTGATGAGCGTTGCTTTGGATTTGCTGCTGGCAGAAACACCTTTTGCTTCCAGAAGATCTTTCAAGGTGGTTCTTTTTAGCGTAGAAAGGTCAATCTCCATTAATCCTTGTTCCTCTGTGAGTCTGGATCCCAGCGCTGCCAACCAATGTAGCGGAGGGCTGATTTCTCGCAGCTATTCTCCACTTTAGATCCAAGGAAGGCTCAGGAACAAGTCATTAGTAAATCCACAGCAGAGTTTCCAGCAGGTAAAACGGTACAGCAATATCCCCACAGCACTCCCAATAACTGGACGACACACAGTTTCAGGAGTAGAACTAGCAATCGTTTATTCCAGGGTTTCTTATAAAGCCTGCTCCCATGCAAGGGAGGGAACTACAGCAATTATGATAGTAACCAATAACATTCTTGTTACCTCCCACACATCTCCTCCCCTCAGAGTGAGTCATAATCCCCTTAAGTTGTACAGTAGTTTACCCCAAACTTGGATGTACCTCTAAAATATCATATAGCGTTAATATCAGGGTACCGCTGGGTAGCCCTGATCTGGGTGAATATAATATCCAAAATTCACCCAGATCGGACCAGGGGTTCGGCAGTTACCGGCAAGTGAAGTTTGACCGACCGCACACGAGTTGGTATCCGAAAAGGGTTCCATGAGAATGGGCCCTGCGGTCGGTCTCCGTTCGGTAGTTAAAATAGACATTTACAATTGCCATCCACATTTACATTCACCTAGATAGTGATTCCCTCATTCGGTACTTTATTACTACCGAATGGGGATTCGTTATGTCTCTCCGTTCGGCAGTTACGGAGCTCTGGAGGTCTCAGCGGTGTTTGGTTGTCTGAGTGTCCGATTTGAGTTCCAGGCACTCGACGACCAAACACCGCTGGGATTTTCATGCGTAAGATGGCCGCCGCCACGTGTACGCATGCCGAATGGCGGCCACCCAGATACAATGTTAATGCCGGTTAACTTGTGGTTTGGGGAAGAATGTGAGCCTTAATTGCTGGCACACTTCTCTCCGGGGTGGCCCCTCCGTTCGGTAGTTTCCATAAGTATATAGTACGGATGGAAACTACCGAATAACATATAATTCACATAATAAACAGACGAACAGCAATTTTAACATAGGGAAAAATTATACGGACACAGTCACACAGGCATTTTGCAGGACAGGCTTACTGCATTCCGCTACATACATAACAGTGTATTTGCAGGTAACCAGTTAGACATAGGGGAGATGGGTGGTCAGGAATGGGTGATATTATACATCTTGAAAGTTTGAATATTATAAAAAAAATCATCTTTTACATATAAAATATATAAATATATAAAAAATATTAATATTTCTTTCCTATAAAAAATTAAATAAATCGAAGTCTAGGTTTAAACTGTTGGGCTGTAGTGTATTCATATAATAGACCCATTCCATTTTTTTTAATAAAATCTCCTCTCCAGTGTTTTTTTTTTACAATATATATGCCAGTGAAGTGAGATGCTTAGGATTATTTCCGTGTATGCAGAAATGTGTTGAGACAGAGTGATTCTTATAACCCTTGTCTATGTTTCTGCAGTGTTCTGCTATTCTAATTTTTAATGGCCGAATCGTACGTCCTATATGCTGGAGGCCACAAGGGCACTCCAATAAATAGATTACGTTCTTACTGTTACAAGTAATGCCCCTAATGTCGTAGTTTTTAATTTACTTATATAAGGATTAATTATCTTGCAGGCCAGACAAATAATTACATTTATAAAAAAACTTTTTTCTCTACTATAAAGCTTAAAATTTTACCCGGGCTGTCTTTTGTATCATTTTTTTGTAAGGTGCACCTTTAAATTTCGGGCTCCTCTAAATAAAATCTTTGGTTTCTCTGAAATACATTTTTTGAAATCTCATCTTCCTTTAGTAAGTGCCAGTGTCTGTTTATGACCTTCTTTAATTCTTTGTTTTTATTATTATAATCCAACACTATAGGTAATGTGATTTTTTTTTTTTTCTCTCTGTATATAAGATCTTTCTGGTTTAGTTTCAATGTTTGATTTATAGTTGTTTCTATTGTTTCATTCTTATACCCTTTATGGGTGAATCTCGTTTTTAGGTCGTCGGTGTCACGTATTCATCCGCTTATAAAAATGTGGTTAATGACATTTACTGTCCACATAGGAAAAGTTGTGCCGAGCAGCTACCAAATCCACAGAAGGGTTAATGCTGAGCAGCAATTATGCAAATGGCAACCTGGTAACTGCTTTGGGGTCAAAGGCCGGTTGCAGCCTATCAGATCTAGAGGAGGGGTATTAAGGCCCAGTTCTCATCCTGTTCAGTGCCCTGTAGTGGTTTCCCTTGTGGTTGTCCGAGAGCGCGTTATTGATTCTGGTAATTCTGGTTATTTGACTTTGGCATTGTTTTTGACTTCCCTATCATTGTGTCTCTTTCTGTTTCCCTTGACCTCGGCTATTCCTGACTATTCTTTGGTATGTTAGTCCGGCCATTCTAAGGTCCGGTATATGTTACCTATCAGTCCTCTGTGTTATACAATTCTACGTGCTGGATCATTCTGTAATCCTGACAGTCGGCTTGTTTTTTAAATTCAGTGGTCTCTGAACAGTTCCTCCTTAATCTGGTAATTTGACCTTTGGGTATATTCTCAAGCCATACTTTATTATGGCAACTATCAATGTCTATATAATTATTAACATGAACGTCTTTAAAGTGCATTTTAGTGTTCAATTTATTATCTTTTATATAGATATTAAAGTCTAAATAAGTAACTTCGGTATCACTAAAATCAGCTGTTAAAATAATGCCTTCTTCACTGGAGTTTAAAAAAGAGAGAAAATCTTGTGCTGACGTGATAGAACCCCTCCAGATAAAAAGAAGGTCGTCTATATATCTTGAATAGGACACCAGGTTTCACACCCAGCCATGTTCGCTCCAAATAAAGCGATCCTCCCATTCTGCCATATAGAGGTTGGCATAGCTGGGCGCAAATCTGGTGCCCACCGCTGTGCCTCTTTTCTGTAAATAAAAATTGTGTTTGAACCAGAAATCATTTTCTTAAAATCATGTCTATAACCTCTATTAAAAAAAGATTTGTTCTTGTCTCATAGAACTATATTTTTCTAGTATTGCTCTAACTGCTTTACAGCCCTTATCATGTTGTATTATAGTGTATAATGACTATACATCACACGTAATTATTATGCAATTGTCCTCCCAGGCTATATTATCCAATTTTTTTAAAAGGTCCATGGTGTCTTTCAGATGTGATTTTGTTTCAATGACATAGGGCTGTAAGAGGATGTCAATATATTCTGATAAGTTTGAAAGAAGGCATCCGATGCCAGAGACGATAGGTCATCCTGGGGGGTTGGTTATATTTTGATGAATTTTGAGCAAGAAATATATAACCGGGATCCTAGGATGCATAACTTGTCTAACGTCCTCTAGTCCTTTGTCTAAAAACGTATGTTTAATATCCTATGTGGGGTTGGTTAAAAGTTTAGTATATGTATTTAAGTCATTAAGCTGTTTGTGTGCCTCTTCCTCATATTTTTCTTTTGATTGAATGACCAAACCTCCGCCTTTATCGGCTGGCTTAATTACAATTGAGTTGTCGTTATACAGATCCTTTAGTATCTGTCTTTCCTTTTTATTTAGATTTGGTCTCTCGCCCGTTTTGCTTTCTAGGGTCTTAAGATCTTTATGCACTTTTTTTCAAAGATGTCAAGGGCGCTAGATTTATAATGCGCCGGATAGAAAGAGGACTTGTCTTTAAGGTGGCTATTTATGCATACGTCTTCTTTATCTGTGTTTGAACCTACATTGGTTATAACTGGTTTAGAGATAAAAAAAAAAGTTTGAGTGTGGCATTTCTGATTAATTTATTCATGTCTATATAAGAAAGAAAATAATTGTATGGCTTAGTAGGAGCACATTTTAAACCTCACTTAAGGACATTTGTTTGTGTTGAATTTAAAATTTTCTGTGATAAATTAAAAATTCCTGTAGGTGAACTATTCAGTGTTTTTTTAAAAATCTCTCTAATCTTCCTCTCTTGTTTTCTTCTACCTGATCTTCTTCCTTTAGATCTCTTTTCCGACTTTTGATTGGTGCGATGTTTAAAAGCTTGGTGTGTTTGTCCCGATTGGACGCAATCTCTAAAAAAGAGGTCTCATTGAAAGGTTCACAAAAAGATAGGGCATGGTATCTATTTTTTGTTGTTATTTAATTGGTTGAGTTGTATTTATCACCTTCATTCCTTTTGTGTGTTTTAGTGTTTACTTTTTCCCAAGATTGTTTTCTCTCTTTTGTTCTTTCCTGTGGGGATGTGGGTACATATGTAAATCTTTCGTTCCCACACATTGCCCAGTTTCAAAATGGCCACAAGGACACTTCAGGTTTACTAGGATTACTATATGGAATGGGGCGTCACGTCATTTCCTGTCTAATTACCGTCCCCACTTTGGACCTACACCATTATATTCTTTATACAAACAGCCTCTTTGCTGTTGAAAGTATCACCCACGCCATTCTTTCCATTTCCCTTTACGATAAGGGTATTGTCAAAGTAGCTAGAATTGCAATTATGCCATATCGGCATATTTGAGTTCCAAGCTGTAACGCACAAGTTTACCATGACGGCCACACGCCACGTCACGTCCGGTATGACGCGTGCGTTCCACCATGGTTACAAGAAGTATCAATCACCACACCAGGAAGCGATTTTCAATTACAGACTATCTATATAAACAACATTTGATGAGGATGAGACCACACTTCTGAAGAAGCCTTTGAAGAGGCGAAACGCGTAAAGTGGACTCTTGAAGCTTATTTTTATTGTTCTTATTGATTTTATGTTTGGTTAATAAATAGTGTATTTTATATCTATATTTACACTTTTTTTTTATTTTTCCAAACTTTACTTCCTGGTACCAGCATATCCCTGGGTGGGGATTATACCACCAACGCTATACACACTAGAGCAAGTTCTGCTCTAGTAAATGTGAATAAAATATCCTTTTTATTTTTATATATATCCAAGCATACTTATTTCACCATTGGAGCACATCTTTTTGTATTTATTCCCATATATGTACTGCACACTGTTATTCATCTGAGCCATTTGGACATCTGTACCTACCTATATCCTTAGACGGGGATTGTTCCGTCCAGGTGCTGATACAGCTGAGCTCTGATATAGCTCAAGCAAATGTGAGTGTAATCATTACAGATCACACGTCACTCACTGTTTTGTACATACTTTAATGCACTATTATTGTTATTTTTGTTTCTTTTGAGGTACAAAGGTATATATCATTCATACATATTTGTGTACGTATATCTTATATTCTTTGGGCGTGGTTTCTTTCTTTCCTTTCCACACTCTCATAAAAAAAACAGGGGAGGTCGAATGCACCCACTGGCCATTTATATTCTGCACCCTCCTTTTTGAGATAGTTTCAAAACTATCTCCACTCCCAACTAACAATTACTGAAATGTGTTAGTTATTGTAATTGATACATAGTTTCATTATTGGTTTGTAAAAAAAAAAAAAAAACCTCTAGCATTAGGAATAAAAACTGGAGCTGCTGCTCTGCTCTCTCTCTCTGCTACTTCCAGATGGCTTCTTGCTTCTCTCTCCTGTCAGCATTGTAGCCCCACCACCTGGTGCATTGAGCCAATTATGACCTCTGAATCAAGGGGCCAATCGCTTGCCACCACTCATGGTAACTAAATAGGAAGTCCCCGGCCATATATAAACCTGCTTAAACAGGACAGATTTCAATTCTGTCCCATTTTTTTGACATGCCCAGTTTCTCTGAAGAAAGCTTCTCCAAGGGGGGAATACTGAAAGCTATTAGAGAATTAAAGATATACTTTGTCATATTTGTAAATATGAGTGGTCCTAAACTACTGCCAATTATTTATTTTTTTGGTTAGACTTTTATTAGGAAGCCCAAAAGGAGTATACCAGCTGTCTGAGTGTTGCAAAAAAAAACTGAGTAAATGTCTGTATTTTGAAGTCACTCCTAGAGATTAGGGAGTGCATGGTATTTTGTACACAATCAACTTTGCAGTTATGCAAAGCTATGAAGGTGTTTAGAGTGACACTTTAAGGATTTCTAGTATGTTGAGAATTGTAGTTCTACAACAGGTGGGATCACCAAAGCCCTTGAAAACCAAAAATCTACAGCTGTGTGAGACAAGATGTGCAATTTATTTTGACCAAGAAAATTAAGTGAAAACTACTGCAAGTACAGTCAGGTCCATAAATATTGAGACATCGACACAATTCTAATCGTTTTGGCTCTATACACCACCACAATGGATTTGAAATTAAATGAACAAGATGTGCTTTAACTGCAGACTTTCAGCTTTAATTTGAGGGTATTTACATCCAAATCAGGTGAACAGTGTAGGAATTACAAGAGTTTGTATATGTGCCTCCCACTTTTCAAGGGACCAAAAGTAATGGGACAATTGGCTGCTCAGCTGTTCCATGGCCAGGTGTGTGTTATTCCCTCATTATCCCATTTACAAGGAGCAGATAAAAGGTCCAGATTTAATTCCATTTGGAATCTGTTGCTGTCAACTCTCAATATGAGATCCAAAGAGCTGTCACTATCAGTGAAGCAAGCCATCATTATGCTTAAAAAACAAAACCCACCAGAGAGATAGCAAAAACATTAGGTGTGGCCAAATCAACTGTTTGGAACATCCTTAAAAAGAAAGAACGCACCGGTGAGCTCAGCAACACCAAAAGACCCGGAAGACAAACGGAAAACAACTGTGGTGGATGACCGAAGAATTATTTCCCTGGTGAAAAAAACACCCTTCACAGCAGTTGGCCAGATCAAGAACACTCTCCAGGAGGTAGGTGTATGTGTGTCAAAGTCAACAATCAAGAGAAGACTTCACCAGAGTGAATACAGAGGGTTCACCACAAGATGTAAACCATTGGTGAGCCTCAAAAACAGGAAGGCCAGATTAGAGTTTGCCAAATAACATCTAAAAAGCCTTCACAGTTCTGGAACAACATCCTATGGACAGATGAGACCAAGGTCAATATGTACCAGAGTGATGGGAAGAGAAGAGTATGGAGAAGGAAAGGAACTGCTGATGATCCAAAGCATACCACCTCATCAGTGAAGCATGGTGGTGGTAGTGTCATGGCGTGGGCATGTATGGCTGCCAATGGAACTGGTTCTCTTGTATTTATTGATGATGTGACTGCTGACAAAAGCAGCAGGATGAATTCTGAAGTGTTTCGGGCAATATTATCTGCTCATATTCAGCCAAATGCTTCAGAATTCATTGGACGGCGCTTCACAGTGCAGATGAACAATGACCCGAAGCATACTGCAAAAGCAACTAAAGAGTTTTTTAAGGGAAAGAAGTGGAATGTTATGCAATGGCCAAGTCAATCACCTGACCTGAATCCGATTGAGCATGCATTTCACTTGATGAAGACAAAACTGAAGGGAAAATGCCCCAAGAACATGCAGGAACTGAAGACAGTTGCAGTAGAGGCCTGGCAGAGCATCACCAGTGATGAAACCCAGCGTCTAGTGATGTCTATGCGTTCCAGACTTCAGGCTGTAATTGACTGCAAAGGATTTGCAACCATGTATTAAAAAGTGAAAGTTTGATTTATGACTGTTAATCTGTCCCATTACTTTTGGTCCCTTAAAAAATGTGAGGCACATCTACAAACTGTTGTAATTCCTACACCGTTCACCTGATTTGGATGTAAATACCCTCAAATTAAAGCTGAAAGTCTGCAGTTAAAGCCATCTTGTTTGTTTCCATTGTGTTGGTGTATAGAGCCAAAAAGATTAGAATTGTGTCCATGTCCCAATATTTATGGACTGTATGTGATGGCACACAATTTTGTAAACTAAGGAAAATGATATGTGTATTTTGCAAGAACTGTACATTAAAATATCCCTGGTGTAAAGTGTTGCATCCCTCAGACCCCTGACATAAATATATTCCAAAGTAACAAGACCAAAATATGCTCCCTTAGGAGAAATACAATACAAATATATTGAATTTCTTCAAAGCTGTGTCTTGTGTTATTTATGAATACATCCAGATATTAGTTCCTTTAAAATATGACGAATATTCCATGTTATCTCTTCACAAAATGAAAAAAAATTCAAGAAATTTGAAGACGAGGATGGAGTTTTAATCCAATATTATTTTGTTAATACTATTAAAGATGCAAAGATTCAAAAACTTTAATTACATCATTAAAAGTCTACTGTCGAAATTTCAATAGGTAATCTAAGGGGAATTGTGCTAGAATTTCAAAATCTACTTGCAGAAAATTAAATATAAAACTAACACACTTGCTAGATTTTTTTTTTTAGCACTGCTAGGAAATTTAAATGTACTAGCACTAATATAGAAAGGTCAGGTTTAATGGGGATTGTTTATATTTGCCTATTTTCCCAAGGTCCATAAGTCACAAGTCTTTAATTTTTCTCAATTAAAGTGAATTCTTTACACTAACCAAATGTACCTAAAGATCCTGGTAAACCAGATTACAATAGAAATATAGAAGAGAAAATTGGGTGATAGAGACAGCTCACTCTCTCATAAGAGCCATCAACTCTTCTTTATAGTTGAATATAGGGTCAGGGGACCCTATATTCTCATGCATTCTCATGTATTTTCCTCTTCTATCTGGGCAACAATAAGCTTAAAGGATCACTATAGTGTCAGGAAAACAAACCCATTTTCCTGACACTATAGTGCCCTAAGGGTGCCCTCACCCTCAGGGTCTCCCTCCCGTGGCGCTGAAGGAGTTAAAACCCCTTCAGCAGCTTACCTTATTCCAGCGCCGGGCTCCCTTGGCGCTGGTGACCTCTCCTCCCCCGCCAATGTCAGCGGTGCCGAATGCGCATGCACGGCAAGTGTTGCACGCACATTCAAAGTGTCCATAGCAAAGCATTTTTCAATGCTTTCCTATGGACGCTCTGCGCGATGGAGGCGAAATGTGCCTCCAGCGTCGCAGATGCGCCTCTAGTGGCTGTCCGGAAGACAGTCACTAGAGGCTGGATTAACCCCAAATGTAAACATAGCAGTTTCTCTGAAACTGCTATGTTTGCATCTGAAGGGTTAAAACCTAAGGCACCTGGCACCCAGACCACTTCATTGAGCTGAAGTGGTCTGGGTGACTATAATGTCCCTTTAAGTGGAGTAGGTTATAGGAATACCATTAACATGTATGTGTATATTTCTGACACAAACACTGTCAGAAATGTACACACAAATACACACTGGCATACACACACTGTGATACTGTCAGACACATACACACACATACACTCATACACTCATACAATATACATTCTGTCACAAACACTGTCAGGATATAGGATTGTGCCATAAACATACGAACTCTCTGTAGCAGTACCTACACATTTCTGTCCTTGTCACGACTATCAGTAGCTTTCCAAACAGCGGTTTGCTAATGGAATAGAATAAGCCGTGCAATTCAATGTGGAATGCAATACTTGCAATTGACCACTAGATGGGGGTGGCAGTTCACAGAAGACTCACAGTGTAATAATGCCTTTAGTCACCAGGGGAAACACAGCAAGTATGTACAAGAAGGCAGCCAACTTTGGAACACAGTGGGTTTTCACAGGAAGGCATTTTTAGGTGCCTCTCCTCTAAGTCCTTGTGTCAGGATTGCATGCCCTAACAGAAAAACAGAGGACAAAGAGCAGTGTTTACTGATCCTTAGGGTAGTTGGGCTTAACACAATCATATAAGATATGCAAATAATGCCTGCAAAGAGAATAGCATAGTAAGACCAGACAAGTTCAGGAATGCAGAGATGCAAGAATTAAAAAAAAAACCAGTAAAGGTCAGGATTATAGATATCAGAATAGTTAAAATAATCCAAAGCCAAAATCCGACACAAGACTTATCAATAGAAACACTCTCTTGGGCACAGATTCCACGACAGAGTCACAGTAAGGGTGAATGGAGTTTATATAGTTGCATAGTACTCGCTATTGGCTGGTGTCATGGAAACTGGCGTGTTAAAATGACGTATTGAACCAGTGTCATTAAAAGTACTGCAGAGACTGTTTTCAGCATCCAAATTAATGCATGTAATGAACGGAGATGACTCCTACTTCAGAATCACAAGGGCAGGCTCTGTGTGAGAGTAGCACAGAACAAGGAGAGAAACAGCCAGAATGATTTATTGCAGCAGCTTTGGGCAGGCAATCTGAGAATGGGGAGAGAGAACAGATTAGTTTTATTTACACAAATCCAACATGATATGTTGGGGTATGGAGGAATTGCATTAAGTGCAATGCCAACTGAAAACATGATTTGTGCCCTAGGCAGAAGACAGAAGACAGGAGACAGGAGACATGGGAATATATTAAAATATGAGATTTTAATAGTATTAATGGAAAAAAAACACTTAAAATGAGTCAAGCCAGATGCTTAGAAAACCGCAAACCTATATCTGTCATGTTTACTTTAAATACTGTAGGTAACAAAAGGAAAGGCGACAGTTCTGGAGAAAGAATATGGGACAATCCAGTGTAGAGGAACGAGACAATATACAAAGAAAAAGACCAAAAAGAATATAGTATTTGATTGTGTGAAGGAGGATGAAAATACATTTAACCTTCTCAGAAATATTCAGTTAATACTCGCTCACTAAACACTCACTCGCTAAAATAAGAATTCAAAGTGAATTTAAGGTGAATTTCAAATTTATGGCCAGAATATCTGAGATGACCAGATAGCTGAAATAGAGAATGTTTCCAGTTTGGCTATTTCGACTTAAATTTGAATTTCATCTTGAACTCACTTTAAATTCTCACTTTAGTGAATAGCCCTGTAAGAAAGCAATGTCCAAATTGTGATAATATAATAAATGACACTTCTTGTTTATTTTAAGGAAAACTAGTATTTTACCTGTAGTTTCCCTTCAAATAATATTAGTTCCTGCTTTACTTTGATTGAGTTGGGAAAATATTTGCCCGAATGAAATCTTTACTGGTGTAGTGACACACTTTGCATACAAATTATCAAAGGATGGTTAAAAATTACCAAGCTCTGTTCAAATGGTTTATCATCCAAAAACTGATGAGTTGGTACAATGATTTAATAAGATTTTAAAACAGCTGCTCTGAAAATGTGTTAATTCAAATAAACAAGACTGAGTTAATATTCTTCTCTACCTTATGTTTGTGCTACGTGCGGTCCCACACATGTCCCACAAGGGATTTCTGGATTTTCTGCATTTTAACTGTTATGCGTAAGGCAAGCATGTGGAACTTTGGATCTCATTATAGAAGGTAGAATTGAAACATATAGATCTGAGAACATTAGTCAGGCTGAAATACTTTAGGGACATAAATCAATCAAAGTGGGAAACTTAATTTATAATAATATGAAAAATGTATGAAAAAAGCAGGATTAATAAAATGGAACAATTACACTGGATGGACTTGTATCTTGGGAAAATATACCTTTTATTTGTCATATAAAATTTGCAGTATACAGTGAAATAACAGAACAAAATTAAGATGACTTTCCGGGTTCCATTCTCTATATTGCCTCTTTTTGAGTCCGTGGCTGATTGTTCCCACATGTGGTTCACGGATGCAGAGATTAAAGATTACAAGTTGGGAACTCATGTCCAGTCACCTAATGTCCATACTAAAGAAAAAAAACAAAAAACAGATACAGAGCTACCAGTTTTATTGGATGTGCTTTCTGCAATTGACTATGTGAAAGCTAGACTTGTGCATTGCACATTGTTTGGTTCGGGTCGAACACTTTTTCCTGAAATTGAAATTGTGTTTGTGATGTTCGATGCTTGTCCATAGAAGATTTAGGATAACATTTGGTTACAATATTGCCTAGTGTACTGGTTACCAATATCAACCATTATGTGCAATGCCATTTCTAAGTTGTCAAAATCAGTTATTAATATACAATTGTGACTCTTTTGGAAAATATGCATTTCTGAGATTTGATGGCTCATAACATCAATCTTGTTTAGAAAAATGAAATTATATACAGAGCCAAATTACCCATATGGCGACCAAGGCAGCCGTCTAGGGCCCATTTTCAGACAGGTGCATTGTTCCCTCTGTCTGAGCCTGGAGGTCTGGCGCTGACCCTCCCCTCCTGTCAGCTCTCTAAAAATCATTCTGTGGTGCAGCCACCATTCCTTGTGGTTCTGGTGCTTTGCGAGGGAGTCAGGGTGAAGGTGCCAGGTTTCCCAGTCTGCGCTCTGATGTCAGCAACCCTCTGAGCAACCAGCGAATCTACCAGGGATCCCACTGGACCACCAGGGGATGTATTATTGTTTCCTTCTGCACAAGAGGTAAGAAGAAGGTGATCAAATGTAATTAAAGAAAAATAATAATAACAAAAGGCTATGTGGATAGACTGTGTTTAACAAGCCTCCCCCCATACTTTTCCCATACTTTCACTCCCACACACACTCAGCCCCATACACTTAGATCCTCTCACTCACACTCCAACCATGCCACACTAACCCTGTAAATCACACCCCTCAACCCTGCCACACACCATGTTACACTTACCCCTCATCATGTCACACTCACCTCCTAAAGATAGTCATCATCATACATAGTTACATAACACACGAAACATAGCCTCACAATAAAAATAACACACAATGATCACAAGCAGCCTCCATTTACAACTACCCTACACACATACACTCTAAAACACTCAAGTTTACACAAGGATGCTCAGCACCTACACAAAAGATACACAATGCACTCAGACACACTCAGTTAGAAATGTACACACATACTCTCAGGCACATAAAGCTAGATACACTAAGCTCCCCCAATACAGCCTTCTCCACACACAGCACTCAGCCACCACACCTGCACACACACACACACACACACACCACTCACAGAAATAGAGCCCAGGGATCTAGGATGGGGCCCCATTCTGCAAAACTGCAATAATTACCTTGCAGGGCTACCTCCTTCTTCTCTAGTGGCTGTCTACCAGACAGCCACTAGAGGGATTTTCGCTTTTTTGTTGTTGTCTAAATGACACTAGATGTCCTCACGGTATACCTGAGGACTTCTAGCATTACTGGAATCCCCATAGGAAAGCATTGATTAATGCTTTCTTATGGGGAAATCCTAATGTGAGAGCGGCCATTGCAGGAGCGTGAGCGGAGCCAGTTCCAGCGACCAGGGCATCCGTGCTGGATTCAGGTAAGTGACGGAAAAGTTGTTAAGCCCTTCAGCACCGTGTGAGGAGGGGCGTGAGGGAGGGGGGCACTGTAGAGTTATACAGTGTCAGGAAAACACCTTTGTTTTCCTGGCACTATAGAATCCCTTTAAGTCCAGCCACTCTAAGGTCAGGTAAAATGTATATTTCTTAGAGTTTACATTATTTAATTTAGTTTTACTTCGATACTGCCAGTTGGGTCATAGTATATCCGTGACATTTAGGTCATGTTAAACTAATTTAATTGTGTTCTATGAAGAAGTGAGTTGAAGTATAGATCAGGGTTTTGCAGTGAATCTGATTTAGAAGGTATTCACTCCCACCTTATTTGATGGCTATTTCCTTTCCTAATGTGTTTTACACCCCACTTCCTATAGACTGTAAGCTTGTTTGAGCAGGGTCCTCTTCAACCTATCGTTCCTGTAAGTTTTCTTGTAATTGTCCTATTTATAGTTACATCCCCCCTCTCATAATATTGTGAAGTGCAACTGAATCTGTTGGCGCTATACAAATGGCAATAATAAAAATATGGTTCAACACAATAGGTTAGTGTTCAAAGTAAAAGAAATTGGTCTAGGTGAAAATTGTTGTTCTTGGATAGAACATTAGCTTAAAGATAAAGTACAGAGTTGTCAATAATGGTAAATTTTCAAACTGGACATAAGTATTAAGTGGTGTCCCTCAGGGTTCTGTTCTGGGACCACTTCTATTTAACATATTTATAAAAGATTTTGATATAGGCATTAAAAGTCACATATCAGTGTTAAACATTAAAAATAAAATATGGGTGTGCCAAAAAAGATACACTGTATACAAAAGTAAAAATAATAAACTTTAATTGGAACTTATTTTAGTTAAAAACATGTAAACTTTAACATAAAAAAGGGACATTAATTATCAGGCTGATCATATAATTTTGCCTCTTTATAAATCAGTGGTAAGACCACCCTTGAATATGCTGTGCAGTTTTGGGTACCTGTTCTAAAGAATATTATGACTTTAGAGAAAGTGCATATTATGACAGAGGTGGGCTACAAAATTAAAGGGACACTATAATCACCAGAACAACTACAGCTTATTGCATTTGTTCTGTTGAGTTAAATCATTTCCTTCAGGCTTTTTGCTGCAAACACTGTCTTTTCAGAGAAAATGCAATGTTTATATTACAGCCTGGTGATAACTTCACTGGCCACTCCTCAGATTGCTCTTAGAGATCGTTCCTGGATCATGGCTGCCTAAAATGCATCCAAACATTCAGTGTCTCCTCCCTCTGCATGCAGACACTGAACTTTCCTCATAGAGATTAATTGATTCAATTCATCTCTATGAGGAGATGCTGATTGGCCAGGGCTGTGTTTGAATCATGCTGGCTCTGCCCCTGATCTGCCTCCTTGTCAGTCTCAGCTAATCCTATGGGGAAGCACTGTGATTGGATCAGGCTACAACTTCTGATGATGTCAGAAGACTGCTTGTTTTTCTGAGTCAAACAGCATGCAGAGTTACAGCTTCAGGCTAGAATACAGTAAGATTTTGCTACATTATGGAGGCATGAGTGGCTCAGGGGGGCTAGATGGTGTTTTTAACACTATAGGGTCAGGAATACATGTTTGTTTTCCTGACCCTATAGTGATCATTTGATAAAGTGGATGGAAGATTTAAAATTTTAAGAAAGGTTAACATTTATATCTATTTAGTTTAGAAAAAAACACTGCTTCAGAAGGTGTATGATAACATTATACAAATATATTTGAGGCCAATACAATACATTGTCTGGAAGTATATTCATAAACAAAGCAATACATAGGACACCATATTAACTGGAAAACATGAGATTTTGTCTATGGCAAAAAGTTTTGTCAAAGTCTGTAAAGATGTTTAAATAGAATCTGGATAACTACTTTCAGAAACATAATATTCAGGGATCTAAATTTTAATATGTGGGTTAACAGCATATTAGGAGAAATCCTACTGCCATTTTTTTTTTCTTTTTTTTTTATTGAAATGTGCTTTAAATTGGGTTTTTGCCTTCTTTTGGATC
Organism: Pelobates fuscus; assembly: GCF_036172605.1. Lineage (NCBI taxonomy): Eukaryota > Metazoa > Chordata > Amphibia > Anura > Pelobatidae > Pelobates > Pelobates fuscus. Next base: position 47,103,280 of record NC_086328.1, read on the forward strand.
ACCAGCAAAACAGATATGAGAGACTACATAACTATGTAACTGGGCAGCAATGGCTGATGAGTAACAAGATTTTATCACCGTAAGCATCCACTGGCTGCTCTCTATTTAGGTATGGCAGGTGGATGATAAGGGAGGTTATAGTACTACGGGGGTGGTATTGACCCCTGTAGGCTTTTTAAATAAAAAAAAAACAATTAATATGGCAGCTAGCTAGAAAGCACTGGCCAGTCTCCACATGGTTTTTGCCAGTAAGCAAATAGTATGGATTTTTAACATTTGGGCCCGGACTTTAAGCATTATCGTCCATTTGGTGGTGTTAGGTCATTTTATAGTCTATATTATTTTATAGTCTATGTATTTTAATGACCCCATACACATCTGTATGGTTTTGCCCCTTCGGCACAGAGCCAGTGAATAATTTTTAAAGTGTCTTGAAGAATCATGTTTGGAAATGTACATTTTTTTTACTATTTCTTTTTTTTCATCTATTGTTCACTTCTCACTTGATTTGTGAATTAAATCAACATTTACTGGCTGTCCCCTAATTAGGCATGACAAACTGTTAAATACTAGTGAGTGGTTTATCTGAAGCCGCAGAATCAGCTCTATCTGTGTATATCCCATGTGTCTAAATACAGAGACCGGCAGGAGAGGAGCACTCTGCAGTGAGCTTTCCTCCTGCTGGTCACCCATATCCTGCGCCCCCTGAGCTGATGTGCCCTAAGGCGCCCGCTGGTGCCGCATTATAGTAGTGCTAGCCCAGGTGACATTTTCGTAGCATTTTCGTTCATTGACCAAAATTGCAACAACTTTTTGTCAACTTTTTTGTGATTGTAACTAATTTTTTTTTTTATAATTCTTTATTTTGTCAATGACAGACATAAATGAATTTTGCAGTTACGTGGCTTGCGCAGAAGCCTCAATAATGTATTAGTGATTTACATGACAAGCCATTTACATCCATTGTATTAAACATCTGTCTGTCATTGTTTTTCAATAATATGTTAAGAACAACACTTAGGAACATACATAACTTAACTTGTAACTCTTGACCAAATAACAATGTTGTCGTTTTGTCAATGGTTGTGGTGTGTCGAACTTATAGGCCGGGTTACCGGTAAGCTCGGCCTAAAATTGAGGAAAAAGGTAGTGGAAAACTGATTGTAGATAGGAGGAGGTGGGGGGGGGGGGGGTAGGGGAGGGGGGATGGGTAGGGAGGGAGGAGGAGGGAATGGTCCTGGACGTTACTTGCTGCTAATTAGTCGTCGGTGTAGTTATCCCATGGTTCCCATACCTTCGTGAATGCTTTCATAGTGCCTCTCATTTGGGCCGTTAGTTTGTCCATGAGATGACACTCTTTGATCTTGTTGAGCACTGTGGACATTGGGGGGGGGGGGGGAACAGGCTGCAACCAAGTTTGGGCTAGTGCCTTTCTAGCAGCAGCTAGGGCAATCTTGTTGAGCAATTGTTGTTCTGGTCTGGACAAATCGTCTAGGGGTCTGGCCAGGAGGAAGGTCCAAGGGTTTAGGTCTATCGGTCTATGTAGAATCCCTGATATAAGCTGCTGGATACTTTCCCAGAATATTTTGATTGTGGGACAGTACCACCACATGTGTGCATAAGTTCCTTTTTCTCTGCAGTTATGCCAACAGAGATCTGTGGGTGATTTCTTCATATGATAAAGTTGGACCGGGGTAATATACCACCTGAGCATCGTCTTATATGCCTGTTCTTGCATCGTTACACAGATGGAGGTTTTGGAATTGGCTTCCCAAATATCCTGCCAGTCTATCCCCTCTAGGGTTTCCCCCAAGTCTGTTTCCCATTTCTCTGTGTAATGTAGGGTCCCCCATTCCCGTGTGGTGGAACAGAGGTGGGAGTACAATTGGGTGATTAGGCCTCTCTGATATTGTTCTGTGAGGCATATGCGCTCAAAGAAGGTTGGATTGGTTTTGGCGGCCGTTTTCACCGTCGCTTGGGTCACGTAATGTTTAATTTGTAGGTATCTAAAGAAGTCGGCTGGTTTCAAGGTTGCATTGGCTTGTAGGTCTGGGAAGGTGACTATTGTGTCCCCTTTGTAAAGTTGGTAAACCCTCTGGAGTCCGGCATGTTCTAGGCCCGTAAAGTCCCAGGGTCTCATGCCTGGTGTGAATGCCTTATTACGATAAATTGGGGTGAGGGGGGAGGATGTGGTGGTGAGTCCGTGTTTGATGGCGTAGGTGTCCCATAAATGGATTGAGTTAGTAATAGCTGGGCACGCCATTCTCGGGAGCGCTCTGTGCTCCTTCGGTGTCCAGATATAGAATTGTGGGAGATCAGATCTCATTAGTGCTGATTCCAGGTCTACCCATCTTCTAGTCTCTGGGGGGGTGTGCCATAGGGCTATTTGTGCCATCTGTGCGGCTATGTAATAAAAGTGTAGGTGGGGCAACCCCAGACCTCCTCTCAATCTAGGGCGATACAGTATGTTACGGGCTACCCTGTGCCTCTTATCTTGCCATATAAATCTATCTATTGCTCGTTGTAAGGGAATGAGGTTATGTTTCGCGATGGGGATGGGTAGAGCTTGAAAAAGGAATAAAATTCGGGGTAGGACATTCATCTTGATTGAATGTATTCTCCCTATCCAGGATATGGGTTTGTCCGCCCAGGTCTCCATGTCCGAGATGAGTTTTTCTATCATGGGTGTGTAGTTCAGTCTATGGAGTGCGGTGGTGTCTGCTGGTAACTTGATGCCCAGATATGTAAGGTACGTTGGTGTAACACTTATGTGGTGGTCTGAGGTGATTTTGTTTATGTCCGTCTGCGTGAGGTTAATTGGGAGTGCGCTTGATTTTTCTACATTTACTTTGTATCCCGAGATCGTCCCGTACTCACCCAGGAGTGGTAGTAGGGCCTGTAGCGTGGGGGTGGGTTCAGTAATGGTCAGCAGGATATCATCTGCGTATCCTGAAACCAGGAATTCCTGATCGTCTACTTTGACCCCTTTAATTCGTGGGTGTTCCCGAATGGCTTGGAGAAGTGGTTTGAGTGTCAGCACAAAGAGTAGAGGGGATAGGGGGCATCCCTGTCGGGTGCCATTGGTAATTGTAAAGGATGGGCAGGCCGTCCCAGTAATCTTTATTTGCGCTGAAACGGAGGTGTATAATGCACGGATGGCTGTTATGTATGTATGGGGCATGTTTAGGTGTTCCAATAGGGTGAACATGTAGGGCCATTTAACACAGTCGAAAGCTTTCTCCGCGTCGAGAGAAAGTGCTAAGGATGGTGTTTTTGTGTCTGCTAGCATCCCTATCAAGTCGATGTTGCGTCTCGTGTTTTCGAACAACTGGCGTCCAGGTACGAACCCCACTTGGTCTGCGTGGACTAGACTTGTCAAGTATGGGTTCAGCCTACCCGCTAAGATCTTGGCGAAAAGTTTGCTATCATGATTTATGAGTGAGATAGGTCGGTATGCTTCTGGCTGTGTGTGGTCTTTGCCTGGTTTCGGTAGCAGAATAATGTTTGCCCGAGTCATGTCCCCGTCTGGTGGAGTTCCCGTCATTAGGTCCCTGAATAAGGATTCTAGGTGTGGGACGAGGGTTTCTCTGAAGGTTTTATAATAGCTGCCCTCAAAACCATCAGGGCCGGGGGCTTTATTACTTTTAAGAGAGGAGATGGCTGAGTCGATTTCCTCTTTAGTAATTGGTGCTGCTAGTTCCATTATGGCTGTATTATGCAGTTTTGGCAAATTTAAGTGGGTGAGGAAGTCGACTATTTTCTGTTTCTCTATTGCATTTGTTGTGTCGTCTTGTGGGGAGTGGTTGTATAGCGCTGTGTAGAAGGTTGTGAAAGTTCTGGCTATGTCGGCCGGGGAAGTTTTCATGGTACCGTCAGGGGCTCTTATCTTGGTGATATGTGGGTGTTGCGTTCTGGGGCGCAGTGTGCGGGCCAGAAGAGTGTCCATTTTATTGGACTTGTCATAATATGTTCTTCTTGTCCAGGTGAGTGCTCTGGCTGTGTCGTCAATGAGCAGTTGCCTAATCGTAATGCGGGTGTTCTGGAGAAGTTGTAGTGTTTGGGGAGTCGGGTCGGTTTTGTGTCTAGCAGTTGAGTGAGTTTCTGAGTTTTTTGTTTTTTTTGTGGGTAGCTATTTTGATTAGGGAGCCTCGAATTACCGCTTTGTGGGCCACCCACACCGTGGTCATTGGGATGTCCGGGGTTAGATTTTCCATAAAGTATGAGGTTAGTTGTTTCTGTATGTCCTCAACTACTAGGGGGTCCTTAAGGAGGGACGTGTTCAGTCTCCACGTCCATGGGGTAGGGCATTGAAGGCCGGTAAGGTAGATTGCGATGTCTGCATGGTCGGACCATGCGATGGAGCCTATGTCTGTTTTTTGCGTTTTTATGTAGCCTGTATGGTTGGTGAAGAACATGTCTATGCGCGAGTATGTGTCGTGGGGCGGCGAGTAATAAGTGTAGTCTTTATCTGAGGGGTGTTGCACCCTCCAAGCATCAATGAGGCCTGTTTTACGAATAAAATGGTGTAATTGTTTGTCTTGAGCGCCCATGCCGTGGGACCTAAGTAGTCCTTGGCGTGAACTTCTGTCAATGGCTGGAGCGGGTGTTGCGTTTAAGTCTCCACCCAGGAGGGTTATCCCAGGGGGGAGGGCAAGGACCATATCTGACATATGGTTCCAGAATTGGGGTGTGTGTGTATTGGGGGCGTATACATTGATTAGGTGGATGGGTTGCGAGTGGATCCGGCCGGTTGCTAAGACGTATCTGCCGTCTGGGTCTGGAGTCACTTTAGTTATGTGAATCGGGCATCGTTTGTGTGTGAGAATCGCTACTCCGTTGTGTTTACGAAAGGAGCGTGCCTCGGCTGTCAGGCGGTATGTGGAGTCGCGGAGGGAGACCTGGGCGGACCGAGGCAGGTGTGTCTCCTGGAGGAATACAATATCTGGATTTAGCCTGCGCAGTTCCCTATACAGTGTTCTTCGTTTGCGGGGGGCGTTAAGGCCTTTAACATTAAGCGAGGATATTTTAAGAGCCATAATCTTGAGGTTTTGGTGGGTGCTTTTGGACCCGATGGATATTCGGGGGGCTTCGGTGTTGCCTTATGGGCCGAGTGGCGTATGTGTTTAGAGGGGGGGGGGGTGGGTTGCACTCCCACCTCTGTTCCTTTGAGATCCACGTTGGGGCTGGGATTGTGAGTGTGTTAGTTGCGCCTCTAATTTCGTCCAAGACCGATGTGGACAACGGGCGGGGGGGGTGTTTAGGTGGAGGAGGAAGAGTCGGGGATGAGGAGGGGAGGGGAAGGGGAAGGTACGGTATTGCCGTACGTGTCTGGTCTTATACCTTGCCAGACTGTGGGGGGGTGCATGAACCCTCATCTCCGTGACGACTGTTCCAGTCTGGGAGTGGTGGGTCATGAACCTATCAGCCGGTGCGGCCCCCTGGTACCATAAAACGTTTGCCTACTGTAGCTTAAGTGTGCCATGGGCTTTCTGATAAACCTAGTGGGTAGTTCGGCTCCACCGCCTCTGGTTCTCAGGTGCTATGTGGCTACAACGCGGATGTGGGACGGGGAGCTCCTAAGATTTAAGGGATGGGGGAGAGGGGGGGAAAGAGGGGAGGGGAGGAGGTATAAGCCTTTATGGGTGAGTCCTATTGGGTCACCTCGTATGAGTCGTGACGGTTCTCCCAGTAGTGAGCACAATAGCGCCGGGGGTTTCTTATTTTGCATTTCTCTCTTTTTATTATTTTATTTTATTTTTTTTATTATTATTTATATATCTTTTCTTTATGTTTATTATTTTTTTTTTTTTTTTGGGGGTGGAAATTGAGGAATGGGAGGGAGAGGGTCCTACTGCCAGAGTCCGTGGTCGGTCCATCTAGTGGACAGATGCCCGGGGGGGGGGGGGGGAGGGAAGGGAGAGGGAGGGGGAGTAGGACGAGGACCGGCCCGTGGCAGCTGCATAAAACATTACATGACAATACATGTCACAACTTAGCATGACAAAGCAGGAACATGTCAACCCCGCAATCTCATCCCTTTACGTTATATTGCTCTCCTTGAGTAGACTCTGTGTCCCGAGAATCGTGTGCTCTGCAACCTGCCCTAGCCCCCCACGTCCCCCCCGCCCGCCCACCACCCACCATCCCACCCCACCACCCCCCCAAGAGACCCCCGCCACTGACCCCCGCCCAAATATAGTATGGCTGTGTGGTGGGTTGGTGTCTGGTGTAGTGTGTTACGCCTATAGTGGTGTGTGTGTCCTGGCTAGCTGACCCAGTACTTCCCACCGGTGTTGTTGGTATACATTACACTTCCATGTGGCGTCGGGGTTGTGACAGCTTGTACCAAAGTCTCTTTTCGGTGTCAACATGTCTGCAATAGTCCATAGATAGTCTCATAGTACAGTATACTTGGAGCTGTCGCCGCGACAGGTGTCGTGTGGGTAGACAGGGTCTAGGAAGCTGGAGTAGTGGGTGTCCGTGGTAGCCGAGGAAAAGAAAAGTCCGTTGGCTGCTGCGTGTGGCTGAGGTGTTGGGGTCCATCACAGAAAAGAGCCTTAAGTGTCACATATTCATTCCGACCGGCGGGTAGGGCGTCTCTCTCGGCGTATAGTAGCCTGCTGCTCTGCTTCTGGCGGATAGGGAATGGTGGGAATGGCGCTATGCCGTTGTTGAAAGGGGTCGGGTGTGCTCGCTCCTGGGAGGTTGGGTATGCCTCATTGATGTCTGTCTGCCGCCTTTTTATTCTCCGGTGGTGTACCAGTCGCGTGGTAAGGGTTGTAAGGCTGGGAGAGTGGTGTTCGGCACCGAGAAGCCCTCTGGCAATGTGATGTCCAACTCTCGAAAGAAGGGTGCTGGGTCAGTGCCTGGCATGAGGATGTGAGGTCTGCCTTGCTTAAAGACCATTAGTTTAAACGGGTGCCCCCAAGCGTACCTGATTGTGTTGGCCCTAAGCAGTTCTGTAATCGGCCTCCACTCTCTTCTGCGTTGGAGGGTGATGGGGGCCAAGTCCTGAAAAAGGGAGATTTCTTTGCCCTGGTATTTTATGGGGTTGTCCCTGGCCTTCCTCAGCACTGCTTCCTTTGTCTGAAAGTGAAGAAATCGGACAATTATGTCTCTGGGCCTTGTGTTGTCGTCTCTGCGGGCACGCAAGGCCCTGTCGGCTCTATCAATGTGCCAGTGTTCATCAGGTATCTCTGGCAAGAGAGGGCGCAGGATTGTGAGGAGCAAGGCCGGAATTTGGCCTTCATCATGTTGCTCCGGCAGGCCGCGCACGCGGATGTTGTTGCGGCGCGACCTATTCGCCAGGTCCTCTAGCGCTGCCTCAGAGGCTTCCAGTCGGGCGGTGAGCGTGTTAACATGGGCGGACATCGTGTTGTGAGCCACCGTGGTTGTTTCCACGCGGTGCTCAAGGTCTGCTGTTCGCTCACCCAGCTTGTGGATTTCAGACATCACTGCCTTCGATGTTCTGTCTATCTCCCGGGCTAGGTAGCTCTTTACCGCCGCCAGTTCGGTCAGTATGTGGGCCATGTCCGATGTTGCCGGGCCGTGAGGCTGGGGTGTGCTCGAGTTTGTTGGTGAGGCTTGGGCTCGCGGGCTGGATCCGCCGCCATCTTGGGTGTCTTGGCGCGGCGTGCGAGAGGCCGCAAACAGATCGGGTACCGTGGCGGTAGTGTCCGTGTTTTTTTTGCCCGGTTTTCTCGGCAGGCGCTTGTCCATGGCGGGTTAGGAGGAGGGAGGTAAGGTTTTTTTTTTTAGTTTTTTCCGGTTTATCGCCGTTGTAAGCTTTTGGCACAGGGGGTTTAGCGAGGAGCTCTAGGCTTGCACGTCCAGCTTGGTTCCCGGTCAAGCCACGCCCCCTGTAACTAATTTTTTATTTAGTTTTTTTGTATTTGTAAATGAAAACTAACAGATGATGAAAACAAAGGTGAAAATTTTTCATCAATTAAATTAACACTGGCCTAAATAAAAAAAGGTATTTACAAAAAGAAGTGTGTGTTTAAAATCATGTCTCTAGCATGATTATATTGGCTTTTTCCTTTCCCACTCCTTTACTGATGACTGGAAATACTCCAGAGAGTAAGATTTTGGGATGTTTTGGGATGTTAAAAAACCTCTGAGGTTTTGCATGGGGCTAACAGATCTAGGCAGTCATCTGCTTGCATGTCATAAATAAATTACAAACTCCCCCAATCCACTCCCAACCCTCCACTGTCAAAGTGGATAACCAAACCCTGCAACTTCCCTTAGATATAGCAAATGCCTTTAACAATTATTTTATCGGATGCTCCACTACCCTGATTGCCAAGCTAATAAATGACACATCCTGAAACTACAAATGTGGATCAGGTCCCACTAAATTTGCAAAGACCCAATATAGACAAGTTCAGTTTTAGACCTGTGCCTCTTAGTGTCATTAAGAAACATCTTAATAATCTAAAAATGGAAAAAACAGTCTGTACCTGATCAAATCCCAGCAACGCTGTTGAAGCTCAGTGTGCCGGCAATTGCTAAACCGGTCACAACCCTAATTAACGAATCCTTGGTGTCTGGATACATACCCAAACTTTGGAAGACTGCAACAGTAGTGCCTATTCATAAAAGTGGTGGCACTACTTTGGTTTCTAACTATCGCTCAATATCATTGGTCCCTGTATTGTCAAAAATCTTAGAAAAATGCGTCCATACGCAACTATGTGAGTATTACCAACAATCTATCTGACCACTGATCAATCAGGTTTTTGCCCGAATCACTACACTACAACTGCTCTCTTAAAAGTGATGTGGAATTATTAAAAATCTGTATTGTACTTGTATTGAATTATTGTACTCCATTTTAACCTTATATTGTGACGATCCTCCATTTTGTCCTCCTAACCTGACTTCTTCAATCCTCCATTTTGTCCTCATGACTTAACTTGTTCATTTTAAAACTACCTTACGTGACTGAACTTCTCAACCCAATTAGTATAGTAGAAATACTAAAAGTATAGTTTAAAAAGTACCATAACAACTTGGCGCCCAACGTGGGGCATCGGGCTATGTCCGGCCGGTGAGCCGTCCTAAGGAAGACAAGGGTGGACGGAGGAATCCGGGGGGAAGGAAAGGAGATTGATCACCTCCAGGTACACGGTAGAGACTTCTGCAGAGCCACCGGTATGTTCCGGCCCCTTTGATTGACCCGTCCACGTGCCTGTGACTGCTTCCCGGGAGGACATCAAAGACAGGTAATATCTTGCCCGGTGCCTCGTTACTCACTTGTTTACCTGCATTTTAGTCTATCTGTTGCCTGGGTGTGTTTGAATTGTTTGCCTGTTTCCCCATTAAAGGGGGGTGGACCTGCAGGGGATTTCTCCAGTGTGTCTGTCTATCTGTTTGTATTTTACCCCTTTTGGGATAAAGGGGGGTGGACCTGAGGGGATTTGCCTGGGTCTTCTGTTACCTGTTTTACCCCTTTTCGGAACCACGGTGCTGTGGTTGTAGGGAAAAAGGGGGGTTGACCTGTGGATGTGTTCCTGGGGTTCATCTTTTCCTGTTTAACTCTTTTAGGAGCCTCGTGGCTGGGGCTGTAGGGAAAAAGAGGTGTGTTGGATCTGTGGAGATTGTGTAGACTCATAGTTTCCTGGGGATCCTTCTTGTGTCACTTTGATAGCCTAGCTAGCTTCTCTGTGCACGTTACTCTGCTTGCAGAGTGGTGGTACCCTCCAGCTTTGAGCGCTGAGCTGGAGCCATTCCAATTTTTATTTTTTGTGGTGTGTGAATTCGGGCAGGCATTGCTGTCTTCATCACCACGGAGTAGTGAGACTTATAAAGTGGGTCTTTATAGGGGCACTACAAGGGTGAGGGTAGCGCAGACACTATTGGTGGGCTGCTGTGACGAGGGAGGCATATGGATTTCGGACCGGTGTTAGTTGTTATCCTTGGCCGCTGGTAGTGAGATACTATGGGATTGAGGGAGGTGACTTTGGAGTAAGCACACGAGTAAAGGAAAGGAATTACTGCTGATTTCATTTGAACTGTGATGCATGCACTGTATTTCAACTGTATTGTTGTCTTGTTTGTTTTGTTTAATAGGAGTCTCATGAACTCCTGTGTCTGTCTCTAAGGATTTTCCTTGCCTTTCATCTTTTCTGTACTTCCTATATTATTATACTATCCACTCCCATTCCTCTTAAAAGAGAAGTGATTGGTCACACACTTCTCACCTCGCTCCAATCCGTGTCTACCACCCCGGGTAGGCGGATTCAGTGACTAGTCTACGTTTTGGGAAGACGCACCTGAGAAAGTCCCACGGTTCTCGGGTGGCAGTCGAGCATTGTAGACGTTCTTGTTCAATTTTCTCTCTCTCTCTCTCTATATCTAGGACGCTGGTATAGGGGTAAAGGGACTATGGGACAGGATTTAGGTAAGCCCAGTAAGGGCTGGTTAGCATGTGATTTGGTAGAAAACAGAGAGGGTGAGGAGATGGTTAAAGGTGTTGAAAAGATTGCAAAAATATGTAAAATTGCTGTACCGACATGTGGAAGATTGCAACCAGAAAGTTGGCGCAAGTTACTGGCAGAAATGAAAGGCAAGCTTGCAGATAATGGTTTATTAAAGACTGCTGAAGCATGGTATAGAGTAGCGAAGGCTATTCAGTTAGAAGGTTGGGTTGAGGAAGAGATAAATCACAAAGGTGTGAAATTGTTTGTGTATCATAAGAATTGTGTTGCTGGGGTTTACCCTCAGCCAGCGCCCCAAAATGGCGCCCAGGGGATGTCTATCCCCAAGGTTCAGTCAGCAGTAGGTGATAGCCAGCTGACTATGTTCCCCACTCCCAATCCTCCTAACACCCATCCCGTCACCTCCCCTGTCTGCCCGGTCCTGAATTCTGATGGATCTTTCTTTTCCCCTTCCCCGTCTCTAACATTCCCATCATCCTCATCCATCCCTACGCTACCTGCTGTACCTCCCCCTAACGTTTCATCTGCCATTCCTCCCCTACACTCCCTCTCTGTTAATGATCCCCTCCCCTCTTCATCCGCCCAGCTAACCACCTCCTCCACCCTTGCCCCGGCTCCTCCCTCTACACCCACCTCTACCAATCCCTCTCCGTCCCCTCCCATCTCCACCCCAGTCCAATACCCCACCTCCTTCCCCTCCCCAACCTGGCCCTACCCCTTCCCATATCCCATGGCCCTGCCCTATCCCGGATATCCACTACCCCTTCCCCAAGCCACTCCCCAGGTTCCGGTCATGCCCAGTCCGGCACAGTCCGTTCCGGATGTGCCCACATCCAACATGGCCGCCACTTCTTCCCTTAACCCTAATACAGTACCTTTTCCGGCCACCAATATGGCGGCCCCCAGTACAGCCCTGATGCCGGTAATTCCCGGTGACTACCTATCCCCAGGTTATGACTTGCTAGCCACCCCCGCATCTGGGACCCCCGCTCATCCTCCGGTCCTGTCACCTTACTCGGGCCCTGCACGAAAGAGAGCTCAGATCATAGAGTTAGATGAGGGAGAAGAGGATAGGTTATCCCAAGACTCGTTGGAGGCTGCAGGAGCCGCTGCAGGAACCTCAACTCATCGTTCTATCGATGATCCCTTTGGACACAAGGGTCGGGGAGAACGGACCCCTCCTAAATATGTTGCCTTTAACCCCACTCAAGCTAGCGCATTAATGAAATCGCTCCCTGACCCAGAAAAACAGCCTATGCCTTTTTACCGAGGGATAGTTCAAATTCAAAAGACCTATTCCGCCGCATGGCGTGATTTGCTGAGCATTTGTGCTATTAAAGCAGGGGATGCATATTGGCCGAGCATGGCCCGTCACCTCAGTACAGATCTGCTTTCCAGTGATGTTGATTACCCCTCCGGGGTAACCTTTTGCACCCAATTAAGAGAATGGGCTAAAGACAAACTTGCAGATCAGGCTGCTGGCCTTACTGATGTTATTCAAGATAAAGGAGAATCAGTGGAAAGGTTCCATGCAAGACTGTATCAAATGTTTACAGATTTGGGATTTGATCTTACTGACAAGATTCATTCACAAATGCTGTCCGGTGCGTTCGTCCAAGGTGTTAAAGACTCTATACGCAAGGGAATTATTGCTGCACGCCCTGAATATAAGGTTGTTCCCCTGGATACTCTGCTTTTAGTTGCTAGGGGCCTAGAATCTACCCAGACCCCCAGGAGGCCAAGCTCTGCTCCTCTTATGGTATCACGCAGTACCCCTGTTTCCAGAGGCACCAGACCAGAGGATGGTTTCTGTTTTAATTGCAAAGCTAAAGGTCATTTTAAAAATGATTGCCCGGAACCCAAAAGAGAGCCAAGAAAGCCATCCAGGCCCGCCCCGGCCACTAAGGCCGAAAAAGGGGTTCCAATAGTTGAGGAACCCGATGAATAGGAAATTGGCAAGCCTGTGTCTGTGACCCCTGTTATGGCAGTGTCTACAGGGGATAAAGGGGGGCCACTTGCCACAGTGACTTTGCCCATTGAAGGCCACCCTACCACATTCCTTGTTGACACAGGTGCAGCCCGTAGTGTTCTGCGAGAACAAGACCTGCCAGACCCATCTTTTCTGTCAAATATCGATGTCTCTTGTGTTGGAGTGGATGGCCAGCCGAGACATAGCCCTCTAACAACTCCACTACGAGTTGGTTCTAGCCTGCTCGCTCGCTTTGTAGTATCCTCCACATGCCCAATTAACCTGTTAGGTGCTGATGTTCTCTCACGCCTGCAAGCATCCATCACCTTTACCCCGGATGGGCAGGTAGAAATGTTTACACCTCTATCTGTATCAGACACCTCAGCCCTGTGCTCCTTGCCTCTGATGCTGCATTTAGAAAAGCCCCGTGAGGAAGCAGCAGAATTAAGGTCTAATTTCCCAGAGGAATTAAAAACACAGGTGCCCGCCAAGTTATGGTCCTCAGGCCCAGAGGACATAGGTCACCTAAATGTTCCCCCTGTGGTGGTAAAGCTCATTCCAGGAGCTAAGTTATCAAGAAAACCACAATATCCCTTAAAACCAGCACAGTCTGCTGCCATTTCTATCCACATCAAGGCACTCTTAGAGAAGGGTGCCCTGGTAAAATGTAAATCTGAATGCAACACCCCATTATTTCCTGTGAAAAAGAAAACTCCAAAGGGTGAGCCAGAGAAGTACAGGATGGTCCAGGATCTCCGTGCTGTCAATGAAGCTACCGTCCTGGATACCCCTCTTGTACCAAATCCCCATACTCTGCTCTCTGGAGTCCCTCCATCTGCAAAATTCTTCACAGTCATTGACCTGGCCAATGCCTTTTTCAGTGTCCCACTGGACCCATCCTGTCAATACCTGTTTGCTTTCACTCATGAGATGCAACAGTATACCTGGACTGTCATGCCCCAAGGGGCACAAAATTCTCCAAGTCAATTCGCAAAGGCCATGGGTACCATCCTTGACCCATGGCAAGCTGAGCACCCAGAAGTTGTCTTGCTTCAGTATGTGGATGATCTACTGCTCTGTGGAGATGATATACCCACTACTGAAAGGTGTTCAATTAGTCTTCTTTCCTATTTGGCAGAACAGGGATGCAAAGCTTCACTCACCAAGCTGCAATTCTGCCAATCTTCAGTGATTTTCCTTGGACATTGCCTATCTCAAGGTACCAGACATCTTACTCGGGACCGGGTAAGAGCTGTTCTAGACATCCCACCTCCAAGGACTTCAAAGTCTCTTCATGCCTTCCTAGGCCTCATTTCCTACTGAAGAGCATGGATCCCAGAAGCCTCTCTGCTTATGCAACCTCTTTATGATGCTCTTAAGTCTGACCCATTCTGTCTGACCAATGAAGCTCTGGACAATTTCAATGCTCTAAAACGTGCCATTGCTTCTGCCCCTGCCTTGGGCCTACCTGACTACTCCAAACCTTTCAAATTATTTGTCTCTGAAAAACAAGGCCATGCAACAGGAGTTCTCACCCAAACTAATGACTTAAGAGGCCGCCAGAGGCCTATTGGATATTTCTCATGTCAACTGGACATTGTGGCCAGAGGGACTCCCTCCTGTCTCAGGGCTGTTTTTGCTGCAAGAGAACTCATAGAAAGAACCTCAGACCTGGTCCTTGGCCACCCTCTGGTTGTTTTGGCCCCTCATGACATTTCTGCTATCATCAACCAAGTCCAGCTCAAGCACGTGTCTCCAGCCAGACACCTGCGCCTACAGTGTCATCTTCTTTTGCCTGACAACATTTCCATCCAAAGATGTCAAGTGCTTAATCCATCCACTCTTCTTCCACTCCCTGAGGGGGGTATCTATTATGGATTTATCACGGATGAAACCTACATTTACCTGCTCTGTGGATGTATCAAGAAAGTCATGCATCCACATTTGTCATTTTATGAAGATGAGACACCTCTTTGTGAAGGCCCGGATTACGCCTTCTGTACCATGTGGTACAAGCCGAACATTACTCCTGAACCTTGCTATGAAGATGAGCTTTACCACTGGACCGATGTAAAGCTCACTGCACAAGACTTCTATTGTGACTCTGAAGGCAATAGCATGGTCTTGGTCCAGCTACCTCAACAACTTAACTACCTTTACCGTCATTGGGATACCGCTATCCCACATATTCCTGTTACCAAGTTGAAGACAAGGTCATGGAATGATCTTGGGCCCATGGCAAAACTATGGGCCACCATGAATGAAGAACAGCTACAGGAAAATGGTATTGCCAAATACCCAACAACTGACCTTCTAGAAGCATGGCCACGCCATTTCCTGGAAAAGTAATTTCAAGATCTGGTCATAAAGAATGATTATGACCCAGAAACACCTCATGACTGTTTCGAACAGATGAAAATGGAAACAGTGCACTTACCAACTGTGCATGAGAATCCATTACCAGATCCGGATTTTACCCTGTTTGTGGACGGCTCAAGATATGCTGATGAAGAAGGAAAATATCGTACAGGATATGCCGTAACCACAACAGATGAAGTTATCAAATCATCATCCTTACCGCCAGCAATGTCTGCGCAAGAAGCTGAATTACAGGCTCTGACTTCAGCATGCAAAATTTCCGAAGGAAAACGTGCCAACATCTATACAGATTCAAGATATGCTCTGGGAGTGGCACATGACTTCGGCCTAATTTGGAAGACAAGAGGATTTCTTACCACCGCCGGTACACCAGTCAAGCATAGTACTGCAATTAAGGAGCTAATGGATGCCCTCCTACTCCCTAAAGAGGTGGCCGTTTTGAAAGTCAAGGCCCATGGGAAATTGGATACAGATGAAGCAAAGGGCAACCATTTAGCTGATCAGGCTGCTAAGCTAGCGGCCAGGGATCTGCAGGAAGTGGACGAAGAAGTGTCCGGACAAGAAGAAGAAGAAGTTCCTATTTTTGCTCTGCAAACTCTTCCTACTGATTTACGAATTTTGCGAGAACAGCAAGCTGCAGTCACTCCTGAAGAAATCCAGAAATGGAAAAAGAAAGGAGCTGTCCAAAAGGACGGAATATATTACAACAACTTCAAATTTTGTCTTCCCAGAAATTTGTATCCAGCAGTTGTCCAATGGGCACATGGGCCTGCACACCTGTCAAAAGAACTGATGGCCGCCCTCATACAGAAGTATTATGAAGCACCTGGAATCACAACATTGATCAGCAGCTTCTGTAAGGCCTGTGTCATTTGTGCAAAATGCAATCCAGGAAGACCAGTCAAGGTGCCTGCAAAACACCTGGCAAAGCCCATGTACCCCTTCCAGCGAATTCAAATTGACCACATCCAAATGCCCAAGAGTGGGCCCCATGAATATGCACTAGTCATAGTGGACATGTTCTCAGGATGGCCAGAGGCCTACCCAGTGGCCAATATCACTGCAAAAACAACCGCAAAACGCCTACTTACCGAGATAGTATGTAGGTTCGGACTTCCAGAAGTCATTGAAAGTGACCAAGGCCCAGCCTTTACAGCAACAGTGACTAAAGAAATTTGGACTGCTCTAGGGGTGACTCTAGCCTTCCACACCCCTTACCACCCACAAAGTAGTGGTAAAGTGGAGCGCATGAATGGCACTCTAAAAACCAGAATGTTAAAAATGTCACAAGAAACAAAGATGCCCTGGCCAGAAAGCCTGCCAATAGCTTTATTTAGTGTTAGGCACATACCTAGAGGGAAGCATTCACTGTCCCCATATGAAGTTCTATTTGGGACAGCACCCAGACTAGGTTGTTATTATCCGCAGCAATTGCAGCTCCAATCAGATGTTTTAGTAGACTATGTAACTGAACTTGCAAGTGCTTTAAACAAAATACATGCCCAAGTTTTCTCTTCAATTCCAGATCCCGAATTGGATACAGGTTCCCATAACCTGCTTCCCGGAGATTGGGTCCTGGTCAAGAAATTTGTGCGGAAAAATACCCTGGAACCAAGATTTGACGGTCCATTCCAAGTCCTCCTGATTACCGCAACCTCCGTCAAACTGGCCGGGAGGCCAAACTGGATCCACGCTTCCCACTGCAAGAAATCCCCTGCCCCAGAGGAAGCGAATACCGCACAAACATGTATCTCTGGTACACCTTCTCCCTAATCAGCCTTATAAAGGCCCAGCAAGTAGCCATTACCAAAGATATTATTGGGTACACCTTCTGGTATAATTCATCGTGCACCCAAGTGGCTACTTATACTTTTGACTACTGTGATATTGTAGAATGCCCATTTCCCACACCACAAATCCAGAGCATCTATAGAGATATCCCTCATTCGAAAGACCCATATGTTTGTGTAGTTGACAAGCAATGGGGGCACAATTGTGACCATTGGGGGGCGGCGGGATGGAATGCCGGGCCTGCCTGGGGTTACAAACCAAAAAGTGCCGTAGCTAAAGTAGATGATCATGGTAGATCTCTTCTCCAGAGAATGACTTTGAGAAAGCCTGGGGGGAGTACACCAATGAAATTAATCCTCAACATTGAGCATCCAAGCCCAACAGATGCAGACCAGTATGTGATGGGAATGTATTGGAAAAAGGGTTCCTACCAAAAAATAGGGCATTTCTACCTCAAAGATATGTGCAACTCTTCTGAGTGGCAAGGGGCCACCCATATGGTCCCTAACCCATTAAAACCTCATATCCAGACCTTTCAAGACATGATGGCCATTGCTAACCCCACCTTTGAAGATACCATGGCCGCTGAAACAGGTTTTAATGATGTAAATCTGTGGTTAGAATGGATGAAATATAATGCTAATAAGCATAATAGAACTGCATGCTATGTGTGTGGCGGTGCCCGGCCTCACCTGGGTACCGTGCCTTTAATCCTACCAGTAGATATAGAAGAATGTGGTTTAAGCCTTTTTGCCTATCACTATAATTTTAACAGGTCCATATGTATTGCATGGACAAAAGAGTATCCTCTCCTAACCCAGGATGTCAACCCCCCAGATGGTATTACCGCGTATAAAGGTAATTACACTTGTTATGCTAATTACGATGGAATAGGTAAATTCTTGGGTAACTTCTCTAAGGGGTATTGTGCTACCTACAGAAATGTCTCTATGGACTTGTTGCAGTTTCACACCAGGTCATTAGGGGATATTTACTGGTTGTGTGGGGATTTACAGCTAAGATCCAGAATGGACAAGCAGTGGTGGGGGGAGTGTACTCTGGCTAAAGCTATTATGCCTATACATATCATCTCTGACACACACCTCGCCACCCATGGGTCCAAACACACTAAGGTTAAGCGTGATGCCCCAGTGAAAGGAAGTTTTGATCCTCATGTGTATATTGATGCCATTGGAGTGCCTAGGGGGGTGCCCAATGAGTTTAAAGCAAGGGATGAAGTTGCTGCAGGATTCGAATCAATTTTTACCATAGTTACCGCAAACAAGAATTTAAATTGGATAAATTACATTTATTATAATCAACAACGTTTTGTTAATTACACCAGAGACGCCCTCCAGGGGTTGGCCGAACAGCTGCAGGCCACATCCCAAATGGCTTTCCAGAATAGAATGGCCCTAGATATGATCCTAGCCGAAAAAGGAGGGGTTTGTAAAATTTTGCCCAACACCATGACATGTTGTACCTATATCCCAGAAAACACAGGCCCTAATGGTAAAGTTACATTAGCCATAGAGAAATTAAATGACCTGTCTGAAGAGTTAAAAAGGAATTCTGGGATAAAAGATCCCTGGGAAAGATGGTTTGGTTGGATGACAGGATGGCAAAAGGCTTTAATGCAGATTGGTATGGCTTTACTAATTTTCCTTTTTATTTTTGCTCTTCTCTTTTGTTGTATCCTCCCATGTCTGAGAAAATCCCTCATGAAGACTGTTGACCAAGCGGCACCCACTTTTACCCATCTCGAAGTTGATGACCAAGACTTCCAAGACGTCAACTCACCCTGTCTGCCGCTGCAAACAATCCCTTTTGTTGATAAAGTGCAGGAATTCTAGGAAGGGACTAAATTAGGGACAGCATCTGTCAGTGAATGGTAAAGGCCCCGTGTGGAGAAGTGGTGGGTTAGCTGCCATGGGACACCCATGGGTGTGAAGTGTTCGAGAGCCATACTGACGGATGAGTTAGCCTATTAGGGTCAGCTCTAGGGACAGACTTGCACTTTGCATTAACACCTAGCTAGCGGCCACGGGGTTTCTGTGCCTTTGGGTTAACACGTCTTCTGATACTAACATAATAAAGTTTTATCTCTTAGAATCTAACATTTCATAGGGGGGACTGATGTGGAATTATTAAAAATCTGTATTGTACTTGTATTGAATTATTGTACTAACTCCATTTTAACCTTATATTGTGACGATCCTCCATTTTGTCCTCCTAACCTGACTTCTTCAATCCTCCATTTTGTCCTCATGACTTAACTTGTTCATTTTAAAACTACCTTACGTGACTGAACTTCTCAACCCAATTAGTATAGTAGACAAAGACTGTGTTTCCTGCAAGGACAAGCACCAGGAGGTGGCGGCTACTCCTTAAACCTTGCTGGCTACTCCTTAGAACTTGTAAGATAGTGTAGTTTGAAGGCCACGAGAACACAGTAGTAATGAAATGTTCTATTCATAAGAGACCTTGCACCTGGACATGAAGTCTGATATCATTGACCGTGTAAAATGACGCTCAAGACCCCCTTATCCCCACCCGTGTCCAGAATAATCCCACCTCTGGTGGGTGGGCACGGGACTAACCTCTTAATTTTTGAACCAATAGGTAAGACACTAACCCCGACACTTAACAATTAATCCAATTGATGATGTTTATTTGCTGATATTCTAATAATCAATGATGACGCAAAATGCCTCTTAAAAGGGCCTGCGCGCCCGCTTTTTAATCACTTGCCAATAAACTTTCTCGAAGTTATTTTAACCTGAACCTTGTGTGTCAGACTTAATTACTTCAGCGTATATACGCAATTCAATTTTATTGATTTGGACAGGAACAGATAGACATTTAAACATTTTGGTTTACTTTTAAAAAGTACCATAACAAAAGTTTGCAATAACATCCAAACTGGCATGGAACAAGGAGACCTAACTGGAGTATTTTCCTTGATTTTGCAAAGGTCTTTGACACATTAGACCACAACATTATACTACACAAACTCAAAAACTCTATTTTACAATACAAAAGGTATTGGTGATTGTCCGCTAACCTGGTTTCGATCTAAAGTATTGGATCGCTCACAATATGTGTCCATTTCTGACATCGACTCCTTCCCTCTCCCAGTCACGAGTGGTGTTCCCCAAGGTTCATTCTTGACCCCCTACTATTCACATTATTAAGTGTTCTTGCATAGCAAGACCACTTAATGTTATCTTCACATATATATTATTCTTATTATAGCCAAATTTACCACCCTAACTCCTCCCACAGTTTTTACACTACATAGACAGTAATAAACCAAAACGAGCGGATTGTTCCCAATTGGATTGCTATTACTTTGTGGAACGTTTCGCCGAATGGTTCACTGAATATCATCGTTCTTGTGGTAAAATTGGTCCCATAGGAATGAATGGCAAAATGTTCAAAACTAGAGTGGGAGCTGACCCAAGCTGAAAAATCAGGACATGCTTTCTAAACTGCCACCACTCCATAATTTTCAGGCCCACCTACATAAATCTTATATCAAAACGTTCAGCTACCCCTGCTGCCACTACAAATGTCCACGGCTAAGCCATAGTCCTGATAGTTTTCACAATATGACCATTTGTTTGCAACTCACGCCGTCCATTGACATTCATTGAGATTCCACTCTAGCCAGCTCAAACTTGAAGGGCAATTTCTAAACTGCGACTGTGCCTTCATTTTAATACTTCAGAGACATACTATGCGTCAAAATGTAGGTCTTGTGATTCTCACAATATAAAGCTCTTCGCTGTAAGATGTATAGTTTTTAAAATACGACCGTTTGAAGATGGCAACCGCCAAAATACTCTGACCTGTGCCAGGCTGGAGCAGCAAGTGATGTCATAGACAGGACCTTCTGTACACCTGCTAATGTTTTTATAAATATATGTTTTAATGTAACTGTGAAGCACTTTGGGCAACAACATTGCAATTAAATGTGCTATATAAATAAATAATAACAGTTACTCTGCCCACTCCAGTTGTAGACTAATGGTGGAGGCAAGAACACTTCACACAATTTCCCAGAAATTGTAGCTTTTCTAGTTTATAAATGATCTGCCTAATGTCTGCAAATCCTCAAATGTACACATGTACGTAGACAACACAGTAATCTATGCAATCAAATCCAATCTACAGCAGCTTGAGGCTGTGCTCCAAGACCAGTTTACAGAGGTAGAAGAGTGGATTGCAAAAAACAAACATAAACGCTGACAAAACTGTCAAAGTGATCTTTGGAACAGTACCTAAATTACACAAATTACACAATTCCCACCTATCCATAAAAACAAAATCAAATAGAACACTGACCACAGTCCACTCTTTCAAATACTTGGGTATGTTGTTAGACCCCAATCTATCTTTATATGCATATAATGATGCCAATTTAAGATTATGCTAGCTTTAGTGTACTAATAATCTTAATTTTAATAAGGACAGG
This sequence comes from Pelobates fuscus, assembly GCF_036172605.1. NCBI lineage: Eukaryota > Metazoa > Chordata > Amphibia > Anura > Pelobatidae > Pelobates > Pelobates fuscus. The sequence goes on from NC_086328.1 coordinate 47,124,338, forward strand.
AGGCGAGTATTTTGCATTAACTCTCTTTACTAAACTCCACAGCAGTAAAGAAAAAACGTAAAGTAACAAGTAAATCACTGAGCAGCACAGTATATAAGGGTCATACAGTCTGCATAACTTCCTCTTTCTTGAAGCGACATCCAAGTCCAGATAGATGCTCGAACGTCCAGAAACTCAACGAAACTGTAACAGTGGTCTCTGGCGAGCGGAACTTGAGTAGACTCCTGATAACGAGGTAGGAGATAAGACCAAAAACGAAGTCGTCATCTCATCTTACGGAGTCGTGAGGTTAATCAACCAGCGATCAGTGGAGGTCCTGAAGAGGGTTACACTGAAAGGAGAGTATAAAATCGGTTAGGTACTGAACCGGAACTGTTCACACCTGTGTGTTGTAACATAATGGAGTAAGTCAATTCAACAAAGACTGATTGTAAACTGATTATAGAGTAAAAACTGGTGTGAGATGTAAGTATGTTGTATGACTAGAGTGTCTGTCTAGGTGGCCGTACAGGCATGGAGGTGGAAAGATACCGAATGTGTCCAGTTGGTAAGTAATCACTAAATAAATCCCAATATCCGTCACCTTCAGATCCACTCCCCCGAAGAGTCAGGGTAGGGAACAGAAGGGAGGGAAAATACTCGCCTCCTGTCCTTATTAAAATTAAGATTATTAGTACACTAAAGCTAGCATAATCTTAAATTTTATAACATGACAGGAGGCTTCCTATTTTGCAATTTTAACGCTGAAGAAGAGACATCCCAGCAGAAGGGGGAGTGCGGAAATAAAATGTACGGAAGGTGGATTCCCGAGACCAGTCCGCTGTTCGGAGAATATCCGAAAGGGACGCCCCTGCCATGAAGGCTGATGATGCCGCCGCACCGCGGACGGAGTGGGCGCCGAAAACGGGGTCTATACCTGCAAGGGAAAGGATCCAGCGGATCCATCGGGCTAGCGTGGTGACCGAGACTGGAGCATGAGGGCGTACGTCGGAGACTAGGAGTTGACCCGACGTAGAGGGGCGGAGTGAGGAGGTGACCGAGACATACCTACGGAGGGTGGACACGACGCAGAGCTGCGGGTCGTCGGGGAAGAAGGGGTAAAAAACCGAAGTCGATCCCGACTTAGTGGGACGAGAAATGCGGAAAGTGACCCCTTCAGGGGCCACCTCAAAGGCGTCAACATCGAAGGCCCGAACATCGGAAACCCGTCGAAAGGACACTAGGCAAAGGAGAAAAGCGAACTTAGCGGATAGTTGGCGTAGGGAGAGGCGGTCATTAGGAAGCCAATCCCTGAGAAAGCGAAGGACTAGACCCACATCCCATAGGTGAGGGTATTTGGGGGCCGGGGGGCGGCGGAGCCGCATACCGCGGAGTAGACGGCAGACCAGAGGGTCTTTGCCGACCGGGAGATCTCCGACGGGGGTGTGAGCCGCCGAAATCGCGGAACGAACGACGTTGATCGAACGGTAGGAGCGGCCAGCTAAGAACAAGGAGGAGAGAAAATTAAGAATCATGGGAATAGGTGCTGTAAATGGATCGGAGTCCCGTTCCACGCACCAAGTAGACCAGGAGGCCCAAGCTGAAAGGTAACAGCGTCTAGTTCCCGGGGCCCATGAGTCCCATAAGAGGTCCCTAGCCGCCTGCGATAGTTCGCTGACTCGCCAGGAACCCAGGAAAGAGACCAAGCCACCAGGGGTAGCCGGTCTTCCAGGAGGAGAGGGTGGAGATACCCTTTGGGATCCGTGAGAAGGTCCGGGAAGGATGGTAGGAGAAGAGGGTCCCTGTAGGAGGAGGCCAGGAGGTCCGGGAACCATGGTTGGCTCTGCCACAAGGGTGTTATGACAACGAGTTTGATCCGTTGCGTCCGCATCTGGTGTAGCGTTCTCGCAATCATGGAGAATGGGGGAAAGGCGTAGGCTCCTGTCGTCGGCCATTGTTGGAGAAAGGCGTCCGTCGCCTTGCTCTCCGGGTCCGGGAGCCAGCTGAAGAATTCCGGAGTCTGGTGATTGTTGCGAGAGGCGAACAGATCCAGGTGAAATGGACCTCTCCGGGCTGCCAGGGCCCTGAAAATTCTCGTGTTTAGCTTCCAGTCGCTGACGTCTCTCCAGTGGCGAGAGAACCAGTCGGCTGTGAGATTGATCTCTCCCGGTAAGTATTCCGCTTGTAGAGTGATAATGCGAGGAAGGCAGTAGTCGAAGATGTCCCTCGTGATATCCGACAGCAGGCGTGAGCGAGCGCCTCCCAGGCGGTTGATGTACTGGACTGCGGACACGTTGTCCATGCGTAGGAGGATGCAGCAGTTGGTGCTTTCCCGGGCTAAGCTGCGGATCGCGAATGATCCTGCCAAGAGCTCGAGGCAGTTGATGTGCATGGAGAGCTCGTGCGCTGTCCATGTTCCTCCCGTGGAGACGGTGCCGTTGGTGGCACCCCAACCCCACAGACTGGCGTCTGATTCCAATACGAAGTCTTGGGTGTCTCCGAATATGGCCTTGCCGTTCCAGGCCTGCATGCTGTCCAGCCACCATGAGAGTTCCTCGCGAACCTCCGTCGTCACCGGGATGGGTTGGTCGTAAGTAGGCCTGTGGCGTAGGTACTTGGTCTTGAGACGTTGCATGGCCCTGTAGTGGAGGGGACCCGGAAATATGGCCTGGATGGAGGTGGATAGGAGACCCACAATCCTGGCCAGGTTGCGTAGTGGAATGGAGTCGTGTCGGAGAACCCTGCGAATCTCCTTGCGAATGGCTGTGATCTTTGAGGCTGGCAGTCTCAGAGTGCAAGTCGTCGAGTCGATCTCGAAGCCGAGGAATTGTATAGTTTGGGTAGGGGTCAGCTCCGACTTCTGTTGGTTTACCACGAAACCCAACGATTCCAGGAGGGACACTGACAGGCGAGTGTGTTGGCGTAGCCTTTTTTCGTCGGAGCAAAAGAGGAGAAGGTCGTCTAAGTAGATGATGCATCTCACGCCCCTGGATCTTAGGTGGGCCACCACTGGCTTCAGGAGTTTGGTGAAGCACCATGGGGCTGAGCTGAGCCCGAAAGGGAGGCAAGTGAACTGCCAAGGGCGTCCGTGCCAGAGGAAACGTAGGAGTGCTCGACAGTCCGGGTGTACCGGGACTGACAGGTAGGCGTCTTTTAGATCGAGCCTGGTGAACCAGTCGTGACTTCGAAGGAGGTCTCGTAGGAGGTGGATGCCTTCCATCTTGAAGTGGCGGTAGACCACATATGCGTTGAGGGCGCGTAGATTGAGGACGGGGCGGTATTCTCCTGACTTCTTCCGAACCAGGAAGATGTTGCTGAAGAAGCCACCCCTGTCGTGGGCCGGTTGGATAGCCCCTTTGTCTCGGAGCTCGCGTAGCTCCGCGTTGACAAGGTTGTGGTCGGAGGTTGACATGTGGATGGGGCGAGGGGGCTGAACCTGAAAGGGAGTCCCCGCTAGGTCTATGATATAACCCTGTACCGTCTGTAGAATCCATGTGTCTGAGCAAAGGGCGGCCCAATTCTGGAAAGAAAGGGAAATACGGCCCGCAGTGCGGGTACATGGTAACAGTGGAGGAATATGGGTTCTTACCTGCGGCAAAGCGGGAACGTCCGCGTCCGCGGGGTCCGCGACCTCTATCTGAGCCTCTTGAGAAGGGTTGTTGCCGGTAGTCCCTTGTCGGGTAAAATGGTGTTGGCTGGGTGCGGGGGCCTGAAGGCCAGAATCGGCTGGCGGCACGGCCCCGTTGCCGGCCAGCCCTTTCAAAAACCCCTCTGGTGGGGTTGCTTCGGAAAACTTTGCGCATGGATGACTGCGCCTTATTGAGGGAGGTGAACACGTTTACGTGTTTATTGAGTTCCTTGAGGAACGGTTCACCGAAAAGTTTTCCTTGTGCCTGGGGCCCTATCTCCTTTGTGCCAAGGTCTGCCAGTTTGCCGTTAATACGGTACAACGCTGCTTTTCGCCTCTCCGAAGAGAGCGTAACATTGGTGTTTCCGTTGAAACAAAAACACCGTTGTGCCCATTCACGAACATCATGAGCCCATTCCCTGATGTCCTCGGAGGAGAAGGAGTCGGCTTTTGCGTAGGCGTCATCCGCCAGATACATAATGCGTGCCAGGGGGCCTACGGAATCCAGCAGGTTATCTTGGGCACCCCATAGGCCTTTCTCCACCCCACGGCGGGGGTCTCTACCACTACGCATCATGAAGGTCGAATCATGACCTTATCGAATTCCGGGGTCTGAGCAACTTTATCCGGCAGGGAAGGGCGTGGGCATTCAGACCTGAGTCGGCTGCGGACCTCTTTCTCAAGAGGTTTGCGAAGCCACAGGTGCATGAACCTGGCAAGGTGTTCTGGAGGCGACCAATCACCCGATCTGGGGTGCCGTATGTTACGGGGGTCGAACATCGCTTGACCCGAGGGGTCCAAAATAATGTCTGAGTCGTGAGGTTCTGCGTCCGCAGTGTCCTCGGTACCTCCAGACTGGGCAGCACCCAGGAGGGTCTCTCGCATGAAAGCGGAGACAGACTTCTCATCCGAGCCCCAAGCGTCGTAGTCCGAGTCGGAAGCATCGGCCTGCCATTCATCCAGGACTGCCATGGACTGGGCAGGGTCCTGCTCTTCATCCGAAGAGTATTCCTGACGCGGGGCCGGGGTGTGTAATTTAGAGGGCTTGCGTTTGGCAGGTGCCTTACCCGTAGTCGATTTTGGTGTGAAACCTTCGCCTTTGTCATGGCGCTTTTTAGGGCGGGGGTCGTCCCTTGACTGGTGGTCGGATAGTTCAGATTCCGATTCGTGGCGGGAACGTCTGCGTTTTGGCACGTCAGGGGCGGCGGCTCGGGTCTTAGAGAGTGCCTTCTCCACAGAGGCAGCGACAGCTGCGTTAATCATGGCCTGAAAGTCCACAGGGAGGTTCTGGGAATCTTCCATGGCAAGGGTAGGCAAGTACGTCACTGAAGGCACAGTAAAAAACGGGCACCCAGGTCTTGGCAATAGGCTTAGGGTCAGATTTGGTATAATGGTGGGAACAAGCCCAGAATAACCCCAGCAGGGTATGATAGTGACCTTATAAACTGGGGCTCACCCAGTTAGAGAGAACTGCGACAGCTAGTCTCCCAGTAAGCAGCGTATTAATAATGGGGGCTCACCCCGGTTGCACAGGGTTAGGACCCTTAAGTGCAGGTCACAGTAATAATAAACAGGCAGCAGCACTGACCTGACTGACCCAGCCACAGTATATCTTGATAGAAGATAATGAGACAGCAAACCAACAGCATATAGAGGTGTTTGAGCAGGTAATCCTTCTGTCAGACACAAAGGGTGTGAAAACCGCAGTGCAGGCTGCAATAGGAGGTGAACACAGGCACACTGAGTCCCTAGTGAGGTGCATGGGGCAAAGCTAGAATGGCCGCCAAATTCTCGCGAGATTCGCGATCCAAAATGGCGGCCGCGAGGTAGGCCGCAAAGCCGGGGGCTAAATTAATAAGGCCGGCCGCGGAAGGAGGCGGGCCGGCGCGGAACCGGTCGCGAACGATACCGGCCGCAAGGAGGGAGCCCAGGAGGGTACTCCCGGTAGGGGGGGGTGGTGGGGAGACCTGGGGGAACCGGGGAAAAACCAAGAAGGGTCCCAGGAGGTGTAAAGGGGCAGAGAGGAGGGCAGAAAGCCACAGAGAGCCCCAGTCCCACAGCCCACTACAGAAAAATTAAAAAGGGCTAATGTAATAGCAAAGTTAGAATGTAAATTTAAAACAAACATATAATAGAACAATATAATGACAATAATTGAAAAAAGGCTCCAGGGGAGCAGATATTCTGACCTGTCTGCGATGGAGCAGTAAAGAAAGAGGAAGTTATGCAGACTGTATGACCCTTATATACTGTGCTGCTCAGTGATTTACTTGTTACTTTACGTTTTTTCTTTACTGCTGTGGAGTTTAGTAAAGAGAGTTAATGCAAAATAGGAAGCCTCCTGTCATGTTATAAAATTATTGATTATGGGGATGTAGTATATTCACCTGCACCGCAAATCCACCTTAATAAACATAATACATTGTATAACTCATTCTCCTGATTTGTGCTACAATGTAATTACACACCCTTCATATGTCCAGCCTTGTGTTCAAGAGCTTTTCTGGGAAGCTTCCACCCTACATGAGCAGAATGCTCTCCCCGGTTGTTCCCACCTCCTATAACCTCCGATCCAGTACCAGCACTTTATTTAGTCTACCTCAATACAAAAAGAAAGCAGCCCGATCCTCCTTTTCCTACAGAGCACCATAATTATGCAACAACCTCCCGCACCCTTTCAAATCTTCCCCAAGCTTAAAGTCCTTTAAGAGATCCCTCTCTACATACCTCAAACCAGAATGCACCTGCCATGGTTGATTATATATTTCCTACCTGTTCTATGTTAAATTTTGTATATATTGTATATTAATATTGTTTTTGTATTTTATTGTACCCTTTTGTATCAATTACAATGTTTCGTGGACCCAGCACATACTTGAAAATTAGAGAAATCTCAATGTATCTGTCCTGGTAAAATATTTTATAAATACATACATAAATAAATGTTGTTATGTCTTTTATGGCTGTCAATAGAAGCTGTTGTTGTTTCTAAAATATGTGTATCTATATTTAGAACAGATGGTTTATACGTGGTTTATGGTGTTAAATTCATAGGTTTAAGTGAGCAGAGCCCAACATGTTAGTGGACAGCTCCCCACCACCTTTAATCTTCACCAGTTGGCTGTAGTTTTTTGCCTACTAAGTACTGTGGATGCCTGGGTTGGATGTCACATGAATGTTAACTATGAGGAATGGGCAAATGGTCAGAAGCCACACATAATGTTGAGAGTATTGCACAAGTAATGTGCTTATAACTCTTCATTTTTTTCCTTATTGTTCCCATGTGGTTATTTCTTTACTATTGAATAACTATTCCTCGGCAATGAGGACTGCTGATACCTCTGCTACTGCTGTCTCTATCCTGACTGCTGCCACCATCAATACTAGTAGAATTCAACCTTAGGATAGTAGGATTAGCAGCATATCAGCTATGTCTGTTTCAACATTCAGAAGGCAATTGCTTTTTTTTTTCTCATCCTTTTCATGCTGCAACAGTTTGTGCTGCCTTTACCAATGGGACTGCAGCTCCTTCTACCACAGTTAGTTCAAGTGTTCTATCTTCTTTGAGCCCACAGGAAGCAACTAAGGGAGAGAGCAGAGAGTCTACTTTTGTGGGGATCATCAGAGCCATTTTTTAGTAAAGGCTTAGTGCAAGTACCAAAGTAGTGTCATTAATGTCTGGTGATGGTGGTAATGGCAGTGATAAATCTAATGATCAGAATTTTGTTTCCCCCACTACTGCAGGCATATCACTTTTATCTGGGCCAGGACCTATTTGACTATAAGTATGATGAGCAGGTGTAAATAAAAGAGAGTGTGTGTGGCGAGAGCAAGTAGCAGTCCTGTATTTTCTCTGGCAGCACCAATACTACCACCATCATCAACATTAATAATGCCACCTCCATCAACATTTCCATTAGCAATATCAACCAAGTGCTAGAGTGCAGTATAGTGTTGTGCAGCTTCCACTACTACTTATGCAAATCCACCTGTATTTTCACTAGATGCAAGGCAAAGGCTTGAGAGTAAAGTATTGCACCAGTGAAGCAAAGTTTTGGATCACTTTGAGTGCATAAAAAAAGCTTACTTGCAAAGTGCAAATTGTGCAGCAAGTAGGTGGGGGAAGGGTGAGTGAAGTGTCTTCTCACTAGTTCATGTATGAAGTAATATCTGCAAAGACACTACAAGTCTTTATTACTGAAGCCAAACAAGAAAATGCTAGTGCAAGCAGCAGGTCCACTAGTGCAACATCTGCTTTTCCGAAGTAATCACAACCTATCACAAGTGCTAACTACTACATCATCTTATGCTGAGTAAGGGGGTGGGGGGAAAGGATAGTGCCAGTAGTCAATAGAGGCAGGTTGGATGGGGACAGTCAGATCTCTCACCATCTAGTGAATTAAATAAAGAAAAGTTCTTCTTGCCTGACTGCTACTGCCACTTACACCTAGTTTGATTCACTGATTTAGAATTGATTTACTGATTGGTGAATTAATTATTTATTTTATTTCGAATAAGATATGGATTATTTTATTTGCAGTGTTCTTCTGTGCCACTGCTTGTGTTTTGTAAATTGCAAACTTCCTCCCTCTGTAATTGAAGCACTGAAAGGGTTAATTGTTGTAACATTGCTGGCCTAATGAAATCACAAAGCCGTTACGAAATAGCAAATGGTGCCACAGGTTCTATGGTTTCCTATGGAACCCTTGCTTTCCAGTTTGAATTCTTTATTCATTGGTGTGGCCTTTGATAGTATCACTGACTTTCTGAATATTTACTTGTTCTCTTGGATGGAGTAAACTGAAGTAAAACTATAGTATTTAGTAATCCATTTTTACAATGTTTCAATGATAAACTACATAACGAAAGCATTTTCATTACAGCACTCTGTATCAATACAGTGTATTGTTTTTCTGGGACAGTGTCTTTCTAATGTGGTGTTGATGAGCTTTTTTGTGAGCTGTCTCTTAATCTTTCACACATTCTTAACAATCAGCAATGTTTTCATGTAGTGTGAGACTTGGTTGTACTTGTTTCCAGCCACTGAATACGGAATCTGACAATGGCGAATTTGATACACAAAAAAATAAATACAGCTCTATGCAACATAATTTGCAGACACAGGGACTGGTAAATAACGTGGTTCATGGAAAAAACATTTAAAAACAACATCCAACACACAGATGCAAAAACAGATAAAAAAGATGCCACAGGCATTAAGCACTGTGGCATATATGTATGGTGGCAATAGAGGGTTAAGTTGTCCTGTTGGCACAGTTAGGGAAAGTTTAGTGTAAGTTCATGACCCCTGGTTAGGTTGTTGGGCAGAGTGGGACAAGTATCTTGACAGATTTGGTGATACAGCTGTTGCTGGGGAAATCGCGGGACGTCAGGTAAGCATAAAAGGTGGCAGCGCAAGCGCAATCCCTGTCAGCTGTTTGCAGGACGGGAGAAGCACAGACAGACCCCCCAGCATCTCACCTGTTCCAGCTGCAACATTTCCTCTGAAGACCTGATGTCCCGTCTGGAAGATATCCTGCGATCACCTGGAGGGGAATCCTGGTTGAGAGACTGTTTAATTTTGGCGCCGTTGACAGGGAGCCTCCAGTAGCAGCATCCTACTCTGCAGAGTGTTCCCGATGTCTGATGAAGGTTCCGGCTGGCGGCACGATGTACACAGCCGGAAAGAGGCACGCTCATGCGTGGTACAACCAGGGAAGAGCGACACCTGCTGAAAAAAAATGCACGCCGGTGAAGAAATTGGCTCCAGAAGTTAAAGAAACATCTCCTGGAAAGAAGAGAAGGTGTAAAAGAAGCCTGCCCTCCTTCCCTGTACCTGCTGTGGGTCAGGGTAGAGTAGAGGGCTGGGCTGAAGACATCCTGGCTAGAATTGAAGAATGTTCGGATGATGGGAGTGCGTGTTATCTGGACGACATGCCAGTCCTAGAAGAACTGGAGGTGCAAAGCAGAGCTGGTACTTCAGACAGTGAGTATGAACGAAACTTTGATGAACTGGCTAAGATTAGTGAGGCGTTAGCGGTAAATGGAATGGTGAAGGTTTTTACAGAAAAAAGTCCAGCTCAGGCTTGGGGTAGTGGGACTAGTAGATCAAAAAAAGAAGGATTCATTAACGAATATTGTAAGAAAGAAGCTCTGCCATGTGAATGTTTCACTTAATGACTCATGTAAAAGAGAAAATTTGGAAAGGGGAATTTATTGATTTGCTATCGCTTTTTCCTTCTGCAAAAGATTTTCACAGACCAGAGAGTGACAAGGATGAAATAAAAGCATAGATTGATCCTACATAATTTTAATAACTGGCTGCAAGAATTTTGTATTTTCTCATCCGTACTGGGCGAGAAGAAGCCAAAATAATGTAGCGGGCTTTTCCAACATGTGGAAGTTATATTAGAGGCTTTGAAGAATCTAGGTGGATTGGCTTGGCTTACCGATGATGAACTTTTCAGACAAAAACTGGCTGTCCACTCTTCCCTGAAATTGGGAATGAAGGATGTTGGTCTTTGGCTGAATCTGATGCTGCCTCAAAGATTGTCGGTTAAACCAGCGACTAATGTTGGCACTTCTAGCACAGTAGGAGCAATGAAGAAGGCCTATGTTGGACATTTAATGAAGGACATTGTAAATGGCCCAATACGTGCAGGTTTAACCCCTTAACGACCTAGGACGGTTCAGGACCGTCATCAGCATTTTTGCCTTGCTGACTGGTGACGGTCCTGAATCGTCCTAACGGTCTTATATACTTGGAACGGCGATCGGCAGTGCTCCCAGTGTGGGGAGACTGCCTGCAGCCCAGACAGTCTCCCCGTGTCGGATTACGACCCCTGTGGCCATGTGATCGCTCAACAGAGCGGTCACATGGTCACAATAGGTGTTCTAGTGTCTGCCTGCAGGGGGACTGTCTGTGCTGACAGGCAGTCTCCCTGCAACTGTAAATTAAAAAAATAAAAATAAAGTTAATGTTAATAAAAAAAATACAAAATATATATGTGTGTATATATATGATATATAGACATAATATATGTCTGTATCTCATATATATAATGTCATACTAAGTGTATTTTTATATTAATACATATATTAATATAAAAATACACTTATAATTAAATTACACACATATATATAATATATATAATAACTATATATATTGTATATATATATTATTATAAAATACAAATAATAAGTAAATTAAATAATTTTAAAAAATAATAATAATAATTGAAAAAATTACATATCTATATGAACTGTATTTTGATATTAAAATATATATTTATATCAAAATACACGTAGAAAGAAATTGTATATATATCTATGTATATATAAATAAATAAAAATAATACGAAATATACATATGTCCATATACAAAATTACATAAACAATTATATAAATATACACGTAGACTTCAAATATATAAATATGCATATATATTTAAATTATACGTGCCTATTTATGTAATATTTTTACATAATTAAGCAATTTTATTAATTGCAATTTGTACCTGCCTGCCAACCCAGGTCGAAATTCCAGAGAATTTAATTTGCTAGCATTGTATTTTACCCTGTAACTTTCTATGACACCCTAAAATCTGTACATGGGGGTTACTGTTTTTACTCGGGAGACTTTGTTGAACACAAATATTAGTGATTCAAAACAGTAAAACCTATCACAGCGATGATATTGTCAGTGAAAGTGACTTTTCTTTTGCATTTTTCACACACAAACAGCACTTTTACTGATTATATAATTGTTGTGATACGTTTTCCTGTTTTGAAACACTAATATTTGTGTTCAGCAAAGTCTCCCGAGTATAACAGTACCCCCCATGTACAGATTTTATAGCGTTTTTGAAAGTTTCAGGGTCAAATATATGGGTCAAATATTTTTACAATGAAAATGGCCAGGTTGGTTATGTTGCCTTTGAGAGCGTATGGTAGTCCAGGAATGAGAATTACCCCCATTATGGCATACCATTTGCAAAAGAAGACAACCCAAGGTATTGCAAATGGGGTATGTCCAGTCTTTTTTAGTAGCCACTTAGTCACAAACACTGGCCAAAATTAGTGTTCAATTTAGTTTTTTACTTTTTTCACACACAAACAAATATGAATGCTAACTTTGGCCAGTGTTTGCGACTAGGTGGCTACTAAAAAAGACTGGACATACCCCATATTGAATACCCTGGGTTGTCTACTTTAAAAAAAAATATGTACATGTGGGGTGTTATTCAGAGATTTTTGACAGATAATAGTGTTACAATGTCACTATTGCTAAATTAGAAAAAAAATTATGTTTTGAAACCGCAATATCCTACTTGTACCTATAGCCCTATAACTTGCAAAAAAAAAAAAAAGCAAAAAAACATGTAAACACTGGGTATTTTAAAACTCAAGACAAAATTTTGAATCTATTTAGCATTTGTTTTATTTGCTTTTGTAGATGAATAGAATATTTTTCAAGTAAAAGTCAAAAAACATGTATTTTTTTTCAATTTTTCATCATATATATAAAAAAATGTAAATCAAATTACATGAGATTATATAAATAATGGTATGTAAAGAAAGCCTTTTTTGTCCTGAAAAAAACAATATATAATTTGTATAGGAACAGTAAATGAGAGAGCGGAAAATTATAGCTAAACACAAACACCACAAAAGTGTAAAAAGAGGCCTGGTCGCAAATGTCGCAAAAACAGTCCAGTCCTTAAGGGGTTAAGCATGAGTGCTCATACTGTGGCGGAAATCATTCAGCCTTTCGGTGCTTTAAAAGAATTGCAGCAGGATCCAGTCAGGGAATAGACCATTTTCAAAAGGCATGGACGCCAGGGCAGCTGGAAAGGCTGCGTCCTTATCTTCAGGCGTACCCAAACAGGGAGAGAGCTAAGTTATTGCTTCAAGTTTTTGCTGAAGGTTTTAAGATTCCAATGTTTTCCGGTTCAGGTTGTTCAGATGTTAATAATTTAAAATCCGTTTTGCAGGATGTTGAATCTGTCAGCAAGAAATTGCAAAAGGAGTCGAAATTAGGTAGAATAGAAGGTCCTTTTGACCGCCCTCCTTTTGCTAATTTTCACCCTTTCCTTTAGGTTTAATTCATAAAAAAAGAGCTAGGGTCGTTCAGGCTAATTTATCATTTATCTTACCCGTCTGATGTGTCATTAAACTGTCCTATGCATATTTTGATGGTGCACTGATGGTGGACATTGAGTCAGTCTTTAGGCTATTGCCAGTGCATCTGGAAGGTTTCAACTCATTGGGTTTTTCATTCATAGGCAAGTTTTATTTTGATAAATGTTTACCAATGGGTTGCTCCATTTTCTGTTTTTATTTTGAAGCCTTTTCTTCATTCTTGGAATGGGTTGTTAATGTTGAGACCGGTTTATATTCTATTGTACATTATCGGGATGATTTTTTGTTCATTGGTCCTAGTTCCGGTTCAGAATGTGTTATGTTGTTAGTAGAGTTGAGCGGACACTTGAATGTTCGGGTCCGGCGGGTTCGGCCGAACTTCGGAAAAAACTTGACCCCGAACCCCATTGAAGTCAATGAGGACCTGAACTTTTGGGCACAAAAAAGTCCTGGAAAGGGCTAGAGGGCTGCAAAAGGAAGTTAAATGGGGGTAAGAGTAGGACAAGTGCACTGCAAACAAATGTGGATACGGAAATCACTTAAAATAACATAAAAATTAAAAATAATCCGATCCTATTCATTGCCGCGGCTGCATCTTGCAGCCGCTTAGTAGATAACTCCTACTAACCACGGTATTAGGGAGCTATCTACCAAAAGGCTGAAAGACCTAAATTGGTCTTTGAGCCAAATTTACTACAGCCTGTGGCTGCTCACTGTAAAAAAAACAAACAAAAAAACCAAACCTATTGCCCCCACCCTTGTGCGACGGGTGGGGGCCCTAAATAAGAATGTGGAGGGGGGGGACCTACTGTCCTCCCCCCGGCCCCCACCCCTGAGCGGTGGGTGGGGGCCATAAATAAGAATGTGGTGGGGGGACCTAATGTCCTCCCCCCGGCCCCCACCCCTGCGCCGCGGGGGCCCTCAATATCAATAAGGGGGGGACCTACTGTGCACACCCCTGGTCCCCACCCCTGAGTGGTGGGTGGGGGCCATAAATAAGAATGTGGAGGGGGGACCTATTGTCCTCCCCCCTGGTCCCCACCCCTGAGTGGCGGTTGGGGGCCCTAAATAAAAATACCTATCAGAGCACTCTGATTGGATGGCTTAAACCCACCAATCAGAGTGCTCTGAGCCTAATTGCAGGGTGGGACAAGGCTTTATAAGCCTTTCCCCGCCCTGCAGAGCTCAGTCTGCGCGGAGCCCTCCATGGGTGAAAATGGGTTTATTTATTTTTTGTGCTCGTTTTTTTTTTTTTTTAAAGTGCGTCGGTTATTATGGATTTTTATTTGGCCTTTTTTGGGGCTGAAAAAAGAAGAGTTTAGAAGAAAGAAGACATCAAATGGTAAGACTATTTTTTTTACAGGTATTTAAATAAGGGTCCCCCCTCATTATTTTTAGGATGAGGGAGGTAGATAGGGGTTATTTTTAGGGGGGGTGACTAGGGGTTTGGGGACCCCTAGTCCCCTGGGGGGGTTACATTTGTATTTAGGGCCCCCACCGGCCGCTCAGGGGTGGGGGCCAGGTGGGAGGACATTAGGTCCCCCCCTCAATTTTTATTTATGGCCCCCACCCACCGCTCAGGGGTGAGGGCCAGGGGGGAGGACATTAGGTCCCCCCCAATTTTTATTTATGGCCCCCACCCACCGCTCAAGGTGGGGTTTGGGGGGGAGGACAGTAGGTCCCCCTTATTGTTATTTAGGGCCCTCACCCGCCGCTCAGGAGTGGAGGCCGGGGAGGAGGACAATAGGTCCCCCCTTATTGGTATTTAGGGTCCCCACCCACTGCTCAGGAGTGGGGGCCAGAGGGGGGGGACAATAGGTCCCCCCATATTGATATTTATTGCCCCACACCCACCGCTCAGGGGTTGGGGCCAGGGGGAGGACAATAGGTCCCCCCTTATTGATATTTAAGGCCCACACCCACTGCTCAGGGGTGGGGGGTGGGGGGGGCAATAGGTCCCCCCTTTAGTTTAAAAGCCCCCACTTGCGCGGAGGGGGATATGTTTTTTTTTTTTTTTAACAGTGAGCAGCCACAGGCTGGGTCACATGCTGCACTGGACAATCACAGTCATGCCATTAGTAGGCATGGCTGTGATGACTTCTAAGGGCAGACAAGTCAAACCTTTGTTGAATGGCTGCCCTGCAGCCTTTCAAAACGCGCCATTAAATCGCCTAACACCGAACTCCAACCCGAACATACACTGAAATGTCCGTGTTCGGGTCCGGGGAACAAAAAACGTAATGTTCGGTATGAACCTGAACTTTACAGTCCGGGTTCGCTAAACTCTAGTTATTAGAGTTTTTCTGTAGTCTAGCTGAATGGTTTGGAATTCCGTTAGCAGTGGAGAAGACAGTGGGGCCAGTGACGTGTCTTCAATTCTTAGGGATAACAATTGATTTGGTTGCCTTTAAATGTAAACTGCTGACAGAAAAGATTTCTAAGCTCAAAGAAAAAAATCGGTTTCTTTTTAGCAAGCAAAAAAAGCAACAGTAAATCAGTTTCAGTCGTTATTAGGCCTAATAGCATTTGCAAGTCGTATTATCCCTATAGAAATAATTTTTTGTAGGCGAATGGCTTTGGCTTGTGTAAAAAAGAAATCGGTTCACTGTCTCGTAAGGATTTCTGCAAAAATTAAGAAAGATTTGAAAGTGTGGGATCAATTCTTGCAACAATACAACGGCTGTTTATTATTGCAAATGTAATTTCAGGATAATGAAACTTTCGAATTATTTGTGGATGCTGCAGGGTCAGTTGGTTTTGGCATATTCTGGAACATGAAATGGGCCTTTGTGCAGTGGCCAGATGAATGGGTGGAACAAGGGTTAACCATGAATGTAACGCTGCTGGAAGTGTCACCAATTGTATCAGCAATTTTGGTATGGGGTGAAGAACTGCGGAATAAATGGATTTTGTTCCACTGTGACAATAAGTCAGTGGTACAGGTAATTAATTCCATGCATTCTAAATGTTGCTTTTTTATTAATTTGTAGTGAAATCTAGTATTGTTATGTTTAAAACATAGTATTTGGGTGAAGGCTGTGTATATTCCTGGTATTGAGAATAAGATAGCTGATGCTATTTCTTGTTTTTAGCTCAACACGTTCAGGAGTTTAGTGCCCGACGCAGAGGAAAAGAGCGTGGAATTGCCAAAATGCCTTTGGCAATTAATCCAGGAAGAGCCTGGCAATTTCTCATGAAAGCACTTGCACGTGGAGTGCATATGTGCCAGCATGGAATGAATGGTATAAATTCCATGAACTAATCCGGGTTGATCCAGTAAGTGGTAATATAGAAACTGCTGTTGTTCAATGTATTAACAATGGTATATCCAAAAATGCCATCTCCGCAGGTGTAACATATTTTTTGCGGCTTTTAGGTGAGCCAGTAGTAGTGAATGCATTTGTGATTAAACAGTTGTTAAAAAGGTTATTTTAAAAGGGTTCGAGTTGCTGACGTTAGTCGGCCCATAACATATTCAGTGTTAGGAGATTTGCTTGTTTTAATCCCGGTTTGTTATTCGCAATTCGAAGTAATTTTCTTTTCAAAAGCCTTTTCTTTAGCCTTTTTTGCAGCATTTAGGATCAGTGAGTTGGTTTCTTTCAGTAGATTCAGACTGTCAGGTTTACAGTTTAAGAATGTGTTTATAAGGGATTCAAAGGTAGATATTTGGTTGCAATCTTCAAAAACCAATCAAATGGGAAAAGGCAGATGGATTAATTTGTCAAGTATCAAAGAAAGCAGAGTTTGCCCAGTGGAGACACTGCGTGCTTATTTAGCTGTCCGCCGTGTGGTGCATGGTCCACTGCTGGTGCATATCTCATGCTCTCCTCTAACACGTTTTCAATTGCAGAGGGTTTTGCAGTTATGTTTTGAAATACTTGGTTACAAAGGCAAATTGACTACTCATTCCTTCAGAATTGGGGCAGCAACTGAAGCAGCAAAAAATTGGGAGGTGGGAGTCAAACTATTTTAAGTTATATGTGCGAAATGACATAATGTAATGTTTGTTTTCCTTTCACTCTTTTATTATTTTCCTCAGGTATCGTAACCCAAATGTTTGGGTTGTAGGTCATTCCTTTGTAAAACGGGCAGGAGCAAAGATATATGGACTGAATTTTGACTTAAATTGTGATGACGCACTATATTGGAAAGGTGTAGATGGTCTGCGAATTCACCAATTAGAGTGTGCAGCAACTTGGTCTGCTCCAGCTATTTTAATATTTCATATGGGGGTAATGATATAGGAGTTTTTAATTCTGTGCAGTTATTACATAATGTTAAAAATGTTTCTTTGGAATTGAAAAAATGATTTCCTTACACCATTCTAGTTTGGTCAGAGATGGTCCAGCACTGGCGATGGTTAGTGAACCGAGAGTTAAAAGCAATGGAGAGAGTGCATAGAAAGTTGCATTTTTCCCCATGGTTGGGGCGGGTTTTCATACAGGCATTGCGAATTAGATCAGAGCCTGTTTAGTAAAGACCAGGTTAATTTGTCAAATATCGGTCTGGATATTTTTCATCTGGATCTGCAAAACATGATAGAAAGGGCCTTGGCTGTGGGGAGCCTCAGCTGGGGTAGTTCTACCTCAGCTGAGGCAGTGGGGCAAAGTCATCCTCAGGTTCAAGTTCTGAGGAAGGATATGTGTTAAATGGTTGTATATAAAAGGCGGTCAAGTTAGCTATGACTGACTGGCAATTGAGTGATGGTGAAAGGGAAAAGTTTTTGGAAGTAAAGTGAAAAGTCTATGTGAATATGTTACCGGTATCAAGTTATGGTGGTATGCCCCCATTTCAAGCTTCAATAAACACTACGGCCTAGCCCATTGAAATAAAATAAACTGTGTCTGTGTTTATTGTGTGGTCTTAGTTATTTATGTGAAATATTGCCTACCATACAGAATAGTTGTGACATGAACTCGTCTGTCATGTTGAAATTAATTTAAAAGTATTTGACCAGGGTTTTACATTTCTCAGTTCTTGCTGTTTTGGAGGATCAATGGGCATTTTAAGCTGCCTGTGAGCGCTCTGAGTTAAAAGGTTACAGGATGGTGCAAGGATTTTTAGTGGCCAAGGTAAAATCCACTTTGTCACTCCCTTGTGTATCCCACATATCCCTTCACTCTCTAAAAAAACTAATAAAGTCCATTAAGTTCAGTCATTAAGTACATTCTGTTATGCTGTTGATCCAAAAGAAAGCAAAAAAACCAACTGATTTCACTTTTACTAGTAACCTTTTGTGTGGAACTGTTTCAAATGCCTTAGCAAAATCCAAGTAGATCACATCTACTGGGTAACCCTGATCTTTATTTCTACTAACTTCTTTATAGAATTCAATTAAGTTAGTTTGGCATGACCAGTCTTTCATAAAGCCATGTTGATTCATGCTAATGATATTATTGTTCAAAATAATTTCTTGAATTTTATCCCTTAACAGCCCTCAAATAATTTCCCAGCCACATATGCTAAGTTCACTGGTCTGGGGTTTCCGGGTTGAGCTTTTGAACCCTTTTTAAATATAGGCACCACAGCTGCTTTTCGCCAATCCTTTGGTAAAATTCCTGAAAGGTAAGAATCCTGAAAGATTAAAAACCGTGGTATGGATATTTCTACACTAATCTCTCTAAGAACATATGGATGAATACCATATGGCCCTCTGGCTTTGTTTATATTAACTTTATTTAATTTCTGAAGCACTTTATCCTGTGTTAACCAATCACTTGTTTGCTGCAAGGCTTTTGGAACAGGGATTTGTAAATCTACAGCCATAGATATTGTCCACCACCATGTGACCCCCATCATTTCGCTATTAATTCAATAAATAAAGAGCAGGTATATAGTTTCCCTACAAGATTCCAACTATAGCTAACATATGGGGGTTTCAATTATTAAATTGCAGGGGAGCTAGTTTTACCCTTTCCCCCATTGATTTGTGGGGGTCTCATGTTAATAAGAGGACTTTGTAGTATTATGTAGCACTTTCTCATAGTGTCAGGATCCTATCCTGACAAGCAATACTTTTTTCCGTTGATACTGTTTAAAAAGAGTTGCTGCACGGATTATGTTTTACCAATAGAAGCCTCCCTTGCCTCTAGTTCTGGAAACCTCACCTGCCTGGACTAATTGGGTTACTACAAAAGGTAACACCCAACTCACCTTATTGCCTTTGCATTAAAGTTGTTGATCTGCCTGAAACACTTCATATCCTGGCTCCTGTGAATTTATCTTATTTGCTTTAGAACTACCAGCCTGAACTACTCTGCATTCCTGTTTGACTTCTAACCTGCAAAATACCAACCTGAACCTAACTACTATCCAGCTTTATCAAACCATCCTGATCTTTACCTACTCAAATTCAAACACCCTCTCTGCTCGATACCTGCCTCATAACACCACTCCGAACTCTGCCTCAAAATAATTACATGGTGTTATTCTCCTGTTTAAGCAATACTTATTCCTAAGGGGGCTTATTAACTTAAGTTCTTCTTTTCCTGCAACCTTATTCTGTCTTAATTGTCCTTCTACTTTCAGCTATAGGTTTTATTATTATATACTTCCATTCCTGATTGTATTCTATTTGGTGCATATTGCCTAACTCCTGTTTTCGGTTTACCTTCAACTTACTTGCCTATAATTTCTCTTCTAGGTTATTCTTAAATGGACAACCTATAACTTCATTTATAGGTTTACCTGTTACCTTATTTCAACTTTGACCTTTTTGTCTAAACCCTTTTTTTTCATAACCTAGTTATCCTTACCTGTAATTTCAGTTATTTAAATCTGTTGCTCTCTTTCCTATAATTTCAATTATTGGATATACTGTTTATTTTATAATGTCCAATTCCAGCATTAAAGATCCTGATGCTGACCCTAGCAATCGTCTCCTACCTGACCTGCTCAGGATCATGAAACATAGGTATAGCTTGGTGTTTTAAACTGAAACAAACTCCAAAAAAAGCTAGAAAGGGTAGGGAAATGGATATATAAAATAAAAAATCTTTGTGTTATTCAAAAGTTAAAAAAAAAGCAAGCTATTCTTTTGGAGCTTCTCCTTACCGGCAGCATGGACTCTTCTCCAGGTGAATGCCTAATTTTGGCTAATGCCAGACACAGAGTGGCACAATGACAGCTGGATTCCATTTACACATCTGTCTGTACTCTTTCCAGTAGCTTGTTACCTAAAATTCACCCTTTGTTTTGCATACTGTCTTAGCTTTACTTTACACTACCTTATTCTACTTAGACCTTTGTTCTCATGTGTCAAAAGGAATCTGATCCTCATGGTTTTCACAGTTTCAAATAGTCTGCAGTCTACCAGAACCAGACTAATTGACTTCTAATTATTTGCTCATTGTATATCAGAGCTAAGTTACTTTATCATTCTCCTCTGTTCTGCCATATTTATGTTGTTGCCATGGTATGGTATAGGTGTTATCATTTTCTTTATTTCATCTGTTTGATGGGCAGAAAGTATTTTCTCATTGCTTGACTGACCTCCTAAAACAATGAGTTCCTGCACGTATGCACTGTATGCATCACTATCAGTGACAATATACAGTGAACCAGGTTTAGATTGTATCTTTGTCTTCAAATACAGATCTACTAAATGAAAACTTTTAGGCATTTAGGACCCAATATTTGGGATGACAACTTCTAATTTCCTTTTTCTTATTTTCACTTAGTGTTCCTGGATCCATGCAACCACCTCCATTTAACTCACCCAATCCACAGTTAAAAATAAAGAATACAAATAAAGTAGCACAATCAGATAACTACAGAGTAAAACATATGAAAAACTCCAAAAATACATTCAAAGTAAAAGTGTTCTTAACCACAACAGGTCATCCAATTGTGCCACTTAATTTTTGACCATCATAGATATACAGAAAGTCAGGTATATGAGACAAGTATATGATTGTGATGGAACAGTTAGATACCATTACCACTACTTGTTATATATACAGGCAAGAATATAAGATAGGGTTCTAATCCAACAGAAAGAGCTTTACGTACATGCCTATGCATATGGTGGGGAACATTTTTAATGTGTTGTTTTTTTTTTTTCTTTCAATAAAGCAATAGACTGTAATCTTTAATATATCTAGAGAAGAAATCTGCCTGTCAGAGCAAAACGTGCAAATTCTGAGCTGAAGGTCACAGGATAGTATGATTTGTTGTGTTGCAACAGAGTCATGAAAAGGAACCTAATAATAAAGATTTATGGTTTATACTTCAACACAGGGCCTGCTTGTTGCATTTTGATAAGAAAAAGTACTGGTGTGTGTGTGTATATATATATATATATATATATATATATATAATCATACAGAAATATTGGTACCCCAACTCGAAAACAATAATGTCCATGTGTATTATACAAAAAGAGAGGGGTGAACTCACAGGTCACAGGCTGAATATGCTTTGTTCAATTTCTGCTGATTTCAGGTTTGCATCCAGTGATCAACTTTATTTATTTATTTATTTATTTATTTATTAAAAATTCTTAAGAAACGCAGTCTTGTTACCCATAGGGTCTCGATGCGCATACCAGCAATAAAAACAGATAAAACAATATCCAGCAAACAACAGCATTAAAATCAAGTGCATTTAAACCAGGGTTAAAATTTTCATGTAATCCCGTACGCCTGAGCAAATAAGACTGTTTTTAAGCTCCGGCGGAACTTCAGTAGATCATTCTCAAGTCTTAATGTCAGGGGCAGGGAGTTCCAAAGTTGCGCTCCCTGAACATCACTCGTCCTCCCTCTGCACTTTTTCTTTTTGAATTTGGAATCTTCAATAAGTCCAAATCAGCCGATCTCAAGGATCGACTGGGAGCATAGCGTGTGAATTTATCCTTCAGATAGTCTGGTCCCATGCCATGGATAGCCTTGTATACCAAACAACCAGTTTTAAACAGAACCCGTTCACGAACGGGCAGCCAGTGCAAGGCTCTTAATGATGGAGTGATATGGTCATTGCGGGCCACACCCGTAAGTAGCCTTGCAGCTGCGTTCTGTATCAATTGGAGCTTGTATGATGTTCTGGGGCAGTCCAAGGTACAGAGCATTGCAGTAGTCCAATCGACTACCGATGATGGCGTTGACCACCGAGATTTGATCGGAGGGGGCAATGAATCTAAAAGTAGACCTCAGAAGTTTCAGGTGGTAGTGGCAAGAACTTACCACCTGATTAATCTGGGGCTTCAGTGTCAACCCGGAGTCGAGGATGACTCCCAGATCTCTGACCTTGGCGGCAGGACTCAGAGATGGAGAAAACGAGTCCGGCCATGAGGGAAAGATACTATTCACCTCCTGGTTACTGAAGATGATACATTCAGTTTTGGAGCCATTGAGTTTTAGATAATTGGCTCCCATCCACGACTGGATATCCTGTAGGCAGGAGGAAAGATTGATTTGATCCTCCTTTTTCTTGGCCAGGCGAAAGTACAACTGGGTATCGTCGGCATAGATATGATAGGGAAGCATGTGGCGGCGGATGATATGGGTCAGTGGCCTCATATAGATGTTAAACAGGATTGGAGATAAAGCCAAACCCTGGGGGACTCCACACGTCAGGGCGATGTTAGAGGAATAAAATGTTCCCAATTTTACCCTTTGAACCCTGTCGTGGAGAAATGAGGTCACCCAAGCCAGGGCCTTGTCATCCACACCAGCCACAGTGAGTAGCCTCTCTATCAATCTATCATGGTCGATGGTGTCAAAGGCCGCCGATAAATCCAGGAGTACCAGGGCAATTTCCTCCCCTCTGTCCAAGGCCCACAGGAGATCGTCGTGGACTTTAACCAGGGCAGTCTCTGTCCCTCTACCAGGTCGAAATCCCGATTGGAAGTCATCCAGAATGTTATGATCCTAACAAGTCTTTTTCAAGTGAAGCATACATAAACAGTGCACAATATACATATATATATATATATATATATATATATATATATATATATATATATATATATATATATATATATAAAAAGTGTAGTAATTACCAGTCAATCATGATAATCAATCCTGCAATTCAGACTGGGGACCAAACATACAATCACATGATAGACTTGTCACATAGTAGTTTGTGTTATGTTCTAAATGGACAATACACCAAGAATATCCATGGAACCCCATGACAAAAATTGGGCAAGGGAAATAAGAATGCGATACATGCATATACGCAATAGTAAAATACGCCAATATAAACCAAATATTAGGGAAATGAAGAGATTGGACACAAGAAGACATCAAAACACAAGAAAATATATGTGCGTAGAAAACTGAACAAATATGTGTAATGCATATGTCTAAAACAAATAGGGAAATTAAAGTAAACAAAATTAATAATAATAATAAGGAATATAATTAGGGAAAAGAAGAAACTAACAAAACTAGATAGTAGTGTGCAACATATATATGTCTATGATATGGATATCTTAATAACTAAAACAAGTAACAAGGTACATATCAGTTTTTCCTAAAATTAGTATGTTGCAAAATAGCATAGTAAAGACTACACAACATAAAAATAATTCTTCAGAAATTAAATATGTGGTTACTCTATATGTGCGACAGAAAGCACCTTCACATTGGCAAATACAAAAATATAAGAAACTTTGAAAACTCAAACAGAATCTATTATCTATGCACAATTGAATTATAATGGTTCGGTTGCAAAATCCTTCCTTTCAAAAGAGGAACTCTGGTTTCCAAATGTTGGTAAAGGTGGAATATGGTTACATCATATATTTTGCTTGTAGAAAATGTTTGGATACAGTTTTGTTTCCTTGTATGTTGTCATAATAGTTAATAGACTCTCCTGCTGTTAGATCAGTTTTACTGACATATGGCAGCTCTGTAGGGTCCTTAGTATGATATTCAAGTGGACCTCTAGCATGCATGTATCTATGTATGTCCTTTCCTCAAACCTAAGAAATTGCCTCAAGCCCATAAAATTAAATCCAGTGATAGAACCTCATGGGCAATATGTCTTAGGAATGCTCTGAAGATTTGGATCTTATTGTCACATATGTTCCCATTTATTGTTTTTGTACCATTTTTGTCTACTCCAACTTCTCTGATTTGTAATTCTTCTTTAAGGAAAATGTTCCATTGTGCTGCAGTGTACTTCAAATAATGGTCAGTGTCCAGAAAATCTACAGATATTGTTAATTTTGCATCAGACTGCAATCTGATGCAATATTAAATTGTCTTAGCTCAAAGTAAAAATTAGTATCTCTAAGACCTTCATTTAACCGATTTTATTATTTTATATATGACCGGTCACATGTCAATGAGGCTCCTTCTAGACGGCCACTGCCCTGCCCGCAAACCTGGCAGCCACACTACAGCCCTGTGACACACCTTATAGACCCCTGCCCCCCCCCATAGGCTAGGGGATTATCCTGGTCCCCGCCGGAGGGAACCGAAGCTCAGTCACTCACCTCCTATGGGGCATGCTAGGCGCCTGGGCACATGTGTTCCACTACCATCATAGCGGCTCCAAGACCCACATTGGGCACAAACACACGTTACACGCAAACAGTATTATACCTAGAGGCACCTCGACTCCTGGGACTACTACTGCAGGCACTGCATTGTCCAGCCTCCGCACCTAAAACTTGGGCTTGGTCACCACGACAGCTTTCCTGGGCCTCGAGCCCCTAGAGGACATTCCTTTGAACCGCAGCCCAACACCTGGAGGGAACATACTTGCCGGGAATCCCGTTGCCGGCCATATAAGATACCAGAACCGAGGGCACAAGTGGTTGGCTCATGCAGAGCCCTGGGCTGGCAGTGTGGTACGTTCAAGACTCTCCCTCCCATTGGGACTCAGCTCATACCACAACCAGGTCGGAGGTGGGAAACTCACAAGCAAGAGAGATCCAGCGGATCTTGGGCATAACCAACTCTTGAAATTTTTAGCTTCACGTGTCTATTACTCGAATGTATCTTTAAGAAAATGTCCTGTTTCATTCTTCTCCCTATCCACTATTAAAATGTGCAGTCTAGTCAAAATGCTGATCAACAGTTATGTTTCTCTATGCTTTGTTTAACCTGCATGTGCTGTTGGGGCATTGTAGAATCTGCTATGTTATTACCATGCACGACAAAAATAAAGATTTACAAAAAAAAAAGTGTTTTTTTATCAGTTTCTCTAAATTCATTCTATTGAATCCTAACAAAGCAGGAGTTTATAAACCTTTTTTTCTGGAATGCACATTAGCCATTAAAACTAATAAAGAAAATTACATGTTTCAGGAGATCTGAGAGCTCCAAATTAAATGTATGTGTTCTGATTTGTTTTATTAGAGTCTAGAACCCAAGAACATTAATTTAAATAAAGTAACTGCATAGTATTAATTAAACAAAATCACCAATCATCTAGGTAACTGTCAAAATTGTTATTGATGGGACTTGATGTAGAACTTTATGATCCATATTACAGTGAACGAGATACTAATTAAACAATAATGTGAAATAATTAAACATATTGAGCATGTTGTCTCCAATTAACTGCCCTTTTAGACAACATGAAGTCTGCTAACCTGCTGTTGAACGTGGTTAGTCTATATTTGTTTACATTGTATGAAAACAAAGATAAAAATCATTGCCTTTGTATAATGTAGCTTTGATTACATACATTTATTTTGGGTAAACAGTGCAGTTTACCCGATGATGTTTCTAAATTGACTTCAATGGAATCACAGTCTTTCAGTATATAATAATTCCGACTAAATATTTTGTCTTACCTGAGGTTTGATGATTAGTGTCCTATTTATGTAGGTTTGATGATTAGTGTCCTATTTATGTAGCCATTAACCTATAAAAGAGACATCAGTAATGGGTGTTTTTTTTTCTGTAATTTGCTTCCGACAGAATTAGTTATAATATAATTTCTACAGTTTATTAATGTTTTTAACTTTAGGGCTTTGAATCAGCTCTACTTGCTATCTATTTCCTCTCTGCTGGCAGAATCCATTTCATGTTTCCTTGTTGTTATGAAATCTTGGATCAGTAATTATAATAACTTCCTTTGATGGATGATATCTCATTTCAAGAAATCTTTGTTTTGTTTCTCTCGGGCTTTAATTGTATTGGTTTTTATGCCCTTTGGTGGAAGAAACATTTTGCTGAGTATTTTATTGCATTGTCTGGTGAATGCTAACTTCAATCTTAAATTTTTTTTAATAGTTATATAGTTCTATAGTAACATAGGCTGAAAAGACTCATACCAATTAAGTTTAGTCTTTCACATATCTATTTTACCCCTGTTGATCCAAAACCTGAAATACCCAATTTAAAACAATTTTTAAAACTAATTTAACCACATGACAAGAGGCTTTATATTTTGTTATAAACTCTCTTTACTATTTCCCACAGCAGCACAAATCAGAAAGAAAAAACATAGACCAATCTTGTATCCCTTCTATCATCCTCAATTCAGGGGCTCTGCCAGGGTCCACTTCGCTACCACACAATGCAGCGTTTGATACATCAACTGTCTGGAACTTATAGCAGGTTCCTTCACTTCTTTGGATGGACAATGTGTCCATAATGGTATATATAAAGCATCTTGGAGGTGCATGTTGCCACATTTTGCTTTCAACGCAACATATGCTTCAGGTGGAATATCTCCCTGCAGCCAATAACCTCACAGCAGACGAGTTCATCTATCTCTAGAGGGACAGCAGCATTTGGACTTTGGACAAAACAATTTCCAACCATCTTAATGCGATCTGAGGCCGATTGTCAGTAGATCTGTTTGTTTCTTGGACATACCACCAACTTCTGACTTTCTTTGGCTCACTGCTGGATCCAGATTGTGCAGTGGTGGATGCATTCCTACAAATTTGGCCTCACTGAGGTCCAAACTCTCTTCCTCTCTTTCCCATGATATCAAGAGTCCTCCATTAAGTAAATCTTCAGAAGTTGTCCATCATACTGGTGACCCACTTCTGGCACAGCTAAGTGTGGTCCCTGACCTGTTGGAATTGACTTATATGGACCTGCTGTTGTTATCTTCCTTCCCTCTACTTCTTTGTGACCCACAGGAGAATTTACTTCATCTAGTGGCTTGGACAGTTTCAAGGGATCCTGGAATGTCCACGCATTTATTGCAGGAGACTTAAGATCTCTTTTGTGATTCGTGGGCCCCAAGTACTCTCAAATGTTATCTTTCGGCCTGGAATTTGTTTAGTAGCTGGTGCCTGGAAAGGCGAAACGTGCATAAGGGGCAACACTGCTCATATTGAAATGCATCCTTTCACATGTCGACCAGATACAATTATCAATTATCAATTATAATACAATTATCTATCAAGCTGGCAAGTTGCGATCTTGTAATACGCACTGTACACCAGTACTAGACTCCTTTGATAGCAATTTCTGGCAGGAAGTGTGTGTAGACATAGTAGGTGATAGGGAAATTACTTTTATTAAGGGGTCCCCTTGAAGGCACCATAGGGTCATACTTTGCATAGAACTTTATGGAGCCATCATATTTCCTGGATCTCCTCCCCTGAATACTAATGCAAGTACATGGATGCCATTAATCCTTTTTGATACAATGTTGCATGATATGTGGCAACATTATGACTCTTACATTAATGTTAACTACTTTCCACCTGTTACTGCATCCCATCATTCTGAATGAGCATTTGACATAAAGAGGCTATGTTACCTCTACATGTTTTTAATATTAGTTCTTTGTTTCGTTTTGTGTTGTTTTTTTTCTGTTTGTTAAATAGGCAGTCTATACTATTTTGGTAAGGTGCCAATTCTGGGATACCTTGTCACCATTTAGTAGACATCCTATATATTTTTGTGTACATCTTGTTTTTTCTGTTTGCCTCATTGAGTATTGCATGGTTTGTTTATAGATCAGCTGATATCATTTTATCTTTTTTTGATTTAGTAAAAGTTAAGTTTTAATACTGTTCTGGACCCTGTCATTAAAGCTATACACTGATTTCACTAATTTATTTCGAGAATATATTTTCATCCTCCTATATTTCTTTCTTCTCTTTTGTACATTCATAAATAGGGGTTACCCCCCATTTAGGAGGATCTTTTTTATATGTTGGCTAATCCCTTCTCTCTCTTTTCCCCTCCCTCTTTTTCCCTGTGGTGCCTGGAAAGGGGTTTTCGATCCCTTTGCAGCTCCTATTCCCACTATCTTAAACTTCCTATCTCAATCTTATGTGCTAGGCAGGACTTTCCAATCGCTTAACGTTATGCAATCAGCCGGTTGAACAGGATCCTCTGAACTGTAGACTGTTATGGGATATTAAATTGTCTCATCCTTGGGTTCCCAAACATACACACTTGTGGGATGTGGATTTAGTTCTGCAATTTCTACAAGGTTGGCTGGATAACGAGGGTTTGTCCCTACGTCGATTGTTGGCACAGTCTATGATGCTTTTGTGTCTGGTGTCTTTTCAACGAGTTTCTGATGTCTTTCAACATTGATGAATTTACCTTTTCCCTACAGGGTGTCACTTTTACTATCTCCCGTCGGACTAAGTATACGTCAACTTTTTCCATTTTGTTTTAATGAGATTCCTAACTTTTGCATTGGTTTGTTTGGTTATGTATGTTATATGATACATACATAACTAAACATATAGATTTTTTTCCACTTTGAGATACCATTCATGTTTTTTTTATTTTTTTTGTTTCAACTTAACCTTTTTTTTTGGTATGTGACCAATTGTTTAAAAGTTAGCTCTTCATGCCTGTGATCAGATCTGATTGCTGTTCAGTTATTTTGTTTGTTTCTTTGTTGCATTTTTGAATTTATGTATTACATAGTTACATAGTTACATAGTTAGATAGCTGAAAAGAGACTTGCGTACATCAAGTTCAGCCTTCCTCACACCTGTTTTTTGCTGTTGATCCAAAAGAGAAAAAAAAAAAAAAAAAACCCCAGTTTGAAGCACAATTTTGCAACAAGCTAGGACAAAAAATTCCTTATTGACCCCAGAATGGCAGTCAGATTTATCCTTGAATCAAGCAGTTATTACCCTACATTGAAAGATTATATCCTTGAATATTCTGTCTTTGCAAGTATGCATCTAGTAGCTGTTTGAACATCTGTATGGACTCTGATAAAACCACTTCTTCAGGCAGAGAATTCCACATCCTGATTGTTCTTACAGTAAAAAAACCTTTCCTTTGCCTTAGACGAAATCTTCTTTCTTCCAGTCTAAACGCATGGCCTCGTGTCCTATGTAAAGTCCGGTTTGTGAATAGATTTCCACACAATGGTTTGTATTGGCCCCGAATATATTTGTATAATGTTATCATATCCCCTCTCAGGCGACGTTTTTCTAAACTAAATAGGTTTAAATTTGTTAACCTTTCTTCATAGCTGATATGTTCCATTCCTTTTATTAATTTTGTAGCCCGCCTCTGCACTTTTTCTAGTGCCATGATATCCTTCTTTAGAACAGGTGCCCAAAATTGCACAGCATATTCAATATGTGGTCTTACCAGTGATTTATAGAGAGGCAAAATGATATTCTCGTCCCGAGAATGAATGCCCTTTTTCATGCATGACAATACCTTACTGGCCTTGGCCACTGCTGATTGACATTGCACATTGTTGCATAGTTTGTTGTCTATAACAATTCCCAAGTCCTTTTCGTGTGTTGTTATCCCTAATTCGCTTCCATTAAGGGTATACGTTGCTTGTGTATTCTTTACGCCGAAGTGCATAACTTTGCATTTTTCAACATTAAATTTCATCTGCCATTTGAGTGCCCAGTCCTCCAGTCTATCTAAATCCTTCTGCAGCAAAGTAATATCTTGCTCACATTGTATTATTTTACAAAGTTTTGTGTCATCTGCAAACACTGAAACATGACTTTCAATGCTGTCTTCAAGATCATTTATAAAAATGTTAAATAGAAGGGGTCCCAGAACAGACCCCTGAGGGACACCACTTGCCACCTCTGTCCAGCTTGAAAATTTACCATTAACGACAACTCTTTGTATTCTGTTTTTAAGCCAATGTTCTACCCAAGAACAAGCATTTTCATCGAGACCGATTTCCTTGAGTTTGAACACTAATCTTTTGTGTGGAACTGTATCAAATGCCTTGGCAAAATCCAAATAGATCACATCCACTGCAACACCCTGATCTATACTTCTACTTACTTCTTCGTAGAACGCAATCAAGTTAGTTTGACATGACCTGTGCTTCATAAAACCGTGCTGATTTTTGCTGATAACCATATTCTTCTCAAGGAATTCTTGAATATTATCCCTTAATAACCTTTCAAATATTTTACCAGCCACAGAAGTTAAGCTCACAGGTCTATAATTTCCAGGCAAGGATTTTGAACCCTTTTTGAATATAGGAACCACATCTGCCTTCCTCCAATCCTCCGGAACACTTCCTGAAAGAAAAGAATCTTGAAAGATTAAAAACAGAGGTTCACTTATTTCTACACTTAGTTCCTTAAGTACACGTGGATGGATACCGTCAGGCCCTGGAGCTTTGTTTATATTAACTTTCTTTAGTTGCTGCAGCACATTGTCTTGAGTTAACCAATTACAATTATTCTGCAAGTTTATTGCCATGGGTTCTTCTTTAATATATACGGAGGAGAAATAGTTATTTAGAATTCCTGCCTTTTCTTGGTCTTCATTACTAACACCCCCGTTTCAGTTTTAAGTGTACCTATACTTTCATTTTTGGGTTTTTTTGAATTTATGTACTTAAAAAATGCTTTAGGGTTGGTTTTGCTCTCTTTAGCTATCATTTTTTCATTTTGAAGTTTAGCAAGTTTAATTGCCTTTTTGGACGCATTATTTGCTTTCTTATATCTTTTATAAGATGCATCTGATTTGTCTGATTTAAATGCTTTAAATGCCCTTTTCTTATTTTTAATCTCTTGTTTTACTTCTCTACTAAGCCACATTGGTTTTAATTTGTTTCTTTTATACTTATTTCCCAATGGTACATACTGAGAAATGTACCTTTCTAATATTTGTTGGAAGATGATCCATTTATCCTCAGTGTTCTTTTCACTAAAGAGTTTATGCCAGTCAATATATTGTAAAGCTTCCCTTATCTTATTGAAATTGGCCTTTTTAAAATTATATGTTTTAGTATACCCCATGTGCTTTTGTTTTTTTGAGTTTATTTCAAAGGACACTATATTGTGATCACTATTTCCCAAGTGCTCACCTACTTGAATGTTGGTCAAAAGATCAACGTTGTTTGTTAAAACCAGGTCCAGACAAGCGTCCATTCTAGTTGGTGCTTGTACAAGTTGTGACATGAAGTTGTCATTTAACAAGTTTAAAAACCTAATTCCCTTTGCTGAGCTACTAGTCCCTATGTCCCAATTTATGTCTGGGTAATTAAAATCTCCAATAATTAAAGTGTTACCAAGATTTGCAGCTTTCTCAATTTGCTCAAACAGCTGTTGTTCCTCGTCAATATTAACATTAGGTGGTTTATAACATATCCCAACCAATAGTTGGTTTCCCTTCTTTTCCCCCAAGCAGATATTTACCCATAAAGCTTCCACATTTTCCTCATCGCATTCAATTTGCTTAAGATTTGGCTTTAAATCATGGTTGACATACAAACATACCCCACCACCCTTCTTGTTTTTCCTATCCTTCCTAAATAATGTGTACCCATTTAAGTTAACTGCCCAGTCATGTGTCTCATCCCACCATGTTTCAGTTATGCCTATTATATCATATTGTTTAGTGTATGCTAATGCCTCTAGTTCCCCCATTTTGTTATTTAGGCTCCTTGCATTAGTAAGCATACATTTAATATCATGCGTCTCTTGTTTATTTTGTGAATTACCAACATTACATAGCTTCTCTGTTCTGAGCTTGCCCCTCCCCCGTCTCCACCCTCCTTATACTGTTCTAAAGCCCATCTCCTTTCTGTCCTATCTCCATTTTGTAGATTGCTATGACCCTCCCCCCCTACTACTAGTTTAAAATCTCCTCCAACCTTCTAGCCATCCTATCCCCCAGCACTGCAGACCCCCTTCCGTTTAGGTGCAATCCATCACTACTATATAGGTTGTACCCAATCGCAAAGTCGGCCCAGTGCTCTAAAAACCCCAAACCCTCCTTCCTGCACCAAGACTTCAGCCACGCATTAACCTCTCTAATCTCCCGCTGCCTTTCCACTGTAGCACGTGGCACAGGTAATATCTCAGAGAATACCACCTTGGAGGTCCTTTTCTTGAGTTTGCTACCTAATTCCCTGAAATCATTCTTTAGGACCTTCCATCTTCCTCTTACTTTGTCATTGGTACCAACATGGACCATGACCGCTGGGTCATTCCCAGCCCCTCCCAATAATCCATCCACTCTGTCAGCAACATGCCGGACCCGAGCACCCGGGAGACAGCAAACTGTCCGGTATTGTTATTGTTACTCTTCACGGCAGTAGAAAGAGCTTTTGAGAACATGCCATTATGTTACCTCCTAATTGTTTTTGATTGGTCTTTTTTATTTTTTCTGATTTGTGCTGCTGTAGGAGTTAGTAAAGAGAGTTTCTCAAAATATTCACCTTCTGTTACTAAAATTAGTATTATAAGTACACTAAAGCTCCATAATCATTATTTTTTTCTACACACATTTGAAAAAAATCCTTCTTGACTTTAAAATAGCAGTAACATTTCCATGGATAAACAAATTTGTGAAAGAGAAAATCATCAAGTTTAGTGCAGGTCATCGTGTTGCTCAAAACGTGGCAAATAAACCAGTGTTGTCAGATTACACAACTGTAACTTGTTCTTGTACTGCACAATTACCAGGCTGTATAAAGCAGTTTATGAATGATTACCATTGTCAACCCATTAAACCTATGAACCATTGGATTGCTCTGGGTTTCCCTACTGATATGGCTATGAAACAGAGTGTCAATTTTCCTAAAAGGATTGTAGTTGCGACCGTGAAGCTCATATTATCTGAGACAGTATAATTTCTACGTGAACATAACACCAAGATATTATGATCAAACTTAATTTAACGTAGTGAAGCAAACTAATGTTGTAGGTTTTCAGATTTCTGCTACATCAAAACAAATATTTATTTATTTATTTATTTTTTATACAGACCTTTATAACATTAGGAGAATTCAGATACCTAGTTAGGAGCGTTCAGTAATAAGTGCAGAGAAGTTAAATGATGCATAGTGAAGCCTGGGGAAAATGGCTTCAATGTTCTTGATAGGTTGGGAAGCTAGTGAAGGACTTTTGATAATTGAGCAATAGAACAGAAAATGAGCGAGAAAGGTGACCTAGCCAGATTTACTTCTCCATACAGGCTGCAATAAAAAGATATTTCATAATTTCAAATGCAAAAATGTGAAGGCTAAAGGTGAATAAATTAAAGTTTTTAGATATATCTCGAATATATGTTGTTTTGGTGGAGGAGACAGCGAGACCTGGCAGGAGACTGAATATGATGGGTAAATATAATGGGTAGATGCGCAGATATATCATTTTGGTCCATTTATCTATATTTCAAGAATTTGTTTAATTAATCTAAATGAACATTATTTCAATGTGCTTTAGTGAACTTTAGTGTATTCAGTTTACACCCGGTTTGCAATATATGGTGCTATATACTACTAGACGTCCTTGGACTCTTAAGCTTGGCCAAATGTAATATATATATATATATATATATATATATATATATATATATATATATATATATATATATGGTTTCAGCTTGTCAGCTTTTGGAAATGTTATTTACTAATCAGTTAATTAAAGAGTATATTAATTTTCTCTTGCCGCAAAATAAAGATTCCTCCCACTGTAGCTCCAAACAAGATATAGTAAGTACAATAATGCAACGTTTTAATTGTTTTTAACCCCTTAAAGACACATGATGGACATATTCCGTCATGATTCCCTTTTATTCCGGAAGTCTTGTCCTTAAGGGGTTAAGAAAGCTACTTGGATATAGTTGGTATCGTGAAATTGATACATGAAAATTTAAAAATTGACCAATGTCAATTTTAGCTAATTTATTACCAAGGTCTCAGAATGCACAAAAAATAGTGAATGAATGAAGTCATGAATTAACACTTGTGCGAGTTAATTAAATATAACCAGGGTCTAGGTTATTTTATTACATGTGATTACACAACACAACCAGCAAATAATACACAACAAATTATGTTTATTGGCCAGATCGGAAATAATATACAATACAAAAAAATGTAGAAGCAGTGCTGCTGTGGTTATTAAATAGTATAATTAATAATTGCAGAGTTAATTGGTCTCACAGTTATGTCTTGCCAAACATATTCTGAAAGCAGGACACAAACATAGTCAATTTTAAATACCATTTAGTAAACCTCTGTATCAGCAAAACAAACCATGCATTACATGAAAAAGAGCAGCGTGTGTTTATTTCATGACATTTTATACATGGAAATTGTTGAAAATTAGATGTATTTATGTTTTCAGCAGCATACTTCAGCTCTCCAATACACAAGTGTCTACAAGTGAACTTATTTATCCAGATGTGATGTCTTCTGAAGACCTGTGGAGATAAGACTATGAGAAAGTGACAGTTATTTTTTTTTTTTTTAAATTCTTTATTTTTGATGTGCACATAAACCATACAGGTAGGTCTGGGGTGCCCCAAAGGCATTCCTCAGGCTTTTCTCACGCGTGACATGTGAGGTAAAGATTAGCAGGCACAGTATTTTTTTAAAAGCATGTGGAAGTGGTACAACATTAAAACAACGATTAGAATTGCAAAAACAGGCTGTGAGCAGGAATAAGTCATGTGTGTGTTGTGAAGATCACAATTAGAGTATGACATAGGTGATGCAAGTTTAAAATGTTAGGTACATTGCTCATCTAGTGTATATACGTTTAAGAATAAAAAAGAAAAATTGCTTAACAAATTATTCAGTCAGGATGAAAGTACAATTGCCTATAACAGTGGCGATAAGGTTATGAGTGGAACATCAACTAGTAGAGTGGCCTAGATGCCTCAAGAGCGCAGTGTTAGGAATGATGTGTTATTATTCGAAAGTGAGGTAACATTATACAACGTTCAATATACCCGTAATTATAATACAAATCTATGTAGCATTCAGATTAGACAGATTAAGTGGGGGACCAATCGCCCTGTGATTTCAAAAACATGCGACTGAGTGGAGGGTTTTTGCATATTATTATAGGCACAGTTTAAGGACTGATTTCCAGTCCAAATAGAGGGAAGGCATATTAGGCAGATATGACTGCGGTAGTACTAGCCGCTGCCGAGGATAAACATGCTAGATC
This sequence comes from Pelobates fuscus, assembly GCF_036172605.1. Taxonomy (NCBI): domain Eukaryota; kingdom Metazoa; phylum Chordata; class Amphibia; order Anura; family Pelobatidae; genus Pelobates; species Pelobates fuscus. The sequence continues at coordinate 47,159,376 of NC_086328.1, forward strand.
TGAACAATATTCTTTAACAGTAAGTTAAGTAAAAAATGAGGCTTGTGCAGTAAAAGAACCAAAGAGAGGTAATGGTCCCCAGAAAGTCCCCGCAGGGTAATAAACTAAACATGAGCATATAGGGGTTTCAACTTGTGGTGCTCTCCCTGTGATCCCTGTTGGGTACGAGAGTTCATTCAGCCGATGCCTTCCAAAGGGGCTCTGCAGTCCCGCAGCTCTGATGGGCCCAGTGAGCCTCTGATTCTGACAGACGGCAGGTGGGGTCGGTCTGCTGCTAGCGCGATGTGCGGGCAAATAACGAGAATTGACAGTCCTCTGGTCGCAGGATCTGGGAACCTGGTGCAGCCACTGCAGGGCCTCTGGTGTTTTGATCCTGAGTCCGACATGGTCTGTGTCGGGTCTAGGGCTGGAGGGTTGTGTGTTAGGCTCCTGATGGCGTGCCCTCCGCATTGCGGCCGTGCCGTTCCGCCACAGTGGGAAGAGAGGGGAGAGTGCATAGTAGCGGTGTGGCTTATTACTCTGCTTCCAGCAGTTGCGGCCCGGGGGGTGAGTCTCTGTTGTGGTTTCAAGCAACTCGCCAGTGGGCGAGGATTAGGGCGCCGCTGCTTGCGCCACGATCTTTGTTTTGCTGCATAGGGGCCCCTTCTGTGTGGCTCGTTTGTGGTGCTTTGTCTGGGCCGTGTATAAGGGTGGCCCGGCGTTGGGTTAGATCTTAGCATGGACTGCGTTGTTTGCCGGGGTTGGGCCCTCTCCCTCTGTGGTGCCGGTTGGCCGCCAGGGTGTTGAGTCGCCAGTCGGCTTTCTAATTGGAGCTTCTGCTCTGGGGGATATTCCCCTTGGAAAGGGGTTGATTGCCATAATCTGCGTTCCAGCTCCATCCAAAGCTTCACGAAGTGCCTATTCAGCCTTGTTTGATAGTCGTGTACAGCTGATTCGGCCATCTTGGGTGAGACCTTGCGCTTTCTCTTTACCCCTGAGGCAGCCTGCACTGCCTCAGCATGCCTGGGGTAGCCTCCGCTGTGTGGACCGGGATCTCCCCCACCGGTCCAAAGGGGGGGGTAACGGGGCTTGCTCTCTTTGAATGTGTGGTCAGAGTACCTCCAGGTCGGGAGAGCGGCCGCCTCTCCCGACTGTCGTGTGCTAGGCCGCACCGCCGGTCCCGGTGTCAGCGGGTCTCTAGCGAGTCTCCCAGCCTCCCACTTCACGCCCTCTGTTGCAGGGTGTTTACAAGTATTTGGTGCCGCTGTTCGTCTCTTTGGATGCTGCCTTATGTCGCTTGTATTGTCAGAATTGAGCAGGAGCTCCTGAGACACACGTCTGGTCGCCATGTTGGTTAGGCCCCGCCCCCCAAGTGACAGTTATTTTTCACAAAAAAAATTCTCTAAAATCCCACCCAACATCAAAACTAAAGTCAATATGACAGGGATCTAAATTGTAAAAAGTTACATGGCATTAGTTATTGACCCACTATTATGTTGTAAAATTAGTTTAGTGCCCACAGCTTCAACTGTAAGAGAAAGTATAACATAATTAATTCAGGTAAACACGGTCATTGCACCATTCAGAACGGTCAGGGTGGTCTCCTTGACACATGCAAAGGCAATACATATACAGCAAATGGTGCACCCTCAATACACGGATCCTTAAACTCAGCATTGGTCTTGTTTGTGGAATATGGAAAAAAGAAACATTATTGCACAAGTAACACACATATACACAGCCAGCAATGACTGGGAACATTGGCATTAGATCATGTAGTTTATAGTAAATCACGTATTATTATTATTATTATTTATTATTATTTTATTATTTATATAACGCCAGCAAATTCCGTAGCGCTGTGCAATGGGTGGACTAACAGACACGTAATTGTAACCAGACAAATGGACACACAGGAACAGAGGGGTTGAGGGCCCTGCTCAATGAGCTTACATGCTAGAGGGAGTGGGGGTATAGTGACACAAAGGGTATAAGTAGGGGTAATGAAATAGATTGCTAGAAAAGTAATCACTGAGAACTTAGTAGGTTATTTTTGACAGTTGCAGGAGAGGAGTCATGGGGGGAGGGGGTGGATGAAAACCCTCTAACAGTTCAAATGATATGCTTTCCTGAAGAAGTGTGTTTTTAAAGATTTTTTGAAGGAGTGGAGACTGGGTGAAAATCTAATGGAGAAGGGAAGGGCAGGGGCGTACCTAGAGCATTTGGCACCCGGGGCTGGTCCTATTTTTGCCCCCCCCCCCCCCAACTTTAAATGTAAAAAGCAACCCAATTTTTTTTAAATGTATTTAGCACTGAGCAGTGTTTGTGTGTGAATGTATGCATGTTTTTATATGAAGTATGTGTGAGTGAATGTAGGGGTGTGTTTGTATGTAGTGCTGGTGTTTGAATGCAAGCATGCATTTGTGTGTTGTGTGGTGTTTGAATGCAGTGATGTGGTTATATATAATGGTGGGGTTTGTATGTAGTGTTGAACGTTGAAATGCGTGAGTATATTTGTGTGTAGTGTTGGTGAGATTTTGAGATGTCTGCACATATACACATACACGGACATACACACACGCAGAAACACTGTGCTCTGCATGCTGGCATCTGTCAACACATTTGCATATAATTCACATTAGCCACCCAGATTTCTTGTTGTGGGCTGGCTGACACCTCTTAACTTCGATCTTTGTTTAGAAGATAACTCCCCTATTTGCTATCCTTATGTGGGCTTGCAATATTTAAGGACACCAAATAAGGGAACTATCTGCTAAACAGCACCCTCATTTGGTATCTTTAAATATGGAAATCTCGCATACGGCACCAATTCAGGGAATCATCAACTAAACAGCTAAAGGATCAAAATTTAAAAAGCCGGGGGGGCGGAGCCTAGCTTCCTAGCAGAGTGGACGTGCTGCACAATAGCTCCTGCAAGCCAGCAACTAAAACGGGGGATATACCCCAAATCATCGCACGCACACCGCTGGGAAGGTGACTACAGAGTGGGGGAGACCCAGGAAAATGTTTTCATACCAAACTTGTACCCGCAACTCACCGGGTCCCCACGATTCCAGCTTGAGGCCTAGCTGCGACCGAGCCAGGGAGAGGCGGCCGCTCTCCTGGTTGGTAACCTTGCAGATGGAAACATCACCGTACTCACCTCTAACACCCCCCCCCCCCCTCTGGACCGGCGGGGGTTATCCCGGTCCTTGCTGGGTGCCACAGGCAGCCGGCCAACATTACCTCCGATCACCATGAGGCAGCAAGGTACACCCAAGATGGCGGAGGATGGCGGCTGGCACAAGCGAACGCAGACCCTATGCACCAAGCATCCCCAACACAGCCTGCGGCGCCTGGATGCTCACTTCAGCCAACACGGGGCTAAACAGCGAACCAAACAGCTAGCAGCCTAGACGCCGCGGTATGCAGAAGCCTGCACGGGTGAAAGGTGCAGAAAGCGCAGGGAGACCGCGACAACGGCTTACCGTGACCTGCTGGAAGGCACACGCGACTACCCCACAGAGGGAATTGGCTGACGACATCGCGGCATGGCAGGGCTTGGGGCCACTGCTGGAACTGTGATTCTAAGCGAGCAGACGACCACGCACTGAGCCCTCCAAACCAGAGTGAACTATTTATACTTTATACTGAAGCACATGCCTAATAGTTATACTCTGCATCTGAGTCTTGTACTTTCCTTTTTGAGCCATACCATGCATAGCTGTATATCTGCACCCAGCGATACCGTAACCTAGCTTTGAATCACTAATTTGTCAAACCTACTTTATCAATATGCTGACACTGCCAGTTTCATAGCCTGTTGTAAAACATATACCTAAAGCTTGGCTAGTCTAACGTTTATCTGTTGCTCCACTCTATGCTTAACTCTCTAAATGTGGCATAGAGGGATGTAACTGCTGTTTTCCTTCTGTTCTCTATATTGAAAAATTGTGCATGTCAAATATACAGTACAGCTCAGCCAGAGGACTGCCTTTGGGGCACCTCAGGCCTATATGTCATTCTATATTGCACTGCAAAAAAAATAAAAAAATTTAAAAAGCCCTTTTTAAAAAAAAATATTTTCAGTTGTTTAGTAGATAAATCCCTTATTTGTTATCCTTATTGCAATATTTAAGGACACCAAATAAGTGAGCTATCTACTAAACACATACACACAATCACACAATCACACACATAATCACAGATATACACAAACACAATCACAGACCCACACACATACAATCACAGACACACAATCACACAAACATTACATACATACACACATTTAATAAATAAGAGATCCACCCAGCCTCCCTACCTTACTCTAGAAGGGCTGGAGTGGATCCTCAGTCCCTGGTGGTCAGTGGTTGCTGCTGGGATCTCTGTGGTCTTCCTGCACAGGTGCCTCGCATGCCCTGTAATGACGCTGAGGCCGCGATGACACCATATCCCGGCTGCCGTCTCACTGCAGGGCGAAGACCGTCAGACACAGTCAGATGCACACAGTCCCACACACAGTCACAGGCAGACAGTCACACATACACACACACAGTCACACATACACACACACAGAGTCACAGACAGACAGTCACACACACACAGTCACACAGACAATCACAAGCAGACAGTCACTCACACACTCACGGACAGACAGTCGCACACACACACACAGTCACACAGACAATCACAGGCAGTCACAGATTGTCACACACACACAGTCACAGACAGACAGTCACACACACACACACACAGTCACACAGACAATCACATGCAGACAGTCACACACACACACAATCACAGGCATATAGTTACACACACACACACACAGTCAAAGACAGTCACAATCACAGTTACACACAGCACACACACTCTCACTTACTGTAAGCTTGGGCTGGATGAGGAGTGGATTCAGTCCCTCTGGCTCCTGTGCTGTAGTTGGGGAAGCAGGGACTCCTTCCTGCTTCCCCTCTGTGTGCAGTAGAGAGAGGCTAAATGTAGCTCCGCCCCCGCATCCGGCTTGGCTCCGCCCCACGGCCGTTTTAGCTCCGCCCCAACTCTCTGTGCAGCCAGGTTTCCTGCTTGCTTCCAGCCCCTGCGTGTGAGCTGTGTCGGCTGCCCGGCGCCCCTGCTGCTATGGCACCCGGTGCAGCCACACAGCTCACAGAATAGCAAGCCTGGCCAGCCCTGGTGGCACCCCCCTGCCTGATCGCACCCGGGGCGGACCGCCCCCCCCCCACCCCCCCCTTAGTACGCCACTGGGGAAGGGAGTTCCACAGAAAAGGTGCAGCCCTGGAGAAGTCTTGGAGGCGAGCATCAGATGTTGGAATACGGACAGAGGATAGGAGTTGGTCTTCGGCAAAGCGAAGGGTCCTCGACGGGACATATTTGTGTATTAGGGAGGATAGGTAGGTTGGAGCAGCATTATGTAGGGACTTGTAAGCAAGCACCAGAATCTAAAATTGAGCCTGATATCTAACTGGAAGTCAATGTAGAGGGAGGTCCGGGCGGACAGGAAAATGAGCCTCGACGCCGCATTCATTATAGATTGCAGTGGTGCAGTCTGGGAACATGTAAGACCACTGAGAAGAGAATTGCAGTAGTCAAGGCGAGAAAGAACAATGGCATGGACCAGCACTTGGTGTTAAATAAAGGTGCATTCGAGCTATGTTTTTGAGATGGAAGCAGCAGGATTTGGCGATCGACTGGACATGAAGGGTGAAGGAGAGATCGGAGTCAAAGAGAAAACCTAGGCAGCTAGTCTGTGTGGTAAAGGTGATGGTTGCGCCATTGACTTGGAGGTAGACAGACACGGGAGTAGCAACACTTGAGGGAGGAAAGACCAGAAGTTCTGTTTTGGACAGATTGCGTTTAAGGAAGTGAGCAGCCATCCAGTTGGAAATCACGGAGAGGCAGTCAGAGAACGAGTCAAGATGGGCGGAGAGAGATCAGGAGAGGACAGGTTGATTTGTGTGTCATCTGCATATAAATAATAATGGAAGCCAAAGGAGCTGATGAGTTTACCAAGGGAGGCAGTATAGATAGAGAACAGTAGGGGACCAAGGACAGAACCTTGGGTAATGCCAACAGAGAGGGGTTGGGGAGAAGAGGCAGAGCCAGAGAAAGAAACACTGCAAAAGCTTTTGGAGAAGTAGGAGAAGCACCAGAAAAGAGCAGTATCTCATAGACCGAGATTACATATAATGAGAAGAAGCTGTTGATGATCAACAGTGTCAAAGTCAGCAGAAAGATCAAGGAGAATTAGGATAGAGTAACGGCCACGAGATTTGGCAGCGATTAAATCGTTGGCTACTTTGGTCACAGCTGTTTCAACAGAGTGACGAGCGCAGAATCCAGACTGAAGCGGGTCAAGCAGAGAGTTGAATTCGAGAAAATCTGTCAATCTCGCATACACAACTCTCTCAAGGATCTTGGAGGCAAATGGCAGTGGCGATATAGGGCGTAGTTGGATGGGGAGGTTGGGCTTTTTCAGAATCGGCGTTATGGTTGCATGTTTGAAGGGTGAAGGAAATGTGCCAGAGGAAAGGGAGAGATTGAAAATTTTAGTGAGAGGAAGAGCAAAATAGGGAGACAGAGTGCGGATGATATATGAGGGAATAGGATTGAGGGAACAGGTAGTGGGGAGTGAGGACTGGAGCAGAGCAGAAACCTTTTCCATTGTATAAGGTGCATGTGAGCATAGAACAGCGGAGGGAGTGGGGTTGGGCGATGTATTGGAAGGGGAGTGAGAGAGGTTAGAGATCTCTTCCCTGATTGTAGAAAACTGCAAAGTTTGAGGCGGACAGGGTGGTAGGAGGAGGGGGAGCAACAGGGTGAAGAAGAGCATTAAAAGTGGTTATGAGGGTGTTAAAGTAATTTACTTTTGCAGAGGAAAGAGCCAGAGTAAAGGAGTGCGGCATAAATTTATAGTGGAGGAAGTCAGGTGCAGAGTGAGACATTTTCTCCAACAGCGTTCAGCAGTTCTTGAACATGTTTGGAGATATCAGGTCAGCTTGTATGCCATGGTTGTAATTGGGAACGCTTGCTGCACTTAAATGTAGGATATGCCATGATGTCTAGTTGAGAGGAGAGAGTGGAGTTGTAGAGTGAGGTTGCAGAGTTAGGGCAAGTGAGATTTGAGATACCGTATATACTCGAGTATAAGCCGACCCGAATATAAGCCGAGGCCCCTAATTTTACCCAAAAAAACTGGGAAAACTTATTGACTCGAGTATAAGACTAGGGTGAGAAATGCAGCAGCTACTGGTAAATTTCTAAATAAAATTAGATCCTAAAAAAAATATATTAATTGAATATTTATTTACAGTCTGTGTATAATGAATGCAGTGTGTGTGTATGAATGCAGTGTGTGTGTATGAATGCAGTGTGTGTGTATGAATGCAGTGTGAGTGTATGAATGCAGTGTGAGTGTATGAGTGCAGCGTGTGTATGAGTGCAGCGTGTGGGTATGAGTGCAGCGTGTGTATGAATGCAGTGTGTGTGTATGAATGCAGTGTGTGTGTATGAGTGCAGTGTGTGTGTATGAATGCAGTGTGTGTGTATGAATGCAGTGTGAGTGTATGAATGCAGTGTGTGTGTATGAGTGCAGCGTGTGTATGAATTCAGTGTGTGTATGAGTGCAGTGTGTGTGTATGAATGCAGTGTGAGTGTATGAATGCAGTGTGAGTGTATGAATGAAGTGTGAGTGTATGAATGCAGCGTGTGTATGAGTGCAGTGTGTGTGTGTATGAGTGCAGTGTGTGTGTGTGTGTGTGAGTGGTGTGTGTGTGTGTGTGTATGAGTGGTGTGTGTGTGTGTGTTGCAGAGCCTTGGTGGGGGGTGGGAATTTTTTTTTATTATTATTATTTTAATTTTTATTATTATTATTTATTATTATTTTTATTTATTTAATTTAATTATTATTATTTTTGTATGATTATTTATTATTTAATTATTTTTATTTTTTTATTATTACTAATTATTTTTTTTTTCGTCCCCCCTCCCTGCTTGATACATGGCAGGGAGGGGGGCTCCTTCCCTGGTGGTCCAGTGTCATTGGCAGTTCAGTGGGGGGAGAGGGGGGCTGGCAGAGCTGTAACTTACCTGTCCTGCAGCTCCTGTCAGCTCTCTCCTCCTCCGCGCGGTCTGTGCAGCTCCCTCTGTCAGCTCCCAGTGTAAGTCTCGCGAGGTGCTGAACGGACGGCGCGGAGGAGGAGAGAGCTGACAGGAGCTGCAGGACAGGTAAGTTACAGCTCTCCCAGCCCCCCTCTTCCCCGGTCTGTATTATGGCAATGCAAATTGCCATAATACAGACTATTGACTCGAGTATAAGCCGAGTTGGGGTTTTTTAGCACAAAAAATGTGCTAAAAAAATCGGCTTATACTCGAGTATATACGGTAGGTAAAAGGAGAGTTTGGAATTTGGTGGAGAAATGCTGGAGATCAAGGCAGTGGAGGTTTCTACGATATTGGAAAGTTGAGGGTGGTAACATTTGGGTATGGGGTATGCTGATGTCAAAGGTTAGCAGATGGTGGTCAGATAAAGGAAATGGAACAATGGAGAGACTGGAGTAGAACATTTAGTTCATAATAGACTGCTTAAAAACAACAGGTCGCAACAATGTCTGTAGGTGCTCTATCCAGTTCTGTGCACATATTCGATGGAGGAGTTTAGCTTCTCAGTAGTGCTCAAACTAATTTCTAGTTCCTTTTTAAGGTAAGGCCTTGATTTAATAAGGTTTCCGAATAATGAAATACTGTTAGAAAAGTTTACAAATTATTTATCGACAAAAATTACCATAGACTTTAATGGACTAATTTAATGATTTCTATAAAGAAATCACTTGGAAAGTTTTATAACGGTTTTAAATAATTTGGAAAGCTTAATAAATCGAGGCCTACATTTTTATTAAGACTATAGTTTATGATTAGGGACTTGAGAGCAAGAAAACTTTCAAAGAAGTGTGTCTTACCGTCCACTTGTCTCCTTAGGACCAGTCTTAAGGCTGCCGCTGATTTACATGAATATGAAACGAAAACATGTTTCATATTCATTAGATGACTTAATATAGATAAATGGGTGCGCAAATAAATTATATAATTAAAAATGTGATATTCCACACTGGGCACTACAGTTTGGAGTGGTACTCTAACCACTCTGTACTTGTGAGTTTAACCATTTGGATTTTAAGTTTATTTTTGCTTTATTTTACAATGTTGCACTAGGATGTTTTTTATGGTTTTTTTTTTATCCTTAGATACTTTTGATTCCACATAAGGATATTGTGCAATTATATATCATCTGTTTGTGCTTTTATGAAAATCACTTTTACACCTTTGTGGTGATTTTAGTATAAATTTACATTTTTAACTAATTAATGTTTCCTTATTGATATTGAGAATATTGTTGTCACTTGTGCACTTTGGAATATTGATTTGCATGAAAATATTTGGAGTCACTTTTTCACAAAGCTTTGTGGAATATCACATTTTTAATTGTATAATTTTTTTTGTGGACCCATTTATCTATATTTTATTTGATCCGTCTTACCAGGGTTTGTGTGGTTGCTGCATGCAGAGATAATATTTAAATATTTATTGCACTTCTTAAAGTAAACCTGCTCCATCTTATTCATTTGGGATTTATTGGGTCATTAGATAACTTGCCAAGGGATACACTGTTATAAGGTTAATTTTCATAATGCAGAGAAGACTGTCAGCATAGCCTATGAATGTTCCGAATGAGCGAGCACCTCTTCATTTTTGGACACTATCTATTGAAGCGGAAAAACTCTGCATTCATTTTTTTTGCAATAAACTATGTTTGTTATTTTTATTTTTGAAATATCAGTTGCATTCATTCTTATGGTATTTTAAACATTATTTAATTACTTAAGTAAATACTTTGAAAGATAATCATAAAATGAATGTTTGACGTTTTATTGTTTTATACATTGGACTGCCCACTCACTTAATAACTGTTAGTACGAAGTAGTTAGCAAAAGCTTTATTTTAAAATGATGCGACAGATGGGCAGGAAGTGGGTGAATAGGTGAATATGACTTCAAAATGAGATCAGTGAGAAACCAGCAATTAACTGACAATGAAATAAAAATTAATTTCTATCGAACATGAAGATATTTCAACATCAAATGTTTAGAAAGAATTATGTGAAGCTATAAACAATAATCACTGCAATGAAACCATTTTGTCTTTGAACTATCATTTTTATTGGAAAGAAATTATTATTAAAAAATAATTAATTAATAAATAATTTAATTATTCATTAAAAAAACAACAGATAGTCGGAAGTCCGTTATGGGTCTTGGATGAATCTGCATTGCATATTAGACATCCAGTGCACACATGGCCGGATTAAGAGGTTGTTAGGCCTGGGGTTGAAAATTATATTGGGCCATATTACAGAATCCTATCCACAGAAAACAGTAAAATAGTCAAAAACCGAAAGTGTCAGATATTTGGTGGAGGTGGTGGGTGCCAAAGGGAAACTCACAGGATGCATTTATGAGAATACACATACCCTAGGCTAATCTCTCACTTTTAGCTCTCAACCAAATCTATGCCCCGGACATTGGCGTTTTGTGAAGGAGGACGCTGGTGGGTTGGGGTAAAAGGAGGTAGGCCAGTGACATGAATCATGTCACCTGCACTGCCCATAGCGTCAGAGCCGCCAAGGAAGAGGGCAATTCTGCCCAAAGAGTTGGAAGGTCAGTCTGGCATGAAAGCATGCCAGGTTGCCTGTCAATCATGCAGGCCCACCAACTAAGGGCTGACTTCACAAACAATGCTGTTTCCGCACCCTGAGTTTGCCGCAAATGCATCTAATGATGCACTCGGCCTACTCTTTCTGGGCACAGATCCCTGGTGTCCTGCAACACTCACTTGTCCACTCCTCTTCTTCACTTCTTACTAGCAAGCAGTAGCTCCTGGTAAGCAGTCTGGGAATGAGAACAAGATGGATGTAACCAGTGGCGTACACACAACCCATGGGGCCCCGGTGCGAAAACTGATCTGTGGGCCCCCCCCCCCCCGCGCTTACTCTGCGCGGGCTGGGGCCGCAACACATGGCGGCGGGCACCTGGTCGCAGGGCTGCGACCCGTGCGACCACGGTATGTACGCCAGTGCATGCATAAACACATACACTTAAAGGACCACTACAGACACCCAGATCAAATCGGCTCAATGAAGTGGTCTGGGTGCCAGGTCTCTCTAGTTTTAACCCTGCAGCTGAAAACATAGCAGTTTCAGAGAAACTGCTATGTTTCACTGAGGGTTAATCCAGCCTCTAGTGGCTGTCTCATTGACAGCCGCTAGAGGATTTTCTGCGATTCTCACTGTGAAAATCACAGTGAGAAGACGCTGAACGTCCATAGGAAAGCATTGAGTAATGCTTTCCTATGGGCGGTTTGAATGCGCGCGTGGCTCTTGCCACGCATGTGCATTCGGAGCTGAGAGGCGGATCGGGACGGAGAGATCCCCAGCGCCAAGGGAGCCCGGCGCTGGAGAAAGGTAAGTGCTTTAGACACACACACACACTCTCATGAACAGACGCACACATTTACTGACAGACACACACTCAGTGACAGATGCACACAAACATACTCAGTAACAGACACACACACTAACACACACTAACACTAACACACACTCTAACACTAACACACACTAACACAATCACTCACACTAACACACTCACTAACACACACACACTCACTAACACACACACACTAACACACACACACACACACACACACACACACTAACACACACACTAACACTAACACACTCACTAACACAATCACTCACACTAACATTAACACACTCACTAACACACTCACTCACTAACACTCTCACTAACACTCTCACTCACACTCTCACTAACACTCTCACTAACACTCTCACTAACACTCTCACTAACACTCACTAACACACTCACTAACACACTCACTAACACACTAACACTAACACACTCACTAACACTCACTAACACTCACTAACACTCTCACTAACACACTCACTAACACAATCACTCACACTAACATTAACACACTCACTCACTAACACTCTCACTAACACTCTCACTAACACACTCACTAACACACTCACTAACACAATCACTAACACAATCACTCACACTAACATTAACACACTCACTAACACACTCACTCACTAACACTCTCACTCACTAACACTCTCACTAACACACTCACTAACACACTCACTAACACACTCACTAACACACTAACACTAACACACACTCACTAACACACTCACTAACACTCTCACTAACACTCTCACTAACACACTCACTAACACTCTCACTAACACTCTCACTAACACACTCACTAACACAATCACTCACACTAACATTAACACACTCACTCACTAACACTCTCACTAACACTCTCACTAACACACTCACTAACACTCACTAACACACACTCACTAACACACTAACACTAACACTCTAACACTAACACACTCACTAACACACACTCACTAACACACTAACACTAACACACACACTAACACTCACTAACACACTCACTAAATTTTTTTAAATTTAATCCCCCCAGCCTCCTTACCTGTGGGAGAGCTGAGGGGATTCCCTGGGGTCCAGTGGTGTTGCTGGCCCTGCTGGCGGGCGCGCGAGGGAGCACTGTCCCCTGAGTGCTCCCTCTTCAGCTCCCTCGCGCGCCGCGTACTGGGAGCCGGAAGATGACGTCATCTTCCGGCTCCGGTTTCAGTGCGGTGCGCGAGGGAGCTGAAGAGGGAGCACTCAGGGGACAGTGCTCCCTCGCGCGCCCGCCAGCCGGGTGACAGCAGGGCCAGCCTTGGGGGGCCCGGAGGTGGCCGGCTCCTGGGCCCCCCAGCAGAAGAGGCTGGCCCTGTGGGTACATACCGGGTCGCAGGGGCGGCCGGGCCCCCTGGTGGGCCGGGCCCGGTCGCAGCCGCGACCCCTGCGACCCTGGTATGTACGCCACTGGATGTAACGAGTGTATCAAAAAGGAAATATGCCACACTATGGAGAGACTGAAACAGGAAGAACATTTGCACAGTTGGTTAGTTAACTTTTTTTTAACTATTTTAAAGTCAGCTAGTCCACAATAGTTTTGTTCCCCTGCATCCCTTCTGGGTCCATTATAATAATTTCTCTCTGCACAAAGTAAGAGCATGTGAAGAGCTGTAAAAAATAAAATTCCAGGAGTTTGAGCTCCACTCGCCCCTATGTTAATCTGGCCCTGAGTGCACAGACTTGAGAATCATAGTTTCTTGTTGCATAATTGTCTTCTTAGTTAAAATCATGGATTGAGATCTGGAATTTGAAAAAAATACCCATTGTACAAAAAAATATATATATTAACATTTTAATTTCTAATATTGCCTTTTTTCTGCAATCACATTCCCTGTTCATATTGCTTTATTGACAGATATATATGAGTTTTAGAAAATAATGCCCAAATCCCACTACAATAGTGGTGAACATCAAATCATTTTTGATGGACAACAACCAAGAGTCAAACAAAGGCAAACCTTTTATTTTTCCTTGTTTGATCCAGAGACTGAAGTGGAACATTATTAGTTTATTTTCCAATAGAGAAGCACAATAAAAAAAATAATATGTCCATTATTTTAGCCTGTGTTATAAGATGCTAAAATTCAAATTCAAAGGAAAATATACAGTTGCAAGAAAAAGTATGTGAACCCTTTGGAATGATATGGATTTCTGCACAAATTGGTCATAAAATGTGATCTGATCATCATCTAAGTCACAATAATAGACAATCACAGTCTGCTTAAACTAATAACACACAAATAATGAAATGTTGCCATGTTTTTATTGAACACACCATGTAAAAATTCACAGTGCAGGTGGAAAAAGTATGTGAACCCCTAGACTTATGACATCTCCAAGAGCTAATTGGAGTGAGATGTCAGCCAACTGGAGTCCAATCAATGAGATGCGATTGGAGTTGTTGGTTACAGCTGCCCTGCCCTATAAAACACACACACCAGTTCTGGGTTTGCTTTTCACAAGAAGCATTGCCTGATGTGAATTATGCCTTGCACAAAAGAGCTCTCAGAAGACCTACGATTAAGAATTGTTGACTTGCATAAAGCTGGAAAGGGTTAAAAAGTATCTCCAAAAGCCTTGCTGGTTATCAGTCCACGGTAAGACAAAATGTCTATAAATGGAGAAAGTTCAGCACTGCTGCTACTCTCCCTAGGAGTGGCCGTCCTGTAAAGATGACTGCAAGAGCACAGCGCAGACTGCTCCATGAGGTGAAGAAGAATCCTAGAGTGTCAGCTAAAGACTTACAAAAGTCACTGGCAAATGCTAACATCCCTGTTAGCAAATCTACAATACGTAAAACACTAAACAAGAATGGATTTCATGGGAGGATACCTCAGAGGAAGCCACTGCTGTCCAAATAAAACATTGCTGCATGTTTACAGTTTGCACAAGAGCACCTGGATGTTCCACAGCAGTACTGGCAAAATATTCTGTAGACAGATGAAACCAAAGTTGAGTTGCTTGGAAGAAACAAACAACACTCTATTGCCAAATCCTGTCATTTCCATCTCAAAAACATTGCGCGCACCCGCCCCTACTTAACGCCAGATGCGACTGAGGTGTTGGTCCATTCCACTGTACTTTCTCGCTTGGACTACTGTAATCCGCTTCTCAGTGGTCTTACGTGCTCCCAACTTGCGCCGTTACAGTCCATAATGAATGCGGCGGCGAGGCTCATCTTCCTGTCCACCCGCACCTCCCATGCCTCACCCTTCTGTCAGTCCCTACATTGGCTTCCTATAAAATATAGAGCTCAATTTAAAATTCTGGTTCTTGCTTTCAAATGTCTACATAATGCTGCTCCCACCTATCTATCCTCCCTTATACACAAGTATGTCCCGTCTAGGCCCTTACGATCTGCTGAAGACTTACGTCTATCTTTCTGTCCGTACTGCCACCTCTGATGCTCGCCTTCAAGACTTCTCGAGGGCTGCACCGTTCCTGTGGAACTCGCTTCCCTCCTCCGTTAGATGCTCACCCAGTCTCCACTCCTTCAAAAAATCATTAAAAAACCACTTCTTCATAAAAGCGTATCAATTAAACTCTTAATAGCTCCCAACTGATTCCTCTTCTGCAACTGTCACTAGTCTAATACTATCCTTACCTTTTGTGTCATTTTACCCCACTCCCTCTAGCATGTAAGCTCATTGAGCAGGGCCCTCAACCCCTCAATGCATCTATTTAAGGAGATGCTGATTGGCCCAGGGTAGTAATTGCTGTACAGTCATACTAGCCCCACCAATGCTTTTCTTGGAAAGTCGACTGCAGCAAGACTACTGGAGGGAAAAAGGGGAGTCAAATGATTTTTGTATTCATCAGAGGCGGACAAAATATAAGTAGATATTATAACATTAAGAATACATATTTTTTTATTCCTTACACTATAGTATTACTTTAATAAAAAAAATTCTAACCATTGAATTTTGCATAAATTCTTAAAGTGCATAACTGATATCCCTGTATAGTTTTACATACATAATAATTATCTGAACAGACTGTTTATTTGCTAAAGTTTGCTGACAAGAGACTATTTAATAATCATTAGCGTTTATCATAATATGGAGATTATTAGCTGTACAAAATGTGCTTGTGTCAAAGCACAGCGGAATTCTGTCTGCCTGTTCAAAACAACACAAAGGCATTTGATGTTTCCAAATATTAAACAAAGTTAAACAGTCTCTAGACTGCCATAGGGTACTTGATGTGAATTCTGTGCCACTAATCTAATGATTTTATTGCCAAAAGGACCTGTAAGGCATTGTTCAGAGAGCCTTCATAATAATTAGAGGTTGCAAGAATCAACTATTTAGGACGTTTCCCAAAGTAAGCAGCTCTCTGGATCTTGTTTACAGATACTGACTCAATAAACACATTATTTACTAAATTGGAAATTGCTTGGTATTGACTGGAGAAACGCATATCTTACGCCAGAGGAGTAGCTAGTTCACTTGTCACACAGGAAATCGACGTTGGCACCCCCAATTGTAAACTTTTGTGTGTCACTTTTGCATGTACTCATGGTTTTGTGTGTATATTCTGACTCTAGTAGAGTGTTTCTCCTAATCCCACTTTCAACCTTGTGTGTATCTTAACCCATGTTACTTCTTCTGTACTTCTTAATCCCCTTTACCTCTTGTCTGTTTTCTTAATACTCTTAATCCACTTTTTTATCCCCCACCTACATACACAGTGACATGCATGCATACATAGATATGCAATCACATACATGCAATCACATTCAAACATGGACACACACGGTCACATATACAGACATACAATCACACACAGTCATAACATAATTACATGATTATGCACACAATAACTTACACATACAGCTAGAAACACAGTTAAATATATGCACAAAGATGCACAAAGTCACATGAACATGCACACACATACACACAAGGTCATACATCCAAATGCACCGAGTCAGAATGACACACACATAAGTCAGGTGCACACAGTCAGACACATACACTAAGTAACATACAGTTACATACGCAGACACACAAACATATGCATACAGTTGCACACACTACACACAGTCAAAGGCAGGCACATAGTCACAAAGCGCTACAGGCACACACACAGTCAGACACCAAACACATAATCATAGGCATACAGTCACAAACATAGTCACAGTCATTGATATCCCCAATCACAGTCACAGGCAAACACAGTTACAGTTAACTGCACAGAGTTACAGGCAAACACACAAATACAGTCACACACACAGTTACAGTCACACACAGTTTCAGTAATACACACATACAGTTACAATCACACACTCACAGTTACAATCAAACTCATACAGTCACCAAACCTGCATCCTGGGTCCTACCTTAATGGTCACTGGTGCTGTAGGAGGAGCGGAGGCTGGGACATTCCCTGTTAATTGTGGTTGTGTTAAGCATGGACTGCTTCTTGCTTCCCTCTCATCAAGCAGCTGTTTGCAGGAAGGCATGGCTCAGCCGTGGCTGTCAGAGAGAGTCTTTGTGGCTGCTGCTTCTTTTCCATTTTTTCAGATTGACTATTCTGACCTAAAATGTTCAATTCCGTGGTTAAATGCTGAAAAGTATTATTTTTTGTTGCACACAGTGGGTGGGACCTGTCTAACTAGGGACAGGGACACTGAAGCATTAGAAATACAGGTTTTGTATTCCTAATGCTTTAGTTTTACTTTAAAAGGTCAGTCTAAAGACCATAAGCACTTTGCACTACTGCAAAGTGCATGGTACTTTGACCACTCTCATGTTTATAAAACTTGCTACCAGTATGAGAAATAAAATTGATTGGGTAAAAATTGTAAATTCTGATGATGTCACCAAAGAGGCAGATTGGGGGCGAGGACCTGTGCGGCGTTGGAAATAAGGGGCGTTTTACCCACTTCTAAGGGGGTGTCACGGTTCTCACCATAAAATCCAGACATCCCAAACAGGGGATTTGAACTCTGGAATCTTTCTGCCTTGGTCCTGCTGTCTTGCCTCTGAGCCACACTTCAGCTCATGTTTCAACAAGATGTTAACCTTGCCTTGCCTGCAGGACTAGGGGGCTGGACTTTACCTGTGACTGCTCCTACCTATCTAGCCCACCTGAAGCAGATCATTAATCAGCTGGGTATATAAGCACTGCCTTGCCCTGGGAACTTTGTCACTTCATTGACTCTGGTTCATGATTTTGGTCCCTGTTTCTGCGTATCCAGATTGTGTGTTCTCCAGTTTATTCCTTGGCTCTCATAATTGTTTTCTCTGGCTTTCCACTCTAGTACAAGTACTCTTCTGTTTGTCCTTGCCTGTACCGTGACTTGGAGTTATATCCCTGCACAGCCCAGTGCACAGACTCACAGGCCAGGTGGATTCTTACCTGGTCACCTTGGTCTGTGTTTATTTGCAAGGGTGAGCATAAATCTCTGCCTACCGGACTCCCACCTCAAGTAAACCGTGACAGGGGGCTAAGAGGGGAAAAGCCACTTCATGGTGGTTTTAACACTAGAGGGGCAGGAATACATCTTTGTGTTGCTGATCCTAAAGTGTTCCTTTAATTAATATGTATATATGTGTGTGTGTGTGTGTGTGTGTGTGTGTGTGTGTATATATATATATATATATATATATATATATATATATAAAAAAAATCTGCTCCTCCTATTTCCCCTGTTATTGGTTACTTTTTTTTTCACTTAATCTGAGAACCAAATGGTGGGAAAATGCATGTATTCGTGTGCTGTAAAATATCTTCATAATATTAATATTTTGCAGTACGCTGACTGCCTTATTTTTGGGCCCATTTGGTTCATCCAAATAAGTACTGCAGAAACTATTGCATGGACAAAAAAATTATCCAAACCGAAACTCTATATATAAACGAATTGCAGATCATTCGAAATAACATTTTATTCAGACAGTTCGGTCAAACCAACTGTTTTTGCCATGCACAATGAAAGAATTTACTCCAATATATTCTGTTGTAACGTTGGCTCGGCAGTGACATCAAGGAATTAAGCACCATGATTTTGCTTTCAAACTGTGCTCAAAGACAAGTCACTGCCTGACAATTTAAATCCAGTATAAAAAGCCAGGTATATTAGTTGCAGCTTGCCTGTGTTCACACACTCTTTGCGCTGGATCACAGGGCTTGGGAATGGAGACTCTTAGAAAGAAAGAGAGAGGTATAGTAATATACACCTATAGCATGCATTTTCAATGTACACTTTTATACAGACACACATTCACTAACATACATTTTTATTTTTAACATTTATCAATGGACATTTTTTGTTTATCATCGAATATTAGCTTTTTTTTTCTTTTTTTTTTTTTTTGAATGAGTTTAATGTTATTGACTGGATAAGTGCCTGAGTCTAAAAGACTGCAGGACTAACAGTTATACTAAAGTAAGAATTGTAAATTAATTTCATATCTAAGGCCAGACTAGCTGAATGGAAAGCAAAATTATTGACTGGATAATTGGTTGAGTCTGAGAGACTGGAAGACTAAATGATCTTTAAAAAAAAAAAGCATTGAAAGCCATGTTTCCTTGTTAGCAGATGACTCAAAACTCTGTAAAGTAATACAATGTGAGCAGTATATTACTTTGCTGCACAAGGATTTAGATAGTAGTGAATTACGGATAACAACACGCGAGGAGTTTGGAAGTGTTATAGACAACTAACTAGGCAACAATGTACAATGTCAATCAGCAATTGTTAAGGTCAGCAAGGTTTTGTCATGTATAAAAAGGGGCATTCATTCTTGTAATGAAAATATAATTTTACTCTTTATAAATCAATGATAATACTACATCTGGACTATGCTGTGCACCTGCTCTAAAAAAAAGAAGAAGGATATTATGGCACTAGAAAAATTAACAGGAATGGAACATTTTAGTTATGAAGAAAGGTTATCAAATCCAAATCTGCTTAGTTTAAAAAAAAAAAAAGGCATATCAGAGGGGATATAATAGCATTATGCAAATATATCTGGCCTATACAAACCATTGTCTATTCGTAAACAGAACTATATATAAGACACAAGGTCATCAATTTAGACTGGAAGAAAGATTTAGTCTAAGGCAAAGTAAAAGGTTTATTTTCAGTAAGGATATGGAATTATCTGCCCGAAGAAGTGATTTTATCGGGATCTGTACAGATGTTTAAACAGCAACAGCATGGGAGGGCTGGCAGCCTTAGGTCTGGGGGGCAAAACCAGTCAAGTGGCCCATTGCACCACCAAATCAGTTCACCATCCATGCCCACCTTTTCCTGGTTTTATAACGGATATTGATGTTATGCTAATCAGTAGCTCTTGGCCATACCCGCTCCTTCAGGGCTCGGACTTTCAATGTTGTCAGAGCGCAGGCTGAGAATCTCTGAGCCTGTGCTCTGACTCACTAACTGAGTGCCGGAACCACGAGGGAGAGGATATAATCTGACTGTACCTTCTGCTGGTGCGCACCAGTGGATCACCACCGAATCGTTTAAATTGAATATGCTGGTGTCCCCAACTTGTGAGCTGTGTTGGCCGCCGGGTGCCTCTGTTGTCATGGCACCCTGCGTGACCGCACAGCTTGCACACCCCAACGGCTGGCCCTGCTGACACACACTGATGTTACTACTTAGAAATCCCTCAATATTAATACAGACATCAGAGTAAACACCAATAAACTGTGGAAACAGAGCTGATCCCCCCCAAATTTATAAAGGTTTGCTTAGTGGATTTGTTGTAAGATTAAATCATGCCTCCTCCTCTCTCTCCCCCATGCGCTGCTCTGTAGGCTGGGAGGAAGTTAAGAGTAATCACATTCTTCCAGCACAGCGCCACCTGTGGCTGCATGGGGAACAGCTGTTTAATGTAATGCTTGCAGGACGGCCAGCTGCCGCAGAACCTCTTTGTTCCCGTCTCTGCAAAGGGCTCCAGGCACTGCTTGTTGTGAGTGTGAGCCACTGTAAATTAGGGGCAGAGGGCACTTGCACTGCAGTAAAGACGGGTCTGGGCAGGAGGAGAGTGCAGTGCAATCAGTGCACTTCCCTCTTGTGGGTCACCAGTAGACTGGTGCACCTGCCCAGGATCAGAGCAGGTGCAAGGATTTTTGCCGCCATAGACAAGATAAAAATTTGCCGCCCCCCCCCATGTGACATCACAATGCCCCACCCATATGATCTGCCATATGAACTAACGCCAGTGCTGCACACAGTGTGTGTTTACATTAAAAAGCCTGCAGGGACCGGCTATAGACACCAGAACCACTTCATTAGGCTATAGTGTCCCTTTAATGTGAGGTAAATTATAGATTAGTGTCACTAATAATATACTAGATTGCCTACTTACAACCAGATGAGGATAATGATGGGTTGCAGTTTGGCTCCACTGGTCTGGTGTAGAACAGGATCTCTGGAGGCTGTTTGCAACTGTGGTCACAAAATTCAATGTTCTGAGAGAATTGGAAGCAGCTCAATATTTTGGGGGCCCCTTACACAGCTCAAGGTCTGGGCCCCAGGGCCTGACGGTGGGTATGCCCATAAGGCCCACTCATAAGTCCACTTATATGTTCCACCCACCCATGAGTTCGCTCACAGGGAGTGGAGTGTGTAGGGGATGTGTTATGTGTTATTGTAGAGGATATAATATGTGTGCATCAAAAAAGAACAGATAAGCTTGCAAAATCTATTAAGAGAAATATGAATAATTTTGATTATTTTGATTTATGGAGAACGATCAATCCTGATTCATTGGAATACACATTTTTCTCGCATGTACACTTGTCTTACTCTCGAATTGATATGGTTTGGGGAAACTCAATAGCATTAACAAATATTAAGTATTGTAAGATACTCGATAATACCTGGTCAGATCACAGTATTAATATGTGGGAGATGAAAAAACAATGGATCAGGATTAACCAGGAAACCTGGCGTATGAATGATAATTTGTTAAAATCTAAGACAAATATTGAGATATTGGAAAAACAAATTGAAAGTTTTTTTTCTGAAAATGATCCAAATGATACCTCATTCAAAAATAATTGGTGTGCATTTAAATCTACTATTAGAGGCAATATAATAAGCATACAAACTAGATATAAGGCAGAAAATAATAAACTTTTTTTTGGTATTTCAAGACGAATTAAAAAAGGCCTCAAATAAGAACAAGCAGTCTCCCTCTAAAGAAAATGCGGATTCTCTGAAAAAAAATCAGAATAAAATCAATAATTTTCTTATAGAAAAGAACGCAAAGGTTATGAATAAATTAAAAGCTAATCATTACTATAAAGGGAATCGAGCAGATAGGATCATGACTAAAAAATTAAGAGAGAAAATCGGATCCAATAAAATAGTAAAGATAGTGGATGAGGAAGGGGTTTATTTGGACCCAAAAAAATAGGTGAGAGATTTAATAAATATTATGAGGCTTTGTATAATTTAACCCCTTCGTCAAAAAATGAAGAGGACTATCTGAGTAAAATCAATACACCTAAACTCACGGTAGAGCAAAGAAATAAGCTAAATGATCCTATTACAGTTCAAGAAGTGGAGGCAGCAATAAACAACTTAAAATCAGATAAGACGCCAGGTCCAGATGGCTTTCCAAATATATTCTATAAATCTTTTAAAAACTATATAGCTAGCCATTTAACTAATATGTTTAACGAAATAGGTTCAGTAGGTAAATTTCCTACCGAGATGTTGAGAGCAAATATCCTTCCAATTCTTAAAGTAAATAAAGACCCTTTAAAAGTGGAAAACTACAGACCTATTTCGTTAATCAATACAGATGTAACGATATTTTCATCAGTTTTGGCTCATAGATTAAAGGGACTCATGGATAAGATTATAAAAAATGATCAAATCGGTTTTGTACAGGGGAGAGACCCAGTAGATAACACTAGAAGATTATTAGACCTGATAGATGCAGCTCAAAGAAATAAAAAATCTTTATTTATACTGGCAGTAGATGCCGAGAAAGCTTTCGACTGGGTCGGTTGGGTCTTTTTAAAGAAAACTCTGGAAAAATTTGGCATTCAGGGATGGATGCTCAAAGCAATATTGGCACTATATGAAGGTCCAAAAGCAAGAACAGTGGCCCCAAATATATGTGCAGATTGGTTTACACTAAAAAATTTAACGAGACAGGGCTGTCCTCTATCGCCCATCTTATTTATTATGACAATGGAGATTCTAGCTATTAATATAAGAAATAATTCTCGAATTAAAGGCTTTAGCTATAGTGAGAAAGAATTTAAATGAAACCTATATGCAGACGATCTGATTTTGACCCTAACCGACCCTGTCGAATCGCTTGGTGCCTTGATGGAAGAGGTAGATAAATATAGTCTGATTTCAAATGATAAAATTAATGTAACTAAATCTACTTTTATAGCTATAAACATTTCTAGAGAATGTAGTCTATATATAAAAGATAAATACAAATTTAATTGTGATAAAAATACAATATCTTATTTGGGAATAACGCTTACTGATGATCTAAAAGATATGATGCAAACACATTTTTTAAAAACATTTAGATCAACTCATGAGTCATTAAAACGATGGAGACAAACTGAATTATCTTGGTGGGGTATAATTAATTTGGTTAATTCATATTTACTCCCTAAATGGTCCTATCTATTTCGTATGATCCCCTTGAGAATGCCACAACCCTGGTTATCTATGATACAACGAGATATAAATAATTTCATTTGGAAAGGAAAAAGGCAGAAGGGTAGGATGCAGAAGGGTAGGAAAGGTGGGATAAATTTTCCAAATGTCAATATAACCTATTTAGCTAATATGATGTTCCATATATATAAAACGCAACTTATAAGTTCTGAGGAAGTGGGCTGGTATCAATTAGAAAAGGAGATGACAGAAACGGACAAACTGTATCAATTAATTTGGTTAACTAAACAAGATGAAAGAATTAAGAAGGTGTGTTCTTCAAATAATTGTTTGAAATCAATTTTGAAGGAATGGGAAAAGCTGAGGACTAATTGCGGAATAAGTGATAAAATATTGGGAAACTTTAACTTTAGTATTATACAATTAAGGATGAAAGATTTAAATATAAGTGTATGGACAGGGAAAGGTATTAATTTTATAAACCAAATAATATTGGGAGATAAAATCAAATCATTCCAAAATTTGATACAAGAATTTTCGCTACCCAGGCAGTAGTGGTATAATTATCTAAGAATCAGAGGTTCCATCAAACAGTATTTGATATATCAACCCATAGAGGGAATAGAAGATCTGATATCTTTATTAAAAAATGAGAATGTACCGCAAATAGTTTCAAAGGCAAGGAGTGCTCTTCTACAAATTGAGGCACCTATTATGAATGTAAATATTCAGAAATGGAGTAATGAATTAAATATACAGATTTCTAAGACTGAATGGGACCAAGTATTATTCCAGACAGGTAAAATAATACATTGTTTGAGCCTTCTGGAGGTATTATTTAAACTAATGGACCGTTGGTATTTAGTTCCCACCAGAATGGCCAAAATGTATATCTCTTATTCTCCAATGTGTTGGAGATGTAATGAGAAAGAGGGGACTTTTGGTCATATATGGTGGGAATGTAGTAAGGTTAAAAACTTTTGGTATATGGCATTTGAATCATTGGAGTATATTACAGAGACAAATATCCCTAGAGGACATCATAATGGTTTATTTCACTTAAACCTACAATCACTACAATTTAAAGAAAAAATCATATATGTCCACTTTGTTGCTGCAATAAAAATAATAATAGCAAGGAATTGGAAGAGTAGTGTGAACTTTACACAGAACCAATTATATTTACAAGTCCAATATCAATTAACTATGGAGGCCTTGGGATATCAGTCAGTAAAAATTAGAGAAGTCAGTAATTTCTGGAAAAAAAAAATGGAGAGATTGACTATATAAATTCCTGGACAAAATAATTAGGATAATATTGTATTTTTTTTTTTTCCTTTTCTTTTTTAAATATGAGTCAATGATATAGTGGCCCATTGATGTTCCCCAAGTAGGGTTTGCAATGCATAACAGTGTTTGTTTTTGTAATGTGTGTTAAGTCTATCACAGTAATCAAATTGTAAGAAGTTAAATAGTTAAGAAGTGGTGCTATATATATAAGTGAATGAGGATGATTTGTATGGTTAAATATAATGTACTCTAAATTAAAAATATGGATTTATTGCATGTAATAATTGTAATGAGCACAAGATAAGTAATATGGGTTAAGTCTATCACAGTATCAAGATGTAAGAAGTTAAATAGTTAAGAAGTGGTGCTATATATTTAAGCGAATGAGTATGGATAAATATAATCTATTTTAAATTAAAAATATGGATTTATTGCATGTAATAATTGTTATGAGCACAAGTGGAATAACCACGAATTATGAATATGGTAATGTGTTAGTCTTATGTCCTCTCCAATTTGAGGAAAATGATCACTGTGCACTTTATATATATATTACTGTAGATAGTATTGTTATGTAAGTCTGTCTGTCTGTTAAAAATGAAATAAATTATATTAAATAATATGTGTGCTTATTGTATGTAGTGTATAGGGATACCAGTTTGTGTAGGTGATGCATTGTGTTTGTGTGTAGTGGAAGCAGTGTGTATTTGTGTATAAGGAATGTATTGTGTGTTTCTGGTTGTGTGTAAGGGATGCATTGTGTGAATCTGTGTTTCTATGCATACGGGATGCAAGGTGTGTGTCTGTATGTGTGTGCATTGAGTGTAAGAGATGCATTGTGTTTCTGTGTGTATGTAAGAAAAGCAGTGTGTGTGTTTGCATTTGTGTGTAAGGGTTTGCATTGTGTGTTTCTGTGTGTGTGCAAATTATGCATTGCCTTTGTGTGTAAGGGTTGCATTGTGTGTTTCTCTGTGTGTAGGGATGCATTGTGTGTTTCTGTGTATGTATAGGGATGCATTGTGTGTGTGTGTGCACGTAGTGTGAATGAGCTCCCTGTCTTGCCCCCTGTCCTATAGATCTGTCCCTTCTGTCCTTTAGAGCTCTCCCCTGCCCCTTAGTTGTCTCTCCTCTCCTCCACCCTCCCCTAGCGGTCTCTTCTCACACTCCCCCCCTCCACCCTCCCTGTGTTCTTCTCACTCCCCCCCTGTGTTCTTTTCACTCCCCCCTCCATGTGTTCTTCTCACCCCTCGTGTTCTTCTTACTTCCCCCTTATTCTTCTTACTCCCCCACATGTTCTTCTTACCCCCTTCTTCTTCTACTTTCTCCCCCTTCTTCTTACCCCCTCCTACTTCTTCTTACTCCCCCTAATTCTTATTACCCCCACTTCTTCTTCTTACTCCCCCTTCTTCTTCTTACTCCCCCTTCTTCTTCATACACCCCCTTCTTCTTATTACCCCCTTCTTCTTACTCTCCCCATTCTTCTTACTCCCCCCTCTTCTTATTACCTCCCTCTTTTTCTTACCCCCTTTCTTCTTCTTACCCCCTTTTCTTCTTCTTAATCCCCTCTTTTTCTTATCTCCCCTCCTGTCAGGGTACCTGAGGTCTCTACCTCCGAGAGAGGTAGAGACTTAGTCGTTCATCCATCCGGACGGCCTGATTTCCCTCTTCCTCGCGGTCCATCCGGTCATGCAAAGCCGGCCGCGAGGGAGTGACTCCCTTTTATAGCATGACGCCCGGAGGTCGACATCAGGACGTCAACCCGGAACGACCTGTCACTCAATTGGTTCAGGACCAATCAGGACTCGTCGGAGGTGTGTCTACTTATCTGAACAGGGCATTTAACAGTGCTTCTTTCATTAGCTCATTGCCCTGTCGTGGTTCTAGCTTGTTCTAGTCCCTCAGTGCTCGTGTTTTCTAGTTATCCCTTTTGGTTTTGACCCGGCTTGTTTGCTCTATTCTGCTTATCTCTGTTACCCTTGATTCGGCTTGTCTATCGCTTACCTGTCTTCTGTTACCCTCGACCTCGGCTTGTCTTTGACTATTCTCTACTGTACTATTTACGTTAGTCCGGCCATTCTAAGGTCCGGTATACGTATCTGGCTACTGTTTGTACTCTGCGTGTTGGATCCCTGTCCCGATCCTGACATTACGACAGGGCCAATGGATCCTGCAAGTACAAACAGTCAGCTTGGTTCTCCTGATCCTAGGTTTGAAGCCATGGATCACAGAATGGATCAGATGGCGCTAGCGCTACAGGCATTATTATCTCGTGCCAATAATCCACCAGAGGAGTTACGTACTACTCCTATCTCTCCTGTAGGTTCAGGCCTAGAGGTAGCCACTGTAGGTGCTTCTTCTCGCATTACCCCACCAGTACGTTATGGTGGTGCTCCTGAGAAGTGTTGTGGTTTTTTAAACCAAATTAGTATCCACTTTGAATTGCAACCTCGCTCCTATCCTACGGATAGGGCAAAGGTGGGATTTATTATCACCTTACTCATTGAGAAGGCTCTGAGATGGGCCAATCCACTATGGGAGAACGATAACCCCTTAGTATATAACTATAACGCATTTGTAGCTGCTTTTAGAAGAACTTTTGACCCTCCAGGTAGAAAGGTTAATGCAGCCAGATTACTGTTACGCCTGAGACAGGAGAACCGAACACTTGTGGATTATGCACTAGAGTTCAGGTCTCTGGCGTCAGAGGTCAAGTGGAATGAGCAGGCGTATATGGACGTATTTTTGAATGGGCTATCAGATGTAATCCTTGACGAGGTTGCTACTAGAGAACTTCCTGAGAATTTAGAGGATTTAATTTAGTTCATTTCTCGTATAGATGAACGTTTAAGAGAGAGACAGAACACTTGAGAGAGGAACCGGAGATCTTCCTTTAGGTTAGCTCCCGCATTTCTAAGTCCTGACTCCACGGTCTCATTGCTCCCTGAACCTATGCAGGTAGGCTATACCCGCCTCTCTGAGGAGGAGAGACAGTACAGGAGAAAGGAGGGGTTATGTATGTACTGTGGAGCCAGAGGTCATTTACTCTCGAACTGTCCTAACCGCCCGGGAAACACTCGCACCTAAGTTTCTCTAGAGGACAGGCCTTGGGTGTTTCTATTTTGTCCTCTACTCCTAATTATAAAGATCACAGGCTTCTGCTACCAGTTTCCTTAACCTGGGAGAAGGAAGTGGTAAAGGCTAGGCCTTGATAGATTCCGGAGCTGCTGAGAATTTTATCGACCAAGCCTTTGCTACTAGACACAATATCCCATCCCAGTTAAGGGAGACACCCTTGGCCGTTGAGGCCATAGATGGTAGACCATTACTGGACCCCGTTATCTTTCGTGAGACCATACCCATTAACTTAAATGTTGGTATCCTACACGTGGAGAATTTATCTCTCATGCTCATTTCGTCCCCTTCTGTTCCCATAGTTATGGGGTATCCATGGTTGAAGAGACATAACCCGATTATCGATTGGGAATTAGGGGAGATACTCTCGTGGGGTCTGAGCTGCCAGGAGAAGTGTTTACGCAGGGTTTCTCCATTGGCCAATATTAATACACCAGGTAGTTCTACTCAATCCACAGAGAGACAGATACCGCCCCTGTACCAAGACTTAAAGGCAGTATTCGACAAGAAGAATGCCGATTCATTACCTCCACACAGGTCATTTGATTGTAAAATTAAACTTCTACCTGGTACTATGCCTCCGAGGGGTAATGTATATCCTTTATCTGTTCAGGAGAACTCTGTTCTAGAGGAATATATCCGTGAGAATTTAGAGAAAGGATTCATTAGGAGGTCTTCTTCTCCTGCCGGGGCTGGGTTCTTTTTCGTTAAAAAGAAGGATGGCACGCTGAGGCCTTGTATTGATTACCGAGGTTTGAATAAAATAGCTATCAGAAATGCCTATCCTATCCCATTGATTACCGAGTTGTTTGATTGTCTTAAGGGCTCCAAAATCTTCACCAAATTAGATCTCAGAGGGGCATATAATTTGGTGAGAATCCAGCATGGACACGAGTGGATGACGACGTTCAATACTCGGTATGGCCATTATGAATACACAGTTATGCCATTTGGACTTTGTAATGCTCCTGCAGTATTTCAGGATTTGATTAATGAGGTACTTAGGGAGTTTCAACATGATTGTGTTATTGTCTACCTGGACGACATACTGATACACTCTAGGGAGATTGAGACTCACCATAGACAAGTCAGAAAGGTACTACACAAACTTCTGCAACATGGTCTATACTGTAAATTGGAGAAATGCAGCTTTGACCAGTCGCAGATAGACTTTCTTGGTTACGTGATTTCTGGGGAAGGCTTTAAAATGGACCCTGACAAACTCCAGTCTATTTTAGATTGGCCATTGCCTAAAGGACTCAAGGCGATTCAGAGGTTTATTGGTTTTTCCAACTATTATAGGCGCTTCATTAAGGGATACTCTTCTATCATCTCACCTATTACCAATATGACCAAACAAGGGGCTGATACTAAGACTTGGTCTACGGAGGCTCTTGTTGCGTTCAAGACTCTCAAAGAACTTTTTGCCTCTGCTCCCATTCTAGTCCACCCTGATACGACTCTGCCGTTCTTACTCGAGGTCGATGCCTCTGAGACGGGAGTTGGTGCTGTTCTGTCTCAAAGGTTAGGGGTGGACAAACCGTTACACCCTTGTGGGTTCTTCTCTAAGAAATTATCTGGGCCTGAAAGCAGATATGACATCGGTGATAGGGAACTGTTAGCGGTCATTAAGGCTTTAAAGGAGTGGAGACATTTACTAGAAGGGACATTACACCCTGTTACTATTTTAACGGATCATAAGAACTTGTCTTATATTGGGGAGGCTAAGCGCCTGTCCGCCAGGCAAGCTCGTTGGTCCTTGTTCCTTACTCACTTTAATTATGTACTTACTTATAGACCTGGTTCTAAGAACTCTAAAGCCGATGCTTTGTCTCATCAATATGAACCGCTCACTATAACTGAGCCAGTCCTTTCCTCGATAGTTCCTAAGGGTAACATCATCGCTAACACGAATCTCAGGATTCACTCTCCGTTGCTTACAGAGATCATGAAATTACAGCATCTTGCGCCCAAACAGACTCCTGGGGATCGACACTTCGTTCCCACCACTCTCCAACTAGAAGTGTTACGCTGTTTCCATAACAGCAAGGTGGCTGGGCATCCTGGCATTCGCAAGACGTATGCTTTGATCTCTAAAGATTTCTGGTGGCCTGATTTACGTAAAGATATTAAAGAATTCATCGGGGCGTGTGAAGTTTGTACCAAGACTAAGCTTCCTCATTCGCTTCCATGCGGATTTCTGCACCCTTTAGAGGTCCCTGAAAAGCCATGGTCCTGTTTGGCTATGGACTTCATTGTTGATTTGCCTATCTCTAAAAAGCAGACTGTTATCCTCACTGTGGTGGACAGATTTACTAAGATGGCTCACTTCATTCCCTTACCTAAACTCCCATCTTCGCCCGAATTAGCAGAGATATTCGCTAGGGAGATCTTCCGTTTACATGGGATACCTTCCCAAATTGTATCTGACAGAGGTTCCCAATTTGTTTCCCGTTTTTGGAAATCCTTCTGCTCTCAACTAGGCATCAAATTGAATTTTTCTTCTGCCTACCATCCTCAGTCCAATGGAGCTGCTGAACGCACCAACCAAAAAGTTGAACAATATCTACGTTGTTTCGTTTCTGAACACCAGGACGATTGGGTCGGTTTGATTCCTTGGGCGGAGTTTGCACACAACAATCTCGTTTGTGATTCTACGCATTCTAGCCCCTTCTTCATGAATTATGGCTTTCATCCTTCCATTCTTCCTTCGGAGTCTTCTTCCCAAGGGGTACCGTCGGTTGATGTCCATGTTGCCAATTTGAGGAAGTTGTGGGATCAGACTCGACAAATTCTTCTGCACAATTCTATGCTGGTGAAAAAACACGCTGACAAACGTAGAAGGGCAGCACCGGTGTTTGCTCCAGGCGATAGAGTATGGCTAAGTACTAGAAACATTCGGTTAAAAGTGCCTTCCATGAAGTTCGCTCCTCGGTATATTGGACCTTACAGGGTGTTGGCTCAAATTAACCCAGTTGTGTATCGTCTAGCTTTGCCTACTACCTTACGTATTCCTAACTCGTTCCATGTTTCGTTGCTGAAACCACTAGTTTGTAACAGATTCTCCTCCACGATCGCCCCTCCTCGCTCTGTTCAGGTGGAGGGTCAGGAGGAGTATGAGGTCAATTCCATCGTCGATTCTCGAATCTCCCGGGGGAAAGTACAATATCTGGTCGATTGGAGAGGATATGGTCCTGAGGAGAGAAGTTGGGTACCTCAGGAGGATGTTCATGCTCCCCGTCTCCGCAGGGCATTTCACTCTCGCTTCCCTTCTCGTCCTGGTTACTTCCACCCGGTGGACGTATCTGAGAGGGGGGGTACTGTCAGGGTACCTGAGGTCTCTACCTCCGAGAGAGGTAGAGACTTAGTCGTTCATCCATCCGGACGGCCTGATTTCCCTCTTCCTCGCGGTCCATCCGGTCATGCAAAGCCGGCAGCGAGGGAGTGACTCCCTTTTATAGCATGACGCCCGGAGGTCGACGTCAGGACGTCAACTCGGAACGACCTGTCACTCAATTGGTTCAGGACCAATCAGGACTCGTCGGAGGTGTGTCTACTTATCTGAACAGGGCATTTAACAGTGCTTCTTTCATTAGCTCATTGCCCTGTCGTGGTTCTAGCTTGTTCTAGTCCCTCAGTGCTCGTGTTTTCTAGTTATCCCTTTTGGTTTTGACCCGGCTTGTTTGCTCTATTCTGCTTATCTCTGATACCCTTGATTCGGCTTGTCTATCGCTTACCTGTCTTCTGTTACCCTCGACCTCGGCTTGTCTTTGACTATTCTCTACTGTACTACTTACGTTAGTCCGGCCATTCTAAGGTCCGGTATACGTATCTGGCTACTGTTTGTACTCTGCGTGTTGGATCCCTGTCCCGATCCTGACACCTCCTTACTCCCCCCCACCCCCTCTTCTTACTCCCCCCGCCCTCCCCCCTCTTCTTACTCCCCTCTTTTTCTTATCTCCCCTCCTTACTCCCCTCCCCCTCTTCTTACTCCCCCCTACCTCCTCCCCCTCTTCTTACTCCCCCCTCCCTCCCTTCTTACTCCCCCCTCCCTCCCTTCTTACTCCCCCTTTTCTTACTCCCCCCTCCCCTCCTTCTTCTTACTCCCCCTTCCCCCTCTTCTTACTCCCCCCTCCATCCTCCCTCCCTTCTTACTCCCCCCTTTTCTTACTCCCCCTCCCTTCCTTCTTCTTCTTACCCCCCCTCCCTTCCTTCTTCTGTAGCGTGGCCGAGCTGCTCTCTGGTCCGCGTTGCCCGGCCGGAGTAATAGGAAGGTGCACGCTCAGTGTGCACTTCCTGTCAGTCCGGCCGGTTACAGGAAACAGAAACTCCTGTTCCGCGCGGAGTTTCTGTTTCCTGTAACCGGCCGGACTGACAGGTAGTGCACACTGAGTGTGCACCTTCCTATCACTCCGGCCGGGCACCGCGGACCGGAGAGGAGCTCGGCCACGCTACAGGGGAGGGAAGGGGAGGGGAGAAGCTGCAGCCGCCTGAGGCTCTTTACAGAGTGCTCAGGCGGCTGCAGCATTTAAAGGGCCAGCCTGCCGTGGCCGGTCTTAAAAGGATTTAGGGCGGCCTGGGGGGCAATTGCCTCCCTGCCCCCCGGCCCAGCCCGCCCCTGAGCAACAGGCTGAATACGTGCCAAAACACAATATTCACAGAAGTAGTTTTTAATTTGATAGGTAATGGCTTCTTCCAAAGCAAGATCTGACTGCCATTCCGGAGTCAAGAAGAAATGTTTTCCTAGTTCGTGTAAGGCAAGGGAGGCTAATTTCACCACAATATAATCACTGTCCTGCTTAAGACAGTACTGTAGAACAACAAATACATAGTGTATGCACTTATGATGTATGACTTGGCTAAAAAGATAGTAAATGTAACACCAGTCATTAAAACTAGTAAATGATATCTTCCATTGCTCTGCTCCAGAAAAAGCAATCAATATGTACTAAAGTCCAGCCTCTGCCTTAGCTTTTCTTCTTTCTTTCATATACCACCCAACACGAGCCTGCAAAAACTCAACAGCAGGCTCCTAGAAATGGCTTGACTGTAGAGATATCCAGGATACTTACAAGAATGGAAAACATTAGGATTCACTACTTTGAGCCGCAGGGGTCTAGTTCCATTGTTTGCAGTTCCTTCTTGCAGAGAGCTGAATAGCAATCACAGTTCACACCAGTAACCATTAAGACAGCTGAGACATTATCATCTCAACTTATGGCAGAACTCTTTTTGACTGCCTCTATTCCTCTAGTACAGGCTTCCCTAAACTCTGGCCCTCCAGATGTTGCTGAACTACAACTCCCATGATTCTATGAATGAAATAGGCTGAGAATCATGGGAGTTGTAGTTCACCAACATCTTGAGGGCCGGAGTTTGGAGAAGCCTGCTCTAGTAGCTTAACCATACCCAGAGATCGAAGAGCATTTAGACCTGGCAGAAGAGAAATAGCCTTCCTCGAAGCCACAGAACAGTGGTGGAACTATTGTAGAGAGGGCCCTGGTGCAAGCAGGGCTGCCATCAGGGGGTGACAACCATGACTGTTGTCATGGGTCCGGCGGCCCTGGGGGGCCCGGCCGCCTGGGCGGGGAGAGACAGCCGAGGAGAGTAGAGGAGATTAGAGGCATCCGCTCCCATCATCCCCAGCCACCCTCCTGCAACTTAAAGGTAAGGAAGAGGAGGGTGGCTGAAAAATTAGGTGTATGTGTGTATGTATATCAAAATATATGTATGTCTGTTTGTCAGTATGTATGTCAGTATGTATGTGTGTATCTATCTATCTATCTATGTCTATGTATGTTTGTTTGTGTATGTATGTCAGTATGTATGTCTGTGTGTGTGTGTGTGTATGTATGCCTGTATGTATGTATATATCTATCAGTATGTATGTCTGTGTGTGTATATATGCCTGTATGTATGTATATATCTATCAGTATGTATGTCTGTGTGTCTATATATGCCTGTATGTATGTATATATCTATCAGTATGTATGTCTGTGTGTGTATATATGCCTGTATGTATGTATATATCCATCAGTATGTATGTGTGTATGTCAGTATGTATGTATGTATGTATGTCTGTATGTACAGTTGCAAGAAAAAGTATGGGAACCCTTTGGAATGATATGGATTTCTGCACAAATTGGTCATAAAATGTGATCTGACCATCATCTAAGTCACAACAATAGACAATAACAGTCTGCTTAAACTAATAACACACAAAGAATGAAATGTTGCCACGTTTTTATTGAACACACCATGTAAACATTCACAGTGCAGGTGAAAAAAGTATGTGAACCCCTAGACTAATGACATCTCCAAGAGCTAATTGGAGTGAGATGTCAGCCAACTGGAGTCCAATCAATGAGATGAGATTGGAGGTGTTGGTTACAGTTGCCCTGCCCTATAAAAAACATACCAGTTCTGGGTTTGCTTTTCACAAGAAGGATTGCCTGATGTGAATGATGCCTCGCACAAAAGAGCTCTCAGAAGACCTACGATTAAGAATTGTTGAATTGCATAAAGCTGGAAAGGGTTTGCAGGAGAACTTAAGGCCATCTGTCTACCAGCTGAAGCTCAACAGAAGATGGGTGTTGCAACAGGACAATGACCCAAAGCATAGAAGTAAATCAACAACAGAATGGCTTAAACAGAAGAAAATACGCCTTCTGAAGTGGCCCAGTCAGAGTCCTGACCTCAACCCGATTGAGATGCTGTGGCATGACCTCAAGAAAGCGATTCACACCAGACATCCCAAGAATATTGCTGAACTTAAACAGTTCTGTAAAGAGGAATGGTCAAGAATTACTCCTGACCGTTGTGCACGTCTGATCTGCAACTACAGGAAACGTTTGATTGAAGTTATTGCTGCCAAAGGAGGTTCAACCAGTTATTAAATCAAAGGGTTCACATACTTTTTCCACCTGCACTGTGAATGTTTACATGGTGTGTTCAATAAAAACATGGCAACATTTCATTATTTGTGTGTTATTAGTTTAACCCCTTAAGGACACATGACATGTGTGACATGTCATGATTCCCTTTTATTCCAGAAGTTTGGTCCTTAAGGGGTTAAACAGACTGTGATTGTCTATTGTTGTGACTTAGATGATGATGAGATCACATTTTATGACCAATTTGGGCAGAAATCCATACCATTCCAAAGGGTTCACATACTTTTTCTTGCAACTGTATATCAGTATGTATGTGTATGTATGCCATTATGTATGTATGTATGTCTGATTGTATGTCTGTATGTCAGTTTGTCAGTATGCGAGTATGTATGTACGTCAGTGTATTTCTGTATGTATGTGTGTGTGTATCTGTATCTCCTAATGCATGTGTGTGTCTGTATATGTGTGTGTGTGTATGTTTCAGTATGTGTGTGTCAGTATGCCTGTATGTGTGTATGTCTTTCAGTATTTGTGTATCTTTCTGTGTGTGTCTTTGTCCTTTTGTGTCTGTGTGTGTATTCCTGTGAGCGGGATTTGAAAGGCGGGATTTGGAGGCGGGGACCCGGGGCCCAGATAGGGGCCCCAAAATTTCTGACGGTGGCCCTGAATGGGCTACAGCACCTGACGGGCCCCTGATCAAAGATGATCTCTAGGTGGCCTTAAGTGCATAGTCCACCTGGACAGGCCTCTTGAGCTTGCAAGGGCACAGGTTTCGCCACTGGGTCATGGTGCAATCACACTGGTCCCAACGGCAGTACTTATGCCACTGCCACAAAGACTCTGTAAAGCAGCAACGACTTTAATCACATTTTGAGAATATTATTGCCTCTTCACAATCCTCTTCTCCCAGTTTCACAGAAAAATTCTGCATTCTGTATCAGGAAGTCGGAACGATGTTACTGTGTCTTTCAATGTCTTTCAATGCTTGCATACCCAAATCATACAAATCTGAAAAAGAACATGCAGGATATCAGAAAACCCGCTAATAATGAATATATATCTAAAATTATTGGATGTATTAATTCAATTCAGCAATATACACACATGCTTTATCTATAAATTATGATTTTAATGATTAGAACAGTTTACAGTACACCTCTAATCCCTCTAAATATGTATATATAAAATAACATATAGCTACCATATATTTGCTTATTTTAACCAATTGAAAAACGAAAACAATAAATGTGAAAAGGTTTGGACACCCTTTTAGTAAATACTTAGCAGCACTGCCTTTGGCGGAAATCACAGCCAAATACATTTTGTGTAGGAATGTTTTCCTGTTAATCCTTATATAATGCTTCTAGTTCAGAAATATGTTTAGGCTGGTACTGTATGTTTGAGACCAAACTGCAAATTTCTAGCGACAATGAATATCATTCAAAACCTAAATCTTTTATTTCTTGAAAGAGTTCATGGTGTGTTTTCGATGATTGTACAATTCTCTAGTGTGAACTGAGCTTAGGTTTTTGTGTGCAAAGGCTGGCCTTGCAAAGTTATTGGGAAGGTTTTTACTCCTGATTGTACAGTCCAAATTGTATGTTTAAATGATTTACTATTTTCTTTAACATTAATAAATACATTACAACATTTTAATAAAATACCAATAATGCATAATTAGTGTTTACTGATTTAATATTATAAACACAGTCATCATTATTAGATGTTACAGTTGCAAACACTGACACCTAGTGGCATTAATGAGGACATTTATGCAGCCTACCATTATCCAAAAGTACAAATTAGCACTTAGTCAAGTAGTTTGGAGAACGTTTATTTATTTTAATATTTTTTTGTATGTATTGTACTGTTGATTACATCAAAGTCATATATTTGTGCTATTGATTGAATACAAATGTGTAAATTCTGCCTTTACATAGAGTTGGCAGTGTTTACATTGGTGCCTAGTAACACCTCTAGAGGCTGTCACTCAATCGGCCACTAGAGGTGCTTCCTAGTCCTTAGTCCAGTTCTGCACAATGAACTTGCGTCTAGTATCTACACGCTCTGCATGGAGGCACTGAACATTTTCCCTAAAGATGCACTTATTACATGTTCTACAGCTGTCCATGAGTGGTTTTGCTCCTCTTCCTGAGTTGTATTTCAAAGCTGTTGTATACAGCAGGCACATACTCCAAGGAATACATGTATAAAGTGGAACTATGAGTCAAAAATGTGGTTCTTTGTTGAGCTCATTTGCAAATGCCTACACAGAATCCCTTGCAGTAATGAGAGTACTGTTAAAGTGAGATTTCTGTGGGAAAATCAAGTTTTATGGCTTGACTAGTGTGTGTATTTGTGTTTAGCAATGTATTATGGTGTAGTAGTGATGGTGGATACTCCAATGCGTTTACATATCTGAATCGTTGGAATATCCACCATCTGTACCACTGCAAATATAGAGAGATGGGGATTATGCCATCTATGCTTAATACAGCAGAGCTCCTTTTTGCTCTAAAAAGTGTGAGTGTGTTTCTGGCACAGCATTACATTTTATTTCTCTGTTACAATACATATTGCACTATTATTTTTTGTTGTTTCTTTCTTTTTAAGATATTTGATACTGTCCCGACTTCGTATTGACCTCGTGATTTCTGGTATCCTGACCTGGCTTCGTATTGACTTTGTGATTTCTGGTATCCTGACCCAACTTTGTCTTGACTCAGTATTACAGTATTTCTGTAATCATGACCTTGATTGATCTTGACCCTGTTTCTTGCTTTATTAATACGTTAAGTCCGGCCATTCTAAGACTCAGTAATATGTCTTTTGGATCCACCTTTTGTGGGTTTCCACTTTTCTGCATGTTGGGATAAGACTCGCATGAAATTGTTAAGATTGTCTGCTGCCTTTTGTTGTAGTATATAGTGGGTACCTTCCTCCTACATTTTTGTATTTAGACAAGAATATATGACAAAATGTTGAAATCTACTACATGTAGTTATTACATGTAGCTAATATAAAACAAGATTTTCTTGCTGATGGCAAGGTGAGTGTTGATGTTGAAGGTTGGTGTGGGTTAGACAAGTGCTCCCATGCCATCCAGGTTTGCGGGGTTCTAAGAAAATCCCTAGATTTTCTCAAACACTCCAGTTTTTGACAAAATAATGGATACAGCACAATGCTGACATAAATTTGACAGGCAAAGAAAATGTTTAAGATATCATCTTTATTATTTTCACAATTTTAGTCTGAATTGTTCAATACAATCAGAATGGTTTTTTTTTTTCTGTGCTCAAAGATGTGGAGTTCGTAGCGGAATTAATAACAATATCATAAACTAAGCATGCAGCTACCGCCATATAACACTCACCAGCAAAATACTGTCAGAATTTAGCAAGTATGCATATATCTGCTTCAAGGGTTTTCTACATTTTTTTTGTTCCTCATGATCTATACGAGTATTTTAGTTTCCAACTCTGTGGGAACGAAAGCATCCCACTTTACAAATTCCAACCACACACTCAGTACAGCTGACAATTGTCTGGTCTAAAATGTTATTTTAATAGACTGATGGCCAGGGGACAGTCACTAAATATTGATTTTATTCACAGAGCAAATGAGAAGTGAACAATAGGGTAAAAGAAACCAGAAGCAAAAAAGTACAAATAATCTATATTTATATATTTAATAAATATATATATAAATTTATTTTCACTGCTACTCCTGTTTTTCTCTCTATTGATTACTTTTTCTCACTCGGTGTACTACAAAATATATGCATAATATTATACACGATTGGCCCATTTTTGTGCCCTTTCTTGCTTTGATCCCCAAATTGGAATCTTGGTTCTTAAATTCTGCCAAATCAACAGAACGTCATCAGACATGGTTGAGTTTAAAAAAAATAAAAAAATAATAGTAATGTAGAATTAAAAATACGGATGGCTAGAAGGTTATAAAGCTTTTACAAAAAAATAACAACAAAACAGGTTTCAGCAAGCAGGAAGAGATAGTCAAGAGTAAATATTGCCTGTGTGCAAAGGTGGACACGTGTCCAGTAGTTTTAGAAAACCTTGAAGAAAAGGGTGAATTGATCATGAACTATCGATAACAGCAAACAGGAATTTCAATAATGAATGTCTTCGACACAAATGGAAAGAATAAAGACATGATAAGGTGTGTTAGCAGGATAATGAGTTTTTTCTATCACCCAGAGTTTGCAAAAAAAAAATAAAAAAATCGAGGAAAGTAATGACTGGTTGTCTAGCCTTGGACATGTCTACACATACAGGAAATAGATTATGTCATTTTTATTGTGCAGCGTATAAACACAGGCATGACAGATTAAAGGTTAACATTTCTAATATTAGTATGTTATGAACTAACAATCCTAGATGATTTGCAGGTCATAGTTGACTTTTGCGTTTGTTTCTGTATTCACATTAAATACTCTACTAAAATTGCATTTCAAAGAATTGCTTTAAACCACCCATTTTATACTCAAACCAAATTAACTTATTATCTCCTGCCTTGCGTACTGCAACACATTTCTGATAGGTGTTCCCTCGTGAAACTGTCACAACATAAATGCAGATAAAGTGCTCCTGTCAGGCTCACACTACTGACCCATTATTCATCATGTGTTTTTCCACTTAGCAAAACCTCGACCTTCTTTTTTTTTTTTGTGTAGAATAAAATGTAAACTCCTGACCCTGACTTACAAAGCCCTCCATGACTCCACTGCCTTGTGTGTCTCTAACACTGCTATTAAATGGGAAGTGTCATTTTCCAGGGTTTTTAAATATTATCTTTACTTATCTCTGTACTTAACAAATATGCATTTGTAAAATGTGTTTTACATTTGATTTTATTTTCACATATTTATTCTGCAAATGGGTGACGCCATCTTAGCTCCTTGTCATTTGCACCTGGCAGTTAGCATGGAGAATGCATACAGAGAGGAGGAGACATTAACCCCTTAAAGACGGCGGTCATGCCGTCCTTGGGGACCCAGCTCCAAACGTGGACGGCATAGTACATCCCTGCTGTCCTATGCACTTACCTGCTCACCAGCTATCCCACGCCGTTAGTTTTTTATATGCTTTTCCATTGATGATCTCATCAAAGAGGCCTACATATTTTCTGAGTGCAAGCTACTACATGTATCTCTTAATACTTTCACATACTATTTTTAGCACTTACTGTTTTTAACACTGTATAATTTGTTGGCAAAATATATTAAGATGTTTGTTATAGCAATGTAAACATTTTTACTTAACAAAAAAACAACTGCATATAATTTTTACACAGTTCCCCTCCAGACAGCCTATCATACCTGGAATCCTGATAAATTCAACATATCCACAGGCACCATGGGAAGAGGAGGATCTGGCCCTCTATCTACATCAGGGGAGCCACCCTAAGGGGATTTAATATTAATGTATTCCTGTGAGAGCAATAGTTATAGCACAACTGTTGTAGCATAACCACATTCTTTCCTGTTACAATGTAATACTATTTGTTGTTCCATCTTTTGTAGATTTACAACTGTATCCCTTCTGTGTATACAATATATTGCTAAAGAAGAGAAAAATTCCCCTGAAAATATTTTAGAGAAAACCAAGAATGAAGTAAAATTGATTGGAAATATGTATTGAATAGTAAAGCAAAAGGTAAAAAAATAAATAAAATAAAAATCAGAAAATTATTTAATAAATATTGGTAAAATTAAAATAAGATACCAATTGAAAAGGTTTGATAAGTGAAAGAGTGTGTGTGTATATATATATATGTGTATATATATATATATATATATATATATATGTGTATGTGTGCATATATATGTGTGTGTGTGTGTGTGTGTGTATGTGTGTGTATATATGTGTGTATATATATATATATATGTATATGTGTGTGTATATATATGTGAATATATATATATATATATATATATATATATATATATATGTGTATATGTGTATATATATATATATATATATATATATGTGTATATGTGTATATATATATATATATATATATATATATATATATATATATATGTAAACGTGTGTGTGTGTAGAAAATTGCAAAAACCGGCACTCAAGGATTTAGTTCAAAGATATTTACTGTTGTAGAAATTCGACGTTTCATCAAGACATACAAAATCATAATGTGAAAAAAACAGTTATATAAGGAATAAGTATATATATATATATATATATATATATATATATATATATATTAACCCCTTAACCCCTTCAGGACCGGCCTGTTTTTGCGATGTTTGTATGTTAAGGACCAGAGCAGTTTTAACACTTTTGTGGTGTTTGTGTTTAGCTGTAATTTTCCGCTCTCTCATTTACGGTTCCCATACAAGTTATATACTGTTTTTTTCACGACAAGAAGGGCTTTCTTTACATACCAGTATATATATTATGTCATATATTGTATTTAAAAAAAATAATAAAATATGGTGAAAAATAAAAAAAAAAACATGTTTTTGGACTTTTACTTGAAAAATCTTTTACTTATCTACAAAAGCTAATGAAAAAAACTGCTAAATAGATTCAAAATTTTGTCCCGAGTTTAAAAACACCCAGTGTTTACATGCTTTATTGCTTTTTTTTGCAAGTTATAGGCCTATAAATACAAGTAGGAAATTGCTGTTTCAATATATATATATTTTAAATGTATCAATAGTGACATTGTTACACCGTTATCTGTCATAAATCCCTGAAACACACCTAACATGTACATATTTTTTAAAGTAGACAACCCAGGGTATTCAAAATGGGGTATGTCCAGTTTTTTTTAGTAGCCACCTAGTCACAAACACTGGCCAAAGTTAGCATTTATATTTGTTTGTGTGTTAAAAATGCAAAAAACGCTAACTTTGGCCGGTGTTTGTGACTAAGTGGCTA
The DNA here is from genome assembly GCF_036172605.1 of Pelobates fuscus. NCBI lineage: Eukaryota > Metazoa > Chordata > Amphibia > Anura > Pelobatidae > Pelobates > Pelobates fuscus. The sequence goes on from NC_086328.1 coordinate 47,200,804, forward strand.
CTAAAAAAAGCTGAACATACCCCATTTGCAATACCTTGGGTTGTCTTCTTTTGCAAATGGTATGCCATCATGGGGCTAATTCTCATTCCTTGGCTACCATACGCTCTCAAAGGCAACCTAACCAATCTGACAAATTTCAATAAAAAAAAAAAAAGTAAAATCAAGCCTTATATTTGACCCTGTAACTTTCACAAACACTATAAAACCTCTACATGTGGGGTACTGTTATACTCAGGAGACTTCGCTGAACACAAATATTAGTGTATCAGAACAGTAAAATATATCACAGCAATAATATCCTCAGTGAAAGAGCTGTTTGTGTGTGAAAAATGCAAAAAACTTCACTTTCACTGACAATATCATCGCTGTGATATGTTTTACTGTTTTGAAACACTAATATTTGTGTTCAGCGAAGTCTCCCGAGTAAAACAGTACCCCCATGTACAGGATTTAGGGTGTCATAGAAAGTTACAGGGTTAAACACAGTGCTAGCAAATTAAATTATCTGGACTTTTGGCCTGGGTTGGCAGGCAGGTCCCTCAAATTGCAATCATTAAAATTACTTAATTAGGTAAAAATATTACATAAATATGCACGTAGAATTTTAATATATATACATATTTATATATTTGACGTCTACGTGTATATTTATGAAATTATTTATGTAATTATGTATGTGGACATATGTATATTTCGTATTATTTTTATTTATTTATTTATACATAGATATATATATCATTACATTCTAAGTGTATTTTGATATAAATATATATATATCAATATCAAAATACTGTTAGAATAAAACTGAATATATATATATAATTTTTTTGTAATTATTAAAAATTATTTTTATTTTTTGTTATTTATTTTTATTAACATATTATTTGTATTTTATAATAATATATATATACCATATATATAGTTATTATATATATTGTATATATTCGTGTGTAATTTAAATATAAGTGTATTTTTATAATTATATACGTATATATAAATATAAAAATACACTTAGTGTGACATTATATATATGATATATATACATATATTATATATAGGTATATATAGATATAATACATGTATATATAGCATATATATACACATATTATTTTTTTTTTTTTACACAGATTTTTTTTTTACACTTTATTTTGGATTTTTCACTTGCAGGGAGACTGCCTGTCAGCACAGACAGTCCCCCTGCAGGCAGATACACAGACCCCTATTGCGGTCATGTGATCGAGTGATCACATGGCCGTGGGGTCCTGATCTGCCGAGGGGGGACTGCCCGGGCAGACAGGCAACCCCCCTGGACCGGGAGGAGAGCTGATCGCCGCCGTGGGACCGACGGCGATCAGGTAAGTAGCCCAAAACCGTTATGACGGTTCAGGACCGTCAGCGGTCCAAACGCACGTTTTACCGCTGACGGTCCTGAACCGTCAGCGGTCGTTAAGGGGTTAAGGACTGAGCCAAATGTACATGTTGTGATCAAAACAAAACGTAAACAAAACCTTGAATTTGTGCTATATGTCTGTTCAGTTGTAATTCACCTCTTTCACATTATGTGCACCCACACTTATTATATGTAATTTTATCATTTTATTCAGGGAAAACAGGGCTTTCATTTAACCTCAAATATTTAGGTATGAAACATAATTTAAAAACATATTTGAATAAAATATAAAAAAAATGTGAGAAAATTAGAAATTAAAAAAAGTTAGTTCTATGTGACATTTTAACTGTGAATGTCATAATACTGTTTGCTTTTACTGCAATAAAATACACATATTTGTATTCAGTGATGTCTCATGTGTAAAACACTATGTACAGGTTTTATGGTGTTTGGGAAGTTACAGGGTCAAATATAGCATGTTAAATTTTTCTCTTTTTTCACATTGAAATTCGCCAGGTTGGTTACGTTGCCATTGAGATCGTATAGTAGCCCAGGAATGAAAATTACCCCCATGATGGCATACCATTTGCAATAGTAGACAACCCAAGGTATTGCAAATAGGGTTTGTCCAGTCTTTTTTAGTAGCTTTTTTAGTAGCCACTTGGTAACAAACACTGTGAGGTCCTCGCAAGGACCTTGCGGTCACATGGCCCAGGGGGCCGAAATGAAAGCAGGGGTCTCGCTGGGATGCCAGGTGAGTCCCCACACCACGATCACCGGCATACGAATGCCGGCATCCAGGTAAGTAGAAAAGATGGCGGGGACGTGCTATGCCGTCCGCCAGCGTTTAGAGCCAGGTCCCTAAGGACGGCATAGCACGCCCACTGTCCTTAAGGGGTCAAAGAAAATGTTTGTATATTGATCCTGATGAAAGTCCCTGTGTGGAGCTTATTTGGAATAAAGGAATACCTATTATTATGACAAGACCATAAGTGCAGCCATACTTTTTGATTACTATTGTATCACTAAAGATTAATGGTCTGGCACCCGACATATTCAAAAAATGTAACCTGACCTAAGTGCAAGAAACTTTTGTATATATATAAAAAATATATATATATATTTTTTTTTGGGGGGGGGGGGGGGTGGGGGGAGAGAGACTCAAAGCTGCATTAGTTAAGAACTATGTAATGGAAGGTCCAGTAAAAACCTGGTTAGTTAAAAAAAACAGGCCTTTTCTGTTGAGGAAGTTATTAATCTTGTAAGCAAATAGTAGCAAGGACTTACAATCTTTTTGAATCAAATGTAACAAAAAAGGAATAAACAACAAAAGAGTTGACCATTTGTAAAACAATCTAACGTGATATATTTATTAGATTGCAACTATGTCTGGCAATGTATGGGGATGAATAAATTAAAAATTACTAAAAAAAAAAAAAAACTTTTACAGCAGCGTACTGTCACATTTTGCTGAGCATCTCAATGCTGATCACATTATATACTGTCCACCATTTCTTTTTTTCATTAAAGCGACACCTGTCCACTATTTCTTTTATTCCTTAAAGCGACACTACACTGCCCAAATACAAATAAATAAAAAATAACTCTTTAGTAGAAAGGAAGACTTGCATCTATTTAATTATGCATTTTGTCATTGTGGGTAAATCTAAAAACACCTTCCAAAACCGGCAGTTCTCTTGTCTGCAGCCTTTGCAAACCCACCTCTTCTAACCATGCTCAGACTTTCTGTGGATGTCCAATCACAGACTTACCAATGAAGCCCAATAAGAAGTATTTTTTACAAGGCAGGGGGTTTGAGTAATTGCTGCCTCTTGAGTGTAGCTACACTGAGCTAACCAAACCAGGAAGTAACAGGAGCAGTTTTCAGTTTGAAAGCCAAGGGGGTGGTACCAGGTTAATTTATAAAAGGGGCAATTTGTATTGAAATCTGCACTTTTTGCAAAATGAAAATAAGATGGCACACTCTTCACACAGAAAGCATTTCAGCAAGCTAAAGTACTTTAACCCCTTAAGGACACATGACATGACATTTTATTCCAGAAGTTTGGTCCTTAAGGGGTTAAGGGTCTGGAGTGTCCATTTAAGCAAACCAAAAATTATATATATAAATGCAATTCCTTGAGCATTTAGCATTTGTTTTCAGTTCGGTGATAGTGAATATACTATTTACAGTTGTAAAAGCAAGCCTATCTGAAATCTACTGGATTTAGATTCTAGTGGCGTGAATACTTAACCCCTTCCCGCCGTTACGACGTTCTATGCCGTCACGCATTTAGTGGGCTCTAAAGCCGTTGCGACGGCATAGAACGCCGTAACGGCTTTGAGCCCTGGAGCGCCCGGGATACTTACCTTCCCGGCGTTCCGCTTCGGGAGGACTGCCTCACAGCCCAGGCAGCCCCACCACAGCAAATCAGGCCCCCGGGGGCCATGTGATCGCTCTCAAAGAGCGATCACATGGCCCCCTATAGCTGGCTGTGGATCTGCCAGCAGGGGGACTGTCTAAAATATTAGACAGTCCCCCTGCTGGTAGGTAGTGTAAAAAAAAAAAATTAAACATGTTATAAAATAAAATAAATATTTTATATATATATAATATATATGTATATTATATATATTTAACGTCATACATAGTGTATTTTAATACTAATATAAGTACATATATTAGTGTTAAAATACACTTAGAATGACGTTACATATACATAATATACATATATTATATATATAATAGATATATACACATGTATTATATATATATAAATACGTATAATTACAATAATAAATAAATAAAATAATAAAATTAATAAATAAAATATTGAAACAAAATTTAATATAAATTATATATCCATATGTAATTTCATTCTAACTGTATTTTGTTATTAATATATATATATTGGTAACAAAATACACTTAGAATGACATTCTATATATATCTATCTAAATATAAAATGCAAATAACCTCAAATATATATATATATATATATAGATAAATACATATAATTACATAAAAGATTACATTAGTATACACGTAGAATTTAAATACCTATAAATGCATATTTATTAAAATTCTACGTGTATATTTAAGTAATCTTTTAACATAATTAGGTGATTTGATTAATTAAAATTTGATTGACATACCTGACAACACAGGGAGAAAGTGCAGAGAATTTAATTCGCGTGCACTATATTTGACCCTGTAACTCTCCAAGACAACATAAAACCTGTACATGGGGGGTACTGTTTTACTTGGAGACTTCGCTGAACTCACATATTAGTGTTTCAAATTGGTAAATTGTATTACAACGATGATATTTTAAGTAAAAGTGAAGTTTTTTGCATTTTTTACAAACGAACTGCACTTTTATGGACTATATTATTGTTGTAATATGTTTTACTGTTTTAAAACACTAATATTTGTGTTTAGTGAAGTCTCCCGAGAATAACAGTACCCCCCATGTACAGGTTTCATGGTGTTTTGGAAAGTTAGAGAGTCACATATAAGGCTTGCATTTCATTTTTTTGACATTGAAATTTGCCAGATTGGTTATGTTGCTTTTGAGAGCGTATGGTAGCCCAGGAATGAGAATTACCCCCATGATGGCATACCATTTGCAAAAGTAGACAACCCAAGGTATTGCAAGTGGGGTATGTCCAGTCTTTCTTAGTAGCCACTTAGTCACAAACACTGGCCAAATATTAGTTTTTTGCTTTTTTAACACAAAAACAAATATGAATGCTAACTTTGGCCAGTGTTTGTGACTAAGTGGCTACTAAAAAAGACTGGACATACCCCACTTGCAATACCTTTGGTTGTCTACTTTTTCAAATGGTATGCCATTATGGGGGTAATTCTCAATCCTGGGCTACCACACCGTCTCAAAGGTAACATTACCAATCTGGCAAATTTCTATTTGAAAATGGAACGTTCTATATTTGACCCTGTAACTTTCCAAAACACCATAAAACCTGTTAATGGAGGATACTGTTGTACTCGTGAGACATCGCTGATTACAAATATGTGCATTTTTGTGCAGTAAAAGCTAACAGTATTATGACATTCACAGCTAAAATGTCAGACGGAAATACAAATTTAAAAAAAAATCTTATTTTCTCACATTTTTTTTATTTTATTTATAATGAATTATGTTCCATATATGAATAGCTAATGATAAATTAAAGCCATGTTTCTCCTGAACAAAATGATATATAATAAGTGTGAGTGCATATAATATGAAAGAGGGGAACTACGGGTGAACAGACATATAGCGCAAATTCCAGTTTTTGTTTACGTTTTGTTTTGATCAGAACGTGCACTATTGACTCGGTCCTGAAGGGGTTAAGAAACTAAACTTGTTGTTTTTCTGTTAAACATTTGCGTCACAAAAAACAGTTTTGCACTTTTAGAGTGTTAGATATGTTGTGTAAAACAAATGTTAAATCTCTCTAGAAAAAAAAGGCTTTTAATTCCAGGTTGTAACATTATAAAATGTGGATATATCTATGAGAGGGGGAGGGATGAATACGTATCCAAGACACTGTATTTATTTATTTTTTTCCAACAATACAAGAAATGCATAAATCAAAGGTTACACATCACATAGAGATTAAAACACAAGTTAAAATGAAAGTATACTGGCTATAATCTTGTTGAATAGAAAGAAAACACTCATATTCGTTGTGTGTGAGGTTAACAGGACGAGCAATGGCATGCTTTCAGAAGATTTAATCATATCAGTGACCTTTAAGGACACATAGTGTTTGTTCACAGTGTTTGTTGGAATATTTGTCACTGAAGGAAATCGTTTATTCACTAAACTCTGAATTGTAGTTGAGACAATAACAGGGTTTATTCACTAAGATCTAAATATTATCTGCTATTTATAGAAGGTATTTTATCATTTGATTTTACACGTTCAACATCAAGCACTTGTTTTAGAAATATTAGCATAGCATCTATTTGGAACGTGGGATGGTAGAAAGATATAATAACATAACTATCATATCCATTGTATATTAACAGTAAGAACAGTAAGGATTTGAAATTATTTATCGAGAGAGAGTAAACTGCACCCAAGATAAATGGACAAATGGTTATACGTACATATGTATCCAGATGTTAAATACAATGGACCAAATAACAAAATAACTTGTCTGGTTACAACTACATGTCTGTTCGTCTACCCATTGTAAAGCGCTGCAGAATTTGATGGCGCTATATAAATAACATAATAATAATAAAAAAATAATAATGCAATACAGTAGATATAGCATATATGTAGTGGATAAATATGTGTCACTACCACTCACATTCTTATGAGCTACTTCAGAGCTCTGCTGTTTTGTGCATGGACGGAACAATCCTCATCTAAGGATATATGATATGGTCACCATGAGTACTTCGGATAAGGTGCAATGTGTAGGGCATATGTGAAAGCAAATGCAGAAGAGAACTCCAATGGTGAAGTAGGTACAGTTAGATGTGTCAAATTAGTAAGTAAAAAAAAGTATACTCACATTTACTAGAGCAGAACTTGCTCTAGTATGAACATTATGAGTGGTAAATTCCCCACCTATATAGATACTTTAAAAATAATTCTAGATAACTTTCTAAAAACTGTTTTTTTTAAAAAAAATAATATTACACGGTATGAGAATTAAGATAGGTGACAATAGCATGTTGATTCAATCTTCCATTTTGGAATCAGGTAGGGTATTTTTGCCTGTTTGTGACACAATTGGAAATGGTTCAAACTGTTTTTTTGTTTTTTTTTGAACAAAATAAAAAGTATTTATATAGATATGTGTAATACTGTAGTTTTATTCTAATTTATTTTGTATAATTCTTTAATAATTTTCATTAAGTACATAGCAAATATCATTAACCACTTAAGGACCAAGGACGTATGAGGTTGTCTACATTTGAAAATGGTATGCCATGATGGGGCTATTTCACATTCCTGGGCTACCATATGGTTTTAAAAGGCAACACAGACCCAACAAACCAATCTGGCAAACTGAATTGGGCAAGCCCTATATTGAACATGTACCTTTGCAAAACACCATAAAACCTGTACATGGGGTGAATTGTTTTACTCGTAAGACTTTGCTGTATGCAAATATGAGTTTTTACAACAATAAAACTTATCACAGGATGGGGCGTGGCCTAGACACCGACCGGGATGGCCGCATAATTCCGGAGCTCCGTCGAATCCACTCTTAATCCGGCACTAGCCATAAGCATCGAGGCCAAAAAACTGGCTTAACGCCCTCTAATATGCCAGGCATGCACTCCGGCACGAAGCAGAACTCGAAAAAAAGAGGCGACAGGAGAGAAACCGGCAGGTCAGTGGCAGACATGCTAACAACTCTGCGAGGCAGACAGGCCTCACAAGATGGCCGCCAGCACAGCCCGCGTGGATCCCTCTCCCCGGCCTCTACCGCAGGCAGTGACCTGCCAGAAACACAACCGGGGGACCCTGCACAAATACTGGCTAAACTACAGGAGGTGAAGAGCTTCCTTGCCAAGGAAATCTCCAACAGCACAAGAGAGGTCAAGGCAGAAATTCAGGCGTTGGGCGCCCGGACGGCGGCCCTGGAGGAAAAGATGGATCTGGTCACACAGGCCCATAACAGCACCGCATCATATTCCAGAGCAATGGAACAGAGGATATGTGACCTGGAACTCACGGTGGAAGACCTCGCCAAACGCTCCAGGCGCAATAATGTGAGGCTTAGGGGCCTCCCCGAAACAGCCACGGACGGAAACCTGGTAAGCAAAATGGAGCACTATTTCAAGCACCTACTCCCAGACATCCCGGATGCCTACTGGGCAATCGATCGAGCACACAGAGCGCTCCGAGCCCGTAGAGCGGAGGGACAGGCACCGAGAGACATCATCATCCGTTTTCATTACTATTCCACAAAAGAAGCGGTGATGAAATATGCTAGGACCAATGAGCTAAATTATCAAAACGCTATCATCACCTTATACCAGGACTTTTCCCCATCCACACTGCAACGCAGGCGAAACTGGAGACCCCTCACAACTCTGCTTCAAGAGCGGGAAATCAAGCTTCAAGCTTCAAGATACGGAGCCTGGCTCCACGACCTTATTGCAGCATTAGAGGCCTCATGCCGAGGCACAGTGGACTGGAGACTCCCCCCCTTCGCAGGAGAAAATTTGGACCTGCGAAGGTGAGGGGCACCCCCACCCGACACTGGCAAGCTATAAGACCAGTGTGCACAGATTGATATATTACTATGTACCAAAGGTTTACAGTTATTTTATGTTTATGTTCATGTTTTTATTTATGATTTTGGGTATGAATAACACAACTGGAGGAAGGAACCAACTCTGGTTAGAGGGCCAAGACATGCAGTCTGTCGAAGAGGGGGTGACCAACAGACAACGGACAGGTAGGGAAGAAACACACTCAGCAATCACACGCCACACGAGAGTAATGGACACATGACACTAAAAATTTTATCCATTAACGCCAACGGCCTAAACATACCCACCAAACGCAGATTGCTCCTACGTGATCTCAAGGCAAAAAAAGCCATAGCGTTGGTACAGGAGACCCACATACCGAGGGCCTCGCCAACCAAATTAGGGGATAACATTTACAATATCATCCACGAGGCTAGGGCGCTACGTAAACACGCAGGTGTGGCCGTACTCATACACAAGCGCTGCCCTTTTAGGTCACTCACACACAGAAGGACTCTGAAGGCAGATTCTTGGCCATCACCGGCAACTACTACAATACCAAATTGCACATAGTAAACTTGTACGCACCCAACAAACCAGATAGTGATTACTGGAACACAATAACATCCCTACTCGCCTCCCTACAAGGAGGCATAATGGTGGTGGGAGGGGACCTAAATGCCGTACCCAGCCCGGCGACCGACCGTAGCTCTAAAACAGGGACTCAGCGCTCACAGGGGAGAGGGGGTCAGGACAAACTCCTCCATACTTTTCTACAACGCACTGGACTAATGGACGCGTGGAGACTTCAACACCCAGACACCTTAGACTATACATACTACTCAGCACCCCACACTACATACTCCAGAATAGACAATCTTCTCCTCAATGGAGCTGGCATGGCTAAACTAATACACTCAGAAATCAACAATATCACATGGTCGGACCATGCAGATGTGACTATAACCTTAGGCATAGGCCAACATCGCAACGCATGGACATGGAGACTCAACACGGACCTACTCACTGACAATGACATATCCGCCACTACCCGACTGAAAATCTTAGACTATTTCACCACTAACGACACGGAAGATATCAACCCGACCGCACTGTGGGCAGCACACAAAGCAGTGCTACGGGGACACCTCATACAGGCAGCCACACACAAAAAACGAACCAAAACGAAACACCTCCTAGAACTACAAACCACAATGCGGAAACTAGAGCAACGACATAAGCTGACGCCCACCACCACCATATACACAAAGCTACAAACCGTACGCCACGCTATAAAAGAACTCACCATAGCAGACATAGCACACTCCTTAGTCTGGTCAAAGCGCTTTTTCTATGAAAAAGCCAACAAGATGGACACACTACTAGCACGGACCCTCCGACCCAGACCAGGGCGCAAACCCATAACCACGCTACGAATCGCAGCCAATGACCTGGTACACACCCCGAAAGACATCAATAGCACGTTCACCGAATACTTTCAGAAACTATACAACCACACCCCAAGAGAAGGGGAAGTGCAGACACAATATACCACACGCATAACGGAATTCCTGTCCCAATTAAACCTCCCCCAGGTGTCCGCAGTGGAGGCCAATACCCTAGAGAGCCCCATCACACAGGAGGAGGTAGAATCGGTGATAGCAACCCTTAAAGGTGGCAAAGCACCGGGCCCTGACGGGTACGATATGGGCTATTACAAAAGATATAAACCGGAATTAGCCCCCTACCTCACCAAATTATACAACCACTTCCTCCAAGGCGGCACTCCGGACCGCGACATGGCCACGGCCAACATAATTTTAATCCCCAAACCCGAGAAAGACGGTACATTAGCCACTAATTACAGACCAATATCACTTATAAACGCGGACTTAAAAATATATGCAAAGATATTGGCGAGGAGACTAACCCCACTACTTCCAAAATTAATACACCCAGACCAAGTTGGCTTCATGCCGGGGCGCCAATTATACGAGAATACACGCAGGGGTGCAGATCTGATGTGGCTCATGTCTAACTCTAAGTCGCCAGCCCTGGCGCTGTCCCTTGACGCAGAGAAGGCCTTTGACAGGGTCCAATGGTCTTTTCTGTTCCATTTATTACAAATACAAGGCTTCCCAGACACATACATCACTGCCATAAAAGTCTATACACAGACCTGCAGGCACAAACCATAATAACGGGCGCCCCGAGGACACCATTTCGGGTGAGCAATGGTACGAGAAAGGGGTGTCCCTTGTCGCCGCTGTTGTTCGCGATAGTTCTAGAGCCACTCCTGCATCTAATCAGAACTGATCCAAATATTAAAGGGGTACAAATTAGAGGGGAGCAATTTAAAACAGCAGCATATGCGGACGATATTCTCCTCACACTGGAAGATCCGATTCCCTCAATGGCGAATCTGGAAAAATTACTTCAAAATTACGGGGAGTTATCCGGGTACAAAGTCAACCTCACCAAATCAACAGCACTACCATTTCACATTCCTGATCACGAGTTACAATACATTAGACGAACGCACCACATCAAAATGACTACAACCACGCTCACATATCTAGGCGTCAGGCTAACCGCGGACCACAAAGCGCTTTACCAACACAACTACACACCGCTGCTCAACAGACTTAAGACAGACCTAGACAACTGGACAGACAAGCCGATTACATGGCTTGGCCGGTTACACTCAGTAAAAATGAATATACTGCCAAGACTGCTATTCCTCTTCCAAGCGCTCCCAGTTCGGGTCACCAAGAATGACCTAGCAGACACGCAAAAGGCAATAGATGCCTTTATATGGCAAAGAAAGAGACCCAGGATAGCCAAGGCAACTTTATATAACCCTAAATGGAGGGGAGGTTTAGGTATGCCACATCTGCACCATTACTACACGGCCGCACAATTGGCTCAAATAGCTCACTGGCACTGCCCGACTAACCAACGTAGGTGGGTGGACATAGAATCCCTCATGACTGGGGCAGACCTACCGCAATTTCTTATGTGGGTGCCCAGGGAACACAGAGTACTCTTACGGACAGAATGCCCGGCAATCCTTAACTCCCTTAGCTTATGGGACAGGGTCGCAAAGAAACTTAAACTAACAGATTTACCGTCCTTAATGACTCCGGTCTTGCGCAACAGGGCATTTCCACCCGGACTGAGGGCACAAGAGTTTCAGGGCATAGAGGCCACAGGTCTACAACGATACACACACCTTTTTCAAAACAACCAATTAGTTTCTTACCAACATCTACAAACTCTGGCCCCACTAAAAACAAGTGACTTCTTCAGATACCTCCAGATACGGGACTTCGCACAGACCAGAGAAGTCAGAACGGCAATAGCCAAGCCACTCACTTTCTTTGAGAAAATTTGCTTGCAAGAGCGTATGCCAACCAAACTAATCTCACTACTATACAATCATTTATGCCTAGAATCAGGGACCTGGGAAACTCAGACATACACTGACAAATGGGAGGCGGACTTGGGGGAGTCATTAGAGGGGACAGATTGGCAGGATATCTGGGAGGCTAATGCAAAAGTTTCCGTATGCACGGCCCTCCAGGAACAATCATATAAAATACTACTTCGGTGGTACACGACCCCTGTTAAACAATGCCACATGCAATTAAGCCCCACAGACACTTGCTGGAGACTCTGCGGGGAAAAGGGCACGTACATCCACATGTGGTGGCACTGTGCCAAGGTTAAAGAGTACTGGGGGAACATTACTGACCTAACCTCGAATATCCTACAACGCAGGATAACACTAGACCCTTGGGCATGCCTACTATCACCGTCAACAGAGGGGCTAAATAAACACGACCAAAAACTGCTAAATATGCTTAACTTGGCAGCTCGTAGAGCATTAGCACAATATTGGATTAAGCACGAAGTACCCCCGATCTCCCTAGTCCTCTCCAAAATCAGGGATAATTACCTGATGGACAAGTTAACCGCACAGGTTCGCGATTCTACTTGGGCACTCTGGGAACAATATGACATATAACATACTAAGCATAATCCCAACTCCGACAGTTTTGAAAATAAAACAAATAGCATGACATACCCAATGTTACAGGTTTTAAAGTTTTTGTTTTATACTGTACATATATTATATATTATTTTATTCTATCATATTTTGTTTGATATTTCTACTTGTATATGTCTCAATGTACAATAGTCACCGATGTATGCATGTACCAACGTATTGAGACGAAATTTAAATACACGTGGACTTGGCACAACACAAAGATATACCTGAAAGGCTTCTGCGCAAGCCATATGCGAAGTATTTTATATGCTCTAACATACCCTTCCTTTCTGTACTGCAACTATTAAGATGCTTCTTGTGATTGGGCCTCTGCGTAGGCCAAAAGTATTGTGATGCAATGTGCCGGTTGACATTTAAAATAAAGAATTGAAAAAAAAAAAAAAAAAAAAACTTATCACAGGATGAAATCCCCAGTAAAAGTGTAAAAAAATGCAAAAAACAAATATGAATGCTAACTTTGACAAGTGTTTGTGGCTTATTGGCTACTACAAAAGACTGGACATACCCCATTTTTAATACCGTGGGTTGTTAACTTTTACAAATGGTATGCCATGATGGGGTTAATTTTAATTCCTGGGCTGCTATATGGTCTCAAAGGCAACATAGGTCCAGCAAACCAATGTGGCATATTTCAATATGCAAACATGGAAAAGGGGAAAGCCCTACATTTGACCCATGTTTGCAAAAGTTTGCAAAATCCCATAAAACTGTACATTGGGGGCACTGTTGTACTCAGGAAATGTTGCTGAACACATATTGTGGTGTTCTTTGGCAGTAATACATAACAGGAACTGAGAATCCATGCCTAAAGTACAATGTGTGTGAAAAATAACACAAAAAAATGACAAAGACTGGTGGTAGAATTAGTGCATGGAAAGTGTTAAAATACCACCATTTGAAATACCCTAGAGTGTCTAACTTTCAAAAATATATGGTTTGATGGGGGTAAATTACATTGTCCGGCTTAAAAAATGTCCCAAATAGGACATGGGTGCATGATGACCAGCTGAGAAAATTTCAAGTTGGAAAACTGGAATGAGCACCCTCCAAATAAGGTCTTTTATCCCTCAGAGAACCCGACACACCGATACATGGGGGTATCACTGTACTCAGGAGATGTTGCTGAACACACATTGGGGTGTTCTTTGGCAGTAACCCTTAAAGTGCTCCGTACATGTATTCTTAAATTGCTATGTGTGTCAAAAAAATCACTAATTATTTTCTTTTTTTAATTTGGCATAGATTGGTGGTAAAATGGTTACATGAAAGGAGTCAGAATACCCCAAGTGTAATACCTTAGGTTGTCTTTGTTTAAAAAATATATATATATACACATGTGAAGGGTTATTCAGGGATTCCTGACAGATATCAGTGTTACAATGTAACGCATTCATTTTAAAAGAAAATGGTTTGTAAAGTGCTACTTGTACTTATAGCCCTACAACTTTCCAAATAAAGCTAAGCACATGTTAACAATGGGTATTTCTAACCTCAGGACAACATTTAGAAACTATTTTGGCGGTTGTAGATGCGTAACAGATTTTGGTGGTCAAAGTTCGAAAAAGTAAATTTTTTTCATATTTTATAAAAAAATTTTATAGTAAATTATAATATATGAAAATAATGGTATTTTTAGAAAGACCATTTAATGGCGAGAAAAACAGTATATAATATGTATATAATATGAGTAAGAGGAAACTTACATCTAAACACAAACACCGCAGAAATGTAAAAAGAGCCCTGGTTCTTAATGGTAAGAAAATTGAAAAACGGTCTTGTCACTAAGGAGTTAAGTACATATCAAATAGTTTCTCAAATAATTAGTTTACACATATCTAATTAAGACAAAATGAAACATATTTTTTACAAACTTATTTCTTTGTTTTTCTTTCTTATTTTGCAATTTCACTGAAATATAAATATTTTTTATGACATATGCCATATGATTTTATAGAAAATACACATTGATCCAGGCACTCAAGGATAAAATCCAAAATAGCAGCTTTATTTAAAGCAAAAACACAGCAGAGTCTTTGTCAAGCTACCACAGTGTTACAAAAATGCCTTTGGAGACGGCTTATGGTAGAGAAATGAACATTCAATTTCAAATAATCAGATAAATGTGAGATAAATTATCAATATTGTATACAGAACATAGCGCAAAGATAAAAAAAAAATACAATTATGTGAATGTACAATTTTTATGTGTTTGTTTATCCTTTGGGTTTGTAATTTTTTTTTAAAACTACATGGTATCTCTCTTTTTGGAACAGAACAGAACAGACAGAATTGGAAAATGAAAACCCCAAAGGCAAAATTAAGGCTAAAATATCCATGCTGTAAGATAAGACATAGGTAAATTGGAGAATTTTTCCAGATTAGGTATCTCAGCCTAAATTATACCATTTGGATTTCAATTTACTAGAATTGGGGGGTCAGGGAATAACCCGTGTAAATAACAGATGGTGCGCCTAAATATGTCAGATGCGTGCATTTCATCTCATGAATTGGTTATAGTGCCTGAAACCCTGTGATGCTGTCCCTCAATTCAGTATTAAACCATTCTCATGCAATTTAACACTAAATAAAAGTATTTTATCACCCAAAACCCAGCCCCTAGTGGAAATGTGGCTAAGCAGAGATTATACACTTCCTCCTAGCCATACCAATTCATACCAGCAATGAGTTCTGCGATAGGTCAGCTAACACTCTCAGCTAAATACAGCTAATCACTGCTGCTCAGGCTAATACTTTTTTTTTTTTTTAGCCCAAGCTGTACAGAGGGGATAGGCTGCTGGAGATTCTCATTAAGCATTAAGATGATCTTAACACTAAATGAAAGCACAGTGCTTACAGCAGTTTTAGGCAACCTTCAGAACTCCAGATGTTGTGGACTACATGTACCCTGATACCCTGAAACACTGAATTTGAGATTTGATTAGAAATATTTCACCCATTTGTAACCTCCTGCTGTCCTTGCTCTTATTGTTAAAATGTTGTGTCCTTGCTCTTATTGTTAAAATGCTGTGTCATTGTTTCTCTGTCGACCAGCATTAGACACACAGGGTTAAATCTTGTACCATTGGGTGGAATAACTTTCTTTGAAAGTTTAAATAGTTTAATTGAGAGCAGATGGTAAACCTGTTATTTCTAGAACTGTATGTCTGTATTTTATGTCGCTCCAGTTCGTACTTTAATCTTTTCTCTATAATATGAAACTGTAACTAAGATTAAACCTTCCTTTTGATGTGATATATTATGATTAATGTGTACAGCAAACCATCACACATCCTCTACAGTCTACACAATAACAATCTCTTCACCGTAGTCTTTCTATTTGATCATTATGTTACTATTGTTCTTAAGAGACTCACATTTTAGATGTTTCCTTTCCATCACACAAACATATTGTAACACAGTAATGTAGGTTGAAAAAAGACTCACATTTATCAAGTTCTACATTTTTGTACTTCCCTGTTACTTATATTGATCCAAAAGAAGGTTAAGACAAAACAAATTGAAATATAGCCTTCTTGGCTTCAAATATACAATTCTTCATGGATTAGCAATTTAGCATTCTTAAACGGACACATTTGTATAACACATTTATCCTACATCTCAGAACTAACATCCTAAATTTCAATGTGCTATTGAAGATGGGATTAATATTCATTCACAAAGCATTAAAAAGCTATTTTTGTCTGTCAATGTCTTTTATATTTCTTAATATATACCAATAACTCCCTGAATGATCCTACGTCATCCACTTTTCTCTACAGAGGGATTTGAACAAATTTGGGGATTGGGCAGGTAGGTGGCAAATCATACTCAATACAAATACATTCAAAGTCATGAATTGTGGAGTAAGGAACCCACAAGCCATACAATTGAGTTGCATAAGTGATAACATTAAATAAAACGGACAATCATAGATCACAGACTATGTGACATGGTTCAATGCTGGCCTGCCATTGCAGAGACAAATAAGGTCCTCTCATGTATAAAAAGGGCTATTGATTCACATAATATATATAAATAAATGTAAAAAATCAAGACCCCACTTTGAAGTATATTGTAGAACTAAAAAAGAAAATACAAGATGCACAATTAATAAGGGAGATCAAAAATAGTTATAAAGAAAGGCTAGAAAAAAAAGCATTTGGTTTCTTTAGAAACATGCGCTTCAGAAGGGATATGATAGCCCTATAAAAATATATATATACAGTGTGAGTACAAACTGCTGTGTACTAACCCAGGGCCGGCCCATGACGAGGTGCTGCCTAGGTCCATGGATGAAATGCTGCCCTCCTTCCTCAAATCCACATTCACCAAACACACCCACATCCATTAATAGAAACATAGAATGTGACGGCAGATAAGAACTATTCGGCCCATCTAGTCTGCCCAATTTCCTAAATACTTTCATTAGTCCCTGGCCTTATCTTATAGTTAGAATAGCCTTCTGCATATCGCACCCATGCTTAAACTTCTTCACCGTGTTAAACTCTACCACTTCTTCAGCTGGAAGGCTATTCCATGCATCCACTACCCTCTCAGTAAAGTAATACTTCCGGATTTTATTTTTAAACCTTTTCCCCTCTAATTTAAGACTGTGTCCTCTTGTTGTGGTAGTTTTTCTTCTTTTAAATATAGTCTCCTCCTTTACTGTGTTGATTCCCTTTATGTATTTAAATGTTTCCATCATATCCCCCCTGCCTCCAAGCTATACATGTTAAGATCCTTTAACCTTTCCTGGTAAGTTTAATCCTGCAATCCATGAACCAGTTTAGTAGCCCTTTTTTGAACTCACTTTTCTGTCTTCAATTCGTTAACCTTTTATGCTTAGTTATAAAGCTGCAAAGTAGTCAGATACTTTATAATGGAAAGAAACTCAAAATTCACTCAAATACAATCACGATCGATGGCGTGTTAAAATTAGCTTTGTTTCAGTTCCCAAATAAACATAGCTAAGCATCGTTTTCTTTTTTACATTCTTTGCAAACTTTCATGGAAAAGTGTGGAAATGATCTCAAAGTGTTAACACACCTATAGCTCGATTTAGAATGCATTGCAAGAAAAGCAAATATTGTGCAAAAATCCACGGAACATAATATTTGTGAAAAAGGTGTTATTTGGATTTCCTTGTATTTCTAGTACACACACACACACACACACACACACACAAAAAAAAAGATTATTTGCAAAAAGAACAGATGCCCTCCGGAGACTTTCAACCAAAAACATACAAAAGTAGAGGAAATCCAATATGGAAACTCCTATGGCTCAGTGCTGCTGTAAAATTGGGCTGTGACATACCATTATGTAGAACGTAACAGCACTATTTTATATTCATTCTCATTGCGTTTATAAATCACATTATTATACAGCTTTATTCTTGACTGCTTCACGTACCAGAGAACCAAATGTGTATACCATTGTGCCCAGCAAGCGTGTCAAGTCTTACAATTCATAGCAACATGTTCGATCTCCCAATTCTTGTTTCATTATGTCTAGATAGTATGCCATGTCTTATAATTCCTAGCTCATTTACTTAGCCTTTACTACACTCTATAGCTTTGTTTTTGACTGCTGTCATGCAATGTTCACACAAAAGTCATGGACAAACCTCTAAATGGATTTCTCATGGCAAAAGCATGGACATTGCACTGTTTTTTGTAAAATAAATATATATGTTATTATTCTAAGGACAGTTGCCCCTTACTTTACATGAAATAATTACTGCCAAACAATAATAGTAGGAAAAAACTGTACTTTGTCTGTGCGATATAAGGAAGAAGTAATATACAGTCATATGAGGACATCATAACAATCATCTGTTCCTTAGCAGGTTAACAACCTCAGACGAACAACACATGATATATTACATCATGTCATGATTTATTTAACAAAAATAAAGCCAAAATGGAAAAGCCATGTGTGAAAAACCAAGTACACTTAGGATTCGATAGCTTGTAGAACCCCCATTAGCAGCAATAACTTGAAGTAATCATTTTCTGACTTTCAGTCTCTCACATTGTTGTGTGGGGATTTTGGCACGGTTTTCTTTACAACGTTGCTTCAGTTCATTGAAATATGCCTGCATTTGTTTATGCACAACATTTAAATAGGATTGAGGTCTTTGACTGGGTCTTTGCAACACTTTGATTATTTTATTTTTCTGACATTCTGCTGTAGATTTGCTGGTATACTTGGGATCATTGCCCTGTCGTATGATCCAATTTCGGCAAAGATTTAGCTTAGCCTTACATTTGACTCTAAAATACTTTGGTATACAGAGGAGTTCACGGTCTACTCAATGACTGAAAGGTTATCTCTAAGATCATTGCTGACGTATTTCCTCATTGGCATTGTGTTCCACACACCTGAATGCTCCAGACCAACAAACTGCTGAAACTTCAGCTTTTGTAGAGGTGGTCACACTTGCTAATGATTAGCACCACCTGTCTGCTACTTAGCCTCTCAATTCCTATCGAAGCAGTAAGGGTGTACTTAGTTTTACATGAATGGCTTCTCCATTTTGGCTTTATTTTTATTAAATAAATCATGCTATATGTTGTTAATGGTGTATATATATGTTTTGTTTTGTAGATCTTAAGATGCCACCACCAACACTAGCACCACAGCCGCTTCACTTCACATCAGTTGGAATAAATGAGTGATGCGCAACCATTATTGCCAGAGGATGTAGATAACAGGGATATGTCTCAGTCAGGCAGCATTACACACATGGACGTATGGTGTGATGATGATGTTGTACCCGCTGCTGCTGCTGCCTTTGCTGAGTTGTCAGATACAAGTGAAGTGGTTGATGATGACGATGCGTCCGTCGATGTCACGTGGGTGCCCGCTAGAAGAGAAGAAGAACAGGGGGAAAGTTCAGATGGGGAGACAGAGAGGAGGAGGAGACGAGTTGGAAGCAGGGGGAGGTCGTCGCAAGGAGCTAGTGGCACAGTCAGACAGCATGCATCGGCACCCGGAGTCAGCCAGACAGCACGCCAATCAACGCATGCTGTTGCCACCACCAGAATGCCGTCATTGCAGAGCTCAGCAGTGTGGCATTTTTTTTGTGTGTCTGCCTCTGACACCAGTGATGCCATTTGCAACCTGTGCCAAAAGAAACTGAGTCGTGGGAAGTCCAACACCCACCTAGGTACAACTGCTTTGTGAAGTCACATGATCGCACATCACAAACGCCTATGGGATCAACACATGAGTACAAGCAGCACACAAACTCAAAGCTGCCATCCTCCTCCTGGTCCAGCATCTTCAGCCACGTCAACTACTGCTGTCCTCCTTGCCCCCTCTCAACCATCCGCCACTCCGTCTCTCGCCTTGAGCAGTTCCTGCTTATCTGCCCACAGTCAGGTGTCTGTCAAGGACATGTTTGAGCGTAAGAAGCCAATGTCACAAAGTCACCCCCTTGCCCGGCATCTGACAGCTGGCTTGACTGAACTCTTAGCCCGACAGCTTTTACCATACAAGCTGGTGGAGTCTAAGGCGTTCAAAAAATTTGTAGCTATTGGGACACCGCAGTGGAAGGGACCCGGACGAAATTTCTTTGCACAAAAGGCAATCCCCAACCTGTACTCGATTGTGCAAAATGAAGTAATGGCATGTCTGGCACACAGTGTTGGGGCAAGGGTCCATCTGACCACTGATACCTGGTCTGCAAAGCATGGTCAGGGCAGGTATATCACCTACACTGCGCATTGGGCAAACCTGCTGACGGCTGCCAAGCATGGAATGCGTGGCTCTGCAGAGGAGTTGATGACACCGCCACGACTCGCAGGTAGGCCTGCTGCCACCATCCTCTTCCATAACCTCCTCGGCTGAGTCCTCTTCTGCTGCTGTGTCTTGCTCCACATCAACGGCACTCCCCCAGCTCCCCAGGTACTATTCCACATCCCGGATACAGCAGTGTCACGCCGTCTTGGGGTTGACTTGCCTGAAAGCAGAGAGTCACACCGGACCAGCACTCCTGTCTGCCCTGAATGCACAGGTGGATCAGTGGCTGACTCCGCACCAACTGGAGATCGGCAAAGTGGTTTGTGACAACGGAAGAAATTTGTTGGCGGCATTGAATTTGGGCAAGTTGACACATGTGCCGTGCATGGCACATTTGTGTAATCTGATCGTACAATGCTTTGTGCTTAAGTACCCAGGCTTACAGGACTTCCTGAAGCAGGCCAGAAGGTGTGTGGCCATTTCAGGCGTTCCGACACGGCCATGGCGCACTTTTCAGATATCCAGCAGCGAAACAACATGCCAGTGAGGCGCTTGATTTGCATTCAACACTTGATTTGAATTCAACACTCCTAATGTTCGACCGCCTGCGCCAACAAGAAAAAGCCATTAATGAATATTTGTATGACCCGGGTGCTAGGACAGCCTCTGGGGAGCTGGGAATTTTTTTGCCACGTTACTGGACACTCATGCGCAATGCCTGTAGGCTCATGCGTCCTTTTGAGGAGGTGACAAACCTAGTCAGTCGCACCGAAGGCACCATCATCGACATCATACCATTTGTTTTCTTCCTGGAGCGTGACCTGCGAAGAGTGCTGAATCATGCCGTAGATGAGCGTGAAGAGGAAGAGTTGTGGTCACCATCACAACCAGAAACAGCCTTATCAGCATTGCTTGCTGGACCTGCGGCAATGCTGGAAGAGGATTGTGAGGAAGAGGAGTCAGAGGAGGAATGTGACTTTGAGGAGTAGGAGGAAGACCAACCACAACAGGCATCCCAGGGTGCTCGTTGTCACCTATCTGGTACCCATGGTGTTGTACGTGGCTGGGGGGAATAACATACCTTCAGTGAGATCACTGAGGACGAGGAACGGGACATGAGTAGCTCGGCATCCAACCTTGTGCAAATGGGTTCTTTCATGCTGTCGTGCCTGTTGAGGGACCCTCGTATAAAAAGGCTGAAGGAGAACGACCTGTACTGGGTGTCCACGCTACTAGACCCCCGGTATAAGCAGAAAGTGCCTGAAATGTTACAGAATTACGGCAAGTCGGAAAGGATGCAGCAGTTCTAAAATCAATGAAAAAGTATGCTTTACACAGCGTATAAGGGTGATGTCACAGCACAACGGGAATCTAACAGGGGAAGAGGTGAAAGTAATCCTCCTCCTCCCCCGACCACGCCGGCAAGGACAGGACGCTTTACAGACGTGTTGTTGATGGAGGACATGCGGAGCTTTTTAAGTCCTATGCATCGCCACAGCCTTTCGGGGTCCCCCCTCAGAGAACGACTCGACCGACAGATAGCAGACTACCTCGCCTTAACTGCAGATATCGACACTCTGAGGAGCGATGAACCCCTTGACTACTGGGTGTGCAGGCTTGACCTGTGGCCTGAGCTATACCAATTTGCGATAGAACTTCTGGCCTGCCCCGCTTCAAGTGTCCTGTCAGAAAGGACCTTCAGTGCAGCAGGAGGTATTGTCACTGAGAAGACAAGTCGCCTAGGTCAAAAAAGTCTAGATTACCTCACCTTTATTAAGATGAATGAGGGATAGATCCCAAAGGGACTGACAGTGGGCGATACATTCGACCAAAAAGGCCTGATGAGGGGGACGTAACAGGGATTAAACTGATAAGAATAGTACTACTTTACACACCACTCCTATCTTGTGGCACATTAGATTGCACGCGCAGTGCCCTAAATTTGAAGTAGGAGGACCGACCAAGCATCTTTTTCCATCTCCCGGTTCCTAAAATCGATGCCATATACACGTCCCCTTCCAGGGGATGTAACAGGGATTAAACTGATATTAATAGTACTACGTAACACACCTTATAATAACGCAGAGAGATGCAACGCAGAGAGAGAGGAGTCTGAAGAAGAGGAGTCAGAGGAGGAAGGTGGCTTTGAGGCCAAACACAGCAGGCGTCCCAGGGGGCTTGTTGTCACCTTTCGGGGACCCTTGGTGTTGTACGTGGCTGGGTGGAGGAAGAGACCTTCAATGACATCAGTGAGGACAAGGAACGGGACATGGCTAGCTTGGTATCCAACCTTGTGCAAATGGGGAGTTTGCGGTTGTGCAAATGGACTGTTTGCGGTTGTTTGCGGTGCGTTAAACGGGGAGTTTGGTCTGTCACTGTGAAGCGGGCATAACCCTTACACTACCTGATCGATACAACATCATACCTGATGTATTAAAGCACGTTATTCCAAACAATTTAGGAATGTTAGGTGATTTATGCCCTTTATGGATTAAAACCAGACTCTACATCAACTATGTAATTTTCCATGGGAGTTTTGCAATGGATCCCCCTCCGGCATGCCACAGCCCAGGTGTTAGTCCCCTTGAAACAACTTTTCCATCACTATTGTGGCCAGAAAGAGTCCCTGTGGGTTTTAAAATTCACCTGCCTATTGAAGTCTATTGCGGTTCGCCCGGTTCGCCCGTTCGCGAACATTTGCGGGAAGTTCGCGTTCGCCATACGCGAACGGAAAATTTTATGTTCGCGACATCTCTACTCCAGACCTTAACCCTATTGAGCATCTGTGGGGCATCCTCAAATGGAAGGTGGGGGAGCGCAAGGTCTCTACCAGCCACCAGCTCCACGTTGTCGTCATGGAGGAGTGAAAGAGGACTCCAGTGGCAACCTGTGAAGCTCTGGTGAACTCCATGCTCATGAGGGTTAAGACAGTGCTGGAAAATATTGACACTTTGGGCCCAATTTGGAAATTTCCACTTAGGGGTATACTCACTTTTATTGCCAACGGTTTAGACATTAATGGCTGTGTGTTGAGTTATTTTGAGGGGACAGTAAAATTACACTGTTATACAGGCTGTACCCTTACTACTTTACATTGTAGCAGAATGTCATTTCTTCAGTGGTTTCACATGAAAAGATATAATAACATATTTACAAAAATATTAGGGGTGTACTCACTTTTGTGAGAATAAACAGCCATATATGGGAGACTCATTACTTGTACAGAACAAAAATACATCAAAATATATGAACGTCACTCTGCAGTTAAGGTGAGGTCAAAAGTCAAGATTATAAAATGATATTAGCTAAAAAATACTAATTTTAATTTTGCTTAAAATTTAGAAAAAATACTTCTTGGCTTCAAAATGTCAGATATCAATATAGCTTAACACACTCACATATTATTATATGCTTTAATATTCTGTATTTACTAGAAGCATTAAGACATTGTTTAAAAATCTGTACAAAATCTGACTGTCAGGGTACCTGAAGTCTCTACCTCGGAGGAGGTTAGACTTTCTAACGGCCGTCCTCTCAGGGGGACTGATTCACCCAATCCTCACAGCTCTCATAACCGTTTACACGCCGGCCGCGATAGCCCCGCTTCCTTTTATGACGCGGCGCTCAGGAGCCGACGTCATGACGGCAATCACGTCCCGACCTGTCAATCTAGTTCCGAACAACGAATCAGGGCTCGGCAGGGGCAGAGTCATCAATCTAAGAGCTAGGTATAAAATAGGGATGTGTGTAATGGTTCATTGCCCTGTCGTGGTTCTAGCTTGTCTGGTCACTCAGTGCTCTTATTACTATTGTCTCTTTGGTTCTGACTCGGCTTGTACTTTCGTTCCTGCTTATCTCCCGTGTCCTTTGACCTCGGCTCGTCTCTCGCTTACCTGTTCTCTCGTTCCCTCGACCTCGGCTTGTCTCTGACCATTCTTTGCTTTCTCCTTACGTTAGTCCGGCCATTCTAAGGTCCGGTATACGTACCTAGCTCCTGTTTGTATTCTGCGTGTTGGATCCCTGTCCCGATACTGACACTGACAAAACAACTATTTATTCTTACTGCTCTTACTGTAAAAAAAAAACAAAAAAAAAAAAACCTTTGCTGTGCCAAAGACGAATAGTGAAGGGAAGCTTTATACCAATGTTTAGTTATTGTTGTGGATTTTATTAAATGTGTGAATGTACGACTCAAATTGCAGACAAAGAAATAGAAAATATATAGAATAGTATTCAAGCATTGTCTGACACAGAATAGATAATGCTTTAGATTCTATGGTGAATCAAACAGTAACAGCATTTGAGAAGGAAATTAATTATTAATCGAAAGTCTAAAAGGGACACGTTAAGTTATGACAGCAATACAGTTAGCAGACAAAAAGAAATGTGTGATTAGAAGAATTTTTGCAGAAACATGTTTCTTATGAGATGATGGAAACAAATACTAGACTTGTTAACTTAAAACAAAATTAGTTCAGCAAGTCGTTTAATCCCAAAACGATTTTTGGTACTGGGGACAGGACTCAGAATCAAGAAGCAAACAAAACTGTCCGTTCTTTTACATGCTCTGTTTGATTAGTGCTTCATTTGATTAGATATACATTCATAAAGCATTCTGGGGTTACTGCATTTAGAAGAAACAGATCACCCAAAACTCAGACACATCATAAGTAGTTGGAATCTGAATGCAGAGACACTAGAACTAACCAGGGTAAAATGCATAGCTAGAGATTAGGTAACTATAAAACTGTGACAAACCCTTTAAAAATATAGAAATTATAACAAAAAAATCTGGTGAAAATAATGAGCAAAATACTCCAGCTCCTGAAAGAGAAAACCCCAACAATACACCTCTTCACAAAAATCATTTTAAACCTCTAACTCTGAATGAGACTGTACCTGACCCTTTCCTTACTGTATTGTTGGCTATTCCCAAAACTAGGTGTACTGTTGTAATAGTCAAAACAACAATTATTCAGTTAATTTCTGAGATCATTATTTGGAATTTCTAGAGCAACAGACAAAATGTATCCATTGTACAACAAACACATATACTTTTAAAAAGTAATTTAGATACAGACATTCTAGGTTAGTGAGGTGGGGAAATTGAATATACAAAATAACCTGTCTACGATGAAAAGGATTTTAACCTTTTATTCATCTCATTTGAAGTGATGTCTTATATAACATAGGAATAAATGTTTTTTTTGCCCCCCTACAGCAGCCCCCAATTAACTGGAATTATTTAAAGGGACACTATAGTCACCCAGACCACTTCAGCTCAATGAAGTGGTCTGGGTGCCATGTCCCTCAGGTTTTAACCCTTCAGATGTAAACATAGCAGTTTCAGAGCAGGATTAATCCAACCTTTAGTGGCTGTCTTCCTGGTTTTATCCCCTTCAGCGCCAAGGGGGAGACCCTTAAGCTGGGGGCATCCTTAGGGCACTATAGTGTCAGGAAAACAGGTTTGTTTTCCTGACACTATAGTGATCCTTTAAGAATTAAAAGGACTTTATAAGACAAACATTATATTTTTCATATTCATATTCATATTCATTATCATTGAATATGAAGGATGCTAATTTCTTAGGACTAGTTCAATAAATATTTTAAAAAGACCTTTGAATTTGTTTGATTTGATATCTTTGGCTAAGGATAATGAGATCAAACCGAATATCCCGTTTCGCATCTAGAGCAAGTTTTTAATTAAAGCAGAGGTGTTTATTTACTAAAGAATGGTGGACATAATTTAGTGGAAAAGTGCAGAATTCCATCCAGAATGGCAATTCCTAGAATTACTAATGCCAGTTCCAGTCAGAATTTGGTCAAACCTACTGACTCTGCATCATTTGTACGTATACATGTGATGTCTGGTTTAAAATCAGTGTTTTCTGCATCTGAATCAAACACCAGTTTTAAATAAGATCTGGAACAAATGCGTCTGGTATGATGCGCATACACAAATTATTGTTTGCTTGCTTTGAAATCCAGACCAAAGTCAGGCTCAATCTTTTAAAAATGACAGCAACCAAAATTATAACAAGGACAATATTTTTTCAATGACATACACAGCCTTTGCCCTGAAAAGGTCACAATGAAAGCTGGGACCTGTCATTCTGTGAATAACAGTGAAAACAAACGGCTTTCTGGTGCCCGTGAGGCATGTTGTCTACCCAAAGGTGATGGACACAAAGTCAGGATTTGATTGACTGGGACTAACTTCATTGTATGGCAGTGTGGCTAAATATGTGCTGTACAGGAAGCAGTTTAAGAAGACAGGAGAACATCAACACAACAGGTACACCATCATTCCCACTATGTATCCATACAACCAATAGAATTATGGAGATAGTTTGAAATAGCCTTGTATGTCAAATGCTTCGCTTACCACTTACATTGATATGTTCTACTGTTCAATAAAAATTAGGCATGTGCATTTGAATGCAGTCAAATCAAATTTCATTCAAAAATAAAAGGATAGGGATTAGTGATGTCCCGAACGGTTCGCTGGCAAATAGTTCCTGGCGAACATAGCTTGTTCGCCACGGATGGTGAACATATGCGATGTTCGGTCCGCCCCCTATTCGTCATCATTGACTAAACTTTGACCCTGTACCTCACAGTCAGCAGACACATTCCAGCCAATCAGCAGCAGACCCTCCCTCCCAGACACTCCCACCTCCTGGACAGCATCCATTTTAGATTCATTCTGAAGCTGCATTCTTAGTGAGAGGAGGGACAGTGTGCTGCTGCTGATTTAATAGGGAAATTGATAGCTAGACTAATGTATTCAGTGTCCACTACAGTCCTGAAGGACTCATATGATCTCTGCTGTAAGGACAGCACCCCAAAAAGCCCTTTTTAGGGCTAGAACATCAGTCTGCTTTTTTTTTTCCCCTTTGTAATCTAATTGCAGTTGCCTGCCTGCCAGCGTGTGTGTCAGGCTCACAGCGTATACTGTGCCCACTTGCCCAGTGCCACCACTCATATCTGGTGTCACAATAGCTTGCATTTAAAAAAAAAACAAAAAACTTTTGACTGTGAAATAATAGCAGCCAGTTTCCTTCACGCCTGTGCATTTCAGGGCCTGTCAGGGCACAGTGTCACACCAGTGCAACTCATATCTGGTGTAACAGTAGTGTACATTTAAAAAAAATACAGGGGGCTTGTTGTCACCTTTCAGGGACCCTTGGTGTTGTACGTGGCTGGGTGGAGGAAGAGACCTTCAATGACATCAGTGAGGACAAGGAACGGGACATGGCTAGCTTGGTATCCAACCTTGTGCAAATGGGGAGTTTGCGGTTGTGCAAATGGACTGTTTGCGGTTGTTTGCGGTGCGTTAAACGGGGAGTTTGGTCTGTCACTGTGAAGCGGGCGTAACCCTTACACTACCTGATCGATACAACATCATACCTGATGTTTTAAAGCAGGTTATTCCAAACAATTTAGGAATGTTAGGTGATTTATGCCCTTTATGGATTAAAACCAGACTCTGCATCAACTATGTAATTTTCCATGGGAGTTTTGCCATGGATCCCCCTCCGGCATGCCACAGTCCAGGTGTTAGTCCCCTTGAAACAACTTTCCCATCACTATTGTGGCCAGAAAGAGTTCCTGTGGGTTTTAAAATTCACCTGCCCATTGAAGTCTATGGCGGTTCGCCCGGTCGCGAACATTTGTGGAAGTTCGCGTTCGCTGTTTGCGAACGGAACATTTTATGTTCGCGACATCACTAATAGGGATACCAAATTATGGACTAATGTATTAATCAACTGAAAAAGCAAATATAGGAAAAAGGGTTCTTCTTATCTTTCCTCTTTCACCTGTTTAGCAGATAACTAATTAATTTGGTGACCTTATGAGGGATTGCCATATTTATGGATAAACAATTAAGGACATGTCTAGTAAGCAACTGATAGAGCAAATTTAAGAAAATGGCTCTTCTTATTTTGCTTTTTCAATTTATTAAGTAATATATAAGTAATATCTTTATGTGGGATTTCCATAATTAAGTGTACTACATTAGGGGCTTGTATACTAAGAAACTGAAATAGCACATTTCTCTTTTGGCTGTTTAGTAGATAGCACCCATAATGTGTTACTCTTATGTGGAATTGCACTTCTTAGGATAGCAAATTATGGTGATATTTAGTAGATAGTTCCCATAATTTGCTACCCTTACGAGGGCTTGTCCTGTTGTCCCAGGACATACTTGAAAACGAGAGAAATCTCAATGTATCCATCCTGGTGAAATATTTTCTAAATAAATAAAATAAATAAATTTAAAGATACCAAAGCAAAGATAAACAGATGGAAATGCTTATTTCCCTGCATTACTTTGCTTATTTACATGTAAATCAATATATGTTTGGTAAGTGGGTGCTGTTAACCCTTCCCCACAAAATACTATGGTGGGCTTGATATCTCGTTCATCATAGAGGCCATATAGGGGGAGCAGGTGTTATCCTCACTAGAGACACTGCCACTGTGAGATGTTTTTTACTGTAGAGTGAATCAGAAACTTATTCTGCTGGACAGGAGTAGAGACAACTGCACTGACTCCCAAAGTCAATTCTGGGGCTGGGGAGAGGAACCAATTACAACAGCTCTCTCGGTCTGGCTGGAGTTGATTACAACAACTTTGTCATGAGAACATACTGGTTCACAAGCAACCCTAGGTTATCCCGAGCAGGTAACTGGTTCATAACATCAACTGTGAGATTCCAATTCATGTATACCTGATCCACAGAGATGTTTGGTATTGATGGTCACCACATTGGGTGACACATGGCAATGTGGGACCCACTTGGACTACTTTGAAGCAATGAGAGTTCCCAAGTCTCGAAGTCCTATAAATGGGCAACCACTCATATAATAACTGTCAAATAGTGACTATGTCTTGACTTTTAGATGTGCTTTGTATGCCTTGTACACCAGCTGGATTGATTCATTTGGAGGGTGGGGGTTACAAATATTATTCTGGATAAGCCTTACTACAACCAGCATGATACAGTGGGACCGCCCTCTGCACTGCCCTCTGAAGTTCACTTTTGGGTAGCAGCCAAAGCTCTGGCCTAAAGCTGCCTGGCAAACCTGTTGCCTGACTGGGAACAGCCCAAATCTGTCCAGTGTCATAGGAGTGGGGCTGGCTATGTACTTATCCACCAACCTGGAAGCCTCTGTCACGATGTAAATATCCATATCTTGCACTCAACAACATACTTCTTCCTTGCTATACTACTAGGTCTGTTCTAGCAGGTGTAGTTTCTGAATCTCATTAAAGGTGGTGATTCCCGTCATTAGCAGCCACTGTTTGTAGGACTGCTCTATCCTGATGGATAACTCAGGGTTAGTATCAGAGCAAACTTTCCAGGAATATCTTTTTTTACAGCAGTATAATCAAGGGCCTCTTCTGCATCTTTCCACATCAGAGTAAATTGGAGCGGCACCCAGTCAACTTCCATGATCCAATATACTGTACTCTACACTTTTTCACAAAGTTTTGCAAGAAGGTTTCAATTTTCTCTTTTTCCTTGTGAAAGGCATGAAGAAGTATGCTGTAGTAGTTATGGTGCTTGGAGTGCTTCTAAGAAATTGACACCTTTATAAATTAACATTGTCACCCCCCTGACAATCAATCAGACAACCAGTCCTGTTACTTCCTGGTTGAGAACAAGGCAATTGCTCAGAGCATCTGCCTTGTAAAGACTTCACATTGAGTTGCTTTAGCAAGTCGGTAATTGGACAGCCACAGAACGTCTTGGCTAGATTAAAAGGGAATGGCTTGCAAAGGCTTCAGACAAGAGATCTGCAGCTTTTACAAGCTGTTTTTAGGCACACACCCAATGACAATTGCAATAAAAAAAAATGCATGCATGTTGTCTTTTGGGGTATATTTACTAAACAACAATGTTTAATTTATTTGTATTTGGGCAGTGGAGTGTCCCTTTAATTTTACTTGGCCATTTATAGATAGAACATTTGTTTTTCATGCTTGACCAAATCATGGAATCCAAGCCATACATCTCAAATGTCTATTTTGACATGTGTCCCTTTTACTGTCCCTTTTTTCTATCCTAATGCCACTATGTATAATTATATATAAAAAGGAGCTTCACAGTGATAAAACTCAGCAATGTTTCTTATTTACAAGTCTGTAGAAAACCAGATATTTAGGTTTTGTTCTATATTGCATTATATATGGTTAAAAGTCAGATAATATGTCCCTGAACAGCCACTCTTTGGCCTTCTAAAACATTGCTCTTTACTATGTATGTGCACTTAGTATTTGGCCTTTGTCCTCTTCCAGACAACGAGGTAAGGGAAATCCTTTTATGACAGTCTTGGGTAGTAGTCTATCATGAAAAGGTTGAAAAGAACAGATTTAATTTTGATTTAACTATAACCTAGCACTAGCATACAATTTGTATGTTGCCATAAATAAAATCATTATTGTTGGTACATTTTGATAACAAGCATTGTTATTTGCTAGATAACACTATATAAATACAATCTCCAATATATTGTGTATAACTAGATTTTTTTTTTCACTGATGGACAAAAAACAAAAGGAAAAAAAAACAAAAACATCTTGCTTGTTAACGGATTTACAGATTTTTTTTTTTTTCTTGTAAACAAGATTCCATTGGGGAACTGTGCAATCAATTTATCGGCGGTTGAAATATCACCAGTATTATTTTCCAAGATAAAGCTAAATAAAGCCAAATTGTCAAATACACAGTGGGTATGAGCGCACATGGCCACCATGTAAGCTATAAAAGCGCAAGATAACTATAGGGACTCTAGGGACAAAAACGTTAACTGCAGTGAACAAAATTATTTTCCCCTGTAGTTATGAATGGCAGTGAACCTGTGTGCGATAGATAAGGTGCCAAGTTACAGATTTGGTTATTTATACACAATGTATAAAAAATACTACCTGGGACATGCATATTTCAACATCCCATATTTAAAGGAACACTATAGTGTCCCTCTTCCCCCACGCCCACCTCCCCCACTGCGATGAAAGTGTTTTTAAAAAAAACTTATTTTCCCTAATCTTATTCCAATAGTGATGTTTCTTAATGCTGGCTGTGCCTCTGCCTCCTATGACATCATTGCGAGAGGGAGGCGAATGTGCATGCGTGTGCATAGCACTACGCATTAGGCCTTCCCTATAGGAAAGCATTGAACCAATGCTTTCCTATGGGAATTTGGAAGATGCAGAACATCCTCCTGCAAAGCACGAGGACGTCCACTGTCATTTCACAGATTTAAACTCTGTGAACAGCAGGAAGCCCCTCCAGTGGCTGCTTGGAAGGCAGCCATTTAGAGGCAGTCTTAAACACTGCAATGTAAATATTGCAGTTTCTCTAAAACTGCAATGTTTTACATTGCAGGGTTAATGGGACAGGGACACTGCACTCAGACCATTTCAGTGAGTTGAAGTGGTCTGGATGCCTAGAGTGTCCCTTTAAAATTAGGTTAGGAGTTACTAAAATGTGATTTCGAGCAGTGGATGGATATGAACGATATAGCTATTGTATACTAAATACTTACTTTTCATTTTAGATAGGCAAGTTTTCTTGTTTGTTGAATTTTTATGCATATCTACATGTATAAGATTTTTATCATCCCTTACTCCTCGAGGTGCCCTGTCAAGTGAATAATATAAATCCGAAGGTTTCATGGGCAGAGCAGAAGTTTCTTGGACCATTAAATAATATTTTCATGTGATGCTTCATTTTCTTTCTAATGTATATTAAAGATATAGCAGCTGACCTCTCAATCTGGTTGGTTCAGTGGAGGCACATCCAGGTCAGACATGGCTTCTGTTTCTCCACCTCTACATACTATTGTTAATTAAAGAAAAGGCGAAAAAAGACTTGCATCTACCAAGTTCAGCCTTTCTCTCTGTTTCTGCCATTAATAGCAAAAAAACACAGTTTGAAACACTTTCTAATTTTTCAACAAACTAGGACAAAAATGATTTCTCAACCCTAGTAGCTGTTATCCCACATGTTAAAAATGATATCCCTGAGTATATTGTTTTCGCAGGAATTCGGTTGCTGCTTAACCCCTTAAGGACCAAACTTCTGGATTAAAAGGGAATCATGACATGTCATACATGTCATGTGTCCTTAAGGGGTTAAATATCTGTACAGCCTTTTATAAAACCATCCTTTCAGGCAGAAAATGCCACATTTTTGTTCTTACTGTAAAGAACCTTTCCTTTGCCTTAGAATAAATCTCTTTACTTCCTGTCTTGTGTGTTTGCTGGTGATGCCGTGTTGGTAGGGGATTCGGTATGTGTGTGTGTAGGGGATGGTGTATGAGAAGTGATACATTGTGTGTAGGACACATATTGTCTGTATGCTGGTGATGCAGTGTCTGTGCTGGGTTGAGAGTTAATGTCTGTGTGTCTATGCTGGGGATGCAATGTTTGTTGGTGAATTATTATGTATATGTAGGAAATGTTGTGTGTGTGTGTGTGTAGGGGTGAGATGGTGCTTCAATTTGTTTAATTGATATACAGCCTTTCACTCTGTTTCTGCTACTTATACAAAAAAATGCAACCCCTCCCCCCACCCAGTTTGAAGCGCTTCCTTATTTTACAAAAATCTACTGAATACTAAAAATTATATCCCTAAATACTATATTTTAGTAATAATTTAACCAGTTACTGTTTAAACATTTTTTACAGACTTTGATAAAATCATCTCTTCAGGCAGAGAATTCCACATTCCAAATTATTATTCTTAGTGAACTATTTCCTTTGCTTTAGACTAAATCTCTTTTCTTCTAGTCTAAATATGTGGACTTGTATCTTATGTACAGTCCTATATATAAGCAGATTTCCAGACAATGGTTTGTATTAACCCTGCATATACACTGATCAGCCACAACATTAAAACCACTGGCAGGTGAAATGAATAACATTGATTATAATGTTACAATGGTGCATGTCAAGGGGTGGGATATATTAGGCAGCAAGTGAACAGTCAGTTCTTGAACTTCATGTGTTGAGAGCAGGAAAAAGGAGCAAGCAAAAAGATCAAGAACATATAGTGATAGCTAGATATATGGGCCAGAGCATCTCCAAAATGACAAGTTTTGTGGGATATTCCCGATGTGCAGTGGTTAGTACCTACTACAAGTGGTGCAAGGAAGGACAACAGATGAATCGGCATCAGGGTCATGAACACCCGAGGCTCAATGATGCTCATGTGGATCAAAGGCTAGCCTGCCTGGTCCAGTCATATAGAAGAGCTACTGTAGCTCAAATTTCTGAAAAACTTAATGCTGGCCATGATAGAAAGGTGTCATAACACACAGTGCATCATAGTTTGCTGCATATGGTGCTGCATAGCCACAGACCCGTTACAGTGCCCATGATGACCTGTGACCATGCCCAAAGTGCCTTTAATTGCTGTCCCCTCAAAATAACTCAACACACAGACATTAATGTCTAAACCGTTGGCAACAAAAGCGAGTACACCCCTAAGTGAAAATGTCCAATTTGGGCCCAAAGAGTCAATATTTTGTGTGGCCACCATTATTTTCCAATACTGCCTTAACCATCATGGGCATGGAGTTCACCAGAGCTTCACAGGTTGCCACTGGAGTCCTCTTCCACTCCTCCATGACGACATCACGGAGCTGGTGGATGGTAGAGACCTTGCCCTCCCCCACCTTCCGTTTGAGGATGCCACACAGATGCTTAAAAGGTTTAGCTCAGTCCATCACCTTTACCTTCAGCTTCTTTGGCAAGGCAGTGGTCATCTTGGAGGTGTGTTTGGGGTCATTATCATATTGGAATACTGCCCTGCAAAGGAAGTCTTCGAAAGGGAGGGGATTATGCTCTGCTTCAGTTTGTCACAGTACACGTTGGTGTTCATGGTTCCCTTAATGAACTGTTGCTCCCCAGTGCCAGCAGCACTCATGCAGGCCCACACCATGACACTCCCACCACCATGCTTGACTGAGGGCAAGACACATTTGTCTTTGTACTCCTCACCTGGTTGCCACCACACACGCTTGACACCATCTGAACCAAATAAGTTTATCTTGGTCTCATTGGACCACAGGACATGGTTCCAGTAATCCATGTTCTTAGTGCTTGTCTTCAGCAAACTGTTTGCGGGCCTTCTTGTGCATCATCTTTAGAAGAGGCTTCCTTCTGGGACGACAGCCATGCAGACCAATTTGATGCAGTGTGCGGTTTATGGTCTGAGCACGGACAGGCTGATCCTCCATCCCTTCAATCTCTGCAGCAATGCTGTCAGCACTCATACGTCTTTTTCCCAAAGACAACCTCTGGATATAATTCTGTGCACTCAAGTTCTTTGGTCGACCATGGCGAAGCCTGTTCTGAGTGGAACCTGCCGTGAGCTGAGCACACTGTGCTGCAACTCAGTTTCAGGGTCCTTGCGATATTCTTATAGCCTAGGCCATCTTTATGTAGAGCAACAATTCGTTTTTTTCAGATACTCAGAGACAGGGCCGCCACCAGAAATTTTGGGGCCCCTAACTCAGCTCAGGGTCTGTGCCCCCTGGGAGCCCCCTCCAAGCCCACCAATAGGGACCGCCTCCAAATCCCGCCCACAGGAATACACACACACAGACACAGACACACACACTGATACAAAAGGAAACCGATACACACACACACATACTGAAATAGACATACACGCATATAGGCATACATACTGGCACACACATATACAGACACACAGGCATATATATATTGACAGACAAACACATACTAACATACATACACACAGACACCGACATACATACACACATACATACATACACACAGACATACGTTCATAATGACATACAGACATACATACATTCATACTGGCATACATACATATATACATACAGACATACTGACAGACATACATACATTCATACAGACAGACATAAATGCATACTGACACTGACACCTTACACACATACATACATTTATAATGGCATACAGACATACATACATACAGAGATACATTCATACTGTGGCATACATACGTATATACAGACATACATACATACAATACACAATGTGGGGGGTGCAAGTGAGAGAAAACCAAATAAATACTTATATTTGGTAACCCGTGCGTCTTGAAATTAATCTGAAAAATATAACAGCATATACATAGTATAATACTGTATGTGCATAGATATATATGTATCAGAAGTAACGGGTCACTCACGGTAAATAGAGCCAAAGATAGCAGGCTCTAGCTGTCACTTTTGAAAAATCTGCTTTTTCAGGCTATACACACACGATCTTCCTGATGTATATGTTGTCCTCTCCCCAATGCCTAAAGGATAGATGCCAAGCAAGGATAAATGAGGATAAAAAGTATTTTACTCCAAAAAACAGATAACAATCTTAAAAAAGCCGCAGTACATAAAATAACACATAAAAAGCACTAACGCGTTTCGACTATCAGTCTTTATCAAAGTGCATGAACTCAACTTCTCCCGGCATGTTTTTAAATTCATCTTTCCGGAAGTTCAATTTCCCGCCCGGTGTTCTTCCCCGTACTAGTTCCGTATTCTGACGTCATGACGCATATACCGTCCTTGCGTCATTTCCTCTATGTGCAATTATAATGTTCCGGAACAGCTCGAAGGGCACCATTTTAGTTGTGGGCAAATAGTCCATAATTTTAGAAAAGCAACAATAATAGAAAAGTATATATATTAATACATAGAAACTAAAGAAGCTAAGAAAGAAGCATACATAATGAGGCAAACAATAACATCAATATATCATGAGGGGTACTAAGTCATATAATAATTCGGACAACAAAATATACCCCAATCTTAAAGGAACAATACACATGTTAATAAAAATTAAAAAATTTAATTTACATAAAAAAAAAATAATAATAAAAAGTCTATATAAGGGCTGCCATCTCAAAGTCCACGTTGAGACCACCAGGAGACAAGGTATCTAAGTTAAAGATCCACCTCATCTCACAACGGCTCAACGCGGACTCAGTATGGCCTCCTCTCCAGTGGGTTCTGATCAATTGAATGCCATGGAAGACAAGTCCTATAGGATCTCCTCCATGGACCTTCAAGAAATGCAGAGAAACATTATGTTTTAGGAAGCCTTTTTTAATATTATATATATGCTCACGTATCCTTTTAAGAGATCTTGAGGTTTTTCCAACATATTGGAGTCCACAAGGACACGTGAGCATATACACCACATTTTTCGAGTGGCAGGTAATTAGCGAATCAATCTTAAAGATCGTGGATCCTACTCTCGGTTTAAAGTTGTCTATTTTCTTTAGTTTATCCTTAAGATTCTTGCGTCCCATACAATCTCCACAGTAATAAAAACCTTTATTTGAATCCCTATACATATTTAAAAAATTCTTCTCTTTAGGCACTTCTAAATAACTTGATGTTAGAATTTGCCCAAGGTTTTTTGCACCTCTAAACACTATTTGGGGTTTATTTCCAATATATGGTAGGATTTACGAGTCCTGTTGTAGGATATGCCAATTTTTACTAAGAACCTTCCTTAGTTCTTTATGTTCCTTATTATAATTAAAAACTATAGGAATTTTATCATTTTGTTACTCTTATCCTTAGATTTGTAAACTAATAATGATTCCCTGTCCACATCCTTCACAGTATTAATTTCCTCCTCCAATTTTTCAGGCTGATAGCCTCGATCTAAAAAATTTTTCTTTAGAATATCAGCTTGATCCTAAAAAGAATCCATGTCCGTACAGTTCCGTCTTAAAGGGACAAATTGGCTTTTAGGTATATTATCCAGCCATGGTCGGAAGTGACAACTATGCCTGTGGATGTAACTATTAACATCCACAGTTTTAAAAAAAGTGTGAGTGCCAATTTTCTGGTTTTGTACAAAAATCTCCAAATCTAAAAAGTGGATATGATTATTACGGACATACATACATACTGACATCCATACACACATACACACAGACATATGTTCATAATGACATACAGACATACATACTGACATACATAATGACATACAGACATACATTGATACTGGCATGCATACAGACATACATACAGACATACATGCATGCATACATACATCCATACAGACATATGTTCATAATGACATGCAGACATACATTCATACTGACATACTTGCATACAGACATACATAATGACATACAGACATACATTGATGCTGGCATACATACATATATACATACAGACATGCATATATACATACAGACGTACATGTAAACATATAGACATACATTCATAATGACATACATTGATACTGGCATGCATACACACACATAGCTCATTTTCCAGCCACCCTCCTGTTTCTTACCTTTTCTTTGCAGGAGGGTGGCTAGAGTTGAGGGGAGTCTGCACTCCCTCTTTGCTGCCTGGCTGGCTGGCTGGCTGGCTCTCCTCCCGCGCGGAGTGAGCTAAAAGGAAGTGACCACTTCCTCCCAGCAGCACTTGTGCTGCGGCTGCGTATTTTATTTTTTTTAAAGGGGTCCAGTCGCGCTATTGCACGGCCACAGCGCTGACCGAGCCCCTGAAGATATAGGGCCCATCGGGTGCCCACAAGTGCGTGGCCACCCAATAGGCCCCATCAGCGTACGGGCCCTGGTGCAACTGCACTAGCGGCAGTTCCGCTGCTATACGTGGGGCCCGGGTTGCCAGGCCCCCCAGGGCCGCTGGGCCTGTGATAACCATCATGGTTGTCACCCCCTGATGGCGACCCTGCTCAGAGAGTTCTTTGCCATGAGGTGCCAAGTTGAACTTCCAGTGACCAGTATGAGAGAGTGTGAGAGAGATAACACCAAATTTAACACTCCTTAAATATGGCAATCCCACATAAGGATAGCAAAAAGGGGAGTTATCTGATAAACAAAGATCGAAGTTAAGAGGTGTCAGCCAGCCCACAACAAGAAATCTGGGAGGCTAATGTGAATTATATGCAAATATGTTGACCCCATCCCCTAGTGAAACATTCTAAAGTCCTCCCCAGTTTTGACTGTGGTATCTTATGTGCCCCTCCCCCCTATGTATTGATCCTAGAGTCACCACTGTGTCTGCATGTGTGTCAGTGTATCTGTGTATCTGTGTGTGACTGTGTGTCTGTGTATGTAGCCCCCATGTCCTCCCTTACTCTATGGGGGTCAATATGACACCCATATTAGTATAAGGGAGATTAAAATGTCAGAGCATGTCTACTAAACAATGATTGTATTCGTGCCGTGAGATAGCTCCCTAATTCCCACGGTTTTTGGGAGCTATCTACCAAAAGGCTGAAAGACCTAAATTGGTCTTTCAGCCATATTTACTAATACTAAGTAAAGATTACTAAGTATTAGTGAATAAGGGAGTTTCTAGAAGAATCTAGAAAAATAATTAACAGGCGAGGACATAGTGTCCTCCCACAGCCCCCACCCGTGCCCCGCGAGTGGGGGCTATGCAAAGGAACGGTTCCCTTACCCGCGGCACTCACCCATGAGTGGCGGGTGAGGGCTGTAATAACAGAAGGGTAAGGGGCATACTGCCTCCCCCTGTACCCCACCCATGAGCGGCGGGTGGGGCCCTAAGTAACAAAAGGAGAGGGGGACCTATTGTCTCCCCCCCTCCGGGCCCCCACCCATGAGTGGCAGGTGGGGGCTCAAAGTAGCAAAAGGAGGGTGAGACCTATTTCCTTCACCCCCTCTGGCCCCTACTCATGAGCGGCGGGTGGGTGCCCTATGTAACAAAAGGATGTGGGGCACCTATTATCCCCCCCCCCGGCCCCCACCTATGAGTGGCGAGGGGGGCACCTAAGTAAAAAGAGGAGGCGGGACCTATTGTCTTCTCTCCTCCCAGCCCCCACCCATGCACGGTGGGTGGGGGCCCTCAGTCCCTCAGTAACAAAACGGGGGGGACCTATTGTCCCCCCCCAGCCCCAACCCATTGCTGACGGGCTGGGACTAAATGTAAATATCCCCCCTCTACAGGTGACTAGGGGTCCCAAAGCGGTTATCCCCACCCCAATGAAATTAAACACTACCTACCCTAAAAATAGTGAGGGGGGAACAAAAAACTAAATACTTGTAAATGAAAAAAAAATCATGCTTACCATTAGATGTCTTCTTTTTTCTTAAACCTTTTTTTAGCCCCCAAAAAGGCCAAATAAAAATCCATTATTCGCGTCGAACTTATAAAATAAAAACCCGACGCTAAAAATAATAATCCATCTTCACCCAGTGAGGGCACCACACAGACTGAGCTCCGCAGGGCCTTCCCATGCCCTGCGATTTGACTCAGAGCACTCTGATTGGTTGGTTTAAGCCAACCAATATGAGTGCTCCGATTGGTAACTTGCAAGGCTCAAATTTACCAATCAGGTAACCCAACAATCCTTTCTTCAGACCATCCATCTCAATCAATACGTAAAGTAGGGAAGGAGGTAGACAAGCACTCTGCTTTAATTTGCAATGCCTCAAA
Source organism: Pelobates fuscus (assembly GCF_036172605.1). Taxonomy (NCBI): domain Eukaryota; kingdom Metazoa; phylum Chordata; class Amphibia; order Anura; family Pelobatidae; genus Pelobates; species Pelobates fuscus. The sequence continues at coordinate 47,240,713 of NC_086328.1, forward strand.
ACATTAAAGAAAATTTGGGACTACAATTCTTGGATCCTCCTTTTTTCCTACTAGACCAAAATCCTACTCTCTGTTTCCATTCTTTCTTTGCATTTTACCCCCTCTCTTTTCCATATCGTCTGTTTCTCCCAAACTTTTTTATATTAAATATGTTATATAGTTATCCCCTTAATTAATATTTCCAGACAATAGCCATTAACTGTAATCTAACAGAATGACTGTAACTACACTTAAATGTCATTTAATTTATTAGAATATTTTATTCTTTAATTTAAAGCTACCGTATCCTTTTTATTTGAGGAAATCTGGCTTTATTAGCTACATTTTTTTAAACTCCTGGATGCATCCTGGTCGCCTGAATTCTTCATGTCATGCTTCTGTTATATTTGTATTTTACATGGTATCTTCTTTTATGCTATGTTATGTGCAACAAGCAAATAGGAACATTTGTATTCTTACTGTTATTTTGTTACATTTGTTGGCACCTGCATTTTGATTATTTATATCTAGCTGATTTGTTTTTTTATATTTTACTGCTGAATAAACTTTGCACACAAATACACTACTGCATTGATACACAGTTATTCCACACACATTCATTTTTACATTATCAGACTACACATACATCTACCTTTCCATGCAAACACACCTTTTGTGTGAAAAAGCTGCTGGGCACTGTCTTACTTTAAAAGACCACTATAGTATCAAGAATACAAACATGTATTCCAGACACTATAGGTCTAAATAGCCGTTCAAGTGATTGACCCCCCTCCTGTCAGACGCTTAAAATATGATTTTACTCACCTTTTTCCAGCACTGCTTTGGTCTGTTCACAGCTAGCACCACCCCTTGGCATCAAATTTGATTATCTCAGCCAATCCAATGCTTTCCCATAGGAAAGCATTGAAAGACTATCGCTCATTGAGTCAGTGCATCTCTATGGGGAGTGCTCAGCGAGAGGCACCTCTTGTGGAAGTCTGAGTGATTGTTACTATAGGTTTTATTAGGCAGCAATGTAAACACAGTGTTTACATTAAAAAGCCTGCAGGGACAGTCTATACAAACCAGAACAATTACATTAAGTTGCAGTTGTTCTGGTGACTATAGTGTCCCCTGAAGGTGTTTAACTGTTTTCAAACCGTTTAACACTGTGCTGGTTACCCCAACGCTCATCTGCACTGCCTCTCCTTTCCTCTGCTGGACCAACGTCCAGGAATTGTTGTCTTGAGTGCTGTTGATCGGGTGAGAGCATCAGATCAGCCTATCACCTATCAAACTAACCTAATTGCATTCTACGAAGAAGTAAGTAGAAGTATAGATCAGGGTGTTGCAGTGGATGTGATCTACTTGGATATTGCCAAGGCTCTTGATACGGTTCCTCACAATAGGTTAGTCTTCAAACTAAAATAAATTGGTCCAGATGAATATTCTTGTTCTTGGGTAGAACATTGGCTTAAGGATAGAGTACAACGAGTTGTCATTAATGGTAAATTTTCAGGCTGGACTAAAGTGGTAAGTGGTGACCATCAGGGTTCTGTTTTGGGACCACTTCTATTTAACATATTTATAAATTATCTTGGAATAGGCATTGAAAGCCATGTATCAGTGTTTGCAGATGACACAAAACTTTGTAAAGTAATAAAATGTGAGCAGGATATTGCTTTGCTGCAGAGGGATTTGGATAGATTGGGGCACTGGGCACTAAAATGGCAGATTCAATTTAACGTAGAGAAATGCAAAGTTATGCACTTCGGGGTTAAGAATGCACAAGCTACTTACACACTAAATGGTAGTGAATTAGGGATAACCACACACGAGAAGGATTTGGGAATTGTTATAGACAAAAATTAGGCAGCAATATGCAATGTCAATCTGCAGTTGCTAAGGCCAGTAAGGTTTTGTCATGTATAAATAGGGGCATAAATTCTCGGGATGAAAATATAATTTTGCCTCTTTATAAATCACTGGTAAGACCACACCTTGAATATGCTGTGCAATTTTGGGCACCTGTTCTAAAGAAAGATATCATGGCACTAGAAAAATGCCAGAGACGAGCTACAAAATTGATAAAAGGAATGGAGCATTTTAGTTATGAAGAAAGGTTAAAAAAATTAAATCTGTTTAGTTTGGAAAAACGGCGCCTGAGAGGGGATATGATAACTTTATACAAATATATTCGGGGCCAGTACAAACCTTTATCTGGAAATCTATTCATAAACAGGGCTATACATAGGACATGAGGTCACACATTTAGGCTGGAAGAAAGGAGATTTCATCTAAGGCAAAGAAAAGTTTTTTTTTACAGTAAGAGCAATAAGGATATGGATCTCTCTGCCTGAATAGGTGGTTTTGTCAGAGTCACTACAGATTTTTAAACTGCAATTGGATAAATACTTACAAAAACATAACATACAGGGATATCATTTCTAATTCGTGGGGTAATAGCTGCTTGATCCAAGGAGACATCTGACTGCTATTTTGGGGTCAAGAAGGAATTTTTACTAAGGAAAAAGAGGATCCCAAGAATTAGGGTAGATGGAAGGGAGAGCATGGGTCCTGCTTCCAAAGACCACTAATCGAGGGTGTGCCCATACAGGGGGGTACGTAACTCACTAGAGTCCCATGGCTGAGTACATGAAGTACACCCAAAAAATAATAATGAAAAATAAAAAAGTCTTTATTAAGTTAAATTACTAAAAACCAAGAATTGGTAACCCAAGAAGGTACAAACAAACTGTGCATAAAAAAGGAAAAAAAGGGGAGGGGGGAGGGGAAACAGGGGGTATGTATGTAGGAAAAACGTGCTACACACACTAGGTCTCAATCGTAAATTAAGATAAATAAAGGTCACATAGGTATACCCTTCAGAGAAAATATACTAAGTGTAAAGTATATTCTAGGGGGACCATACAGTAGCCAAAGGCTCAATAGGCAAAAAATAAGAGAATCAGCGGTGGGCTAGCAATGGTATGAACAGGTAGAGATATCTATATGCTTAACCAAGCTCCACTATGTTAGCACACCCCAATGGCGTGCCGCAGTCACTTCTGTGAGTCCTGGGATGGGCAGACCCGTGGTATGAGCTGCACTCCTAGTAAAGGTAACGGTGGTAGTGTATATATTAACTGGGGACAGCAAACAGCCAGTGGGTGCCCTCTGCTAGGAGATATAAAAATTTCGGTAGAGCTAAAAAAAGCAGTAGAGAAAATGAGAACAGCTGTAGAGGTGCCTCTAGATAACCCCCATATAATAATGCGTATAGGAAGACAGGCTCCACTTGTTTAAAGCTACAGGGCCCCTCTTCAGTTAGAGTGTGAGGGGTAGATAACCTAAACTCCTATCTGTATCAAATATTCAGAGCGCTCGGTAGCCCTATCACGAGGGGCGGTTTTGATAAAGGCGCCACATAGCGCCGAAACGCGCGTCGAGCAAGACGCTGGGGGCTTTGGGGGTTTTTATTTACCACTCTAGGTCTCTCCTTTAGCCATCATGTTGATTTATAGCGGTTACTAGATTTAGGGCTGGACTCTGCCCGGCTTGTATGCCGAACAGCACTAGTATAGCTTTGCTTTATCTACCTACCTCCTAGGATTTAGTCTTCTAGGAAATCCTCTACCTACACCTCCTATTGTAATAACCTGGAACTCATTATCTCTTTTGATAGGGCTACCGAGCGCTCTGAATATTTGATACAGATAGGAGTTTAGGTTATCTACCCCTCACACTCTAACTGAAGAGGGGCCCTGTAGCTTTAAACAAGTGGAGCCTGTCTTCCTATACGCATTATTATATGGGGGTTATCTAGAGGCACCTCTACAGCTGTTCTCATTTTCTCTACTGCTTTTTTTAGCTCTACCGAAATTTTTATATCTCCTAGCAGAGGGCACCCACTGGCTGTTTGCTGTCCCCAGTTAATATATACACTACCACCGTTACCTTTACTAGGAGTGCAGCTCATACCACGGGTCTGCCCATCCCAGGACTCACAGAAGTGACTGCGGCACGCCATTGGGGTGTGCTAACATAGTGGAGCTTGGTTAAGCATATAGATATCTCTACCTGTTCATACCATTGCTAGCCCACCGCTGATTCTCTTATTTTTTGCCTATTGAGCCTTTGGCTACTGTATGGTCCCCCTAGAATATACTTTACACTTAGTATATTTTCTCTGAAGGGTATACCTATGTGACCTTTATTTATCTTAATTTACGATTGAGACCTAGTGTGTGTAGCACGTTTTTCCTACATACATACCCCCTGTTTCCCCTCCCCCCTCCCCTTTTTTTCCTTTTTTATGCACAGTTTGTTTGTACCTTCTTGGGTTACCAATTCTTGGTTTTTAGTAATTTAACTTAATAAAGACTTTTTTATTTTTCATTATTATTTTTTGGGTGTACTTCATGTACTCAGCCATGGGACTCTAGTGAGTTACGTACCCCCCTGTATGGGCACACCCTCGATTAGTGGTCTTTGGAAGCAGGACCCATGCTCTCCCTTCCATCTACCCTAATTCTTGGGATCCTCTTTTTCCTTAGTTTATATTGTTCTGGGTTATGCCCATGTATGGTGCCCATTTAGTCCTCTGGACTCCAGAGCTAGTTCGTTCTAACTCTGTAGTCGCTTTCTTTCTTATATTTACTTAACTTCGTGGTTTTAGTACCAGGACTAACCCTACTTACCAGTTAATAAAATTGCACTGAGCACGTCTCCTCATACATATCGGATACACTATGGCAGGATTCCTGTCAAATAAACCCGATAGCAACCTATGGTGTAAGGATTCAGAGAATGTGTTTTCAGTAGAACAACTAGAATACTCCTCCTCTGCCCCCGACATAAACCAGTCTTTCAATACCTTACAGAATCTCTACAAAAAACAAATCAAATCTAGCTGGGAGATCTCTTCACTTGAGAACTATAACAAAAAGGAGATGATCCCCAGGGGTTTGAGAGTTCGCAATGTACCATCATCTCATACAGAGAATGCTGAGTTGATGAAAGAGTGGGAGGCTGCAGCGGGGACTTGCTCTAAACACTTTATGGAAATTCTAATAAAATTTGAGAAAGTAAAAGTATTAGAAGTCAATTCCAACCTGGAGAAAGAGATTGCTATAGTTCGACAATACCAATCTAACCCTGAATTTACGCAGTTTGAGTCTAGACTTAAAAACAATCTAGACAAGTTCCAAAACAACATCAAAATCCGCAAACATCAAAAATTCATTAGGGACACTAAAGACTATCAAACCAACAATGTGTATGGTCAGTTTAACCGGAGAGTAAGGACCAATTCTGACAACTATCTGACATCAGATTACGAGTCCTCTGATACGGATAGTGATCTAACTAATAGTGTCCCATCCGGCTCACAGCCCCTAAGTGAGAATACCCCCATTTACACTAACCCTAAAGGGATACTCAAGAAAGGGGTTAATTTTTTAGAGATGGGCCACGCAGATGGCATACAAACCCGCCGAAACAGGTATTCCACACGGAACAGAGAAGGGAGCAGAGGAAGGGGAAATGGCAGGAGAAGATTTTGACCCCCAGTAAGACCTTGAACCTGGACCTAAGAGTTATTAACTTATCTACACAGGTCCTCAACAAAGATCACCTTTCACTATTAGAGAAAGGTTTATCTTTTGTACCAGTACCTCCGTTTAACAAATTCATGTGGGTCAAAGATCTCCATCTGTTCGCTCGGAAACTCGCCCTCCACAAATTTCATGTAATTAATAAAGAAAAAAAGGCTCAATCCCATGGCATGTCAACCAGGGAATACGAATGCCTCATGACTCTCATGGATCTATGGGAAGAAAACAATGAGACTAGTCAACTAAAATATACTGATCTCAAACAAAAGAGTAAATTTACCCCATATCTAGGAAATTACCGCAATATCGATCTGTTCCTAGAAACCATGAAAGATGAGATTGACAAACTAGACACCAGATCCCTAGATTTCCATCCTAACATGAACTTGTCGAGAAATGAACAATCAGCACTAAAATCCCTAAAAAACAATACCAAAATTATCCTGAAACCCGCAGACAAAGGCGGCAATATTGTCCTCCTGGACCTTCCAAAATATGTGGAAATGGTACTCAACGTCTTAGAGGATGGGAATACTTACAAAGTTTTAGGCTCGGACCCCACTAATGCTTTCCTTAATAAATACAAGGAAATTTTGGACAAAGGCCGCAGTGGAGGGTTGCTATCAGAGGATGAATATGGGTTCATCCTCAACCGTTTTCCGAAGATAGCAACCTTCTACTGCCTGCCCAAAGTACATAAGAGTCTGACATCACCCCCGGGACGCCCGATCGTCTCGGGCATTGAGAATCTAACTCAAAATGGGAGTTTGTATTTAGACAAAATCTTAAGACCTCTGGTGGAAAAACTTCCATCCTACCTGCAAGACACCAAGCAGACCCTGGCTCTTTTATCTAATCTTGTAGTACCACCCTCTGCCAAACTCTGCAGCCTTGACATTGAGGCTTTATACTCTTCAATCCCGCATTCAAATGGTATCAGACACATACGCCACTTCTTAGAACAAAGAGGGGAGACAGACGCAGCACACACGGCTTTTTGCTTGGAACTCCTCGAATATATCCTCACACACAACTATTTCACCTTCAAAAATAAATATTACCACCAAATCAGGGGGACTGCGATGGGGACAGCTTGTGCCCCATCGTACGCTAACCTCCACCTAGGATGGTGGGAGGAAAGCCTGTCCAAACAGACAGGAATTTCACAATACCTTCCCCTTATCTATCTATGGCGTCGCTACATCGACGATGTGTTTTTGGTGTGGTTAGGGACTTGTGAGGAGTTCAAGGAGTTTGTAGGAATTCTAAACATCAATGATGAAAATTTAAAATTTACAAGTGAGTTTGGTGATCAGAACCTAAACTTTTTAGATCTTACAATCTCCATTACAAGCAATAATAAAATAGAAACTACTCTTTACCGTAAGCCGTCCGCGTCTAACAACTTACTGAGATGGGACAGTTTCCATCCAATCCCTCTTAAACGAGGCATTCCAACAGGGCAATACCTAAGGATGAGACGTAACTGTAGCTCCATCTCAGAATATAGAGCCAAGGCAAGTGAACTAAGGAGTTTCTTCAAAGCGAAAGGGTACCCAAACAGATGCCTGAAGAGGGCATACAAGAGAGCCCTTAATTCAGACCGTAACGATCTGATTACAGACAACACACGTAAGAATTTTGAAGACACTAAGGGGACTATACGTCTCATTGCAACCTATGATGCAGGCTGGGAGAGTGTCAAAAACTCTCTCAGACGCTTCTGGCCTCTTCTGACCAACGACTCACATCTCCAAGAGGTACTAGCACCAAACGTGACCATCACGGCCCGGAGGGGCAAAAACCTTAGGGATTTACTTGCTCCTAGCCATTTGAAAACAGGACCTCCCCCTACAACATGGCTTCAGACCCCTTTGGTTGGTACTTTTGGATGCGGGAGATGTATCTCGTGTAAGTTCATACAAAGGAACTCCAAAAAAGTGAAAGACACTTCAGGGAAAAAAGAATTCCCAATAACCTCATTTTTCAACTGCAACACGGCTGGCCTTGTGTACCTCTTGACCTGCGGATGCAATAAGAAGTATGTGGGCAAAACATTTCGCCCGTTTAAGAAACGGATACAGGAACATATTAGATCCTGTAGAAATCTGACTGACAACCCCATTCCAAGACATCTCCGCGAACACCATAACAGCGATCCCAAGGAACTACGTTTTTGCGGTTTGGAACTAGTCAAAAAGAATCCAAGACGGGGAGATTATGACAGATTCCTTAGACAAAGGGAATGTTTTTGGATCTATCAGCTCAACACCCTAAGCCCCAGGGGTCTGAATGAAGGGTTTTCCTTCTCCCCCTTTCTCTGAATCCCTATTCCCTATTAGACGTGCTCTCCCCTCTAGACTAGGACTTTTATGATATACTATCATATTTCTTTACTGGTAATTTCTTATTAACTCACATTTATTCTCTCATCGCTCTTAATATAATTATCACCCAGGAAGGACATATGTTTACTGTACGGGGGATTTCACTCCCTGTTTCACGATACACTATCATAATACGTTGTGCTCCTACATGTGTGTCTACAATATTCTGGGAATTTTTTCGTGTTTTTTGTGATTTGTTCTACTCTAGTTTAACACATGCTGCCTATTTGCCGTTCTAGTGTTCATCGGCAAACTCAGTGATCACACTGAGTAACTTTGTAAGCAACATAGTGTTTCTTGGGGCTCACTATTTTGCCTTAATTTGTTACATTAGCAATACGCTTTAGTTACAGGCAATAGTAGCCCCTCCCCTTCTGTGACGTGGCATTTAGCGAGTTGCCGCCCCTTGTCTATCTCGGTCGGCAACACGCTCCCTGCCCGCCCTACACCTGGCCCCCCCCCCCTCCGTGACGCGACGGAACTCGATTGGCCGCGTGACGTATCACGAGGGGCGGTTTTTCACTCATAAAAACCACGCCGGGTTACGAGTAGCCTTCACTGCTTTTGATAAAGGCGCCACATAGCGCCGAAACGCGCGTCGAGCAAGACGCTGGGGGCTTTGGGGGTTTTTATTTACCACTCTAGGTCTCTCCTTTAGCCATCATGTTGATTTATAGCGGTTACTAGATTTAGGGCTGGACTCTGCCCGGCTTGTATGCCGAACAGCACTAGTATAGCTTTGCTTTATCTACCTACCTCCTAGGATTTAGTCTTCTAGGAAATCCTCTACCTACACCTCCTATTGTAATAACCTGGAACTCATTATCTCTTTTGATAGGGCTACCGAGCGCTCTGAATATTTGATACAGATAGGAGTTTAGGTTATCTACCCCTCACACTCTAACTGAAGAGGGGCCCTGTAGCTTTAAACAAGTGGAGCCTGTCTTCCTATACGCATTATTATATGGGGGTTATCTAGAGGCACCTCTACAGCTGTTCTCATTTTCTCTACTGCTTTTTTTAGCTCTACCGAAATTTTTATATCTCCTAGCAGAGGGCACCCACTGGCTGTTTGCTGTCCCCAGTTAATATATACACTACCACCGTTACCTTTACTAGGAGTGCAGCTCATACCACGGGTCTGCCCATCCCAGGACTCACAGAAGTGACTGCGGCACGCCATTGGGATGTGCTAACATAGTGGAGCTTGGTTAAGCATATAGATATCTCTACCTGTTCATACCATTGCTAGCCCACCGCTGATTCTCTTATTTTTTGCCTATTGAGCCTTTGGCTACTGTATGGTCCCCCTAGAATATACTTTACACTTAGTATATTTTCTCTGAAGGGTATACCTATGTGACCTTTATTTATCTTAATTTACGATTGAGACCTAGTGTGTGTAGCACGTTTTTCCTACATACATACCCCCTGTTTCCCCTCCCCCCTCCCCTTTTTTTCCTTTTTTATGCACAGTTTGTTTGTACCTTCTTGGGTTACCAATTCTTGGTTTTTAGTAATTTAACTTAATAAAGACTTTTTTATTTTCCATTATTATTTTTTGGGTGTACTTCATGTACTCAGCCATGGGACTCTAGTGAGTTACGTACCACCCTGTATGGGCACACCCTCGATTAGTGGTCTTTGGAAGCAGGACCCATGCTCTCCCTTCCATCTACCCTAATTCTTGGGATCCTCTTTTTCCTTAGTTTATATTGTTCTGGGTTATGCCCATGTATGGTGCCCATTTAGTCCTCTGGACTCCAGAGCTAGTTCGTTCTAACTCTGTAGTCGCTTTCTTTCTTATATTTAAGAAGGAATTTTTACCTAGTTTGTGGCAAAATTGGAAGCGCTTCAGACTAGGTTTTTTGCCTTCTTTTGGATCAACAGCAACAACATATGTGAGGAAGGCTGAACTTGATGGATGCAAGTCTCTTTTCAGCTATGTAACTATGTATCCTACAACCCATTGCAAGTACACAATGTGCGATTATTATTTACTGTTAGGTGAACAATGATAGGCTGGAGCATTGGCTGACACTCTCTGCATATCACTGGTGCCCAATTTGTATACTGTGCATTAGTCCAGCAGCTGAGATGGAAAGCAGCCCAGATAGGCATTGAGGGTCCATTTTTTGTGTTAAAGAGTTATAAAACTGGATTATATCTCAATGTAAGAGGATCCCCAGTTATTCTATCCCCCATAACGATTTAAGTGAATTTAAATTATTATAGGAGATCTGTGGTGCCAGCTGACCTCAAGGGATTGAATAATAATAATTTAATAATTTGTAAACAAAACAGAGCTACTGATAGGCTAAGAGCATCAAGTGATGATCTCCGCATATCTGCGATGCGCAGTCCTCGGGCAGAAATTGAACTGGAACATCAGAGCCAATGGGCTTAAAGTCTTGGGGTTAAACCATTTGTTATGCTTTGAGGTAAGCTTATGCGCGGGACTTCCTCACACTATGCCAACTTCATTCCGATGAAGTTGGCATAGTGCCACTAGGGTTTCTTTAACACTTCCACATTATCATTGCCAATATCATCTAACTTAGATCCCACTGATTACCTGAGAGCACTGGGCTAATGCCCCAATCACTCTCAACCAATCAATGTAGTCCAAGTTGGACATAATTGACAGTAATAATGTGGAAGTTTAAGTGGAGTGATAATGTGGAAGTGGTTGCAGTAGTCCCTGGGCACCAAAAAGAACCCTGTTTTTTTTTAAATCAAATAATTTCTAGACAGTCTAATATTAGACAAGGGGGTAGTGCCAGGACAGTCTAGGTAAAATAACCACTTCTACAAAATGACTGCAACTCTCAATATCCAACCTAGGTCAACATGCCCTAATACTTCAGTCCATTTCAAACTTGCTTCAGCCTAAAAACCAGGGCAACAGATCCTAAAACACTCCATGATCTTAGCTTTTCCTGATTTGGTTGCAAAGGTTTAGCTCCTCTTGGGTCACCTGACCAGACACTTGAATTGCCCATGATACTTTACGTTCCTTTTATGACTTATAAAAAAGAAAAAAAATAATGTAAATTAGCTGTTAAAAAAAAATCTATAGACATTTAACCAAAGACGAACTGCATTTTGGTTGTACTTGCCAAATTGTCCAACAATGACTTGTAAGATAGAACTAGGAGTGGGAGAGCTGGGAGTGATTCAGGAAAAATAAATCCCATAGCTGTATTTCATTTTCATCCGTCTTTGCTCAGTAAAGTTACCAATATGAGAGAGTTACAAATAATCTGCAGCTCTTGTATGTGATGTTACTTTTAATGGAGGCAGTTCAGTGGATATTTGAAATCTTTCAGCTGATGATAAAAAAAACAACTGCCACTATAAAAGTATTTAGCCCCAGGCCAGTTGTTTATGTCCTTGAAAAGCCGGGTATCTGTCACATAAACCAAAGAGTTATTGCAAAAATAAAACAGATCCTGTGAAGCTTTATTCCATCCAAAGCACAGCTTAACCCATTCCCAGCCTAAAAGGTATTAATCTGCAGTGTGATGCCGACTTCTAAAACAGTTATATGGTTAATAATTACCAAGCAATGCCCCAAGACATAAAAAAAATGATATTGCTCATGGGCATTCCCTTGCCTTTTATATAAACAATGAATAAAATAGTTAACCAACTTTTCTGTTCAGTTTTGTCATTTTTCTACCTAGGAACATCAGATTTAATTGTTCTTGAGCAGAAATTATCCAACTGTACACCCCAGCTGTTTTAAAGCTACAACCCCCATTGATGCTTTGCAGCATGCTGAAGCTCTTCAGGCATCAAAGAAGTTGTAGATATGCAACAGCCTGGGGTGGATGTGAAGATCTATCTTTTGGCAACCCCTGTTCTAAATGATATTGGTTTCCATACTAAGCCCATCTACAGGAAATAACTATTCTTCCATATGTTAAAAAGCTCATAAAACACACATATCCACATGCAACACGTTATGTTAAGGTGTACACTCTGGTAAAAAATAAAATAAGAAAATGAAGCTTGTAATGGCCAGAAACATAACAAGATAACCCAAACTCACACACACGTGCCTGGCCAGATATAACAGGGGTCATGAAGAACAATGTGGCTCTTTTAAAAAGAAGTACCCAGCACACCCTTGTGCAAATCTCTGCTACCACTTCTGCTAAAGGAACACTATAATGAAAGGAATACAAAGCTGTATTCCTAACATTATAGTGTGCCTCTGCCACCGTACCCCACCCCTATCCTACCCAGCCATGTCAAGGATTAAAAAAACCCTTTTAATGCAAACCTGATCCAGTGTCAATGTCATATTGTGCTGGGATCCTCCTCTGTTGATGTCAGCAGATAGGGAGGTCTTCCCCATAGGAAAGCATTGCCTTATTGGGGTTTTTAAACATACTGGACGTCCTCATGCAAGCGTGAGGACGTCCAGCGTCATTTCACTGAGTCAAACTCCATGAAACGGCAGGAAGCACTTCTAGTGGATGTGTGGGAGATGAGGCACTGCCTCTTAACACTGCAATGCAAACATGGCAGATTCTCTAAAACTTCAGTGTTTTGCATTGCAGGGTTAAAGGGACAGGGACACTGCACACAGACCACTTCAATAATGTGAAGTGGCCTGGGTGCCTATAGTGCTTGTCAAGGCTATTTGCTAGGTGGTTTAAGTGGTACAATATTTATTATTGTAAAATACCATATTACATAACTATGTCTATACTAACTAAATGTTAAAGTAATATCAGGAGTATGTAGAAAACCATTGCATCTCACCTACTGTTTACTTAGATTACTCAAATTAAGTGATGTTGCCAATTGCTACAAGTTTGCAGTCAAGTTAGTAAATGTCCCTTTTTACTAATATTCTAGAATGATCCTGTTTCCATTACATAGTAAAACGAGTGTCTGCCATAACTACTGTACAACCTCCACACTGGAAACAAAATCCTGTTTTTTTGTTTATTGTGTTTGTTTTTTTTAACTAAATGTTTTTAATGCAGATACAGACATAGATCTAAGAAATGTTCATACCAGCAAACATACAGTAGCCTTACATATATACTAGATATAACAAATATGTAAGCACAACTAGCTATAAAGCTTTAGAAATATGTTATATATTTTGCAAAACTATCAAACCCATTTCTGAAATGCCCTCCCTCCCCCCCCCCCCCCCCCCCTAAGAAAATCAAAACAGCCCTTTAACCAGTCTTTATTACCCTCTTCAGGTTAAGGAATCAAGCACAATTCAATTATTGCAGCATAGTCCTGGCAGCTCATCTGTGCTGATGGGGGTAAAACCAAAGTAGCTGAGGTTCTGTACAACTTATGTATCTGCTAACAAAACAAACTACACACAAACAAAACCAATCCTAATATGGTGTACTTACTTTCATAACGTGTTGTTATGAGAGGCTGCATTGACTCTCCATACCCCTTACTTACCTGACAAACCATTGATATAGGAAGGATACTGGTAGAGGGAAAGCAGCACCGGTCCAGATGCCAAGCTCAATACTAGGTAAGAGTGATACAATGTAACTCGCCGCCACCTGCCTTTGACTTCTGTAACAATAGCAGAGCTGTCACATGGAACGTGGCAGAACGGCTTCCGATTGGCTGGCGGGCTGCGCTCTGTGCCTGCGGATTGGCATCGTTCGAAGTGGGCGTGTGTTAAAAGAGCCCCCACTCTCCTCGTTCTCTCTTGCGCGTCTTTGCGCTGTGTTCCTAGTCCTGGGAACGTCGGCAGGGAGACAGCACCTTGCTCTCGCTATGTATCCTGTTCTTCTGGCTGTCCAGCTGCGTAGCGCGGGATGCAGCTAGACCTGGCAGGGCTGCGACACTGAGGAAGACTCCAGAGGAGAATTGAAGTCAGGCCAGGAAGCTGGAGCTCCACTCCGGAGCCTGTACATTGAAGGGAGCAGGTGGAAAGCTCTGTGAAGTGGGTAAAGTCCTCTCCAAGCAGCAGATATCTCTGGACACAGAGCCACCTGGGCAGAAGACATTGTTGGTCTTATTCTTGTCATTTTTATTTTTTGTCCATCAGCAGACCTGGGAGAAGGGTACTAGCATAGCAGGACATTGAGGTGCTTCTAGATTGCTTCTGGATCTCTAAGTCCCCCCAGTTCTCTGTCAGTACCCACACAGGTTCTAGAGATGTGGGTCTTGGAGCTTTTGATGGGGGTGTCATGGCTGGCAGGGCTGGCCAGTGGTCAGAACGAGACCGAGCCCATCCTGCTGGAGGGCAAGTGCCTGGTGGTTTGTGACTCCAACCCTACGTCTGACCCCACGGGTACCGCACTGGGCATCTCCGTGCGCTCCGGCAGTGCCAAGGCGGCTTTCTCAGCCATCAGGAACACCAACCACGAACCTTCTGAGATGAGCAATAGAACTATGATCATCTACTTTGATCATGTAAGTTACCAGTGGGCCATGGGAGCTGATGCAGTGAGACCTGGGGGGAGTTATCAAGGCAAAAACAGCTGCTATTCTGAGACATAAGGAGCAATCACTATGGAAACCCATACAGTGTATCTCAACATTTAGTGATTTGCCCCATAATAGCACAAGTTGTTCCTTGGCTCCCACTGGAGAGTGTAAGGTGTGAATGCTGGTTTGAGAGGTGAATGTGTGTAGATATGTGGGCAGTGAGTGTAGGAATGACTGGCAAAGCATCATATTAGAGTTGGCGAAGCCGCAGCAAAAATTGTTCTAGAAATAAGTTGTGTAGACATACATCCATGGTTGTGTTACCACATGGTACAATTTAGACACTCTCATCTTTTCTGAATTGTCCATAATAGAAAAATACTGTTTAAGGATGGGTCATTGTTATTACATGCTAGTTTGTCTTTTAAACTCCAAAATCAGTTTTTGTTTTAGATATGCACTGCTGATCAAGGCAATATAGAATTACTGTAGATTCTCTAGAAAAGATGAAAGAAATTCAAACTCATCTCAGCCATTCATTGTGAAGAGTAAAAAAATATTGACAATGATTTTTGATGATTTGTCTTTCTGCCAAGGACAAATAGTTATAATTCAGGCACCACTTTACTATTTTTGGATAACCTTTTTTTAAATGGCTTCATATGTTTGGATACACTTTTAAATTTTGTTTTAAAATAACAAGACATTAATAAACATATATATATATATATATATATATATATATATATATATATATATATATATATATATATATATATATATATATATACTCGAAATACTAAATTATTTTTTAAATATTAAATTATTTTAAAGGTTGATCAATAAATATCAACTCATTTGAAAAACTCATCCAAAAATATTTAACTGAGGCCTAAATCCTCCCCTGTAATTCTGCATTCTCAATATAGTGTGCAAACATAAGAAGAATACATTATTCTAATTTGCATGGAAATGTTTTTTATATGAAGTGATAAAAACTCTGATATTTGAATTATGTTTTGGGGCAAACTGGAACATATATGAATATTTGGCAGGTGGTTTGGGACCAGAAATGTGTGTGTGTGTGTGTGTGTGTGTATCGATATGGACGTGTGGTATAGAGGGCAATTGTGGGACAGTGGTAAAATCAGTCATCAGGGATATGTTATTGGTTTCAATGATAACTGCTCCAATTTAGCACTTTATAACACAATTGCTGGTTACGCACATGACCCATAATATCACTTAATTTTTTTGCCAATCACTGATTGCCCACAAATGAAATTCAAATGTCTATGCTCTTCTACAGTGGAATGTGTGTTTGTGAATGCCACAGACAAGATTAAGGGTTTGTTTTCATTTAATTGAAGCACTAAAAACAAGAATTTAGAGATACAGGTGGTTTATTAGTGTATGCATTTATTCCTATATCTTCGTGAATTATTATTAATCACTCTCAAAAACCACACACCTGCCAAATTTATAATTCAACCAAGACTTCACAAATATATTTGCTTTATATCACAAACAACACTGATACTGAACTTTATTGGAAGCATCTTGATCATTTTGGCCAATAGGCTATACAGATAATCAACTGGCTGACTAGATAACAGTGTACAATTTTGAAACATGCTGTTTTTGTATTGTGAATAATATTGTAAAGCGCTACGGAATCTGTTGGCGCTATATAAATGCCGATAATAATAATAATATGGACTGAAAAATATGGATGGTGAAAATATCTTTTTGCATCTTTTAAAATCATCCTTGTTTCTTAAGGGGATATCTAAAGATTCAATATATTATAGTGATCATTTATCATTCTATTATTATTATAACATTGAACTGTTGCTGACAAAGTTAATGGTGATAAATAAAATATATGCAGAACAATTCGATCTCTGGGATTTTAGATGTAGTAAACTATATAAATCAAAAACTGCCGTTCAAAACCAGATTTATAAAGTGATTTCCCTATGCCTTGGTTGATCCTAGATAACCCACACAATACTCTGCCTAGTTGTTCTCTCCAAGAATTAATATTCATGCTTCCATGCTGAAAAATAAATGGACAGGATAATGAAGTATTCAGAATCATTAGGTGAACTCTTATTGCAAAGTAGAGCATAACATTTTTTTTTTTTTTTTAAACACACTAACCCTTGAGATAACTTAAAAAAAAAAAAAACACAAACAGATCATAACATTAATATATCATAAAATACTATTTTTATGGTAAATAAAATGAAACTAATCACGTTAGTAGTTTACAAGTTCAAAAAGAAAGACCTGCTTTAATATAGTTAGCTATATTAAGCTATTAATTGTAGAACTCTTTAACTGTACTTGAATGTATATAAATATATTTCCAGATAGGATTGTTTGAGATTTTCAAAATGTTTTGTCACTTCAATGAAATACAGGTTTGTGTGTAACTCTTTCTGTTAGTTTTTAAAGGACACTGCAAGAAATATTAGTTTTTGTGTAATTTGAGTAATTTTGTTGAAAAACTTAAAAAAATGATCCTCTATCACACGCAAAGGTTTAAAAAAAAATCAGTTTGTACTTGCTAAACTATAATGCTGCTTCATACTGAATAATTATTATTATTTTTTTTTTATTTAGATCTTGGTGAATGTTGGAGGCAATTTCGACTTAGAACGGAGCACATTTATTGCACCAAGAAAAGGGATTTACAGTTTTAATTTCCACGTGGTGAAAGTGTATAACCGGCAAACCATTCAGGTTAGTTTGTGAAACATTTCCCTATCTTTATATATTTTATAATATATTAAAATATTTAGATTTGTTTCAAATGCAACACACACAACAAACGTTTAATCACAAATGTTCAAACCTTTCTTCACATAGAAGAGCTTACATGTTATGAAATATGCATAGTGCTATAGAATAAATAGAGCCATCTATGTTTATTCAAGTGTACAAATTTCAAATTATAATTTAAATAGCAGTCAGTTTAATCCATTTGGGGATTGGACTGCCCCTGACTCTTAAAGGGTTATTAACAATTATTGGGTCTGTTCACTAAACAACAAGTTATGGTTACATGTGGTTTACTCTGTAAAAACTCGGTCAGAATAGGTCAAATCTTATCATTTGTAAATAATGCATTTGTATAAATTTTTTCTAATGTCACCACTAACTGCTTTTTAGTAAATAGGCCTCAACATATCACTAACACTATATTCAGCAACCTGGTGTGAAAATCATGAATCAGGAGCGAAATATTTTATTGCTTTAGATCATCATCTTCACATCATCTAAGTTGTTTTTGCATCACATTGACAGTTACGTTGTATACTGTGACTTTTGTAATAAAGTGCTTTTTTTATTTCCTCCAATTTAATGTCTTATTACTTCTACTATCCTTCATACGTAACTGTGCAATTTATGTATCACACATCTTTGTATATTTGTTTTAAAATAATAAAGTTATAACATGTTGGTGTGCTTTTCGAAATAAAAAATAAAACCCGTTGTTTACAATGCTACTTACCAAACAACCAATTAACATTCTTGCATGTATTTTTTTTATTTTTTTTATTATATATCATTTGCTGATAATACTTGTTTGTAAAGTATACTTTAAAGCTTGATTGATTGGTTGATAAATTAGGGTTTTTACTATTTTAAATATTCTCTTGACATAAACGTATACATAAAATAACCTTTATTTTAGGTTTATATTTACCAAAGCTGATTGATTGTTTCACTAAACAATGAATTAAATGTAAACACAATTCTCTGTAACCTATTGTTAAGTTGACGTGCACAGCTCCAGCCAGTTGACAAATTGTCAGTAAAGGTACATTTACATCGAAAAACGTAAGAGATGAGGAGCCATATTGTTTCATATGTTTTGTGCTACGTAGAAAATTCAGGGTCGTTTGCAAGAAGGTGCCATTTTGTTTTTTATGACTCATACCACAAGACATGGCCTGAATCATCTAGCTGTGTTGGTGGTGTGAAAAGTAGTGGGGGCGTAATGACTCAAGTATCATTGTTAGACTCCGCAGATGACCCACTCCCACATGACCTTTACCTACCACGATTCCAAAACACTTGCAGATCTTGAGTTTGGGTTAACCAATTACTGGTTGTGATTTTTTTTTCAGCAAAATGGTTAATTAAGCAAAAAAAAAAACAACAACATTATAACATTATATATATATATATATATATATATATATATATATATATATATATATAATATCAACATTTTACCTGCTCGCAAAGGAAAAATGTGCAAAAACTGCCTAAATGATGGCACTCACATGAACCATTTCACAATATATGATCTAATATCGGTCTGTACTCTCTCTTCTTCATTTTCTTTATTTCAAAGCTTATTGTATATTCCTCAGAAGTGCAGCTATAACAGCATTATTTCCTAAAGTAAATATTCAAAATGAATCCCACAGTTAAGGCCATAGTAGCAAAACTGAAAGCACACCTATTTTTTTTTTCATTTTCAGATAATTTGACATTAAATCTGAAATTCACTTTGAATTTCTACATTAGAGGAAAACCGTGTGTGACATAATGTGCCGACTTAAAACATACACACAATAAAAGTCCTCTGAGAATTGTGTACATGAAAAAGGATATTTTGCATTATGTATCATCAAGGCCAAACTTGCAGAACTGTAAAAAAATAAATGCATTTTTTTCCAGGTGTGCTGAATTAGAGATTTTGTTTTAAGCGCAGTGATGCTAGCCTGACATTTTAATGTCAGTTTTTAGCTTGCAAAATCTCCCCATTTATTGAATAGTCCCAGGACACCTAACTGCTTTAATACCAAAATAACATGCACCTTTTTGCAACATGCTGAACTGAGGATATTTTGTGAAGAGGCTTGAAAACCATGGTCCCTTATATTTTTGCATACCGAACCTTGAATTTAGTGTCTAGAAAACAAAAATGTGCTTTATCTGCTCTGTATAATTATCGTAAGAATAAGTAATTACTTCCCTTACAATGTGTGAGTAACTTGTGCCTTTTTTAAAATTAGATCGGTTCTTAGCAAATTTCCAATACGATGCTTGCATGTCAACACAAATGGATAGTTGATTGGTTCTAATAATACATACAAGGCATAAAAAGCCTTTGGTAATATCTCTATGATCAGTGGTTTTACAAAGTTGTGATGCTGGGATTTTTTTCCAATTTTTGTTTTCCACTGAGACGTGATTTGTGACACATTGAAAAAAAAAAGCAGTACTTTAAAAATAAACAGAAACAAACCCGGTTGTAGATTTTTAATAATGGGGCTATTTGGCCTAAAGTTTGCAATCCTCTTCCAGTTCTTGTCTAATTATTAATTAAAATAAGTACAGAGAGATAAAATCTTCACGAAATGGTGTTATCTATATATAATGTTTGTTATCTAAGGCTGTCTGTTAGCAGGCATAGATAAAAGCAAGTAAACTAGAAATAATTGTGCATTATTAGCATTTATATACCACTAACATATTCAAAGCACTTTATAATTATAGAATGAGGATATTTGACTACAAATAATTGACATACAGAATATTGACAGTGACAAGAGGGGAAAAAAGGATCTGCTCAAATGAGCTTACAAGCAATGAAACAAATGTACAATTCTAAGACCTTCCTGTTAGTTTTAGCCACTCTCAATTTAGACGTTGCTTTCTATAATGCCTTTCTTATTATGTTTTATACCTATCCTACACAGATATATATATACATACACATACCATGTAGCTTAGTATCTCTTAATCTGTCTGCTGGTATGTCCACTTCTCCATTTTCTGTCATTTTCTGGATCTGCCTTTCAAATATTTTTTTTTTCAGGAAAAAATTTAATATGCAATGTTGATTACGTGCAAAATTCACATGGCTGTTTTTCTCCAGGTGAGCTTGATGTTGAATGGATGGCCAGTTATTTCAGCGTTTGCTGGTGACCAAGATGTCACAAGAGAAGCCGCAAGCAACGGAGTTCTTATTCAGATGGAGAAAGGGGACAGAGCCTACCTTAAACTGGAGAAGGGGAACCTGATGGGGGGATGGAAGTTTTCAACGTTTTCTGGATTTCTGGTGTTTCCTCTATAAAATAACTTTGTCCTTCGACAGCGAGTGACATGGAATGGAAATGAATTGCTATTAACCCCAAATAGCTGCACTTAGAGACCTCAACAGGACACGTTGTATTTTGAGATATACGAGACCCTGCATATCTAATTGTGTGTGCACCTGCTTTGGAAACTATTTGTAAAGGAAAAGGAACTGGTGAGATCCGTTCTCATTTCATTAGAAACAGCCATGTTTTGTCTATATATCACGTCAGATTTATTTATTTATTTTTTTCATTGTAATGAACATGTCCATTTTCTTTAAAAAAAAAAAAATTCAAAATTTCAAAATTTCAAAAAATAAAACATTTCCTTCACTTGGAAAACCAATAGAAGATGCCATACAACTATCACGTATATTGGCTGCTTAATTTCCAGTTAACACCAGGACTATCTAAAGGCACAGTGATGGAATGGTGTATATCAATATTTCTCTGTAATTCTGAGTGGTTGTGGAAATAAAGGCTGCTAATTGTCTGATGCTTGTTTTGCTCTTGTTAAATGTGGCCCAATTCCATGCGATCAAGTATAGCAAACCTTAAATATTATACTCTGTACTATAGGTGTGAATGCTGGAATGTCATTTTGCTTCAAGCCAATAATCTCCAAGGCTTATATTTTTGTTAAATAGAACAAGAATTTGTAATTAAAATTATCCTGTTTTTCCTAGTCATATGCCAAATGAACAATCCTGTGAATATTTTAAAGATGATTATGTAAAATATAATTTTTTTTTGTTTTCGAAATAGATTATTTTGGATTTTTTCGTAATAATTTTGTATTTTTGTTAATGTTAGAATTTAAGTCCAAGTCTTTCTCACCACAAATGCACAATTTACATTTTATGGAAATGTATCTGTGAGTTGGAATAAACATATAGTATACACACGTGTTTTATGCATAAAACAAGAGATCTCAGTTGTTTGAAGGACCAGGAGTAAAATCTGTTCAAACTTCGGTATTGCAGGTTTACTCCCCGGCAGACTGAACTCCACTGTCCTTCCTTTTGAGGCCCATAGAATGGATAGCACACATCTATGAATCAACTGACAATTCGGTTGAAATCGGGGAACATATGCTAAAGAGCTCTGAGTGTCATTTATAAAATATAAATGATTATTATATATATTCATACACTATACACACAGATTGAACATGTGTGAAATTTAATATGCTGATGTGTGAAGAGTTTTTTTTATGCAGATGTTATATACAGATGCTTATGTCACTTTATAATTCCATACTAATTTAATTGGTTTGCTGATATTATTTTTAATGTTCTTTGACAAAGTGTAAATGCTATAATTTTGCAGTACTCAGAGATCAATACTTTTATGAAAATGATCATGGAAGCAATTTTGATTGTACCTTCAATTAACAGTGAAATAAAAATGTAACAAATCTGACTATTTTCTTATTATATCCGTTTTTCGACAGTCAGATTTCTAAACAATGCAACGATATATATTGTGGTCATATCTTAAAAGCCTATTTTTTTTTCTTTTCTCCAGATGAACTGCAGTTTAAGAGTAGATACTGCAGAGTTAATACGCCATGGCTGTATTTCAAGGCTCTGGCTGCAAGAAGGAATTTAATTAGCTCCTAAGGGGAAAATTAATACCAGCATAATAAGCAAAGTCTCCTTATTTATCCTCAGTTTTGTCTTAGTAATAGTTTTGAGGATCTGGTGAGGACACTGCAAGTTTTCTAACACACCAGGTGACTGTCATATGTCATATCAAGAAGTAATCCCCATACTAATTGACCATGTTGTCCTAAATAATTGGAACACTCTAAAACATAGAAAGACCCTTCAATAGTTGACTCTACACTTCACTACTGCATGTCCCATATGCATTCAAGTAAAGCAGGTTTAACAATACCATTTTTTATACTGTCTTATATACTGTCATATACTTTCATGAGTCTTGACTCATTAATGGACTCCATGTAGCACATTTGTAATAATGTGTCTAAATGACTAAATCCATATTAAAAAAATATAATAAAATTTAACTTGCAAAACATACATTTAAAAATCAATGCTAATTAATACAAATAATATCATTACAAATGTTATTTAATAAAAAAAAGAGTTCTTAATATTATTATTATATTCATTTTATTATTTATATAGCACCAGCAAATTCCATAGAGCTGTACAATGGGCTATACTATAGCATGGCAAATAAAACCGTATTGTCTTTTCACACATCCACCCTGTATTTAATTTATAATATTTTATACTATATAATTTTTTTTTTTTATAAAGACATTTTTTACTTGTAAACTAATTTCTTTTACTCCTTTTCACAAATCGTAGCTATACTTTTTTCATTCGGCAGTTTTATGGCAGCCACGCAAACTATTGCAGGCTGGCTTGACAAATTAGGTGTAAATGTAGCCAGTGTTGAAGCCTTTCATTTTTTATTTCCAAATATTGTCTTTTACTATGTGTCACAGAATTTTAGCTTTTACTTATTCATTAGGCAGTAAGGCAAACTATTGTGGGCTGACTTGGCAGAGAAGGGGTAAATGTAGTCATTGTTGAAGTCTTTCATTGCAGATTTTTCTCTTGGACCTCCGGGTGCTCTTATATACTTTGTCCCCCATGTGCTCTTCAGTTGATGAACAACTCTTGTCTAGAAGACAAAAAAAAGAATCTGTCTGCTTCTCATCTGCTGATACACAGGACCTGCCACATAGTCTTCATTATAAACACATCCAGATACTTCAGCAAGCAGCTGGCTGGGGGGCTGCAGCTCAAACCAATTACAATTTATGAAGAGGTTAATAAAGGAACACACTTTTCTTTGCAATCATCTGCCATCCCCCAACCCATCCACCTTCTTTGTAATGTTAGTTTATTGTGTTGTGTTTTTCTTTTTTTCTGTGTAATATCATTTAACCCCTGTATATTTTGCTGTTGGTGTTCTTGTTAATTTGTGCTTTAACCATGCCTTCGATGTTCAATGTTCAAACAGAACCATTAATGGGACATTTACAAGCTGTCAGACTATGAAAAGGCTAACTATTCATTAGTCATAAATAAATAAAGTATTGGTAATTACAATAATTCAGATATAAAAATGTTTTGTAGTATTGATTTCATCTCCGCTTTGACATACTAGTGCTAATGGGTAATAACTAATAAGCAATTTTATGGATCTATTTTATTTATATCATGCCTATACTGAAAATGTTTAATGACGCTACAAGAAAATAGCCATGATTAATAATGTTATACTAAACTTAAAATCAGATTTTTGTTAATGTAGCGTTTTTCTTTTGACTTTTCATTAAATGTAATTATTACTAGTTTAAAAGGAAATATATCAACAATTTTTTTCCAGTTTTTTTTTTCCAGGTATTTTTTTTTAGTTTATCCGAAATGCTTGTTATGTCTTTTTTTGTCTCCATAGTAGAATGACGGCCATCTGATTCTCAACCGCATCCGCTAGACATGTATAGCTTGCTCAATCATATACATTGCTCACTTAGGAGAAAGGACTTTAATGCAATTTGCTATTTAGTCAACTAATATTTGGCTGAAAATGTATGTAAATCATAACAAAGATATATTGAGGATATTTGAGTTAAAATATAAAATGCTGCATATATCATTAATACCAGATAAATAATAGCTCAAAATTATGTTGCCTAATTACTGGTACAACAATTATGTAACATCCATGTGTAAACTGAAACTTACATAAAATAACAGTTATTTTGTCTTGGCTGTACACTTACCTATATCTTTACCCATCTCTTAGTGTTCTGTAAGGGAACAATAGGTTGCTTGTAAGTGCCTTAATTTACCATTAGCACTTTCACTACTTAGATCTCAAAGTACCATTTCCTGACTAATTAATAGTTTAATGTGGCCCGTGGCCACCCATTTCAGAATAGCGAGGTATATCGGAGTCCCGGGTATAGCTCTTTATGTCCAGTTTGCTGGTGGCCTGGTACACATCAAGGTCACAATTACACCATCGTTTGCTGTTGTTTAGGAAGCTGTGTGTTGCCAGCCTCAGTAGTTATGTTCTGTGCTGATATCCCTTTTTGCATGATGGAACTTCAGTGATGAGGTTGGCAGGTGCAAAAAGCTTAGGGAAGCAGCATCCATTGATAGAATGGCCACAATACAGTTGGAGGGGCATGCATTATATGGACGAACGTTTTAAAATACATGTCTTGATTATTGGAAAAAAAGTGTTTCAATCAAACCCATTGCCACAGGTGTATACAATATGTACTTAGCCATATAGTCTGCGTTTACAAATATTTGTGAAAAAAATGGCTCTGAAGAGCTCAGTGAATTCAAGCGGGGTACTGTCAATGGATGCAATAAGTCAGTTTGTAAATTTCATCACTGCTAGATATTCCACGGTCAACTGTAAGTGGTATTATTGGAAAGTGGAAGAGTTTGGGAACAGCAGCAACTCAGCCAGAAAGCTGATTCCATAGCTGAAGAGTTCCAAACATCCACTGACATTAATTTCAGCACAACATCTGTGTGGTGATACCTTTATGGAATGGATTTCCATGGCTAAGCAGCTGCATGCAAGCCTCCATCACCAAATACAAAGTCAAGCGTTTGATCGAGTGGTGTAAAGAATGCCACCACTGAACTCTAAAGCAAAGGAAAAGTGTTCTGTGGAGTGACAAATGATGCTTCTCTATTTGGCAATCTGATGGGTGAGTGTGAGAACGTTACTTGCCTGACTGCTTTGTGCCAACTGTAAACTGTTTGGTGCAGGAGGGATCATTTTATTGGGCTGTTTTGCAGGGGTTGGCATGCCCCATACGTCCAGTGAAGGGGAATCTTAGTGCTTCAGCATAATAAGACATTTTGAAAAATGCTATGCTTCCAACTTTGTGGTAACAGTTTAGGGAAGGCCCTTTTCTATTACAGCATGAATTCTCCCACAGAAACATTCCCAAATCTTGTGGAAAGCTTTCCCAGAAGAGTGGGAGCTTTTACAGAGGCGACCAATTACATATTATCGTCTATGTATTTAGAATGCAACATCGTAAAACTCCATGTTGGTGTAATGGCCAGTTGACCCTAAATTTTTGTCTATATAGTAGTAATAAATGCAGTATAAAGTGGAGCATAAAAAGTATAATTCAAGATACTTATACAGATGACTCTATTGTGGGGATAGATGGTGGGCATATGCGGACAAACGAGCCACTACTCACAAAATCTCAGACCTCAGATTAGTCAGAAGATCGTAACTTGCTTCAGTGGCTTGGTATCACCATCTCCAGGCAGCTTTCTACCATAGACCTCTGTTCCGTCTACAATTATAAATCCGCATGTCTGCCCACCATGTGGCGTTACTACGCACGACTATGCATTTTGCCTGTGGTTTCTTAGTTCCTTCCATCTTTGATGAGGGTATTTATGAAGAACCCCTGTTTCAAGTCCTGTATTGGCATATTGTTCGTGTGCATATAGTGCTTTTGACAAACTGAGTTCTAAGAAGTTTATTAGGAAAATGGGATATACATTAACATAAAGCTAATTTATTTGAGAGAGATAGAATTGGCCACATTTCACGTACAAATAATAATCTTTCATAAAATAATAGATTTTCACAGTACATATACATATTGCATATTACCAAAACTTTGAAATAAAAACCTGAAACAACAGATAAAATAGAATATAAGTTTGTACACATATGCTCACCAGCTATCCCTACATGAGAGTCATCTGTATAAGTATCCCAAATTATATATTTTGTGCTCCTCTTTATACTACATATATTTCTACCAGGGCCGGTGCAAGGATTTTTGCCGCCCTAGGCAAAAGTAAAGTTTGACGCCCCCCCATGTGACATCACAATGCCCCACCCATATAACGCCAGTGCTGCAGTGCCGCCGTGTTTACATTAAAAGGCCTGCAGGGACAGGCTATAGACACCAGAACCAATACATTAAGCTGCAGTGGTTCTGGGGACTATAGTGTTTCTTTAATGTGAGGTAAATTAGAGATTAGTGCCACGAATAATATACTAGATTGCCTACTTACAACCAGATGAGGATGATGATGGGCTCTAGCTGCAGTCTGGCTCCACTGGTCTGGTGTAGAACAGGCTCGCTGTAGGCTGTTTGTAACTGTGGTCACAAAAATCAATGTTCTGGGAGAACGGGAAGCAGCTCCATTTTTTGGGGGCCCTTTCCACAGCTCAAGGTCTGGGTCCCAGGGTCCACCTTCATGTTCCACCAATGAGTTTGTTCACAGGGGTTGGAGTGTGTAGGGGATGTCCTGATATGTGTGTAAGGAATGCATTGTGTGAATCTGTTTTTGTATGTGTAAGGGCTGCAAGGTGTGTTTTTGTGTATGTACGGGATGCAGTGTGTGCGTCTGTGAGGGGTGCATTGAGTGTGTGTAAGGGGTGCATTGAGTGTGTGTAAGGAATGCATTGTCTTTCTGTGTGTGTAAGGGATGCATTGCTTGTGTGTGTGTGTCTGTGTGTGTAATGGATTGTGTGTGTAATGCATTGTGTATTTTTCTGTGTGCAAGGGGTGCATTGTCTTTGTGTGTAAGGGGTGCATTGTGTGTGTGTGTGTGTGTGTGATGGATGTCAATCTCTCCCCCCCTTGTCACTCTCTTCTCCCCCCTCTTCCCCCCTGGTCCCTCTCTACTCCCCCCTCCCTTGTCACTCTCTTCTCCCCCCTCCATTGGCTCTCTCTTCTCCCCTCCACCTCTCCACTGTCATTCCCCCTCCCTACCCTGTCACTTTCACCCCCTGTAAATTTATTTCTCTCCCCTGTCAATTTCTCTCTCCCCCTCCCTTGTCACTCTCTTCTCCCCTCCACCTCCCCACTCTCATTCACCCTCCCTACCCTGTCACTCTCACCCCCCTTTCAATTTCTTTCTCTCCCCGTCAATTCCTGCCCTCTCAATTTCTTTCTCTCTCCCCACTCCCTGTCAATTTCTTTCTCTCCCCCCTCCCTGTTAATTTCTTTCTCTCCCCCCCTCACTGTCAAATCATCCCCCCACTGTCAATTCCTCCCCCTCACTGTCCATTCCTCTCCCCCCACTGTCAATTCCTCCCCCCTCACTGTCCATTCCTCTCCCCCCACTGTCAATTCCTCCCCCCTCACTCTCCATTCCTCACCCCCCACTGTCAATTCCTCCCCCCCTCACTGTCCATTCCTCTCCCCCCCACTGTCAATTCCTCCCCCCCCTCACTGTCCATTCCTCTCCACCCCACTGTCAATTCCTCCCCCTCACTGTCCATTCCCCCCCCACCTCTATTGTAGCGTGGCCGAGCCCTGTATGATCCGCGGGTACAGGGAGCATCTGTCTCCTGTACCCGACCAGACTAAAAGGAAGTGCACACTCAGTGTGGACGCACCAGCCTGGGCAAAGCTGCAGCCGCCTGAGGCTCTCTGCAGAGCGCTCGGGCGGCTGCAGCATGAGGGGGGCAGGTAGCGCCAGCCCCGATTTCTACTATCTTTGTGTGTGCTAGGGTCTTTCTCCCAGGGTGTAAGGCACTTGAGTGTGTAGCTGCATATATACATTTACTATACCATAGTGATTTTTTACAAAATTGTCAGTATTCAAAAGTGTTTTTTTTCCCCATTGTTTTATCACTTTTGAATGCCTTTTAGTGTTCTTATTATTAAATTATTATTTTTTCCATTTAGTGTATGTAGCTCTGTGTGTGCTGGAGTTGTGTGTATTTGTGAAGGTGAGTAAGAATTTGTGTGGGTCTGTGTGAACGGGAGTAAGGATTTGAATTTACGAACGTGCTTCTGGTCAAATGCATCCATGGCTCCCAAGAAAGGCGATGACAACACCAGTGGCACCCAGGTAAATTGACTTTAAGATCCTTGACTTAAATCTTTTAGAAGAGGACTGTAGTATTTATTTGAAACATGCAATGCATATATCTATGGTGAAATAAGGGCAACAGAGTAATTTCAAAAATATTTCTTTTCAAGGCTACTTCAGAGAGTATAATGAAGCATTTGTGATGTGTATATTATGTCTCTGCAGTCTCACTGCTTAGTATATGTTGTTTAGGAGTTAAATTAATTTATTTCCTCAGCTCTCGTCACCCCTCTCCTGTCTGTGACTTTCACTCTACACTCTTCCTGTTTTTGGTTTTTTTTTCTCTTCCTGTAAAGAAATGTTCAGTTTGCAATCTGTCAGTGCATAGTGTTTACTTTAAAAGTTCTTATCTCCTGCTCTGTTTATGTCCTAATTGTGTAAAGCTGCTTACTTTTTTAGATCAGATAAGGTTGGATGAAGAAAGAAGAAATCAAAGCTTCACAGAAGAAACAAGAATTTTGTCTTCAGGGAACCACATTCTGGGACTGAGATGTCATGAGCATCTTGAGTTAATGTTATTATGTGTAAAATATTCTTTTTTTGATTATTTAATGTTACATATTGTTATTTAAAACATGTTTCACTGTGTTTCTATCACTTCCAAATATGCACATGTGTCTACAACTCTTCGTTATGAGAAGCATTTGATTGGATGTTGCCCAATGCCCAGGTAGTTTAGTTTGGGTTTAGGAGTAACCTTATAAGGCTAGCTTCACACTTGTATAGAAAGTTAACTAATTTTGATGGTGATTCTCTTTAATCTTATCTATATATTGATACATATGACTATTACATTGTTGGTTACTTATACCAATTCCAGGTTGCACTTAGAAATTTTGTGGATTAAGTGCTTAGTTATTTTTGAGTCTGGAGACACCCCTGGAGTGTCCAACTGGTGTACATGTTCCAGGACATTTGCCTTGGTCCCTGTAGTTGTGTGAGTTTGGCGTTTGGTTAACTCCGTTGAAGTTTCTTATTGCATGCATTTTGTGTGTTACATTGTTACCCTTACCTAATGACAATCTCAGCAAAGCAAACATTGTGCAACTCTTAGTATCAGTCCCTACTATGGAAAACTAGTGGCTGCGGTGGTATTACTAGGCTCAATAGTGGAGAACACTTAGTGTTAGAAGCAAGAATACTAGGACTGAGAGATTTAGTGGGATTTAGATGTAACTGGATAAATAAAAAAAATTAAAAACAGCATGCATGTGTATAAAGAGGGTTGTCCACATGAGATTTGGACACTATGCCAAGACTATGCTAAGGTTGCCTTTAAGACAAGAAGAAGTATATATATATTTTTTATTCACCCTTGTACTATTTCGTGAGAGGTGCTTAAGATGGCATCTACCATTGCTAAAGGGTTGAGAATTTTGAATATGATTTTTGGGGGTAACCTCGGACTCCCCATTAAGTTGTCCTGTTGGTGATAACAACTTTAATCGCGATACTCTCTTCTTGGTTTCCTGTTTGCCATTTGCCTAACGATGACTGGCTTCTCAATGAAGCTGAAAGACAATTGTGAATGGATTTTATCTAAACTGGAGTATGGGGAATGGGATGGGATATTACCCATGTCCCAGTATAGGAAAAAAATTGAAAGATTATGAAGGAAACATCTTGATAACTACATTGTGTGGAGACTAGTGGGTTGCAAGAAGGTAGATGCATAATGCACTGTGGAGGAAATAAACTCACTGTCAGTTTGGTGCCACTTTAGATGATATCAGGGAACAAAGGGGTTAAAAACCCCTTCTGTCATATACCCGGGTCCAGCGCTGATGTCCCTCGGCTCTGGCTCGGTTCTGCCTTTACTCCTCCCCCGCCAACGTCCCGGCTGGAGAGACCTAATGTGCATGCATGGCAATGGGCGCGCTCGCATTAGGTTTTCCCCATAGGATGCTTTCTTATGGAGATTCCAGTGACGTTGGAAGTCCTCATGCATAGTGTGAGGATGTCCAGTATCATTTAGGCGACCAAAAAGACGCCTAAAGACCCGAACGGAACCGGTGTAAAACGTAAAACCCACGGAACCGCAGATATGGTGGTTTTGGACGGAAGGTAAATAGTGTTAGGATGTAATAATTTTACAATGATAACTTATATATTCAAGGCCTGTGGGGACATTTCTGTTAAAACAAACCTGTCATAGGGGGCGGGGCTTGAACGCCATGCTGACAGGTTGCACAGAGCCCGAGTTCCTGCCAGATGCTTAAAAAAAGCTTTCCTAGACTCAAATACTCAGATTTTGGAATCTCACACATTTCTGCAGCAGCTCTCACGATATAAGGCGATTATGGCCTGCAGCTACCTATTGCCTGGTGGTTTCCTGGTGGGAAAAGCGGCCAATCGCATCGTTGTGGACTGTTCTGGCTCCTTTATTTGAAGTGACGCAGAGCCCCTGCACTCCCCCCATCTTGACCAGTGGGGGCTATCCCGGTCCCCCCCACCAAGTGAGCAATTACCTCTGGATCACTCCGGGGCACAACACTGGGAGACAGCTGACATGTGGCCTTTCCAAGAGGGCCGACAGCACCACTGTACCTGCGCTGTACCTGCAGAGGGAGCTACTTTAAGCAGCTGGGAAGCAGCCTTCCTGCAAAAAGTTGACACCATATGCGGGCGATTCTGGGAGAGACACCAGCGTCAAACACTGTTATGTCACCGCATGTAACGACGCCATGGGAGGTGCAAACCCCTTTTTATGCCTGTCTGGACTGGGCCTGGTGTGGGTTAACAGTCCCGGGGATGTCTGGACTGAGAAAAGCCCGGCTGTTCCCCAGAACATGTCCCTGATACCACCCACGTCTGTTGCACAATGCCACAAATCATTACATCACACTTACAAAGCCTATCAGGGCTCCCAGCTTGTGTCCATAGACACTACTTGGTGATCCCACTCTTTTTTTTTTTTTTTAATTCTTTATTTTTCTTGTGCATAGTTTAACAACGAGTGTGTAGAGCCACAACAGTGTCTACAAGCCTTTCCATAGCATTACAAAGCGTGGCAGGTTAGACGGCACATTTTTTTTTTTTTTTACTACATGAAAATATCATACGATTAGACATCATGTTTGTAGTATAACTTGCTAGGCTAAACATGCATATAACAGAACTAATTGCTCTTTAGGTGATGCGTGTGTGTCTTGGCTGTAGTGTGACATATAGGCTTTAGGAGCCTAGTGATTAAGTTAACTAGATATGAAGTTAGCAGAAAGAAAATATAATGAGAAAGATTACAAGAGAAACATGCATAACTTTGTGTAGGTAAAACATTGTGATGCTGTCACTGCCTGTGGATGAGACGTTGATGTGTTATACTGCTAAACAGAATGCAGGCTGGAGTTAAACATAATAATATTAGCTGACTTATGCGGTATGTCTTTCTCTTGACTGCCTGAGCTATACATGAGTAGTTGCCTTTTTATGCTATACTTTAGCTGGGTTATGGTTAACTTAAAAGTAAGCAAAACATATTTGACTAATGCTAAAACAGCCTTATGAATTAGATGTCACTAGGAGGCGATTTCAATACAGATTCTTGAGGTCGAGGTGCATCCCATGCCGCCCCGGCTGGGAGTCTTCATCATAGCGGTCCTGTGGCCTCATGCATCTGGGGAGTCCCGTTACTAACCGATACCTGCTCTGTCCGTTCTGTGCTGTAGCGTGTGAGCATCCACCAGAGCAGGCATCAGGTTACAGTCCGGCCATACCACCCAGAGAGCTTCATGCTGGCTTCTCAGGAGGTGCAGCCGAGTTCCGGAGTGCTTGTCTCATGTGGTCCTCCGGGGGCTGGTGTGAGCCGCGATGGTGTGCCTGGTGTCAGCCGCACGTGGTCATCGTTGCAGGGGTTGTGCAGTTACAGGCTGAGTGGAAGGTGAGTCCGAGGTCTGATTCCCTGCTGAACTTGGTGAGTGGCCTGTGTGGCAGGGCCTGGAGGCGGGAGCCGCGTGTCGCGCACAGGATGGGTGCTGGTCGGCCATCTTGGGTTCCTATGTGCGGACCTCAATGCTTGGTGTGGCCGGAGTGAAGGCGGCACGGTTCGCGGCGGCCACTGCCCATGGATACCGGGATGACCTCCCCGGTCCAGAGGGGGGGGAGCAGCAGACCGCCGGCCAGAGAACCGGGAGAGCGGCCGTCTCTCTCGGCTCAAGCTTGTAGGCCTCAGGCCTCGGCCGGGTTACTTTGGCGCCGTGGACGGTCCTGTTGGGTATCCCCTTGGGCACAGCCGTCTTGGTGGTGCAGTGAGCACGGTTTCAGGTCGGTTTTTTGTTTGTGACCGCAGTTGGCTCCGGTATTCCAGCTCAGAGGCCGGAGCTCAGACAAAGCATGTCTGATCCGACCGGCGGTCAGGCCTCGCCCCCGGTGGTCCCACTCTTGCATATTTAGCAATACATAATCAGTCAACTTAACCATACATGAGCTTACGTCTTTATTGCAATCATGACTCCAAATTGTTATTTCTGTGTTTTCCTTATCTTGATATGTATGCCTAGCCTGTTCTCTCTTGTTTTCCTTTTATACCCAAAAAGAGCAGCAACTCTTGAACGTATAAGCATGTAAAACTTCATTTACCAATGTATAAAATATTTTTACCAAATCTCGCAATATTTACTGCACAATAAAAAAAAATTATAAAAAAAAACCAACAAAAATAAAACCATACTTGTCAGAATAGGTTCACTTTAAGTACATAAATAGTTTTCTAGATTTGAAGTCAGATTCATAAAATGAATTGCAAAAAAGAACTGGCACCTTAACTTTGCCTCTTTCGAAGTGGAAGAATTAAACCAGAAATACAGCTGCACAGATCCAAAAACCATATTGTGCAAGGTGTTTATCGATTCCATAGCTTTCTATGAGAGCGTTGTATACTCATACACAACATTCACAACTTTGATCAGTTACTACATCATGAATGAAGCTACTTTTCCAAATTAAGGACCTCTGTAAATTGGATTTTGTATTTCACATTTTTTCACATATCTAATCTTCATTACCCCTTAAGAAAACATGTTGCTGTCGATTAGAGCACATGATGTTTTTATGACTGCATATCCTATAGTTCCCTGCAATGTAAGGATTTATGCATTTGAAAATTATGGAAAAATGTGTCTTACATTAACAAATGCAGGAACAACATATTTGAAAGCTTCCATAAATGGTAAAGTTTGATTGAAAATATTGCCCTGACTGAAGGTTTAAAAAGTTCATCCTAATTGTTAGTTATCATACCACCTTCCTTAGAAACCAGTTCACACACTTTCTCTTGTATTCCCCATCTTCCACTCATTCTACCATACACATCATTAGTTTTTAAGCACGTCAATATAAAAAAAAACAATGTGATAAATGATGTACAATGTTCCAACATGACAAGGTGCTAACATTAAGAACAGGTGAGAAGTGTCTGTGAATACATAAATGTCAGGATGACTAAAAATCAAATAGAAAAATGAGCTCTGACACAAAAAAGGATGTGTGTGTGTCTATATATATATATATATATATATACATACACAAAAAATGTGTGTGTATATACACAAATTCCAACATTTAGATATAGACATAAACAGGGCTATACATAGGACACGAGGTCACACATTTAGGCTGGAAGAAAGGAGATTTCATCTAAGGCAAAGAAAATATTTTTTTACAGTAACAGTACTAAGGATATGGAATTCTCTGCCTGAAGAGGTGGTTTTATCAGAGTCCATACAGATGTTTAAACTGACATTGGATAAATACTTGCAAAAACATAACATACAGGGATATAATTTCTAATTAGTGGGGTGATAGCTTGATCCAAGGAGACATCTGACTGCTATTTTGGGGTCAAGAAGTAACTTTTTCCTAATTTGTTGCAAAATTGGAAGCGCTACAGACTAGGTTTTTTGCCTTCTTTTGGATCAACAGCAAAAACATATGTGAGGAAGGCTAAACTCGATGGAAGCAAGTCTCTTTTCAGCTATGTAACTATGTAACCAGGGCCGTCTATAATATGATTAGGTCCATAGGGGCTGTGCAAATCGCGGGGCCCACAGAGCAGCTGCTCTGGGCCCCCCAGGAGCATCTGGGCCCGGGGCAGCTGCACCGTTTTCCCCCCATTAAAGACGGCCCTGTATGTAACCATGTAACAAAGTATATATATATATATATATATATATATATATATATATATATATATAGATATAGTTAATA
Organism: Pelobates fuscus; assembly: GCF_036172605.1. Classification (NCBI taxonomy): domain Eukaryota; kingdom Metazoa; phylum Chordata; class Amphibia; order Anura; family Pelobatidae; genus Pelobates; species Pelobates fuscus. The sequence continues at coordinate 47,275,299 of NC_086328.1, forward strand.
CATTGCTAAACACAAATATACACACCAGTCAAGCCATAAAGCTTGCTTTTCCCACATAAATCTCACTTTAACAGTGCTCTCACTACTGCAAGGGATTCTGGGTAGACATATGCAAATTAGCTAAAAAAAGAACCACATTTTTGCCTCATACTTCTACTTTATACATTAATTCCTTGGAGTATGTGTCTGCTGTATACAACACCTTTGAAACACAACTCAGGAAGAGGAGCAAAGCCAGTGAACCACTTATGGACAGCTGTTTCGTTATTAATGCAACTCATCAGCATGAGGTTGGTTACTGGCTTGCTATAGAGGCTTGGCGTTACTTGTAAAGTACATATCAAAAGAGTTGTGGTGGGGAAAATGGTGTGGATGAAAACCGCTTCAACCAGAAGTAAGTGGATAGTTAATACATTGCTAAACACAAATACACACACCAGTTAAGCCATAAGACTTGCTTTTCCCACAGAAATCTCACTTTAACAGTGCTCTCACTACTGCACTTTAACAGTGCTCACACTACAGTGCTCTCACTTATGGCTTGACTGTAGTGTGTATTTGTGTTTAGCACTGTATTAACTATCCACTTACTTCAGGTGGAAAGGGTTTTCATCCACACGTTTTTCCCCATACAAACCTCATTTAAAGAATTCAGAACCCACCCCCCCCCCCCAAATCCAAGATGTACAAGAAAGATAATTCTTTTTTTTTGTGTGCACAGTAATAACAATGAGTGAAACAAGTGCACCCAAGGAATAACATGGATTAAACGTGTTGAATACAGTAAGTGTTGAAATAACGGTTGCACAATTTTTCATGGATTGAGAGAATACAAAGAGGAGCTATGATATAAATGATATACAAATGATAAGCTGCAGGAGAATACTTTGAAAATAAATAAGTTACATGCTCTGTGCTATACCACTGTTGAAGATGTAGGCTTCTCGTTAAATGGGTGCTGTGGTAATATTGAAGGGGGTGTAAGACCTAATGATAAAAGTTAGCTAAGGGAAAGTTACAGAATTGGGGTGTTTTATGGGGGGATAGGGGGTGGTCGGTAAGGATCCTGGCAAAGACCTAGTGAGGTGGCCAGAGTGGCCCATTTTTTAAGTATTGGTAAGGGGCTTCGTGAGGGGTACTCAAGTAAGTGGGGCCAAACAGCTAGAGGAACTGGTTGGAAGTGTCGAGTAAGACTTGTTCTTTCTGTCTATGGTCACCTTTCTCTGATACACAATAACCAATAGGTGAGCGCTAAAATCCCATGCAGATAATATGGCAGCGTTTGAAAATACAATGCACAAGAAATGTGAAAAGCAAAATAATAATTACCAAAAAAACGCGCTAAATAAATCTGTAAACATAAAGAAAACAAATAATAGTGCAGACCATCTGGTAATGGTAATAGGTAACTCCTATCTTTCATATTACCATTACCAGATGGTCTGCACTATTATTTGTTTTCTTTATGTTTACAGATTTATTTAGCGCGTTTTTTTGGTAATTATTATTTTACCTTTCTCTGATAGCCTATGCGGAGCCAACGTGGGCACATGGTCAGCTGTGAGACAGAGGGTAAGAGAGCATAAGCAGAGAAAAAAATAAGTAAAAATAAAAATGAGAGAACATGTAAATAACAGCATTAAACATTAAACATAATCAGAGAAGGTAGGCTGCAGCAGACACAGCCCAGACTGCTAAATATATGTAACTTGCGGTCTGTCCCTTGAGACCAGCTGTTGGAGGTCATGTAGTGACCGTCACATAAGTGTCCACTGGTGGCCTCCGGGGCACGAAGGGGGCCATGTTGCCCAATTGTGTGGATGCAGGTCTGTTTGTGCGCCCGGAGTAGTGACGTGAGAGGCTGCAAGGACTTTCGCCACACCAGGGTGCTCCCGATAGGTCAGCAAAGAAGGAGAGTGAAGAGTTCTCGAAGTTGTAAGGAGACAGCCCCCCTGAGGGCGCCCATCACTGCGGCTTCATCTGGAATCTTTCATGATCATGACATACTGTCTTTGTAGCATTTGCATCTCCTTTTGCAGGTGAGTAATTTGCTGTTTGGCGTCATGGGAGTCGGTTTCCAGAGTGCCCATGTGGCCATTCAGGCCTTGTAGGTCTTTGCGGAGTGCAGATACATCCATGGGGATGTCCCACCGGAGGCCTGCCAAAAGTTCTTGCATGTCGGCCCTGGTTACTGGTGGTGAGTCCAGCTTACCTGTAGGGTAGGTATGTGGAGGTCTTCAGGCCCCAGGGTATGATCATCTGAGAAGTTGGAGCTTTTGTCAAGGAAGGATGGCGTCTTAGGTTGTGAGGCGCCATTTGCCTGCCGCCATAAGTCCACTATGTTCATGCCTAATCTCGGCTTGTCTGCCTTCTCTTTTTTAGTATTTTGTCCAATAGCTATGTGTACTGAATGGGGATCCAATTAATATTGATTCGGGTACCTTGTGTGTATATCAAGACAGGTGGAGAACCAGGATCAAACTTTAAGGCCTCATAGAGCCTAAACACAAGGGAAGTGGTGGACAAATACAGATGGCTAGTTCTGAACAAGAGAATATATTTGAAAAAAAGACAGTGAAAGACAGACTCACCCTGCTAGTTCAGCAATGGCATGTAAGTCCAGTTCTATCTGTGCCACAGCTATTCTATAGCTATATCTGTTGATCCATTAACTTTTACAATGTCATGGCCCAGGTTAGAATTGAGGTAAAATGAGTGTGAACTGATAATTGCTGCATTTTAGGAAAGAATACCTTTATATTTTTGTAATGTTTCCACCAGTATGGTGCAAACACATGAGGCCAGCAACCATGTTCTAGTGTTCTATATATAACCAATAGCACTTGTAGAGCAAAAAAAATGTTTAATCTTCAGAGAACTACCTTTAAAGTCGTCATTTTATTTTTTTACATTTTATCATTTACATTGGTCACGTAACCAAATATCACACCTCAGTAAAATGCAATCCTTGAAGTTTGAAGATAAAGGTATCACGGGCAATTTCTATGAATCCTCAAACCACATTGTTTAACCTCATTTTGGGATCACATTTGGGAGTTTGTAGACTGGTAGAATTTGTGGTTCTTCATCCTACGAGTAGAACAATGACAACACGTGAAATATATTGGTCCATCACAATAAGAATACCTCCCATGGCATCACGCTTGTTTGAGTTTCTTTGGATATGGAATTAGCTTCCATGATAAGCCATGTTTGCTGAATGGGATGGTGGCATGTATTTATGCTGGTGGGCATTTTCTTAATTCCTCCAGCACCCCAGGAAGGATTCTAAAGATTAGGGGTTGGAATATGCCAAAGGATATTCTGATGGTTGCCTAGAAGGATTCCAATCCCAGGATTTTACACATAATTTAAATTGAATCATTGCCATGCTTAATATGGTCTTACAATGTAAAATTATGTTTGGTGTAAGATGACAGTAGATTGTGAACTTCTGTTCCGTTATCGACATCTGTTTGGCATATATGGTTTCCTAGCCCACATCCTTCCCCTTTGCTGGAATGTTGGTAGTGGCATAGCAGTCTTGATTCAATAGAAACAATGTTGGCAGCATTAGCACTCTTACCAGCAGCAATATTGGCATTGACATCATTCAATGCTTGCATCATCATTCAAGGCAACCTTCTTTTTTCATGAGATCAAATATAAACATGTAGACTGGATGATGCATGTTGTTTGTGTCTGTCATATGGATGTTGGATATATAGTTCCCATGTTGCAGGATATGATAATCTTTAGTTTAAAGATGTATAACGTGTCATAAAGTGTCTGTACTTAATACATTGTTGTTAAGTTGTTATGATATTAATTAGTTGATAAATGTAATTATGGTGTAAATATATCGATATTTATCACACCATAGGACTTGAAAATTTGCCTTGAAAATAGCTATAAAATCCTCTCTTCCATTTATTCCTACCAATTTGTTTTTCCGGAGCAGTCATAAACAAACAAAACTTTTAAATTTTCTGTGCCTTAGTCCCTTTGTCTTTCTTGTAAATATTTATTAATATATTTCTATGTTTTTATATAAGAATTTTTGCAATCACATGTAGAGGTTTTTTATAGTATAGTGGCAAGCTAGTAAATATAATTTTGGTTTAAATTTTCAGACGCACGTGTCAGTCTTTTGGCAACAGACTGTAGTAAATCAACCTGATAATGTTTAATCTATACTACTTTACTATTTTGTCTCTTCTTTTTAGGTGTAATTGGAAGTTTATTTTCATGGAGTTATTTATTACATTCCATGATTGAAAACTGCAATGGGATTTGTTTAAATCAATGCCTTTACAGCTCCTGTTTGTCAGTGTGTATTTAGGCAATTAATTTCCTTCATGAGAGTAATTTACTGTTATACTGTTATATTTTTTCCCATAGGTGCAGTTTCTAGAATTATCTAAATAACATAAGTGCATTTTTGGACAATTTAATCAAAAGTCACCATAGACTGTCATAGACAATTCTCAAGGATTATCATACACACAGGAATTTATTTATCAAATATTAGATGTCACCATTAATTAAACCACAAATATTTAACCCAGGTGCAGACCCAGAAGCTGGACTGAGGATCTGTGGATACTTCTGCCCTGGATCAGGCAACTGTGGTTATAGCTCCCTGCAGTGATAACAGCCCCTTGCAGTGGGTAGAGTTATCTGCAGGGGTTATAGCTCTCTGCAGTGGGTATAGCTCTGGAGGCCCTCTCTCCTAAAGCAGGTATTATAGATTGTACCGACACATTAGTCAAGACTGAATATAGGGGAGTAGAATGCAGCTTTATTGTAAGCATACAGTTATTTATACATAAAAATGTGGATTAGCACACGAGGCAGTGCAATGACCCTTACAAAATTCCACCTCGCCCACCCGCTCCACTATGTGTGTGGTCTTGCTTTCATCATTCACAGCTAACAAGATATACTTCCTGCTATGCCTTCCCAGACCTAGAGCCAATATCTACAAAATGTCCCCTAAAAACCTCTTTCCCTGGGCAATCCTCCCAAAACCCGTTTCCTTCGGCAGCACTGCACACATAACAACACATTATATGTCACTAGATATCTTGTCACTAAGCTTCCTCATTGTCCCCTAGTGCCCTAATTGGTGGTCGTGGACCGAGTAATAATGGGTCAAAGATTCACCAGATCGCGGGACACAGTCCCAATCCGGGAAACAGTTCTATAGTGCTTGATGTGTAGAATGGGTCCAGGTGATGCCCAGAGGTCCATACTTCCAGCTGGGAGGCAGAGGGTGTACACAGCTCACAGAAAGGTCCATGTTGGAATAGGGTTCCGTGACAAGCTCAGGTTTGGAGAAACAATCCAGGTAAATAAATCAGCAACAAATAGGCAATAATGAATGGTAGCACCAACTACATACATGTATACCTTGAACCATTTCCCTATGGTACATACCTCATTAACATATATGGATAGAGTTGGGTAACATATGTTTATCTGGGGAGGGAGACGTATTAGTAAATCAGTGAATGGTCCAGATACAATCATATTTCTCCATTTGAGAGAAGAAGCAGCAGTGTCAGCTTAGAAGTGGCTGAGGAACAGTCCCTTCTGTGTGGATGGAATCTTGAATGTAGGAATGCCCACACATGTAGTGCTGGTAGCAACATCCCCTTACACTTGGGTGCCTCCCAAAATACATTTTTGATAATTTCTTCCAGATTCGCAGTGCTGGAAAGAAGTGAATTCAGGTCAGGCTTGGCACAGATGAGGATGGGGGGGGGGGGGGAGGAGAGCTTGCACTAGCTACAGCCAGCAATCCCAGTGGTCCCCGGGTAGCATCAGTCTCAGTCAGCAGTCCAACTGGACACAATGGAGTATCATCCTTAGCCAGCAGTCCCACTGGACCCCACAGAGCGTCAGCCTCAGCCTGCAGACCCACTGGGCCACAAGAAGAATATTCCTCACCCAGCAGTCCCTCTGGCTCCAGGGAAGCCATTCATCTACGTTTAAAAGGTATAGAAACAGGAGGGTGGCTAAAAATGCTAATAATATAGTTTCTATGTGTCTGTGTATCCAGGTGCATGTGTATCTATCTGTATGTGTATATACATTTGTGTATGTGTGTATTTGTATGTATCTGTGTGTGTCAGTATGTGTGAGAAACCTTGTTTGTGTGGCAAAGTTAGTATATCTGTGTGTGTGGCAGTGTATGTGTATATGTGCATACTCCTGAGCAGTGGTGTATCCTGGTTTTGTGCTGCTCTAGGCAGGACAAAACTCAGGCGCCCTCCTCCCGCCCACGCCACCCCCACCCAACCCTCCCCCCGCCCGCGCCACCCCCACCCAACCCTTCCCCCGCCCCGCCTTCTAAATACACACACACACATTCACTGACAAATACGCATACACTAGGTAACAGAAACACACACACACACTAACAGACACACACACTCACTAGCAGATACACACACACACACACACACTCACACTAACAGACACACACACAGTCTAACAGACAAACACACTAACATACACACACACACTGACATACACATACACTGACATACACACACACTAACAGACACACACATACAGCCATACACACACTAACAGACATACACACACAGACACACTAACAGACATACACACACACTAACAGACATACACACACACACTAACAGACATACACACACACTAACAGACATACACACACACACTGACATACACACACACACACTAACAGACACACACACTAACAGACATACACACTAACAGACATACACACACACACACACACACTAACAGACACACACACTAACAGACACACACACTAACAGACACACTAACAGACATACACACACACTAACACACACACACACACACTGACATACACACACACACACACACACACTAACAGACACACACACAGACCCACACACACAGACACACTAACAGACATACACACACACTAACAGACATACATACACACTAACAGACACACACACACTTACAGACATATACATTCACTAACAGACACACACAGACACACTAACAGACATACACAGACACACTCAGACACACTAACAGACATACAAACACACTAACAGACATACACAGACATACAAACACACTCACTCACATATTTAATATTTTGTTTTTTAAATTTAACCCCCCCCAGCCTCCTTACCTTTGGGAATGCTGGGGGGGGGGTATCTGTCTCCCTGGTGGTCCAGTGGCTGCTGGGCAGTGCGGGTGGGTGGGCGGCCGGCGAGGGAGCACTTCTTCTGAGCAGTCTGCTCAGCTCCCTCGCGCGCCGAACAGTGAGGCTGGGAGGCGGAGCCGGAATATGACGTCATATTCCGTCTCCCAGCCTCACTCTGCGGCGCGCGAGGGAGCTGAGCAGACCGCTCAGAGGAAGTGCTCCCTCGCCGGCCGCCCACCCACCCGCACTGCCCAGCAGCCCGCCGGCAGCCCAGCATGCCTTGTTAGCCGCAAGGCTAACAAGACATTTGCCTTGGGCATTTGGGGGCGGCTTTTTTTGCCGCCACCTGAAAAATGCCGCCCAAGGCAAATGCCTTGTTTGCCTCGCGGCTAATACGCCCCTGCACCTGAGCATTTAAACACCAACCGTACACACAAACATACCCGTGCATTCTAAATGGCAACACTACATACAAATACACCACTGCAATCAAAAATATTAGCAATCATCATCCGGTCAGGGACGAACTACGAAATAAGATACTAATTGATTCTTATATTTTCTTCCATTAAAAGCCACTCTTCTTTCAAAATTTCAGTTTTTGGTGTTGGAAAGCTAGTTTGCAACGTCTATTTTCAAATATGTACTGAATGACCTCATTTATGTGTGTTGATTTTAGAGCTTCCCAGTGTCTGGTGATAATTGTCGTTGCAGAAATTAGAATATGGCCTAGTATAATTTTATTAGAATTTGGTACATTTACAGGAATTTGCTTGAAGAGACAAAGCTCTGGTGTCAAATTATCAAATAAATTGTCAGCAGTTTTAATTAATGTATGTATCGAATTCCAATAAGGTCTAATTTTAGGGCACGACTACAGCAAGATCCCCTTTCTCCACACCCCCTCCAGCATGTATTTTGTATGTGATGAATTCAATTTGTGTAATCTGGAGGGTGTAAGGTACCAACTGTATGACATTTTATAATGGGACTCTAAACGTGCCACACTCTGTGTAATACCCCTCAATGCATTTACAAAGTTAATCCATTCTGTGATGTTAAATGTTTTACCCAGTTCTCCCTCCCATTTTATCATTGAATCAAATGCTTTATTTAATTCCACATGCCAAATGAGTGTAGCATATAGAAATGGCTCATTTCCGAGCAGGATTCGAATAGTATATTTTTTCTAATTTTGATCATTCCAGTTTACTTTGGTTCATATACTGTCATAAAGTCCACAATTAACGATAATAAGAATAATAATTTTTTTTGTATATTATTTAATCAGACATTTTGAAATCAAATTTGTTTTTCATTTGGTCAAATTTGCTAATTTTGTTTATTATAAAGAAATTATCAACGCGTGTGATGGAATGTGATGTCCAGTAATCTAAATTTAAGTTGGGGGTGTCATAAATTAAAACTTATAATTGAGTTGCCCTAGACCAAATTACTAAGGGTTCATTTTTTTCTAATAATGTGTTCCATGATTTTGTAGTAATTTTTATAGATGGAAACATATTTATGTAACGTGGTCGTCGACATGGAGGAAGCCATACTATTTATTTAATAAGATGTGGAAATTTTAGTTGTCTCCATATTGAGCCATTGGGGCTGTCCAGTATCTAAGCTAAATTTTAATGCAGCAGCTGCATTGGTAGCATGATAAAAATGAGCAGACTCTGGCAAACCCATATGCCCACATAACCTAGGATTTTGCAATACAAATAATTTGATTCTTGCCAGTTTTCTATTCCAAATAAATGTCAACAGGGTAATATGAACTTTTCTAAAAAATGACAGAGGAATAGTAAGGAGTATGTGTGACGAGACCAATCTCGCCACATTGCATTGGAGGAGCCTGGTTGCCCGCCTCTTGCCCTGTGACTATGGACCCTGGGAGATTTGGCCCGTTCAATTCAGTATGATAGGAGTTGTGTATTTTTGTATCCTTTTGTGTTTTACTGGTAACATGTGCTCAATGGAGTCTGCCTCTATCCCTGGATATAATTGGATTATTTCCCCCATTGTCTCCGGGATAGAGGGCTCTGTAAAACCGTTTTGGGCCAGATAGCTATGCTGCCAGCCAGGCCCCAAAAGATACTTTACTAACTTCTGAACCCCTGGTCTGATTCATGCCATTTTTTGATATGTTCCCCTGAATGGATTGATTGTGAATATATAATTTTTACGTGAATGTGATGTATATTTTAGAAGTTATGAATATGCTGTAAAAACTGTATTTTTCCTGCCTGTGATAAATTACATTAACCCATTGTGTTCAGTAATTATATCACAGGCAGAGGGGAGGGTTTTATGTGTTTGTGCTGGGTGTGTTTTATGTTTTACTGTACAGGATTGGTTACATGTTGTCCCTCTCTGTGGGATGTCCCCTTGCATGGGGACTTGCATAAAAGTATGTGAGTGTTAATTAAAACTGTCCACTGCTTGACCCTCAACACGGAGCTCTGTCTCGTTCTTGGGGGGATTTACTGTATGCTGTTAGAGACTGATTGCCAGGAGTGTAGGCTGATTGTCTGCTTTTCCTGTCCGTCTGCTAGCAGCTATTAGTGAGGTTTCAGTTCGGGAGTTGGAGTGCTATTTTGTATCCAGTTTGAAAGTTTGGTGTTCTGCAGTAGCTGTGCCTGTATCTCTGGAAGGGGAAGATCTCCTAAACGGCGGTTTAACTCTTTTATGCCTGGGGGTGCTGTTACAGTATGGCTCTAATAAATTATAATATTTTTGGAAGTATATTAATTTTAACCAAATTGATCCTACCAAACCATGAAATTTCTAAATTGCACCATCTCTCCATGTCGTCCCTTTGCGCGGGCCAGACTTTTTCTGTTTCCCGCTTTCTGGAGTCACAGAACACAATTTTATCCAACACATTTAAATCCTAGTACACACTTGCTATCTGATACACCGCATTCAGCAGCAACTCTTTTATCCACATTATTTTTTTCTAGCTAGTTTAATAGGGTCTGGAACAATTGTAACCAGTGTCTCTACCATGAAATATAAAGCTTCCTCTCTGCTGGTAATTCCAACCCGGTTTTCTGAATACATGTCTTGATACTAAAATACCAATCAGCAAAAGTTGTGATTAGGTTGTTTGATCCCTCTCTCCTGGTGAGTTGATGTTGGTGTGACACTATTGATATTATTTATTGCTTAAACTCAGTTAAATAAAATAAATAGACTTATTGGATAATGACTATTTGTTAGTATCATCCAATTGTTAGTGAAGCTTCATTTACACCTTATGGTTTTTTCATTTGGGATTTCTAAATACTGTAATGTAATATATTCTACTAGCAAATTTGACAATTTTTTTTACAAGATTACACACACCCACTTTACACTCAATCCTAATATAAAGAGTTATTTGTGATCTCTTCATTAATGTGACTGAACAAAGAGCAACATATCATTTGACACTATAGAAATGAGGCTCCATCCAAAAAAATGTCGATTCTCCTGCCTCTATTGAATATGTATTTAAAAAAAAAGACAATATTATATAGCAACGCAGGTTAAACAATTATATTAATTATATTAATAATTAGACTTGAATTTCATTCTGTAGTGCAATTTTTACAAGTTCGGGCCAATCGGGTTTGAATTCCCAAATTCTGTCTCAAAATGTATCCGAATCATGGATGAACTGAATTGTGCAATGTTGAAAATGCTTGGTTCGGGGTCGTGATTCTGAATTTCAGTGCCAAAAAATATATGATGGCTAGGGGGTAGTCACTGTTTCTAATACCCCACCTCCTATAGACTGTAAGCTCATTTGAGCAGGGTCCTCTTCAACCTATTATTCCTGTAAGTTTTCTTGTAATTGTCTTATTTATTGTTACATCCCCCCCTCTCAAAATATTGTAAAGCGCTACGGAATCTGTTGGCGCTATATAAATGGCAATAATAATAATAATAATAATAATAATAATAATTCACAGATCAAGTGAGAAGTGAGCAATAGAGGGAGGGAAAAAGAGGAGCATTAAAAAAAAAATCTATATTTATATATTTTATTATATATATATATATATATTTTACTGCAACTACTATTTTTCTCTCTATTGGTTACTTTTTCTCTATTAATCTGTGAACCAAATGGCAGGCAAATGCTCCAATCAGGATACTGCAAGATATATCCATAATATTATATTATGTATATATTCTGCCGCACACTTATTGCCCCGTTTTGTTGTTCCTTTTTCGTTCTTCTGATTCTTCTTTCATAAATGTCCTATTATTTGAAAAAATAAATGGTGTAGGCAATCTGAATGGACTCGCCGTGCACAAGTTCATATTATACTACAGGACTGTTGAATCTGATTGGTTTACGGACGTTCAAAGGTGTGCATTATTTTCAGGGAGACGCAGGGCTAAAGTAGTTTCAGACAGGTTTTGACCGCATTACAGTTCCATATCACTTTGCGTAGTCAACTGTAATAACGGTTTTGGAATTAGCAACGAAGGCATGGGAATTGATGAGTAAGAAATTAGTCCTACATACAAGAGTGTTTTAATGACAAAAACTTGACAAACATCTTGAAATATATCATCTGAACAATGTTTTGAGGTGTGGTAACTGTAGTATAAGCGGAATAATTGACTCCAGGCCGTTGAATTATTTTTCTAATAATTCAACGGCCTGGAGTCAATTATTCCTTACATAAACATTACATACACTTGACTTAAAAATGTGGTATTTAGTATTTACAGTGTGTCACTTTAAAATGATCTTCTCATTGTTATTTTGAATCTTGTAAAAAATATTCAAATTTGCTAGCATAATATATTACGTTACAGTATTACATTTTATAATTCCTGATTTCTGCTTCTTGTCATATTAGTATTAAATATTTCATATAACATTATGAAAGGGAGTAGGGTGGAATAGAGTGCAGGTTACATCTCAAATTATACTACATGATTATTAATGATCACTGTACCAAGTTCTAAAACAATGAGACAAGATATCTAAAATTATAAATTCCATTAAGCAGTCAAAATCCAAAAAATATGGTTTTGTTTTTTTCACTATTATTTATAAAATAACAGATACCATGAGATGAGAATATAATCAGATCGTGACTTTCCTTTTTCTTAACTTTATCTTTAAATGTTATAAAAACCCTAAAACTACATGACTGTCTTGTATTTTTGAAATGAAATACTCTTTGAGTTTTGACTGTTTGATATTTTTAATCTTTGCAATATTTATACATAGTTTAATAAAACAAGACAGGCTGTATCAATCCTTTGACTTTTTCTTACATGTCAAATGTGTTTTTAAATGTCACATATGTTAAATCATGTTGAGGAATTTTATCGAAAACCAATTTTTCTGTTGACTTTTGTACTTAGAAAAATGGTTGTTGCTAGCATCTAAAATTAAAAACTTTGCTCCAGATTGATTTTGTATTTTGGTTTTAAATATTTTATTTTTTACAATGTGATGTCAATGTAATGGAAAGCTACAAAACAAACACAAACAGTAGAACCAAAAACTTATACAAAGTAGAGAAACAAACCAAATATGGTTATATAAAATGTATTAATATATAAATATAGGAATTAAACTCCAACCAGAACCAAGGTCATGTTAAGTATTAATAGTATGCAACTGGAAGCGTTTAAAACTTTGAATGAAAATCCTCTCTCAATGAAGGGTTACCTAAATCATCAATAAATAAGTAGGGATTTTATTTAGCAATAAGTAGATACACAGTGAAGGCACAGAACTAAGCCTAAGGAATTTAACTAAGTAAACACTATATTTTCAGTGGTCCAAAATTAAAACATAAAGCTTGCTGTGGCAAAGGGACAATTCCAGCTGTAAATTTGCCCTAACATCATACATACCTGAGTAATAATCTGTCAGTTTAACAGTTACTCTTTTTTCCAGCTCACTGTACAATCATGTACAGATTGTAACTCTTGCACCATTTTTATATTCTATTGTATACCAGCATATCATAGTATCATTAATATGCGGTTCATACTTTATCTAATGCTATAACGTGTCATTTGTTTTGTAATATTTGATTATATTTTACATTGAAAGTTTTGTCAGTGTGTGCAGATGACAAAACAAATTACACAAAACTAGGTAAGAAAATACAGTCAAACATTAATGTTGATACTAAAATGTATTAAAAAATATTGGCTAATAGACTTTTCAAAAATGTCCCTTCTTTAATTAACAATGGTCAAGTAGGATTTATTATGAATCGTCAGGCGCCAGACAGTACTAGACATTATATAAATTTGATTAACCAGAATAAAATTAATTCGAACGCCTTCCTTGCTTCTTTCACGAGATGCAGAAAAAGCATTTGAGAGAGTACATTGGGGTTATTTGGGAGACGTTATGTTGTGATTTAATATTCCTGATCCCTTTATTAAATCAGTATTTACACTATAGTGTAATCCATCCGCAAAAGTTTCTGCAACTGATTTTGTCTCTGATGGTTTTACATTGTCCAATGGTGCTAGACAGGGTTGCCCATTGTCGCCACTTTTAATTTGCATTGGCAGTGGAACCTTTGGCTGAAACAATGAAACATCTCTGGATATTGAAGATATTGCAGTTGGGGGATAAAGAACATGAAATAGTCCTTTTTTTGCAGATGACATCATGCTTTCATTAAAAAACATGATTACTTTGGTTGCACCACTGTTGTCTATCTTGCATGAATTTGGTGAAATGTCCTATTACAAATGAAACACACACAAAACCCAAGCCCTCCCTTTTTATATTCCATGGTTAGAACCGCATATCCTTAAAAATAAATTTACCTTTGATTGGAGAGACTCCTATATTTCATATTTAGGCATAAACATGTGCAAGAACATGTCTAAGATGCATACTTACAACCTGGAAACATGTTGGCCTAAATTAAGAAGAAATTGTGGTGAAAAGTGGTGTAGTCTAGAAATATCATGGCAGGTAGACTTAATTCAATCAAAATTACTATTGTCCCAAAAAATTGATACTTTCTAGAGCAATTCCTCTTACTATGATCTTTCTTTAAGAAGGTAGAATCGAATAAGAAACCTAGTAGAATAAGTATTTTTGTAGTGAGCAAAATATGGGTTTACCAAATTTTGCTCACTATTTCTATGCTGCTAATGCTGCTGCAGCTTTCAAATTTAATTTACAAAAGGATCTTCCACAATGGCTAAAGATGGAGGCAACCAAGATGCTTACTTACTCAATTTGCGATGTATTTCGGTTACCTACTTTGCGGAGGCCACAAATTACTAATTTATTTCCCCCAACAAAAATTACCCTGAAAGCATGGGACACTTTACACAAAAACATTTGTCCTAATAGCAATTAGCCTAGAGCAACTTCCTTATCAGTCTTGATTTCTGATCTCCCAAATGTAATATATTACTTGAAGACACATTCCATTACTCATATTAATAATTTATTTATTTTTTAAAAAAAACTATCTTATTTAATTTTCCCAATTCAAAATATATATGATTTAAATTATTCACATGCTCCTTTATATTATGGAATTGTTAGTCTAATTAAAAATCACTTTGGACTTTCTGACTAGGATCTGAATCGAAACAAATTGGAAATGGGAATCTATCATTCAGATCCTGGAAGAAAACATCTTATCTCTCTGTGCTACTCAAACTTCTTTGAAGAGACAAATTATAATTTAGACACACTACAAAAATGGGAAAGGGAATTAGATATTATCACTTTAGAAGAATGGTTCTCTTTCTCGTTATCACTAAAAGGAATCATCCAATGCACAACCTTATTAGAAAACCATTTAAAAATAATACATTGATGGTATCTCACACCTGCTAGATACCATCAATGTATTATTTTAAAATTGTATTATTATAAATACATGTATTATATTATAATGTATTATTTTATATTAAAACTATCCCAATCAAACCTATGTTGGAGAGACTGTGGACAGATAGGTTCCCTAACACATATCATTTGGACTTGCCCTAAAATTACATCTTTCTGTGATTCAATGCATAACTTAACTAATACCATTACAGACACTATTGAAACTTGTTCACCTGTGATTTGTTTAAAAGATTCCCCAACAACGTATCCAATACTAAGAAAGTTATGCTTGGTCACCTAATAATTGCACCTGGCAGAGCACCGGAGTGGTCGCCATTTCCTACAGCTCCAGGCGACTACCTTATAAATCCACTGATATCAGCTGCATCCCCCCTCACACGCGCAAAGCACCACCAGAATTGACTGCCGGGCATTCTGCTGCACACGCCTTTCTTTTTAGCCATAGACTCGAGGACTCGCACTCGAGGCTTTAAGGCCTACCGCATGGAAGGACAGCTTCCTGAGCGGGACGGAGGGCTCTGAGATCGGAGAGCAGCTGAACAAAACCCCAATCCCCACGCCACAGATCAGATGGGAAGCAGATCCCAAAAGGAGACACAACACACACCCCAGCAGTGGGAAGCAGATCAACAACAAGGTACAGCTCACAACCGCCCCACTGTTGACAAAGGATGCAGCTCCTGCCTAGGAAAGATATCCACCAGATGCTGGCAGACCCCCAGCAAAACATACAACTAATAATGGCAGCTGAATTAGCGGGTTAAAAACAGAGATGCAGGCCACACGCATCCAAGCCACTGAGTTAGAAGTAACAGATCTGAGAAAAGGCCTAACAGTCCTTAGTGAAACAGTGCAACTCATGCAAACAATACAAGTGCGTTGACCTGCTCAATGATAAAGGCAGGAGGAAAAATATAAAGATCAGGGGCGTACAGGAGTTGGTGCCACTGGGAGAACTCCCTGTCAGGATCATCATTGGGTTTTACACAATATTGTGTATTTGGGTCTGGCTGGGATCAAACCTGAGTTGCCTGCATCCCAGTCAGGATCCTTACATTGGGCTCCACGCATCTTTGACTGTTTCTACATGTCCTTGGTATCCTGTAGTCTGAGCCTGTTTGCCTGGGATTGCACACCTGTTCCTGGTTCCATGATTATTGGCTGAGTCTTCCTATTTAAACCCCGCAAGTCTGGTCCTCGTTGTCAGATCGTGTTTCCTGTTCCGTTTGGTTTCACTGCTGTTTATCTGACTCCTGGTTTTGATCTCCTGCTCGTCTACTGTTTTCGCCTGATTGCCGCCAGCCCTGACTTCTGATTCTGTTACCGACTACCCTTCTGGATTTCCCTTGTCTGTACTGCGTTCCAGGAAGCACTGGTTATTTCAGCCCCAGTGCACTGTGTCACACCCTTGGGGATTTCTGTCCTGAGTCCCCTCGGTCTGTGCCGAATTGCAAAGGGTGCCTTAACTCTGCCTGCCGGACTCCCACTCCAGGTAAGATCCCTGACACTCCCACACTTTATCCGTCCTCCATCTTACCACCGAAACAGGAAAAATACTTTTCCTTTGATGGTGTGTATAGGATAGCCAAGTTACCGCTGCACCTCGTGACATAATGCTGAGATGTCAAACACTAGCAGACAAGCTGGGTCTGATGTCAGAGTTAAAAAGAAAGACACCATACGACTATGAATCCTGCAACATCTCACTCTTTCAGGATTTAAGTTGCTCTACACTTTATGGCGCAAGAGTATGCAGCCCATTACTAAAGTACTCCAAACGGTAGGACTTGCATACTGATGGTCCTCCCCCAGGGCACTATGGGTCAAAAAAGAAGGGAAAACATACATGGCAACCAACCCCACAGAAGGCACGGCACTGTTTACCACCTTAGGACTTCCTAACCAAGACACAACCGCGAAGAGACCATTTACCACCCACTAGTGGAATGTCAACACTTTGCCTACTTTCGTGCAAAGAGGAGAGAGAGACACAGTGACTTGATCCAGAACCCATTCATCACATATCTGATTGCCATGTTTTCATTATGTTTGATTATGTTTTAGAGCGGTTACTGTTTTAGTTGATAATTTTTAGTACCACTCAGGGTTTTAACAGAGCCCCCACTCTACCAATTGTCTCTACGACTCCTTTGATGCCTCCACAGCAGATGCACTAAGCTCCTGTGTGTTATGGACAAAAATAATCAAAGGATATGTTCAGGGGAAACCAAATTGTCAGTTCAAGCACGCTCAGAGAAGACACCAGCAGTTGTGTATCAAAGAAAGTTTCTGCTTTTTAATTCAAGAGCAAGATAATATAGCTTTGTTACTTGAGCGACAAAAACAGGATGCTTGAGGGCACTTTGTACCATGAAAGTAATTTACAATACTAAGCATAATTCAACGGTTATATATGAAAAAACAAAGTTCCTGGCGAACATAGTTTGTTCGCGTTCGCCACGGATGGCGAACATATGCGGTGTTCGGTCCGCCCCCTATTCGTCATCATTGAGTAAACTTTGACCCTGTACCTCACAGTCAGCAGACACACTCCAGCCAATCAGCAGCAGACTCTCCCTCCCAGACCCTCCCACCTCCTAGACAGCATACAATTTAGATTAATTCTGAAGCTGCATTCTTTTTTTTTGTGTTTGTGTTTATTATACATTATCCCCCAAAGCCAGTAATCTGTGTTTATTATACATTATCCCCCCATAGCCAGTAACCTGTGTTTATTATACATTATCCCCCCATAGCCAGTAACCTGTGTTTATTATACATTATCCTCCCATAGCCAGTAACCTGTGTTTATTATACATTATCCTCCCCATAGCCAGTAACCTGTGTTTATTATACATTATCCCCCATAGCCAGTAACCTGTGTTTATTATACATTATCCTCCCATAGCCAGTAACCTGTGTTTATTGTACATTATCCTCCCATAGCCAGTAACCTGTGTTTATTATACGTTATCCTCCCATAGCCAGTAACCTGTGTTTATTATACATTATCCCCCCCCACAACCAGTAACCTGTGTTTATTATACATTATGCCCCCACAACCAGTAACCTGTGTTTATTATACATTATCCCTCCCATAGCCAGTAACCTATGTTTATTATACATTATCCCTCCCATAGCCAGTAACCTGTGTTTATTATACATTATCCCTCCCATAGCCAGTAACCTGTGTTTATTATACATTATCCTCCCATAGCCAGTAACCTGGGTTTTTTATACATTATCCCTCCCATAGCCAGTAACCTGTGTTTATTATAAATTATCCCCACCATAGCCAGTAACCTGTGTTTATTAGTGTTGTCGCGAACCCGGAATTTTCGTTTCGCGAACGGCGAACGCGAACTTCCGCAAATGTCCGCGAACCGGCGAACCGCGCGAACCGCCATTGACTTCAATGGGCAGGCGAATTTTAAAACCAACAGGGACTCTTTCTGGCCACAAAAGTGATGGAAAAGTTGTTTCAAGGGGACTAACACCTGGACTGTGGCATGCCGGAGGGGGATCCATGGCAAAACTCCCATGGAAAATTGCACAGTTGATGCAGAGTCTGCTTTTAATCCATAAAGGGCAGAAATCACCTAACATTGACACCTGTCCTCAAAGCCCTGCCCTGATACACACTGACACAGAGCAGAATAGAGACTGTTCCCCGTCCTCAGAGACCATGATACACACTGACACAGAGCAGAATAGAGACTGTTACCCCTACATAGGGTCACTTGGCAGATATGGCGGGGTCGTGGGAGGGGGAGGATGACTTTCACCTCTTCCCCTGTTAGATTCCCGTTGTGCTGTGACATCACCCTTATACGCTGTGTAAAGCATACTATTTAATTTGATCAGCATGGCCACTTGAGTTTTTATAGTTTTCACACTGCTTGTAGTTTATATATGGTTCACAAAAATCAAACAAACGATAAAGTAAACGTGTAAGGATTCAGAATATTCTTTCAAACCCTTACACATTGTGTGTACGTATTTTTTGTCTTAAGTTTGTGGCTTTAAAGAGGTTTACGTTGTTTCTATGATGTGCATAACATGTTCTTGTAAATGTTTGTTAAATTTTTCCTGGAATTGTAATTTTTCAATCTGAATAAAGATAGTCAAATCCCTGATACACACTGACACAGAGCAGAATAGGGACTGTTCCCCCTACATAGGGTCACTTGGCAGATATGGATTGACACCTATCCTAATGATCCCTGATACACACTGACACAGAGCAGAATAGAGACTGTTCCCCCTACATAGGGTCACTTGGCAGATATGGATTGACACCTGTCCTCAAAACCCCTGATACACACTGACACAGAGCAGAATAGGGACTGTTCCCCCTACATAGGGTCACTTGGCAGATATGGATTGACACCTGTCCTCAAAACCCCTGATACACACTGACACAGAGCAGAATAGGGACTGTTCCCCCTACATAGAGTCACTTGGCAGATATGGATTGACACCTGTCCTCAAAACCCCTGATACACACTGACACAGAGCAGAATAGGGACTGTTCCCCCTACATAGGGTCACTTGGCAGATATGGATTGACACCTGTCCTCAAAACCCCTGATACACACTGACACAGAGCAGAATAGGGACTGTTCCCCCTACATAGGGTCACTTGGCAGATATGGATTGACACCTGTCCTCAAAACCCCTGATACACACTGACACAGAGCAGAATAGAGACTGTTCCCTGTCCACAGAGACCATGATACACACTGACACAGAGCAGAATAGAGACTGTTCACCGTCCACAGAGACCATGATACACACTGACACAGAGCAGAATAGAGACTGTTCACCGTCCACAGAGACCATGATACACACTGACACAGAGCAGAATAGGGACTGTTACCCCTACATAGGGTCACTTGGCAGATATGGATTGACACCTGTCCTCAAAACCCCTGATACACACTGACACAGAGCAGAATAGAGACTGTTCCCTGTCCACAGAGACCATGATACACACTGACACAGAGCAGAATAGAGACTGTTCACCGTCCACAGAGACCATGATACACACTGACACAGAGCAGAATAGGGACTGTTACCCCTACATAGGGTCACTTGGCAGATATGGATTGACACCTGTCCTCAAAACCCCTGATACACACTGACACAGAGCAGAATAGAGACTGTTCCCTGTCCACAGAGACCATGATACACACTGACACAGAGCAGAATAGAGACTGTTCACCGTCCACAGAGACCATGATACACACTGACACAGAGCAGAATAGAGACTGTTCCCCGTCCACAGAGACCATGATACACACTGACACAGAGCAGAATAGGGACTGTTACCCCTACATAGGGTCACTTGGCAGGTATGGATTGACACCTGTCCTCAAAGCCCATGATACACACTGGGGGGAGCTACTGTCCTCCCCAACCACTGCGCGGTGGGTGGGGGCCACAAATCACAATGGGGGGACCTACTGTCCTCCCCCCCTCGGCCCCCACCCCTGCGCGGTGGGTGGGGGCCATAAATCACAATGAGGGGCCTACTTTCCTCCCCCCCGGCCCCCATCCCTACGCGGTGGGTGGGGGGCATAAATCACAATGGGACGGACCTACTGATAGGAGTGGAGTATTGTTCATATCAGTTTAATACCTTCCGCGTCTCCTATCAGTGGACGTGTATATGGCAGCCATTTTAGGAACCGCACACCTGGGACCCGAGCAAGGTCACCTCGTTCAAGCTGCTCTGGTTCCTTGATGAGCCAGCTGCCCGTGAGTTAACATGTCCCGTGGAGAAGCACTCTGTCCTGTAAAGCCTCACCACAAAAAAATTAAATAAATAACAGCACTCGGAGTGGTGAGTTTAGTAAATGTTCATTTTAGTTTAATACCTTCCGCGTCTCCTATCAGTGGACGTGTATATGGCAGCCATTTTAGGAACCGCACACCTGGGACCCGAGCAAGGTCACCTCTTTCAACAGGCGACATAATTTGGCCCTGTAAAACTATCCTGGATATTCTCTACAATTTCTATGGATATGGCATTGATTTATGTAACAGGGAGATGGAAGAAGATGCTTGGTCGGTCCTCTTACTTGAAATTTGGGGCACTGCGCGGGCAAGCTAATGTGCCACCAGATAGGAGTGGTGAGTTTAGTATTGTTCATATCAGTTTAATACCTTCCGCGTCTCCTATCAGAGGACATGTATATGGCAGCCATTTTAGGAACCGCACACCTGGGACCCGAGCAAGGTCACCTCTTTCAACAGGCGACATGATTTGGCCCTGTAAAACTATCCTGGATATTCTCTACAATTTCTATGGATATGGCATTGATTTATGTAACAGGGAGATGGAAGAAGATGCTTGGTCGGTCCTCTTACTTGAAATTTGGGGCACTGCGCGGGCAAGCTAATGTGCCACCAGATAGGAGTGGTGAGTTTAGTATTGTTCATATCAGTTTAATACCTTCCGCATCTCCTATCAGTGGACGTGTAAATGGCAGAGATTTTTAATTGTTGAATCACCTCCCCTTTTTAGGCCAAGGTGGGAAGATGCTTAGACCACTGGTATATTGGTGCCATCTTGGAGGATTTTTTTTTGGTTTGGTTTTTGAAGCCACAGTGCTGCACCAGTGGGCCTAAAAATTAGGCATGTACACATGCCTGAAAAATTTGGTATTGTTGCAGCCACTGCTGTAGCAGCGGCCAGAAAAATTGATGCTTGTTTCACACTCAGAAAGTGCCCTAAAACATGGCGGCTTGAACCCTAGTTGGTGGCGGATAAGTCACGCAAGTCAAACGTCATTCAGAGCTAAAATACAGCAGCGTGTGGACCATTTTTAGCCCAAGGCAGCTCATCTCATCAGGCCTTTTTTAATCGAATGTATCGCCCAGTGTCAGTCCCTTCGGGATCCATCCCTCATTCATCTTAATAAAGGTGAGGTAATCTAGACTTTTTTGACCTACGCGACTTCTCTTCTCAGTGACAATACCTCCTGCTGCACTGAAGGTCCTTTCTGACAGGACACTTGAAGCGGGGCAGGCCAGAAGTTCTATCGCAAATTGGGATAGCTCAGGCCACAGGTCAAGCCTGCACACCCAGTAGTCAAGGGGTTCATCGCTCCTCAGAGTGTCGATATCTGCAGTTAAGGCGAGGTAGTCTGCTACCTGTCGGTCGAGTCGCTCTCTGAGGGTGGATCCCGAAGGGCTGTGGCGATGCATAGGACTTAAAAAGGTCCGCATGTCCTCCATCAACAACACGTCTTTAAAGCGTCCTGTCCTTGCCGGCGTGGTCGTGGGAGGAGGAGGAGGAGGATGACTTCCACCTCTCCCCCTGTTAGATTCCCGTTGTGCTGTGACATCACCCTTATACGCTGTGTAAAGCATACTTTTTAATTTATTTTGCAAATGCTGCATCCTTTCCGACTTGTTGTAATTCGGTAACATTTCCGCCACTTTCTGCTTATACCGGGGGTCTAGTAGCGTGGACACCCAGTACAGGTCATTCTCCTTCAGCCTTTTTATACGAGGGTCCCTCAACAGGCAGGACAGCATGAAAGACCCCATTTGCACAAGGTTGGATGCCGAGCTATTCATTTCCCGTTCCTCCTCCTCACTGATGTCATTGAAGGTATGTTCTTCCCCCCAGCCACGTACAACACCACGGGTACCAGATAGGTGACAACGAGCACCCTGGGATGCCTGTTGTGTTTGGTCTTGCTCCTCCTCCTCCTCCTCAAAGCTACAATCCTCCTCTGACTCCTCTTCCTCACAATCCTCTTCCAGCGTTGCTGCAGGTCCAGCAAGCGATGCTGATAAGGATGTTTCTGGTGGTGATGGTGACCACAACTCTTCCTCTTCCTCTTCACGCTCATCTACAGCCTGATCCAGCACTCTTTGCAGGGCACGCTCCAGGAAGAAAACAAATGGTATGATGTCGCTGATGGTGCCTTCGTTGCGACTGACTAGGTTTGTCACCTCCTCAAAAGGACGCATGAGCCTACAGGCATTGCGCATGAGCGTCCAGTAACGTGGCAAAAAAATTCCCAGCTCCCCAGAGGCTGTCCTAGCACCCCGGTCATACAAATATTCATTAACAGCTTTTTCTTGTTGGAGCAGACGGTCGAACATTAGGAGTGTTGAATTCCAACGTGTAGGGCTGTCGCAAATCAAGCGCCTCACTGGCATGTTGTTTCGCCGCTGGATATCGGCAAAGTGAGCCATGGCCGTGTAGGAATGCCTGAAATGGCCACACACCTTCCTGGCCTGCTTCAGGACGTCCTGTAAGCCTGTGTACTTATGCACAAAGCGTTGTACGATCAGATTACACACATGTGCCATGCACGGCACATGTGTCAACTTTCCCAACTTCAATGCCGCTATCAAATTTTTTCCGTTGTCACACACCACTTTGCCGATATCCAGTTGCTGCGGAGTCAGCCACTTTTCCACCTGTGCGTTCAGGGCGGACAGGAGTGCTTGTCCGGTGTGACTCTCTGCTTTCAAGCAAGTCAAACCCAAGACGGCGTGACACTGCCGTATCCGGGATGTGGAATAGTACCTGGGGAGCTGGGGGGGTGCCGTTGATGTGGAGCAAGAAGCAGCGGCACAAGAGGACTCAGCCGAGGAGGTTATGGAAGAGGATGGAGTAGGAGGAGTAGAGGAGGTGGCAGCAGGACTGCCTGCAATTTGTGGCAGTGTCACCAACTCCTCTGCAATGCCACGCATTCCTTGCTTGTCAGCCGTCAGCAGGTTTACCCAAAGCGCAGTGTAGGTGATATACCTGCCCTGACCATGCTTTGCAGACCAGGTATCAGTTGTCAGATGGACCCTTGCCCCAACACTGTGTGCCAGACATGCCATGACTTCCTTTTGCACAATCGAGTACAAGTTGGGGATTGCCTTTTGTGAAAAGAAATTCCGGCCGGGTACCTTCCACTGCGGTGTCCCAATAGCTACAAATTTTTTGAATGCCTCAGACTCAACCAGATTGTATGGTAAAAGCTGGCGGGCTAATAGTTCGGACAAGCCAGCTGTCAGACGCTGGGCAAGGGGGTGACTTGGTGACATTGGCTTCTTACGCTCAAACATGTCCTTGACAGACACATGACTGTGGGCAGATGAGCGGGAACTGCTCAAGGCGGGAGACGGAGTGGCGGATGGTTGAGAGGGGGCAAGAAGGACAGCAGTGGTTGACGTTGCTGAAGATGCTGGACCAGGAGGAGGATGGCGGCTTTGAGTAGGCGTGCTGCTTGTACTCATGTGTTGATCCCATAGGCGTTTGTGATGTGAGCTCATGTGCCTACGCAAAGCAGTTGTACCTGGGTGGGTGTTGGACCTCCCACGACTCAGTTTCCTTTGGCACAGGTTGCAAATGGCATCGCTGTTGTCAGAGGCAGACACACAAAAAAAAATGCCACACTGCTGAGCTCTGCAACGACGGCATTCTGGTGGTGGACACAGCATGCGTTGATTGGCGTGCTGTCGGGCTGACCCCGGGTGCCGATGCATGCTGTCTGACTGTGCCACTAGCTCCTTGCGACAACCCCCCCCTGCTTCCAACTCGTCTCCTCCTCCTCTCTGTCTCCCCATCTGAACTTTCGCCCTGTTCTTCTTCTTGCCGAACGGGCACCCACGTGACATCCATGGACGCATCGTCATCATCAACCGCTTCGCTTGTATCTGACAACTCAGAAAAGGAAGCAGCAGCGGGTACAACATTATCATCATCACACCGTTCCTCCATGTGTTTAATGCTGCCTGCCTGAGACATATCCCTGTTATCTACATCCTCTAGCAATAATGGTTGCGCATCACTCATTTCTTCAAACGGGTGTGTGAATAACTCCTCTGACATACCAAGTAAAGCGGCTGTGGTGCTAGTTTTGGTGGTGGCGGCAGGCGGGTGAGTGGTATCTTGAGAGGTGCCTGAAGCTAAGCTGGAGGAGGATGGTGCGTCAAGGTTCCGAGCGGAGGCTGTACAAGATTGGGTGTCCTGTGTTAGCCAGTCAACTATGTCCTCAGAACTTTTCAAGTTCAGGGTACGTGGCTTCTGAAAACTGGGCATTATTCTAGGGCAAAAGGGAATCACAGCACCACGACCACGACGGCCCCTGCGAGGTGGCCTGCCTCTGCCTGTCATTTTTTTGGGGATTAGTGGTACTATGCGTGCAAGCTACTGTGAGACCAGATATGATTGGCAATGTGAACTGTAACAGTTCTGCAGAGCACACACTGTAGGCCTGACACACCCGCTTGAAAACAAGTAACTGCTATTCAATCTATAACAGTGAAAAATAAATTTTGGTTTTAAAAGCACGCTATAGAGACACCAGATATGATTGGCAATGTGCACTGGAACAGTTCTGCAGAGCACACGCTGAAGGAAGGCCTGACAGAGCCGCTTGAAGACAAGTAACTGCTATTCAATCTATAACAGTGAAAAATAAATTTTGGTTTTAAAAGCACGCTATAGAGACACCAGATATGATTGGCAATGTGCACTGGAAGAGTTCTGCAGAGCACACACTGTAGGCCTGACAGAGCCGCTTGAAGACAAGTAACTGCTATTCAATCTATAACAGTGAAAAATAAATTTTGGTTTTAAAAGCACGCTATAGAGACATCAGATATGATTGGCAATGTGCACTGGAACAGTTCTGCAGAGCAAACGCTGAAGGAAGGCCTGACAGAGCCGCTTGAAGACAAGTAACTGCTATTCAATCTATAACAGTGAAAAATAAATTTTGGTTTTAAAAGCACGCTATAGAGACACCAGATATGATTGGCAATGTGCACTGGAACAGTTCTGCAGAGCACACGCTGAAGGAAGGACTGACACACCCGCTTGAAGACAAGTAACTGCTATTCAATCTATAACAGTGAAACATAAATTTTGGTTTTAAAAGCACGCTATAGAGACACCAGATATGATTGCCAATGTGCACTGGAACAGTTCTGCAGAGCACACGCTGAAGGAAGGACTGACAGAGCCGCTTGAAGACAAGTAACTGCTATTCAATCTATAACAGTGAAAAATAAATTTTGGTTTTAAAAGCACGCTATAGAGACACCAGATATGATTGGCAATGTGCACTGGAACAGTTCTGCAGAGCACACGCTGAAGGAAGGCCTGACAGAGCCGCTTGAAGACAAGTAACTGCTATTCAATCTATAACAGTGAAAAATAAATTTTGGTTTTAAAAGCACGCTATAGAGACACCAGATATGATTGGCAATGTGCACTGGAACAGTTCTGCAGAGCACACACTGTAGGCCTGACAGAGCCGCTTGAAGACAAGTAACTGCTATTCAATCTATAACAGTGAAAAATAAATTTTGGTTTTAAAAGCACGCTATAGAGACACCAGATATGATTGGCAATGTGCACTGGAACAGTTCTGCAGAGCACACGCTGAAGGAAGGCCTGACAGAGCCGCTTGAAGACAAGTAACTGCTATTCAATCTATAACAGTGAAAATTAAATTTTGGTTTTAAAAGCACGCTATAGAGACACCAGATATGATTGGCAATGTGCACTGGAACAGTTCTGCAGAGCACACGCTGAAGGAAGGACTGACAGAGCCGCTTGAAGACAAGTAACTGCTATTCAATCTATAACAGTGAAAAATAAATTTTGGTTTTAAAAGCACGCTATAGAGACACCAGATATGATTGGCAATGTGCACTGGAACAGTTCTGCAGAGCACACGCTGAAGGAAGGACTGACAGAGCCGCTTGAAGACAAGTAACTGCTATTCAATCTATAACAGTGAAAAATAAATTTTGGTTTTAAAAGCACGCTATAGAGACACCAGATATGATTGGCAATGTGCACTGGAACAGTTCTGCAGAGCACACACTGTAGGCCTGACAGAGCCGCTTGAAGACAAGTAACTGCTATTCAATCTATAACAGTGAAAAATAAATTTTGGTTTTAAAAGCACGCTATAGAGACTCCAGATATGATTGGCAATGTGCACTGGAACAGTTCTGCAGAGCACACGCTGAAGGAAGGACTGACAGAGCCGCTTGAAGACAAGTAACTGCTATTCAATCTATAACAGTGAAAAATAAATTTTGGTTTTAAAAGCACGCTATAGAGACACCAGATATGATTGGCAATGTGCACTGGAACAGTTCTGCAGAGCACACGCTGAAGGAAGGACTGACAGAGCCGCTTGAAGACAAGTAACTGCTATTCAATCTATAACAGTGAAAAATAAATTTTGGTTTTAAAAGCACGCTATAGAGACACCAGATATGATTGGCAATGTGCACTGGAACAGTTCTGCAGAGCACACGCTGAAGGAAGGACTGACAGAGCCGCTTGAAGACAAGTTACTGCTATTCAATCTATAACTGTGAAAAATAAATTTTGGTTTTAAAAGCATGCTATAGAGACTCCAGATATGATTGGCAATGTGCACTGGAACAGTTCTGCAGAGCACACGCTGAAGGAAGGACTGACAGAGCCGCTTGAAGACAAGTAACTGCTATTCAATCTATAACAGTGAAAAATAAATTTTGGTTTTAAAAGCACGCTATAGAGACACCAGATATGATTGGCAATGTGCACTGGAACAGTTCTGCAGAGCACACGCTGAAGGAAGGACTGACAGAGCCGCTTGAAGACAAGTAACTGCTATTCAATCTATAACAGTGAAAAATAAATTTTGGTTTTAAAAGCACGCTATAGAGACTCCAGATATGATTGGCAATGTGCACTGGAACAGTTCTGCAGAGCACACGCTGAAGGAAGGACTGACAGAGCCGCTTGAAGGACACTGACTGGCTGCTATTAGCTTACACTAGAAACCTTTTTTCTTTGTAAAAGCACGCTAAAGAGACACCAGATATGATTGGCAACTGTCAAAGCACGCTGGCACAGGTCTGCAGAGCACACGCTGAAGTAGGCCTGACACCCAGACGCTTGCAGACAACTAACTGCTCTTCTATTACAGTGAAAAAAAAATATTTATTTTAAATGTAAAGCTTAACCTATTGTTAAAACAGATATGAGTGGTGGCACTGACTGTGCAAATGGGCAAGGCATCCAACCTGACACAGAAGCTGGCAGGCAGGCAACTGCTCTTCTATTACAGTGAAAAAAAAATATTTATTTTAAATGTAAAGCTTAACCTATTGTTAAAACAGATATGAGTCGTGGCACTGGGCAAGTAGGCACAGTATCCAATGTGAACCTCACACAGAAGCTGGCAGGCAGGCACCTGCAATTACATTACACAGGAAAAAAAAAAAAAAAAAAAAAAGCAGCCTGATGTTATAGCCCTAAAAAGGGCTTTTTGGGGTGCTGTCCTTACAGCAGAGATCAGATGAGTCCTTCAGGATTGTAGTGGACACTGAATACCCTAGCCTAGCTATCAATTTCCCTATCTAATCAGCAGCAGCTAAACTTTCCCTCCTCTCACTAAGCATGCAGCTTCAGAATGAATCGAAAATGGATGCTGGGAGGGAGGTTGGAGGGTGTGGAAGGGAGGGAGTGCTGCTGATTGGCTGGAATGTGTCTGCTGACCGAGAGGCACAGGGTCAAAGTTTGCCCAATGATGACGAATAGGGGGCGGATCAAACTGCGCATGTGTCCGCCCGCCGCGGCGAACGCGAACACGCTAAGTTCGCCGGGAACTGTTCGCCGGCAGACAGATCGGTACATCACTAGTGTTTATTATACATTACCCCCCCCATAGCCAGTAACCTGTGCTTATTATACATTATCTCCCCCATAGCCAGTAACCTGTGCTTATTATACATTATCCTCCTATAGCCAGTAACCTGTGTTTATTATACATTATCCCTCCCATAGCCAGTAACCTGTGTTTATTATACATTATCCCTGCCATAGCCAGTAACCTGTGTTTATTATACATTATCCCCCCATAGCCAGTAACCTGTGTTTATTATACATTATCCCCCATAGTCATTTATCGTTGGACCTAGGCAGCATGATGTCTTAGGCCGGCCCAGTGAGTGAGTGAGTGAATAATATAATATATATGTTCAGAAACATATTAGTAATATATGTAAATCGGGTTCATGCAAAGAGGGTGAAAAGGTATTAAAAAAAAAACACACTTATTGCATCGAATTTCCAAAGCCAAAATTGTAAAAGCTTTCCTCATTTCTTTCTCGGGATGAGGAATATATCAGTTGTAGACTGAGGATTTCCATCTGCCCAATCTTTTAATAATCAGTCACTTACCTAGAGGTGGAGTTAACCCTGCAAGGTAATTATTGCAGTTTATAAAAAACTGCAATAATTACACTTGCAGGGTTAGGAGTAGTGGGAGTTGGCACCCAGACCACTCAAATAGCAGAAGTGGTCTGGGTGCCTGGAGTGTCCCTTTAATGCTGCACAATCAAAGGGTACCTGGGCTTTAGCTAACTCGTCTGGTGACAGGGAATTTACTAAAAGATCAGAATCACCACTTCCCTCTTTTAAATCCAGTGGAAGCAATGTAGATGAATTTAACACCATACACCTTTTCAAAGTTACATTTGGAGGTATGAGGACAGCACACTGCATCCTGAGATGCCTTGCAGTATGTATGTGTTTCGGCCGAACTTGTGATAGAATGCTGATAATGTTATGCGGGGTGTAAATGGTGACAGGATTGTCTAAGACAATGTTGGTGGCTTTGTCCAGTAGGGCAGTAAAAGGAAGGGGCACCTCTGGCAACAGGGTCCAACCTGGTTGAGTAATAGGCAATGGGTCTCTGTTTCCCACCATGGTCCTGCGTAAGGACAGCTGTTGCATAACCAGCCTGCTCGGTGCAAAAAGTAGTAAGAAATACTTAGGAGATTACCTAGATAGGCAAACCTTGCATATATTGTATGTGTACTGATTGACTGACACTAACTCCATTTTCTTTCTGTATTACGCTTATCAGTGTCTCAAAAGAAAATAATTTAAAAAAAAATATTTGACAAGTCTTAACATGATATAAGTTCTCTACAGAGCAACCTCAATGAATTGGGGGACTGGGCAGGCAAGTGGCAGATGTGATTCAATACAGATAAATGAAAAGTTATGCATTTTGGAATAAGGAACCCACACCTCATGTATTTATTAAATGGAGTAGAGTTAGGGATAACTCTAAAGCAAGGCTTGACAAATTTTCTTGAAATACAGGAGCTATCTAAAAATGTTAGGAATAAGGTATATTATTTTTTTTTTAGCTAACAAAGCTTCAAATGACAAAAATAGCTGCACCATTTCTCTCTGCTACTTTCAATGTGGCTTCTTGTTACTTTTTGCTGTGGGCACTGTAACCAATGATGGCCCCTAAGATGCCTCAACTCATGGGCAGCTGGCTCTGCTGCCAGAATGGCAACTCAATTGGAGGCCCCTGAAATTCCTCCTTTATTGAAACTAGGTATGTGCAAAACTTGCTAAAACAGGACAGATTTAAGTTTTTGTCATACAAAAAAGAGATACAAAATACATATAATATTAACATACAAAGACTTAACATTTACTCATACATAATACATTTTGCCTATGTGGAAAAGTGAGCTGGGCAGGGAAGAGTAATTCCGATAATTTCTTTATAGAATTTATCTAATCCTAAAGTGACTGTTTTACTCAAATTTTATTAATGGTTTTAATAGTACAACAACTGGAGAGGAATTTAAAATCAAAGGAGGTGTCACATGTCTTTCCACCAACGTAATGTATTTACTTACGTGTGGTTGTGGGGCCCAGTATGTGGGGAGAACAGGAAGAAAAGCTAAAATACGCTTTTTAGAGCACTTGAATAATATCAAAAAAGGGGTCCAGAACCACTCAGTTCCCACACACTGTAATCTATGTCCTAGGTTCAAAACTCATGGTCTGTCTTGGATAATTATTGAACAGGTGAATTTGGATGTAAGAGGAGGGGACTGTAACGAGAATATACCCCTACACGCAGGATCCAGCTAAACAGAAGGCAGAACAGAGGAGAGATACGTCTACCGGACCTTAGAATGGCCGGACTCGACGTACATAGGAGAAGTACAGAGTCAGGAACAATCCTAGGTCAAGGGCACAAAGAGACAGCATAAACGAGGACAAGCCGGGGTCTGGAACACAGGAAACAGCAAGCCGGCAAACAGAACAGACAAGGATAAAGCGAAAACGAAGTCAGAATACAAAGCCAAGGTCAAGTACGGAGGAACACAACTGAACACAACTGAACACAAGAAGCGCTAAAGGGAACTGTAGCAGAAACCACGATAGGGCAAGGAACTAAGGGAAAAGGGTAAGTATAAATAGGTTAAAAACGAATGTGATTGGCTCCTGTCACTTCCACACCCCCAAAAGGTAAGTGTATGGGGTGTGTGGGATGACAGGGGCCAATGGGAGCCTTTTGGCAATTTAGGCTCCCACTGTCTCTTTAAGAGCGCGCGGCTTGAAGAGAGGACCGCGGCCGGCCCCTGGGAAAGGTGAGTAACGCTACAGTACCCCCCCGAGGACACGCCCTCCGGGCGGGCAGGACTAGGTCGGGCAGGAAAACGTGAATGGAAAGAACACACAAGGCGGGGAGCATGAACAGCATCAGCAGAAATCCCACTGCGCTCCTCAGGCCCATAACCCTTCCAATGTACCAAGTACTGAAGCCGACCCCTAAGGAAACGAGAGTCAAGAACAGCAGACACTTCAAATTCCTCATGACCCTCCACAGAGACAGGAGGAGGAGGAGGAGCATGCCAGGTATAGTGGTTGCGCACGTAAGGCTTCAACAACGAGGTGTGAAAAACATTAGGTATGCGCAGATTCTTAGGCAGACCCAAGGCATAAGAAACGGGATTAACCTTATGTATAATACGATAAGGACTAATGAAGCGGGGAGCCAATTTCATAGAAGGCACCCGGAGACGAATATTCCGCGTGGAAAGCAAAACTCTGTCCCCCACAACATAGGAAGGAGCCGCTCTGCGATGCTTGTCAGCCGGAGCCTTCTGGCGAGCAGCAGAGTCAACCAAAGAACGCTGAACCTGCTCCCAAGTATTACGAAAACCAGCCAAATGCTCATCCAGAACTGGCATGCCCTGTGAGGAGAATGCAGCCGGGAGAACAACGGGATGCTGGCCATAGACGACGTAAAAAGGGCTTTTGCCGGAAGAATCATGAGTGGCGTTATTCCGAGCAAATTCAGCCCAAGGAAGCAGGTCAGACCAATTGTCCTGATGGTGAGACACAAAACAACGGAGGTACTGCTCCAGAGACTGGTTGGCACGTTCAGCAGCTCCATTAGACTGGGGATGGTAAGCGGAAGAAAACGAGAGAGAAATACCCATTTCTGTACAAAAGGCCTTCCAGAACCTGGAAATAAATTGGCTACCCCTATCGGACACAATAGATAAGGGAATGCCATGTAACCGAAATACTTCTCTAGCGAAGATAAGGGCCAGTTCCTTGGATGTGGGCAACTTGCGAAGAGACACAAAGTGAGCCATTTTGGAAAACCGGTCAACTATCATCAGGATGACTGTGTTACCATTCGAAGGGGGTAATTCAACAATAAAATCCATAGATAGGTTGGACCAAGGTCTCTCGGGAACGGGTAACGGATGCAACAGCCCACAAGGAACTCTACGAGAGGATTTCATACAGGCACAAGTAGTACAAGCACTTATATAGTCAGTGACATCCTTTCGTAAGGAATCCCACCAAAAATACAGAGAAACAGCTGACACTGTTTTGGAAATACCAGGATGTCCAGCAGTCTTAGTATCGTGATATAGTGACAGAATATCCCGTCTCTCGGGAACGTCAACGAACAATTTATCATTAGGCCTCTCGCTAGGTGCCATGCTTTGTTTCGCTTGTATGGCCTGCAATAGGAACGAGGAAATAGATAATACAGTAGTTGCTATTATCCTGTCTGGGGGAATGACAGGAGTAACATCAATCTCCTGTTTGTCAATAGTTTCAAACTGTCTGGACACATCGTCCGCTTTAGTGTTCCGATCACCTGGCCTATAGGTGATTATATAATTGAAATGGGACAAGAACAGTGACCACCTAGCCTGCCTGGAAGACAATCTTTTAGCTTCGCTAAGGTAGGACAGGTTCTTATGATCCGTAAATATGAGGATGGGATCCTTAGTGCCTTCTAACAAATGTCTCCATTCTTTGAGTGCTAAAATGATAGCAAGGAGTTCGCGATTACCCACATCATAATTCTTCTCTGCTTTGGACATTTGTTTAGAAAAGAAGCCACAAGGATGCAATGGCTTTTCAGGAGACTCTCTTTGAGATAAAACAGCACCTACCCCGATATCTGAAGCATCAACTTCGAGTATATAGGGCAATGAGGGGACAGGATGCTGTAAAATAGGTGCAGAGGCGAACGTAGTCTTAAGGAAGTCAAAAGCTTGAAGTGCCTCGGTAGACCAGACACGAGTATTGCCATCCTTTTTTGTCATACGAGTAATAGGTGCTACAATAGACGAAAAACCTTTGATAAAACGTCTGTAATAATTAGAGAAACCCAGAAAACGCTGGATGGCTTTTAGACCTTGCGGCAGAGGCCATTCTATGACAGCAGCGAGCTTCCTGGGATCCATACGAAAACCCTTAGCGGAAATCAAATACCCCAAAAACTGGACTTCGGATTGGTTCAATAGGCATTTTTCTAATTTACAATAAAGACCATTAGCAAGAAGAGTCTTCAGAATGGTCGTAACATGTCTGTGATGAGTGTGTAAGTTTGTAGAATATATTAAAATGTCGTCTAAGTACACAATAACGAATGAGTGAATAAAGTCTCTCAAGACATCATTAATAAACTCTTGGAATACTGCTGGGGCATTGCAAAGCCCAAATGGCATGACGGTATACTCATAATGACCTGACCTAGTGTTAAAGGCTGTCTTCCATTCGTGGTCCTTTTTTATACGTATCAAATTGTATGCTCCTCTAAGATCTAATTTGGTGAATACCGTAGCATGTTTGAGCCTGTCAAACAATTCTGTTATTAATGGTATAGGGTAAGCATTTTTGATGGTGATTTTATTAAGACCTCTATAATCAATGCAGGGTCTTAAATCACCTTCTTTTTTTGATACAAAGAAGAACCCCGCTCCAGCCGGAGAAGAGGATCTCCTAATAAATCCCGTATCTAATGATTTTTTAATATATTCCTCCATGACACGGTTTTCTTGAACCGATAAGGGGTACACCCTGCCCTTTGGAGGTATAGTGCCAGGCAACAAGTCAATAGCACAATCGTAGGGTCTGTGAGGCAGTAATTTGTCAGCCTCTCTTTTATCAAAGACAGTCTTTAAAGATAAATACTGAGAGGGTATAGCCGTAGACAAAGGAGGAGTGGTAGGAACATTAATAGAATTCACAGGCGTGACTTCAATAGTACATGATTCATGGCAGGCCTCACTCCATGATTTTATCTGCCCTGTCTCCCAGTCAAAAATGGGATTGTGGGCACGTAACCATGGATACCCTAACACTAACTGTGAAGAGGGAGAGGTGATGACCTGGAACCGAATGGTTTCATAGTGTAAAACCCCTGTGTACATGTGTAACGGTGCAGTCTCATGAGTAACGACTGGAGATATCAATGGTCTACCACCTATGGCCTCAATGGCCAAGGGTATCTCCTTCTCCCTGATGGGAATGTTGCTTTTCTTTACAAAACCAGAGTCTATAAAATTCTCGGCTGCCCCAGAGTCAACCAAGGCGTATATATTTTCAACTATACAACTCTTCTCCCATATGTAACGAAACAGGGAGAAGCAGTCGGTTAGGAGGCAATGTAGGAGACTTAGAAATCACACCCAAAGCCAGTCCCCTATAAGGTTTTAGGTGCGAGAGTTTTCCGGGAGCAAAGGACATTCCTTTACCATATGGTCTCTCCTTCCACAATATAGGCAGAGTCCCTCCCTTCTCCTATGTAATTTTTCATTATCAGAGAGTTTGGCAACCCCTTATTGCATAGGTTCCTCTTCGGATACTTTAACACTCTCCGGTGTATTAACTCTGGGGTGAATAGGTGTAACAAAACGTCTATTTCTGTTCTTGGTATAGAGCCTGTCACGAATCCTATTATCTATATCAATGAGGTAGTCAATAAGGTCCTCTAAAGCAACAGGAAGCTCCTTAGCTGCTACCTCATCCAATATAGAGTCTGATAAGCCTTCCATGAAGGCAGTAGTTAACCCATTGTTGGTCCAATCTACCTGTGAGGCAAGAGTACGAAACTGTATAGCGTAATCAGCCACAGACCTAGAACCCTGTTTAACCCTCATTAATGCTCTTGCGGCATTTTTAGACCTTTTCATAGTGTCAAAAGTTCTGCGAAATGCTGTAAGAAAACTGTGAAAGTCATGCACCATAGGTCCATTAGCTTCCCAAATAGGATTTGCCCATTCAAGTGCTTTGTCGGTAAGTTGGTGCATAAAGAACCCAACCTTAGACCTCTCTGTGGGAAATGAACGTGGATACATCTCAAAGTGAAACTCTATTTGGTTAATGAACCCTCTGCATGTCTTAGAATCCCCTCCATGCCTAGGAGGAGGTGTTAAATGGGCCGTAGCATTAGGCACAGTCGATACTTCAGGAAGAAGGGGTGTAGGAGGGTTAGGTGTGGCTGCTGGAATGGTTCTAGCTAAGAGCATCTGAAGAGCCTGGGCTATCTGATCCATTCGGTGATCCTGCTCTACAAATCTAGCCTCATGAGACGCCATCTGTTGAGCTAAATCTGCGGGGTCCATGGCCCTATCGTAATGTAACGAGAATATACCCCTACACGCAGGATCCAGCTAAACAGAAGGCAGAACAGAGGAGAGATACGTCTACCGGACCTTAGATTGGCCGGACTCTACGTATATATGAGAAATACAGAGTCAGGAACAATCCGAGGTCAAGGGCACAAAGAGACAGCGTAAACGAGGACAAGCCGGGGTCTGGTACACAGGAAACAGCAAGCCGGCAAACAGAACAGACAAGGATAAAGCGAAAACAAAGTCAGAATACGAAGCCAAGGTCAAGTACGGAGGAACACAACTGAACACAACTGAACACAAGAAGCGCTAAAGGGAACTGTAGCAGAAACCACGATAGGGCAAGGAACTAAGGGAAAAGGGTAAGTATAAAAAGGTTCAAAACTAATGTGATTGGCTCCTGTCACTTCCACACTCCCAAAAGGTAAGTGTATGGGGTGTGTGGGATGACAGGGGCCAATGGGAGCCTTTTGGCAATTTAGGCTCCCACTGTCTCTTTAAGAGCGCGCCCGAGACTCGCGGCGTGCTCTTAGATTCAGGCGGGACATGTGACCGCATCTTGCGGTCACTGCCCGCCTTCCTGCCTGAAGCGTCGGATGAGCCGCGCGCGGCTCGTGCAGCCGCAGGACCGCGCGCGGCTTGAAGAGAGGACCGCGGCCGGCCCCTGGGAAAGGTGAGTAACGCTACAGGGACATTACCAACAAACTTAGACAAAGGGAGGGATTCTGTATACACAAACTTAAAACACTTCAACCATTAGGGTTGAATGTAGATTTTGATTTAATTTGTTTTTTATAATTCATTAATTCATTCATTTTTCATTTTTTTTTTCATTTTTCATTTTTCATTCATTCATTTTATTTATTATTAATTACTTTTTAATTCCCTTTTTAGTATAGTGACTCCAGAATCTCTCCCTCTGCTCTCCCTTCCTCACTTCACTTTCCTTTTGGTCACATTTGTCACATTTATCTCCTCAACGATGTATAAATATATTACATTACCAATGTGGAATTAATATATGCTTGGGTCTTTAGGATTATTAGAATGATGTACATACACCCTTTATCCTATGTTTTGAAAATTCTCTATTTTAAGGGTTCTCTTTTTTGAAAATTCTCTATACTTTTTTCTTTGTATGTTTAAGAGGTACAGACTGAAATCACTGTTTAAAGAGTGCAGTGAATAAGTCATAAATATATTACTGACACAATGTTATTTTATTTTATTCTATCTTATATCCTTATTACTGATAAAATATATTACTGACACAATGTTATTTTATTCTATTCTATCTTATATTATTGTGATCGTCTAAATCCTTTTGGGGACCGTATGGAGGCGAAGTGGAACGCATGTGCATTCCAGCTATGTGCATCACTTCTGCATAGCCGACAAGAACATAGACACTTCCGGGTTGGTGGAACGCACGTGCGTTCCATGGATGTTTTCCGGAACTCCATACAAGGACTGTGAGAAATGAGCAAACGAAGTACAGCTGTTTGGAAACAGCTGATTGGAGAGAAACCGGCCAGAGGGTCTTTAAAAGAAAGCCACAGTTCCCAGAAGATTTGAAGCACCTTACTACTCCTGAGGAAGTCTGAAGATACAGACGAAACGCGTAGAGTTATTTAACTTTGTGATTTTATTTCATTCATTTTTATTTGTTTTTCCTGTCTACATTTCTGCAAGAATCTTCCTATTCAACACTGATGGGACACACAGATTTGTACTGATGGGCCTTTTTACCTCTTTTATATTGCAAGTGCAACCATTAAAGCTGATTTTTTACTTCATGACAGTACTGTACTATGATATTTTTTATCTCTTACATGCAATACCAACCATGAGGAATTTGTGAGAATCCACTAAATTGATGAGCCTGAAAATCACTTCTATTTTGTGAGTGTAACATAAAAAAAGGGGCCACTTGTGAATTAACGTTAATCCCCTATGAGCGTATTCTTTCTTTATTCTATAGGTCTAGGTATATATTATTGTTTTAGATATGCCATCTTATACAATGTGGGGAATCTAATTTGAATGTGTATAATTGATCTGCTGAACAATTTGTTTTTGTTTTTTTGCATAATTATTCTTTTCCCTTTTTTCTTTTGCATGTTAGAGGATTTTCTGAATTCATTTTATATTGATACATTCATTTTAATTTCAAGTTCAGAGCTAGGATTGAATAAATAATAATAATTAAATTGCTCAATATGACTTTGTCTTTACAACAACTGATTTTGGACTAAGTATAACTTTAATGGTTCTGACTGTGCTATGCTCATATATAAAAATAAGAGAAATACAGCATACATACATGTATGTCATCTTGGTTTTTCCTTGTGCTTGAAAGTATATATTGACCACTTGGCATGAAAACATTTTTTGCATAAACATTTTTACATAAAACACATTTAGTTTTTACCTAACATTTATGGAACAATAAGCAAAAAAAAAAAAATAAAAAAAAAATTTAGTTACAAGTTATCAACATGTACTAATGGAATACAAATATAAAGTATGGGTATTAAAATAGGCACAACTTATGAGAAAGGTAAGTAAGGAAATAAGAAGGTAGAAAGTGAAATCTAAAATTTAAAAGTCAGATACATCAGCAACTAAAGGAATAGTCCAAGCACCATAAATCTATGTAGTGGTTATGGTGCCAGGAGTGACATGGTGCCCTCTAAGCGTAAGTAATCAAACTGTTTTTGAACATTTTGAACTCCTTCCTGAAATCAGCTAGCCACCACTTCACCTCAACTACTGATGTAGGAGAAGCAGGTACTTCTAATGGCTGATTATTGATCACTCGCAGCCAATGCCCTGTGTGCAGTGTTAGGCAATTTTTTTAAATCTACCATGCATGCTCTCTTTTTTGACATGTTCCAGAAAAAAAAATCACAAACTACAATTAAAAGAGCAGATACAATGAGCAGTAGCAAATAATAGCAATAACATACATTCATATCAACATTATATACATATTAAGTATTGACTCCTCTTATTATCAATAATATAAATACTGTTTACAAATGTTAAAATAGAATGGGCTACAGAATAAGTAGACTGAATGGAATAGTTTAATTATGAAGAATACCACAATGGTATTTATATTAAGATAAAGGCATTCCTATTATATTGTTATACACATATATACAAGACTAATACAAAGCTGACCTGCTTATTAATAAGACTGTACAAAAAGCTGGAGGTCATCCATTGATTTGAGATAACATTTCTGCATGCCTCTAAAAGAGTGTACATAATATTATAAATATATTAAAAATATATTAAAAATACATTAATTATAATACTCAATAGTTGACACAGAAAGAAATCTTATTTTTTCAATTTTGTCAGATGCAGTTGTTTCAATTTCTTTTTTGTTTCAATTTCTTTAGATAAAAAAGCAGCAACAGGGGTATTTGCAAGTTTCAATGTGATGGACATGGGTTGTTTATCAGAGTGGATTATTATGTTACAATGTATGGATATAATGCACGAACATGTACAATAAATCAAGTATTATGCATACCGATATGTACAATAAATATAAATAGCAACAGGCATTCACAAAAACTGCCACATAAATCATAGACAAGAATCTTGTGAGTAATTTTAACAGTGCTGGATGCATTAATTTGAGATATAAAAAAAATATTCACGCTTTATCAAGCAGACAAAGAAAAAATACCAAGCATCTTGTGATGTATTTGAAACCCTAGCACTTAATTGCAATTAAGAACAATCTGAGAGCTGTAGTCTTAACTGTGCTCTATCTACAAAGCATAATATTAACTGGCAATTCTATTGCCTATTCAGAACAGTCTGTTTTAATCAGACCTTACCATTCCCATCTGTGTTTACAAATACCATTTTTTTTTAATTGGAATTAAAAAAAGAAAACCCGGAAATAGTATAATACATGTATAATGCATTTAATTGTATGCACATATACTAATTATACATACTATGAATATTACTACAGGGGCTTGCTCTAAATCTGCTAGGCTCTTAAAAACAAACAAACTAATAAATACATAAAACATTTTAAAAAGTGGCAGATGCATATGATGCGTATGTTATTTAAAGGAGCACTCTTAGTATCAAAACCACTGTATCTTACTGCAGTGCACAGATGCTGGCAGTATGAAACTTTGCCATGCAAAAGAAGCGTTGTGGCTAAGGGGGAATAGTTATGTTACAGAAAACTCCTAAACATTTCTTTCTATTTTAGCCTAAAAGAACGTGCAGAGAAATTGAGCGAAACATTAATTATTGCAGTACGATCAGTGCCTAGAGAAGTACCTTAAGAGTTAGTTTTTAGAGAGGTATTACATTTTACTCATGAGATAGCAGGTTAGTGGTTTTTCCATAAGCAGTAGAGTTTTTCCCAAGATCGGTATGAACCAGTATATTTGTAAAGATTTCAGCAGCTAAAGGAGAACAGTTTCAAAAGTTTGTGCTCCTCCCTGCAGCTTATGGTGTTGCCAAAGATTTTGTCTGTTTTCGATTTTTATGGATTTTTTTTTTTTTTTTTAGCTTTCCAGTGGAATTAAACGGTGAAATAGTTTGGACATTTTCATGCCTGGTGTTCATTTGTGTCAGTAGAATTGTATAAAGATCTACTTGAGTAAAAACAGCAAAAAGGTGAATATTGCTTTATAGTAAAACAACAAACCAATATAAACAGCAGCAGTACAAGGATGATTTTCCTACTACTAAACAAGTCATGAGCGTTTGAATTGTCACTCTATTTAGCCCATTAAGCTTTGTACCTTGTATAGTGCCCTCAGTTCCACATTTATATGAGGACAGCAGGTATACGCTGCTTCGAACAATGTTCATTAATCAGTCTGCTTTCCGCTGTCTGCCTTGGTCACAGAAAGGAAACTACTATTGAGTTTTAACTTACATCCTAAAATGACCGATTGCGCCCTAGTAATTCCCTAAGAATCAAATCAATTTTTATTGATTCATTAAAAAAAAAACACTTTCATACATTATTTTGCATATTGTAATACTTATTTCAATATAATATTCAATCATAGACTTACTATTCTCATGAACTAACCTGATGTCACATTTATTAGGATTTTAAAACCATGCCCAGTGCTTGGGGACATACGGTCATTATTTGGACAATATTTTAATTACTAATCAGAATCTGTGAAACTGAATAAATTCTAAAACTAAGTATGTGGTCTCACTAGGCAAGTGACATTAGTCAAATTAACCCTTTAAACTATTTATGCCATACTATGCCATTTATATCCTGGAATTATGTATATACGATTTTACCAGTTGCAAGCAACATTTTTTTTTTTGGAAGCACATTTTGTTTGCAGTTGTTGCCCTTTGTGCAGTAGGCAGACTGCCCCTGTGGTAGACAGAGCCAGCTCTTCTATTTAAAGGGATCCTATACTATTCTCTGGAACTGCAATGTTAAGGGACACAGCGCCCAGACCACTTCAATGAGGAAGTGGTCTGGGTGCCTACAGTGTCCCTTTAAATGTTGGCTCTGTTGGGTGCACAACCTCTGCTGGGACTTGTACTTGGATCTAAAGATCTCATCACCATCTCTATGCTCTCATGCATCTCTGAGGGAACAGCAAGTCTGTACTTCTGCTATGTGCAGATCACTGCTAATGCTTCCTTGCAGTAGTCTCAATGGATACTGGACAATCAAAGACCCCATCTGGATCAACAGTGCACATTCCTTTAGTCCCTGTCGATAAGGCAATCAGGAGGAGTCAACAAGCCTTGCCATTAATAATATTATTATTATAAACACAACACACATGTTAAGACCACAATCCGTCCCCCATACAAAAAAACATACCGCAAGCATCCACACACATATATACTCATGCTCACAGAGGCACACTCTCAGGCACATTTACAGATACAAATTGCACCATGTCAAAAATGCATGTGTGCATCAGTGTGTGTCCATGGCTGCAATGTGAAGGTGATATTGTATGGTCAATGCCATAGTAAAGAGGCAACATACAGAATGTATGTATATATGAATGTATGGATCTTTTTACTCTTTCTGCAAGGCTGGTGGCACTACCTTAAAGTGAGCCCTAATTCGACAAATAGGATATCTAGCGCTTGTAAAGATATAGGAAGGCAGCTGAAACAACCCAGGCCAGAGTCTCTTCTTTCTGGTGACAAATACAATGTGAAATGTTTGTGCCTTGTAGGTGTTCTCAAGTAAGAATCCGAATAAGTCAATGTGCAAGATAAGAGAAGAGGAAACAAAATATAGCGCAGTATGCTACTAGAATCGGTGAGGTAAGTAAAAAACAAATGCAAGTGCAGCTGTTTGCAATAAACAAATCAAACAAAAGCAAATAAATAGCTTGACACAATGAATGCTTCAAGTGTTTTCCCCAAATTCAGCTGAAAATGCAACTTATAATGACTTCTCCAGTCTCAAAATTATTCAACCACTTCATAGCAAGCATTTTAGTACTTCGTATAGCACCCATTTGCTGTTATGACCTGCTGCAAACTACACCCTGTTCCAAAATTATTATGCAAATTCTATATAAGTGTCACAAAGATTAAATATTTTGTTTTTCAGTTTAGCTCATGTATAGCATTTTGTCTCAGGGCTCTTTTGATCACTGAAAACAATCTCGGACACCTGTGATAATTAGATTGCCAGGTGAGCCCAATTTAAGAAAAAACTACTAACGGAGGGTGTTCCACATTATTAAGCAGAGCACCATTTTCATGCAATATGGGGAAAAAGGATCATTCTGCTGCCAAAAAGAGTGAAATAGTTCAATGCCTTGGATGAGGTTTGAAAACATTAGATATTTCCCGAAAACTGAAGCGTGATCATCGTACTATTAAGAGATTTGTGGCTGATTCAGAGCACAGACGGGTTCATGCAGATAAAGGCACATTGAGGAAGATTTCTGCCAGATCCATGCATCGGATCAAGAGGGCAGCTGCATAGCACCATTACATAGCAGCAAACAGACATCAAGGTATAGAGTCCTCCAGAGTCTTGCAACCAGTGGCGTCGCTGGGGGGGAGGGGGCAGAGGGGGCCATGGCCCCCCTACATCATGCTGTGCCCCCTTGGGCCCCCCCCAAATGCTGGCAACTTGCCCCTCCCCCCCCCAAAAAAAATAGTTCAGCTGCCATCTGTGGACCTACCTCATTAGGGGCTCGGTCGGGTGCTGCAGCCCTTTAAAGTTGCAGGGAGTGCTGGGAGGAAGTGACTGTTACTTCCTCCCAGCTTACAGACCATGCTGGCTGAGAAGACACAGGCTGCAGGCAGCTGGGAGAGAAGGAGGAGGCAGCTGAG
This sequence comes from Pelobates fuscus, assembly GCF_036172605.1. Taxonomy (NCBI): domain Eukaryota; kingdom Metazoa; phylum Chordata; class Amphibia; order Anura; family Pelobatidae; genus Pelobates; species Pelobates fuscus. The sequence continues at coordinate 47,318,420 of NC_086328.1, forward strand.
AGAGAAGGAGGAGGCAGCCGAGAGAGAAGGAGTAGGGAGGATAGAGAGCTCTGCAGCTTAAGACTCCCACCAGGATCAGCCAGCCCCAGAAAGTCACCTCCCTGCAACCAAAAGGTATGGAAGGGGCAGGGTGGGTGGTTAACATTATGGAAGCTGCAAATTGTGTGTGTGCCAGTGTGTATGTTTAGGTATGTGTACATCTGTGAGTGTCTGTGTGTATCTGTATCTGTGAGTGTCAGTGTGTATCTGTGAGTGTCAGTGTGTATGTGTGTGTATCTGTGAGTGTCAGTGTGTCAGTGTGTCAGTGTGTCAGTGTGTATCTGTATCTGTGAGTGTCAGTGTGTATGTGTGAGTGTCAGTGTGTATCTGTATCTGTGATTGTCAGTATGTATGTGTGAGTGTCAGTGTGTATGTGTGTGTATCTGTGAGTGTCAGTGTGTATCTATATCTGTGAGTGTCAGTGTGTATGTGTGAGTGTGTATGTGTGTGTATCTGTGAGTGTCAGTGTGTATCTGTATCTGAGAGTGTCAGTGTGTATGTGTGTGTGTATCTGTGAGTGTCAGTGTGTATCTGTGAGTGTCAGTGTGTATGTGTGTGTATCTGTGAGTGTCAGTGTGTATCTTTGAGTGTCAGTGTGTATGTGTGTGTATCTGTGAGTGTCAGTGTGTATCTGTGAGTGTCAGTGTGCATCTGTGAGTGTCGGTGTGTATCTGTGAGTATGTGTGCATCTGGGTGTGTCAGTGTGTATCTGTGAGTTTCAGTGTGTATCTGTGAGTTTCAGTGTGTATCTGTGTGTACCACTGCACTCAGGTTCCGCTTTTCACTCTGGCCCACAGCCTCAGAGGTGTTCTGCATTAGAAAGACACTGCTAATCCGTCCAACAATAAAAGGTAATAGAATATACAGGCAACACTCCGGGTACTGAAGGTGTATTTATTGAAGGGTAGAACACCACATAAAAGTGCAACTTTTCAGCCCTAGACGGACTTAAACATGATTACTTTTAAGGTGTTCTATACTCCAATAAATATATCTTCAGTACCTGGAGTTTTGTCTGTATATTCTATTGCCTTGTATCTGTGTGTGTGTGTATGTGAAGGTATGTGTGTCATTTTGTGTATATTTAGGGATGTGTCTGTGTGTGCATGTGTAGGTATGTGTGTGTATGTGTGTGTATATGTGTAGGTATGTGTATCTGTGTATGTAGGTATCTGTGTGTGAATGTGTAGGTATAGGTTTGTATCTGTGGGTGTGCCAGTGTATGTGTGTGAAGGTATATGTTTTTCTCTGTGTGTATGTGCCAGTGTGTTATTGTGTTTTCATATCAATGTGTGTGGCCGCATATGTGTACAGCCTCCTATCCCCTAAACAAGAGTCCACTATTCCTCCGCTGCAGCCCTTTCACCCTGCTCTAGCCCACCACCAGTGCCCGTCCCGAGATTTGGTTCTGGATCCGCCACTATCTGTATCTTTGTGTGTGTGTGTGTGTGTATGGACTCAGCTGTGTGTGTGTGTGTGTGTGTGTGTATGGACTCGGCAGTCTGTGTGTGTGTGTGTGTGTGTGTGTATGGACTCAGCAGTCTGTGTGTGTGTGTGTGTGTGTGTATGGACTCAGCAGTGTGTGTGTGGACTCAGCAGTATGTGTGTGTGTATGGACTCAGCAGTCTGTGTGTGTGTGCATGGACTCAGCAGTGTGTGTGTGTGTGGACTCAGCAGTCTGTGTGTGTGGACTCAGCAGTCTGTTTGTGTATGGACTCAGCAGTGTGTGTGTGTGTGGACTCAGCAGTGTGTGTGTGTGGACTCAGCAGTGTGTGTGTGTGTGGACTCAGCAGTCTGTGTGTGTGTGTGGACTCAGCAGTCTGTGTGTGTGTATGGACTCAGCAGTCTGTGTGTGTGTATGGACTCAGCAGTCTGTGTGTGTGTATGGACTCAGCAGTCTCTGTGTGTGTCTGTGTGTGTATGGACTCAGCAGTCTGTGTGTGTGTGTGTGTGTATGGACTCAGCAGTCTGTGTGTGTGTGTGTATGGACTCAGCAGTCTGTGTGTGTGTGTATGGACTCAGCAGTCTGTGTGTGTGTATGGTCAGCAGTGTGTGTGTGTATGGCCAGCAGTCTGTCTCTCTGTGTGTGTAAGGACTCAGCAGTCTGTGTGTGTGTGTATGGACTGTATGGACTGTATCATAATGAATTCCCCACCAGAGATTATAAAAAAAACACATTGTGTCGGGGGCGGGGCTTAACATGCAGCAGGGGCGGGGTCAAACTGCGGTGAGGGCGGGGTTAAATGTGCCCCCCTACTTTTGTCCCTGGCCCACCATGTGCCCCCCCCCTAAAAATTAATCCTAGAGACGCCACTGCTTGCAACTGTGCATAAACCTTCTATTCGGCCACCACTAAGCAATGCTTACAAGCAGAAATGGCTGCATTGGGCAGAAAAATACAACAGTCCTGTTCACTGATGAGTGCCGTGCAACCCTGAATGGTCCAGATGGATGGAGTAGTGGATGGTTGGTGGACGGCCACCCTGTTCCAACAAGGCTGCGACGTCAGCAATGCGGTGGTGGAGTCATGTTTTGGGCCAGAATCATGGGAAGAGAGCTGGTTGGCCCCTTTCGGGTCCCCCAAGGTGTAAAGATGATCTCTGCAAAGTATGTAGAGTTTCTGACTGACCACTTTCTTCCCTGGTACAGAAGGAAGAACTATGCTTTCCGTAATAAAATCATCTTCATGCATGACAATGCACCATCTCATGCTGCAAAGAATACCTCTGCATCAATGGCTGCCATGGGGATAAAAGGAGAGAAAGTCATGGTGTGGCCTCCATCCTCCCCTGACCTCAATCTTATTGAGAACCTCTGGAGCATCCTCAAGCAAAAGATCTATGAGAGTGGGAGGCAGTTTACATCCAAACAGCAGCTCGGCGAGGCTATTCTGACATCTTGCAATCAAATTCAAGCAGAAACTGTCCAAAAACTCACAAGTTCAATGGATGCAAGACTTGTGAAGCTGCTATCAAATAAGTTAAAATGGTGTTATAAGTTTGATTGAAATAGCTTTTGATTTAAATAAATATGTTCCAAACACAACAAATGACAATTTTCAGTTCTTTACAACCTATAAAGTGTTTTGACACTTACTGTGCGTAATAATTTGGAACAGTGCATTGTAAGTTTTAGCCATAAAGGAGCTTAATTGTATATGTGAGAATCGCAAGGCTTTCGGTATGTTGTGTTTCTCTTGCTTGTCTTGGAATGGTGTGTGGTCATTTGGGAGAAATGCGTGACCCCTTTATCTATCCATGGTTTGGCATTGAACGTTGGTATACAATATGTTATGACCTGGAGTGGGGTGGCCAGTGATAGTGGGGTAGGGTTTTCTAGGGTACCTCTCCCATACACGTAGAGCGAGTTTAAGTTGCTCCGGCAGAAGGGGCATGGGAGGCCGGAACCGTTTGGGGAGCCATAGCATGGTGGGCATATCGAATGGCTTCAGTGACTCTTTTTCTAACGCAACCCACTGGTGGTGGGTGCACATCAAGAAGGTGGGGCTATTGCCACCGCCACCTGATAGTAGGCTTTGATGTCTGGGAGGGCGAAACCCCCCTGTTTTGACGGAGCTCTTAATAGTGACCCCTATACCCTAGCCGTGGCTCCTCCCCAGACAAATCTAGTTATCTCTTTTTGTACGTCCCTGAAGAAAGATAAGGGTACCTGCAATGGGAGAGTGCGGAACAGGTATTGAAGTCGAGGGAGAACAGACATTTTAACTGTTGCCACCCTTTCTGCCCACGTCAGAAATAGGGAGCTCCATTTTTTCACTAGTAGCTAGCATTATTTCCAGACCCTAACGTAATTTGCGGAGAAGCTCTCTGTCTGTTGCTTTGTAAAGGTTATCCATAGGTATTTGATACTATCTGTTCTCCACTCGAAGGGGTAATCCCTATTAAGTGTAGATACTGTCTGTTGAGATAGCCGCATCCCCATCGCCTGTGTCTTGCAATTTTACTTTAAAAGATTTCGACCATGCATCTCACTGATATTCCTATGTTTTATTATATACTAGCTTAGTATACTTATACTGCATTTCTTTTCCCTTTTACTACTTTCCCCATCTCCATTCATGGGAGACATAGGTTACCCATGCCTGGAACGCAACGCACGCCATTTTTGATGATGCGTGCGTTCCAGGCAGAAGACATGTGACCGTTGAACCGCAGGTCGCGTCACGTCACTTCCGGATATGACGCGTGCGGTCCACGATGGTACGCATGACGGCCGGAATTTGCCGACTGTCCCCTATCTTGCCACATCACTTCCGGTATGCATTACGGAACCGGAAGAGACACTCACCAGGTAGCATTCTACAATCAACTCGCCCCTATTTATGCAGGACACTGAGGAATCATCCCACACTTTTGATAAAGCCTCTGGAGAGGCGAAACGCGTCAAGTGGGACCCCCTTCCCTTTGGACAATTGGACTTATACTTTTATATGCTTTATATTTTATAACAATAAAATAGTTTATTTTATATTGCATTGAGCCATTTATCCTTTATTATTTTACCTGCATTTCGATGTCCTGCTGACTACCTGGTTCCATCATATCCTTAGGTGGGGATAGTACCACCCATGCTGTGATCACTAGAGCAGGTCTTGCTCTACAAATTGTAAGTACAATACCTTTATTTAATTATCCTGGATTTACAGTACTTACTACACTATCAGAGTGTCTCTCTCTTTTATTTTTTATATTCTCATCTGGAGGATCAAAATCATCTGTACCAGCTTGTATCCTTAGACGGGGATTATACCGTCCACGCTGAACAAAGTAGAGCTCTTTTATAGCTCTACCCTATGTGAGTGATTTTCCTATAGTTACCCAGCACAAATATTTGCACTGTTATAAACTGTATTGCACTATTATTTTCCTCTGTTTTATTATTTCGAGGTATTTTACCAACTCTCCCCTCAGAGGTGTATGTACGTATTACCCTTGGGCGCAGTATACGCCATATTTTATATATTTTTTGTTTCACTAATATACAAGGTTTTTGGGAATACTTGTATTGTATACAGCATCCCTCACTGATTCACCACGTTATAGCGAGCGCCTATATACTCTGTTTTTTTCCTGTGTCTTGCTTGTGTTTAGGGAGTAGTAGGACAGATTTTCATAATTTTGGATCAGATCTAGTAGGTTAGGTAGGGAGTCTACCGGTCGGGAGATGTATAGGAGAATGTCGTCTAAGAAAGCGCTAACTTTGATTTCTCTGTCATTGAGGGTGATCCCGTGGATGTGTTCGTGTTGTCTGATTTGGCACAGGAGAGGCTCTAAGGCTAGTACGTATAGTAATGGTGACAGGGGGCAACCTTGTCTCGTGCCATTTGATAGCGGGAACCGGTCTGACAGGAATCCGGCCTGCAACACCTGTGCCATGGGGCCAGAGTACAGCGCAAAGGTTTGTTTGATGAACGATGTGGGAAAGCCGAATGTGATAAGGGTCTGTTCGAGGAAGGTTCACCCCAGGTGGTCGAACGCTTAAGAATTTATATTTTGAGGTAGATATGAAAATCTAAATCAAGTCAATATTTGGTGTAACCACCCTTCAAAACTACATCATTTCATGTAGGTACTGTTGCACAAAGTCAGTCAGAATTTGTAGGCATATTGTCAGATACATGATTAAAAATTTATATCTTAAAGGTGCAAATGATTAGCAATTTGATTTGTAGGATAAAACACAATCATTACGCAAAAACAGCCATGTTAGAGAAATAAAAAAGGGTGAGGGACAGACATATTCCTCTAACAAAGTGAAATTACTGAAAATTGTTTTATGTCAAAATTCATACACCAAGACAAAAGTAGAACATCATGACAAGCTTGTCAGGGTACCTGAGGCCTCTACCTCTAAGGGAGGTAGAGACTTGGTGGTGTATCCGTCCAGGCGAGCTGTCTCCTCCGTTCCTCGCGGTTCATCCAGTCACTTAAACACCGGCCGCGAGGAATCCACGTCCTTTTCTAGCAGGACGCTCAATACGTGACGTCATGACGCTAGCACGAGCAATCTGTCACTCAAGTGTCCGATATCCAATCGGTACTTTTCAGAGGCGTGATTTCCATCCAGAACCAGGGTATTTAAGCTTACTCCTTACTTCAGCTCATTGCCCTGTCGTGGTTCTAGCTTGTCTAGTCACTCAGTGCTCTGGTATTCTAGTTTGCTCTTTTGGTTTTGACTCGGCTCGTTGTACTACCCTGTTTCTCTGTTATCCCTTGACCCGGCTTGTCTCTCGCTTATCTGTCTTCTCGTTCCCTCGACCTCGGCTTGCCTCTGACTATTCTTTACTCTCGGTACGTTAGTCCGGCCATTCTAAGGCCCGGTATACGTACCTTTCCACTCTTTGTACTCTGCGTGTTGGATCCCTGTCCCGATCCTGACATTACGACAGGGCCAATGGATCCTGCAGGTACAAACAGTCAGCTTGGTTCTTCGGATCCCAGGTTTGACGCCATGGAACATAGGATGGATCAGATGGCTTTGGCACTACAGGCACTTTTGTCTCGTGCTAGTAATCCACCTGAGGAGACACGTACTCCTTCTATCTCTCCTGCAGTCTCAGGTCTAGAGGTAGCCACTGTAGGTGCTTCTTCCCGTATTACCCCACCAGTACGTTATGGCGGGTCACCGGAGAAGTGTCGTGGCTTTCTAAACCAGATTAGCATCCATTTCGAACTACAACCCCGCTCTTATCCTACAGATAGAGCAAAGGTTGGATTTATTATTACTCTGCTCATTGAAAAAGCTTTGAGATGGGCCAATCCTTTATGGAAGAATGATAATCCACTCGTCTATAATTATAATGCCTTTGTAGCTGCGTTTAGAAGAACTTTTGACCCTCCTGGCAGAAAGGTCAATGCAGCTAGATTAATGTTGCGCCTTAAACAGGACAATCGAACACTTGTGGATTATGCACTAGAGTTCAGATCCTTGGCGGCAGAAGTTAAGTGGAACGAACAGGCTTATATAGATGTGTTTCTGAATGGGTTATCAGATGTAATTCTTGACGAGGTCGCTACTAGAGAACTCCCTGAAAATTTGGAGGATTTAATTTCTTTTATATCTCGTATTGATGAACGCTTAAGAGAGAGGCAGAACACTCGAGATAGGACCCGTAGACCCTCCTTTAAACTAGCGCCTACCTTTCAAATCTCTGAGTTCGAAGACTTACGTATTCCTGAACCTATGCAGATAGGCAGTACTCATCTCACTGAAAGGGAGAGACAGTACAGGAGAAGGGAGGGTTTATGTATGTATTGTGGAGTCAGGGGTCATTTACGCCTAAATTGTCCCAATCGTTCGGGAAACGCTCGCACCTAAGTTCCTCTAGAGGACAGGCCTTGGGTGTTTCTACTTTGTCCTCTATTCACAACTACAAGGAGCTCAGGCTTGTGTTACCCGTTTCTTTAAAGTGGGAGAAGGGAGTAGTTAAGACTATGGCACTAATCGATTCTGGAGCTGCTGAGAGCTTTATAGATCAGGGTTTTGCTGCCAAGCATACTATTCCATCCCAGTTAAAAGAGACACCTCTGGCTGTTGAGGCCATCGATGGTAGACCGTTACTTGAGCCTGTTATTTTTCATGAGACCATACCGATTAACTTGACTGTTGGCATCCTGCATAAAGAGGATATATCCTTGATGCTCATTTCTTCTCCGTCTATTCCCATAGTTCTGGGGTACTCCTGGCTGAGGAGACACAACCCTATTATTAATTGGGAATCAGGGGAGATAGTTTCATGGGGAGAGAATTGTCAAGAAAAATGCTTGCGGAAGGTCTTACCTCTTGGATTAACTAATACATCGAATACCTCTGACAATCCTACAGAGACACAAATTCCGCCTCAGTATCTAGATTTAAAGGCAGTATTTGACAAAAAGAAAGCCGATACCTTACCCCCACACAGGTCCTTCGATTGCAAAATTAACCTACTCCCTGGTACCATGCCTCCCAGAGGTCATGTATACCCATTATCTATAAAGGAGAACTCAGTCCTAGAGGAATATATTCACGAGAATTTAGACAAGGGATTCATCAGGAGGTCTTCCTCCCCTGCCGGGGCTGGATTTTTTTTTGTTAAAAAGAAAGATGGTTCTTTGAGACCTTGTATTGATTATCGAGGCCTGAATAAGATAACCATTAAAAATGCCTACCCGATTCCCTTGATCACCGAACTCTTCGATCGTTTGAAGGGCTCTACAATTTTCACCAAGTTAGACCTCAGAGGGGCATATAACTTGGTGAGAATCCAGCAGGGACATGAGTGGATGACGGCATTCAATACTCGATATGGCCACTATGAATATACCGTCATGCCTTTTGGGTTATGCAATGCACCAGCAGTATTCCAAGATCTGATTAATGAGGTTCTTAGGGAATTTCAGCAAGAGTGCGTCATTGTATACCTAGATGATATACTCATTCATTCTAGTGACATTGAGATTCATCACAAACAAGTCAGGAGGGTTTTGCACAAGCTTCTCCAGCATGGCTTGTACTGCAAGTTGGAGAAATGTAGCTTTGATCAAACCCAGGTAACCTTTCTCGGCTATGTGATCTCTGGGGAGGGATTTAAGATGGATCCGGATAAGCTCCAATCCATTCTAGAGTGGCCCTTACCCACAGGTCTTAAAGCCATACAGAGATTTATTGGTTTTTCCAATTATTATAGGCGCTTTATTAAGGGCTATTCTTCCATTATTGCACCTATCACTAACATGACCAAACAGGGGGCTGACACTAAGAATTGGACTACTGAAGCTCTCCTTGCGTTCAAGACTCTCAAGGAGCTTTTCGCTTCCGCTCCAATTTTAGTTCACCCTGACACTTCTCTGCCATTTTTGCTCGAGGTAGACGCATCAGAGACTGGTTTAGGTGCTGTTCTATCTCAAAGGTTGGGTGTTGATAAACCATTACATCCATGTGGATTTTTCTCTAAAAAATTGACCGGTACTGAAAGCAGGTATGACATTGGTGACAGAGAATTACTAGCGGTTATCAAGGCTTTGAAAGAATGGAGACATTTATTGGAGGGTACATTACATCCTGTTACCATCCTGACAGACCACAAAAACTTGTCTTATATCGGAGAGGCCAAGCGTCTGTCCTCCAGGCAGGCTCGTTGGTCGTTGTTTCTTACCCATTTCAATTACGTTCTGACTTACAGACCTGGGTCAAAGAATTCTAAAGCCGATGCGCTATCTCGCCAATATGAACCCTCTGCTTCAGTTGAACCACTTTTGTCTTCCATTGTACCCAAATGCAATATTATTGCTAATACCAGTCTCAAAATTCATTCCCCGCTACTTGACCAGATCTTGAAGTCACAACATCTAGCTCCCGGAAACACTCCTGAGGGAAGAAACTTTGTTCCTCCTGAACTTCAACTGGAGCTCTTACAATGTTTTCATGAAAGTAAAATAGCTGGTCATCCTGGTATTCGCAAGACGTACTCTCTGATATCCAAGGATTTCTGGTGGCCTTCACTTCGTAAGGATATTGAGGAGTTCGTCGCAGCTTGTGAGACTTGTGCCAAGACTAAACTATCTCATGCATCCCCATGTGGCCTGTTACACCCCTTGGACATTCCTGAGAAACCTTGGTCCTGTTTATCCATTGACTTTATCGTTGATTTGCCTGCTTCCAAAAGACAGACTGTTATTCTCACGGTGGTGGATAGATTTACCAAGATGGCCCATTTCGTGCCATTACCTAAACTTCCGACTTCCCCTGAATTGGCGGAGATTTTTGCGAGAGAAGTTTTTCGCCTACATGGGATCCCTTCAGAGATTGTTTCTGATAGAGGTTCTCAATTTGTCTCACGTTTCTGGAGATCCTTTTGTTCTCAAATGGGCATCAAATTGAACTTTTCCTCTGCCTATCACCCTCAGTCTAACGGAGCTGCTGAACGTACTAATCAAAAGATCGAACAGTATCTGCGTTGCTTTGTTTCCGAACACCAGGACGATTGGGTCGGCCTGATTCCTTGGGCGGAGTTCGCACACAATAACCTTGTTTGCGATTCAACTCGCTCTAGCCCTTTCTTCATGAACTATGGCTTTCATCCTTCGATTTTTCCTTCGGTTTCCTCTTCTCAGGGGATACCGTCGGTTGATGATCATGTCGCCAACCTGAAGAAATTATGGGATCAAACTCGACAAATTCTATTACATAGTTCCTCGCTGTTCAAGAAACACGCTGACAAACATAGAAGAGCGGCTCCTGTTTTTGTTCCTGGGGATAGGGTATGGTTGAGTACTAAGAATATTCGCCTAAAAGTTCCGTCCATGAAATTTGCTCCTCGTTACATAGGTCCTTACAGGGTTCTCACTCGTATCAATCCGGTTGCGTATCGCCTTGCTCTGCCACCTGCCTTACGCATTCCTAACTCTTTTCATGTCTCCTTGTTGAAACCCCTCATTTGCAACAAATTCTCCTCTAAGGTCTCCTCGCCTCGTCCTGTTCAGGTGGAGGGTCGGGAAGAGTACGAGGTCAGCTCCATCATTGACTCCAGAATTTCAAGGGGAAAATTGCAATATCTGGTCAACTGGAGGGGATATGGTCCTGAGGAGAGGAGTTGGGTACCTCAGGAGGACGTCCATGCTTCTCGCCTTCGCAGAGCATTTCACCTTCGCTTCCCATCTCGCCCCGGTTCATTCCGCCCGGTGGGCGTATCTGAGAGGGGGGGTACTGTCAGGGTACCTGAGGCCTCTACCTCTAAGGGAGGTAGAGACTTGGTGGTGTATCCGTCCAGGCGAGCTGTCTCCTCCGTTCCTCGCGGTTCATCCAGTCACTTAAACACCGGCCGCGAGGAATCCACGTCCTTTTCTAGCAGGACGCTCAATACGTGACGTCATGACGCTAGCACGAGCAATCTGTCACTCAAGTGTCCGATATCCAATCGGTACTTTTCAGAGGCGTGATTTCCATCCAGAACCAGGGTATTTAAGCTTACTCCTTACTTCAGCTCATTGCCCTGTCGTGGTTCTAGCTTGTCTAGTCACTCAGTGCTCTGGTATTCTAGTTTGCTCTTTTGGTTTTGACTCGGCTCGTTGTACTACCCTGTTTCTCTGTTATCCCTTGACCCGGCTTGTCTCTCGCTTATCTGTCTTCTCGTTCCCTCGACCTCGGCTTGCCTCTGACTATTCTTTACTCTCGGTACGTTAGTCCGGCCATTCTAAGGCCCGGTATACGTACCTTTCCACTCTTTGTACTCTGCGTGTTGGATCCCTGTCCCGATCCTGACAAAGCTAAGGTCTTGTCCAAGCAGAAATCTCAAGGCACACAAACATTTCCAAATGTGCTGTCAAAGTTCTTCTGAAGAAGCACAAAACAACAAGGAGTATTGCATATTGCAGTAGTCGGCTAAGGAAAATTAGTGCAGCAGATTAATGCTACTTTCCTTTGCAATAAGTAGATGTCCAGAAATTGAGCTGGGATTCGGCAGAAACCAGTGGTTCCCTGGCAGGATCGGATTAAGAGCCCATTGGGCCTGGTGCTGACAATTACAACGGGCCTAATTACAGAATCTTATTGACAGAAAACACTAAAACCTCCCAAGTGTCATGTATCTAGTGGAGGTGGAGCTGGAGGGATACTCACAGGCTATAGCATACTCTATGCTAATCTCTCGCTTTCATCTTTCAAGTAAATCCATATCCCCTGTCAGCAGTGTCCAGTGAAGCAGGATTTTGGTGGGCGAGGTAAAAGGGAGGGCCACTAATGTGAATCACGTAACCAGATCCATCCAAAGGGGGGAAAATGCCCAAAAAGGGGGCGTGTCTGCATGAAGAATTAGATGGTCATCCTGGTGTGAATGCACGTTACATATTTACATGGCTGAAAAGAGACTTTCGGACATCAAGTTCAGCCTTCCTCACATTTGTCAGGCTGCCTGCCAATCATGCAGGATGAAAAACCAAGGGCATGCTATGCAGACAGAACCCCGAGTTTGGCATAAATGTGCCTAATAAAGCGCTCGCTCTATGCTTTCTAAGCACTCGATGGTCCACTCCTCTCCTAACCTTCTTACTAGCAGGAAGAAGCTCCTATTATACAGTCTTTTTTATTTTTATTTATTTATTCTTTATTCATTTTTTGTTGTTTTTTTGTACCAAAAAATTGACCATACAAAACATATAGTTCATTAAACATTACATTTATAAAATTCTTCTCCCCTCCTGTAAAACCTCACATTCCTAATATAACCTATCCCATTTTGTTTAAAGGGGTAACATATAAAACAACTTAAAATGTCTGGCAGGACAGCTCCTAGAGAGGTTGAATATTTTCTCGTCTTAAGCTTGGTTTATTTGTTTGTCATGCTCACTCAGGGATCAATTTTATCCATAGGTCCCATTTATAATTCCTCTTCTGAGTAAAATGTTGGTACTTCTCTATTCCTATTTCCATATTTAGTTGGAAGAGGAGTTGATTTTTGACCTCAATCCATAATGGCAGCATACAAGATTTCCATTTTCTGGCTATTGTGATCTTTGCTGCTAGCAAAGTATGTACTACTATATCGTAGTCTGCTTTAGGCATTTTTGGAAAATGTAAATGTAATAAATAAGATTCTGGTTTCAGTGGGAGTTTAATCTTACTGATTACTTGAATTTTATCCTTTATCTGTCCCCAACATCAGAATCGGTTCACATTTCCACCATACATAAAATAAAACAGCATGTTGTGATTCACATCTCCAGCACCTATCAGTATGGCCAGACAACATCCTGTTGAGACGGCTTGGAACCAGGTACATATATTGAGCTTAAATTGCATCTCTGTTAAATTCAGACAACTTACTGATTTACATACTCTGAAAAGCTCCTGTTAATTATTTTGGGTAATTTTAACTTGCATAGTTACATAGCTGAAAAAAGACTTTTGTCCATCAAGTTCAGCCTTCCTCACATATGTCAGGCTGCCTGCCAATCATGCAGGATGAGAAACCAAGGACATACTATGCAGACAGCACCCTACGTTTGGCATAAATGTGCCTGATAAAGCTCCTATTATACAGTCTTGAACAGAGAAAAAGTGTAAGTAGTGAGTGTAGAAAAAAGGGAACATGCCACAGTGTTAGAGAGACTGAAGTAGCAATAGTATTTACATAGTGCGCAAAGTGAGCTTTACCTTAACTAATTTCATTGTCAGCCAGTCCACACCAGTTTTGTTCCCCTACATCCCTCTTAAGCAGGTAAAAAGCAGTAAAAATAATGTTTTTAAATCAATGGGCCTGAAACTGCAATTACCTCAGCCCCTATGTTAATCCGGCCCTGTCCCCTTGTAAACCTATGTACTGTCCAGAGAAGTCTGTTTTGAAGTGATCTTCTTGGAAGACTTGCACCCAAAATGTTATACCTCCAACAGGCACAAACGGGTTACTCAACTATGCATAAAAATTGCAACATGTGCTCTGGAATGATGAGCAAAATTTGAAATATTTGGTTGTAGCAAGAGGAAAATGTTTGCTGAAGGATTGGAGTGTGGTACCACAATGAGTGAAGGCCACAGAGGAGCATGTAGGAGAAGCATGTCAAACTCAAAGGCTAGCATGGGCCAAAAAAACAAGGTTTAATTTTATGTGGGCAGAGTAGACACCTGGAATGTGGGAGAGCAGGTGCCTTCTTTGCCATTGTGGGCCGCAACGATATTCATTGTGGTCCGCGAGTTTGCCAGCTTCCTTGCAGGTTTGGGGCTATATTTCTACAAATGGGTTTGTTTACAATTAATGGTCTTCTCATTGCTGAGAAATACAGGCAGATACCTATCCATCATGCAATAACATATTTGCATTCCCACTCCCAGAATCTCTAGAGTGAAATTGCCGAACAATGCTTTACTAATTAAACCTCATGCTACAATGATTAAAATATTTTAAAATAGTGCAGTCAAGATATTACATTTTTATAGTAGTAAAAAAATAAAATGCTATAAAAACACCAGAATACAGTGAAGAATTAGTACCTCATGGTGAGATTGCAATAAAACAAACTTGTTGATGCCAACTGACCCCCAGTGGTGCTGTGATGGTGAGAACAAATGTTTGGCACGCTTGTGCATTTACAAATCTTGTATACTGTTGTTCCCTTTTAATAATTTTGTATTATATTTGAATAACTTTAGAGAATTGTTTATTAAATATGTATGTATCATCTTCATGCTCCCACTATATGGCTCCCATCTTTTTGAAGATAAGATTTCATGGAGTCTGTTTTTCTGCAATTATTTTATTTGTGTGTTCTGTACAAATTAAATAATTCAAACTTGCACATAAGGGGTAGGTTTTGAACATATCTACAGCTGATTTCTGCCAAAATATTGTTTTAGAATAAAGGTGCCCCAAGGCAGATTTATAGATCTCAAAAGTTAATCTGGAAACTCATGTCATGATAAAAAGAAAACATGTACAATAGTGTGAACATTTCCATTTCAATAAAATCGAGAATTGTATGTCAACTAATGTTTTTGTCTTAGACAAGATTATACAATTTGTGAAGAGGTTGGATGTACATTTAGAAATAACTTAGTGATTACAGGCAGATCCTCTTGAAATAATTACCAAATTAGGAATATTTAGATTTCCCCTTCTGTAGAGACACTCGTAATTTAAGCATATTATGCAATTCAGTTCAGTGAACAGGTAGTTACTGAAAGGTATTGTCAGATACATTGGTTTGTGAAGAGTTTCTAATTCAATAGTGTTACAGCAACTTAGTAACCTCGGCAAATCTCTTGACATCATAACACCTATTTCTTTTTTTGTGGTTCCCAAACCAAGATAGGTGAGATGTCTGGAGTTGTATTTTCTATGAAATAGTAAAAGAGATTTCTATATTTGAGCCTCCTGCTTAAAACCTGACACTAGGGATTCACTAGGATTGAGGATTGGGTTGAGGATGGTGAATCTATAGTGTTTTCAAGAATGGTCTCAAGATGATGCCAACACCACTGGACAAATACATATGACCTACTATGTGAGAATAATGCATGGACCCATGGAAAATGTTTACAATTAATATGATCTGATGAACAATAGTTAATTGTATTTTTTTTCATTATTATTATCTACTATTTTCTTTCAAATAGTTTTTATAAATACATTTTTTAATAACAATACAGAAAAGAAAATAATTATAAACAAAATAAATGGGGGGAATAAAATGAATGACTATCATCCAATAATACATTTTAAGTGTATATTAAAGCAGTACTATAATAGTAATATACAACAGTGCTAAAATTAAAATGTCATATATGTCTTAAAAAGTTGGTATATTTATTAAAAAATAAAATCAAAATAATGATACTTTACCTGTACTCCCTGTAGCGCCAATAGACATCCATGCCACTCCTCGACACTATAATCCTTGTTCAGTTCCCTTTCCCATCCTGTCATATAGTACAATTTTTGACCAAGTTATGGAGCAAAATAGGCATAGCACATAGAGATAGTGTGTTTTCGATCAGGATCAGAGAGATAAATCTTTTCTAGAGTAGACATTTCAATATTGTGCTCCTTCAGGAAACTTTAAAATGTTCACTAATTAAAGCAACCATCTGTCTATGTACAGGGGCCACAGAGGCATCCATACCAAATGTGTCCTGAAATTGTTCAAAAGGTAAAAAAATAATTTGACAAAAGTAAATCACAAATACATATGACAGAATGGGAAAGCCAATATTCCACGTCCAGATCAGGTAATGTAGGTTGAAACACTGACAAGGGGTAGACCTGTAACAGGTAGTAGAAAGGTTTATCTTTTTATATAACACATCCCAAGTCTTAATAGTGGCTTTGGTAGTTGGAAACATGTTTGTCACCCGTGGTCACCTCATCTTTGATGAGAGTAGGTAAAATGCTTGTAGCCTCCATCTTAAGCCACAGGGGACGACCATGCCTCACATAGAATTTAAGTGAGATAGCCGCATTAGTCACAAAATAATAATGGATAACGTTTGGCAAGCTCGTACCTCCACTAGTTCTGGGCTTTTGTAAAATAGCCAATTGAATCCTGCTTGGTTTCTTATTTCAGTAAGGCAGAATGAACTTTCCGAAAAAGGAGGAAGGAATGGTTAAGGAATCGCTCTTAAAAATATAATATTTTGGGAAGGATAGTCATCTTGAAAGAATTAATCCTTTCTAACCAGGACATTTCAAGACTACACCACCTCTCAATATCATCCCTAAGAGCGGGTCAGATTTTAGCTAAGTTCTAAGTATGCATTTTTGACAGGTTTTTGCACAGATCAATGGGGGAAATAAGAAATATAGGAATCTCTCCAGTCAAAGTTAAAAGTAGCTTTTAAAGTATCCAATTAATGACCAAATGACCAAAAATGAGAGTGCTTGGGTTTTATTAGTGTTCAATTTCTAATGAGAAATTTCACCAAATTCTTGCAGGATAGACATTAATGGTGTAATCGAGGTTGAAGGATTTTTAACACAATGTCATCCGCAAAGAAATCCTATTTTGTGTTCTCTATCTCCTTCTGCAATGCCCTCTATATATGCACATTGCCTTATTGCCTCAGCCAAGGGTTCTATTGCCAGTACAAAAAAGAAATGGCGACAATGGACACCCCTGTCTGGTCCCATTGGATAGGGTAAAGCAGGTTTGGACAATTTTATAATTTTTGCACATAATGCCTAGCCTGGCATCTCACCAGATGACCAATAATTATTAAACAATTTAGATAAATGGAGGACAAAAGTACTAGAGAAGGACTTATAATATGCCATCGTAAAACCATAAAGTCCTGGAGCTTTGCCAGCAGGAATCATGGCAATTGCGTCCACAATTTCTTTGAGATATAGGAAAATTTAGTGTCAACTCTAAGATTTGCTTCAGTGGGACGTAATCCAGAAAAGAGTATTTTTTTTCCATGGTAGGCTGCTGCACTTTAAGATGATATTCCAAATTGTCAAGTATTTTGTAGTAGGAAGCAAAGGTATTACTTATCTTGACTAGATGAGTCACTTTTAAACCATCCTCAGTCAATAAATGCTCAATCCTGGACTGAGAGAGTTAATGTCGCAGCTTAGAGGCTTAGAGGAAGCTTTATTACCATTAGAATAAAACAATTGCTTAAGTCTCTTTAATATCAAAGCTGTATGCTCCAACTGAATAAATGTAACTTTTAACATAAGAAATTATTGCAACAAGCAGTGGCGGAACTAGCGCGGTCACAGCTGCGAACGGGCCCATCAATCCAGGGGGTCCGGCCGCCCTGCAGACCCCTGTGACCGTGGTGCCCCCCGGCTATGTAACCGGACCCCAACCTTCGCGGTATAACTGCCTGGGCTGCATTGAAGGGGTCCATCGGGTGGCCCATGCTGTTCTGCCCACCCAATGGCAATGAATTTCCAGGGGGCCCGGTCAGTGCTGCAGCACTTTAACAGCGGGACCAGGCCTCTGAGATGACATCAGAGATGAGAAAATGTGACAGCCCTGGTTACTTCCTCCAGCATACACCAGGAGCTGCAGAAGGAGAGGAGGGATCAGTGGGAACTCTGACTCCCATCAGACTGAGCCACTGGACCCAGGGAAAGTCATCCTCCTGCAAATAAAAGGTAGGAAAGGGAGGGTGATTAAAACATTTTGTATGTGTGTGTACATAGTGTACAAGCCCAATAAACACTCAATATAAATAATGCTCAAATAAAGGTGTGCTGTGTCTTTAAGACTATAGTAAACAATTAATAACATTTATATATAGCATGTGCAATAAAATTCAACTAAAGTGCATATATCTTATATACGTACCGGTATGTGCAAAAAGCTCTTGTGCAATAGTGCCAAAATCACATTCATATATTCAATAAAGTGCTGCAATAATTAGTGCAAAATTGCAGTGAAAAGTGACACACTTTACTTACATATAAGTACATCCAAAGGTGTTTAGAATAATATTGGATAACTCCAAGAGAGGTTAGACATGTAAGATTAAAAAAAAAAAAAAAAAAAAAAGAGATAACCACATAGGGCAATATTGTAAAAATATAATATAAACTATATAAAAGGAAGCACTCACAAGTGTAGAGAAGAAGCCTGCTCTAACTGTTAGAGCTCTAAGAAGTACCACTGTGGACACAGCTGTGGTAAACGTGTACATCCAATCTTTATTAATATATCAGTTAAAAAGCAGCAAGCTGTCAGAGTTTCCTCTGTGCCTCTTTTTACAAGTTGGTATACTCTGATTGTTTTGGGGGCATGGCCAAAGCTGCGTGCATATGTATGATGTCAGGCGGATCTGAGGAAGCCTACATAGTGGTGAAATGCGCCATCATGCTCTGACATAATATGTACGCATGTAGCTTTGGCCACGCCCTCTGAAAAGATCGGAGTATACTAACTTGAACACACAGCCGGCGGTCCAACGTCTCAGGAGGAATTCTATCACCTGTTCTAAAAAAGGATATTATAGCACTAGAAATGTTGCAGAGGTGGGCTACAAAATTAATAAAAGGAATGGCACATTTTAGCTAGGAAGAAAGGTTAACAAATCTGAACACCTTTAGTTTAGAAAAACGGCACCTCAGAGGGCATATGATAACATTAAACAAATACATCCAGGGTCAGTACAAACCATTGTCTGTAAATCTATTCACAAACAGGACTATACAGTAGACACAAGGTCATGTGTTTAGACTGGAAGAAAGGAGATTTAGTCTAAGGCAACGGGAAAGGTTTTGTTTTTTACTGTAAGAATAATAAGGATGTGTAGTTCTCTGCCTGAAGGGGTGGTTTTATCAGAGTCTATACAGATGTTTAAACAGCAACTAGAAGCATACTTGTCAAAACAATATTTTATGATATCATTTTTAAATTCTAGGGTAATAGCTTCTTGATCCAAGGATACATCTTATTGCCATTGTGGGGTCAAGAAGAATTTTTCCTAGTTTGTTGCAAAATTGAAAGTACTTTAACTGGTTTTTTTTGGCCTTCTTTTGGATCAATAGCAAAAAACAGATGTGAGGAACGCTGAACTTGATGGACACATGTCTCTTTTCAGCCCATGTAACTATGTAACTAGGTGTTGTTATGCCTATGCATTAAAGTGCTTTTCCACCCTCTTCCCTTTTCCTGTCTTATTGTTTTACCAGTAGGGCGTTGCCCCATAGTTCCATGGACACTTCCAGACCAGTTTAAACTGGCTGCCATGCCACTGCTTTAAATCTCTTATGCGGTCCTCAGCCTATGTTATTGTCTGTCCCCACCCCTCCTCTTAATTACAGGGCTCCTTTCACAATGGTTGTAAGTTTTGTAGTGTGATTGGTTGTTATTCCAAGTCCATACTGCTATTGCTTGGCTTGGGCTCACTGTGTTGTTTAGAAGAGGGTTACGGTGGAGGACCTGGTGGGGACTTTTTATTTCACTGTAACACTGTTGCATCTAAATGAGGCTGTGGGGGTAAAAATAGTTGTACTCTTTTCAATAAAGGTTGTTGTTCTCCACTTCACTAAGTGTCATCTAGTGCTTGGGGAGCTGGGCTATAATCCTTACAGCAGCATTTCTTACAATCTGAAATGACGTCAGTGGAGATATTAGCTTGGATTATTGGAGCTCCACTACATTTCACCGCGGTGGGATCATCCCTCTCTGTGGAGGAAAGCTAAACAATCCCACTGAGGAACAGCAGATGGATTGCTCATGGAGATAAACTATGCAACACTTAAGAAGAGCACCCTAAAAGAGGGGCAAGAGGCAAGGGGACAGATAGCTACCTCTGCCACAGAAGTAATAGAGGGTGACAGAGCCAGCACCGTGCCCTCTAACTCAACTACAGAAGAAATTAAGTTACAAAGAGAAGTAAGAACATGACTGACCTTCTATGGTCCCCAGCCATTAGAGGAGACAGTCATTCTGACAATCTCTGAAGTAAGCGCCTATCTGAAAGCACAAGCAAACAGGGACCATCAGATCCAGTTGGCCAGGTCAGCCATCGCCTCCAGGACCATGGAATACAAAAAAAAAAACTTTTGTGTTGTCAAATACTTGACGACTGGGCTATAATCCTTACAGCAGCATTACTTCCAACCTGAGAGGACTTCAGCAGAGATATTATCTTGGAGTATTGGAGCTCCGCTACACACTGTGTGTTTGGTCATGTTTTATTCTGACAAGTATGAGCCTATGTTACAGTGCTCGGCACATCACAGAGAAAACATTATCCTTTCACTTTGTTACCAAATTTCAGGACAAAACGGAAAACGACTTGGTAGAGATTGGATATAAGCACAGGTGAATTTATTAATTTTGTTTCATTAAGAGCAACATTCGGGTGACCTAGAGAGCAATCTCTTAGCTCCTAAGAGTCTTCACCTTTGCACAGCAACTTAAGGCTCTTGGGAGCGGAAAAACTTTGCTCTTTATGTTACAATAAATCTGTGCTTAATCTTTCTCTGGTTTATTGATTGCATTGGAATGGAGTCTCCGTTGATTAACTTTTGTGTGCCTTCTCAACTTTCCATAGCCAAATTTCAGGGATGCACTGTCCTCATAAAAAATGTTAAACAAATCCAAGTGTGGTTTCATGGACACCATATAAATCGAAATGTTTTTTGTGACCCTCTCAATGAACAGATCTAAACATTACTTAAACTACATGGCAATACAATCTTTGTATGTGTGAATGTGATGTTAAAATACTTTTATAATCTCTCTTAATATATATGCTTGTTTGAATCAACAATGCTAAATAGTATTTTAGGTTAAATGATAACTGAGCAGTTATTGAAATTTAGAAAGCTTCATAATACTTAATTAAATTTGTGTAAAGTTTGATGGATTCTGATTAAAACTTGAAGTCAGTTTATACAACAAGACAGCTTGTATCTGTCAGTTCATTAAGCAGACTGGAGATGAGATTATGAGATGTATCAGTAATGCTAATGGTCAGGCCTGATTGATTTGTAATGTGAATATAATTACACAGATATAGAGGGAATTTACAATTTTCCATATAGTTAATTGTCTTTTGTTTCAAGCAAATAGTACAAATTTCTAACTACTTAAAAATGAGGTCTTACTTATTGGTACCTACTTGAAAATTAGATTTTACTTTATAACAATTTCTAAAACATCAAGGGTTTTATCCTATCAGCTTCATAAATAATTAGACATTTCTTTACAGAGGCTCACACAGCAATTCAGGTAAATTATCCATCTATGACATTGCAGATTGAGTGGGAAGAAGCAATTAAATGTTTGTAATATCGCAATTAAAGCATTATAGGTAACCCACACAAACCAGTGACATATAATCTGTCTGGTTGCACAGTAAGATCATTGATGTCATGCTATTGTCAGTAGAATTGCTTTAAGTTACAGAAGTGACTAAACTTCCACATGTTTAGATAAATAATGATTTTCACTTTCGCAATTACTTGCTAATGCAGATTGAACCCTTATGTACAGTATCTCACAAAAGTAAGTACACCCCTCACAATTTTGTAAATATTTTATTATTTCTTTTCATGTGACAACACTGAAGAATTGACACTCTGCTACATTGTAAAGTAGTAAGTGTACAGCCTGTATAACAGTGTACATTTGCCTTCCCTCAAAATAACCTCATGGCAAAGAAGGATCTGAAAAAAAAAATTGTTGCTCTACATAAAGATGGCTTGGGCTATAGGAAGATTGCCAAGACCCTAAAACTGAGCAGCAGCATGGTGGGCAAGATGATACAGCGATTTCACAGGACAGGTTCCACACAGAACAGGCCTTGCCATGGTCGACCAAAGAAGTTGAGTGCACATGATCAGTGTCATATCCAGAGGTTGTCTTTGAGAAATAGACATATGAGTGCTACCAGCATTGCTGCAGAGGTTGAAGGGGTGGGGCGGGGGGTCAGTGCTCAGACCATGCGCTACACACTGCATTATATTGGTCTGCATGGCTGCCATCCCAGAAGTAAGCCTCTTCTAAAGATTATGCACAAGAAAGCCCGCAAACAGTTGCTGAAGACAAGTAGACTAAGGACATGTATTACTGGAACCATGTCCTGTGGTCCGATGAGCCCAAGATAAACATATTTGGTTCAGATGGTGTCAAGCGTGTGTGGCGGCAACCAGGTGAGGAGTACAAAGACAAGTGTGTCTTGCCTACAGTCAAGCATGGTGGTGGGAGTGTCATGGTCTGGGCCTGCACGAGTGCTGCCAGCACTGGGGAGCTACAGTTCATTGAGGGAACCATGAATGCCAACATGCACTGTGCCATACTGAAGCAGAGTATGACCCCTTCTCTTCGGAGACTGGGCCTCAGGGCAATATTCCAACATGATAACAACCCCAAACACAACTCCAAGATGACCACTGCCTTGCTAAAGAAGCTGAAGGTAAAGGTGATGGACTGGCAAAACATGTCTCCAGACCTAAACCCTATTAAGCATCTGTGGGGTATCCTCAAATGGAAGGTGTGGGAGCGCAAGGTCTCTAACATCCACCAGCTATATGATGTCGTCATGAAGCAATGGAAGAGGACTCCAGTGACAACCTGTGAAGCTCTGATGAACTCCATGCCCATGAGGGTTAAGGCAGTGCTGGAAAATAATGGTGGCCACACAAAATATTGACACTTTGGGCACAATTTGGATATTTTCCCTTAGGGGTGTACTCACTTTTGTTGCCAAAGGTTTAGACATAAATGGCTGTGTGTTGAGTTATTTTGAGGGGACATCAAATTTACACTGTTATGCAGGCTGTACACTTACTACTTTACATTGTAGCAGAGTGTCATTTCTTCAGTGTTGTCACATGAAAAGATATAATAAAATATTTACAAAAATGTGAGGGAACTCACCTTTGTGAGATACTGTACAGGGAGTGTAGAATTATTAGGCAAGTTGTATTTTTGAGGATTAATTTTATTATTGAACAACAACCATGTTCTCAATGAACCGAAAAAACTCATTAATATCAAAGATGAATATTTTTGGAAGTAGTTTTTAGTTTGTTTTTAGTTTTAGCTATTTTAGGGGGATATCTGTGTGTGCAGGTGACTTTTACTGTGCATAATTAGTAGGCAACTTAACAAAAAACAAATATATACCCATTTCAATTATTTATTTTTACTAGTGAAACCAATATAACATCTCAACATTCACAAATATACATTTCTGACATTCAAAAACAAAACAAAAACAAATCAGTGACCAATATAGCCACCTTTCTTTGCAAGGACACTCAAAAGCCTGACATCCATGGATTCTGTTCACCATCAACATTGCGTGCAGAAGCAACCACAGCCTCCCAGACACTGTTCAGAGAGGTGTACTGTTTTCCCTCCTTGTAAATTTCACATTTGATGATGGACCACAGGTTCTCAATGGGGTTCAGATCAGGTGAACAAGGAGGCCATGTCATTAGATTTTCTTCTTTTATACCTTTTCTTGCCAGCCACGCTGTGGAGTACTTGGACGCGTGTGATGGAGCATTGTCCTGCATGAAAATCATGTTTTTCTTGAAGGATGCAGACTTCTTCCTGTACCACTGCTTGAAGAAGGTGTCTCATTTCATCAGTCCATAAAACCTTAGAAAAATCAGTCTTGAGATATTTCTTGGCCCAGTATTGACGTTTCAGCTTGTGTGTCTTGTTCAGTGGTGGTCGTCTTTCAGCCTTTCTTACCTTGGCCATGTCTCTGAGTATTGCACACCTTGTGCTTTTGGGCACTCCAGTGATGTTGCAGCTCTGAAATATGGCCAAACTGGTGGCAAGTGGCATCTTGGCAGCTGCACGCTTGACTTTTCTCAGTTCATGGGCAGTTATTATGGGCCTTGGTTTTTCCACACTCTTCTTGCGACCCTGTTGACTATTTTGAATGAAACGCTTGATTGTTCGATGATCACGCTTCAGAAGCTTTGCAATTTTAAGAGTGCTGCATCCCTCTGCAAGATATCTCACTATTTTTGACTTTTCTGAGCCTGTCAAGTCCTTCTTTTGACCCATTTTGCCAAAGGAAAGGAAGTTGCCTAATAATTATGCACACCTGATATAGGGTGTTGATGTCATTAGACCACACCCCTTCTCATTACAGAGATGCACATCACCTAATATGCTTAATTGGTAGTAGGCTTTTGAGCCTATACAGCTTGGAGTAAGACAACATGCATAAAGAGGATGATGTGGTCAAAATACTCATTTGCCTAATAATTCTGCACTCCCTGTATATAGTAACCTGTACATATCAGCAATGCTGGCATTGGATAACTAGAATTGTAGTCATAAAACAGATAATGTTCAGGGCAGGCAGCTCTGGTTTATGATTGATTAAACAGGCAATGGTCGTAACGGATGATTCTGGTCATTAATAGTTGAACATGAAATCTGTCAGGACAGGTGACGTTGGTACATAAATACTTAAAAGCACTTTAGACACCCAGACCACTTTGTCTCATTGAAGTGGTCTGAGTGCAGTGTCCCCGTTCTCTTTACCTTGCAATGTAAATGTTTAAATTGCAGTGTTAAGACTGCCTCTAGTGGCTGTCTACCAACAGCCACTAGAGGCGCTTGCTGCAGTTTCACAGTGTTTGAAAGGATACTGGACATCCTCAGGCTTGCATGAGAATATCCAGTGTGTTTCAAATCTCGATAGGAAAGCATTGAGTCAATGATTTTCTAAATTGAAGGCTTAATGCATGTACAGCGCTCACTGCGCATGTACATTAGCCCCCCCCCCAATCAGCTGAGGCTGGCAGCAGAGGACATCGGTGTAGGAACCAGGTAAGTGTTTAAAGGGTATTTAACCCTTTCATGGCGGGTGGCATGCAGTTTTTATTTCAAACACTAAAGTGTTCCTTTAAACAGGGAATAGATCAACACAAGAGAATAATAAAAGACATGCACAGCACATACACTACAGAGAACTCTTTGTTAGAACAAAGAGCCAAGTGTACTGTATGAAGTATTAACAACTAAAGAATCACTGTGGAAATGTCGATACATTCCATACTTGAAGTAGGAATCCTGACTTTTATGGAGGCTTGTCTGCCAGTGCCCTCACATGTCATCACAAGATGTTGGAAGATAAGTTGGAAACCGAGACCCTACGGCACTGGGTAAGTTAGACATTAATTTTTTTTTACAAAAGAAAGTAGCTCTACTGCGACCCTTTAGCCTTGCTGAAACTTTATAGACCTGCAGTATACTTTAAGATAAACTTAATGAGCTTGACATTGCGTGATTTATGTTATAGGTCATGTTTTAATTCGATAAAGTTTTTCAACTGTGGCAGCATTGCCAGCATTAAAGTAGTCCATGAATTGTAGATTGTGATTGCTTTAAACACAGTCTTGTGATTCAAGTCAAAAGATATACATAATACATTATTAAACATGATTCATTATTGATTTTGGTCCTATTAATATTGTTGATGGCATCACGATATTTCTAAAGCTTTTCAACAACCCTTTTTACCATTTTCAGTTTGGTGTAACAGGACCCTTACAGTTGTGCTCAAAAGTTTACATACCCTTGAAGAATTGGTAATATATGTACCATTTTAAAAGAAAACATGAGTGAGCAGGCAAAAAACAAGTATTTTATTTCTTATGGGATTCATATGCAACTGTAGGTTATAACAGAATAGCACAATCATAAAACAAAACATGGCAACACAGAAAAAAAAGGAAATGACCCCTGTGTATTGCCCCATTTAGTATCAATGACAGCATACATTTTTCTGTAATAGTTGTCTATGAGGCCCCTAATTCTTGCAGGTGGTATATCTGCCCATTCATCTTGGCAAAATGCCTCCAGGTCATGCAAAGTCTTTGGTCATCTTGCATGAACCACACGTTTGAGATCTCTCAAGAGTAGCTCGATGATATTAAGGTCAGAAGACTGTGATGGCCACTCCAGAACCATCACTTTTTTCTGCTGCAACCACTGGAGGGTCAACTTGCCCTTGCTTAGGGTCATTGTCATGCTGGAGTGTCCATGAGCGTCCCATGCGCAGCCTTCGTGCAGATGAATGCAAATTGTCTGCCAATATTTTCTGATAGCATGCTGCATTCATCTTGCCATCAATTTTCACAAGATTCTCTGTGTCTTTAGAAGACACCCCCTTTAAAACATAAGTGAACCACAGCCATGCTTCACAGTGGGGATGGTATTCTTTTTACTATAGGACTTGTTGGCCCCTCTCCAAGCATAGCACTTATGGTTGTAACCATAAAGCTCTATTTTGGTCTTGTCACTCCAAATTACAATGTGTTATACCCCAACCCAGCAGAATTTAGGATAGCAAGGGACAAGACTAGGAAAGAACATATTACTGGGCCTTAGAATGGCTGGACTAAACGTTAGACAGAGAAATAGCATAATCGGAGACGAGCTGAGGTCAAGGTAACGGACAGACAATGAAAGCAAGAACTAGCCAGAGTCAGGTACACGGTAATCAGTCAGATGGGCAAACAAGACAGGAAAGGGTTAAAGTTAAATTCAGAGTCAGATACAAAGCAAAGGTCAATATCAGAATAAACAATAGATAAAGGAACGCACTAAAGGGTACTGAAACAGAAACCACGATAGGGCAAAGTGAATAGGGCTAGGGAGGTTTAAATATCCTTAACTAACATTTGATTTGCCCACATCATGCCCATGCCCCCAAAACGTGCATGTGTTGGGGCGTCGGAATAACGTGGGCCAATGGGAGCCTGAGTCTACTTTTGGCTTCCAATGCCCCTTTATGAGTGCGCTAGTGACGCAAGCCACGCTCCTAGTGCCAGGTGGGCATCATGACCGCCCATTATGGTCAGTGCATGAAGCCCACTAAGAAGTGAAGATTGAACCGTGCGTGGCTCGTGTGGAAGCAGTACTGATCGAGCCACACTGAGGACCCCGGCCGCCCACCGGATAAGGTACGTACAGTCAGAAGCTGTGAGGTGTGTTAAGGTGTTGTCGGTCATATTGCAACCGGCTTTTTTGTGGCAATGGCGCAGTCAAATCTACTTTCTGGCAGCTCCACCATGCAGCTCATTTTTGTTCAAGTATCGTCAAATTGTGCTCCTTGAAATAACTACACAGTCTTTTTTCCAGAGCAGACGGTATTTTTTCTGAGGTTACCTGTGGGTTTTTCTTTGAATCCCGAACAATTCTTCTGGCAGTTGTGGCTGAAATCTTTCTTGGTCTACCGGATATTGGCTTGGTATCAAGAGATTTTTCCACTTTTTAATAAGCGATTGAACAGTACTGACTGGCATTTTCTTTTTTTTTCAAATTCTTTATTTTTGGTATGACATTGTTAAATCTGTTTGCAACATAACACAATTTACATGGCATGTTCCTCCGAGTACATTGGTTTGGGTATAATTTGCATTGGAACACACCGCGTCTGCGATTCAGGTTTAGTTTCTCAGGTTTGTTTGTGATCGTTAATTGGTGTCATATTTATACATTACGGATATTGTACATATGAGGAGAACAGTGAAAAGTAAATACAGTAAAGAGAACAAAGAAAAAAACACACAATATAAAGGAACATAGTTCAACTTAGTTAAACAGGTTAGCATCCTGCCAGGAGGGCCAAGCTTCGTAGCTTAGATCCTCATTCCAAATGTAGTGTATCCAATCGTACACCATCAAACATTGCGCATTGGCTGGATACTTGAAGATCATGACCTCTCGATGTTGTGGCTGATTAGACTTAGTCTGTCCCTCATCCTCTCAGTTATGAAGAAACCAAGGGCGGGGGGAGGGTAGTCTGGGGGGGGGGGGCGAACCTCATGGTGAGGGGCGGAGCGCCGTGTAGGAGGTGGCTCCCATTATGTCAGGTTAGTGTGGTATTGGCTTGGGGCTTTGGGTCTGCGGAGTGGCCCTAGTACGGTCTACTTTACGACCCCCAATCGCCGGCCATCCACAATTCCCAGATTTTTTTCGTAGGTTTTTATAGTGCCTCTCACTCGTGCTGTGAGGTTGTCCATAATTATTTTATGAATTACTGCGGTTACCTGGGGGATTTCCGGTTTAAGCCATGCCTGTGCCATGGTAAGTCTGGCCGCTAATGTAATTTTATGTAACAGTTTTTGTTCCTTCCTCGGCCATTCGTCTATGGTTCTCGAGAGCGGGAACACCCATGGGTCTATTGTTATGTGTCGGTGGAATACTTGTTGCAGTAGGTTCCCTATATCTCTCCAGTAATCCTGTGCTTTTGGGCATTCCCACCACAAATGGATGTAAGTCCCCTTGTGTCCGCACCCTCTCCAGCACAGGTCGTCTGGGGATTTTTTCATGCGGTATAGTTTTACCGGGGTCGTATACCATCTCAGCATGGTCTTGTAGGCCTGCTCTTGTTGGGTGACGCATACAGAGATAGCCCTGTTCGCATCCCAGATTTCTCTCCAGTCTGTGCCCTCTAGTGTCTCATTGAGGTCGGTTTCCCATTGTGTGGTGTAATGGAGGTCGCCCCAATCGGAGCTGTTTGTGCATAGGAGGCCGTAGAGGTTAGTGATAAGACCCTTTGGGGGATTTTCTTTAAGGCAAATTAGTTCGAAACCTGTGAGTGCAGTGGTTGCTGCCGTTTTTGCTAATTTGTGTTGTGCGAAGTCTCGAATCTGGACGTATCTAAAGAAATCTGAGGGGCCTAACCTGGTCCTCTCTGTCAGCTTTTCGAACGGCACTATTTGATTCCCTTCATATAGGTGTATCGCCCTCTGCAGTCCCGCCTCCTCTATGTTTTTGAAATCCTGGGCCCTCATTCCCGGTAAGAAAGCTCTATTTCTAAACAGGGGCATCATTGGGGAGGGGGCTGTGGTTAGTTTATATTTCGGGGCTGTGGAGTCCCACACCCGCAGGGAGTTCAGTATGGCTGGGCAGCCTGTGCGCAGGATAGCCCTGTGTTCTCTGGGTAGCCAGATGTAGAATTGGGGTAAGTCAGCTCCTGTTAAGCCAGCTTCTAGGTCTGCCCACCTGCGGTCGCCCGGTGTTGAATGCCACATGGCCACCTGTGCCAATTGAGCCGCCACATAGTAGTTATAGAGATGGGGTAACCCCAACCCCCCTCCGTCTTTGGGTCTATATAGAATGTTACGGGCCACTCTGTGTCGTTTGTGTTGCCATATAAAGTCTCCGATTGCCCTCTGTAAGGGGGCAAGGTTCTTTTTAGTGACGGGAATGGGGAGGGCTTGGAAGAGGAAAAGGAGCCTGGGGAGTATGTTCATTTTTATCGTGTGGACTCTCCATATCCAAGATATGGGTTTATCTGTCCATCTGTCAAGGTCCGCGTCCAGGGTCCTAATAAGGGGGGTGTAGTTCGCCCGTAAAGCTTTTTGGGGTCAGCCGTCAATTGTATCCCTAGATATTTGATCGCATTATGTGTTATGGGTATGTGGTGTTGGTTTCTAATGTGCGTTGTGTCGTTTGCTGTCATGGCTATTGGGAGGGCAGAGGATTTTGATAGGTTGACTTTATATCCTGAGAGGGTTCCGTATTCTGTTAGTTCCCTGTCTAGTGCCGTCATCGAATTTCCTGTGTTTGTAAGGGTGAGAAGGACATCGTCTGCATATCCCGAGACTTTGTATGTCTGGTCGCCCACTGTGATTCCCTCTATGGACCTGTTCGATCTGATTGCTTGTAGTAGGGGTTCTAACGTGAGTACGAACAGGAGAGGTGACAGCGGGCAGCCTTGGCGTGTGCCATTATGTAGGGTGATGGGTGATGTTTTGGCGCCAGGGATCCGTATGAGTGCCTTGACATCAGTGTACATGGCTTGGATTGTTTTTATATATGTTTCAGGGAATTGGAGATGTCGCAAGAGTTCAAACAAGTATATCCACTTAACTCTATCGAACGCCTTTTCGGCGTCGAGAGATAAAATAAGCGTTGGGGTTTGTGAAGTCGTCTGTGTCCAGTGTAGGTTGATGTTGCGTCTGGTGTTTTCAAATAGTTGGCGGTCAGGGATGAATCCCACTTGGTCGGGATAAACTAAGTTATGTATGTGTGGGGACAGTCTGTATGCTAGTATCTTAGCTAATAGTTTTACGTCGTGGTTGATCAATGATATGGGCCTGTAGTGTTCTGGGTACGTCGTGTCTTTCCCCGGTTTTGGTATTAGTACTATGTGAGCTGTGGACATTTCCGGGTCGGGGCGTCCGCCCTGCATCAGATGGTTGAACCATTCTAGTAGGTGGGGTATCAGTTCCTCTCTGTAAGTCTTATAATAGCTGCCCTCGTAACCATCTGGGCCCGGGGCTTTACGTCCTTTAAGGCGTGTGATGGCTCTATCTATTTCGTCCGCTGTGAATTCTTCCCCTAGGGTTTCTGTTATTGAGGGGGTCAGTTTCGGGAGGTTAAGTTTGTGCAAATATTGTCTAATCTCATCCTGCATGTGTGGGGTTTTGCCAGCGTCTGTGGGTGTATGGTTGTATAAGGTTTTATAGAATTCTGTGAATATTTGAGCTATGTCGGTGGGTGCCGTCTTTGTTTGACCTGTGTGGTCCCTAATTGCCATGATGTGAGTTTGTTTTGGTCGCGGGCGGAGAGTCCGTGCCAATAGCGTGTGCATTTTGTTGGCTTGTTCATAGAATGTTCTCTTAGACCAGGTCATTGCCTTAGCTACGTCATCCAGTAGGGTTTCTTTGATGTGGCGTCTGGTAATTTGTAGGGCTGTGAGCCCCTCGGGGGTGGGGTTAGCTTTGTGTCTCTGTTCTTGGGTGTGTAGGTCACGTGAAAGGGATTTTAGGTTTGTCGTTTTTCGTATCTTTTTTCTGGTCGCCTCCCTAATGATGACACCCCTGATGACCGACTTATGAGCGGCCCATATGGTGGCAGGTGTCAGGTCCTGAGTGGTGTTTAGTTGGAAATATTCTACTATCTCTTTGCGAATAGTCTCTTTGATAACTGGGTCTTGCAGAAGGGAGGTGTTTAGTTTCCAATTCCATTGGGTACCCGTGCACAGACTGCCCAGTTCTAAGGTAATGTCAGCATGGTCGGACCAGGTGATGGATCCTATTGATGTCTTAGTGGTTCTCTGGATGGTTTGGTCGTTCACTAGGAAATAGTCTATGCGGGAATATGAGTCGTGGGGTGCGGAATAGAATGTGTAGTCGACCTCCCCTGGGTGCTGGGCCCTCCACGCGTCTATCAGACCTGATGTGTTTATGAAGTCATGTACCAATCTATCTTGTCTCCCTCTGCCGTGTGAGCGTGGTAGACCCCTTATGGTCCCCCTATCTGTGGCTGGGCACGGAGCAGCGTTGAAGTCGCCTCCCATTATGATCATGCCGTGTTGTAGAGCTTGTAACTTGTCAATCATTTGGTCCTAGAAATCTCTGGTTGTTCGTTAGGTGCATATATATTAATCAGGTGTATGGTGTGTGCATATAATGTCCCAGACAGTATAATGTATCGCCCGTCTTTATCCTGGTTGACCCATGAGGGGGAGAGGGAGGGGGGGAAAGAGAGAGGTTATTCATCTTAACATAGACATATTTACATAAACAAATACAGATAACATATAAGAAACTTAAAATAATGATAAACCGTCTGGTCTTATCGCTTGCCAGACTTGTGTGGGGAGTCTGCGACCCTTCAAATTTGGGTCCAGCGCACAGATGCAAGGTCCCGAACTTGTACCAATTAGTCCATTAGGCCCTGTGGTGAAAGCATGAGCACGACTGCGGGGTTGTCTTAGTGCCCTGGCGGTCCTGCCCGCTGATCTGTGTGCCGCTCTTGTGGACTTGCCGCTGATCGTCTCGTGTGTGGCTGTGGGTTGTTCTTTCGGGCTTCTCGACACCGAGGAATCTCCCTATGTCGGGGAGGGGAGTAATGAGCCTCTCAGCCCTGTTATGCATACGTCCGCCTTCTGACCCGCTATATGCGGTCGATCAGGACCCTCAGCGGCACAGTTCCCTGTTACCCCAATGTACCCCCGGTTCCCCCCACCCCAATCTGTCTGGGATCAAATGTCCAGGTGGTAGTCTGCTTTCTCAGGCTAGCTGTGGATCATCTCTGCCACTTGGTTGGGATTTCTACCTCAATTTGTTTGTTTTATTGTGCATATTTTATTCTTAGGTGTGAACAGAACCTCTAATATTCTCTCTGTTTTTCGTGTCCTCATTTTGTTTTTGGTTCTTTTTTTTTTGTTTGTTTGTTTTTTTAGTTGTTAGTTTTACGGAACTGTTCAAGTAATTTTTGCTAACTTAATATTTTAGACTGGTATTTTATTATTTTTTTTTTTTTTTATTTATTTTGTTTTGTTTATATTTGCTTTTTTGTATATATATCGAGATATATTCTGTCGTCTTTGGGTTTGGTTACTCTGGGGAGATAGGTACCCTTTTTCACTTTCTCATCTTTTATTTATTTATTTTTTTATCTATCTTTTTGTCATATGTACATATACTTTTTTTTTTTTTAAATTATAGTTTTGTGGTTTGCAGTTCGGGCTATTTGCGGTGGGGGGAGAGAAAAAAGTGTCTTGGGGGGGGTATCTCTGCATACCTCACCCTTCCAATGTTGCATGTCCATGCGGGGTAGATCTTAATGATAGAATGTAAGAGCGTATGTAGTCAGAAGTGGGGGTCGCTTCTTCTATTCCCCCGCTGTGTACCACTCTCTGGGTAGCTGCTGGAGGTCTGTCGGGTTTGCGGTCTGCCATTGTAGGTCCGGCGGGGCTTGTGTGTCCAGCGTTTGGAGGAAAGCCGTTGCATCCCCATCAGGCATCAGTGTCTTCGGTCTGCCATTCTTGAATGCCATGAGTTTAAATGGGTGACCCCAGGCATATTTTATATTGTGGTTTCTGAGTATGTCTGTGATCGGCCGCCATTCCTTGCGCCTCTGGAGGGTCTCTGGGGCCAGGTCTTGGAACAGGAGAACTTTAGCCCCTTTGTAGGTGACAGGGCCTTCCCTGCTGCGCTTCATTATGGCTTCTTTTGTCTGGAAGCTTTGGAACCGCATTATGATATCTCTTGGTTGTTTAGTGTCAGCTTTCCTGGTGCCCAGGGCTCTATGCACCCGGTCAAGATGCCATTGGTGTTCAGGGATGCTTGGTGCAAGGGGCCTTAATATTGCCATTACTGTGTCCTGTAGGCTTCCCTCCCCCTCACTTTCAGGTAGGCCTCTCAGCCTAATATTATTTCGGCGGGAGCGGTTGGCCAGGTCTTCAAGCGCGTTTTCCGCTGCCCGCAGCCGCGTGGTGAGGTAATTTACCTGGCTGGTGACCTCGTTATGTGCTTTGACGGTAGTCTCCTGTCTCTGTTCCAGGATGGTCGTGCGATGCCCCAGTGCCGCGATCTCGGCCTTGACCTCCGCCGTGGTTCTGTTGATCTCGCCTGCCAGGTAGGTTTTTACTTCCTGCAGTTGTGCGAGGATCTGGGAGGTGTCCCCTTTTGGTGAGTGGGGGCTCTGGGGGGACTCCGGTCGCACCGGCGTCGATGCGGTCTTAGGGCTGTGCCGGCCGCCATCTTGCTGCTCTGGCTGGGCCGTGCGGGAAGCCGCGAACATGTCGGCCATGGACGTTCCCGCTTCTGTCGGCTTCTTGTTAGTTTTCCGCTGGAGTCTTTTGTCCATGCTGCTGCACAGGGTGAGTTTTTGCGATGGTTTTAGCTCTTTTGGTAGCTGTTGTGTGCTTTCGGGCCTAATGTCGGCGGGAGCTCAGCTTACATGCGTCCGCTCGGCATCACGGTCAGGCCATGCCCCCCCCTGACTGGCATTTTCAAGGCTTTGGATACCTTTTTATATCATTTTCCATCTTTGTAAACTTGCATTAGCTTGTTATGCAGGTTTTATGACCGTTCTTTTCTGCTCCCCATGGCTGAGTATCTAGCCTGCTAAGTGCATCTACATTAAAGCTAACAAACACATTGACTATTTATACACAGACACTAATAACAATTTAAAAAGCCAAAGGTGTGGAAAATTAATCTTTAATTGCCCTTTTAACCTATGCATGTAACTTTGTGTGTCTGTAACAAGGCAAAACATTCAAGGGTATGTCAACTTTTGATTAGGGCCGTTTGGGTGATTTCTGTTATCATTTATTTGATATTTGATCATTGATATCATGGTTTAAAAGGAGACAAACAAATATGTGATCATAAATGGCTTCATATGATCACTATCCTTCAATAAAATAATTGTTTTTGCACGATCAGTCAGATTTTCAAAATCAATGCCAAAATGTTACAATTTATGCAAGGTATACAAACTTTTGAGCACAACTGTGTGTTAAAACAGTAAAATTTAAGCAATCAAAATCTATATTAAGACGAGTTATCAACACAGTAAGTAATTTATAAAATGTTTGCTCGTGAACAGAACACTACAATTTCCCTGCGACAATGATGCCTGCAAACAGTATCACCAAACTTTTACTTACAATTCCCAGATTGTCCTAGCTCTTTTGACACATGAAAATATTAATTTTATTAAACTGTATCAATATTTGTGGTGACAATCAAAACCTATTACTTAAAACACATAAAACAAGAAAGTAGGGGTGATTTTGCTAGGGGAAATTACAAAGGCACAACATAGTGTTTAACTGTGTATCAACCTTTGTTAACAAAAGTTCAATTGGCCACTCACACTTTTAATGCCAACTTCATGCTTTCTGATATTCTTTAAATAGATCACTCTCTTGCTTCAGAACCTTGACAGTCTCAGGATCATTTATGGGAAGAGAAAGTGCAAAAATTGTAGTGCAAGATTGAAAATAAAGTGCATAACAATTTTATTCACTTACATGTAATTTTAAAACAGCAAGTGCAGAAGTCAAAGCATTCCGTCTCTCCAGGTACTTCCTCAGGGACACTGAAAGTATGGGCTATGCTATGGAATGGGTCGAGATCAATCTTTTGTTGATAACAAAGTTGATTTCTCTCTGAATAGTTTTTGATTCTCATGAGTTAGAGTCAAAATTGATTTCTTCCCATGGATGATGATTCTTAACAAGGTCAATAAGGACATTGTCCAATGCATATGCATCTGAATTGTGTGTATAGATTGAGACAAAAGTAAAACATCATCTAGTAGATAATTAGTCTCACTCACTCAGTCTAATTGGGTTCATAAATTTGGTACAGCACCAAGGAGTGGAGGATAGTCTAAAGGGTTGGCAAGTAAACTGCCATTTTTGATTCATGCAAATAATAATTTAAAGGTAAGTTTGATAATGATTATGAATTGGAATAGAAAGGTATGCATACTCGAGATTTATTTTGATCATCCAGTCATTTAACCTTAGCAGATGACGAAGGAAAGTAACTTCTTCCCATTTGAAATGATAAAATTTAACAAAATTGTTGAGGTCTCTTAAATTTATTATTGGCTTGTGGCTGCCATCTTTCATTTTTACTACAAAGGTGTTGCTTATAAAATCTGGAAGTAAGTTGGGGACTGGGATTACAGCCTGTTTTGAAATCAGTTCTGACATCTCTAAATTGATGAGATATTGGTCTTTTACAGAAAATCTTATAGTATCGGGAGATGACAATTGCTGTGGAGGGGCAAATAATTATATCTTTAACCTTTAACGGTATTAAGAACCCAAGTATCTGATGTAATAAGTGCTCAAACTTGGAAAAAATGGGAAAGTCTGCCTCCTAATGGTATGTGGGAAGAAAAAAAAATAGTACACTTACCTTTGAAGGTATGAAAGCACTAATAAGATTTTTTAAACCCTGCATTAGTGATGTCGCGAACATAAAATTTTCGGTTCGCGAACGCAGAACGCGAACTTCCGCAAATGTTTGCGAACAGGCAAACCGGGGGAACCGCCATAGACTTCAATTGGCAGGCGAATTTTAAAACCCACAGGGACTCTTTCTGGCCACGTAAAGCACGTAAAATAAGGGGGGAGGGACCTACTAAATAACAATAAGGGGGGGACCTAATGTCCTCCCCCCTGGCCCCCACCCCTGAGCGGTGGGTGGGGGTCCTAAATAAAGATAGGGGGGGACCTACTGTCCTCCCCCCGGCCCCCACCCCTGAGCAGTGAGTGGGGGCCCTAAATAAAGAGGGGGGGGACCTACTGTCCTGAGCATAATAATGGTGCCCTAGATAATAATGGTGCGGGGGGGACCTACCGTCCTCCCCCACAGCCCCCACCCCTGAGCGGTGGGTGGGGGCCCTAAAAAAAGAATAAGGGTGGACCTACTGTCCCCCCCGGCCCCCACCCCTGAGCGGTGGGTGGGGGCCCTAAATAAAGAGAGGGGGGACCTACTGTCCTCCCCCCGGCCCCCACCCCTGAGCAGTGGGTGGGGGCCCTAGATAATAATGGTGGGGGGGACCAACCATCCTCCCCCTTACCCCATCCCTGAACAGTGGGTGGGGGCCCTAAAAAACAATAATGGGGGACCTACTGTCCCCCCCGGCCCCCCCCCTAGCGGTGGGTGGGGGCCCTAAATAAAGAGAGGGGGACCTACTGTCCTCCCCCCAGCCCCCACCCCTGAACAGTGGGTGGGGGCCCTAGATAATAATGGTGGGGGGACCTACCGTCCTCCCCACAGCCCCCACCCCTAAGCGGTGGGAGGGGGGCCTAAAAAAACAATAAGGGGGACCTACTGTCCCCCTGGCCCCCACCCCTGAGTGGTGGGTGGGGGCCCTAAATAAAGAGAGGGGGGACCTACTGTCCTCCCCCGGCCCCCACCCCTGAGCAGTGGGTGGGGGCCCTAGATAATAATGGTGGGGGAGGACCTACCGTCCTCCCCCCCAGCCCACACCCCTGAGCGGTGGGTGGGGGCCCTAAAAAAACAATAAGGGGGGGACCTACTGTCCCCCACCAGCCCCCACCCCTGAGCGGCGGGTGGGGACCCTAAATGAAAATCCCCCCCCCCAATCAAGGTGACTAGGGGTCCCAAGCCCCTAGTCACCCCCCCACACACAAATCAAGCTATCCCCTACCTACCCCCCTCACCCTAAAAATAGTGAGGGGGGAATAAAATAACTAACCTGTAAAAAAAAATGTAACTTACCATTTGACGTTTTCTTTTTTCTAAAATCTTCATTTTTCAGCCCCATAAAAGGCCAAATAAAAAGCCATCATATCCGACGAACTTAAAATAAAATAAAAAACCTGAGCGCAAAAAAAAAAAACAGACGTAAAAGAAAAAACCAGAGCGCAAAAAAATAATCCATCTTCACCCATGGAGGGCTCCGCGTAGACTGAGCTACGCAGGGCGGGGGAAGGCTTATAAAGCCTTGCCCCACCCTGCAATTAGGCTAAGAACACTCTGATTGGTGGGTTTAAGCCAATCAGAGTGTTCTTTGTAATTTTACACAGCGTTGGAAAGTTCTTTGGAATTTTCCCACGCTGTGTAAAATGACACAGAGCACTATGATTGGATGGCTTGAAAACCATCCAATCACAGTGCTTTGTGTCATTTTGCACAGCGTGGGAAAGTTATTTGGAATTTTCCCACGCTGTGTAAAATGACATAGAGCACTGTGATTGGATGGATTTCAAGCCTGGGAAGTGGCTCCATGTCCAAAGATTTCGGCTTAAAAACATTTTTATTGTAGATTGGGCTTTATCTAGTAATGAAAAGATACTTACATATTTACCAATCTCCTTAATAAAATAATCTCCAAAACCTTCAGCAGAGGGTCCAGATTCCTTATTTGCCAAATGGGTAAGTTGAAGATCGATTTTCATAAGCACGTCTGTGTATCCTTCACTCACTAGGGCTGAATTAGCATTGCCAAATACACAAATGGTTCTTTGAACCCATCCCTTCATTATATCGGTATCAACTGAAGTACCATTTTTATGGGCTTCATCTAGTAGGTTAAACATTTTAGCCTGAGGTTCTAGAAGGCCATAATTGTAAATCAAAGTTATACAGCATAAAATGTTTTCTACAGTAAAATCAATATGTAACCAAATGCTAAGGTAAACTTACTGTAGCTAAATTTGTATTAAAAAACATGTATGTTGACAGCTGGCACTGAGGTGGAAGGACTAAATCTGCATGAAAAACAACTGATTACCAGTTGAGATTTGAGAATGTCAAGAGACCTGTGAAAAAATCATGCCAGATGAGGGGTGGAGCAACTAAATGAAAAGGGGAATCATTCTTCTGTATAAAATGATGGCCGTGCATGACGCAAGCAGAAGGGGTTGAAGTTTGTTAATAGAGAAACACACAGAGTGAAATTGACACAGAGGTAAGGAGTCAGTTCAGTGGGAAACAGTGTGCCATGAGCCTGCTTAAATTTGGGCAAATAAAATACCGAAACAGACCGATTTACAATAATGAAACAGAGGTGAAAAGTCACCTCGGAAAAAATTCTGCTAACAGCGCATCAAAATACAAAGTGTCTAAACAGATAAAATTTTAATAACATGAAATAAAGGTGAGGAGACAATGTGGGAAAACAAAAATGTCACAGTGATTGTGGTAAAATAGACACACGTAAGGTGTTAGTGGGTAAAATGTAAGGAATATCGAATAAAACAGTATAAATCATTCAACTAGGAAAATATTTATACAGGTAAGTACTTAACTGTCCAGGTGAGCAGCAAAGAAATAGGAGGTTTGCTATGGTCCGTGCTGATTGGTTACTAATGTTCTATTGTGAGCATGTTTGGCTGCATTATGTTTTTTTCTCTACCTACATTGTATTTTAAAAGATCCGAATAGTACTTGCCCTCTGTCAACACAAAATGTGCAGGTATCTGGGTCACCTCTAAAGACCCTATATCACAAAATACAAAACCACTAAATGATGCTGCACTCAAGAAAGATATATGAATATAAATTTCTTGCCACAACTTAATAAAATTGGAAATAGTTCTCATCTATCTTGTGTAAAGACACCAATGGTATATAGATAGTCCTATTCAATGGTTTGCCCACCACTATGAGAGTGTAGAGGCAGAGTAGAAAACACTGAATGTAAGATCCCCAACAAGTGCTGTCTATCTACACACAGCTAAAGTACAAGAGAGAGGGTACCGTGTTTGATATACCTATACAATCAGTCTGGAGTGCAACACAAAACAAAATATATACAAAATATACAATACTGCCTGCCAATTATACTCTATTAAGCATAAGATACAATAGAATACAATAGAAGGGTATATAGGTAATTATATGGGAAAAAAATCCCTGAAATACCATCCGGAAATCTATAGTTATATCCTTATCCAGAGTATTAAGGTGTAGATCCCATGAAAAATATCAAAAAAAGGTAAAATATGTAAAAAGTCCGGGGTATGAGCATCCTTGGAAGATCCCTCTGGGTCAGCTGGATAGAGGCAGGTAAATTCAGGGCTGTGCACTCGGGAGTTAATCCCATCAAAGGCACAGGGCCATTAATGCCATAAAGCCTGTACATTGGGGTTACTGTTGTACTCGGGAAATGTTTCTGAACACATACTGGGGTGTTCTGTCAGTAACACATAACAGGGACTGAGAATCCATGCCTAAAGTACAATGTGAGAGAAAAATAAGAAAAAAATGACTACCCAAAAGTTTGACAAAGACTGGTGGAAGAATTAGTGCATGGAAAGTGTTAATACCCTAGGGTGTCTACTTTTCAAAAATATATGGCTTGATGGTGGTAAATTACAAACATGTCCCAAATAGGACATAGGTGCATGATGACCAGCTGTGAAAATTCCAAGTTGGAAAACTGGAATGCGCACCCTCCAAATAAGGTCTTTTAGCACCCAGAGAACCCGACACACCTGTACATGGGTGGTATTACTGTACTCAGGAGAATTTGCTGAAAACATATTGGTGGTGTTCTTTGGCAGTAACACTTAAAGTTCTCAGTACATGTATTCTTAAATGACAGTACATGTATTCTTAAATTGCAAAAAAAAATCACAATTTTTTTTTTTTTTTGGCTTAGTTTGGTGGTAAAATGGTTGCACGAAAAAGTAAAAAACAAAATGCCCCAAGTTTAATACCTTAGGTTGTCTTCTTTAAAAAATATATACATGTAAAGGGTTATTCAGGGATTCCTAAAAGATATCAATGTTACAATGTAACTTTGTAACAGTGTAATGTTAATTTTGAAAAAAAGAATGGTTTGGAAATACCTGTACTTATTGCCCTAGAACTTGCAAAAAAAGCTAAGAACATGTTAACATTGGGTATTTCTAAACTCAGGACAAAACTTAGAAACTATTTATCATGGGTGTTTTTTGGTGGTTGTAGAGGTGTAACAGATTTTGGGGGCCAAATTTAGAAAAAAAAATGTTTACATTTGTTTTATCATATTTTATAATTTATTTTATAGTAAATTATATGATATGATGAAAATAATGGTATCTTTAAAAGACCATTTAATAGCGAGAAAAACAGTATATAATATGTGTGGGTACAGTAAATGAGTAAGAGGAAAATTACAGCTAAACACAAACACCGCAGAAATGTAAAAACAGCCCTTGTCCTTAACAGTAAGAAAATTGAAAAACGGTCTGTTCACTAAGGGATTAAGCTATAATTTACTTGTGCATTTTTCACCACAAAATTAACAAGTTTGCATTTATCTATAATAAATCACACCTGCCACATTTCCAATTTCTTCCCTAATATGTGTAAATTCCTTCTCAGAGAAGTAAGATCTTGCTCTGATACATGACCTATTGCAAACTCATTAATACACAGGTTGAAAGGAAGTGGACACAGAACACACCCCTTAAAGTTTCCACTTGTCACATTACTCCAAACAACTAATCAGTTCTCTCTATATTTAAAGGCACACTATAGGTATTGTAATTTCACCTCATTGCTGTAGATATAGTTCCTGGAGTCCCGTGACTACTCATAAATTGTTTATTATTGAATCAAGAAACAGTGCAGGGAAC
Organism: Pelobates fuscus; assembly: GCF_036172605.1. Lineage (NCBI taxonomy): Eukaryota > Metazoa > Chordata > Amphibia > Anura > Pelobatidae > Pelobates > Pelobates fuscus. The sequence goes on from NC_086328.1 coordinate 47,359,241, forward strand.
TCCTGACTTTATAACCAAATCAATGCAACAAAATGGTTATAGTTCCTAAAGTGTCAATTTTTTTTAAGCCAGTGTACCTACAATCAACAACTATTTTCATCTAAACCTCCTATCAGTATACTGAAAAATATAAACATAATTTTTTTTTTAAATTATGTATATACGTTTCACCACACTGATTGACCCATTTTCCTGGCATTTTTTGTTCCTTTGATTTGGTTTTCCAAATCAGCATCTTAGTTCTGAAATTCTACTGAGCTGAACTAATATTTGGCCGAAATTCAAATTTCCAGAATACTGTTTTATTTTTGTAAAAAATGGTTTGGCCTGCCAAATTTTCTTGCATTGCACAAGGCCGAACTACCTTAAAAATTAACTTGAGCAAAAGACAGGTTTTCATTAAAATACTATAATGTAAAAATGAGAATAACACTTGTATTGCATTTATGTTTTGTGGAGTAAACACTGTTTGAAATTAATAAAGTAAGTTTTTGGTGTAATTAATATCATTTGAGTGTGAGACAGAATTGCTAGAAAAAAAGATCTGTCTTTTATAATATCTGAATTTAACATTTGATGCAAAGTGCAGATGTACCATCCTTCATCCGCATTCACACCAAGAGTATGCACCATTTATGTCATTAGTATTTAGTGTCTATGTGTTGCAGTTTTTTCAGTGCTCATAAAGCTGTCCCTAGATGCAAATATGTCACAACACTGATATAAATATCAAGATTTAGCAATCCATAAGTCACACAATGTGAATAGTATTTTAAACCACAGCATTCTGCACGGAAAATGCCATCTGAAGCATGCAAATTACATCTGTATTTGCTGGTCTTATGCAAACATTAGCATAATGAAGACAGAATTTATATTAGCGACAGATTTGATTAAACATGCGGTAGTAAATAAAACAAAATGAGCCACATTAAACCGATCAGTACAGACATAAACATAATATGACCGATAGAAATAAAATGTGTGTGTGCATTTTTGATGGAAAAATACATTTTTAAAGTTCAATGGTGTTATTTAATTTTTGAAGGCTTATTAAGCAATGTCTCTCCCCAACTGGTCTATAATACTACTGACCTCCACACCTCTCTGTTGGCAGAGAGCAGAAACGATGGTTGGGGTAGTTAGGAACCATTTATCACACTTTGCTTTAAGAAATTGACTTCACGACATTTGTATCCTACCACCTCATTCCTTCTGAATTTTAATTCAGATATTTAGTTAAGTTTGAGATAAAAAAACAAACAAAAAAAATGAACAAATAATTTCATAAAACGAAAAGGAGCAAAAGCATACATAAATATAAGACAAGTATGCAGATAATCAATTTGCGCATACACTTTTGTAAGCTATGATATCAATAAAGTGTTAATCAAGGGAAAATGCAAACTAGTGTTCAAATAAACTAGAAAGGTGCTTATCACAATATTTAAAGTGTCTATTTGCAGGGTTTGTCCTTAAATGAATCCCTTTTTGTGACTCTTTTGTCTTGTTTTTATTTATTTATTTTTTTAATTCGCCTTAGTTTTTAAAGTTATACATAAGAATAAGTAGGGACTTCTTTTAATACCAAATGTTATGATGCATGAGAAGATGAGAATATGCCTGTTTCCCTCAGCGGTTGCTAGTAGCAGCTGTTATAATGGATCCTTCATCTTTTGTCAAGTTTTGTCAGCTTACGCCTTGATCATAATACAAATACAACTTTGCCTTGTGATATCTTTTGATTGTATTGAAATTACAATGGAATTACAATGCAATCAACATAAACATTTCCTAAAGATTGTATCCTTATGAAATGATAAAACATTATATGACAATAAAGCCATAATATACATTATATGAAAAATGAAAATGTGTGGCAGAACCGCCAAATCCACAGTCTATTGAAGTAACAAAGCTGATAATTTAGTACAGAGTTCAATTACAGTAACAGTACAATAAATATGAAAACAAAAAAAAATTGAATGAAAAATTCCAAAGTATTGTAAATGTATATTATTGACTCTAAAAGCTGATCATATTATAGGTGGTATGAACGGTTAGTTGTAGATCAATTAAACAATGTTAACATAAAGAAATACAGGGCAGTTGTGAAATTACATGAGTATTTATCTATTCACCATATAGCAGCAAATTAAAGATGTGACAACTGCATCCCACATTGCAGTACAATATAAATATAACAATAAATAAAGTATAAATAAAGTACCATAGGTGTAAAAAAGAAACAAAATAATTAAATATAAACATACAACATGATATATTAAATAATGTTGAATTTCTTAAACAGAATTTCTCACATTATTTGTTTTATTATAGATTTGTATTGTAATTTCCAAGGTATTTTTTAAATAAATTGTACATAAAAAAGAAGCATGAAATACATTAATGCAATAGAATTTTTTTACAAAATAAAGCATTATATAAATGCTGTTTAAAAAGAACAAAGTAAGATGATAATATTGTAAAGCAGAATGTTTTAAAACCCTTTCTGTATAAATCATACATTCCTCATAACAAAAAAAGCAAGACAACAAAAAAAAAAGTTGGGAACAAAAAGACAGCATGATGTCACTGATATTTTTACAGAACTGTAGAAAGCCTCCACTTAATTAATGTTATAAGTGTGTAAATATCCCAGAGGAAATTATTCTACCAGGAACACAATAATTATTATAATATATCTATGGTTCTTAAGTATGAAGGTAAGTTTCCTATCTTTTGTCTAAGGAGTATTTGAATAATATGTTCTACGGCAGCATGAGAATTTGTTAGTAATGGTAACATGTTTAGAGGGCATTAATGATTTGGCAGCAACAAATAAATGATGAAGAGTCATTTTTTTTTTATATTTGTTAAGAGTTATACAAGTGTTAAAAACAGTCTCTCCCAAAGCAATATTGAGCAATTTTTGGATTGTGGAATGTACGTGTGGCCAAATTGTAGTAAGGGCAGTTTGAATAAGATACCAACTGGCAATGAATTTATATAAAAATTCTTGCACTGGTTCATGTAGAGAAGCATAACGAGTCACTTAAAAGACTCTACGCCAGGTAGTATAATTTAAGTTAAGGCTAAATACTATATAAGGGTATGTTTGTCTGAAAATTGTATAATCTTTTTAAATTGTATAAAAAATATGTTTAGGATGTACCTAAAGATTAAAAATCAGTAAAAGGTCTATGTCTTCTACCATAGGTATTGTATAATCGAATTAAGGCCTTGGTTTAATATTTTTGGAAAAGCTATTCAAATTATTTTTTGCATAAACTTAAATTTAAAAAATATTAATATATAAAAAAACATTTCATTTATAAAAATATTAATGTATCAAAATGTAAATACAATATTTATCAAAATATTAAATTGAAAAAGTGTATCAAAAATATTAAATAATTTTCAAATGTTTCCACAAATATTTAATTGAAGCCTAAAAGTTTAATTTGGAGAAAAGCTAACTACTCAGAGAAAGAAGGAGAGTATGAAAGGGAAAGAAAAAAAAATAATTGTGCAATCCTTGGCAAATAATGATAGAGGTGTGTAATCTGTGCATATAAAGTAAAGTAAGTGGAAGTCCATAGATCCCAAGAGGGAACAGTTGATGATGGGAGATAGGTAAAAAAAAATAGAGATATTGGTCACTAACCTGAGTTTTTTTTATTGAGTGATCTCCAAATGTTTAGGGTGCTTAAATATGGTTGGATGAGGGCTTCCTATGAGGAGTTTTAAAGGAGCAGATTGCCAGGGCAATAAACTAATTAGACACAATGCAATATATTATTCCAAATGTATCCACAGTTTGGAGGAATGGGAGTGGGTGCATTTCTTTATGCAGGTTAGAGTACAAGTAATGTTTTTAGATATGTCAGGGCTTAAAAATTGTAGTCCAATGCTGCTAGCTTAAATGGACTCAACACTGTAAGCCATAGTTACTCACCACTGTAAGCCATAGTTACTCACCACTGTAAGCCATTGTTTACTAAAATAAACATGGTAAAACGTTTCTTGAGAGTTGAGAAAATGGAGGCAGGACAAATATTGGAGAAAATTAAATAGGTAGAGGCTACAGGGAAAAAAAACCCATAATGATTATATTGACGTGGATAAACCATTTAAACTGGGGTAAGTTCCAAGGTCCTCAGAAATGTTGAAGCAGCAATGAAAAAAATTGTCTGAAAAAGTTCAGATGATACAAACTGTAATTTAACTCTGAAAATATTTCAGAGAATTGAAAAGAATATGTGTTTTTAACTAAAAAAGTAATGACAATTTAACCTACAGTTTGAGAGCAAACTATAGTTTTGGAAAGTAGACAGAAGATGAGGTAAAGAAGGTAGACGATTGTGAATAGTAAACAATTAATTATCACCTAAATCTGTGACTTTATATTGAGATTTAACTGGTGTGATACTTTGAATGAGTAGATTGCAAGTTAACTCTAGAAAAGGTTCAAGAACTCAAATAAATAAAATTAGGCATAAAGGGGTTGAGGCGGCAACCTTTCCATTTTTATTTTGAACAGGATTGGGTAGCTGACCACTGACACACACTTTAGCCACCTTAAGAGCATAAGTAACACATCCACGACATCCAACAAGATCCAACACCTGTAAACTGAAGAATCCACAACACCAGAGACCAGTCCACCCTGTCAATTGCTTTTTTTTTTTTTGCATTGACTGATAAAATGAGAGATGGTTGTGGAAAGCAAAAATGATTGTGAATTACTTACGACCAACATTAATCAAGCCAATGTTTGATCAGACTACTGTTGTATTTATTATATTATTAGCCACTATCAGACCCCTGATTAGTGTATTTACACTGCACAGATATCTTTCATAATGTATGATTTTATGAGCTCTTTCATCCTTTTTGTAGAGTTGATGAGAGGTCATTTTCCGAGGCAGCGGGGTTACTCTAATTTTACAGCCATGAAAAATGACTGACAGTATAAGCAAGTTGGAACTGATAGAATTCTGCAAAAAATATTATTCTAAGAAAGCAAACTCTGATTGAAAATACAAGGTTTAACCTGGTGCTGAAGATTTCATCAGAATCAAGCAAACCATTAACAGAGATTATCAATTTAATATCCTTTAAACACATCTGTCTCATAAAGAAACTTAGGATCTTTACAATAATAATAAAATGTAAAATTAAAATATATATATATATATTATAATATATATACACACATACATACATATGTTTCAGATTACTAGGCCCCTCCATTTCAGCACTAAAGGGTTAGAGCCTGGTAAACTTAATCATTCCAGACCTGGGAGAGACTTTTCACTGCCGCTTAGATCCCCCTTTTCTGAAGTGATCTGGAGGTATATGTAAATACTGAGATGCTTTTGAAGCAGTTAAATATTTAAGATTAGAGGCAGACAAATGATCATGCTATACAAAAAGGTTGTGCAAGGTGGGTGGTTCTTTTAGTGCTAGCAACATTTTTTAATTGTTTGCTGAGGGAAGTCAGACTGATGCATTTTCACAAATAAACGCAATCTCCATAAAAATGAATAACACATATGAACGCGTAACATTATAGTATTAGTTGTGAGCTATTTAGAACTGAACAGTTACAATTCATGCAATACTACTAGTATTGATATTGACCAAGATCTGTAAAAAAAAAAAAAAAAACATGGAGTTTCTGACTCAATTGAAGGTAATTAACTAATTTATGGATAAGCTTTTCACATCCTTTATTTTTGGATACACTTTTAAAATGTTTGTTTTCAAAACATTAAAATATCAAAAAAATATAACATCATAAAAATCTAAATTGAATTTTTTATTTAAAATATGAAATTATTTGCAAAAATATTAAATCATTTGAAATGCTTATCCAAAATACTAAATTGAGGCCTTGGAACCTTCTGGCACCACAATCTGCCAACAGTATTGTGTAAGCTATAATGCATGAAATAAACATAAAAGGATCAGCGCTCTACAAACCAAATACAAAATGTAGAATATATGTAAATGAGACAGCGCACCTAAAATGGTAGGGCTCCCTCTATGCCCCACAAGTAATTAAAAACGAAACAAAAGAGGAGATAAGGTTGTGCCTGAATAGAACAAAGTATAGTTACAAATATAGAAAAAATCCAATAAAAAAAATAATAATATAATAATAATAATAAGTCCAATAAAAGTCCAAATATTGCACCATTAGTTTTTCCTTTTGTTTTTACATATGGGTGAATACCCTAATCTGACACGGTTTTAGAACCGCATATTTGAGGCTATATCGTCTGGCAAGTTTTTTTGGGACTTTTATTGGACTTATTATTATTTTTTATATTGGATTTTTTTATACACACACTTTAATTGACAGGCACACTCTCACTGATACACATACACTGACATACGCTAACTGACATGACACAAAGTCATTAGCACTAGAGATGAGCAAACTCGAACTATAAAGTTTGGGTTCGTACCAAACATTAGGATTTTTGGATGCCGAACCCGAGCCCGGACATTTCAGTAACAGTTCGGGTTCGAGTTTGGTGTTTGGCGATTTAATGGCGTGTTGAGCTCTTATTAGTGTAGGGAGAGGATGCTGTAGCTGTGAGGGACAGATTAGGAGTGGTGTTGAATCTGCAAATTACAGCGATTACTTTTGTGGGTGCTATACTACATTTTTGTACCCTGCCCTGAGCCCAGTGCCACAGAGAAATAAGCAATCAGTCTGTTTGTTAGGTGGGCACTTGCAACTGCATGTGTGCCAGGCACATTACTTTAATCCTGTTCTGGTAGCTCAGTGGGCAACATCTAGGCATTTTTAAATACTGCTGTCACATTGCAGTTTGACAAATTCACATTTGTTTTGTGCTAAAAAGTAAATTTGGGGCGTGCACTTCATATCTGAGAGACAAATAGAACCGTCAAATACTGTGGTTACATCGCACTTTGAAAAATTCGAATTTTTTGGGTGCTAAATAGTACATTTGCTGCCTGCGGTGCACTTCATATCTGAGCGTCAAATAGAACCGTCAAATACTGTGGTTACATCGCACTTTGAAAAATTCACAGTTTTTTGGTGCTTAATAGTACATTTGCTGCCTGCGGTGCACTTAATATCTGAGAGTCAAATAGAACCGTCAAATACTGTGGTTACATCGCACTTTGAAAAATTCTAATTTTTTGGTGCTTAATAGAGAAAATTTATGCCAAACTTACCGTAATTTTCTTTTCCTGGCTATTTCTCATGGCAGCATCACTTATGGGTAGCTCCTCCCTTAGCAGTCACAGGACAGGAATTAATTAGATTAATTAATTAGACTGATAGGTATAAAGAGTCCCTCCTCCCCTTACACCACAGTCCAATTATAAAGCTGAAAATAAAAAATGGGCGGGAACACTGATGCTGCCATGAGAAATAGCCAGGAAAAGAAAATTACGGTAAGTTTGGCATAAATTTTCTCTATTCCTGGCTAATCATGGCAGCATCACTTATGGGTAATACCCAAGCTCACAAAATTAGGGTGGGAATAAAATTATGATAAAAACACACAGAACAAATTATTATGCTATGACTGAATTTAATATCAACGGGACAAAGAAACCGTAGACAAGACACTCTTCCCAAATGAGGTGGAAGGAGCATCCACATCAAGTTTGTAGTGTTTCATGAACGTCATCGGGGAAGACCAGGTGGCTGCCTTGCAAATGTCATCGTATGGAACCTCTGCCCAATTAGCCCATGAAGTTGACAATGCTCTGGTTGAATGAGCCTTTATCTTCAGTGGAGGAGAGCGATCTTTATTGAGATAAGCCTTTCTGATTACAAGAGCAATCCAACGCTTCAAAGTAGATAGAGAAGCTGCCTCACCTCTCCTGGCCCCTGAAGGCAAAACGAAAAGCTGGTGAGTTTTCCTGTAAGGAGCAGAACGTTCAAGGTACATAGACATAGTTCATGACATCCAAACGTTGCCACTTGATCTCCTCTGGTGAAGAAGGATTGGGGTAGAAGGATGGCAGGACCACCTCTTGAGATAGATGGAAACGAGAGACCACTTTAGGCAGAAATGCTGGATTAGGTTTCAGGCACACCCTATTGTGGTAGAATTGGAGACAAGAAGGCAGGGTGGAGAAGGCCTTGATCTCTGAAATTCTCCTAGCGGAAGTAATTGCTACTAAGAACAATGTTTTGTAAGTTAGGAGGACAGCATCCAAATTCTCAAGAGGAACGAATAGATCCTCAGTCAGGTAGTCGAGTACAAGCGGAAGGTCCCAAGGAGGGGTAGTGGATCTCGAAGGTGGTCTCAACTTGAAAGCTGCCTTGAAGAACCTGGAGATCAATGGATCTGATGACCAAGAGGTGTTGCGAAAAGCTGACAGGGCCGAAGACTGAACTTTAAGAGTGCTGATGCTAAGACCCTTATCCAGACCTTCTTGCAGGAACTCCAAGATTTCAGTGTTGCGAGGGCGTATGAAGTCAACTCGCTTGGCCGAAGCCCATTCCTGAAACACATCCCAGATTCTATGGTAGCATGAAGACGTAGAAGCCTTCCTTGAGTGTAAGAGAGTATTGACCACTGCTTCTGAAAGGCCTAATTGTTGAAGTCTTTCTTTTTCAAGACCCACACCCCCAATTTGAGGCGTTCCGGATGAGGATGGGATATTGGACCCTGCGTTAGCAGATCCTTCAATATAGGCAGGGGCCGAGGCTGTTCCTGGCTCAGCGTTGACAGTAGGGGAAACCACGGCCTTCGAGGCCAAATCGGGATTACGGCAATAACGGTTTTCCCTTCTGCCCAAACTTTTCTCAGGAACCTGGGTATCATGGGTAGGGGAGGGAACGCATACCCCAGATCGAACGACCAAGGAAGAGATAGAGCATCCTGGCCCAGTGCCTGACTCTCTGGGTGGAGGGAGTAGTAATTCTCCACCTGGCGATTCCTGAACGAGGCCATCAGGTCGATCTGGGGCATGCCCCACCGACAGGTGATCCAAGCAAAAACTGACTGGTGAAGTTTCCATTCTCCCAGGAGAATTTCTGATCTGCTGAGAAAATCCGCCGCTACGTTCTCCGAGCCTGGGAGATAGATAGCCTTCAGTCCCTGGAGATAGGTCATGGCCATCACCATTAGAGGAGCTAGCTCTTTTAAGAGCCGCTTGCTCCTTGTGCCTCCCTGGTTGTTTATATAAGAGGCCACCGCTCGGTTGTCCGTCTTGATCAACACCCAGGAATTCCTGATCTTTGGAAGGAACACCTGAATGGCCTTGGAAACAGCTCGCAGTTCTCTTAGGTTCGAGTGGAGCCGACTTTCTTCTCGAGTCCACCACCCCTGAGTCCATGAGGAATCGAGGTGGGCACCCCAACCAGAAGAACTGGCATCCGTCGTAATGACGGTCCACGGAGGTTCTTCCAAGGGAAAACCCTTTGCTAGGTTCTTCCCGTTCCTCCACCAGTCCAACTCTCTTCTTACTGGCAGGGGCAGAGAAATTTCCTGATCCCAATCCGTTTTTTCTCTGTCGAACTGGAGAAGAAAACAACTCTGTACAGGGCGAAACTTCCATTGGGCCCACTTCACCAAACCTATCGTAGACGTCAAAGAACCCAGGAGACTCATGACTTCCCTTGCCGAGGCCTTTTCGAGAACCTGGAGCTTCTTGACTTTGTCTTGTAACTTCATGACCCTCTCTGGAGACAAAAACACATGAGCAGAAATTGTATTTATCACCGCTCCGAGGAACACGATGGTCTGAGATGGAATCAGGGAGCTTTTTTCTATGTTGAGAAGCCACCCGTGATCTTGCAGGATGTTCATTGCCATTAATGTATGATGCTCCACTATTCCTTGCGAAGGCCCTACGATGAGTATGTCGTCCAGGTAATGGAATATCTCGATACCTCTCATCCTTATGACGGCAATCAGAGAGACAAGGACCTTCGAGAAAGTCCTTGGCGCTAAGCTGAGACCAAACGGAAGCCCTCGGAACTGGAAATGTCTTCCTAAAGCCCAGAACCGAAGGAACTGCATGTGATTGCTGTTTACAGGGATTTGGTAGTAGGCGTCTTTTAAGTCTATGGAGGTCATCCAATCTCCTGGTTTTACTCACTTTAGGATAGTCTGTAAGGATTCCATTTTGAATGTCCTTACGTCTAGAAAGGCGTTCACTCCTTTTAGGTTCAGGATGAGACGCCACTTTCCCTGGGGCTTTGGGGCCAAAAACACAGTGGAATACATCCCCTGGAATCTTTCGTGAGAAGGGACTTCCTCCAACACCTTCTGTCCCAACAGAGTGGAAATGCAAGTCCTCATGGCCCTTCGTTTGACACCTTCTGACACTTTTGATTTTCTGAAATGGGCAGCACGTGGACGAGAGGAAAATTCTATCCTGTAGCCTTCTTTTATGATTGAAGTGACCCACTCGTCTGTGACATTTGCGGCCCACACCGGGTAAAAGAACTGCAGTCTTCCACCCACCGTACCCGGATGGGCCCGAGGACCTTCAGAAGGTCTTCCCGGAGGTCCTGGCACCTCTACCTCTGGAAGCCTTATTGGAAGAGGAGTGAGAGAAGGACTTCCACGAAGAGTTCCTGGAATACTCCCTTCCGGGCTTGTAGCTTCTACTGTCCCGAAAGGACCGATCCTTAAATCGCCTGGTTTTCCAGGAGGAGGAAAAACCCTTTCTGCTGACTTGTGGAAGAAACGCTTTTTTCCCATCAGCCGCTTCCTGAATGGCATCCTCCAGGATCTTACCAAACAGGAGGTCACCTTGGAACGGTAGACCACACAAGGACGCTTTGGAGGCATAGTCCGCCCCCCAGGAATGAAGCCATAAAGCCCTTCTGGAGGCCACCGATAGGGCCATACTTTTGGCAATCATGCGAGTGATGTCCAGGGAGGCTTCAGAGCAAAATTCAGTAGCAAGGCACAAATCCTTGAGACTTCCCAGGAGATGTTCTCTACGGACACCTTGATCAATATCTTCCTCCAAATTAGCGAGCCAAACTTGTAAGGCCCTGGAGAGAGTGGTCAGCGCCACTGCCGGATGAAGGGCGGAGCCTAGCGCCAGATAGGCTTTAATCAGGTCACCATCCATACGCTTTTCCATAGGTTCTCTTAAGTATGCCATGGAGTCTATAGGAAGCGTGGTCTTTTTAGCCATATGGATCACTGCGGCATCAACCTTGGGAACCGAATTCCAAAGGCAGCAGTCCATGGTAGAATAAGGATAAGTCCTTGCGAACTTGTTTTTCAAGGTGGACTTCCTCTCCGGCTTATTCCACTCCTGAAGGATCATGTCCTTTATAGAGGAATGCACTGGGAACGTTGGTCTATTAGGTTTCAAATCCTCAAAGAACCTGTCAGCCTCTCTCAATTCAGACTTCTCTTCCGTGAGGCTAAGAGTGTCTCTGAGGAGGGTAATAAGCCGATCCACAGATTTAGAGTCCAGAGACCTGGAGGCATAGTCAGCCTCCTCCTCCCCCTCATCAGAGACCTCCCACAGGTCCGGATCCTCCTCAGAGCTGAAAGACTGAGGTTCCGCTCTGCGTCTCTTAGGAGGGCCGCCACATCCCGTGGTAGACTTAAAGCCCTCAGCAATTGCACGGGAAATCCAAAGCTTAAGGTCGTCCTGCGGTGAAGTCTTACTGGGGACATTAGCCGCTTCCGACAAGCATTCCCTGCAGAGGTTCCTTCCAGGTGGAGCAGGTGATGAACAATTGATGCATCTGTTGGTCTTTTCTCTGGATTTTCTCGCTGGAGAATCCAACTGTTTGCTGGGGCTGAAATAAAGCCATATATAACATATATTGCAGGCTCAGCATGGCACTCTTTTAACAACCCCCCCCTGAACAAAATAAATGGCTCACCTATGTTTTCTAGAGAGGGATCTAGCAGAGGCAGAGGGAGAATCCATACTATAAAAGGAACAAAGGCAAAATCAGAAACACATTCCTAATAAGTCCAAAAGTGCAACTGGAAAGCAAACCCAAAGCCCCCAGCAAAAACCATGGAAACAGGCAATCCTACCTCATAACGGCAGAAAACACACTCCAGGCAGCCAGGAGACAGCAAGAAGGAGAACTGGCGAAATTCAGACCGAAAATCAGAAGTTCCGAACAGCTGACAGGCAAGTGTCAGTATTCCCCTGTTTAAATACCTCTGCGCCCGGTCCGCGCATGGGCAGAGCGCTGGAACGCACGCCATGCGTTCCAAGCCTCGCGGCCGGCGCGAGGCACTTCCGGGTTCGGCAATTCCGCGGCTGGAACGCACACCTCGGCAAACAGCAACGCTGGCCGAGGAAGAGCTGAACACAGCCCCTACAAGGACAGCAACTCCCAGAAAGCCCTCAGGGGCAACCCAGGGCGTGCAGGCAAGAAAACACAACTCCCAATAGACTCTCAATAGGGACTCTTTATACCTATCAGTCTAATTAATTAATCTAATTAATTCCTGTCCTGTGACTGCTAAGGGAGGAGCTACCCATAAGTGATGCTGCCATGATTAGCCAGGAATAGTACATTTGCTGCCTGCGGTGCACTTAATATCCGAGAGTCAAATAGAACCGTCAAATACTGTGGTTACATCACACTTTAAAAAATTCCATTTTTTTTGTTGCTAAAAAGTAAATTTGGGACGTGCACTTCATATCTGAGAGTCAAATAGAACCGTCAAATACTTTGGTTTATCAAAGTTTGAAATATTCCAATTTTTTTTTTGGTGCTAAATAGTACATTTGTGGCCTGCGGTGCACTTCATATCTGAGAGTCAAATAGAACTGTCAAATACTGTGGTTACATCGCACTTTGAAAAATTTTAATTTAAACAATCTGTTAGTTTGGTGGGTGAACGCAAAGAATGAGGAGAGCGTCAAATAAGGGACGTGGCCCTGGTCGTGGTGCTGCTGGTGTTGGTGGAGCTCCTGTTGCAGGGAGAGGACATGGTCGATCTGTGCCAGCTACACGCACAAGTTAAACACCTTCCTCAGGTGCGAGTAGGCGACAGAACCTTCAGCGTTATTTGGTAGGCCCGAAATGCCGCTCTACAAATGGTGAGGCCAGAACAAGTACAGGCGATAGTAGATAGTAGAGGCTGACAGTGCCTCCAGTTCCTTCACATTGTCTCCCACCTAGTCCCCTGCTGAAAGCTCATAGTTGGCACCTGCAGCCCATGGCCATCTGTCTTTCACCTCAGCCCCTTGCAAATCAGCCAAGCAGTCTGAGCCACAAGTCATGTAGCAGTCTCTTATGCTTTTTGATGACTCTGCTGGCAGGGTTTCCGTGGACCATCCACCTAGCCCTGCCCCAAAAGTGGAAGAGATTGAGTGCAATGATGCACAGCCACTGATGTGTCAGGATGTGGACATGCGAGGACCACCGCAGCTCATCTCTGATAATGACATAACACAGGTTCCAACTGCTGTGGCTTTCTGCAGTGTGCAGACCGGCATTGAGGGCAGGGTTGAGGAGTGGGTGGAAGATGATGTGGAGGATGATGAGGTCTTAGACCCCAAATAGAATCATGGTGATTTTACTTCCTTTTGCAGCCCTCTAGCCCTTCCCAGGACTTTTTTAGAGCCATTTTAGTGCCCAAAAGTTCGGGTCCCCATTAACTTCAATGGGGTTCGGGTTCGGGGTCAAGTTCGGGTCAAGTTCGAGTACGAACTCGAACTTTTTGCCGAAGTTCGGCCAAACCCTGCAAACCCGAACATCCAGGTGTCCGCTCAACTCTAATTAGCACACACGCTGTTTTATCAACACACAATATCTGACAGACACACGCTCTTACTTATACACATACACTTACTGACACACAGTCATTGACACACATACTGTTTAACCAGCACTCACTTTCACTGACAGACACATATATTCTCACTAACAGACATACACTGATATACATTTACTAACAGACAAACACTCTCAGATACACATACACTGACATGCACACAGTCACTGACAGACACACACTCTCAGATACACATACATTGACATACACACACTCACTCCTTTCCCCAGATTCAGATGCCCCCTTAGAAGTGAGCACATTTAAGTATTGAGGAGTTTTGTGATAGTAACTTCAGCTCATTGAAGAGGTTTGGGTGCAATGTCCCACATCCCTTAACCCTACAGTGGTAATTTTTGCAGTTTCTGAGAAACTGGAGCCTGAGCCAGCGCCCAGAGGCATCGGTGCTGAATTTAGTTAAATGACTGAAGGTTTTTAACTCCTTCAGCACTGTGGAACCTATAGTGTCAGGAAAATGACTTTGTTTTCCTGGTATAATAGAATATCCTTAATTCTAATTTTCATTTGTTATTGAGCAGATATATGAGATGCATTGGGAAAATATACATCAAAGCACGATCACACATTTTTGACACTGCATTTTTTTTATTGTATTTTTATCACATTAATTTTGCATTATATATATTTACAATGCTCTTACAACAGATGATTATAATACACTTTAGCTTATTTAGTACTATTTAATTTGTGCCCCACGTTGGAACTGGTGTTGTATTGGGGTATTGTGAAGTGGTGGTGGGGTTAACAGAATATGGCCATATGTCGGAACTGAATCCCCATATCGGTTTGATGAGATAGGTGATTTTAAGTAGACTTATAAAATGTAAAACTGTACTTCTATAAGTGCGCTACTCCTTAATCTGTATTATGTATAAATTTTGATATCTATGGCAGCAACATTCCTGCAAAATGCATGGTCCGTATGTGCCCCTAATTCCCTTTTTGTCTTTACACACTCACTAACAGACACATACACACACACTTTCAGATACACATACCCTGACATACACACACTGACAGAAACACACGCTCATTGATTTGACACTCACTGATATTGACACACACTCACACATGTATAAATTCTCTCACACTCACAAATTAATTTTATTTATTAAGGGTTGTGTTTTTATAGGCCCATCCAGCTTCCCTACCTTTGGGAGAGCAGGTGTGGGTCCTTGGCATGGGGTCCAGTGAGTCCTCTCCCTAAGGTCTAGTGGGTTTTTTCCTTGCGGTCCAGTGGCTGCTTTGATCTTGCTGTTCCTCACTGCTCACTCGTGCACCGTTTAGTGATGCAAAAGCTGGACTGACATCATATGCCAGCTCCAGACACCAACTCACTAAGCCAGAAACATCAGCTTTCCCTTGTCGCCGTTTTTGTTCTCCCTGCCCCTAGGCATAGTTAATTTGATTGGCACCTGCCGTCCATTTCAGCAGGTACCTGTTCTGTCTTAGTGGATATTCGTCTGCCTCTGGGGGCTCTAAGGTTGCCAGACAGGGAGTCCTGTGACAGTAACTTGTAATCTTAAAACCCGTTTTCCTGACATTATAGTGTCCTAAGGTTGCCCCCACCCTCAGGGTCCCCCTCCCTTGGCGCTAAAGGGGTTAAAACTCCTTCAACAGCTTACCTTAATCCAGCGCCGGGCTCCCTCGGCTCTGGTGACCTCTCCTCCCCCGCCGACGTCAGCTCCCGAGTGGAGCGGAATGCACATGCACGCGCATTCAAACAGTCCATAGGAAAGCATTTCTCAATGCTTTCCTATGGACGTTCTGCACGCAGATGCGCCTCTAGAAGATAGCCACTAGAGGTTGGATTAACCCGGCTATGTAAACATAGCATTTTCTCTGAAACTGCTATGTTTATATGTGAAGGGTAAAAACCTGGGGGACCTGGCACCCAGACCACTGAATTCAGCTGAAGTGGTCTGGGTGACTATAGTGTCCCTTTAACAACCCCTATAGTTCTGCCGTTGGTTGCCAGCATTTGGAAAAAGAACAGGCAAAAGCAGGGTTATTTAGCACATGGTGGGAGGTTATGTGGAGGTTACATTTTATACCAACTTTACACATTCTTAAGCCTAGTATAAAGCTATCTGGAATTTAATAAAATAATTTTTACCATATTGCAGGGTACGTAATTATTTTACCTATGATTTCAGGTTTTTGTTTTTATTGGGAAACATAATTGTATTTCATGTGTAAAGGTAGCTTTGCGAGCAGTATTAAATAGCAAAGCAGATGGTAATGTTGCAATCTGTTTTGTTGCTTGTAGTCTGTTATTATATTGAGCCCCTGGTGTCAGATTAACTGCAGTATGCTGTTTAAATGCAAGCAATATAAGTGGAAACAAAAATTTATATAGAATTTTAAAAGCACCTTTACTGTCTTAACTGTCTTAAATGTTGGAGATTTTGAATATTTGGTGCATATCTACTAATTATTTGCAACACTTCCACATTTTGCTTATTCATTATTATTTTTTGCCAGTGCCGTTATATTCGTAGCTTCAAACTTGATGCCGAATGGACTCTAGTCATTAAAACATATGTGTTCTATGTAGTGACATGCATTACATGTTAATGTATCAAGTAAATTGCTATATCTACATACATTTTCTAGAAATTGGTAGAAGGTCTTTGGGTATGAACATGTTGAAGCAGAGTAAAGTGCCCAAGCTGACAATAGGATGCATTGAATTAAAGGGTGCCTTCCTAGCAACCAAGGTCTTTTGTGAAAAGGTATAAGAAACATACTTTCTAGTGAAGCGAATATAAGCAGGCAACCTTTGTTATGGCATGCAGAAATTATACTGCTCTAATGCCAAAAATCTATTATTTTTTTTCAATAGTTTAAAAAATATTTGTTGCAAAATAGGAAATGTGAATATACCTTTTCATAATATTGGTTCTAAAGATACTTTTGTGTAGATTTATAAATCTGTGACATTTATGTATAAGTAGGACATATTAATGTTTTAAATTGCAGTGTGATTTACAATCTACACAGATGGATTTTATCCTTTTCAAATGACAATGTACAGTTAGTATGCTCAAAATGTTGACTTTGAAATTGGAAGCATTTTTCTCAACACAGTGCCTGTGACAAACTGAGTCTTGTCACATTTCCTTGGAGGGGCCTGTTAGCCAGCCTCCTGCCTTTAGTACGACGGACCATGGAAAAAGGCTCATAAAATACCTTGTTCGTTCCATTTTGCTTTTCTGTTCGGTAGATTGCATTCCCCTCCTATTCTAACATTGTCCCGTTCGACTACCGAACAACCGCACGAACCAGGGACCACCCAGGAGCTTGTTAATACCGATTAACACCTTGGAACGGTTCTCACCACAGTGTTCTAATTGTTCGTCTGGGTAGCAGCAATTAATATGGACAACCACGAGGCGGCGGCCATCTTGTTCGCATGAACGCAGGCAGCGGTGTTTTGGCATGAATCTAATGGAACTAAAATCGGACACAAACTCCTGAACACCACTGGACTTCCATCATTGCCTGCGTTCGGTTCTATACAATTTAGAAGGGCACTGTTCAGTGAAATTGTTCATCTGGATGAGGGTAACAAGCTCCAGGGTAAGAACATTGACTATGTTTGGTAGTTTGTTTGTTTTCCAAACTACCGAACTAGACCGACTGCAAGCCCTGATTCTCTGGAGCTGTTTTGTGCATGGGACCATGAGTGCGGTTGGTCAAAAATAAGACTTCCAGGAAATTCCTGAACCCCTGAACTGATCTGGGTGATTTTTGGATATCTTGGTCACCCCGATCAGGGCTATCAGGGGATGTAACTTTTGCTATAATTACTATACTCCCTTGGATCACAACGATTGCTCTTGTAAGAGCAGCCTGCTTTGCTCTCTGTACTAGGAGAGGTCTATCCACTGGAAGCTGGATTCTGGTCTTAGGTCCAGGGTGGGTGGAGGACAGCGAGATTCCACACAAGCTGCGGCGGTTTTGGGGGTTTACAGTGGTTATGTTGTTCCAGTGCGGTGCTTATGGTGTTCGCAATACTAGGAAGCAGCGATTGACAGAGGTATCCGGTCAGGGTGCCAGGTGGTCTGTCACAGTGCCATTTAAGTGCTGTTCATATGTACACTTTTTCAAGTTCAAGATAGGGTTTCATACTGTAGACTTCACATACCATCATTCTCATCAAGGAAGTTGCAGTCCAGAACATGTGGTGAGTAGTATCTCTTATAAGTTAAGGGTCAGGATAAGGTCAGGCTGGTTAAGTGAGTTAGAATTAGAATACTGTAGGCTAGAGCAGTATTTTACACGCCAGTCTTTCAATCCCATCAGTAGTCCTGGTTCATTATATTGACAAGAACATAATTGAAATGCTTGAATATTGGACTGTTGGTGTTCCTTAAAGACTGGCTAAAAGCCACTGGGCTAGAGGATACTTAAGTTAATATTAGAGGTTCAGCTAAGGTTAGTGGCTATGGGAGTTAGAATTAGATATTAAATATACATCGTACATTACAGGAGTTAGGATTTGGGTTAGTTTTAGGTGTTAGCTTAGACTGTGGGATAGGCATTGGGTTTGGAGATTTTGCGTAGACAAGAGATTATAGGAAACGGGATTACAATTTATTGTTCAGTAAGGTCTTGAAGATGTTATGGTACATCTGTCCATATGGATTGCACCCAAAGGGGACATCACCTAGTAGAGTAATGGCTATTTTCACTCCACAGCACATTACATCGTTGAAAAAAGTGACATGTAAATCTGATGGATTAAATGTTTGCGCAGGTTATACTCTTGTTACACCTCTATAGCAGGTTCTTGTCTCAGCTGTTTTTTCCTTGACATCCCAGCTAGCACAGTGGGCAAAGGTTGCACAGAGAGATAGTATATGGCTCCTAGTGTGGACCCTTATGGTAGAGGCCGTGTTTTACTTTGGGATCAAGCTACAAATTGGTTCCCTTTGTAATGAAACAGGTGGACTAAAATTAGTTTGAAATCTGAATGAGTACATATACACCACATCTATTTTTTCTTTGCTATCATTTTTTTACTAGTAAAGTTTGCTATATGGAGTACCAGGCATAACCCAAGGGGACACTTTACCAGCTTTCCTGAGAGAGAATAATTCCCTGTTCAGGAAAACAACAAAGGTGCTAATTTAAGCACTTGTGGACTATGGCATCCAGCATGTAGTACAATGTAATGCCTCAAACACTGCTAACAGAGTAGATACCTGAAGCTCTGGTATATTATTATTATGATTATTTATACAGCACCAACATACACTGCCAGGGCCGGCGCGTCCATAAGGCGGCACAGGCGGCCGCCTTAGGGCGCCAGAGGAGGGGGGCGCAAAAATCCGGATCTCCTGCCTCTGGCTGGAGACTCGGATTTGTAAACTCACCTCTCTCCCTGCAGCCAGCACACAGCAGGAGCAGGGCAGTGAAGTCAGCCGTCCTCCTCTGATGATGTCAGAAGGGGGCGGGACTTCAACTGCTCCCAGACTCCCCAGCGGTCCTGACTGCAGCTCCAGCCTCCCAGCCGACCACCAGTTGAAAGGTTCTCCCTCCCTGGCCCAAGGTAAGCTTCTGGGAGGGGAAGGGGGTGGGGAAGAAGCATTTTTTTTTTTTAAATCAAAACGTTTTTTTTTCAGCCCCTTTCTACAGCCCCTGCCCCCACTATACTCCCCCTGCCCCCACTATACTCCCCCTGCCCCCACTATACTCCCCCTGCCCCCACTATACTATCCCTGCCCCCACTATACTATCCCTGCCCCCACCATACGGCCCCTGCCCCCACCATACTCCCCCTGCCCCCACCATACTCCCCCTGCCCCCACCATACTCCCCCTGCCCCCACCATACGGCCCCTGCCCCCACCATACTCCCCCTGCCCCCACCATACGGCCCCTGCCCCCACCATACTCCCCCTGCCCCCACCATACTCCCCCTGCCCCCACTATACTATCCCTGCCCCCACCATACAGCCCCTGCCCCCACCATACTCCCCCTGCCCCCACCATACTCCCCCTGCCCCCCACCATACTCCCCCTGCCCCCCACCATACTCCCCCTGCCCCCCACTATACTCCCCCTGCCCCCACTATACGGCCCCTGCCCCCACCATACTCCCCTGCCACCTCTATAGCCCCTGCCCCCACCATACTACCCCTGCCACCTCTATGGCCCCTGCCCCCTCCAAACTGCCCCACCATACTACCCCTGCCCCCTTTACAGCCCCTCTATAGCCCCTGCCCCACCATAGTGCCCCTGCCCCATTTGCCCCTCTACAGCACTTCTATTTCCCTCTATAGCCCCTGCCCCACCCCACCATAGTGCCCCCTTTACAGCCCCTGCCCCCACTATAGTCCCCCTGCCCCCACCATACTCCCCCTGCCACCTCTATAGCCCCTGCCCCCACCATACTACCCCTGCCACCTCTATAGCCCCTGCCCCCACCATACTGCCCCTGCCCCCTCTACAGCCCCTGCCCCTCCAAACTTCCCCACCATACTACCCCTGCCACCTTTACAGCCCCTCTTTAGCCCCTGCCCCACCATACTGCCCCCTTTACAGCCCCTCTATAGCCCCCACCCCTCTATGTCCCTCTATAGCCCCTGCCCCACCATACTGCCCCTGCCCCCGCCCCCTCTACAGCCCCTCTATGCCCCTGCCCCATCTATAGCCCCTGCCCCACCATACTACCCCTGCCCCCTCTATAGCCCCTGCCCCCACCATACTACCCCTGCCCCCACCATACTGCCCCTGTCCCCTCTACAGCCCCTGCCCCTCCAAACTTCACCACCATACTACCCCTGCCCCCTTTACAGCCCCTCTTTAGCCCCTGCCCCACCATACTGCCCCCTTTACAGCCCCTCTATAGCCCCCACCCTATATGTCCCTCTATAGCCCCTGCCCCACCATACTGCCCCGCCCCCTCTACAGCCCCTCTTTAGCCCCTGCCCCACCATACTGCCCCCTTTACAGCCCCCACCCTCTATGTCCCTCTATAGCCCCTGCCCCACCATACTGCCCCGCCCCCTCTACAGCCCCTCTATGCCCCTGCCCCACTATACTGCCCCTGACCCCTCTATAGCCCCTGCCCCACCATGCTACCCCTGCCCCTTAACAGCCCCTCTATAGCCCCTGCCCCACCATACTACCCCTGCCCCTTAACAGCCCCTCTATAGCCTCTGTCCCCACTCTACTGCCCCATGTGCCCCTCTCCAGCACTTCTATTTCCCTCTATAGACCCTGCCCCACCATACTGCCCATGTCCCCTCTACGTCCCTCTATAGCCCCTGCCCCATGTGCCCCTCTACAGCACCTCTATAGCCCCTGCCCACACCATACTGACCCTGTCCTCTACTGCCCCCTGTGCCACTCTATAGCACCTCTATTTCCCTCCATAACTCCTGCCCCACCATACTGCCCCTCTACAGCTCCTCTATTTCCCTCTACAGCCCCTCTTTCCCTCTAAAGCCTCTGCCCCACCATACTGCCCATGTGCCCCCTATACAGCCCATGCCCCCCTCTACAGCCCCTGTCCCCACTATACTGCCCATGCCCCCCTCTATTGCTTTTGTGCCCCCCTCTTTATCCCGTGTGCCTCCTCTATTTCCCTCTACAGCCCCTGCCTCTGCCCCCCTTTCACACGCCTCTACTGCCCCTGTCTCCCCCTCTACTTCCTCTACCCGCCTCAACAGCCCCTGTCCCCCCCTCTACTTCCCATTTACCCCCTACCATACTGTCCCTGTGACACCACTTTATTGCCTCAGTGTCCCTCGTTACAGCCTGTGCCCACACCATACTGCCCGTGTCCCCCTCTACTGCCCCTGTTTCCCACCATACTGCCCGTTTCCAACCACATTGCCCCTTTGCTCCTTTGCTCCCACCACAGCCCCTATACTCCCTTCTACAGCCTCTAACTCCCTTACTTCACATCCCTTCCACTCCCTTTTACACCCCATAACTCCAGTACAGCGCCTATTCCCTTACTACAGTCCTTACCCCCACTACAGCCCCTCTCCCCCAATTGCTGCCCATATCCCCCACACTACAGCCCCTGTTCCCACTTGCAGCCATCAACCTACTTCAGTCCCTAACCCCCTACTACAGCCCCAATTCCCCACTACATTTCCTAAACCCCCAATTACAGCCCCTAACTCTCAACTACAGCCCCTGTCCCCCTACTACAGCCCCTAACTCCTCAATTAGAGCCCCTATTACCCCACTGAAACTCACTACCCCCCCCCCAAGATTAGGTTCTGGATCTGCCCCTGCTCTGTATACCTGTCTGCATGTCTCTGTATGACTATGTCTGTCTGTGTATGTCTGTGTCTGTATGTCTCTATGACTGTGTCCGTGTGTTTCTGAATGTCACTGTATGCCTGTGTCTGTATGTCTCGGTATGACCGTATCCATATGTCTCTGTATGCCTTGTTCTGTATATCTTTGTGTGACTGTCTGTGTATATATGTCCCTGCATGCCTGTGTAAGTATGTATCTGCATAAATGTGTCTTTATTTATCTATATGCCAGTGTCTGCATGTCTCTGTGTGTGTGTCTGTATGACTGTATGTCTGTGTACCTGTATGTGTTGATTGTATGACTGTTTGCCTGTATGGCTGTGTTTGTTTGATTGTGTGCCTGCATATTTCTGTGACTATGTGCCTGTATGTGTGTGTAGCTATATATCTATGTCTATATGGCTTGGGAGGGAAAAGTTACACAAAGGAGCCTGAGGGGAAGAGGGACACACAAAAAACAGGCTGAGGGGAGAGACCCACAGAAAAGGGCTGTGGGAAAGAAAGACACACAAAGGGGCTGGGGGGGAAAGGAGATACACATGGGGGTTGTAAGAGACATACAAGGGGGTGTAAGACACACTAAAGGGGGGTACAATACACTACATGGGGATTTCAAAAGGCTGGATATGAGACACCGCTAAAGATACATCTTATTCGTGTGTGTGTGGGGGGGGGGGGGGGGGCGGCAAAATTCATCTTCGCCTGTGTAGCAAAAAATCCTTGCACCGGCCCTGTACACTGCACAACATACACTGCAATGCATTACAATTAAATAAAGGGAAAAGAAGGTCCTCATCATATGAGTTTACCATCTATGAGGATTTGAGGTAGAAATATATAAATATTGTTCAATGTTGGGCCAAGGAACATTTTCTGGTAGGTGGCCTTGACCATGGATTCAAACCTTTTTTCCCACTTGTATGGCAGTGATATTACCAATGCTCTAACCCTAGAATCTGACCCTAGACTCTTATCTACAAACTGTTTCAATATGTAGACTAAACAGACCAACTACAGATAATTCTCAAAAATCATGAGAGGGAGGCTGCAGAGAGCCAGACTTCAAGACAATACAAACTAAAATTATCTTTGTTGGAGAGGTCATTTTCAAACTTTGGATAAAGATGAAGATGTGGGTGTGTTCATATGCAGCTTTGAAAAGACTGCAGACAGTAGCAGTTGCAAAGATCTTTGGGCACAGTATGTCACTTCGGGTGTAAGATTTCATGTATTGGAAGCATTTACAGAACTACCAATAGAAACTGATAAGGTATACAATGCAATTAAGGCTGCACTGTAGAAGCAGCCTACCTCACCCCTGATGGTGACAGGAAAAAATGTTGGACCTTACAGAAACATTCCACAGAGAGTCACACTGTAGCTGTGGAACACCTGACAACAGTATTTTGACTGAGAAGGATAGAAAAGGATAGAGATTAAGAAATGGATAGAGATTAAAACCATGAAAAACTCAGAGGATCATTTTTTCAGCTGTGCCAAGCAGAGGTAGGGGAATGGCATCTGCACCAGGAGCCCAAAACAGAATTTGAAGCTGTGAGCTGTAAGATCTCTACACAGCAGAGTACTAGTGGACAGGAGTAGAGGTTTTACTACGGGAGCATCCAGATGAAAGACTGTACCCTTCGCCAAGCCTACCACATCATCCACTTTTTCAGCGTATTTCTCAGGGAGAGGGGACCTTGTGCATAAGGATACCCACAGGTGTTTTGTCTGCAACAAAGTAGCGCACATTAGTTATGCTTGTACAGAGAAAAGGAAGTCAGCTCCATCAGCTGGAGAGGGACACCCATCATTATCTTCTGTGTTGATTTTGACCAGATCAGAGGATAGCCACAATGTTACCATGCAACCTGTCACTGTGGGAACTAAGGCAACTTTGGGGCTTAGGAACCCTGAGACTCTTGTGTGTCCAAAACTAGTGTGCTCCGAGGACTTTCTCCCTTGTAGAACTTTAACAGTAAAATTATTCAGGGGGATATTGGGGTATCTGATAACATTCCAACCAATGTGTTACTGCTGATTTAGGTAGTTTGCTATCATAGTGTGTACCTGAAAATAAGACATGTGACCAACCCCCCAGGCACCGTACTGTGGAAAGGACAGTATGTAAAAGTGTGTCAGGGCAACTGATATACCAGTCAGTGCCAGAACCAGAGTTGTCTAAGGTAATATATGAAAGTTTGCATGGGCAACCTTGCTAGGTGTGACAACCTGCCAATTAGTTTGCTTGGAGAGGAACTCCACTGTATGGAAACTGTGACGAGACCAATCTCGCCACATTGCATTGGAGGAGCCTGGTTGCCCGCCTGTTGCCTCTGGATTATGGCCCCATGGTAAACCTTGTATGGAGTTTTGCCTCTGTCCTTGGAGATAATTGGATTACTTCCCAATTATCTCCAGGATAGAGGGGAGGGATTGTAATGTACTGTGGGAGTGCTTTGACCCTGTATGCCTGTGATTGGTCATTTTACCATTTGTGTCCCAGTATTCCATCTGGTCCCCTAGGGGAGTGTCCACCAGGTGGAAGACCTGCATAAATACCGGGCAGGTAGCCCACATTAAACCAGACCACTGCTTAACCCCTAACACGGAGCCTTGTCTCGTTCTTGGGGGGATTTACTGTATGCTGTTAAGGACTGATTGTTAGGAGTGTAAGCCACTTGGGTTCTTTTACTATTCGTCTGCTAGCAGCTATTCATGAGGTTCCAGTTCGGGAGTTTGGAGTGCTAGTTTGTATGCAGTTCGGGAGTTTGGAGCATTCCCTTGTATTCAGTTCGGGAGTTTGGTGTTCTGCAGTAGCTGTGCCTGTGTCTCTGAAAGGGGAAGATCGACTAAACGGTGGTTTAACCCTTTTATGCACGGGGTGCCTTACAGAAACCCCTTGCAAACACGACTCTCCCAGGTGCCTGAGAGTGATATGGGAGATCTATAAAGTCATGGGTGCCTTTTTTTACAGAAGAAACAATAAAGCCAGAGAGGACAGGAAGTGGAGGCAGTCCAATGGTCAGAGCTGGCAGCAAGGAGGGAAGACAAGAGTCAAGCCGAAAGTCAGAAACCAGGAAATCCACAAACTGGGAGCTGGAAGCCATAGGTCCAAAGTCAGACACAAGAAATCTGGTCAGGGTTAGAGACAAGGGCCAAGAAGTTTTACCAGCAATCAGGAACCATGATACCAGAATCAGAAACCAGGAACACAGATCAGGAACTTGGACCCATGAACATGACTCAGGAACAGCAACCAGAGTCAGCAACATGGATCAGAAACCAGAAACAAAGCTCAGGAGTCTGCAGCAAGAACCAGAACAACCAAGCACTGACCAAGTGCAATGCATGGCTATTTATAGGCAGAGGGGGTCATGTGACTAACCTTCACCCTCTGCAGGCGGATCCTGAGTGAATATAAAGCAGGGGAAGGAACTGGGCACCATCTTGGCAATTCCTCAGTCCCTCCGCTATCTCCCCAAGCTTTCCTCCCAATGACAGTCCCCAAACCTCTCTACACACTGCACTGGAGTCCACATCGTTTCTGCTATCTCACCACAGCAACGACGCCCAATATGTAGGGCAACAGTCAGGAGCCATGGGAGAATTGATGAGAATGTGGCAGGACAGAGCCCTGGGTTGGTAATTTGGTGGGTACTGTGACACTGGGAAGAATGAGTCAATGCTTGAACCAGGAGTGTTTCAGGTGCAGTGTGTAAATATTAGCAGACAGCATGGCTGGGGTAAAGGGCAGAGGGTAAGTGAGTGTCCTTCAGTGTGAGAAACAGCCAGTTTCCAGGGTTCTGAATGTGTGCAGCCTAGGTGTGAAAGAGAGAGAGAGACTTATGTTTCAAATGCAGCAGTGGTAACTGGGCAGCAGTGGTAACTGAACTGCAATTTGCACAGAGTAAGGAACAAGGACTGACTCGGCTTGCAGAGAGTATGTTTGCAGTGGAGCACACTGATGGGGAAGTCAGGAAGCCTCACACCTTGTTACACTCTCCCCTCCAGTAACTCTGGAAGAAGGAGTCTGTTTCAGAGCACCTTATTAACTCTGAAATCTAGACGCAGAGTCCAGAATTCCACATTAGTGCACATTAGTGTTGCAGAACCATGCTAGGCAACCTCCTATTATTATTATTATTGTTATTATTATTACCATTTATATAGCGCCAACAGATTCCGCAGCGCTTTACAATATTATGAGAGGGGGGATTTAACTATAAATTGGACAATTACAAGGCAACTTACAGAAACGATAAGTTCAAGTTGAATATGAACCTTGATAGGGATGTATACTGGGATAAAAGGAGGGAAATTATTCCCATTGAAGTACAAGATCCATGAGTGAAGGAAAGGCAGATTGTGATGCCCAGGATTTACAGGGACCAATTACTGAGGTAGCTCATGATATCTCCATATATCTGAGGACTAAGTCTCACTTGTCACATAATTTCTATTGGCCTAGTATGGGGACTTATGTGGAAAATGACTACTGTTCCTGCCTGAATGTCAGGAGGTGCGAAAGCCTGGGGCGGTGGGTAAGACTTTATTTATATTCGAGAGGATAGCTGTTGATATTATCGGCCTGAGAAGGTGGCCAATGCTCTGTTAGGTATATTTTCAAATGTGGAATTTCCCAGTAAAATGCTGACTGGGCTTCCAGTTCACATATGATCGGATTAAGAGTCTATGTCAAAAGGTGCAGGAACATTTCTCAATACATGCCACTGGGAAACAAATATAAAAGAAGCAAATTAAAACCAATGTGGTTTAGTACAAGGGTCAGCTAAATGATAAAAGATAAGAAAAGGGCATTTAAAACATTTAAATCAGAGGGTTGATTGCATTCTATAACTAATTTAAACATGACAATAGGGATTGCAAAAGAGCAAAACTTGAAAATGAAAAGCTTGTATCCAAAGAGAGCAAAATGAACCCCAAAAATGATTTAAGTATGTTAATGCCAAAAAGGTTAAGAGTCAAAATAGTTAAACTGTTTGCTAAATCTAACACAGGCTTTCCCAAACGCCAGCCCTCCAGATGTTGCTGAACTACAACTCCCATGATTCTCAGCCTATCTATTTCATTCATAGAATCATGGGAGTTGTAGTTCAACAACATCTGGAAGGCCGGAGTTTGAGGAACCTGATCTAACAATTTCAACAAATCTATACCACATCTTGCAATTTTGGAGGATATTTAACCTGTAGACTCTCCTGTTATAAAAGAAGGAAGTCCCATGGAAGGAAAAACTTTCTGACTCTCAAAGTGGATGTAACTTAGAATATGGTTATGGGACTGAACAATTCTCCTCTAGCATAAACTTATGCAAAGCCCTAGAGAGTTGTTTATTAAGTGTCTTACTTGGAATCTCCTGACCATATATAAAGAATTCCTTGGAATTATTCAGCCTAACAAAAGCAACCAGCATGCATCTAGTGACAGGGTCATTCATAGTTGTGGAAGGGATTGCTTGTGCATAAAATAATAATATTTTTTGTTAGATAAATGGTTTATTTCTTGAACTGCCTCTCTTAGGACAGTAAAATACATTAACACATTGTTTGGCAGGATAAATACACATAATAAAATTCCACCTAATGTACGTAATCTATGTCGTACATGCATCATAGTTCTGTTTGTGTTAAATTGCTTAGTGTGATGATTTCAGGTCTTGGGAAATGTTAAATATACAGCAGAAAATAACAAAAGAAAGCTTGATATATAAAAAAACAAAAAACAATGTGTGTGTATTTTCTACTTAGGTCTAAATCAAGTTATCAGCTGGACATTGAGACTCCATATACAAGAATGCTGATCCTTAGTCAATCAAATTGTGTCTCAATCATTTCATTTTAATAACTCCTCTGGAGACCGATAACATTCCATATTGTGGAATATTCAGCAGTTTTATTGATGGTGTATGTAATTGTTTCATTTTTCCCTCACTGTCTGCATCATACTAGACTTTTAATCAGTGTGAACTCAAGTTTAATGAAGTAAAGTCCACTTTATATAGTTCACAATGAGCTAAAAATAATTGGTCTGAGACTCCCCTGCACACAGCATTATGCCTTTGGCATTTTCCTGAAAACTGCACTTAATTGCTTTGCTGATGTTGTTAAGTGGTCCAGAGGGGCTGAAGAAGCAGAGCTACCCGCAAATACAGAGAAAGAGGTCCATGTAAACATACACATCTGTAAGCAAGACAGTGTGTATTTTTCGTAAAGTCTATCCATTATTACTCTACAAAAAGAAAATCTGGATTTACTTTTCCTCAGGAGATAAAATTGCTTAGTGTCATATTCACATGATAATTATAAATGCTGCAAACTAACAAATGTTAGTCAATTGCTTTCAGCTGGCTTAAAGAAAAAATAAATATTGATAAAGAGTAAGTATTAAAGTATTAATTGTCCAGAATATATGAATCTGTTTTGTATCGTATAAATACATCTGAGCCGGACCTTCAACTCTTATATACCCTTCTTACAGAATATTAGCCTCTGTTTGCATGAGAGAATGGGACATCTTTTTTTTTAATTTATAAAAAAAAATACGGAAAATTTTATCATACTTACCGTAATTTTCTTTTCCTGGCTATTATTCATGGCAGCATCACTTATGGGTAGCTCCGCCCCAATCAGGAACAGGACAGGACAAAATCAATTAATCAGACCAGGCTGGGTATAAAAGGTCCCTCCTCCTTCTATCCCACAGTCTAGTCCCAAAGCTAATAACAAAAACAAGGGGGGGTTGGCTGATGCTGCCATGAATAATAGCCAGGAAAAGAAAATTACGGTAAGTATGATAAAATTTTCCGTATTCCTGGCTAATCATGGCAGCATCACTTATGGGTAATACCCAAGCTTCACCATAGGGTGGGAGAAAACAAAACAAACACATCCAACCAGATGATGCTGAAATAAGTTTAATTTAGATAGATTCAACAGAGGACAGAACACCTCTACCAAAGGACGTAGAGGAAGAAGCCAAATCCAGTTTATAGTGTTTGATGAACGTGAGAGGAGAAGACCACGTAGCTGCCTTACAGATGTCGTCAGATGGAACCTCTGCCCAGTTAGCCCATGACGTTGCTAATGCCCTCGTAGAGTGTGATTTTATCCTACTAGGAGGAACCAGGTCTTTCAACTGATAAGCCTTCACTATGGTATTGGAAATCCAACGTCTCAAGGTGGAAGTAGAGGCTGCCTCCCCTCTCCTGGGGCCAATTGGAAGAACAAACAACTGTTGAGACTTCCGAAAGTTAGCAGAAACCTCTATGTACTTAAGAAGGCACTGCCTGACATCCAATTCATGAAGTTTCACTTCTTCTGGAGTAGAAGGGGATGGATAAAAGGACGGAATAACAATTTCCTGTAGGATGTGGAAATTCGAGACAACTTTAGGCAGAAACTCTAGTTTGGGTCTCAAGATCACCCTGTCGTGGAACACTTGAAAGTGATTTTCACCGCAGGATAAAGCATGAATTTCAGACATGCGCTTTGCAGTAGTAACAGCCACCAAAAATAATGTCTTATAGGTAAGCAAGACAATGCCCAGCTCATCCAAAGGAGCGAAGGGGTTTTCAGACAACGCCTCCAGTACCATAGGTAAATTCCACGGAGGGGAGTAGTTCCTATTAGGTGGCCTTATACGGATTGTAGCTTTGAAGAATCTAGAAATCAAAGGATCCGATGCCCAAGATTTGTTGCAGAGAGCAGATAAAGCCGAAGCTTGGACTTTTAGAGTGCTCAGACTCAGCCCCTTCTCCAGACCTGTATGAAGGAAATGTAGCACGTTGATGTTAGATGGCTGAAGAAAATTCACATTATTAACATGAGACCAGGAACGAAAAACTTCCCATATCTTATGGTAGCAGGAAGAAGTAGACACCTTTCTGGATTTAAGGAGAGTAGACACCACAGCTTCAGAGATCCCTTGAGCTAGAAGTCTCTCCTTTTCAAGAGCCATGCCCCCAATTTCAGCTGGCTGGGGTTGGGATGAACAGCTGGTCCCTGAGTCAAGATGTCCGGTCTGAGAGGAAGAGGCCAAGGAGGTTCCAGTCTCATCTTGTTTAGCAAGGGAAACCAAGGCCTGCGTGGCCAGATTGGAATGATGGCAATGACGTTGAGGCCTTCCTTCCATATTTTCCTCAGCAGTCGGTAGATCATTGGTAGGGGAGGGAACGCATACCCCAGATCGAAATCCCACGGAAGAGACAGGGCATCCTGTCCTTCTGCTCGATGATCCGCATGAAGGGAGTAAAACCTCTTCACTTGAGAATTGTGGTATGAAGCCATCAGGTCGATCTGGGGTACACCCCACCTCAGGGAGATAAAGTGAAACAATTCCGGGTGCAGTTTCCATTCTCCTTGGAGAATCCTGGTTCTGCTGAGGTAATCCGCCAGAAAATTTTCTGGTCCTGGGAGATAAACTGCTTTTAGGCCTTGTAGATGCCGTTGCGCGAACCTCATTATCGGGGACAATTCCATCAGCAGAGCATAGCTTCGAGTGCCTCCCTGATGATTTATGTAGGACGCCACTGCTCTGTTGTCTGTATGTATCCTCACCCAGGCCTCTCTTATTAAAAGACGGAACCCCATTAACGCCTTGAGAACCGCTCTCATTTCTCTCAAATTTGAATGGAGTTTTGCCTCCTTCCATGACCAAGCTCCTTGAATCCAAGAGTCGTTCAAGTGAGCTCCCCATCCCAGGAGGCTGGCATCTGTTGTTATGGTCATCCAAACTGGTTCTTCCAGTGGAAACCCACGAAGAAGGTTTTCTTCTTTTGTCCACCAACATAGCTCTCTCGAAATCCTCGGGAGTGAATGAATCTTTTGATCCCAATTTCCGGAGTTTGCCTTGAACTGTAAGTGAAAATGCTTCTGAATGGGTCGCATCCTCCACTGGGCCCATTTCACTAGGCCTATTGTGGAAGTAAGAGACCCTAACAGGCTCATGAACTCTCTTGCCGTGACAAATGACTGTCGACGCAGACCTCTGATCTTCTTCACTATACGTTCTATCCTGTCAGTAGACAGAGAGACTAGGCCATGCACCGAATCTATATTTGCTCCCAGGAAAATCATTTTCTGAGAAGGCACCAAGGAACTCTTTTTGGGGTTTATCAGCCAACCATGATCTTGAAGGCATTTGATGGTTATCGCCGTGTGGACATCTACTATCTGACTGGACGGACCTACAATCAGAAAATCGCCCAGATAATGAAAAAGTTCGATGTTCTGTGTCCTTATAAAGGCCACCAGAGAAACCAGAATTTTCGTGAATGTTCTGGGCGCTAGACTTAGGCCGAAAGGAAGTCCCTTGAACTTGTAATGATACCCCGAAATCCAAAACCTCAGAAACCGGCGATGACTGATATGGATAGGAATCTGATAGTAGGCGTCCTTGAGATCGATGGAAGTCATCCAGTCCCCTGTCTTTATATTGGGCAGGATTGTGGTAATGGACTCCATCTTGAACGTTCTCGGTACCAAAAATTTATTCAGAACTTTTAGGTCCAGAATTAGACGCCATTTCCCCAGAGGTTTTGGGGCCAAAAATATTGTAGAGTAATGGCCTCTGTAACGTTCTTTGTAAGGTACTTCCTCTATGACCTGAGTCCGAAGAAGTTGAGAGATGATATCGTTCAGAGCAGCTTCTTTTCTTCCTTTTGCCACTCTTGAACAGACAAAGGAGGTTCGAAAGGGGAATTCTTTGAATTCTATCTTGTATCCTTCCATGAGGATAGAAAGAACCCAGGAATCTTGAATACTTCTGGCCCAAACCGGATAAAAGAAGCGAAGTCTGCCTCCTATAACATCTGGCCGGACCAACAAACGTTCAGAAGCTTTTATTAGCTGGTCTAGATCCTCTTCCTCTAACCGGTTTTGATGAAGAGGACTGATTGTTTCTCCAGTTAGAATTCCTGGAATATTCTCTTCCGGGCCTGTATGCTCTGACATCTCGAAAGGATCGGTCTCTGAATTTTTTATCCTTCCAGTAGGGAGCACTAAATTTTCTCTTCCCTTGGGGAAGAAATGCCTTTCTCCCATCTGCTGCTTTGTGGATAGCATCTTCCAAGACTTTTCCAAATAGTAGTTCACCTTGAAAAGGGAGCGCACATAGAGAGGCCTTAGAAGCGTAATCTGCACCCCAAGAGTGAAGCCATAACGCTCTCCTAGAGGCTACAGACAGCGCCATACTTTTAGCTACCATTTTTGTAAGATCCAGGGAAGCTTCAGAGCAGAATTCCGTGGCCAGCTTTAAATCTTTAAGGCCCTCCATGAGGTGTTCTCTACGGACTCCCCTGGTAATATCCTCTTCTAGATTATCCACCCAAATCTTAAGAGCTCTGGACAAGGTGGTAAGGGCAATGGCTGGATGTAATGCCGACCCCAAGGCCAGGTATGCTTTAATCAGGTCAGCGTCCAATCGCTTTTCCATTGGCTCCCTCAAATATGCCATAGAATCAATGGGAAGGGTCGTTCTTTTCGCCATGTGAATTACTGCTGCATCGATTTTCGGAACTGAACTCCATGATTTGCAGTCCTCAGGTGCATATGGGTATAATCTAGGAATCTTACTCTTTAAAGATACCTTCCTTTCCGGTCTATTCCATTCTTCCTCTATGACCTCCTTGATGGCCGAATGAACTGGAAAAGTGGGTCTGTTAGGCTTCAGATCTTCAAAATATCTGTCAGACTCCTTCTTTTCCCTGCTTTCTTCAGGAATTCTCAACGTGTCTCTAATAAGAAAAAACAGTTTATCTACAGACCTGGAATCCAGTGATTTTGAGTCACACTCGTCCCCTTCTTCCTCTGAATAGTCTTCCATGATATCAGATTCCTCTTCCGATTCCATACCGAACAGAGAAGAGGGGGAATCGGATGAAAACACAACCCCTGCCAGCCGAGGATGCTGCAGAGGCAGAAGATTCAAGCAGGATGAAGCCAGAAAGAAAGATTTTGCTGGAGAAGATATTTTAAAGCAGCTAACCAGCAAGGAAAGCAGAAAATTTTACCAGTAAGTAAGACTTACCCTAGCTTCTCCAAAACTCTGTCCTCAGATCAGGGGGGTTATTTGATGCCATAAGGGGAATTTTTAAGGCAACAGCCGACCCCACATCATAAATTAGTAAAATAATTTCTCCCAATATAGTACAGATACTAATCTGTACTAAAACTCAGTTAGTCCTGCCCGTGCAGGCTGTTTACTGAGTTCTTCAGATGAAGAGAGGCTGAACTTCATCTGGAGGCCCATGGTACACATGGGAAGGTGGCCCAAAATAAAATATCCTGTGTGTCCTGAAAGGACAGGAAAAAAGACTGTGGGATAGAAGGAGGAGGGACCTTTTATACCCAGCCTGGTCTGATTAATTGATTTTGTCCTGTCCTGTTCCTGATTGGGGCGGAGCTACCCATAAGTGATGCTGCCATGATTAGCCAGGAAAAGGTGTTTGCCTTCAATAACTTTATTGCTTGAGGTACTCACTGATGTAGGTAAGAATCTTCTTTACACGCATTAACAATTATTTAAGCTACAACACAATGATATGATTTTTTTTTTTAAAAAAGAAGAAACTTAAGGTTAGAGACATATGTCACCATTTAATTTCTAGCGTTTTGTATTCAGCAAGCCACAGCTGTTATAAGCCTACAAACATGAAAGTGCTTTATATGCAAAAATCTAAAAAGCTCTGTGGAGCAAGATTTAAAACACATCTACAGAGATAATGTTGAGGTCATGTGATCAGGTCAAAATTTTGTGTACAGGGACACATAACCATGCAATTTGAGGAACCCGACTGAAACACAGTTTTGTAGGAGATCGAGACTGGGCTACTTTAACAAGTATACAAACATATACTGATATTGTTTTACTTTCTGGTTTTGTATAACCAGTAGGATATTATTTATTTTTATGTTTTTATCCCAGATGAAGTCTTACAATGAAACATTCAGGTTGGGTGCAACCAAAAAGGGAACTTGGATTTAAACTAATCACTGCTGTAGGATGGAGATCCTGCATGACTTCTATATGTGAGGTGCCCATTTGATGATTTGGTATTTATTTTAATTTACTATACAGCTTGTGCTATATTTAATCCCTACCTCCTATGGGGTCAAGCCTTGGAGGAATTTCTGCTGGCGTACTTCAGCAGTATTTTAAGGGTGTTACAATATATGTCTTTTTATTTATTTATTTATTTTGAATATGTATCTAGGTTTCCCTTACTGTCTTTGTAACATACTGGGTTATAATAATCACCTTAGAATATTATAATTTGCATTAATGCTGTACACATTTTATAAGGCTTTTCACCAAAAAAAATGGATATTGTTTCTGTGAAAATACCCACATACTCATATTTCTGTGAATGCAATTCTCATATTTCTAAAGCAAATTTGGTCAGAATTCAGCAAACCCTACTAAACTCATACCAGTCGGCCAAAATGAATTCAATGCCTGATTTAAAAGCAGAGTTATGTTTTATTAACCAATGAAAACCTAATACAATAGGACCAGAAGGAAAGGACGGAGAGGATATTACTTAAAATAATATGCTTTCAGTATGTAAAACATCCACAGACATGTAAATAGGCTTAGTTTTGTGGGTAATGTGAGAACTAAATAGTTGTCTACCATCTATGGCCTCAATGGGCATGGGTGTGACTTTTTGAATAGGTGGAACAGCAGAATCACAGATGAGTAAATAGTGGTCTACCATCAATTACCTCAAAGGCCAAGGGTGGGACAGCAGAATCACAGACAAAGGTGGTATCAATGAAGTTTTCTGCTGCTCCACAATTAATCAAGGCTTTAAACTCTTGTTGACTCTCTTTGTTCTTAAGACTT
This sequence comes from Pelobates fuscus, assembly GCF_036172605.1. NCBI lineage: Eukaryota > Metazoa > Chordata > Amphibia > Anura > Pelobatidae > Pelobates > Pelobates fuscus. The sequence goes on from NC_086328.1 coordinate 47,394,191, forward strand.
ACAGATATTTTTAATCTCGTTGATGCTGGAGTTGATGCTGGAACGGGGGACAATGTCATCATACCCAAGGTTGGCCCCCTGATAGACTGTAGCTTTGAGAGTTTTCCAGATGGCTAGGGGACCTTTTTGTCCGCAGTAGAGACATAGTCCCTCTGCTTCAGATAACTTTGTCATACTCAATTGCATCGGTTCACTAGTAGGTAAAGCCAATACTTCAGAAACAGGTGATTTTAAGGCAGGATGTAATATTCTTCTCAGCCCATCTCGATGTGTATTATATTGTCTCTCTGATCCGATTGTCAATAGGAATACAAAAATGTACTAAGTAATTCAAACCCATAGATAGCTCAATTTCATCAAGAAAATCTGTCTGCTAATCCCTCCTGAAAGGATGTCACTAATGAACTACTAGTCCACACCATGCTCAGATGATAAAGTTCTAAATTCTATAGCGTATTTAGCCATGGTACCAGAACCCTGTCTAAACCTCATATTAACCCCTTAAGGACACATGACGTGTGACATATCATGATTCCCTTTTATTCCAGAAGTTTGGTCCTTAAGGGGTTAAAGGTCCTTTTAAAAGTGGTAAAGACATGAATTTTAGTTATGTACAGGGGGTAAATTGGATTCCCAAAGGTGATTAGCTCAAGCGTGAGCCATATCTGCTCTTAAGTGATTTATCAGAAAGTCTATCTTAGCCCTATCTGTAGGAATATAATGAGGGTTCATCTAAAAAAAGTATGCTCCTTTAGTTTAAAAAAAAAAAACATAGCAATTTAGAGGATCTCCACTGGAGTGGTCATGTAAACAGGAGGGGAAGAATGACTGGCCTCGGAGACAGAAGAAGTAACAAATGACACACCGGATTGTGTCTCAGGTTGCAAATTATCAGTACAGGACAAATTAGCTCTGTGAACTGCCTTTTGTTAAAAAAAGGTCTGTAGGGTCCATAATGGCCCTATTGTAATATCACTATATATGCTATGGACACCAAAGACACAGACCCTAATCTATAATTGAGAGTACTATAATCCATATTACTGGACCTTAGAGTGGCCGGGCTTAATCTAAGGAGGGTCAGAGAGATAGCCAAGGTCAAGGGTAGGAAAAGTAGAGTAAACATTAGACAATACAATATTTAGGGATACAAAGAACAGAACAAATGTTAATCAAGCCAAGGTAAGGAACAGGAAATCAGAAAATATTACAAACACAATGTTGGGCTAAACAAGAATTACAACAAGGCATTTGGGACAAGAAAGCCTAGGATTTAAAAACTAGTGGTTATATTAGGATTGGGCCACGTCATAGGGGAGTGCCAAAAGACGCAAGACCAGCCATTCACCAATTTTGCTTCATTTGCGATTTCATTCACAGATGCCATGCAGAAATAAGCGTGAGTCCATATAAAGAGAAGCTCACAAGCAGCTTACAGTATCTTAATTATTATCCTAACAGCAAGAAGGAGCCCAGAAAACAGTAAGTATTATTATTATTATTTATATGGCGCCATCAGATTCTGTAGCGCTGTACAATGGGTGGACTAACAGACATGTAATCGTAACCAGACAGCTGGACGTACAGGAACAGAGAAGTATGACAGCCATGTTATCCATAGGCGGCTCTCTAATTAGGCGATTTAGGCGGCCGCCTAAGGCCTCGCGCTGATGGGGGCCTCGCGGCCGCCTAAATCGCCTTAGGGCAGTGTGACAGGTCGGGTCCTCGGTCAGAGACCGAGGACCCGACACAGGAGGGGGCCCGGCGGCTTGCTCTTAATGCCGCCGGGTGCGAGGCCCCTCCTATGCCTGCCGGGAGAGAGCCAGCCTGTCTGCAGCTCCGCCGAGTGCAGAGCTGCAGACTGAGTGGGTCTCGCGATCTCACCCAATCAGAGCGTTGCCGCGGGTTACCACGGCAACGCTCTGACTGACTGAGATCGCGAGACTAAACTCACCACGTGGTCTGCAGCTCTGCACCCGGCGGAGCTGCAGACTGTAAAGGGAGCCCACTGGACCACCAGGGAAACAGCCTGGCCGCCCACCGGACCACCAGGGAAACATAAGGTATTTATGCCACCCCACCACCCTCTGCCCCAGCCAACCCACCACCCTCTGCCCCAGCCACCCCACCACCCACAGCCACCCCACCACCCTCTGCCCCAGCCACCACACCACCCCCAGCCACCACACCACCCCCAGCCACCACACCAGCCACCCCACCACCCTCTGCCCCAGCCACCACACCACCCACAGCCACCCCTCTGCCCCAGCCACCCCACCACCCTCTGCCCCACCCACCACACCACCCACAGCCACCCCACCACCCTCTGCCCCAGCCACCACAGCCACCCCACCACCCTCTACCCCAGCCACCCCACCACCCACAGCCACCCCACCACCCTCTGCCCCAGCCACCCCAACAGCCACCCCACCACCCACAGCCACCCCACCACCCTCTGCCCCAGCCACCCAACCACCCTCTGCCCCAGCCACTCCACCAGCCGCCCCAGCCACCCCACCACCCTCTGCCTCAGTCACCCCACCAGCCACAGCCACCCCACCACCCTCTGCCCCAGCCACCCCACCAGCCACCCCACCACCCACAGCCACCCCACCACCCTCTGCCCCAGCCACCCCACCAGCCACAGCCACCCCACCACCCTCTGCCCCAGCCACCCCACCAACCACAGCCACCCCACCACCCTCTGCCCCAGCCACCCACCACCCTCTGCCCCAGCCACCACCCGCCCCAGCCACCTCTGCCCCAGCCACCCCACCTCTGCCCCAGCCACCCCACCACCCTCCTGCCCCAGCCACCCTACTGCCCCAGAAACCGTACCACCCTCTGCCCTCCTACCACCCCACTACCCTGTCACTGTCCTCCTACCACTCTCTGCCCCAGCCACCCTACCACCCTCTGCCCAGCCACCCTACCACCCTCTGCCCCAGCCACCCTATCGCCCCAGCCACCCTACCACCCTCCACCACCCCACCAGCCACAGCCACCCCACCACCCTCTGCCCCAGCCACCCCACCAGCCACCCCTCTGCCCCAGCCACCCCAACACCCTCTGCCCCAGCCACCCCACCAGCCACCCCACCAGCCACCCCACCACCCACAGCCACCCCACCACCCTCTGCCCCAGCCACCCCACCACCCTCTGCCCCAGCCACCCCACCAGCCGCCCCAGCCACCCCACCACCCTCTGCCCCAGTCACCCCACCAGCCACAGCCACCCCACCACCCTCCTGCCCCAGCCACCCTACTGCCCCAGAAACTGTACCACCCTCTGCCCTCCTACCACCCCAATACCCTGTCACTGTCCTCCTACCACCCTCTGCCCCAGCCACCCTACCACCCTCTGCCCAGCCACCCTACCACCCTCTGCCCCAGCCACCTTACCACCCTCTGCCCCAGCCACCCTATCGCCCCAGCCACCCTACCACCCTCTGCCCCAGAAACCCTACCACCCTTTGCCCCAGCCACCCTACCCCCCTCTGCCCTCCTACCACCCCACTACCCTGTCAATGTCCTCCTACCACCCTCTGCCCCAGCCACCCCCTGCCCCAGAAACCCTACCAGCCTCTGCCCCAGCCACCCTACCACCCTCTGCCCTCCTACCACCCCACTACCCTGTCACTGTCCTACTACCACCCTCTGCCCCAGCCACCTTACCACCCTCTGCCCCAGCCACGCTACCACCCTCTGCCCCAGCCACGCTACCACCCTCTGCCACAGCCACCCTGCCACCCTACCACCCTCTGCAACAGCACCTTATACACACAATGCAAACCCTATTTTTAACTTTAGATGTTAGTGGGGGCCTCATGTTTGAGTTTCGCCTAAGGCCTCACAAAGTCTAGAGCCGCCACTGATGTTATCAATGTAGGAAACCAGTCTACACCAGCTGATTTATTCAAGAATTAGCAGAAGGACCAAAAATGAAAGGATTCCTAAAACCATCTCTCATATCTCAGACCTTCTCTCATGCTCAATTGTTTTTTTTTTTTTAATAAAAATCTATAAACTGATATAGAATGTTTGATATCTCCTTAATTGTAAGTTAATAATTGTTTTTAGCATAATGCAGTACAGATTTCTCTTGCAATACACATCACATTTAGTTCATATTACTATCACAGCTATTATACAGGACATTATTCTGGATCAATAATGTGGGGTTCAATAAAATATAATGCACTGTAATGCAGTGATGTAGCACTTAAAAAAAAAAAACAGTGTAGGGTTAGGAATACAAACATGTATTCCTGACACTATAGTTATAAAAACAGATTTCTGCCCCCCCTTACTTGAAAAGTTGATTTTACTCACCTTTTTTTCCAGCGTTGGGCTAGTGACTGCCACTAGAGTTATTACTAGGCAGTAATGTAAACACGGTCTTTTCTCTGAAAAGGCAGTGTTTACATTAAAAAGTCTGCAGTGACAGGCTATAGATACAACTACTACAATTACCTTAAGCTGTATTTGTTTTGGTGACTATAGTGTCATTTATTTATAAGCACTTGTTACATAAACTTGCCATCATTTATGTAACAGTACGTCATAATATAGAGTCTAAAAGTTAGCTGGGCATCATGGGAAATGTAGTCCAGAAACAATGTATGGTGTCAAAGTTAGCCATCACTGATATAGCACATAACTTTTGTATAAAACAGAAAAAAAACATAGAGAGGGGTCAGAGACATTTGGCATAAAATAGAGAAAATACGAAGAGAACTCAGATATAGGCAATAAACTAGCTACTATTTATAGATGCAAGTGCAATTGTGAAGAAGGCTTGTAGACTCATGTCTTAAGTTATCTCGGAAGTGTCAACTGGGTATTTCTTTACTGGATCTTTAATATAGCTCTAAGGAAAGAAATGAACTAGTCTAACTAATAAATATACAGTTTTAAATTTAGCTGTGTTCTGTACTTTATTTTCCCTTTTAAGTTAAAAAAAGCAATTAAACTTATCTGTAATTCAGCCCAGGGACAGTCTTGTTGTGTATTTTACCTAAACACTTAAACGATATACTGTGACTTAAATTATAGGATTTACAACCTTGTGATATCTTGCGACTTTAATTGTCTGGAATACGCAACTCTATTAATACACATAAACCTTAATGAATGGGAAAACAGTCACGGTACTTTTAATAATTTCCTGAATTAATTGACCTTATGTAGATATTTACATGCATAAAATGTAATATGAAAAATACCTAATTTAATTTATAATTGTGTACGGTTAGTTTATTCAAGTAAAATACAAGGAATGACACAATCAGAAACAAGTAGTAAACAGGGGGTTACAAATGGTGGGATGGGGTGTAAGTTTTTAAAAAAAACAAATGTTTTATGTTCCCTAGGGACAGGAGTCCTCTGTAGGAAAAAACTAAACTTACTCAATATAGAACCAGCAATAAAAATAAAGCTGAGTAGTAAGGAATAAAAAAAGAAAGAAAGAGGGGGGACGAGGAAAGGGGAGAATATATATATATATACAGTTGTGCTTAAAAAGTTTGCAAACCCTGGAGAAATTGTGAAATTTTGGCATTGATTTTAAAAATATGACTGATCATGCAAAACAATTTATTTTATTCAAGAATAGTGATCATATGAAGCCATTTATTATCACATATTTGTTTTGGGTCCTTTTTAAATCATTATAATAATAGAAATTACTTAAATGGCCCTGATCAAAAGTTTGCATACCCTTGAATGTTTGGCCTGAATGTTACAGGCACACAAGGTGACACACATAGGTTAAAATTGCAATTCATTTTTAATTTCCCACACCTGTCGCTTTTTAAATTGCAATTAGTGTATGTGTATAACTAGTCAGTGAGTTTGTTAGCTCTCACGTGGATGCACTGAGCAGGCTAGGTGCTGAGTCATGGTGAGCAGAAAAGAACAATGATCTAAAGACCTACGTAACAATGTAATGGAATGTATAAAGATGGAAAAGGATATAAAAAGATATCAAAAGCCTTGAAAATGCCGGTCAGTACTGTTCAATCACTTCATAACAAGGGGGAAATTCAGGGATCTCTTGATACCAAGCCAAGCAGGCCCGGACTGGCCATCGGGCATACCGGGCAAATGCCCGGTGGGCCGCGATGGCTGTGGGGCCGAGGCCGGCAGGGGAGATCACAGGATCTCCCCTGCCAGCCCCTGCAGGGCCAGCGCGCTACCCGAGCGCCGGCCCTGCTCTGTGCCTCCATGGGCCGGTGGGGAGATCAAAGGCCTAGAGGCAGTTACGGGTGGCCGCCGGCAGGAGAGGGAGGCAGGAGAGGGAGGCAGGAGAGGGTGTGAGGGAGGGAGGCAGGAGAGAGGACCGGCGGAGCTCTATCCAGCAGCTCTGCCGGGTCCTCTCGCGAGGTCTGAGTGTTACCGCGGCAACGCTCAGATCTCGCGAGAGTGAACTCTAGCCTACAGGCTAAAGTTCACTCTCACCACTGGACCACCAGGGAAGGATGGCAGCACGGAACCCCCCTCCCCCCAGGCAGAACGGATCCCCCCTCCCCCCAGGCAGAACGGATCCCCCCCTCCTTCCAGGCTAAAGGTAAGAAGGGAGGAGGGGGGATATAAGCACCCTCAGACACACACAGCACCCAAACATGCACAGCACCCAGACACACAAAGCACCCTCAGACACACACAGCACCCAGACACACACAGCACCCCCAGACACACACAGCACCCCCAGACACACACAGCACACCCAGACACACATAGCACCCTCAAACACACAGCACCCAGACACACACAGCACCCTCAGACACACACAGCACCCAGACACACACAGCACCCTCAGACACACACAGCACCCAGACACACAAAGCACCCAGACACACAAAGCACCCAAACACGCACAGCACCCTCAGACACACACAGCACCCAGACACACAAAGCACCCTCAGACACACACAGCACCCAGACACACAAAGCACCCTCAGACACACACAGCACCCAAACACACACGGCACCATCAGACACACACGGCACCATCAGACATACACAGCACCCAAACACACTCAGCACCCAAACACACACAGCACCCTCAGACACACACACAGCACCCTCAGACACACACAGCACCCAAACACACTCAGCACCCAAACACACACAGCACCCTCAGACACACACACAGCACCCTCAGACACACACAGCACCCTCGCTCACACATATACAGCACACTCCCACACATACACATATATATATATATATATATATATATAAAATAACCCTCAGTGAGTAAACAGACAAAGAAAATTAGAAACCTAGAATGTGACGGCACATAAAAACACACTCACACACAGCACCCCTCTCACACACTGCGCCCCTCAGACATACAATACGTCAAAATATATATATATATATATTATATACACACACACACACTACAGCACCCCTCACACTGCACCACTACACACATTACGCTCCATATAAACGCTAGATCCCTTACCCTATATGCACTCGTAATCCTCTACACACACACACACACACACACACACACACACAATCTCCTATACACACTCTGGGTCCTATACACAGTAGATCTCCTACACACACACACTGCACCACCTACACACACTACATTCCTTGTCAGCAAAAATATACAACATTCTCTAAACACACCCTCTCTACAACCCCTACACACACTACGTCACCTATACACACACACTACAACCCGTATGCACACACTCGCTACATCCCCTATAACACTATGCCCCCTATACACACACTCTCTACAGCACCTTGCCACACATATTACACCACAAACACAAATTAAATTGACCTATTTACACAATACCACACCACACTCTACACACACGCAATCCCACAAGCAGGCTCCAAACATATGCACCATGCACTTTCCTGTCCCTTTTGTCCTCTGGTATCCCACTTGTGGAGACACCAGAGACAATTTAAAAGCAAACACAGCGCAAGCATGTTATTAAATTTGCTTGCGCTGCGCAGAACAAATTCAGGGCCTTTTTCTAATACCAGAGCTCTTCAGCGGGGCTCTGCGCATTGAACTAGCATGCTCACTTTGAGAGGGGGCGTGCTTGTCATTAGTGATGACAAAACACACCCTCACTGGCCCCGCCCCCTTCTTAGGGGGCCGCTCTGATTGAGAAATGCCCGGGCCTAATTATTTTCCCAGTCCGGCCCTGAAGCCAAGGTCAGGTAGACCAAGAAAGATTTCAGCCAGAACTGTCAGAAGATGTGTTAGGGATATGAATGAAAAACCTCAGGTAACCTCAGGAGAAATACAGGCTGCTCTGGAAAAATATGCCATGGTTGTTTTAAGATACACAATACACACAATACAACAATACAAACATGAATTGCAAAGTCGAGTTGCCAGAAAGAAGCCTTTACTTTATTGAATTTACTGCAAAAATTCCACAAAAATGCCCGGTTACAATATGCCTGACAACACCTTGACACTCCTCACAGCTTCTGGCACACTGTAATTTGGAGTGACAAGACCAAAATAGAGCTTTATGGTCAGAACCATAAGTGCAATGTTTGAAGAGGGGTCAACAAGGCCTATAATGAAAAGAATACAATCCCCACTTTGATGCATGGTGGTGGGTCACTGATGTTTTGGGTGTGTGGGAGATCTAAAGGCATTGGGAATTGTGTGAAAATTGATGAATACAAGATGAATGCAGCATGTTATCAGAAAATACTGGCAGACGATCTGCATTCTCCTGCATGAAGGCTGCGCAAAGGACGCTCTTGGACTTTCCAGCATGACAATGACCCTAAGCACAAGGCCAAGTGGACCCTACAATGGTTACAGCAGAAAAAGGAGTGGCCATCACAGTCTCCTGACCGTAATATCATCAAGCCACTCTGGGGAGATTTTAAACGTGCGGTTCATGCAAGACAATCAATAACTTTGCCTGACCTGGATGCAATTTGCCAAGACAAATGGGCAGCTATTCCACCTGCAAGAATTATGGGCCTTATAGACAACTGTTACAAAAGACTGCACACTGTCATTAATGCTAAAGGGGATGATACATAGTATTAGGAGTGAAGGGTATGCAGACTTTTAAACAGGGGTCATTTTATTTTTTTCTTTGTTGCCATGTTTTGTTTTACGATTGTGCCATTCTGTTATAACCTACTGTTAAATATGAATCCCATAAGAAATAAAAGAAATGTGCTTTGCCTGCTCACTCATGTTTTCTTTAAAAATGGTACATATATTGCCAATTCTCCAAGCGTATGCAAACTTTTGAGCACAACTGTATATTTACTGCTGAAGATGTTAAAAGAAGACACCAATCCCTTTAGTAAAAGGATTTCAGTTTAAAGATTGAAAACTGTGAGTGGAAAAAGATCATCAACTTGGACACGGTGTCCATCTTTACCTCCTTGAAAGAGAGTAGGCTCAAATATCTGGATGCTGTGAAACTGTACCATATATATCCAAAACACTCTTTACTGTATCTTAAAGACGTATAGGGCCAATGGAGATTGCGCAGCTTAGCGTACAAGGGCACATGTATGAGTGTGGGAATGGATGAACCATGATTGGCTGTCAGGTATGTGTGGGAGTGTTGGATGTGAGGAAGGGGTGGTGACAAGTTAAGCTGACCTCAGTGCCACTTAGGATACGTGCAAGCAACCCTTTTATTTTAGGCCCTTGGTGTTGTCACAGCTAGGCGGTGTGCATGTCCTTGCCAAAGTAGGTTGGGAGATGGTTGCAGGTAGAAGATTAAGGTGGCCGGTTCTCAACTACCCCTGTCTCTTATGTTAAACTGCAAGGGTACCAGGTTGGACGTGTCCCCACTGAACTAACAGCCGGCTGGTGGGGACCATTATGGACGGGCCCCCACTAAACTAAAAGCCAGCTAGTGGTGAGCCCAAAAAGGGAAGAGAAATTTGTAATTTGTTATTACAAGAGGGGAGGTGAGAGCCTTTGGGAGGGGTGTGAGTTAGATTGGCAAGGACGTTTTGATTACAGTACTGTATGACATTATGCACTGTTATTTATGTTAAGTAAGGATTGTTTGGTTATTTATGTGTATAGTTTTATACAAATTGGATGTGTTATACAGTATTTGTATGTATTATTACATGCTGTGGCCTGTTTCATCCAAAAATTAGTGTCTGTGTTTTTTTAGGGGTTCATGGTTGCTTCCGGGAAGATATCACATCCAATGCCCACTACGTACATATATGGCAGAGGAGACGTTTCATATATGATGGACATGCCTTGTAGTTTCATCCTTTCATGATACCATAGTCAAAAGTAAAGTGTATTGTGTATGTTTGGTGGCTTCTTGTGTGGCCTGTGTGTGCAGAGTGTAGCGGATGCATGGTGCAGTGTGTGTATGTGTGTGATGGGTCCAGTTTGTGAGGGGTGCAGCGTCTGTGTGAAGGGTGTGTGATGAATCAACTGTGCATGTGTGAGGGGGCACAGAGTGTGAGGGGGGTAATATGTGTGCGAGGGGTGCAGTGGCCATGGGTGAACAAGAGGGAGAGGGATGTTAACGTTAAAATGTTTTATTTTGTTTAAAAGCCATGATCCATGCCCCTTTTCCCTGCAAACACTACAGCCCCTATGCCACCACAAACTAGAGCCCATATCCCCCATATACCACAGCTCTTTTCCCCCCACATGCTACAGTCCATATCCCTCCATATACTATATAACCTCCATCCCTCACAAACTACAGTGCCAATCCCCCATGTCAACCACATGCCAAAGCTTATATTGCAACCACATATTACAGCTCCTATTGCTTTCTTAAAACTACAGCCCCTATTGCCCAGCAAGTACACTATACACTAATTCCCCACACACTACAACCCTAATCTTCCTCATGCTGCACCCTCATTCCCCACACAGTAGTACCCCTTCCTAACTACCCCAAACACAGATACATTACTGCCCTTATCTCCCAACACCCACTACAGTGCATATACACTCACACTACACTCTAACGGCTCCACTCACAGACACACAACCAACCAGCATTCCCACACAAATACTGATAATATATTCAGGCTCTTCCTAAACCAATGATGTATAGATATAATTATATGGAGAGTATATCTGTCTTAGAAATATATAACAAAAAGCATTGCATATAGATATATAAAGAGAGATATATGCTTATATACACCTATATGTGTGTATGTGAATATGTAGATATGGAATGTTTGTATATGGCATCCAGTTATAGATACATTGTATCTCTATCAATATAAATGTACACATTAGTAATGATATACATAGTCAGGTGTGAAGTCCAGCTCACCAGAGATCTACCTATTGTTGGTCTTATTGTTATGTATTTATTTCAACATGGAACAGGCTTTATAGCAAATGTAAAAGTATTCGTTTTACTGACAGGGTTTCTCACATCTATCTGATTACCTTGAATCCCTGAGAACAATGGGTACTATGATCAGTTAAAGGTTCATTGTATTCAATATATATTTACCCAAGGATACAATAGTAAAATGCTTGACTAATATTGGTTTAATATATAGCAACATAAGCACATTATAAAATTACCGACCTAAGACTGCATTACATTAACTTAACGGAAGTAATCAATTTCCAAAGAGTTATAAATATGGATTAGATCCCAAAGAAATCAATGGCTATGAAAAGATTACTCTTTCCAGATGCAAAGTGGGCAGGTAACCTAGATGGTTACACATTATTTAGGAAGGATAGACAAAACGGAGAGACTGTTCCCCGTGGTGGTTGATATTTGAAAGACACTCAAATGGGTTCAATGGAGAAGTTTGTTTGTGTTCCAGCCAAATACTTAGTCTATAAGAGGCAACATATGTTTGTTTGTAAATGCATCTACCCTTGTGAATCTGTTAAAACAAAGTATGTCGCCTATTATAAACAAGTTGCTCTCCCACCACCTCTAGAAGGCATTATATTCTCAACAGCAATGTCTATGAAAACCAGGAGTTCCAAGAATCACTGTCAATAGAGATCTCAAGAACTTAAAACCATCCACAAAGACATGCAGTTCCCATAGGTTAAGCATATGTACTGTGTAGAGGAGAGGGGCTACAATGGCAGGTTTACCAAATAGGCCACATGGAAGACCCAAGAGGGTAGGTCACAAAGTGCCCTCTATGACTACCCAGCAACATTTTTTCCTTGGAGACCTCCATCACAACATTTGCACAAACTGAGCAGCTCTGTCAAAGAATAAAATGTCTGAGACTTCGGGTCCACCCCTTTCATCAAGCAAAATGACAATGTTAGAGGAAAGTCTCACTCTCTTACCAGTTTAAAGAAATATAAACAAAGTTGTTGAACCATAATGGGAAGGACTCTAAAGAGGTATAGCACCTTTGGGAGCATCATCATCTTTAGTTAATAAACTTGATCAAGTAGTGATAATCAAAAGAGTGTCCAACGATCAAGTAAAGCCTGGAGCATTTTTCATATAATGGGCTGCAATTGTGATCATACAGATGGTCACGTATAGGAGTGATTTTTACACCTAAATATAAGAACAAGATCACAAAATCTATAAGCTCTGACTAGAAAGTGGTTGACTTTTTAATCGATAGACTGTAATATTGAGGTTTAGATCATTTTATGAGAATAAAAATACACGTAGGGTATTCTATTGCTAACTAAAGGCTACAATGTATGGCCATATATTTTATGTGTTTTCAATGTTTTCGTTGTTATAATTATAAAAATATCTATATAATACATATAGTTAAGCATGGTCAATTATAAGCCAAATTATTCAAACTAGAAAAGTTCACCAATTTGGTTCTCTAGGAAGACTACATTAAAGTTTAAACATTTCTTAGCAGTTCTCCAAAATTATCTCTGTAGTGCATCTTCAGCACTAGTAGAATGGACAGCACTCTCTAGCACTAGTTGAAAATTCATATATAAAAACTCTTTAATATTACAGATTCTAAACTGTTCTTACTGGAGTTATAGTGTTTCTTGTTAGTGGATACAATTTAAGGATCAAACTTTTTAATGGCTCTTAAGAAATATTTTTCTTATATTTCTATATTTGTCAGGTATATTCATTATATATTCTCTCTAGTAAATGATGTGTTGTGCTCATATGGTAACCTAATTTCTTATATAAAAAAATGGAAATGTAAACCTAAATTTTCCCTGACAATAGATGCTTGTATAACAAATTTGACCAGATTAATTTCTCATAATGATGCTATGTCTGTATCAGATTAGCACAACTTAAAACATAGAATTCTATTAACTAAAAAGAACAGCAGGGGACCATAAAAATAAAGGTTTAATGACAAATCTGTGATATCTACATGCACATATATTAGTGAAAATGTGTATATCGTTTACATAATGACTGTTCATTAACCCTTTGTCTGTCAACTTGGATAAAGCTTTGCAACTCCTGTGGAAAAGCAATCAAGCTAAAAAAAAAGATCTCATATGGGATATAGAGAAAGATGATTTTGGACTGATCTGAAATGAAATTTAAATCAACTGGGATGCTTCTCTGGCTGTCTGTGTTCATTAATTATATTACCTGAAGGCACACATTATGAGATATTTTTCACATGATATTACAAAATATTATTATCTTTTTGAAAAAGGACCATGTGGCTATGCATAAATTAGGAAGTGTTCATTTTACAAATATTCATTAATTTTTATTTAAAGTAATGATTTATCTTATTTTTAACCAGTGAAGAACATGACGTGTTCCAATGACTCTGTGTCTAATTAAGATCTGACTTGCACCGCATCAATTTACCAACTTGTCAAATCCAATACAATCTAAACTGTTTGTTTCCAATTGATGTCTTTAATCATACTTTAATAAAGAAAACTCTATGAATAGAACACCATACGTTAGCACAATGATTCCTAAGGCTATACAAATATTGAACATGACATATAATCTAAAATCCATTTTACTTATATGGTTAAAAAAAAATAATTTAAGGAGGTTTAACTTTGCTTTATTTCTGGAGAAATATGTAATGTCTTTAATGTATATACGCCGCAAATGAGTTAAGAGCAATATTGAAGCTTGAAATAATACAATTGTAAAACAATTTGCAGCATTAAAAATATGTTACAATAATTGCTCCATGTATCGGTGTTCAGTGCCTTCAACAGGATTAAAAACCAAATATTACTGATGGTCAATTCATCTTTTTTTTTTTTTTTTTTTTTTTTAAATATGTTACCACTTTATGGCTTTAAATGCACTGTACATAGTTTCAGCTTGCTGAAGTGCTTTATTTGTCTGGAGTCTGACAATTTCTTGACACTTTATACAAGTGCCTATTACAATAGAAATCAGTAGTTTTATAAAAAGGGGCAGAAACACCTCTCTGGCTGTCAATCAGACAAACGGGGAGGTTTTCTTCTGCTTTTGTTAGCACACAATCCTATTGGCTAAGGCAGAGATTAGACAGTTTCCTCTAGACATGCCAATTCATATCTGCATTGGCTGAAAACGGCCAGCTGACACTCTCAGCCAATCACAGCCACGCACAGGCTAATGTTTTTCATTAGTACAACCAACAGAGAGGGGATGGGCTACTGGGGACTCTTGTCAGGCATTAAAACATGAAACATGGTATAATTTTGAATAGAAGGATAAAGTCCGGGGACTCCAGAGACAAAAACTCTTTTAATGAGATGAAACAGTTATGGTGCCTACAGTGTCCCTTTAAGACCATAAAGTATTTTCTGCATTGAGCTGTAATATTATCAAATGGGCTACATTGTTGCATTAAGATTTATTTGAAAATAGCTGAACTAAATCTCAACCAAATTGCAAGAACCCTACTTATTACACTACTCTCCACCACTGCTTCCAGCAGAAACATACCGGTACATATTATCAAGACATTGGGACACTGGAATTCATCGGCATATGCCAGATACATACCCCAACCAATAGAGGAAATATGTGAAACTTTTTGTAACATGAACATGTGATATATGCTACATAACTGTCAAATTGTAGGCTGAATAAATCTTGTATGGTATACTCTTTTTGCCCTCTTATTACAGGCCTACCACATCGTCGATTTCGGCACACCACAACCGACTGTTCAAATTTTCTATTTTGTTACATGGTATAAGTTATACAAGTTATATATTGTCATTACGGCTTTCTATGCCCTGAACACAAATGGAAGGCTGGGCCTGTAGTTGTGGGAGAGGCATGATTTCCCTACTTAAGGATCGCCAGACCCCTCCTTATCACCATTGTTAGTCTGGCAATTTACCCCTCCCACCACTCCCTTTACTAACCATAATACTCATAATGGGCCTTCTTTTATTACAAGCCTACCGCATCGTCGGTTTCTGCACACCACAACCGACCGTTAAAATTTTCTATTTTGTCACATGGTAAAAGTTATATAAGTTATATACTGTCATTACAGCTTTCTATGCCCTGAACACAAATATAAATATATATAAATATTCCATATGGCTCGATGGAAGAATATTTGGGGTATCAATACAATTCACCTGGTCTCTCCTCCCTCTTCTGATGTCATTGGCTGAATGCGCATGCGCGGCAAGAGCTGTGTGCAAGAGCCGTGTGCACATTCAGCCAGTCCATAGGAAAGCATTCTCAATGCTTTCCTATGGACGCTGGCGTCTTCTCACTGTGAAAATCACAGTGAGAAGCGCGGAAGCGCCTCTAGCGGCTGTCAATGAGACAGTCACTAGAGGCTGGATTAACCCTAAAGTAAACATAGCAGATTTTTACATAACTGACAGGTGTCAAGATACATTTAAGATGGTGTCATTGCTTAATCAGAATGTGAACACTGAATAAACACTGAATGTGTTATTTTTATGTTCAAAAACAGTAATCCAATGCTTTATCGGTAGAAGAAAACAGTTTGTTTTCAGTTGTGCCTCTGGGACTTTTTCCTGAAATAAAGCATCATGCTGTGAAGAATTTTAGGACATATTATCAATTTACAGACCAATAAAAATCACAATCTTGTTCATAAAGACAGACAATGAATGTCCTGCTTAATTAACATCACCAGTACTATAGAGTCTTGATAATGTCAAATCTAGTCTATATTAGAATAGGTCTATAAGACCAAAACTGTGGTGACTACATAGACGGTTGTTGCTTCTTAATAGATTAAAACATTATCCACTTGCTTGCACTTGCTTGAACACACCTAAACATTCAGAAAAATAACAAGTGGTTAATTAGATGCCTACATTTTAAAGAACAATTTGTAATTTTTAGTTCTTGGAATAGGATGGCACACTTAAAAAATTATTTAAATTGTATTGTATTGGCTTGCCCACTCAATTAGCCATATTCTTACACACATAGTCACAATTTCACAGATAACTATTAGACACTATCAAAAGTACATATCAAACTAGTCATATTATCTCTTTCTAACATACACACACATGTACACATACAAAAACAAACAAACAGTCCCTTATCTTATACACATTTTATTAGCCAATAACAAGGGCATATATTCCACTTGACCAATAACACTTGAGCGCAGGCGGCAGTCTGGAGGTAGCTTTAGTTATATAGCTACAATTTCCCATTGTAGAGAGCTGGGGAAAGACATCTAGACAGGCTCCCTTATGAAGTGCTGTAGCTTGATGCAATAATGATGAGCCATGACTTCAACAAGCAACCCCTTGCTGGCTTCTGCAGCTCACCTGAATGGGAATCCGTCTGCACACATGCACATAACCACAGCTGTAGCCTCATTTTTTGTATACCACAGCTGTATCCTAATTTTTTGTATACCATAGCTGTATCCTCATTTTTTGTATACCTATTCTATATTGGAGGGATTATTGCTGGGATATCCCTGAAGAAAGCTGTAACCACTGTCTAATAAGATAAGTGTTTTTCACCTCTTTGTTTTATGTGCAAGGGTGATTGATTTTGCTCTATATATACACATGCACATTTCCCTATTGTTAGGGTTACCAGATCCACCATGTTTTTAGGGACACAAATAACTTTGTCATATTTATAAAAATTCCCAAAGAAAAGGGTTGCCCTGCATTATGTATAATGCATATTCTTCATGAATTCTTATTACCTAATTACTTAATCTTATACACCTTCTGAATTCTACATACTACAGGGCATCCATTTTCATGTATGCACACAAATGCATATGTGATATATGTCCCTGAAAACATGTTGGCTTCGGTAACTTTATCTACAGTGTACACATGTATGTGTGTAACAGTATACACATGTGTAATACGTACATGCATTATATATAAATATATAAACAGGCATATCCAATCATAAACACAAACATGTTACATATGTATTCATGCATAGATTCCAGTGTGCAGGCACATACCTGTCGCATGTGCATTCACATACATATACACTTTCTATGCAGTTACCTAACAATTTACAAGAACACATTATACCTACATTTGCAGAATGTAGGGTAAATCACATCTTCCTAGTTGGGCCTGGGGCAACATAATGAGTAAAACTACATCCAAACCGACACAAAAATATATACATACAAACATGCATAAATATCAAGTTACACATCTGATTAGTCACACACAATCTTTACTCCAACACATGTTAATTTGGCACACACTAACATACATACTTTGAAATAGCGTTACTCTCACTTCCTCCCTCTGCTGCTCACCAATACCAGTAGGTAGGAGAGGTAAAGGAAGGAGGACTCAGAAGTCCCTTGTGTGTAGCCCTGGAATAGTAGAAGTGATTCTACTGCTAGCAGAGATTCCTTCCTGTACTTTCTCAGTGCACTGCACATTAAGAAAAATAAAAGATGTGAGATAATACTTCACATCGCAGAATCTCTGCATAACTGTGAGCATAACTGAACAAAAATCCTGATCACATCATCGTTGGTTGTCACTGGATACTGTATTTTGTGTTATTCCTATGTCAGCTCAACACTTGGTAATACAGTTGAGATGGTGAAAGAAAACTGAAATGTAAGTATCTCAGTAGGTGACAAGGGAGCTGGATACCTTTGGGATCAGGTTGCTGCCTGACAAAGAACCTACCTTACCTTAGAAACACTATGCTTCCCATAAATATGTGCCAGAGGGACAGAATACTTCCACCCTGTCTCTTTAGACCCGGTATACATAGCCTACGACTTGAGGGCATAGGGGCAATCTAGTGCTAAATATGTATCTATCTATTTCTAACTACTGAGGAATTGTTCAGTCATGAGGTTTGATATAGTTTATCAAGAATGTAGAATAATGTAAAACAAACACAAAAAATGCCTTGTGAAGTGAAGTTGACTTTGGGCCAATAAGTGCTCACACCTTTGCTGTAAGAAACATAAGAAAATAAATATGAATTTTGAGGACCTGATTTTTGTGTGAAATTTTTTATTCAAATCACTGATTTCCTGCAACCATTTAGCATTTTAAAAGCTTGATAAGGTACAGTCATATTTAAAAAGAATATTAATTGACATGAAGAAAATGTATTTGTTTCTTCTTCATAGATCATTGGTAAAACTCTACTTTATAAAAACGATGCAATTTGCGGCAATTTATTAAACAGTAGCATGTTCAAAGAATATGTTCAAATAAAATTACTGTGGCATGTTCAAATGTTATAAAGGGGAATGGAAGATTAAAATTGGTTTCTCAAGTGGTATATGGTAATGTTCTAACAATATATACAGGATAAAAACAAACAGCTCTCTGGTGACCTGTTCATTAATAAGGCTGCAAAAAGAATAGGACCTGTTCCACTGAAAGACAAGAAAATGAGCTAATGCAGATAAAAGTGTTCTTTAAAGTAAAAAATGAAAACATGAACTATATTGTTTAGGAATGTATTATCATATTTAACAGCTTGTTAACTCACAGAGAAATCGGATTGCCACATTGGAGTAAAAATAGGTTTTACCTTTCTTTTAACAAAAGATGAAAAAATAGTGGATAATGGAGATGCAGATAGAGGCTGTGGTGGCAGATATTGCCCGTTATTGGGGATAGGAGCTATGAGGAGAGATATGGACACTAATGAGGGGATAGAGGAGGTATATAAATAATTTTAATTAAAAATAAATAAAATCACCAAGAGGGTGCAGACAGTATATTCCAGCCAGCACTGTGAAATGTATCAGAGCATTGTCGCAGTAATGCACAGTAACTCTCTAATAGAGTACATAGCCACCAGCCACGATACTCGGTGGGGGGGCACACAGGGGGATGGGCACAATCCAGGGATTTTTTAACCCATGAGAGGTTGACAAGCGCTTTTGCACAACTAGACATAAGTCTCTTTGTGCCACCTTATTTGTGAGTGTACATTTTGTATTGTTGTTTTAGATATTTGATGTCATTAAATACTTCACTATGTATGTTTTTTATTCCTCTTTTTATATGATCACCATGCAATATATATGGTAAATATATGCGCGATTTGTGAT
Organism: Pelobates fuscus; assembly: GCF_036172605.1. Lineage (NCBI taxonomy): Eukaryota > Metazoa > Chordata > Amphibia > Anura > Pelobatidae > Pelobates > Pelobates fuscus. The sequence continues at coordinate 47,413,636 of NC_086328.1, forward strand.
TGTGGCGCCCCCCACTGGTATATGTCTTTGTACTATACTGTCTACATATCTGTATAGTGCAATTGCCCCCTGTCCTCAAGTTCAATTTCCTTAAGCTGCTCTTCATTTTGATACTTGAAGCATCATCTGTAAGCCTATTGGCCATTTACCTCTCCCTCGGTGGTGAAAAAAACAACTTCAAATAGTTTTTCTGAGAAGCTCCCAACATATGTGAGTAGAATGCTTTACGCTTTCATTCCCACCTCCTATAATCCCTGATCCAGTAGCAGCAATTTATTTGGTTGCATTTCAGTGGATCATTACTAGGTTAGGTTTTTTTTAGTGGATTATTATTAAGGGCACTATGCCAACACTGAAATGTCTCAATCAAATAAAAAAAAAAAAAAAAAAAAAAAAGAAACCATGTGATTTTTAACTACACCGTGAGAAAAGATGAGTAAAATGCGATTGGTCAGCTAGAAATTTTAGATCAAATGGAGCTGAAAACAGCAATCTGAGTAAGAAATTGATTCTAACTAGCATGTTGTGATTAAAAGGGAAACTGTTACTTTGGAATTTACACCACTGATTCACACTTTAATAAAAAAAACACCTATAACTTTTTTTTTAATTTTATAAAAGATTTATCAAAACTCACAATTCCGTTCAATTAGATGGAAGCCGGGGATAACATTGCAAATGAAGAGGAAAAACAGAAACATTTAGTGTTAACCAATAGAGCAAGAATTCCAAGTTGATTTCAAATTTAAAGTGACATAAACAAACATACATACATACACTGTCTCATATATATATATTGATATTAAAAACCACTTAGAATGATATTTTACATATATATATAACGTTACAATTTTTTATATATATAGAATATAAAATAAAAAAAATAAAAAAATAAGAATTAAATAAATAAAAATTATATATACATGTAATTTCATTCTAACTGCATTTTGATATCTATCTATCTATCTATATATATATATATATATATATATATATATATATATATATAGATAGATAGATATCAAAATACACGTAGAACAAAATTATATATATATATATATATATATTAATAAATATATGTGTATATATCTCTATATATCTATCTATATATAAATAAAAATAATATCCACAGAAATTGGTTCGCAAGCCCTATATTTAACCCTGTAACTTTCCAACACACCATAAAACCTGTACATGGAGGTTACTGTTTTACTCAGGAGACTTCACTAAACGCAAATATTAGTGTTTCAAACCAGTAAAATGTATCACAACGATGATATCGTCAGGCAAAGAGCCATTTTTGCATTTTTCACACACAAACGGCACTTTCTTTGACGATATTGTTGTGATACGTTTTACAGTTTTGAAAAACTAATACTTCTGTTCGATGTAGTCTCCTGAGTATAACAGTGCCCCCCATGTACAGGTTTTATGGTGTTTTTAAAAGTTACAGATTCAAATATAAGGATTGCATTTCATTTTTTTCGCATTGAAATTTGCCAGATTAGTTATGTTGCCTTTGAGACCGTATGGTAGCCCAGGAATGAGAATTATCCTCCTGATGCAATTTTCACACACAAACAAATATGAACGCTAACTTTGGCCAGTGTTTGTGAGTAAGTGGCTACTAAGTAAGTGAGTAAGTGGCTACTAAAAAAGACTGAACATACCCTATTTGTAATACCTTGGGTTGTCTACTTTTGCAAATGGTATGCCATGATGGGGGTAATTTTCATTCCTGGACTACCATACGGTCTCAAAGGCAACATAACCAGTCTTGGCAAATTTCAATGTATATAAACTGAAAAATGTAGCATGCTATATTTGACCCTGTAACTTTCAAAAACACCATAAAACCTGTACATTTGGAGTACCGTTTTACTCGTGAGACAACGCTGGATACAAATATGTGTATTTTATTGCAGTAACAGCTAACAGTATGATGCTAGCCACTGTTTAAATGCCATGCAGAACTAAAAAAAATAAAATTTCTTAATTTCTCAATTTTTTTTATATTTTTATTAATATTAAATTATGTTTCATATATAAATATGTGATATGATATGACAGCCCTGTTTCTCCTGAACAAAACGATATACAATAAGTGTGTGCATTTAATATGAAAGGTGAATTCTGGTTGAACAGACATATAGCGCAAATTCAAAGTTTTGTTTACGTTTTGTTTTGATCACAACTGCCTTGGTCCTTAAGGGGTTAAATTACAACTCACCGTAGCTCACAATTTAGCCAATCACCTCTTTTGGCATGTTTTGCAGTAGTATTTTACTTAGATTTTTTTTTTTTTCTTTACACATAGATCCAAAGTTTATTTCTTATTTTTTTGTAACAGATTTGTTTGAGGTACATTTTTTTAATTTGACTAATTTGAAGTGAAATATATGATATTTATATACTGTTAGTGACAGAATTATAATGATTTGTTATGTAGCTCAGGTAGATTGCATTTAACACCCCTTTCTCTTTCTAATAAACTGTTGTTTGTGTTAAAAATATTAAAATCCACAAGGATATGAACATATGAAAACCTGTGATAAAATTTCATAGCATATAACCGTGTGCAATTTTAAGATGATTGCAGTACAATTAAGAATCTTATATGTAATGTGAGAACTGTGAAAAACAAACAAAAAACCCCCTTAAAATATGAAAGTTATCCACACTTAGAACAGGCGTATTTATATCAATTAACATCATTACTATCACATCTACTTGTTGAAACATGGCCAAGGATCTTTCTTTTACACTCATTGTTTCTCGACTAAACTGCTATAACCTTTATTGACCTTCATATATCAGACTTCCACACTGAATTGATATGAAGCAATTTTTTGCAACACTTTGTGATGTGTATGCATACACCACTGATTTAGTGCATTTGGAGAAGCAATGTAATTAAATTCTAATAAAAACACTTTTCAGGTAGTTCAACATTATTAGATTTATTCATTAATCTCCAGATCGTATTGAAATGAATTCTGATCTTGTATTTAAACGTAGGCTAAAATAGACCAGCTGTGACTGTAGTGGAGTTAAATCATGTTTTACAGTTCAGCTGTTTTGTTTTAAAATGTAGCCCATTTTATAATTCAGATTTCTCCACAATTTAAATTTTTGTGAATAACCCCATGAATATACAAAGTATCATATATAATCTGATGCAGGGCCGGCGCTATAAGGCAAGCTCGGCCATGGTACAGGGAAGGGGAGATGAGGAGAACACGGGGGGGGGGGGGGGAGTAAGAAGAAGAGGGGAAAGGGGAGTAAGAAGAAGAGGGGAGGGGGGTGTAAGAAAAAAACAGGGGAAGGGGGAGTAAGAAGAAGAGGGGAGGGGGGAGTAAGAAGAAAACAGGGACAGGTAGGGGGACGGGGGAGTAAGAAGAACACAGGGAGGAGAAGCGGAGATGAGGAGAAAACAGTGAAAAGAAGAGGGGAGGGAGGAGTAAGAAGAAAACAAGGGGAGGGAGGAGTAAGAAGAACACGGGGGAGTAAGAAGAACACAGGGAGGGTGGGGGGTGAGAAGAACACAGGAGAGGGGGTGAGGAGACGGGGAGGTGAGGAGAACACAGGGAGGGGGAGGTGAGGAGAACACAGGGAGAGGAGCACACAGGGAGGGTGTGGGTGGGTGTGAGAAGAGACCGCTAGGGGAGGGTGGGGAGATACCACTAAGGGCTCTAAGGGACAGAAGGGAGAGCTCTATAGGACAGGGGGCAGGTCACACTACGCGCACACACAATGCAACCCTAACACACAAAGACAATGCATCCTTTGCACACATACACGGTAGCACACAATGCATCCCTTACATGCAAACACACACACACTGCTTCTCTTACATACACACAGAAACACAATGCATTTCTTACACACACTCAATGCACACACTTACAGACACACACCTTGCATCCCTTATGCATACAAACACAGATTCACACAATGCATCCCTTACACACAACCAGAAACACACAATACATCCCTTATACACAAACACACACTGCTTCCACTACACACAAACACACACTGCATCACCTACACAAACTGGTATCCCTACACTACATTCTATAAGCACACACATTAGATCCTCTACAATAACACATAACACATCCTCTACACACGCCACTCCCTGTGAGCGAACTCATGGGTGGAACATGTAGGTTGACTTATGGGTGGGCCTTATGGGCATATTCACCGTCAGGCCCTGGGGCCCAGATCTTGAGCTGTGTAAGCGGCCCCAAAACATGGAGCTGCTTCCTGTTCTCCCAGAACATTGAATTTTGTGACCACAGTTACAAACAGTCTCCATATATCCTGTTCTGCACCAGACCAGTGGAGCCAAACTGCAGCCAGAGCCCATCACCATCCTCATCTGTTTGTAAGTAAGCAATCTAGTATATTATTAGTGACACTAATCTCTAATTAACCTCACATTAAAGGGACACTATAGTCCCCAGAACCACTGCATCTTAATGAAGTGGTTCTGGTGTCTATAGCCTCTCCCTGCAGGCTTTTTAATGTAAACACACACTGTGTGCAGCACTGGCATTAGTTCATATGGCAGATCATATGGGGCATTGTGATGCCACATGGGGGGGGTGTAAAATGTTTCTTTTGCCTTGGGCGGCAAAAATCCTTGCACCGCCCCTGATCTGATGCAACTGTACTGTGTTGATCTAATAATTATCCTCTGGAGTCAGCCATCCAATTAACTTGGTCATTTTCACTGGACGTTGTCCATTATGGCAAAACTCGTTGTTTAGTGAATAACACAGTTAAGGTTACATTCTCAAACAGTCAGACAACAGGTCCTGTTACTTTCTGGTTGTTTGAAGGGGAAGGGGCTTGCAAAGGCAGCATATGAGATTGTCAGCTGTTGCAAGCTGTTTTTAGATATACCCCCAATAAAAAATGCATAGTTTATTTGGTTTATTTATTAAATATATTTTACCAGGATTGATGCATAGAGATTTCTCTCATTTTCAAATATGTCCTGGGTCAACAAAACATTGCATTGTTACAATAGGATACAATATAACAAAAAATACAATATACAAACTATATATATACGCATATACACACACACATATATACATTTAATACATAACAGGTAATTAGTGATGTCCCGAACGGTTCATTGGCAAATTGTTCCGGGCGAACATAGCTTGTTCGTGTTTGCCACGGACGGCGAACATATGCGATGTTCAGTCCGCCCCCTGTTTGTCATCATTGAGTAAACCTTGACCCTGTACCTCACAGTCAGCAGACACATTCCAGCCAATCAGCAGCAGACCCTCCCTCCCAGACCCTCCCACCTCCTAGACAGCATACAATTTAGATTAATTCTGAAGCTGCATTCTTTTTTTTTTTTTAGACAGAAGTGTGTTATATTTGAGCATGCTAGGCTGAACGTGCGTATATCATGGCTAGTTGCACTGAGGGTATAAGTATATAGCAGTACATTGTTGTGAAAGATGGCTGTCATGTTTAGGGTGTAGCTTGCACGTCAGAGGTGGCTCTCTAATTAGGCAGTTTAGGCGGCCGCCTAAGGCCTCGCGCTGGCTGGGGCCTCGGTCACTGACCGAGGACCTGACACCAGGAGGGGGCCCAGCGGCTTGCCCGGTATGCCGCCGGGTGCGAGGCCCCTCCTGGCTGCCCAGCCAGCCACCGCAGACACCGGTCTGCAGCTCCACGGTGAGCAGAGCTGCAGACCATGTGTCTCGTGAAAACCGGCCAATCAGAGCGTTGCTGCGGGTTACCACGGCAACGCTCTGATGGTCTCGTGAGATTACATGGTCTGCAGCTCTGCGGAGCTGCAGACCGGTAGCAGTGGCCACCGGACCACCAGGGAGCCCACTGGACCACCAGGGACTAAAGGTAGGCTCTCTCACCCCCCACCACACTCAGCCTCCCTACCACCCTCAGCCTCATCACCCTCAGCCTCCTCACCCTCCCTACCACCCTCACCACCACCCTCAGCCTCCCTACCACCCTCAGCTTCACCACCCTCCCCACCACCCTCAGCCTCACCACTCTCAGCCTCCCTACCACCTTCAGCCTCACCACCCTCCCCACCACCTTCAGCCTCCCCACCCTCCCCACCACCCTCAGCCTCACCACCCTCGCCTCACCACCCTCCCCACCACCATCAGCACCCCACAACTCTCAGCCTCAGCACTCCCCAACACCCTCAGCCTCAGCACCCCCCACCACCTCAGCCTCACCACCCCCACCACCCTCAGCTTCCCCACGCTCCCAAATATTCTCAGCTTCACCACCCTCCCCACCACCCTCAGCCTCACCCCCTAACCACCCTCAGCCTCACCAACCCACCAGCCTCAGCACCCCCCACCACCCTCAGCCTCAGCACCCCCACCACCCTAAGCCTCAGCACTCTCAGCCTCACAACCACCGTCAGCCTCACCACCCCCACCACCCTCAGCCTCACCACCCCACCACCCTCAGCACCTCCACCACCCTCAGCACCCCCACCACCCTCAGCCTCAGCACCCCCACCACCCTAAGCCTCACCACCCTCAACCTCACCACCACCCTCAGCCTCACCACCCCCAGCCTCACCACCCCACCACCCTCAGCATCACTCTCCCTCACCACCCTAGCATCACCCTCCCTCACCACCCTCAGCATCACCACCCTCACCACCCTCAGCATCACCACCCTCACCACCCTCACCACCCTCAGCATCACCCCCCACCCCAACCACACGCAGCATCACCCCCTCACCATCCTCAGCATCACCCCACCCCCCTCAGCCTCACCCCTCACCACCCTCAGCCTCACCCCCCACCCCCCTCCGCCTCAACCCCCACACCCCTTAACCTTCACCCCACTCAGCCTCACCCCCTCACCACCCTCAGTCTAACCCCCTCACCACCCTCACCATCAACCCACCTCCTTCTCACATCACCCCCCTCCTTCTCACATCACATGACCCCCTCACTCTCACATCACATGACCCCCTCACTCTCACATCACATGACCCCCCTCACTCTCACATCAACCCCCCTCACTCTCACATCACCCCCCTCCTTCTCACATCAACCCCCTCCTGCTCACATCACCCTCCTCCTTCTCACATCAACCCCCTCCTTCTCACATCAACTCCCTCCTTCTCACATCAACCCCCCTCCTTCTCACATCAACCCCCCTCCTTCTCACATCAACCCCCCTCCTTCTCACATCACCCCCGCTCCTTCTCACATCACCCCCGCTCCCTCTCACCATCACCCCGCTCTCCCTCTCACCATCACCCCGCATCACCCCCTCACACCATCACCCGCCATACAAACAACACACTTCAGTCTCAGACAAAAACGCAAACATGCTCACAGAGACATACATTTTCACACACAAGGATACTCTCTGTCAGACACACTCTCAGGCACATACACAGGTAAACTGTGCATCAATGTGTATATGTGACACTTTTTTGTAAGTGGGGCCTCATGTTTGAGTTTCGCCCAAGGCCTCATAAAGTCTAGAACCGCCTCTGTTGCACGTTATCAACTGTGTATTTATATCAGCAGCTCCACCACTAGTTATAAATCAAGTGTGAGTCGCCCCATGAGATGAGACTAGTGAGGAAGCATGTAAGGAACTACGACAATAAACTCTTTAGGAGGTGAAATAATGACATGTTTAAATGCTTGCTACTTTACGATTAGTTAATGTGCAGAGAGCAGTTCATGTGATCAAAGGCATGGTGTGGAGGATCGGCTATTGTGGGACATGCTTGGCAGGCTGCTGTTTACTGCTTGTGCTCATCCAACCCTTCTGGGCGCCAGGTGCAGACCCTGGGAGTCCCTGATACCTGGAACAACAAAGGCAAGTCTCTGGCTGAGTGCCGGGTTCGCGGCTTGAGGTGGTGGAAGCTTGTTTTGTCGGGTGGTCAGATCTGTCCCAGTGGTGCTTCACGTCCGGTGCGGGATTGTGGTGGCTTAAGGTGGAGGCGAGTGCTTGACGTGGGGCAGGCTCTGCATTTCTGTTTGTGCCTCCGGTCCCGTCTTCGACGCCTTTTGCGTTGGTGGATTTTAATGGGGACTGCTTCGCTTAGCTGTGGTGGAGCTTGTTTGGGCTTCCTGCTTGTTATTTGCTTCCAAAATTGATTAAAGTCAATAAATCAATTTATAAAGTAAAAATTGTCCAGCTTAGACTCAATATCCTGCCATGCTTTGCTGGTACCAGGAGGACACGCGGCTGCCGCCCTATTGGGAGAGTCGCAGATGAGTATGTCAGCCTGGGCGGCTGTGCTCTGTGCATCCATTAGCTCCAGACAGCCTCTCAGGGGTGAACCAGGATAACCCCCACCGGTCCGAGGGGGGGTGTAACGGAGCTCCTGCCGGGAAGTAGCTGCTCCTGGGCATCCCAGGATCGGGAGATTGGCCGCCTCTCCCGCCCGGTGAGCACCAGGCCACACTTGCCACGCGGACGTAAGTAAGACTCTGTCGAGTTGCTGACCGCTACTAAGCATGTCGGGTCGGTCAGGTAGGAGCAACATTGCTGGGTCATTCCCTTCTGGGGTGAAATTCGCTTGTTGATTGCTGCTTAAAGTGAGATATTGAGGGAGCTCACACAAAGTGCATCTTTCCTCCATGACAGCTAGGCCCTGCCCCCCGGAAGCTGCATTCTTAGTGAGAGGAGGGACAGTGTAGCTGCTGCTGATTTAATAGGGAAATCGATAGCTAGGCTAGTGTATTCAGTGTCCACTACAGTCCTGAAGGACTCATCTGATCTCTGCTGTAAGGACAGCACCCCAAAAAGCCCTTTTTAGGGCTAGAACATCAGTCTGCTTTTTTTTTTGTGTAATCTAATTGCAGTTGCCTGCCTGCCAGCGTGTGTGTCAGGCTCACAGCGTATACTGTGCCCACTTGCCCACTGCCACCACTCATATCTGGTGTCACAATAGCTTGCATTTAAAAAGAAATTTGACTGTGAAATAATAGCAGTCAGTTTCCTTCACACGTGTGCGTTTCAGGGCCTGCCAGGGCACAGTGTTACACCAGTGCAACTCATATCTGGTGTCACAGTAGTGTACATTTAAAAAAAAAATACAGGGGGCTAGTTGTCACCTTTCGGGGACGCTTGGTGTTGTACGTGGCTGGGTGGAGGAAGAGACCTTCAATGACATCAGTGAGGACAAGGAACGGGACATGGCTAGCTTGGTGTCCAACCTTGTGCAAATGGGGAGTTTGCAGTTGTGCAAATGGACTGTTTGCAGTTGTTTGTGGTGCATTAAACGGGGAGTTTGGTCTGTCACTGCGGGCATAACCCTTACACTACCTGATCGATACAACATCATACCTGATGTTTTAAAGCACGTTATTCCAAACAATTTAGGAATGTTAGGTGATTTATGCCCTTTATGGATTAAAGCCAGACTCTCCATCAACTATGTAATTTTCCATGGGAGTTTTGCCATGGATCCCCCTGCGGCATGCAACAGTCCAGGTGTTAGTCCCCTTGAAACAACTTTTCCATCACTATTGTGGCCAGAAAGAGTCCCTGTGGGTTTTAAAATATGCCTGCCTATTGAAGTCTATGGCGGTTCGCCCGGTTTGCCCGTTCGCGAACATTTGCGGAAGTTCGCGTTCGCCGTTCACGAACGGAAAATGTTTATTTTTGTATTGCGGTATATTAACTATCATGCTAGTACTGGATCAGAGGTTATAGGAGGTGGGAACAGCTGGGGAGAGGATTCTACTCAGGTAGGGTGGGAGCTTCCCAGAAAAGCTCTTATGCACAAGGCTGTAAAGATGAAGAGTGCGTCGGGATTCTAGCGACAGCCAGTTTAGCTCTTTTAACATGTCACAGTGGTGGGTAAAGTAATTACATTCTAGTACAAAGCGAAAGAACGAATTATAGAACATATTACATTTATTAAGGTGGGTTTGCGGTGCGGGTGCAAACACTACATCCCCATAATCAATGACCGGCATTAGCATGTTGCATTATCTGTTTCCTTACTTTAAGGCTTAGGCAGGATTTTGTTCTGTACAGGGTATCTGGTTTTGGGTAAAGTTTTGAAGAGCTTTTTTCAATGTGAAGGCCAAAAGATAGATTGGGGTCTAGCAAAATACCTAGATATTTAAAAGAGCAGACTGCTGTCAGTGTGCTATTTGAATTTGTTCTGATACATAGTTGTTGATTTTGTAGTTTACGTAATTCTGGTACAGTTTTAAAGATCATTTTAACAGTTTTGTCAGTATTTAGGAAGAGTTTGTTATCCGCTTTCCACTTTTCTTTCTCTGTGAATTGGTTTTGGAGCACAGCCTCAAGCTGCGGTAGCTTGGGTTAATTACTGTAGATTGCAGTGTTGTCTGCATACAGGTGTACAATTGAGGATTTGCAGACGTTAGGCATATCATTTATAAATAATGTGAATAGCAGGGGTGCTGAGTATGCAGCCTTGGAGAACACCACACTTGACTGGAAGAGGGAGGGAAGTGCTATCAGAAATGGCCACATATTGCAATCAGTCTGAAACATACGATCGAAACCAGGATAGCGGACGATCACAAATGTCTGAATTTTTATGTTTTTGCAAAAGAATGCCATGGTCTACTGCGTCAAGGCCTTGGCAAAACAAAGGAAAATAGCTCCAGTTAAGTCTCTTTGTTCCATGCCAATTTGGATGTCATTGCAAACTTTTAAGAGGGCAGTCGAAGTTAAGTGATTTGGACAAAAGCCTGATTGATCAGGGGTCAGATAATTTGATCGTTGATAATATTTACATAGTTGCGTATGGACGCATTTTTCCAAGATTTTTGACAATACTGGGAGCAATGTGAATGGGAGACTTTATATTTGTTTGAGGGGGGGGTGGGTAGGATGGCTAATTTTTATAACTCTCCATCAGCACTCAGCAGATAGGTTACAGCAACAGAGCAGGCCATTGGTGTATGATTATTTGTTTTCCAGTTTGAGGTGTGTGCTTTGGCGGTAGTGATGTGAACAAAATTGTAGTAAGAAAAGGGTTATTTAGAATAAGAGTATGGTCATATTTGGATTCATGTTAGTAGTATGAGGTGTGTAGATGAAAACAAAACACAAATAGTGAAAAATAAAAATTAAAAAAGAAATGTGTTTAATATTGGTGTGTGATATATAGCTATTTGTAGGGAGAGAGGGTATGTATTCTATAGGATTAACCCCTTAAGGACACAGCTTCAGAAGCTTGTCTTACCCTTAATGACACAAGCAATTTTTGCATTTTCTTGCTGTTTGCGTTCAACTTCAATTTGCATCTCTCTCGTTTATTGCACCGACGCATATTATATACTGTTTTTTAGAGGACAGAAAGGGCTTTAATTTGATGTAACATATATATATATATATATAGATATATATATATATATATATATCTATATATATATATATATAAATGCTCATTTATTATTAAAAAAAAATACAGAAAAATGCAAAAAAAATGAAAAATGTTGTGTTTTTTGTACAGTTTTTGCAATAATAATGTGTGCCTAATTAGTGCAGGTTAAAGAAAGTAATTAAAAATAAATTCATTTAGTTGTTCTGATTTACAGAATATATAATGTGTCTGGGATTTTCAGTTTTTTTTGGTAGTTACAGGTCACAAAGCACAAGGAGTAAAATAAACTTTTAATATGGAGCGATTTTAGAATTTGGTATGTTTGTCTTGTAAGCTTAATAGCCATAAAAGAAAACAAAATTGCCACACAAAAGTATATATTTATATAAAGTAGACATCACAGGCTATTGTCCTAAGGTTGTTTTGACACTTTCTAAGTAGCCATTTCACCGCCAATCTCTGCTAAATATTGGAGTAAAATTTTGTATTTTGGGGTTTTTGGCACACAAACTTATAACAAAGAACTTCTCATGAGTATTTTGTAAAGTTGGTGTGTGCTATTCCTGTACAAGGTTTTATTATGTGTTCAGTTACTTCTGCTGAGTACAACGGTACCCCCATTGTATGTCTTTGGCACTATTTTGTGTAGCTACAGTGCCATATAGGAGACCTGTCCGTTTCAACATTTACAGTAGAATTTTGAGAGGCGGATTTAATGGGCCTATGCTTCAATTTGGGGTATTATAGCAGTTTGACTGTTCAAAAAAACCTCACAAAGGCCTACCATTTGTAAAAGTAGACACCTCAGGGTATCTCATATGGTGCATATTGTGCTTTAACATGCCCCCATTTTTTCACCAATATATGCTAAAGTATGTGGTAAAATATAATTGTGGGCATTTTTTACATATGGATTACATTTTTGCTGGGCATTTTGTACATTTCATATGGGCCACTAAGTTCAAACCCCCCAAATTATGCTCAGCTAAGCCTTCTGAGTAAAACAATATGCCCAATGTATGACCTAGACACTATTTTGTGAAGTTACACTGCTGTAAAAGAGACATAACAAGTTAAGTTTTTTAAGTGTGAATTTTCCAGGAGGGTTTTGATGCGTCCGTGTCCCACTTTGGAGCACTTGAGCAGGCTACATATTACAACTACACTATAAAGGCATACCATTTCTTAAAGAAGACATCCCAGGGCAATTCAAAATGCATTTTTTGAACCTTAGCGTGGGATCATGTTTCCGCTAGCTTGAAAAAATATATAGAATTCGTGTGTAGTGGCGCTTAGAAAGGGTACAATAGTATAGAGCTGCTACCACCTAAAGTGCCGTCCTCTCACAGCTTGGCACTCACAAGTACAATATGGTGAAGTTACTGAGTATTATACACGACAAACCCAGTGTAAGGTGGAGCGCTATGTAATGAATTAACTTACCCCCCCTGGGGTTTTCAGTATAGCCTAAGGGGGGAGAGAGGTTCCGCTAGCTTGTACCAAGTGTAGTGGTAATACGCATTTTTTCTGCCTTTTTCACACACAAAGTGAGTTTGTGCAGTATATTTTTCAAACCTTATGTGTACTACGACTGTATAATACTTCATATGTTGCTCAACTATGTCGGCTGAGTACAGCAATACCCCCGTATGTACCTTTGCCAGGTATATGTGGACATTGAAGGGGCACATTTGAGACACAGCCATTCCAGTTTTTTTCAAACTTTGAATTTTTACGCTGTGTCCATTTCCCATTTTAGAGTATTTTACAAGGCTATATAATCCAATTACTCCATAAAGGCATACCATTTCTTAAAGAAGACATCCCAGGGTAATTCAAAAGGCATATTTTGAACCTTAGCGTGGGATAATTTTTCCGCTAGCTTTTACCAAGTGTAGTGGTAATGAGCATTTTTTAATGTATTTTTTTACTTTGTAAATCTTTATTTACTTAGTAAAACTTTTTTTACTTTGTAAAACCCGTTTTTAAACTTTTTTTTTACTTATTAAATGTTTTACATTTTCTTAACTTTTTTACACTTTTACATTTTTTTCTAAACTTTTCTTTTACCGTTAACCCCTAACTAGCAGTAAGCAGCACTAACAGTAATTTCCCCATTTTCCCATAACTCCCTCCCACCCCAGCTAGCAAAATATATAATTATAAAATATTTAAATGAATTAATTAAATAAATTGAACCCCTGAGGGTTAAAAAAATAAATAAAAGTTAATCCTCAGGGGTTAAAAAAAAATAGATCACAGTATAATACTGTGATCTGTATGTTGATCACTGTAGGCAGTGATCAACTGGCAGGGAAGGGGTTAATTTTTATTTAGACTGGGTAAAGGGGGGTGGTATTTTTTTTTTTACTTAAACGTTACTAAAACAGTTAAAAAATGTTTTTTACCTTTTTAAAGCTTATTTTAAAAGAAAATTAACGTTAACCCCTAGTTAGCCTAACACCAAATTCCCCAATTCCCCACTAACTTCCACCCATCCCAGCCACCTAAATAGTTAATTTTTAAATATTTAAATTAATTAATACAATAAATTTAACCCCTGAGGGTTAAAAAAAAGAATAATTAACCCTCAGGGGTTAAAAAAAAATCAGATGACATTAAAATGTATACCCTGCCAATTGATCACTGTAGTCAGTGATCAATTGGTAGGGAAGGGGTTAATTTTATTAAAACAGGGGAAAGGGGGGTGGGATTTCACTTTAATTTTTTTTTTTTACACTAGGGGGCAGGATCATTGAAGATCCGGCTCCCTGCACTTCACACAGAACCCGGAAGTGCAGGGAGGCGGAAGGTAAGTACATTGAGCACATGTGCCCGCTCTGGCATGCTGTCAGAGTGGGCACATGAGCTGGGGCAGCCCGATCGGGTGCTCCCGGTCTGCGTCTAATACAGAGGCAGACCGGAGCACCGTTAACCCCGTGATCGCCGCAATTGCGGCGATCTGGGGTTAACTTTAGAAAATGACGGAAATTTTCCGTCAACGGTCCTTAACTGAAGGACAAGGTTGACGGAAAATTTCAGGTGGGGGTGGGGGTGGGGGTGTTGCTGAGACGAATTGGCCAATGACGAGCCCCGGGAGGCCCAGGAGTAGGCTGACTGGCCAGCTTAGGTTGCCTCCAGTGCGGACACTTATTCCTTCAGGAAGAGTAGGCCCCTGCTTACCTAGACGGCAGGTGCTTACTCTGCCAAAATTTACCGGGGAGAGAGGAGGCAGGGTTTGGTGGAGGCAACAGGGAACGCTGATCTTTCAGTTCCTCACACTGCTCCCTCGCATGCCCTCTGTGGTGATGCTGGGAGCTGGAATATGATATCACACTGGCCTCAATACAGAGGGTACACAAGGAAGCAGTGTGAGGACCTGGGAGATTGCAGGAACCACAGGGAGAATATCCCCACTGGGGAGAGGACCCACACCATCCTAAACATAGGCTGGATGGCCCTAATATGTATGAGTATGTGTGTGCCTGTCAGTTTATGTGTATCTGGCAATATATGTGCATGTGTCTGTCAGTGAGTGTTTTTCAAATCAGTGAGATTCTGTCTGTCATTGAGAGTGTATGTCAGTCAGTGAGTGTTTACACCACTGCTCTCAAATTGCAACACTACATACAAATATTCATTGCATTCAAACGCCAATACTACACACAAAATACATAAACTCAAAAAAACAAAACATACTAAAATGAAAGTTATTTTTTTATTGCATTAAGTGTTTATTCATACACAATGTAGTACACTTTATCAACAAATACTACATATCTTTAAGTGTGTTGAATTAGCCTTACAACCAGAGACCGGGTGGATGTGGGCTGGGTGGCTGGTATAACTGGGGTTGGGGGATGAAACATTTTGTACTGCCCTGGATGACTGTAACTCTAGTTACGCCACTGTAGTGGAGTGTCCCTTTAATATGTTTCTATGTATCTTTGCCAGTACCTTTCTGTTATCTGATAATGCAGCTAAGAAATCTCAAGACCTTCTGAAAAGAAATAGTGCCAGACTTACTTTTTATCTGGTTGTAATTTTATTACTGCAGATTGGAAATCACTTCATCAAGACAGCTACACATTAGTACACATGAAAAATTGCCATATTCTTAAACAAATGCTTATTCTCAACAAATTACATGCAGCTACAGGTGAAAAACCCTTTTTTTTTTTTTTTTTTGTGTTGGTGCAGTTGCTAAATAAAATAAAGTAAATGTGGTTTGATTGATAGTGGTACATGATGTGCCAAAAGCAGGGGCGGACTGACCACTCGGGCACATCTGTCATGGACAGAGGGCCCGAGACAGCCAGGGGCTGGCCGCACAGCCATGCTCCTTCTTCTTGGACTTCTACTGTCCCTCCAGCCTCCTCTTACCTCTCTGTTCCTCTCTCTCTCCAGTGGGTAAATAGAGACCATCAAGTTACAGCCATCATCGACTCTGGAGCCAATGGCTGTTTTACCTCTCTGTTCCTCTCTCTCTCCAGTGGGGAAATAGAGACCATCAAGTTACAGCCATCATCGACTCTGGAGCCAATGGCTGTTTTACCTCTCTGTTCCTCTCTCTCTCCAGTGGGGAAATAGAGACCATCAAGTTACAGCCATCATCGACCACTGGAGCCAATGGCTGTTTTATTGATCAAACGTTGGTACACGCCCATCAACTGCCCACGCAACAAAAATCTCATCCCTTATCACTATACGTAGTGGATGGTACTCCAATCAAGACAGGTCCTGTACTATATGAAACAGGTCCTATTTGCCTCCTCCTTGGCCAACACAAAGAGACTATTAAGCTTAATATACTACCATCACCAGTGTTTCCACTTATTCTTGGTCTTCCCTGGCTCCGCAATCACAATCTAGTGATTGATTCAAAGGCACGTGTACCTTTTCTTCCACTTTTTGCACAACCACTTGCTTGGATAAGTCGCACATGCATTCACTCACTATGACCTCTGATCTTCTAGTCACTCTACCAAATAAATATAAAGAATTCCAAGAAGTCTTCAGCAAAAAGAATACAGAACAATTGCCCCCAAGACGGCCATATGACTTTCCAATTGAACTACTCCCAGACGCTCCCATCCCCTATGAATCAATATTTCCTCTCTCAGAAGCTGAGCTCAAACATCTGAAGGCATATATCTCCAAAAACCTAGCCAAAGGCTTCAATTGGACCTTCATCCTCTCTAGCAGGAGCAGGCATATTCTTTGTTGGCAATAAAGATGGGGGTCTGCGTTCTTGTGTCGATTATCGTGCCCTAAATAATATCACAATCAAGAACCGATATCCCCTACCTCTGATACCCGAACTCTTAGACAGATTGAATAAAAAAGCAAAAATATTCTCGAAATTGGATCTACGAGGTGCATAACCTGGTCCGATGAAACGATGAGTGTAAAACATCCCTCAGAACACGGTATGGGCCTTTCAGGCTCTCCAATGCCCCAGCCACATTCCAACATTTTCTGAATGATGTCTTCTGTGATATACTGGATTCCTTAATCGTAATCTATCTAGATGACATCCTGGTCTTCTCCTCTTCTCCTTCTGAACATAACACACATATGAGGAGGTCCTCCATGAACACTGGCTATATGCCAAATTAGAGAAATGTGTCTTTGATACTGAATCCGTAGAGTTCTTGGGATATGTCATTACCCATGGGCAAATACAAATGGATCCTCGTAAGATCTCCGCCAATACCAAAAGACAAGAAATCCGTACAACGATTCATGGGACTCGCCAACTTTTATAGGCGTTTCATTAGAGGTTTTTCCCAGGTATGTGCTCCCATAACAGCCTTAACCAAAAAACAGGAACGGTTTACCTGGGCCACTCAAGCCCAAGAGGCTTTTAAAAAATGAAAATAACTTTTTACCCAAGCTTCTATCCTCATACAATCCGATACCACAAAGGCATTTTTTCTTGAGGTTGACGCCTCCGATATTGCTATTGGAGGAGTCCTATCCCAAAGATACAAGAGAGACGACCGATTACATCCCGTGGCCTTTTACTCTCGTAAACTATCACCCGTAGAACAAAACTACGATGTAGGTGAGCGAGAACTCAAGAGTACTTTAGAAGAATGGCGCCACTTACTTGAGGGAGCTCCTCTACCCATCACGGTATATACACACCATCGTAACCTAGAATATCTTCATGCTGCCAAAAGATTACGTCCCCGCCAAGAATGCTGGGCCTTATTCTTCTCCAGATTCAATCTACAAATTACTTACCACCCTGGATCAAAGAATAAAAAGGCTGACACCTTATCACGCAAATACGAAAAGACGGATTCAACAAACCCAATTCAAGACACTATTCCGTCTCCACATCACTTTCTAGCTATACAAGTCTCACTCCCAGACCGCATACAAAACCTAGCAGTCCAACCACCCATGACAACTCCTCCCCTAATTCATAAACAAGGACTATGGTACCACGACGAACAGGTGTATGTACCACCCTCATTACAGTCCGAGAACATCAGCCAATTCCATGACACCCTCTCGGCTGGCCACAGAGGAGTTTTTCAGACACTCGAAAACATTAGCCATTATGATTAGTGGCCTTCTATTAAGACAGACATCAGGGACTATGTCCTCTCGTGCAATATATGTGCCCGATCAAAGACTCCAAAAGGAAAACCAGTGGGTCTATTACATCCTCCAGCAGTTCCTCAAAGGCCATGGATCGACATAGCTATGGATTTTATTGTGGATCTACCTCTATCACACAAACACAATACCATCATGGTGGTAGTGGATAGATTTATGATTTACGCACTTCATGCCCTCCATCGGAATTCCATCTGCTTCCAAGATGGCCTCCTTATTCCTGCAAAATGTATTTTGTCTACATGGATTGCCTCAAACCATCATCACTGACCGAGGTTCTCAATCCACCTCCCGTTTCTGGTCCCATTTCTATCGTCACCTAAGAATTCAACGCTGTTTTTCCTCAGCTTTCCACCCTCAAACCAACGGCCAAACAGAATGCACCAACCAAACTTTAGAACCATATCTTCGCTGCTTTACTACACATCTCCAGGATGATTTGCTATCTCTACTACCCACCGTTGAATTCTCCTATAACAACCATTTACATCACTCCATCAAGATGACACCATTTTATGCCAACTATGGTTTTCATCCATGTACCTTTCCTGAATTCCCTTGTCCCAACACCGTGCCCGATGAGGGAACCAATGAGACATAACGGGAGTTTCCCTGCGGAGTGGCACGGGGCCCTGGACCTCCATCCCGAGGGATGGGGTAAAACACAATTCACAAGCCCATGGATTATCTAGGAAACAACATACTGACAGGGGCCCATTCCTATCTCTCTAGCCCAGCAGTTTCGTTTTCCTATCCTTTCCTCCCTTCGCTTCTCTTTGATTATTTATGTTAATTTCTGTTTGTACTATTACATAAGAAGTATTGGACAGTGGGTGCTTGAATGAGGGCTCTAAGGCACACTTGATGCTCCATCACTCGCTTCGAACATGCTTGGAACCTAATAGCTGTTGGTATAACTCAAATCAACTGTTATCAATGTTATCACTTATGCTGTAACAAATTGTTGTTACCTTGAATGTACCTGCTGTCAATACACAAATAAAGAATAAAAAAAAAATAATAATTTCAGGACGTATTACTTTACAGAGAGGGTAGTGGATGCATGGAATAGCCTTCCAGCTGAAGTTTTAGAGGTTAACACTGTGAGGGTGTGTAAGCATGCATGGGATAGGCATATGGCTATCCTAGCTATAAGATAAGGCAAGGGACTTATTAAAGTATTTCAAAAATTGTGCAGACTAGATGGGCCGAATGGTTCTTATCTGCCGTCACATTCTAAGTTTCTATATTTTAGCATTTTGTTGTGTGTATGCAATTTGCAATTTTTGCTCCACGCAGGATTGTGTATCGCCAAAGTAACAAAATATGCCAAAGTAACAATTTCTCAGCTACCTAAATAGCTACTAGAGCATATGTTATTTTATTTAATGCACATACATCTGTATGCTTTTCTAAGACACTTCTTGACGTTTTTGGTTGTGATCGGGTAGATGGTTTCTGTATATGACTATTATCACTTAAATCAAAATATTTAATCTCCATGATAGCTCCACACTGGGTTTTAAGCAATACTTTTATCTCTACAGCAAGATCTCTCTTGAGGCATCTCGTAGTTTAGATAGTAGTGCGGTCTATATATATGTATCTATTCCAAGCCAGGTGCAGACAATATTACATTTTGATTTCTCTTTTGCAATAAAGAAAAAAATCATTTTTAGGTCTTATGGGATAGTGTTGATTGATCTGTACCTTTTACAGCATTAATTTGTGGTTATGAAATTTTGGTGCCATGAGATCCCTGTTCAGCTTTTTTTCCCCTTAGCGATGAAGGATGTAGACAGGTGGAAAAAGTAAATAAACCTAATTTGTAAGCAACATTTTTAGCTAGAGCTATGGCAGATTTCTGCTCCGTATAAGTCAGTAAAAGTAGCTCAATGACAATATGCATGAAAAGTTACACATGGCCTAACAATCAGTGAATGTATTGGAATATTGCTTATATTTTATTTTTCAGACCAATCTCTGTAATGTATTATGGTGCTCCATATGAATCTTCCATAGATTATTATTGTAGATTCGTGATCATTTTTGTTGGTGCTAGAAGCAGCTAATTAAAAGCAAACAAACCTCTTTCCACCCTTTTTCATCAAACAAAGATAAGAAATGCAGTCATTATTATTCTTATAATGATCATTAAAGGAGAATATTAGCCTGGAGCCTGCAAACACATTTTGAATGCATTATATAGATAATGCATTAACAATATATGATATATAAAATCAATCAATCCATTGAGAGATGAAATCACCTTTTATTTCTAGATTTTGATGCTAAAACTCAGGATTTTTGAAGCTCTGTGCAAATAGCCTTGCGAAGACTACGTATAAGCAGATACCTTTCAGTCCATCTAAGACTTTTCATTATTTTGAAAGGTAGCGCCTGATCAGATCCCATTGTTTGGCAGGAATTTGTGGTACTTAGCAGCAATTCCATACATGAAAAAATGCTTTTAGAAATGCTGTTAAAGCTTATGGCAGTCATAACAAAGCTGCTATAAGCTTACTCATAGCTCCATTCACAGTTTCTTGAACGGAGCAAAACATGTAATACGTAAGCAAGTGCACACAGCTTTAATATCAAAAAGCTATATCACAATCTACAATATCTCCTTTTTCATGTATTAAATAAATAGTTTATCATAGTGATGAAACATATGTTTTGCCTAAAAAAAACTACTTCCTAAATAATTGCCTTTCTCCAGTGCTTTCAGCATTCTTTGTGTGCATTACAGTATTCCAGTACACCACCACCGTAATTCTATTATTTTGTCTGTCCTGTATGCTTTAAACGCACATGATATAATGGAAACAAAAACAAAAGTTGGTTGGAGTGTAAAACTTAATTTTTTTTTTTTTTAACAAATAATGAAGTTACAGATAAGAAAACAGTGTAGTAAATAAATAATATTCTTAAATATGTAACATGGACATTTTCCATATTTTCTATAATTCTCTCAAATTTATAGCATTCTATATGTTCTCATATTATGTCTATTTATGTATATTGTATAAGTTGCCACATCATGATGTTGACTGCACCATATCATCCTCACATGTTGCCTCTTTGGATACACAACCTGATGCACACATTCACATATACATTGATATATGCATACACACATAGAAACACACAGATGAGATACACATTGACAGATACAGACATACAGCCACAGTTTTTGCCTGACAGAGTATCTGGTTGTGCATATTTCTGACAGTGTCTTTATGTGTGTCTAGCATTGTGTACCAGTGCATGTGCTTGAGAGTGTTTGTTTGGCAGTGAGTATCCTTGTGTGTGTGAATGTGTGTCTCATGTGTATCTCTATAGAAGGGTGTAGGTTAAGCTCTAGTAATATACAATTTGTGATATACAGTGCGGAATATGTAGCAATACCTCTACCTTACAGTTTTTTAATACAGGGGTCCTAATGGAGGTATGCTGTACCTTAAAGACAAAAGGCAAAATAACCACACATAGTGTATACTGTGATATGAATAAGTGGTATATAAAAATAGGGGAAATATGTCCACTCACACTTTTAGGAGCTAATTATATATAGCTCACTGTGATCGCCTGTGGGGTCCGTAAAGGCGACCCTATCCCTTCTTGGGTGGTTGTTCCTTTGTCGTTGGTTTTCTAGATTAAAACACAGACATCTATGGTGCAATATTGCGGGTTCCAGTGGTGATATTAAAACAAGTAAAATGTTGTACTTACAAACCCAGAGCCCTCCACATCGGCTCTGGTCTGGGGGTGTATGTAGTTAAGGACTACAAGCCTTCTTTATAAAAATAGCAGGAGATGCCACAAGTGGTATAAAAAGTAATAAGCAATTTATTGTATCATATATAAAAAGTAATAATAATATAAGATATATTCTATACATAAAATACCACTAATATGGCTAAAAAAGTCCAATGTAAAAGTCTCTTTCCTCACAAGGTCCCCTATGTCTGGAAATGTTTGAAAGTGAGACAGCTGCTTGCAGTGTGTTGCGTATGGGGTCTGCTTATTGTTTTAATCTGTGTGTTGTTTTTACAGCGAGCCGCGAGTACATGCTGGTGTTATAGCAGAGTAGGCACCTGCTTTCTCCATATTGCAGGTGCCAACCTTGCTAACACTTACCCAGCCGGGGAGGAGAGCCGTGAGGGAGCTCAGTGTTCCAGCTCCTCACTGCTCCCTCGCACGCGCCAACTGAAGTGAAGCCTGGTGCATGAGCAGTGAGGAGCAGGAAGGACCCCAGGGAGAGGCGCCACATTGGCTCCATAAGGTAGGGAGCAATAAAGAAAAGTATGTATGTGTGAGTGTGAGTGTGTGTGTCTGTCAGTGATTGTGTGTGTGTGTCTGTCAGCAAGTATGTGTCTGTGTCAGTGTGTGTGTCTGTCAGCAAGTATGTGTGTGTGTCAGTTTGTGTGTCTGTCTATCAGTGAGTATGTGTGTCTGTCAGCAAGTATGTGTGTGTCTGTCTGTGTGTGTCAGTGAGTATGTGTCTGTGTGTGTCTGTTAGTGAGTATGTGTGTGTGTGTGTGTGTCTGTATGTGCGTGTGTCTGTCAGCAAGTATGTGTGTGTCTGTCAGTGAGTATGTATGCGTGTGTGTGTCTGTCAGTGTGTCTGTATGTGTGTGTGTGTGTGTCTGTCAGTGTGTCTGTATGTGTGTGCCTGTATGTGTCTGTCAGTGAGTATTTGTGTGTGTCTGTCAGTGAGTATGTGTGTGTGTGTCTGTCAGTGTGTCTGTCAGTGTGTGTGTGTATCTGTCAGTGGGTGTGTGTGTGTGTGGCCCACATAAACTTAAACCTTGTTTATGTGGCGTACTATTGTAACTGTGGCAGGATGAGTGTAACAGGTTTCAGTGGGTCAGGTTGAAGAGCGTAAGTGTGACAGTGACAGGTTAAATGGGTTGACTCTGGCAGGGCATTTGAGGGGATGAGTGGATGGTATTGAGGCAGGATAAGCATGGTGGGTGAGACTGATGCAGGATGAGTGTGAGGATTGTGGAGTTCACATTTAAAATGGTATGCATTTAGTGTTTACATTTGCAAATGGTATGCATTTATGGAGTGATTTAAATGTGTGAGTTAATAAAATGCCCCAAAATGCACCATTTTGCAAAGATCCATCTTCACTTTGCTATATTTTTTAAAAACTGCAATGGGCAGGTTATTAACCCCTTAACCCCTTAAGGACACATGACATGTGTGACATGTCATGATTCCCTTTTATTCCAGAAGTTTGGTCCTTAAGGGGTCAAGGACCAAACTTCTGGAATAAAAGGGAACCATGACATGTCACACATGTCATGTGTCCTTAAGGGGTTAAAGGGATACTATAGTCACCAGAACTACAGCTTAATGTAGTTGTTCTGGTGAGTGTAATCATTTCCCTCAGGCTTTTTGTTGTAAACATGATCTTTTCAGAGACAAGGCAGTGTTTACAGTACAACCTAGGACACCTCCAGTGGCCACTCCTCAGATGACTACTAGAGGTGCTTCCTGGGGGCAGTACTGCACACTGTGCAGCACTGACATTCAGTGTCACCATCCTCTGCAAGGAGACACTGAACATTTGTCATAGAGATGTATTGATTCAATGCATCTCTATGAGGAGATTCTGATTGGCCAGGGAAGTATTTGGCTCCGCTCACTGGCCCCCCTCCTTGGCTGAGATAATCAGAATTTACAATCTCCGGCAATCCAATGCTTTCCTATGGAAAAACACTGTGATTGGCTGAGATAATCACTTCTGAAGATGTCAGCCAAGGAGGCAGACCAGGGGTGGGGTCAGCACCAGCAGACTGGAATAAAGGTAAGGTTTTACTATATTTATAAGGACAAGGGGGGGGGGGGTCTAGATAGTGTTTTTAACACTATAAGGTCAGAAATACATGTTTGTGTTCTTGACCCTAAAGTGTTCCTTTAATTTAGCCCCGTATTTTTTAAATAAATTGACAGGGGTATGTGAAGGGGGTCATTCTGTATTCAAGTGATATATCTGAGAGCAGTTTAATGATTTTGATTACAGTAGTACACATCCGTTTACAAAATAAATTGCTAAATTGCAATGTAAAAAAGTATGAGATATCAAAGAGTGTCTCCTTTAACGAATAGTAAGCATCTATTGGGGTAATTTGAACAGTTAAACTGCAAAATGAAACATAGGCTTATCATATCCAACTAACACATTTTTAACTGTAAAAACGGAATTAGTCAGATTTCTTAAATGGCACTGTGACTGCACAAGATTGTAGTGAATACCCTCTCGCAAAACCTTCAAATCCTACTCCCACCTTCTCCAGGCTATAGCCAGATCCCCAGTTTTTCGCCTTTAACAAGGGTTTTGATTATAAAGCTACTCACCATCTTCACTCCTGTCGGCAAAACTCAAATCAGATCTACTCTATATAACCATTGTTTCCAACATTATCTTCCCAACAAACTAAGCTACAGTCCAAGATTCCATTTTTACTTGACCCTCTATTTCCCACCTTACATTAAAGGGACACTTTGGACAATATGAATAAAGCTGTGATGGTATAAGAAGGTCCTGGGTGCCATTTTACCAGAATAGGGTAAACCATTAACAAATGGTTTAACATCAAAGTCTCAAAGCCAGTGCCTGATTGCTTTGCCCTTGCATTTTTTTTCGCAACGTCCATGCATTCAATCAGGAAGCCATCACTTGAGCCTGAGACCCTATCGCTAACTCCCCACTGAGAACAGTAAGTGAAGAACACACATACCTTTTGCCCTCACTTATTGAGTGATAAGCTGCCAGGGACTTCTTCACACAATAACAAATTAATTGAGATTAAGTTATTCTGGTATCCAGAATTGCCCTTTAAGTTGCTCACCTGTCTGCTGCCTACTGAGAATATCACCTAACTCCAGACATTTCTCATTCAGGATTCAGCAAACACTGTTCTATTGGTAATACTCCTATCTGTTTCAACTTCAATCCATGTAAATGCTAGACTGGGCTCGTTTTCCTTACTCATCACACCTCATTAACTCCACTTTAAAACTAATTTCTTTAAATATGCTTACAAATCATTCAACTAAAGCTCTCTCATATTTTATTACATGGGAAATCTAACTAGCACTTCTCTCCTGTCTCACGCTACTCATTCACACACGTTTAAAGATATTGTTTATGTTTCCCCTTTTCCCCTTTATATTATACATTTATGAGCAGTGGTCTCACACCTTACTGTATCTGTTTTTATTTTCTCTCAAAATATGTTTTTAACATAGTGCTTTGAACACAGCGTAATTCGTTTTTTGAGAATGTATTTCCCATTATACAGACAAATTACAAAAAAGAAAACAAAGAATGGAATAATTTTCAATACAAATGATTTAAAATAACTCTGCAAGCACCACAACCACTACTGTGGTTTTTAGCATGGTTTGGTTTCTTACCTAAAGTCCCATGGTCACCACTCACCACCTCCACTACAAACTTCTTAGTTCTTTCTGTCTGAGCTACACCCAGAAGTGCAGTGCTTAGCTCAATGGCTGAGAGAGATCATCTGATGATCTGTCGGGAGTGTCACAGAGATCAAATATGCAGTTTGTAAATAAATAAATAAATGTATACCGGACCTTAGAGTGGCCAGGCTAACATTAGCAAGGACAGAGAACAGTCAGGGACAAGCTGAGGTCAAGGAAGCCAGAAGTCAGAATAAGCGAGAAAGCACAGACCGAGTTTGAGGAAAGGAGGAAGGAGAATAGTCAGAACATAGCCAAAGTCATTAACCAAGTAAGCTAACAAAATAATGTATTATTTGTTGAACCTTTGAACCACAATAGGGTAATGATCCAAGTCCTAGGAATCCTTTTTATATTATGGCTCTTAAGGTTGGTAGCCACGCCCCAAAACATTTGAATATGAAAGTTTTAGCGGACAGTGACGTCACTGACATCATGACATCAGTGCGCATGCGCTGAGTCATAAAAAGGGACGGAGCTACAGCAGCCGACATCGGAACCGCTGACGAGAGAAGGAGGACCTTGAGGATGGACCATCCTCCACATGGAAGAGGTCCCAGCCTGGCAACATAACACAGGTACCCTGACAGTACCCCAACTTTGAGAACCGTCCACTGGGCTGAAGGGACCCGGACAATAAGGAACAGGAATGAAATGACCTAAGAAGACAAGGAGCATGAATATCAAAATGATCAACTCAATACCTTTCTTCAGGGCCATAACACTTCCAATCAACCAGGTTTTGCAGCTTTCCACAAGATACATGGGAATCAAGAACAGACTTAATTTCATATTCTTCTTGGTCCTCCACCTGACCAGAAGAAGTAGGTGAAGTATGACTGGTAAACCTAGTACAAGTAAGAGGCTTTAATAAGGAAACATGAAACAAATTAGGAATATGCAAAGCATTAGGAAGGGCAATCTGGATTAACCCTTCTCAAGACCCTACAAGGTCCCACATATCTAGGAGCAAATTTAATAGAAGAAACCTTTAATTGAATATGCTTAGTACTCAGCCAGACCTTATCACCCAATTGGTAAACAGGAGCAGCACTTCTGCGTCTATCGGCGTCTTTTTTGTGTAGACTGGAGTTATGTTTCAGGATGTAAAAAACAAATAAAAAGTTACCTGCACTCTTCTCAAATCCCTATGCATATTTACACAAATGGAGGTTATTTAGTGACTCTAATGGGTATTAGAGGGATGCCCACCTGCCACATTAAGGCAAACCTCAAAGTTGGGTCCTACACAGACTATTCACCTTGCTTCCTTGAGCTTATGGCAAAAATATTTCTAATGAGACAGAGAGGGGTATTTTTCTAAACCCCTACATGCTTATTAACCTTTAATAGGGAACACATGGGGTGGGCGGTAGCAAATACACAAAAACAAGTCCTGTTCTAAAACTCCCACTACTCATGGGTGGCAGCAATGACCATAGTACACATCAGCCCCAATACATAAGTAAAAACCAAAGAAAAAAAAGTTAGTTACCTGTGCTTTTCCCAAATCCCTATGCACCGCAAGCCATAGTATATCCTCCACGGGGGGATGTATTCTCACCAGGACTACATTTTTACTAGCCAATGGCTAGTGCCAAATGAAATGTTTGAGCCCTAATATGTTTATGTATATATAATACAAAATATATGTGCACAATATATTTACACAATATGTTACATATGCTGTACATATAGATAGAGAGAAAAAAAAGTAAGACTAATAGAGAATGATATTAAAATGGCAGTCATAAACCATATGGCATTTCCATCCACAATGGCATATACATCTGTATAATTACACTTAAAATCATGGACATAAATAAAAATCAATGCATGCTAAAATTGTTTAACTGGTCCTAGATTGAAAGTGGAAGAATGAGGGAATCTTGGAGAGAGGTTTACAAACAAAGACACACATAAGACATAAGAAACAGCTGCAGTTTCCCCATTCCTTCTTGTTTCTTTTTCTTGTCCACTAATAGATGAGTCATTGCACGCTACTTCGAAATCACTACCCACCCCTTCTTACCACCCCTCTAAAAAAAAAAAGTAATCGCCCTCAGATTAAACAGTATAATTAGTTTTGCAACATATTTTTAAACTCTTCACTAACAAGCGTTTTGTGAAAAACCACCAGCAGATTTGGGGCATCCTGAAAAGTCATGTTTAAATGTATTTTTCATGTCAGTATGAATACATAATATAGCACATGTTTGCATATCTATATATTTATAGTTCTATCCATTGATAGATCTAACAATCCGTCGATGTTGCCACTTTACCATGACATTGCGACACACACTAATACATGCATGCACATATACACTGATACACACACACACATATACACTCTGATACACATACAAAACACACTGATGCACAGAGACAGACATATTGACAGATACAGGCCTACAAAGTGTGCCTGACAGAGCGTATCTGTGTGTGTGTATTTCTTTTTTGAATGTGTCTGTGTGTGAGAGTGTGTGTCTATTGGGTTCATGGTGGTGCTGTGTTTTTATTTGTAGGAGGTAAATTTGTGCATGAGAATGACTGAGGGTGAGTAGGGGGTGACTGTGCAGGATGAGTGTGACAAAGTGAGTAATGAGGTTACTGTTGAAATGAGGGGGAGTGTGACAGGTTGGGTGGTGTCTGTGACAGGGCTAAGGAGGGTGTGTGACAGGGTTTGGAGTGTTTGGGATGGTAAATGTGACACAGAGTGAGGGGGTAAATGTGATGAAAAAATGAGTGGAAGGACTGTGTGTGGCTGTGTTACAATGTTCAACCTCTTCACACACTGAGCAACAAGCCTTTTTTTGTGTTTGCTCCCTCTTAATTGCATTTTCAGAATTTACTGGTTTAACTGGTGGTCGAGTGGAATCTGGGTTGGTGGGCTCAATTGCAGGTCTCTACCTCCCATTGACTGTGAAGGAGCATTAAGGAGCTGGTCCTAGCCCAGAGGGGCAGATCTAGTGTCAGGGGTAGATACAAATATCAATTTTGATATCTATCCTAGCTGTTCATATAAGGGTTAATTTGAACGAAGAATACATTTGGCATTTTATCTTCTATTCTCGGAAATAGGATTTATATAAAATCCTAGTTACGGGAAAAATACTGATTTCGAAATGTTCTTGTTAATTGTCCAAGATATCGGTATTTGTAAATATCTGGTTTTAATCAAATATGTAATGCGTTATATGACGAAAGATTATAACTAGAAACAGCTGTTTATAACTTGTGAAAAACATATTATGTAATAAATGCTCAGGACCCCCACCGACATGACAATGGGGTATATATGCAACTGACGTTTAATTAAACTTTGAATTAGTTATTGAACAAGTCTTTGCTATTCATTTCCAATTTCCAGAGCTCTGAATGAGTTGGCAAATATCCATCATCCACAAAGGGTCCAGGCTGATTTAATCCCCAACATCAGGATATGCTGGAACCTGAACACACAGAGAATCCGTATACCAGTCCTTAGAATGGCCGGGTTAACGGACAAGCAGTCAGTAACAAGCCGAGGTCAAATGGAGTAGAGAAGACAGAAATACCGTATAATAAAGCCAAGGTCAAAAGGAGTACAGAAGACAGGATAAACATAAGACAGCTGGATGTCTATTAGGTTAAGAAACCCATTACATAAAATAGGATCCCCACAATAGCTTTGTGGGGGTGTCATGTGGACTGTATGTGCTGGTACATGAGAGCAGTAACCGCAGGAGTGGTAGGATTGTCCTGTGCGTCTGACTGCAAATGTGCATTATGCACCAAGATAGTCTGCAAGGCCTGGGCGAATTGATCTATGCGATGATCAATTCCGTCCAATCTTGCGCCACAAATGGCCAACTGTTGTGATACGTCTATAGGTTCCATAGGGCCCTGTTGTAATGTCAGGATATGCTGGAACCTGAACACACAGACAAAATCACTAAAAGAATCCGTATACCGGTGCTTAGAATGGCCGGGTTAACGAACAAGCTAAGTCAGTACCAAGCCGAGGTCAAAAGGAGTATAGAAGACAGGATAAATGCAAGACAAAAGCCAGAAGTATATCACCAGAATATCATGAAAGGAACGCGCTATTGGGCTACCAAAAACCACAAGGACCGCAACAAGGAATGGGAGAGGTAAGTATAAATAGGCATCACTTAATTTTGATTGGTCCAATTCCACCTAATCTGACCTCTGATGTAATTTATGTGAGCCGAATTCGGTCTACTGAATTCTGCGTTCGGTTTGGCGAAAGGCGAATATGGTCGTTTGTTCGGTCGCATATATATATATATATATATATATATATATAGAATATCCAACAAGGTAGCAGCACTCACGGAGTAATTAAAAAATCTAATCTTTATTGAAGCATTTTAAAATTGAGATCGACGTTTCAGTCCAACATCTAGGACTTTCCTCAGGATCACTTTCTCCTTTTCTTTATATATATATATATATATACACGCTGCACGCAAGTATGCAGCATCAGACAGAATGCCGGAGGGGATCACGTCACCCGGAGCCATGCCGACAGGTAAGCAGGCAGAATGCCTGACACCTAGAATAAAAGCAGCACAGGGCTGGACAGGTAAATGTATCTCCCTGCCAGCCTCTTTCCCTATAGGGGGACTACACTGTAATGCTAGCACTGGCTTTGCTGTCTGGGCCCACTAAAGGGAACAAATTGAAAACAAAATGAGTTTGCATAAAACAAATTTTACTTGCAATATTAAAATCCATGTATACACAATGGGTATGGGTGTATACCATAGGAATCATGTATACACAATCTCTCTAGTAAGAGAGTAAACATTTTAGTTTGGATATTCCTTGAATTGAAATATTTTTAGAATACTCCTGTTCCTGTACATTTTTGTTTTTAACCTGCAAGTCCTGGCTGCCATTCATTGCAATCTAGAAGAGCACTTAAGCATGTCCATTATGTGACATGAATTACTGATTAGTAAGAACCCCTTTTGTTCAATAGTTTTAGTACCAATTCTAAATATTTATATTAATAAGGTATTTTTAGTTGCTTATTTACCAAAATCATTTTGTGGTGAATTTGCAAAAAGAATACCAGCGTATTCTATTTAATTAATCTGCAATATGACCCTATTCAGGCTGAACAGAAGAATTACATAGTTACATAGTTACATAGCTGAAAAGAGACTTGCGTCCATCAAGTTCAGCCTTCCTCATATATGTTTTTGCTTTTGATCCAAAAGAAGGCAAAAAACCCAGTCTAAAGCGCTTCCAATTTTGCAACAAACTAGGAAAAAATTCCTTCTTGACCCCAAAATAGCAGTTAGATGTCTCCTTTGATCAAGCAGCTATTACCCCACTAATTAGAAATTATATCCCTGTATGTTATGTTTTTTGCAAGTATTTATTAAATTGCAGTTTAAACATCTGTATAGACTCTGACAAAACCACCTCTTCAGGCAAAGAATTCAATATCCTTATTGCTCTTACTGTAAAAAATCCTTTTCTTTGCCTTAGATGAAATCTCCTTTCTTCAAGCCTAAATGTGTGACCTTGTGTCCTATGTATAGCCCTGTTTATGAATAGATTTCCAGATAATGGTTTGTACTGGCCCCGAATATATTTGTATAATGTTATCATATCCCCTCTCAGGCGCCGTTTTTCAAAACTAAAGAGATTTAAATTTTTTAACCTTTCATCAATTTTGTAGCTCGTCTCTGCACTTTTTCTAGTGCCATGATATCCTTCTTTAGAACAGGTGCCCAAAATTGCACAGAGTATTCAAGGTGTGGTCTAACCAGCGATTTTTAAAGAGGCAAAATTATATTTTTATCTCGAGAATTTATGACCCTATTTATACATGACAAAACCTTACTGGCCTTAGCAACGGCAGTTTGACATTGCATATTGCTGCCTAATTTGTTGTCTATAACAATTCCCAAATCCTTCTCGTGTGTGGTTATCCCTAGTTCACTACCATTTAGGGTGTAAATTGCTTGTGCAGTCTTAACCCCGAAGTGCATAACTTTGCATTTCTCTACGTTTAATTGCATCTGCCATTTTAGTGCCGTGCCCCAATCTATCCAAATCCCTCTGCAGCAAGGCAATATCCTGCTCACATTTTATTACTTTACAAAGTTCTGTGTCATCTGCAAACACTGATACATGGCTTTCAATGCCCATTTCAAGATCATTTATAAATATGTTAAATAGAAGTGGTCCCAAAACAGAACGCTGAGGGACACCACTTACCACTTTTGTCCAGCTTGAAAATGTACCATTAATGACAACTCGTTGTACTCTATCCTTAAACCAATGTTCTACCCAAGAACAAGAATATTCATCTAGACCAATTTCTTTTAGTTTGAAGACTAACCTATTGTGAGGAACCGAATCAAATGCCTTGGCAAAATACAAGTAGATCACATCCACTGCAACACCCTGATCTATACGTCTACTTACTTCTTCGTAGAATGCAATTAGGTTACTTTGACATGACCTATGTTTCATAAAACCATGCTGATTATTGCTAATAACACAATTCTTCCCAATGAATTCCTGCATATTATCCCTTAATAGCCGTTCAAATAATTTCCCAGTCACAGAAGTTAAGCTCACAGGTTTATAATTTCCAGGCAAGGATTTTGAACCATTTTAAATATAGGAACAGCATCTGCCTTCCTCCAATCCTCAGGTACAATACCTGAAACAAAAGAATCTTGAAAAATTAAATACAGAGGTTCACTTATTTCCCCACTTAGCTTCTTAAGTACTCGTGGGTGGATACCGTCAGGCACCGGAATTTTATTAACATTAATTTTCTTTAATAGCTGTAGCACCATGTTATCCAATCACAAGTTATCTGCAAGTTTGTTGCAGCAATCATTTGCATATCTCTTGCCATAGGATCCTCATTAATATATACTGAAGAAATATAGTTATTTGTAATTTTTGCCTTTTCCTGGTCTTCATTGACTAACAGACCCATCTCTGTTTTCAGTGTACCATTTTTCATTTTTTGTTTTTTTAGAATTAATGTACTTGAAAAAATTTTTGCAGTTGGTTTTGCATTCTTTGACTATCAATTTCTCATTTTCTAGTTTAGCCACTTTAATTGCCTTTTTGCAAGTATTATTGGCTTCCTTATATCTTATATAGGATGCCTCTGATTTGTCTGATTTAAATGCTTTAAATGCCCTTTTATTATTTTTAATCTTTTGTTTTACTTCTCTACTAAGCTACATTGGTTTTAATTTGTTTCTTTTATATTTATTACCCAATGGTACATACTGTGAAATGTACCTTTCTAATATTTGTTTGAATAGTTTCCAGTTTTCCTCAGTGTTTTTATCACTAAGGAGTTTATGGCAGTCGATATGTTGTAGAGCTGACCTAATCTTATTAAAATTGGCTTTTTTTTTTAAATTATACGTTTTAATATACCCCACGTGCTTTTGCTTTTTTTGAGTTTATTTCAAAAGTTACCATATTGTGATCACAAATGCTCCCCTACTTGAATGTTGGTTAAAAGATCAACATTGTTTGTTATAACGAGATCCAGACAAGCATCCTTTCTAGTTGGTGCTTGTACCAGTTGTGACATAAAGGTGTAATTTAACACATTCAAAAACCGGATTCCCCTATCTGAAGTACTAGTCCCTCTATCCCAATTTATATCCGGGTAATTAAAATCTCCAGTAATTAACGTGTTACCCCGATTTGCAGCTTTCCCAATTTGCTCTAACAGCAGTTCTTCCTCATTAATATTTACATTTGGTGGTTTATAACATATCCCAACTAGTATTGTCGCGAACCCGAAATTTTCGGTTCGCGAACGGCGAACGCGAACTTCCGCAAATGTTCGCAAACCGGCGAACCGCGCGAACCGCCATTGACTTCAATGGGCAGGCGAATTTTAAAACCAACAGGGACTCTTTCTGGCCACAAAAGTGATGGAAAAGTTGTTTCAGGGGGACTAACACCTGGACTGTGGCATGCCGGAGGGGGATCCATGGCAAAACTTCCATGGAAAATTGCACAGTTGATGCAGAGTCTGCTTTTAATCCATGAAGGGCAGAAATCACCTAAAATTGACACCTGTCCTCAAAGCCCTGCCCTGATACACACTGACACAGAGCAGAATAGAGACTGTTCCCCGTCCTCAGAGACCATGATACACACTGACACAGAGCAGAATAGAGACTGTTACCCCTACATAGGGTCACTTGGCAGATATGGCGGGGTCGTGGGAGGGGGAGGATGACTTTCACCTCTTCCCATGTTACATTCCCGTTGTGCTGTGACATCACCCTTATACGCTGTGTAAAGCATACTATTTAATTTGATCAGCATGGCCACTTGAGTTTTTATAGTTTTCACGCTGCTTGTAGTTTATATATGGTTCACAAAAATCAAACAAACGATAAAGTAAACATGTAAGGATTCAGAATATTCTTTCAAACCCTTACACATTGTGTGTACGTATTTTTTGTCTTAAGTTTGTGGCTTTAAAGAGGTTCACGTTGTTTCTATGATGTGCATAACATGTTCTTGTAAATGTTTGTTACATTTTTCCTGGAATTGTAATTTTGGAATCTGAATAAAGATAGTCAAATCCCTGATACACACTGACACAGCAGAATAGGGACTGTTCCCCCTACATAGGGTCACTTGGCAGATATGGATTGACACCTGTCCTAATGATCCCTGATACACACTGACACAGAGCAGAATAGAGACTGTTCCCCCTACATAGGGTCACTTGGCAGATATGGATTGACACCTGTCCTCAAAACCCCTGATACACACTGACACAGAGCAGAATAGGGACTGTTCCCCCTACATAGGGTCACTTGGCAGATATGGATTGACACCTGTCCTCAAAACCCCTGATACACACTGACACAGAGCAGAATAGGGACTGTTCCCCCTACATAGGGTCACTTGGCAGATATGGATTGACACCTGTCCTCAAAACCCCTGATACACACTGACACAGAGCAGAATAGGGAATGTTCCTCCTACATAGGGTCACTTGGCAGATATGGATTGACACCTGTCCTCAAAACCCCTGATACACACTGACACAGAGCAGAATAGGGACTGTTCCCCCTACATAGGGTCACTTGGCAGATATGGATTGACACCTGTCCTCAAAACCCCTGATACACACTGACACAGAGCAGAATAGGGACTGTTCCCCCTACATAGGGTCACTTGGCAGATATGGATTGACACCTGTCCTCAAAACCCCTGATACACACTGACACAGAGCAGAATAGGGAATGTTCCTCCTACATAGGGTCACTTGGCAGATATGGATTGACACCTGTCCTCAAAGCCCCTGATACACACTGACACAGAGCAGAATAGAGACTGTTCCCTGTCCACAGAGACCATGATACACACTGACACAGAGCAGAATAGAGACTGTTCCCCGTCCACAGAGACCATGATACACACTGACACAGAGCAGAATAGAGACTGTTCCCCCTACATAGGGTCACTTGGCAGGTATGGATTGACACCTGTCCTCAAAGCCCCTGATACACACTGACACAGAGCAGAATAGAGACTGTTCCCTGTCCTCAAAGCCCCTGATACACACTGACACAGAGCAGAATAGAGACTGTTCCCCCTACATAGGGTCACTTGGCAGAAATGGATTGACACCTGTTCTCAAAACCCCTGATACACACTGACACAGAGCAGAATAGGGACTGTTCCTCCTACATAGGGTCACTTGGCAGATATGGATTGACACCTGTCCTCAAAACCCCTGATACACACTGACACAGAGCAGAATAGGGACTGTTCCCCCTACATAGGGTCACTTGGCAGATATGGATTGACACCTGTCCTCAAAACCCCTGATACACACTGACACAGA
This sequence comes from Pelobates fuscus, assembly GCF_036172605.1. NCBI lineage: Eukaryota > Metazoa > Chordata > Amphibia > Anura > Pelobatidae > Pelobates > Pelobates fuscus. Next base: position 47,449,002 of record NC_086328.1, read on the forward strand.
GCAGAATAGAGACTGTTCCCTGTCCACAGAGACCATGATACACACTGACACAGAGCAGAATAGAGACTGTTCACCGTCCACAGAGACCATGATACACACTGACACAGAGCAGAATAGAGACTGTTCCCCGTCCATAGAGACCATGATACACACTGACACAGAGCAGAATAGAGACTGTTCCCCGTCCACAGAGTCCATGATACACACTGACACAGAGCAGAATAGAGACTGTTCCCCGTCCACAGAGACCATGATACACACTGACACAGAGCAGAATAGGGACTGTTACCCCTACATAGGGTCACTTGGCAGGTATGGATTGACACCTGTCCTCAAAGCCCATGATACACACTGGGGGGAGCTACTGTCCTCCCCAACCCCTGCGCGGTGGGTGGGGGCCATAAATCACAATGGGGGGACCTACTGTCCTCCCCCCCTCGGCCCCCACCCCTGCGCGGTGGGTGGGGGCCATAAATCACAATGGGGGGGCCTACTTTCCTCCCCCCTGGCCCCCATCCCTGCGCGGTGGGTGGGGGGCATAAATCACAATGGGACGGACCTACTGATAGGAGTGGAGTATTGTTCATATCAGTTTAATACCTTCCGTGTCTCCTATCAGTGGACGTGTATATGGCAGCCATTTTAGGAACCGCACACCTGGGACCCGAGCAAGGTCACCTCGTTCAAGCTGCTCTGGTTCCTTGATGAGCCAGCTGCCCGTGAGTTAACATGTCCCGTGGAGAAGCACTCTGTCCTGTAAAGCCTCACCACAAAAAAATTAAATAAATAACAGCACTCGGAGTGGTGAGTTTAGTAAATGTTCATATCAGTTTAATACCTTCCGCGTCTCCTATCAGTGCACGTGTATATGGCAGCCATTTTAGGAACCGCACACCTGGGACCCGAGCAAGGTCACCTCTTTCAACAAGTAACTGCTATTCAATCTATAACAGTGAAAAATAAATTTTGGTTTTAAAAGCACGCTATAGAGACACCAGATATGATTGGCAATGTGCACTTGCACAGTTCTGCAGAGCACACGCTGAAGGAAGGACTGACAGAGCCGCTTGAAGGACACTGACTGGCTGCTAGTAGCTTACACTAGAAACCTTTTTTCTTTGTAAAAGCACGCTATAGAGACACCAGATATGATTGGCAATGTGCACTTGAACAGTTCTGCAGAGCACACACTGTAGGCCTGACACACCCGCTTGAAGACAAGTAACTGCTATTCAATCTATAACAGTGAAAAAAAAAATTGTTTTTAAAAGCACGCTATAGAGACACCAGATATGATTGGCAATGTGCACTTTAACAGTTCTGGAGAGCACACGCTGAAGGAAGGACTGACAGAGCCGCTTGAAGGACACTGACTGGCTGCTATTAGCTTACACTAGAAACCTTTTTTCTTTGTAAAAGCACGCTATAGAGACACCAGATATGATTGGCAACTGTCAAAGCACGCTGGCACAGGTCTGCAGAGCACACGCTGAAGGAAGGACTGACAGAGCCGCTTGAAGGACACTGACTGGCTGCTATTAGCTTACACTAGAAACCTTTTTTCTTTGTAAAAGCACGCTATAGAGACACCAGATATGATTGGCAATGTGCACTTGAACAGTTCTGCAGAGCACACACTGTAGGCCTGACACACCCGCTTGAAGACAAGTAACTGCTATTCAATCTATAACAGTGAAAAATAAATTTTGGTTTTAAAAGCACGCTATAGAGACACCAGATATGATTGGCAATGTGCACTGGAACAGTTCTGCAGAGCACACGCTGAAGGAAGGACTGACAGAGCCGCTTGAAGACAAGTAACTGCTATTCAATCTATAACAGTGAAAAATAAATTTTGGTTTTAAAAGCACGCTATAGAGACACCAGATATGATTGGCAATGTGCACTGGAACAGTTCTGCAGAGCACACGCTGAAGGAAGGACTGACAGAGCCGCTTGAAGACAAGTAACTGCTATTCAATCTATAACAGTGAAAAATAAATTTTGGTTTTAAAAGCACGCTATAGAGACACCAGATATGATTGGCAATGTGCACTGGAACAGTTCTGCAGAGCACACGCTGAAGGAAGGACTGACACACCCGCTTGAAGACAAGTAACTGCTATTCAATCTATAACAGTGAAAAATAAATTTTGGTTTTAAAAGCACGCTATAGAGACACCAGATATGATTGGCAATGTGCACTGGAACAGTTCTGCAGAGCACACGCTGAAGGAAGGCCTGACAGAGCCGCTTGAAGACAAGTAACTGCTATTCAATCTATAACAGTGAAAAATAAATTTTGGTTTTAAAAGCACGCTATAGAGACACCAGATATGATTGGCAATGTGCACTGGAACAGTTCTGCAGAGCACACGCTGAAGGAAGGACTGACAGAGCCGCTTGAAGACAAGTAACTGCTATTCAATCTATAACAGTGAAAAATAAATTCTGGTTTTAAAAGCACGCTATAGAGACACCAGATATGATTGGCAATGTGCACTGGAACAGTTCTGCAGAGCACACGCTGAAGGAAGGACTGACACACCCGCTTGAAGACAAGTAACTGCTATTCAATCTATAACAGTGAAAAATAAATTTTGGTTTTAAAAGCACGCTATAGAGACACCAGATATGATTGGCAATTTGCACTGGAACAGTTCTGCAGAGCACACGCTGAAGGAAGGCCTGACAGAGCCGCTTGAAGACAAGTAACTGCTATTCAATCTATAACAGTGAAAAATAAATTTTGGTTTTAAAAGCACGCTATAGAGACACCAGATATGATTGGCAATGTGCACTGGAACAGTTCTGCAGAGCACATGCTGAAGGAAGGACTGACAGAGTCGCTTGAAGACAAGTAACTGCTATTCAATCTATAACAGTGAAAAATAAATTTTGGTTTTAAAAGCACGCTATAGAGACACCAGATATGATTGGCAATGTGCACTGGAACAGTTCTGCAGAGCACACGCTGAAGGAAGGCCTGACAGAGCCGCTTGAAGACAAGTAACTGCTATTCAATCTATAACAGTGAAAAATAAATTTTGGTTTTAAATGCACGCTATAGAGACACCAGATATGATTGGCAATGTGCACTGGAACAGTTCTGCAGAGCACACACTGTAGGCCTGACAGAGCCGCTTGAAGACAAGTAACTGCTATTCAATCTATAACAGTGAAAAATAAATTTTGGTTTTAAAAGCACGCTATAGAGACACCAGATATGATTGGCAATGTGCACTGGAACAGTTCTGCAGAGCACACGCTGAAGGAAGGACTGACAGAGCCGCTTGAAGACAAGTAACTGCTATTCAATCTATAACAGTGAAAAATAAATTTTGGTTTTGAAAGCACGCTATAGAGACACCAGATATGATTGGCAATGTGCACTGGAACAGTTCTGCAGAGCACACGCTGAAGGAAGGACTGACAGAGCCGCTTGAAGACAAGTAACTGCTATTCAATCTATAACAGTGAAAAATAAATTTTGGTTTTGAAAGCACGCTATAGAGACACCAGATATGATTGGCAATGTGCACTGGAACAGTTCTGCAGAGCACACGCTGAAGGAAGGACTGACACACCCGCTTGAAGACAAGTAACTGCTATTCAATCTATAACAGTGAAAAATAAATTTTGGTTTTAAAAGCACGCTATAGAGACACCAGATATGATTGGCAATTTGCACTGGAACAGTTCTGCAGAGCACACGCTGAAGGAAGGCCTGACAGAGCCGCTTGAAGACAAGTAACTGCTATTCAATCTATAACAGTGAAAAATAAATTTTGGTTTTAAAAGCACGCTATAGAGTTGGCAATGTGCACTGGAACAGTTCTGCAGAGCACTCGCTGAAGGAAGGACTGACAGAGCCGCTTGAAGACAAGTAACTGCTATTCAATCTATAACAGTGAAAAATAAATTTTGGTTTTAAAAGCACGCTATAGAGACACCAGATATGATTGGCAATGTGCACTGGAACAGTTCTGCAGAGCACACGCTGAAGGAAGGACTGACAGAGCCGCTTGAAGACAAGTAACTGCTATTCAATCTATAACAGTGAAAAATAAATTTTGGTTTTAAAAGCACGCTATAGAGACACCAGATATGATTGGCAATGTGCACTGGAACAGTTCTGCAGAGCACACGCTGAAGGAAGGACTGACAGAGCCGCTTGAAGACAAGTAACTGCTATTCAATCTATAACAGTGAAAAATAAATTTTGGTTTTAAAAGCACGCTATAGAGACACCAGATATGATTGGCAATGTGCACTGGAACAGTTCTGCAGAGCACACGCTGAAGGAAGGACTGACAGAGCCGCTTGAAGACAAGTAACTGCTATTCAATCTATAACAGTGAAAAATAAATTTTGGTTTTAAAAGCACGCTATAGAGACACCAGATATGATTGGCAATGTGCACTGGAACAGTTCTGCAGAGCACACGCTGAAGGAAGGCCTGACAGAGCCGCTTGAAGACAAGTAACTGCTATTCAATCTATAACAGTGAAAAAAAAATTTTGGTTTTAAAAGCACGCTATAGAGACACCAGATATGATTGGCAATGTGCACTGGAACAGTTCTGCAGAGCACACACTGTAGGCCTGACAGAGCCGCTTGAAGACAAGTAACTGCTATTCAATCTATAACAGTGAAAAATAAATTTTGGTTTTAAAAGCACGCTATAGAGACACCAGATATGATTGGCAATGTGCACTGGAACAGTTCTGCAGAGCACACGCTGAAGGAAGGCCTGACAGAGCCGCTTGAAGACAAGTAACTGCTATTCAATCTATAACAGTGAAAAATAAATTTTGGTTTTAAAAGCACGCTATAGAGACACCAGATATGATTGGCAATGTGCACTGGAACAGTTCTGCAGAGCACACGCTGAAGGAAGGACTGACAGAGCCGCTTGAAGGACACTGACTGGCTGCTATTAGCTTACACTAGAAACCTTTTTTCTTTGTAAAAGCACGCTAAAGAGACACCAGATATGATTGGCAACTGTCAAAGCACGCTGGCACAGGTCTGCAGAGCACACGCTGAAGTAGGCCTGACACCCAGACGCTTGCAGACAACTAACTGCTCTTCTATTACAGTGAAAAAAATTCTTTCTTTTAAATGTAAAGCTTAACCTATTGTTAAAACAGATATGAGTGGTGGCACTGCCTGTGCAAATGGGCAAGGCATCCAACCTGACACAGAAGCTGGCAGGCAGGCAACTGCTCTTCTATTACAGTAAAAAAAAATTTTTTATTTTAAATGTAAAGCTTAACCTATTGTTAAAACAGATACGAGTGGTGGCACTGGGCAAGTAGGCACAGTATCCAATGTGAACCTCACACAGAAGCTGGCAGGCAGGCACCTGCAATTACATTACACAGGAAAAAAAAAAAAAAAAAAAAAGCAGCCTGATGTTATAGCCCTAAAAAGGGCTTTTTGGGGTGCTGTCCTTACAGCAGAGATCAGATGAGTCCTTCAGGATTGTAGTGGACACTGAATACCCTAGCCTAGCTATCAATTTCCCCATCTAATCAGCAGCAGCTAAACTTTCCCTCCTCTCACTAAGCATGCAGCTTCAGAATGAATTGAAAATGGATGCTGGGAGGGAGGTTGGAGGGTGTGGAAGGGAGGGAGTGCTGCTGATTGGCTGGAATGTGTCTGCTGACCGAGAGGCACAGGGTCAAAGTTTGCCCAATGATGACGAATAGGGGGCGGATCGAACTGCGCATGTGTCCGCCCGCCGCGGCGAACGCGAACACGCTAAGTTCGCCGGGAACTGTTCGCCGGCGGACAGTTCGGTACATCACTAATCCCAACCAATAACTTATTTCCCTTTGTTTGCCCTAAGCAGATAACTACCCATAAAGCTTCCACATTCTCCTCGTCACACAACACATGCCTAAGATTTGACTTTAACTCATGGCTGACATACAAACATACCCCACCACTCTGCTTGTTTTTCCTATCCTTCCTAAATAACGTGTACCCATTTAAGCTAACTGCCCAGTCATGTGTCTTATCCCACCATTTTTCAGTTATGCCTATTACATCATATTTGCGGATTTCCAACAGTAACAAGTCAGAATTTCAGAGAAACTGACTTGCGTGAGCTCGAAAATCCATGATTTGGGGTGCTGTTCCTGGTACCAGAAAAAAAGGGGATTTAATGGAGAAGAGACATTTTTGCGTGGGGCAAATAAGCAGCTTACTTAGCCATGATGAAAAAAAAAAGAAAAGATGATTGATGGTTAGGAGACAGACACTAAATCCTGATTTCATTGAGAAATAATAGAGGGGGAGAACAGGAAGAACAAAAAAAACAACATACTTTCAAGCAGGATTCTTTGAGATACTTGGACTTTAGTTATTGAGGGAGACTAGCCAGCAATATTAGAGTGTGATGGAATGGGGGATAGCTTAGTTGAATGATTATAGTATGACACAAGCTTTAGCTTTGTGTTGTATCAAACTTTGGGGAGAAAATTACATGATAAGTCATGATGAAAAGTCATTATTTTATAAAAGGCATGGAGGTACGTATTGTGCTCAACTCTTTATTTAAACACAACAGCAAAGAAAAAAACAATAGGAAAAAAGGAAGCCAACACGTGACTCACAAACCCAACCTCTCATGACTAACCATCCCTGTACCATCTAAAACCAAACCCCCAACTTCCTCTTTCTCTGATGAGCTCATGCGTATAGTATGCAAATGTAGGGAAATATCCTGAATAATTTAAAGAAATATAACATACTATCACATAAACAGAAGTCCATAATGAGAAGACAAGAGAGGGAGAAGCAAAGCAAAGATCTCAAAGGGTAGGACAATACTTGCCTTGAGTGGAAATAGCAAAATCACGTAATTTTTATTTCAAAACGCAGTCCAAAGTTGCACAAAAATTCAAAGAAGGTGCACTCCAGTGACCACTCCGCTGTATGCATCAAGTTCACCAGATGGATCCCTAGAGACACTACCTGCAAAGCAGACACCCTGCGAAACTGAATTGGCCACAAACGGAGTTATAATCACAATACAATACTCAATACTCAAGTGACCCAGCAAGCCATGGTAGGACTAGAGACAGGCTGAAAAGGGAGCTACAGAGTGACAAACAATGGGAAAGCATCAGGAAGATGGTAGGAAGTAGTCATGTGTTCATACTCCCGAAGACAAGAAACCGGTCACAAATTTGTTCTAGAAGGAAACAGCGGGAACATAGTACGTTGTGATATATCAAACTTCACGACTTTCGGTGTACAAAACGTCAGACATATACTTTCACAACACAGCAAAATAAAGTCATCAGTTTAGCGGATAACTGTTCATTCTGCGGCCATGACACAAAAATCGTTAGGACACAATCAACATCCCAAGAGCAGGTTTACCTAGCCCAGGGTGGCAGAGAAAGCCGTGTACCTCGAGAAAGGCTACACACCAGATCCTGCTCACCGACCAGCAGGCCAGAAAACTCCTGTGAACTGAGGAGTTCCTAGTTCCAGGAGCACAGGAACCAGCCAGAAGGCATCTAGTCAAATCCTGGAAAATAGCAATGCCAACAGGAAGAGGTATTCCTCTATCATCTGGGGATGAAGGTGACTGTCTAGAGCCTGAAGGAGAACAGGATCCAACTTGCTTAGCCTGGGAACATCTATGGCTAATTCAAGGATCTGAGGGAACCATGGCTGCACTAACCAAAAGGGAGCAATGAAAATAATCATAGTCTGCTGTCAACAGACCTGCAGAAGTGTCCATGGAAACATGGAGAAAGCATAATTGTGAATTCCGACCCAGTCCTTAAGGAATGTGTCCACATCCAGAGAGTCTGGATCTGGCCACCAGCTGAAGAAGAGGGACAGTTGCCGGCTGGAAAGTGAGGCAAACAAGTCCAGATGGAGTAGGCCTCACAGTCAGAGAAAGGATCAAAAGACAGAAGGGTTGAGTCTCCAATCTCTGCGGTCAAATAGGATATACAAATACCAAATGGCTGTCACATTGGATAGGTTGGGGATTTACTCTGCCTGCTGCATGATGATCTGTGCCAAACAGAAATATCTTGCCAGCATTGCTAAGACCGCAGATTGTGTCCTGCTTGGTGGTTTATGAATCGGACATGCAAGTTATTGTCCATACGGAGCCTATCAGAAACATTGATACTAACTTTTGAGAAACTCAGAAAGGCAAAAGATCCTGCCAGCAACTCCAAACAGTTGATGTGCATGTGGAACTCTGAAGGGACCAGCGACCACCTATGGAGACTGGACCACAATGGACTCCCAGTTATGGAGACTCTATGGATAGTTCTGGCTGCAGACAAAAATGGCCCTACCATTCCAGACGGCTATGGTCAGGATCCACCAAGGGAGCTCGTCCCTCGACTCTGGACCCAGCTTGATGCAATCTTCATATGATAGGTGCAGGTGGTATATTTTTAGGCACTGAAGAGCACGGTAGAGCAGGGGTCCCTGAAATATCATCTGGACCAAGGCCAAGGCCACCAGTAGGCCAATCACCCATGACAACTAAAATCCAGTGGAGAGACAGAATCCCCAGATGGAGCTAGACACAGTGTTTAATCCACCTAGTCTATCGGGAATCGCAGAAATTCCATCCTACTCCTGGAGTCAACTGCAATTTTTCACAAAGATAGGAGGTCCATTACATTGGAGATGGGAGGCCGGATCCTGCAACAAGATGGCAATGCAGTCGCTTTCCAGGTAGACTGCAATAATGCTATAACTGGTCTCAACAGCTTGGTAAAACACCAAGGTGTTGATGAGAGCCCGAAGGGAAGAAAGATAAAGATCCATCTCTCTATTCTCTAAAGAAACTGCAGGAAGTCCCTCGACACTGCAACGGGACCAAGAGGTACGCATCTTTGAAATCCATCCAGTTTCGGGCGAGGAGCAAATCGCACAGGAAATGAATCCCTTCCATCTTGAAGTGCCCTCAACAGCCCAGGGCATTCAAGGTATGGAGGTTAGCTCTGGTCTCATTTGGCCACCTTTATTCAGTACCAGGAAAATGTCACTCACTAATGCGAGAGGAGTTGGTTGTGCATGCTCCATTGCCCCTTGCAGGTGTGGTTCCTCTAACTCCATTTTGACGAGACATCTGTGGAACCTGAAAAAAGCTATAGGACGAGGAGGACACAAATGCACCGGGGGCCACACAAACTCAATATGGTACCCTGTACCATTTGGAACATGCAACCATCCAAAGTGACAGCTGACCAGGCTAGAGAAAAGTAACTGGGAAGAAAGGCATGTTAGAAGGTGTATCACCAAATGGGTGTCTGTAAGGAGCAGATCTTCTGGAACTCTGGAACAGCACGGCCATACCCTCTGTTGGAAGAGCCTGGGGAGGCGTGGCTGACAGAGCGGGCCCTGCAACCACCGGATCCGGCAGATATTGTCCTGGTAAAAACCTTGCTCATGTAGGACTAGTGTTGTGTTTTGTCAAGGGCTGTAAAAGTACCAACATAGTTGGCTGGGTCCTTGATGAAGTACTCACCAACATGTTAACCCTTTCCATTCTTATCCATATTGGGAAGAGCTAGATTGGTGAGCCACATAGAATATGGCCTTTGCCTCTCTATAGAAAGTAGTAACATTGCCTGCCTGGCATATGGCATGTTGGAGCCAACATCACATAATAACAGCAGCATCAGTCCATTCAAATAACTTGATCAAAAGCATCAAGAATCTTGTCCTGGCAAACATTCAAGACCGATTCCAGGTTTTTATGGGGTGTGGCAAAATGGAACTTTAATATGTCAGATGGCACAAGCGGAAGAGTCTCCTCTCTCCAGCTGGGGCAATAAACAGATTGTGGTACAGTCTGTTACACTGAGATATCTGCCTGGCTTGGTCTAGGGTTTTTTTTTGGTCAATGTGGATTTGGAGATAGGGAACGGAAGTGTAGCGATAATGGTTCAGTTTGCATATCCTGTTGGCAGTGAAAAATAGAGTTCAGTTCAGTTACTCCTGCTTACATCATGAAGAAGCTTGCTTGTCTCTCATAGGAAAATTGCTAGAAATTTTAGCTAGATAGAATATCCTGCAATACCTTGTAGTAACTGAAGAGATCAGAACGGTATATCCTGTATTGCCGATGCAAAAAACAACTCCAAGCGCAGGTCATTGCACTCAGTACAGAGATAAACTGTGCAAATTAATGCAAGTACCCACAGACGTTGCTGGCCTGACCCTTTGCGTCTTCTGTAACAGAGACTCCAGTACCGTATCGTCACACAGTGGCTCCACTCCAGTGTAGCCAGAAATTGGACCATCTTGGGGTCCACTTCAGATGTCCCACAAACTCTGCCCAGAGCCAATGTAAGGCTTGTTTGGTTTGAATGGTATCATGGATGACCTATGACATCATTCAATGAGGTTCTGGAGGCAGGCGCAGGCAAGTGTCATGTCTTAGCAATCGCCTTTTTGCATGTAGCTTTAGGGGACATAGGATGAGGCCAGAAGGGTAAATTCTATTATAATATTTATATGTAAATTAAACTATATATATATATTGTTATATAAATTTTTTTCAATCATGTATTTTTCCGTTGGGGGACTGCAGTCCCCCTGCTGGCAGTACATTAGCCTGCTATTCTGGATCATAGTGTGATCACATGAACCTGAGGGGCCAAACTTACTGCAGAGGGACTGCCTGGACTGCCTGCCTGCAGTTGCCCCAACCAGGATTGTGGTGGCAGGTAAGCAAAGAGTACGGGGGATGGGGCTGCCGAACCATCGTTGTTCTATGCCGCCCATCGCATTAAAGCTCGGCTTCTGCAAGATGACATAGAATGCCCTGCATCCTTAAGGGTCTAAAAATGCCATATACTCACCTCACAATTATGTCTTAATGCTAGGAAAGAAGAAATTGATTCAGTAATAGAGAATTACTAATTCACTTTGACCACCATAAGGTAAACTGGATCTTCTCAGGACACTCTAGCATTCTTTGTGTAAGGTACAGAAGGCACATTACTCTCTTATCTGTTGAAATCTTTCATCATGCAATAGATTAGTTTGAGTTTGCTTTTCATCAGCTTTTTTTTTTTTATGTCACAAGCCTGTGTCTGCGGACTTTCCTTGTGTCAGGACAATTCACTAGAATATAAGAACTGTTTTTGTCATATCCAACAAAGGATCCTTCCTCACACTTTGAATCTAACTTTTTCCTGTCATGCTTATGTGAAACATTCTGATATTGAAATCTTCACTTTAGAAAGGTTAGTTGTTTTTCTTGTTAACAGGTCATAAGGAGTCTCTGGTTTTGAAAGCACCTGTTTCAGATCTAAACAACAGCATTTGGTAATTTACTTTTAATTAACACACATCTTTCCATTTCAAATACTGTTTTCCAGTATCTCTTAGCTGTACAATTTTGTGACTAAGTGGCTACTAAAAAAGACTGGACATACCACATATGCAATACCTTGGGTTGTCTACTATTGCAAATGGTATGCCATCATGGGGGTAATTCTCATTCCTGGGCTACCATACGGTCTCAAAGGCAACTTAACCAATCTGGCGAATTTCAATGTGAAAAAAACGGAAAAATGTAACATGATACATATGACCCTTGTAACTTCACAAAATCTGTACATTGTGGGTACTGTTTTACACGTGAGACATCGCTGAATACAAATATGTGTATTTTATCGCAGTAACAGCAAACAGTATTATGGCATTCACAGTTAAAATGTCATGCATAACTAAAAAAATAACAAGAAGAGCAGCCTTGACACAAAACAAAATCCAGTTAACGTTATTTTTTTATGCAAAACAGCAATACAGAAGAAAAAGAAACTACCCAGATAGTCACCAACGGTCTATACACTTTTCTCTAAGTACATATATTATAGGCTTTTATCAATAAGTCAGGCAATGTACAGTGTACAGGTTATTTATCTGTGATACCTAGATATGGGCATAATGTCAGAGTATATTCCTTTTAAAATTTAACAGTTTCCACACAGCTTTTTAAAGTTGAGATTTTTTTTTTTTTTTTTTTTTAAAGAATACTGATTCCTTCCAAAGGAAGGTGTGCTGGCCAGTTTGGTGGTGAAACTGTTAATAATTAAATAGGTTCTCAGATCATTTAAGTAAAAGAGCAAAAGGAAGAACGAGATTTCAAGTGTCCCCTACCCTGAAGTGTATATAGCAGAAGATAGAAAGCTACAAGGATTGTAATATTATTTTTTTTATAATTAGTAGATTTCAAAATGCCATAAGTAATTGATTTGATATTTAACTCTGCAGGTCTAGAAAAGGGAAATACAGAACTCGTCATAAAGTTTTAAAGTATGGAAAATTAATCACATCTTCTATCATCTTTGACAAGCAATGAATGAATTGTATTTAAATAAAAATGTTTAAAAAAATTCAGATTACAAAATTCAACATCATACAATTAATTTGCCAGGTTATATGCTAGGTCTGTAGCAGTTTACTATGGTAGAGATATTTAATTGAAAAATCAAGATTTCTATGGTACAACAACTGAATACCAGTGGTATACTTATCATTATGCACTAAAGGAACACTATATGGTCGGGAACACAAGTGAATATTACTGACCCTATAGTGTTAAAAACACAAGTAGGATCATTGGCCCCTCTTTGGAAGGAGAAGGAGAAGGAGGAGGAGGAGGAGGAGGAGGGGGAGGAGGAGGAGGAAGAGGAAGAGGAAGAGGAAGAAGACTTACCTTATTTCTAGCGCCTTACAAGGACCTGCCATTGATCCACCTCTTTGCCTGACATTGTCATAATTGATTATCTCAGCCAATCATGATGCTTTCCATTGGAAAATGTTGGATTGTCTGAGATCATCAATTCTGATAAAATACAGTGTTTACAGCAAAACGTCTGCAGGGACAGGCTATAGACACCAGAACAACTACATTAAGCTGTAGTTGTTCAGGTGACTATTGTGTCCCATTAAATTAAATCCCTGCTTTTCTAATTCATTCAGGAGCCATGTGTTATATGGATGCTTCTGAATAATTACTGTCATATGTTCAGGTCCACTGTTGAATCAAAAGTCATGATTATTCCAGAAACTGGTAACATTGGTATTTGGGACAGTCTTAATTGTGAAGCATTCTGGAGTATGGTTAAATCTGAAGCTATGCTTATTCAATACACTGTTTGGTAACAGTGGGATAACAGGGACATTCTTGTATATAACTAATGTCACTAAAACATGGTAATATGAATGTTTTGCATCTAAGTGGGCACTGCTTCCCGAATTACACAAGTGGTTAGAAGCTCTGTCTCTTATATTACTCATTGAGGGCAAGGATTAATGATGCTCTACAAAAATATATATATTTTTTTGCATTGTAAATGAGAAAATGAAAGCAAGAAGACATACAGACACCATACGAATATACAACAACCAGGGATCAGATCCATCGCACATGCTTTTTGTTATCCAGGGAGCAGGAACATTGGGGAGGGGAGTATTAACCCCTTAAGGACCAAACTTCTAGAATAAAAGGGAATCATGACATGTCACACATGTGATGTGTCCTTAAGGGGTTAATACAGAGGGATATCAATAATTGTGGGAGGAGAAGGATGGCATGAGGCGAGAGTATTGTAAGGAACATTAGATCTACAGGGATCATTTGAGGAAGATAAGACATCTGTACGCCCATCTCCATTGTAAGTAAGTGAATGGTGCGTACAATGTACATAGAATAATAACAAGGAATTTGCAGTGAGGGCTTCCTGAGTGCAACAAGCCCAATGTTTACTTCCCTCACAGACACAACAGTAACAAGTAATCTGCACAAGGTCTGGATGGTAGTCCTAGGTATATTTATCGGAGAATAAATAAATACATCTGTCTTCTAGATGTGTTCATGGCAGAAAAATTTGGTTAGGCCAAACCATTTATTTTTTTCAAACATGAAATATAATTTAAGTCCCCCAACACTCATTCATTTGACTGTTTAACTCATCCAAATATAATACATGAACAATATTCAGGAAAATTATTTTGATAAACAAAAGTGAGCACAAAAATGAGAGAGTAAGAGATTCAGTTTTTATTTACTGCTCTGCATTTTTCCCCTCTAATGGTCACTTCATTTGTGAATAAAATAAACATTTAGTGCCTCTTCCTTGGCCACCAATCATCTTTTTACTCATCAACCATCTCTTTTTTTAGTTTTTGTGCCATGGGCAGAACTCCAAATCCCAAAGCAAATAAAACTTGTAAAGGTTAAGAGTTAACATGCACTTTTGAAAAAGCCAAGGCGAAACGCGTTAAGTGAGGAAGAACCACGGACTTTTAAAATTTTATCTTGACTGGTATTTTATATATTTGTTATTCACTTCCAAAAAAATATATTTTTTTGATAAAATAAAGTATATACATTTTTACATTACCCAGTCTAATTTTAGTCCTACTTCCTACCTCATCCTGCTGCTGCTACATTTGGGTCCAGTACATCCTTAGGTGGGGATTGTTCCACCTGAAGCTGTTTAAACTAGAGCAGGTCCATTGCTCTAGTCTATGTAAGTAGGTTCTCTTTTGTTTGCACTGCATATACACCTACTATCTGTACCATTGGTCTTTTGTACTCTCTTTTTCCATATACCACGGAAACCTCACACCTACAAAGTTCATCTAGAAGATTGCACACCAAGAAATCCATAGACGGGGATTATTCCGTCCAGGCTCTTGACATTGAGCTTATAAAGCTCTTAAAAGTGTGAGTGAGAATTTTATATAATTTTTTATCATCCACTATATCATCAATACATATTGCACTATTATTGCATTCTGTTCTTTTCTTTTAAGCTATACCATCGAGGAATATCTCCAATTACGTATGTAAATATATATACATCTGTGTATACCGCTAGCGCTGTTCACCTTTCTTTGTATATTTCCCAATTGGTGTACCCCGAAACCCCAATTGGGGTTCCGCTGCATTTCGCCACATCCAAGATGGCCGGCACTACCTGCTGCTCCTGGAAGGTCAGAAACAGCAGAGATCGCGGGAGCACTATCTTAATCCCGCCCTGCCATCAGCCCACCTTGTCGTCAGCACGCATTGCCGTCACCATGCCCTGCTGTCAGAGCCCACCCTAGCGCCAACCCTGCCATCAGCCAGCCACTTAGCTCAGCTGTGAGAGAGCCCGCCCAGCCATCAGCCAGCCCGCCCAGCCATCAGCCAGCCCACCCAGCCATCAGCCATTTCCTATCACTCATTGTAGAGGAGTGATATAGAGTGGAACTGATAGTTGAAGCTCTGTTATTGTCATAGAAAGCTCTGTTAGGTAGGGACATAGAAAGCTCTGTTATTGTCATAGAAAGTTATGTTAGGTAGGGGCATAGACAGCTCTGTTAGGGACATTGAAAGGCTATGTTCGGGGCATTGAAAGACTCTGTCAGGGGCATTAAAAGGCTCTGTAAGGGACATTAAAAGGCTCTGTAAGGGACATTAAAATGCTCTGTCAGGGGCATTAAAATTCTCTTTTAGGGACATTAAAAGGCTCTGTAAGGGACATTAAAATGCTCTGTCAGGGGCATTAAAATTCTCTTTTAGGGACATTAAAAGGCTCTGTTAGGGACAGTAAAAAGCTCTGTCAGGGGCATTGAAATTCTGTTAGGGACATTAAAAGGCTCTTTAAGGGACATTAAAGGGCCTTGTCAGGGGCATTGAAAGACTATGTGAGGGGCAAAAAAATGTTAACTGTATTTTTCAAATTGTTCAATTTTTTTTTTTTTGCTCCAAGTCTAACTCAAAAAGACTATGTCAGGGGCGTTGAAATTCTCTGTTGAGTAAAAAAAAATGGAAGCTGTGCCACTTTCCAAAAACACAGTTTTGCGCCATATTCATGATCTTGCTGACATCCATACTGGACTAATTTCTCGACTGCATCAATGTGATGGGTACTCACTGCAATTAGACAGGTCCACAGATGTTGGAGGACTTTCAGTTTTGTTGGATTTTGTTAGATATAATTTTAACAAACAGATTGAAGAAGACTTTCTTCTGTGTGAAATTTTGAAAACTCATACCACTGATGAGAACATCTTTAACTGTACACAGTATCAATTGGAACAAATGTGAGATGTGTGCAGTGATGGTGCCAAAGCAATGGTTGAGAAAGTCTCAGGCGCTGTGACATGAATAAGAAATGTAGCAAAAAACAGCGTCAGTTCTCACTGTATTCTTCACAGACATGCAATGGTAGCTATAAATATTTAAATCTCACTTAAAACTGTGCTAGACGAATCGGTCCAGATTAATTTTATTAAAAAATCGACCATTACAGTCACGACTATTTAAAATTATATGTGAAGATATGGGTAGTCACCACTCTGCTCTGCTCTGCATTCACAAGTCCATTGGCTATCACGAGGTAAAGTTCTTGTTAGAATGTTTGAATTGCGTCAAAAGTTGTTTGCATATTTCCAGGATCATAAATTTGGATTGTCTGACAGATTAACAAACACTCTATGGTTATCCAAAGTAGCATATCTTGCAAACATATTCACAAAATGAAATGACGTAGGTTCATCACTCCAAGGAAAAAACACTAATATTTTTAATGCAAGAGATAAAATATTTTCACTGTCACGTAACGTGCAGTTTTGGACCTCATCTGTTGAACAAAATAATTTGAACTCTTTGCTAACACTTAAGGATTTTCTTGAATAATCAGAAATTGAACTTGAAGATGAAATTCACAATGAAATTGTAGATCATCTTCGCCATTAATTCACATCTATTAATCAGCATTTTTCATTCTTGAATGCAAACAATAATGACTGGGTTCGACATCCATTAAGAAAAGACAAACCAGACAATTTTTCTGATGTAGATTTTGAGAATCTGATCGATATAACTTCTGACAGTCAAATAAGCCAAAAATGTAAAGAAGTTTCTCTTATTGCTTTTTGGGGTGATTTATGTGAATACCCAGAATTGTCCAAGCAGGCAATCAAAGTTCTATTGCCATTTGCCAGCACGTACTTATGTGAAACTGGATTCTCACTTTACTCTGCAACAAAAACTTTTGTGAATTACACAGTTTAAAGAATCCAATGAATAAGAAAGTTTTTCTTCTTGCAAATTACATAGGGTATATTAATAAAGAATAATTAGCCACCATGGGTCCCAAAATATGAATATCTTGGCATGCATAACATTATGTTAATATAATTCAATACATATGCATAAATAAGAAGTCATGTTTTGGAATAAGGAACCCACAAGTCACTTATACATCAAATAGGGTTTGGCTAGGGGAAGAAACATTAAATGAAAAATACTTCAGTTATAGGTAACACACTAGGCAACAGTGTGCAATGCTGGTGTACCACTGCAAAGCTTGGAATTCGCTGCCCTGTATTGATTCACATGATCAAAATATAATTTTGCCTTGGAAACAGTGCCGAGGCATGTTACAAAAGTAATAAGGGGGATAGAAAACATTTGCTATGAAGAAAGTCTAGAAAAAATGAATTTGTTTTCTTTAGACTAAAGGCTTCGGGGGGGATATCATAGCAATAGTACAAACCATTATGTGCTAACCTGTTCTTTAGCAGGAATATATATCAGATAAGATATCCGATGAGACTGAAGGAAAGGCATATTTTGCTTACAGGAGAGGAAAGGTGTAAACTCCATACAATGATGTGGAAGTCTACCAAAATATGTTGTCTGGTAAGATTCTAAAGATGCTTTGGTTCCACAACATAGTTAATGTGTGTGACCGGGTTGTTGATACAAGGAGAAATTTGATTGCCATTATGAAGTCAAAAACCTATTTTTTTGTCAAATTTGAAAAATTGTTTGTTTGTTTTTTTTGCCATCTTTTGGATCAGCAACATTCACTGATCAGCCACACCACCACTTGGCTAATATTGTGTCAGTCCCCTGTGTGGACAAAAAAACTGATGAGTCAAGGCATGAACTCCGAAAGATTTCTGAACGTGTCCTGTGGTATCTAGCACCAAGACATTAGCAGCAGATCTTTTAAGTCTTTCAAGTTGGGACCTCCAAGGATTGGATCTGTTGTTCCAGAACATTCCATAGATGCTCAATCAGATTGAGATCTTGGGAATTTGGAGGACACCGCAATACCTTGAACTCTTTGTCATCTTCCTCAAACCATTCCTGAACAATTTTCTCTGAGTGCATTATCCTGGGGAAAAAGGCCACTGCCATCGGGGAACACCATTGCCATGGAGGGGTTATGTGGTCTGCAACCATTTCGAGGTAGGTGGTATGTGTCAAAGTAACATCCACATAAATGACAGGACCCAAGGTTACCCAGCAGAACATTGCACAGAGCATAGCACTGCCTCCACCAGCCACCACCATCCTGCTGCTTTCTTTTCTCCATGTAAACAAAGCCCATTCACCTGTCCATCTCTCTGATCTAAAATAAAATGTGACTCATCAGATCAGGCAACCTTCTTCCATTGCTCCATGGTCCATTTCTGACACTTATGTCCCGATTTAGTGGTGGACAGGGGGCATCACATGCTACTGTAATATCCATTCTAAAAAAGCCATCTCTAGACCAATCCCCCCATTCCAACTATAGTCCCATATCTTTGTTCCCTTTTTCCTCAAATCTTCTAGAAAGGTTTGACTTTACTCGTTTGGCTTGCTTCCTCAATTCCATCTCACTCCGTGACCCTCTTATTCTGGATTCTGCCCCTTTCATTCTACTGAGACTGTTCTGACTAAAGTTCCAATTTACCTAATCACAGCTAAATCCAAAGGCCACTACTCCATAATAATGCTTCTTAACTTCTTTGCTGTCTTTGATACTATTGATCATGTCTTCCTTCTCCAAACTCTTCAATCTCTCTTCAACCCTCAGTCTCTGGCACACTGTCCTCTCGTGGTTATCCTCCTATTTCACCCAAAGTTCATTCAGTGTCTCCTTTTCTAATGACACCTTCTCGGCTCATCCTGTCTTGGTTGGAGTGACCAAAGGTTCTGTTCTTGGTCCCCTTCTGTTCTCTCTTTATACTGCCTCTCTTGGCAAACGTATTAATTACTTTGGATTCTGCTACCACCTGTACGCTGATGACACCCAGATATATCTCTTCTCCCCAGATCTTCCCCACTGTCCTAGAATGTGCTTGCCTTTTTTCAATCTCCAACTGGATGTCCTCCCACTTTCTGAAACTCAATCTCTCTAAAACTGAGCTTTTTATTTTTCCACCTCATAATACTGATCCTCCTCTTTCGATTTTTCTGCAAGTTGATGGTATCTGCATCAGTCCATCCTTGCAAGCTCTCTGTCTCAGAGTTATCTTTGATCCTAGCCTCACCTTTGCGTCTCATATCCAGTCTGTTGCTAAAACTTGTCAATTCCACCTTAAAAATATTGCCCATATCCGCCCATTTCTTATGCAAGATGCTGCCAATGTGATTGTTAATGTTTTGGTAATCTGTAATTCTCCCCTAGTTCGTCTACCCAGAAGCCATACTTGATCTTTCTCTCCTATCGCTCCTCCCATACCTTGCCCCTTTGCCAATCCTTATACTGGCTTCCTGTAACCTGTAGGTGTCAATTCAAAATACTAACCCTTACCTATAAAGCTGTAAACAGCTCTAGCCCATGTTACATTTCTTCACTGATTCGTATGTATGCCCTTTCTCGGCTTCTCTGCTGGTGACCTTCTCGTGCCCACTGATCTCACCCTTGCTGCCAACTTATGCTTGCAGGGCTTTCACGGGTGGCACTTTTTTTCTTTGGAAAAGCCTTCCTACCCCATCAAGCTCTCCCCTAGCTTTCATTCCTTTAAAAAGTTAATCAAAACCCATCTGTTTGGAAATGCTTTTGACCTCACAGAGTAACTTCTATGACACAACTCTGTCTCTTGCTCTCTCCTCAAGACCCACACTCCACTCTCACATCCAATTCTGATACTTTTCCACCTTGTTTGTTTGCTGTCCCCCTTGATGCCCTTCCTATTGTATCTTTATACTCCACTCCTCTAGACTGTAAGCTTGTTTGAACATGGTCCTCACCTACCTATTGTTCCTGTATGATTTTGTAATTTCCTCATTTATTGTTAAATTTCCCCCTTTCATAATATTGTAAAGCACTGTGGAATAAATCGGCGCTACAGAAATACCAATAATACTCCAAATTCTCCTTCTATTCTCAAGGGGGGCAAATGCGGCCGCATGCTGGCTAATGCATTGAAACGAATCAGGCAGACCACCTTTATTGCCAACATTAAAAAACCCTCTGGAAAAAAACACTGAAATGCTGTCGGAGATTATGGACGCATTTCACGAGTATTACTCCACATTATACAATTTACAGGACGAACCCCCTTCAGACGTAGAGCTGGAAACCTTCCTTTCCGCTAGAATCAAACAGACCATTCCAAACAATATCCTCAGAACCTTTGACACCCCCATAACTTTTAATGAATTTCGTCAGGCAGTGAAAAGTACGCCACTGGGAAAGAGTCCAGGCCTGATGGCTTCACTGCCAAGTATTATAGAACCTTCCTACACACTCTCTCCACCCCTTTCTCCAGGCCTTCAACTCCCTGACCATGACCAGCACATTACCAAAATTGGCCTTAGAGGCAGATATCACCTTGTTACCCAAGCCTGAAAAACAAATAAAAAAAAAAAACACTGAAAGTTTCCGACCGATCTCTTTAATTAATATTGACCTAAAGATATTTACCAAATATTAGCAAACCGCCTACGCCCACTACTACAAATACTTATACACTCAAATCAATCAGGATTTATACACAATAGGGAAGCTAAGAATAATACCAATAAATTACTCCATCTGATCCAAATAGCCCAGACATCCTCGAGTAACAGCTTACTCCTTGCAATCGACACAGAAAAAGCATTTGCCAGGGTGGATTGGGCAATGTTATTTGCTACACTCAACGCCTTCGGATTCGGGCCTAATTGGATGAACTGGGTAATAGCCCCACTGCCAAACTGCGCATTAACGTCCAACTTTCGCAAACCAGTACAAATACGGAATAGCACGAGACAGGGGTGCCCTCTCTGCCCACTGCTATTTATTAGGATCCTAGAACCCTTCTTGAAGGGCATCAGGGACCATCCACACATTTGAGGCATAGTGAGCAACCAAAAGAAGTATAAAGTTTCTGCCTTTGCGGATGACTTACTCTTTACGATTTCTGATCCCATAAACTTGATGGCCCCTTAGTTGAAGAACTAACCCTATAATCATATATCTAATTTCCGAGTAAACTTCTCCAAAAGCAAAACCCTGCCATTACACACAACTGACCATATCTAAGCCACATTACAGAACTCCTACTCATTCACGTGGGCTGATTTAGCAGTCAAATACTTAGGGATTCAGTTCCTCTAAACTCTACGAACTTAATTATATTCCACTGGTCCACAACCTGACACAAGACCTAGCGTCTTGGAACAAATCACACTTCGACTGGATTAGTAGAAATAACATATTAAAGATGAATACATTACCTAAAATGTTATATCTGTTGCAGGTTGTCCCCATTATGTTACCTAAATCCTTCTTCTCCACTATCAGAAAAACCATCTCAGAATTTATGTGGGTCGGTAAACACCCGCGGATAGTTTTCCACACCTTAACTCGACACAAATTCTGGGTGGGATTGGGTCTTCCAGACATAGAAATGTATCACAAAGCAATAACTTTAACTAGGATATATGACTGGACAGATCTATCACCGCATAAACAATGGGTAGACTTGGAAAACAATATGTTTCACATACCACTAAATACTGTGCCCTGGCAGTGAAATGAACGAAAACACCTATACCCTCAAAACCATTCCCACCTAACGAGTATACCAGCCCTTAAACTTTGGAACCACATTAGAAAATCCCCTAACATCTCCCCACATCCATCTATTCTCTACCCCATGATGCATTATTCCCCCTTCCCACCTGGTCTCCAAACCACTGCATTTAAACCAAATAGCGACTCTAAATACCTTACTTTAGGCTCGCTTTTAGCATAAATCCCTAAAACCATTACCTAGCATAGTGCACAAGTCACAGCCATCACCTTTAGAATTCTTTTTTTATGCCCAACTTTTGCACTTCATACAGTCAGAACCAATACTACTGACAGGGGACCGTCCCAACTCTGACTTTGAAACAAAATGCAACACTCGCAGTGTAAAGATTAAACATCTATCTACGGTCTATAAATTATTAAAACTTGAGTACAAAGACCAGCTACCCACATTCACATCATCATGGGCTACAGACTTCCAAATCATGCTAACACCCACGGAATGGTCCATCATTTTCGCACAAATACACACGGCTAATATTTGTTGTAGCATAATAGAGGCAAATTACAAGAGAATTTCTCAAATGCACTGTTCGCCAGATAAATTGCACAAGCTATTCACGACTGCCTCTAACTTGTGCTGGAGGTGCTCCCAAGGGACAGGATCACCCGCACACATATGGTGGTCTTGCCCTGTAATTCAGGAGTATTAAAAATGAATAGCAATCCTGATACACAGTATTACAGACATACATGTAGTCAATGATGTTCCTCTTACACCCAACCCTGCTTCCCAAGACAGAACGCATTCTCATAAATCACTTGCTTACAGCAGCTAATCTACTCATCCCAATAAAGTGGAAACAAATCACAGCCAGAATAATAAGAGAATGGATTCAGAAAACAGAGAATGTGAGGGTGATGGAGGAAATTCACTTCTCATTTACCGATAAATACGTCCTATATAATAAAATTTGGAAATAATGGTTAAAATCAATTCAGCAAAGTTCTATGGGAATTTTAAGTCACATATACTTTCATTTCCACAACTACAAGCAGTCCTCCAGTCTCGCTGATGAGAAGTGGTGTGGACCACGGGGAAGCGGACAAGGAGATATAATATACACACACTGACCAACTGCTATAGACGGAACTACTCACTAAATCATAACGGTCGGAGAAGGCATGAGGTATCTCTCTTATGTCTATCCCAATGCACCTTTAATTTTTTTTTTTTTTTTTTAATTCTTTATTTTTGTAGTGCGTATATTAATCACAGGCATACATATGGTACCCCAACGGCATTCCATATGCAGGTTTCAAGACATTAGTTACAGTAGGGGTAAATAGACAATGCACTTTTTTTGTTATTAAATATTCATGAAAACAGGCTTATAAAACAGGCTTAGAAGACAGTCATATAAAACAGGCTTAGAGAACAGGTTTATAAATCAAGCTTAGATAAAACAGGCTCATAAATCAGGCTGGTAAATCAAGCTTGTAAGTCTGGCAATCAAATCAGGCTTTTTAAATCAGGCCTATAGGACAGGGAATGTGTCCAGGGTCATGAAAGGCAGCAAGGCCGTGCATGTCGCTTATCAACAAGTGACAGGTCTCAGAGGGGCAGCGGGAACATTCAGGTATTTGCATTGAAGTGGTTTGTTAGAGTAACAGTAACAGTGGGTTAAAGTAGAGTGAGTGAGATAAACTAGTAGAGTGTGTCTGATGTGCGAGGTGCGTGAATGGGACAATAGTGGAGTGTCAGACAGCGTTGGAGTGTGGACAGTGTGATGTTAGAGGTTCGAGACAGAAGGCATATAGCAGAAAACATAGTCCAGGAGTCAGGATGTGGTTGCGGGGTAACATCGGGCAGTCTCTGATAGGCATTCAGCCCACTCCCGACCTCTGGATTCGCCGCGGCACAGCCGGCTGAACCTCCATATCCCAGCGGTTCCGTCTGGCACTGATGAGGCAGGAGGACTGCAGAAGTGTGAGGCTGTGAGACATGGGCATTTTGCTTGGGAGGTGATTCCTCTGGGTGCCCTGCCGAGGTGTGAGTTGGTGCTGCAGACCCCCGGTCCGGCATATGTGCATAGACGTCGGCCTCCTGGGTTTCAAGCTTGTCCCCTGGCTCCTTGTGGTCAGATGAGGTCTCGATAGTGCTCGTTGCGGGGCAGAGTATGGAGGAGGGTGCCCGTACAGGATCTTATGAGGAGTAGCATGTTGGGCTGTGGAGTCGCATGCGGTCATCCGTTTCACCCGCTGTTTGCGTTTTATCCGCCGCCCCTCCGCTCCGGGGGCCCGTAGAGGTCGTTTCCGTTGCCGTTTTCGGTTATTTGGGCGGCTCCGGTTTGGAGTGGCTTGGTCGGCTGACTCGTGAGTGCTGGAGGTATCGAGCACGGTTAGCTTGGCCCAGAAGGCGTCGAACAGGCGGTCTAGCCGCTCTGCCAGAGTGGGCAAAGATGCAGGGTCCCATGCATCATCCGCCATGTCGGGTTGTCCTCGTTTTTCGCTACAGGTAGGCCACTGCTGGGGCTTCCCTCCTGTGTCACACTCCATGCCGGGATATCCCTCACCGGCAGGGGGGGGGGATAGAGTATGCTGGGGAGACCTCCGGTCTTTGGTGCTGCATTCGGCAGAGGGAGCGGCCGTCTCCCCCATGTCGCTCAGGCAGGCCTCGTGTAGGCCGCAGCTCAATCCCCAGGTCGTGGCGATTAGTACCGGCTGAGAGCTTGCTGGCGGTTTGCTTTGTTTGTGGTCCCCCGGTCGCCAGGGACAGTGCACCAGCTTTTGGGGCCACTTGCTATGATTCTTGGCAGGATTCAGGCTTATAGCAGGATTCTTGGCACGGAGCTCGTCCGCCATGCGACCGCTCAGCTCGGCTGTTGGCTCCGCCCCCCACCTTTAATTTTTAAGCTATTAGGTATATCCTTGACGAACCCTTACCCCAAGGCAGCACCAGGCACTTTTTGCACCAGTTTCTGAGATTGATATGTTCGAAATGTCTATAATCCCAAACTTTAGTTATGTCATCCTCTGAGTTCACATAATTATGGCTCACAGGAACCATCCTACATTACAACTGTACAGTTACGATGAGCGTTGGTCATATAATCCTTAAATTGCATGTATTTACTATGATGGAGCTGTCACTGGTGGCGGTACGGAAACCGGGACCCCCGAGTGCCTGATGAGAAGTTGGGAGTCTTCAGCGTGGAAGTGGATTAATCAGGGCCTGGTGCAGGGTAACCACACACCCCCTGGTGTTGAGCACCAGCATTTGTGCGGCCACATACTAGGTCCCTGATACAGCTACTGGGGATTCCAAGAACTAGGAAATATGCAGACCTCCCAGGAACTGGATAGGGAGGCTCTGCAGCAGATAAGGAGCTTGGAAATAAGCAGACCTCCCAGTACAGAAAACAAGGCAAGACTAGAACAGGCACCAAACAAGAAAACAAGATAGAACTAGTAGAACCCAGAACTAGAGAAGGATAGGAAGCTAAACCCAGAACATGTACACAATACATAAGGGAACCAATGACATAACATGGGCAGGACAGGACAGGACTGTACATGGACTGGGAATACAAACTAAAACAAGACAAGATATGATAGGCAAAACAAGAGGAGAAATAACCAAGTACTATATATGAAAATCATGGGGATGTAGTTACATTATATGATCATACATTGCATAAGCCTGCCAACAACGCCAATGTACCCCATATCTGGCAGGTCCTACTCTGCCTAATGTATGCTAAAAGAACCATAAGAAACACATATAGCACTTACCTGGAAGAAAGGGCAGAAGGCTTGAGCAACTGCCTGCAGGCTCCAACTGAAACAAAAGGAATCATGGAAAAAGAACAGGTGTGGCAACATAAAACAAACATTTAAAGGAACCCTGGAGACTGGGAATTCCCAGGATGGAATACAGGAATGAACCCAGAAAAACCCAGCATAAAGAAAACCAGACATGGAATAGAAAACTAGAAAAAACAAGAAAAACTAAACAAGAATTGTAAAAAGAGTACTGGATACCAGAAGCCATCACCAGACTTCTCCGCAGAACATGGCATGATGTGACAGGAGCAACAATATGTTTAAAATATCCACTAGTCCTAAGGAAGTACTCCATGAGCTCTACTTTCTCCATGTCGGACTTATCACATGGAGCCTTCCTATCTGATGAGCTACTACAATTCTAGCAGATATGGGTTAGAGACACAGACGAACCCTCACCTCGATTTAGTAAATTTCTAAAGACGCACTCCTACATATATGCAGAGATATGCTATGTAACTCACTCTTTTATTCTGTACTACTCTCAGAGCCATTATGTATATGTATACAAATGTATGTAGGCAACTATTGCAACCTCTAAGTAAATTATCTGGCAAATACACCCAGTGGATGTTTTAATACTGTTGTGTAACCTCTTGGATGACCAATAAAACTTCAAATAAATACATAAATAAATAAATACCAATATGACTACTACTAATAAAAATCATGGGCACTCTGACCAATCCGCAGCTGTGCAGTCCCATGCGCAGCATACTGCAGTGCACTGTGTATATCAGGGGTCCTCAAACTACGGCCTGTGGGCCAGATCTGGCCCGCCAGGGTCCTGAACCCAGCCCCAGCTCCCAATGAGCCCTATATATTTAAGGGCGTGGTCAGCGCCGTGCAATAGTGCGACCGGGCTCCTTTAAAAAATTGCAGCCGCAAGTGCTGGGAGGGGAGAGAGACAGGCCACAAGAAAGGGAGAGCCACTCTCATCAGCCACAGCCACCCTCATGCAAAAAAGTAAGAAAAATTAGCAATATGTCTGTGTGTATGTATGTATGTCAGTATGTGCCTGTATGTATGTGTTTGCATGTGTCTGTGTGTTTGTATGCATGTATGTCATTATGTATGTGTGTGTATGTATCTATCTGTATGTATGTGTTTGTATGTATGTATCTGTATGTATGTCAGTATGTGTCTGTATGTATGTGTCTGTCTGTGTGTTTGTATGTATGTATGTCAGTATGTGTGTCTGTATGTATGTCATTATGTATGTATGTGTGTGTGTATGTATCTATCTGTATGTATGTGTTTGTATGTATGTCAGTATGTGTCTGTATGTATGTGTTTTTATGTATATGTATGTATGTCAGTATGTGTGTATGTATGTGTTTGTATGTATGTCAGTATGTGTGTCTGTATGTATGTCTGTGTGTATGTATCTGTATGTACGTCTGTATGTCTGTCTGTGTGTATGTAAGTGTCTGTATGTATGTATATGTATTTTGGTATGTATGCATGTATGTCATTGTGTGTGTAAGTATCTTGCCAGTATGTGTATGTATGTATATATGTCAGTATGTATGTGTTTGTATGTGTCCATCTGTGTGTTTGTATGCATGTTTGTATGTATGTATGTCTGTATGTGTGTGTGTATGCATGTATGTATTTATTTGTATGTATGTGTGTGTATGTATGCATGTATGTATGTCAGTATGTGTGTATGTGTGTATGTCATTATGTGTGTGTGTGTGTGTGTGTGTGTGTGTGTATCTATCTGTATGTATGTGCTTGTATGTATGTATATGTATGTATGTCAGTATGGGTCTGTATGTATGTGTTTGTATGTATGTATATGTATGTATGTTAGTATGTGTGTATGTATGTGTTTGTTTGTTTGTATGTATTTATGTCAGTATGTGTATGTATCTGTGTGTATGTCAGTATGTGTCTGTCTGTATGTATGTCTATCTGTGTGTATGTATGTATGTATCTGTATGTATGTATGTATGTATGTATGCATGTTTGTATGTCTGTCTGTGTGTATGTATGTAAGTATCTGTATGTATGTATGTCTGTCTGTGTGTATGTATGTAAGTATCTGTATGTATGTATGTATGTCATTGTGTGTGTGTGTAAGTCTCTTGTCAGTATGTGTATGTATGTATTTATGTTAGTATGTGTCTGTCTGTCTTTATGTAAGTGTATGTATGTCAGTATGTATGTCCCTGTCTGTGTGTATGCATGTGTTTGTATGTGTGTCAGTATGTATGTGTTTGTATGTATGCATGTCAGTATGTGTATGTCAGTATGTGTATGTATTTCAGTATGTGTGTATGTGTATGTATGTATATGCATGTATGTCAGTATGTATATGTCTGTCAGTATATATGCCTATCAGAATGTAGTGTGTGTATGTATGCCCTTATGCGTGTGTGTGTGTGTGTCTGTATGTATGTATGTTAGTATGTGTCTGTATCCGTCTATGTGTCTGTTTCAGCATGTATAGGAATTAGTTCAATTTTTATCCAAACTATAGTGCGGCCCCCAACATTGTCTGAGGGAAAGTAAACTGGCCCCCTGTTTAAAATGTTTGAGGACCCCTGATGTATATTGACACCTTTCCATCATGACCAGCATTAAGTTTTTAAGCAATTTGAGCTACAGTAGCTCTTCTGTGTGATTGGATCAGACGGGTTAGCCTTTCACCATTTATCCTTCTTTGCACCACTATTGGTAAGTACTAATCACTTCATACTAGGAACACCCCATTTTGAAGATGCTCTGACACAGTAGTCTAGCCATCTTAATGTGTCCCCTGTCAAAATCTTGTTTTATTTTTTTGGGGGGATTAGAGAAAGGCACACAAGATGGAACTGGCATCACATGTTACATGACGCATCAATGGATGGAAAAATATAAGCAGCCTTCAATTGTTTAGATGTACCCATATGTGCGTAAGAAATGCTATCAGTCTTTGTTCATTAGAATAGACATCCTAGAAAGGACTAGTTTATGTGGTGTTTGTATTACACATCATCTATTATATTCAGAATTTATAGAGAAGAATTGCACAATTTTCTAACGCAGGAGCAATTGTTTTACTTTATAAAACAGTGTTGATATTGTCAGCTGATTTCAAACCCTTGAGAGTACACATCACCAGCTTCCAATACATGAAATTCAAGAACTGATTCTTCAATTGCTGCCTAATAAATCCCACCCCTTGACCAGTACTGCATTTTAAAGGTGGATCCTGATGGATGTAAATCTTTTTTTTACCTATTTAACTAGTTATTTGCTTAGGTATATATTCGTATGGCGCTTCCAAGATATGGAATTCGGCCAAACCGCTGATCGGCCTAAACTCGAAAAATCGCAATTTGGTCAAAAGTCTGTGCTTTCCTTGTATTGATGGCCCTTCTGAAAAGGTTCTCTTTGCTACCAAGTACTTCTGTGAATTACTCAGTTTGAAGAATCCTATGAATAAGAAAGTGTTCTTGCAAATTACATAGGGTATATTAATATAAAATAATTAGCCACTGTGGGTCCCAAAATATGAATATCTTGGCATGCATAACATTATTTTAAGAATATTGAATATAAACTCTCTGCCTTCCATGTTAATAGTTAACTTCGTTCTTACCTGTGGGAATTGAACAATAAAAGTCCTAGTTTATTAAATATTGTTTCCCTGTTATGCTTTGTCACTCCAAATTCACTCTGAAGCTCAATATGATGGAACGATTCAATATATCGTGAGCAGATATATGTGACCTTTATAACAGTCATTTTTTTTTGTCTGTGTACATCCTGCTCCTAAATCAAATCAAATGATTTCACCTGTCTGCTTTCAGGTAGGTTTCTTGTTATTCTGCAACTATTCTCCATGTTGTTTTTGGTGGGCTAATGTTAACCTCATCACGACCAATGACGAAATTGTATTGTCACCAAAAAAAATCTATTTTACTTCTGGAGTTACAATAAGATAACATCATGTTATTATGTTTACTTGTTTTTGATTAAAAAAAAAATGACTTATTCTTCATGTGAATATATCAGTTATGACCTTGTTGACTAGCTGAGTTTGTTGACCGGTTTTAAAATTTCTTTATTTTATTTTTTTTTAAAAACAAAACAAAAACTTATCCTATCATTCTGCTGACATCTACCAGATTTGCTAGTAAGTCACTTGACTGTAATAGAATCCTATTTGAGTAATGGCCTGGTGTTTACTTTTGACCAGATTTAAAGTCATGTTTGTCTTATTTAAAAAGCTAAAACTATAAACATAAATTATGGATTTCACTTTCACAGTTTTTTCCCAGGGGATTAGAGAAAGGCACACAAGATGGAACTGGCATCACATGTTACATGACGCATCAATGGATGGAAAAATATAAGCAGCCTTCAATTGTTTAGATGCACCCATATGTGCGTAAGAAATGCTATCAGTCTTTGTTCATTAGAATAGACATCCTAGAAAGGACTAGTTTATGTGGTGTTTGTATTACACATCATCTATTATATTCAGAATTTATAGAGAAGAATTGCACAATTTTCTAACGCAGGAGCAATTGTTTTACTTTATAAAACAGTGTTGATATTGTCAGCTGATTTCAAACCCTTGAGAGTACACATCACCAGCTCAGCACATCTCTATCCAAATCATAATTTGTCATCCTTGAATACGCCATCTCTGTTGGATTTATGTATCCACAGGGGATGTTGAGAAAAATACTTTAATAGGATGAAAGAAAAATCTTGCCTTTTTCCGAGTATTGATTACTTTTTCTTTTCCCAAAAATGACATGTCATAAGCTTGGGCAAAAATATATTTTCTTTTGTGTATGGTAACAAATGAGCAATTTCTTTAAAATGATCTATATGCAGATATTCTCAACATATTTATTTTATATGACTTTAACTGGAACCTTTTTAATAGATACTGAATCTATTGCATCACCGATGAGTTACAGACTAACAAGTAGTAAAAACTTCTATTTCCAACTGTCTGTATTCCTAATGACCTTTGCAATAAGAGTGTTTTTTTTCCCATAAGAGGACATTATGGACATTAAACATTTACACATTTTAATTATTGTGTGCTTTATACTGCAGTAAATAGATAATATAGTAACCAGCATGTGTATGCAATTATAGACAATTTAAAATGGTTAATAGAAACATAATTTTTAATAACATTTAAAAAACAAAAAAGGTAAAAAAAATAGATGCTAATGACTGAGTTATCTAAATGGTTATCTAACTGGTTATCTAACTGGTTATCTAAATGTTATCTAATTGGTTTTAAAACATTAATTGGTCATTCTATTTTTAGGTTTTACATTTTGTATTTTTAAGTGCAGTGATACATCATGAATATTCCAAGGCAGTAAAACTCCAGTAAAGGATGGAAAGATATTTTGTATATTAATTAACAAAAGACACGCTGCACATTTTTAAAATTGGTATGTAACATCAAGATCATAGTTCTATCAGATGACAGTAATACAATGCTATAATATAAAACTGTGAAAACTAACAAGTGTAAAGTACCAATTACCGTACCGTAAATTACAGTACATGGTCAACATGAGCAGCATAGTAAAATAATAAAATAAAGCAAAATAATCCCATCTGACCATGCACGCTAAAATTAAACAACAAAACAGCCTTGTTGTAGATAGGATCTGTGGCCCCTTCAGCCTATGCCTCTAGAGAGAGAGTTACTGACACGAGGAAGATGTGTTTGCTCTGCCAGATCCAGGCTATGAGACATTGTGGCATGGTGTTCCCCTGTTGGTACCTATCAGCTGGAGTTTTTGCTTGCAGTACTCCAGTCTCCCGCACCCAGCGCTGCTCAGTCTACACATGATTCCTGACAAGTCACAGCCCAGGTAAGTGGGAGCAAGTGTAGATGCCATATCTTCAGCGCTTATTTAACAGATGTTTGCATCTCTATCTCCACGTCACCACGTGGAGGATGCGAGGGAGAAACCCTGTCGTGCGGTGCTGGACAGCAGACTGGACCTGGGGTGCCCTGGCACGGCCCACAGGAGTAGTGCTGAGCTTCATCCAGAATTGTGCACATAGGCATTCAAATGCCTGGCCTGAAGAAGTGGGCATTCAGGGATGGGTGACTGGGTAAGCACGTATCACAGTAGGCCCTAGTGAAACAGCTATCTTATCATGTTATTAGGCCGCAACCCTCTAAATCCTAAGAATTTAAAAGTCTTGTAGTTTAGGCCACAAGCTTGCACAAGTGGGGACCTGGATAACCCTGATGGCCCAAAGGGGGGCAGGGTTTAAGAAGAGATGTCGCAGACCCCAGTAGCTCCAGGCAGGGAGATTGTTAATTTCTCCCTCTTGTGGATCACACCAGCGTTGCTCTGAAGTGGTGTTCCAAACTTGCTCAAATATGCTTCCTAGCAAGAAAGATCAGGTACGTAGTCAATTGAGTGAGTTCGGAGAGTATAATCCCACCAGTAGATTATAGTAATCAAATGTTATGTGAGGAGCACACACTATGTACATCTGTCTGTCATGATGGCCAGGCCCAACCCCCCTCCCCATTCATATAATTTTAGTTTTAACGTTTTTTTTTTTTTTTTATCATATGCCTATTAAAACTATTTTTACCTGAAGTGTTTTAATTAAATATACAGAATTGCATAGATAATCCTGTGCTTTAATTAGATTAGTACAAAAGGGAAGCATGTTCTTTTTTAGATTACTGTACAGATACACAATAGAGGAATTGAAACAATCAGATCTTATTAGAATGCATAACTAAAGCATTCAATAGTCATGATCTAGCAAAATTATACTAAGGTGCATTACATAACTTATTTGATATGATTTTTTTTTCCATTTAGCAAATATTGAAAGGTTTGTTTACCAATTTGTGAATTCCCAGGAATTCAAAGTGAGTTCAGTGTGAATTTGAAACTTTAGGCCAGCTGAATTAGAAAAATTATTTATTATGTTATGTTTTTGGTCTAAAATGTCAAATTCACTTTATATTCTTTAAATTCACTTTGAATTCCTGACAATTTTAGTGAATACTGTACTGATGGTATAGAATTTATTTGTATTATAAAATTATACATTAAATTAAGACACTTTTTTTATAATTTCTCTGCAAAGATACCTAAATAAAATACAATTATGTTTATTTAATGAATTAATTTATTCATTAAATAATCTATTTACCTTCTGTAGAAAAATGTTGATGGACACAGTAGTAAAAAGTATTTCCGTTATTAGAAATTGTATTTTATTCTTGCATTGCAATTTGTACATGCTCTGAATGTTAATGTAGAAGTTTAAATCTACAATAGTTTAATATTTCTTTCCTGCAATTAATTTTATGTGGGTATTTGTATTGAGTCTACAGGCTTTTTTCGGAATGCATATTCCCAAAACACTACTGGAATTACAACACTATGATCGTAGATATGTACAATGGTAACACAGAACATCTGTGTGCCCTGAGCCCCATCCCCATCCCACCTTTTTTTCTGTAGATGTTGAATAGGAACCAAGCATTTAATTTACTTATGTGCACCATATGGAAATGGACAGCTGACATAATGTAAAGTCATTGTCTATGATTCATTTTTCAATGCCATGGAGATCTACAAGTCAGTACCAGACCCACAGGTACACAATTAAAATATTTGTATCTGTGCATTTATACATATTCTAGTTTGGCTAGCACTTATAAACTACAGACTTAAAAGCACTAGAAAATTATACTGTTTTTATATTTACAATTGCAGTGTCCCTGGTTAATAGAGGATTAACTGAATCATTAGTAAATGAAGGAGCTGCCAATACATCCGTTTAAAATAGTAATGCATGTTTAAGTGAAGATTTATATACAAACATTAATTTGCATTCATAATGTGTATATCACACTAATGGGATTACTTGTGGAAATATTTGGTCTGAATTTCGATGAAGTTCTTAAGTTAACAATACAGTTTGAATATGACCTGATGAATGATGCTCCCCACATACATTATATAAACAGCAATTGTTATTTCTTTAGAACAAACAATAGATTTTCAGTAAGAGTAAAGTCCCATGACTACTGCATTGAATAACATACAGAAACATTGCATGACATCTACGACATCACACTGTGTTAAGAAATACAGTTTAAGGTAAAAAAAATATATAATAATAATCTTCCAATGCTTTTGTATGACATCTCATAGCTACATGTTATCAATATTTTTGCTATCTATATTTCTCTGTATACCAAAAGAATAAAATGTATTGCCAGTTTGTAAAAAAAACTCACAAATGCTGGTGAAATTATATATATATATATAAATATATACACACACACATATATTAATGTTACCATTTTGGTTGATGTTAAATACTAAACAAACCATATGCCAAAATTAAATTAAAAACAACAACGTACATTATAAATAAAAATGTGTATCCTAATTGTACTTATGTCCTAAATCAACATTTCAAAAGACCATCTAATAAATATAACCTAAAAATGCCAAAGATGCATCAGAAACTATCCCCACTAATTTGTAGCAATTGCATTTCCATTGCAACAACTTCACTGCTAAATTTACATTTAAATTGGTCTCCAAGTGTCCATTTAAAACTGTCCATGTTGAAAATATTAAAGAAATGCAATATTAAATGTATTTTTCATTTTTTTTCCATTTATTATTTTTCAAATACAAAACAAAATGAAATATATTTAAATAACTGGAGGTTTTTAGTATCACTTCAATGGCCATTAGATTGTAAGCTAACCTACCACGTCAAGGCAAACCTCTTAGGTGAGTCATATTGCTTCCTTCAGCTTCAGGTAAAAAAATCAACAAAAGCAAATACAATATATGAAAATAAGTCCTTTGCTAGTGCATGACTAGGGTGAGTCCTGGCAGTCGGGTGAAGTCTGAAAAATACTGTAAACGAGAGCGAGACAGGGTGAGAGCAGAGGTAATATGGCAACCGGGAATGTGAACAAAACTAAAAAAATTGACGGATGGGCACAAGCCAAGTCAACCGCCTAATTGACCTCATCATCGTCAGAGAGGAGAACCAACCTCTATTAATTATATCACATGTGGCTACATTGTCAGAGAAGCATTTAACTGCCCTGCCCAAGTAGCCCAAACCGTAGGCAGCTGCTATAATTGGGTATACCTGAGGATGGCTGGCTTACTGCCTCCTCAAGCCACCAGTGCCTGAACCACATGTCCTCATAAATGGCAACAAAATGAGTATTTGCAGCTGCATCTGTCCAGATGACAGGTGATAAATCTGACAGAGGAGGGATAAACATAGATTTCCTGTTCCAGTTCAATAAAAACACATGCCACATAATCAAATCAGCCTTGGTCTGACTGCAAAGTGAGACCAAACTGTTATCAACAGGAAAACGGCAGAGCAGTCAAGATATCTAGGACTGGCCCGGAGGGATAACCCTCATCACAAAATTCAGGGAGCCTAAATGGGACTGCAGGTCTATGCAAGAACAGGTCCCTTGAAGGAACCTATTCAAATCATCCCTAATTCGAATACGCTTATCATCAGGGAGACTAGACTGCATCAGAATGGAGTCAAGACCAATACCCAGGAAAAACAGGTAGGTAGAGGCACCAACAGTCTTACCTTCAGAAAAAGGAACTCCAATACTGGAAAACAAAGCAGCAGCACCATTGATGCTCAATGGAAAATTGCATCCTTCCTCAATGGTTAAAAATCTCAAGGTAGTGAAGAACCACCAGACATTGAGGAGGAGTCAACACAATATTTCTGCGAACACATCAAATAAAATAGTTTTTCGCCTGAAGCAACTTGAAGGCGTTTTTTAAGTCAGTCTTACTAAGCCAAGCCGCCCTACCAGCCTTCATAATCACCTGAATAGCCTTATCAACTGACATTGGAGAGAGTATTCCTGTAAAGGGATAAGCGAGTTAATAATGTGAATGTTTGTGGAATGAGGAGCAGAAAGGTTATTGAATCAATTATTGAATCAAATGCTTTTCATTGTCAACTGATATTGGAATGAGAATTCTTGTAAAGGGATAAGTGAGTTAATACTGGGAAAAAAAAAACCTTGTGTCCTGAAAAAAATAAAGGACGGGAAAATAGCAGCCAAATCAGTATTGAAGGCCTTAAGCAAAATGGAACTTGCAGAGTGTTGTCTAAGAACAACAAAAGAGAAATAAATATATATAAAGAAGGAAAATTAGACATCAAGTGCCCTGTGATCAGAAATGATGATTTAGCAGGGAAATTATTTGTGTATCCAGATAAGCAAAACCCCGACAGCTGAGAACATAAACCAAGTCAAAGATGACAACAGAAAAGGACCTTCACTGCACCAGAAGTGAGTACAGTGCTGCAGGCCTTGCAGCCTTGGACCAGAGTGACGGCTGAATATACCACGAGGTACGAGAGGACTTGCTGGACCAGCAGGCATTGGAACAGGACCAGAATACAAACTGGTGAATCAGTAGGCAACAGCCCCGATGGGTATTTATAGCCGCCGAGTTAACACTCCCATAACTACAGGCCATTAGCCGTAATATATATATATATATATATTTTTATATATATATATATATATATATATATATATATATATATATATATATATATATATATTAGAATAAAATAGATTTTCTCACCCCTATGCTATGTTAATTCCTCATTCTCGGGTCCTCTACCAGAGGCCTGGGAGTTTGAGGGTTCTGCGCAGTATCTGCACTGTTCTGGACAGCAATCGCATATGCCCCACCTGGAATCTGTTGAAGGCACTCCTCCAACTTGGGAGTCACAGCCCTGAGTGCTCCTATCACAACTGTGCAGATGTCTCGGTACACAATCCCAGCAACCTGGTTGTGCCTCTCCATGTATGCTGCTCCTGCTAACATCTTGCAACCGACTACTATGTGCAGGATTATTTAAGAGGCCTCTTTGCACCTTGAGTCTTGCCTAGTGTGGTAGATCCCTGTTTCTATTGATCTGGTGCTGAGTGCTTGTTCCTGTGCTGCTTGGATTAATGTCTTCGTGCTGTCTTTCAGTCCTGATTTTGTCACTATCTGGAGATCTTTCCATAGAACCTCATCATTGTCTGCATCCTCTATCTGTTGTTGTCTCAGGCATTCCCTTACCAGTTCATCTTTGGGAGCCTGAACATCCTTCTTCTTGCCATCACACTTATCTAGTTCGAAAGACATTCCAATGTAGTTAGTAGACTATGTGGCTGATGGTACTTCACTTTTGAACCTGTATCGACTCTTCTTGATGTAAGCACATTATTGTCCTGGTATTGGCTTCATGGGTGTGCAATGTGTCATAGGCTTTCTTATAGTCTATCCAGGCTGTGCACAGATTTGTCTGGTCTTAGAATCCTGCACAACTACTTTGTCTATCAGAAGTTGGTGTTTTGGTTCATTCCAATTCCCTTCTGAGTCTCGATCTTGGCAGGCAATTGGTGGTTAGCCAGCTCTTCAGGGGGGTTATTCTTTGCTGGATATTTCCAACTGTAATGGTGATTGTATCATGTTCTGTATACCGTCTCTCTAGTAGCCTTGGTGTTCTTCTAGTACTGTTCAGTCTGTGCTGTGGGTGGGTCTTGTGGTTACTCTGCAGTTGTAGATTCTCTTACCTGAGTTGAGTCTGCTTCTCTGGTGTTAATGATGGTCTCTTGCTCACCCATAGTTCCCACATACATTTTATGTAGCCCCTCTCATTGAGTCTGCTGTAGCATTCTATTTGGGAAGATCTAGGTTCTCATTTCGTGTCCAGGAATGGCTTGTTCCAGTAGCTTATCGTCAGATTGCCCTGGTTCACTAGCATCTGATGCAGACTTTGGTAATCCGGACGACATCTGGTTTGACTCTCATGTTGCTCTTGTATTATTAAGGTGGGTGTGGTATATATCGTTAGGTGTCTTACTGGTGCAGTGGTCAAACCGGATTTTAACCTGGGTCTCCCAATTGTGAGGCAGTATATATTTTGCCATTGATGTATACACCCCAGACAACTGTGTTTTTCAATATATAACAATAACATTTTAACATGTTATATATGTGTGTGTGTGTGTTAAAATATATATGTGTGTCTGTGTGTGTGTGTGTTAAAATATAACCATTTGATGATCTAATAAAAATACTAACAAGCTCCCTTATAGTGCACTGTACTGTAATAACTGAATGTTGGGATTATGAGGTTATACACATCCATCGGCACAAGAAAGAGAGTTTTAGGAGATATATAACTCCTAGCTTATTTGGAAAATGAAGGCCGTTAATATATTAGTTGAGTCATGCACACGTCTCTAATATTTCTGAATATTCATTCCTTATGTTTAAATGCATTAAGCAATAATTAAAATAGACATTCACACTGCATGCATTTTCCTTTCTTTTTCCTGTGCATGTATTAAATTCCTTTCAAAGTAAAGGTTGCTTTTTAAAAAAAAAAAAAAAAATCATAAATACCCCTCCATGTCTTACTTTAACTGAGCCTGCACCGAATTTTCATTTGCTGTACTCATCAATGAAAATTGACATGTATTTTAGATATTCATTATTTAAATTCATCTATATGACAGACTGGGCTGTATAGGAAATAAAACATCTTCGTGATGTACTTGTGGAACTCCAGGGGAGATCATCCGTAAGAAACCTTAGTGCTGCAACCAGTGGTTTATTTTAGTTATGCGCTGCCCTAGGCATGACTAAACCTGGGCACCCCCTAATCTAAATTTGCCCCACCCCTTCCTGTCAAGGCCGCACCTCTTCCTCTTTAAAGTACACAATTTCCTACTACTTTTAAAGGGAAACTATAGTGCCAGGGAAGCAAAGCTGTTTTCCTGGCACCATAGTTCCCTATAGTGCCCCCCTGAAGGGACCCTGAAGTCCCTCTAATGGCTGTCTGGTAGTTAACGCCCAAGGTAATTATTGCAGTTTCTGTGAAACTGCAATAATTACACTTGCAGTGTTAAAGAGATTGTGACACTGCACCCAGACCACTTCAGTGAGCTGAAGTGGTCTGGGCTCCTATAGTGTACCTTTAAGCACACACTCTGACACACAAATTC
Source organism: Pelobates fuscus (assembly GCF_036172605.1). Lineage (NCBI taxonomy): Eukaryota > Metazoa > Chordata > Amphibia > Anura > Pelobatidae > Pelobates > Pelobates fuscus. The sequence goes on from NC_086328.1 coordinate 47,487,696, forward strand.
CCTGACAGGCACACACTGGCAGATACACACACAATGACAGACACACAGATGTCACTTACAGTCAGACACACTGATTTGACACACATTTATTGACAGACACAAATTGGCAGATACACACTTATAGTCACACACATACACTCAATGACAAACACAGACTCACTGAGTTGACACACACATTCACTTATACACACTCATTCATTGACAGACACACATGCACACTGACACACTGACACTCATTGTCAGACACACTGATAGTCACACAATCAGAGACTCTCACTGATTTGATACACACACACACACACTCACAGGCACACACAGTCACAGACACATGCATACAAACACACACACTCAGATACACGCATACACACACACACACACACACACACACACAGGCATGCATACATACACACACACACAGACACTCACATATACACGCATATACACACACACACTCACATATACACACACTCACAGACACACTCACAAACACACTCACAGACGCACTCGCAGACACACTCGCAGACACACTCACATACACACTCACACTCACACTCACAGACACACTCACAGACACACACACACACTCACAGACACACACACTCACACGCATACACACACTCACACTCACAGACACATGCATTCACACACACAGACACTCACAGATACATGCATACACACAGACATACACACTTACAGACACACTCACAGACATACACACACACTCACAGATACATGCATACACACAGACATACACACTTACAGACACACTCACAGACATACACACACACTTACAGACCCACTTACAGACACACACACACACATTCAGACACACACACACATTCAGACACACACACACACACATACACACATTCAGACACACACACACACGCACACATACACACACACTTACAGACACACACACTCAGACACACTCACAGACACACACAAGCACACTCACAGACACACGGATACAAACACACACACACACTCACACACACACACACACACATGCACACACTCACATACACACTTACAGACACATTCACACACACACACACACACACACACACTCACAGACACATTCACACACACACAGACACACACACACTCACAGACACACGCATGCACAAACACTCACACTCACAGACACATGCACACACACACACACACTTGCAGGCACACGTATACACACACACACACACACATACACACTTACAGACATATAAACACACTTACAGACACACACATACACATTCACACACACATTCAGACACACACATACACACACAAACACATACACACACACTTACAGACACACACACTCAGGCACACACACTCACAGACACACACACACACACACACACACTCACAGACACACACACACATTCACAGACACTCAATGTATTAATGTCATTGACATTTTTCCACCCAGCCTCCCTACCTGGAGAGCTGGCATGGATCCGTCCTTCGGGTCCAGTTGGGCTGCTGTGAGGCAGGTGGCTTACCATCCGAGGCGGCGAGGGAGCTGTGATCGCTCTGCTTCCTCGAGCCGCGCGGGATGTCTACTGATGCCGGGAGCCCACGTCATCAGTAAAAGGGGCACGAGGGAGCAGAGCAGAGAGATCATAGCTCCCTCGCCGCCTCGGATGGTAAGCTGCACGCCGTAGGGATAAGGTGGAGGGAGGGAGTGGGGGGGGGTCTCTATTAGCTGGCCATCAGGCCAGCTCTTCTCTCCCCCCTCCCCATGACAGGTGAATCACAGGGTCGCCTCAGTGGGCGTTTGGGGGCTGCATTTTTTGCCGCCCCCTTAATAGTGCCACCCAAGGCTGCCTTGGGCTAAATACATTCCTGGCTGCAATTCTGATCCAAAAGGGGGTAACACCCCTGCAAAAAAGAACATCAAAGTCCTGGGGTCATTTACTTGGTAACACTGTATCCAAGGGCAGTATACAGGTGCTGGACTAACCCAATATGAAAATATCACCACATTGCTCCAGAGGTTCTGCACTCACGGTCATCCATGTAATGTTGACACAGTAAATCATAAATAGTGCATCTTTATTTCATAAAAAAAATGTATAACATAACATCAAAATAGCAGGCAGGTCTCATACATAACAGGGTATCCAAAATGCCAAAATACAGAATAAGTAGTAAACATACCACAAAAACTAATCACTAGTCCAAAAATAGAACCCTGTGCCTGCTGGGAGGGGTGGGGGAGAGAAAATAATAAAGATAGGTGTAACACCTTGGATTCCTAGTTTTATGTAATATAAACACATAGGATTCCTCGTTTTATGTAATATAGATGAACAATTCGTGATTTACCTTGTGGATAGTACATGGATGGCAGTGTGTACGGGCCTTTCCGAGCAATGGGTTGTATAGGATATAGTGGAGCGCTATCCTGAGTAGGACTTTCCTCCGCTGGATTCGTAGTACCTGGAACTTACAAACAAGGCACATTGAGCCTAGTGATTACTGGCTCCAATTTTGTGAGTGAACATCATTACACAGATATTCCATAGTTATCAATATAGACAATATTGCACCAGATTTTTGTTTCTATTTACCTATTGCAGATAATTTTATTCCGTGTATTGTCTATTACCTGTTGGATACGTGATACTCCATCTATTGTATGTATATTTGATAAACTAGAACATCAGTAAGTACTGTTAATAGCCACTCCTATTCACACTTGCTTCTGCAGTTATGTAACAATATTGCAGATTCCTATTTAATTTTGCATGCAAGACTTGATCTACATTATCTACATTGGTGCAATTGGATACTTAAGGAGGAAGACATTACAACCAAATATGTTAGGACTACATCTACATATTTTTCATCCAATTTAGGTGTTTTTAAAGGGACTCTATAGGCACCCAGACTTCAGCTCATTGAAGCGGTTTGAGTGCAATGTTCCTGTCGACCTTAGTTTTGCAATGTAAATCACTGCAGTTTTTTGAGAAACTACAATGTTAACAGACAGCCACTAGAAGCACTTCTGGGAGTTTACTGGATCCTGGGTCACTTAAATCAGTGTTTCCCAACCCAGTCCTCAAGGCACACCTACCAGTCCAGGATTTAAGGATTTTGTCTAAGGTGTTTTTTCTTTTTTTTCTAAAAACACCTTAGACAAAACTGGGTAATCCTTAAATCCTGGACTGGTAGGTGTGCCTTGAGGACTGGGTTGGGAAACACTGACTTAAATGATGCTGGACATCCTCCCTCTCTGCATGAGGACATCCAGCATCAGTGAAATCCCCATAGGAAAGCATTGAGGACTAATGCGCATTAGATTCCTTTCATCGGATGACATTGTATTAGGTGTAGTACCGCCCATAGCTGAGGGACATTGGCGATGGAATCAGGTGAGTTATTAAAGGGTTTTTAAAACTATAGATTCCCATTAAGTAATATTGAAAGATTTAAAATATGTAGGCTGTGTGTGTGTAACAATTTGTTTTGATGAAATCTATATTTTATTTATTTATTTATAAAATATTTTACCAGGAAAGATACATTGAGATTTTTCTCGTTTTCAAAAAATCTAAAAAAATCTTCCCTTTGCCTTAGACTAAATCTGCTTTTTTCCAGTCTAAATGCGTAACCTTGTGTCGTATATATATTCCTGTTTATGAACAGATTTCCAGACAATGTTTGTATTGGCCCCGAATATATTTATAAATTGCTATAATATCAGTTTTTCTAAACTAAAGGGGTTTAAATGATTTTCTTCAGAACTAAAATGTTCCATTCCTTTTATTAATTGTGTAGTCCTCCTCTGCACCTGTTTTAGTGCCATAATAGCCTTCAATACAATCCAACTAAAGTACATCTTTAAATGGTTCTTCAAATCCTCATTGGTGAACATTAAATCCTCAATAAATGGTTTGTCAAATCCTCATTGGTGATCAGAAGGGGCATCCATCTTGCTTTGATCTCATTGGCTTTTCCTTTCACATATTCAACTACTTGTCATGCTTCATTAGATGACATGTTTGGTGTTAATGTTATGGTGACGAATGAGTTTGCCTCTCTGTGTTCCGCATATGCACGATTCACTTTCTACATTATAGTCTATCCTTACAATTAATATTCTACAAGGAAAATTTAGTGTGCGTGCATGTTCATAAAATGTTTTATAAAAGACATAAATTAAAATCATATCAATGTTCAAAAGTACAACATTATATATAATCTGAGAATTCTTATATTTATATTTGTGTGAGGGGTAAATAAGGTCATATAGGAAGTAAAGGGAAATAAGTCGGTTGAGGTGTGCCGGAACCGACATCGTGGGAGGCCTGTAATAAAAGAGGGCCCACCCATGAGGTGTAATGAAAGTATAGATAGAGGGAGTGGAGGGTGGGGACATGCGAGTCGCTAAGAAAAAACGTACGGGACGGAGGGATGTGAGTAGGGGGGTTTAAATAGGTACCATGCCCCTCCCACAACTGCAGGCCAAGCCTTTACATTTGTGTGAGGGGCAAATAAGGCCGTATAGGAAGTAAAGGGAAAAAAGTCGGTTGAGATGTGCCGGAACCGACGTCGTGGAAGGCCTGTAATAAAAGAGGGCAAAAATTGTGTACCTGTAAGAAACGAAAAACAATCAACAAAACCTAAAAGCCTAGCTGTATGGTAAATGCCAAGCGAGGAAATAGTTGCCCAGCACTTTAACCGGCACTCTTAAATGTGCCAGGGGAAGTAAGGTATATTAAACGTGTTGGCCCCCTAGTCTGCATGAATAGGTGAGACTTCCTAAAATAATGCTGCAAGGAGGATGTGGTGGCTGTGGGAAAGTATGTGAGACCCAAGAAACTGTGGAAGCAGGGATAGTGGCTCAACAACTAGATTACAAAGTTAAATTGACTAGTGCCCATCAAGTACAGCCTTGCTCACATTTGTGTTTAAAACGGTTGATCCAAAAGAAGACGAAAAACCCAGTTTGAAGCGCTGCCAATTTGCAACAAGCTGGGAAAAAAAATCCTTCTTGACCTCATAAAGGCAGTCAGATATTCCTTGGATCAAGCAGTTATTGCCCTACATTGAAGGTTGATGACCGGTTCGTAGTTTCAGGCATTTAATAAGACTGATAGTGAATCAGATACTTAGATATAGATGTGAAATCTGTAAATTTGAAATTTCCTGGAACCTGAAACGCCTTGAGTATGCTAATAGTCGGGTATGAGGACATGAAACTGCGTATGAATGGTAAACCTGTACAACATGTGGAGTTGTGAACCGGATTGGAAGCGTTGATGCAAGTTAGAGGTGGCAAAAGAAGCAAAAAAACAAAATGCAGACAACATGGCTACAGAAACAGTATCGGAATGTGCGAAAAAAAGGAGCCTCAAAGGGGAAGAAGGCCTGAACACACGAACCGCGAGCATTGGAAGAAGAGCCAGACATGGTCGGCCCCCCTAAAGGTGCAGGAACTCCGGATCGGAACCAGCCAAAGTGGCAGACGCCACTCGCTCCAAACTGCCATCCGACACTGCGCCCCCCCCCAAAAAAAGGGAACTCGCAAGAACCGCAGCGAAGCAAGGAAGGGTCCAGGACCCAAAAAAAGGTAGGAGTAGCCGAAGCACCACAGCATGATGGGTACCAGACCAAGACAGAGAGCCCGGGCGGACAATAACACACCAACGCCTAGCAGCGGAGACCTGCTAGAAAAAGAGACGCATAGGCAGCGCATAAGCGACCCAATGTGTGTGGGAATGTGTATGTGTGCTCGCATACTAGCTTAAGCCAAAAGGCGAAGCAATTAAAACTAGGTTTGGTGACAGGTGAGGCCCTGCTATATGCCAAGCGGCGTGAGAGGCGTAACCGAAAGCAGAGTAAGCATGTCAGAGTCCAGGCGGACAGGCTGAAAGGAGCAAGCTCAGCGGTAGGCAACAGAAACCGTGGTGGTGTAAACCCCACGGGGGTCACGAGACCCAGTCCGAGCGTGTGTTTGATTTTGCATGGGAGTGCTGGCATAATAGCTAAGCCAAAAGGCAAAACAATTAAAAAAAACTAAGTTTGGTGACAGGTGAGGCCCTGCTAGATGCCAAGTGGTGTGAGAGGCTCTATCTATGTGTTGGCGCGAGGGGATATCGTGGCCACAGAAATGTTGTGGCGGGGTGTCGGCCTCTTGGTGACAGTTAAACATAAGATAGAATGGGAGTGACAGATGAGGCCCTCCCTATGCCACAATGCGAGGCTACTAACTATGATTTGGCCTGAGGGGCGTAGTACCTCCGAGTATGAGGATGGGTGTTGGCCTCGCGGGACCACTAACCTAAGGCAAAGAAGCCAGGGGGAAATTAACACTATTGGACACCTAGGACCCTGACAGCCAGCAACAGCTAACTAAGAGGGGAGGGTAATGAGTGAGAGAGGGGACGTATTGTGTGAAATGAAAAAAAAGGAGAAAAAAAAAGGGGGGGGTACAAGGGAGAATCGTAGGGGCTGACCGTAACTGGAGGGCAGAGAGCCCGTCGGAGTCCAGGTGGTCAGGCCGTAGGAGTACACAAGGAAAATAGGAAAAGAAAGCACATGCGCGTGTATAGCCAGGTCTCGTAAGGGCCAGAACATGTTCCCGGTAACAAAACATAATGCTCCTTCTGGAAAATAAGAGAAGGAGCAGAGCCTCAGGAGGACTGCGGACAAAACGAGCAGCCGGGAAACCACAGGCCAGGCGATGGAGCCACCAGGACCAGGTAAGGGGGAAGTAAGGACGGCCGGAAATAGCGACATGCGAGTCGCTAAGAAAAAACGTACGGGACGGAGGAAGGTGAGTGGGGGGTTTAAATAGGTACCATGCCCCTCCCACAACTGCAGGCCAAGCCTTTACATATATCAATTAGAAATGTAATTTCAAGTGAATGCGATCCTCTTACTGTCAGGGACCAGGAACCAGACAGAGACAGAAGTAGATGCAAACACACCTTTATTAATAAATAACAAATAATAAACAAAAGCAAAGTCCAGGAATCAAGCAGGGGTCAGTCACCAGAGCGGGTAGTCAGACAAGCCAGGATCAGGAGCACGGAGAGCAGCGGAGTCAGGAACAAGGCCGGAGTCAGGAACCAGGATCAAACAGGAAACACAGGAACAAGGAGACTTCTGGGAAACAGGAAACCACGCAAGGGCAAGGAGGTTCTGGGCTTAGCTGCTTAAATAGGCAGAACTGATTAGCAGCAGGGTTGATTACTACTCACCGGTGAGTAACCGTGGCAACAAGCAGAAGCAGCTCATAGTAATTGCAGCTGCAAACTCAATCACTGAAACAGAAAGGTTTGCTGTTTGAAACAGCAAAGAAACCCTGACACTTACACACTCACACATTCACTAAACAGCAATTTGAAAGCTATATATAATATATTTAAATAGTTAAATCATTACATATGCAAATAACTCAATACATTGGTTAATATACTGCCCACCAATATGTTGCATATATGGTGGTGCCAAAGTCAGGACAGATCTGTAAAATAACCCTAATGAATGTGTAATGCTGAGTGAGCTCTAAGCACGCACATTCATGCAGTAACATATTCTTAAAAAACACACACCGTAAATAGAGCCACTCTGTCAGGAAAAACACATTGCCCTGCCTTCAATAACTTAAAAAAAATTGTATAGTTTTATATTTAAATCTAAGTTAAATGACAAAACATTATGGTTTAATTATCCTTTTTCAAATTTTTCACATTACTTTCCCTTCTAACTTCTAAAAGCAGCCAATAATTATTCCTGTGGTTATGGTCCCAAAACTCTAGTAGCATATTGCTATTGAAATTTTGCATGCATTATTTTCTTTTTCTACACCAATATGATAATACCAATGGTAATATTAAAAAAACTGATATTCATTACTTCAGTGTGTTTTTCACCTGCTCCTAATATATAAAGCCGCCCTCCCTTCTTCGTCTCTTTTTGCTGTATTTCCAATAGCTTGTCTGCTTTACATTGCTGCATTGCCTTATTTTTACTCTGCTGCTTCATATTTTTAATTGGTTTAGCCATATATTTGGAATAGTTTTGCCACTGGAGTCATGACGGGTGGGCAAAGGTTGGCTACCCTATCATCCATTTGGGAAAAAGTTGTCCATTAATACTGGATAATAATCTTAAAAAGCGTACAAATGGATTCATGGCCTTGCAGAGGAGCTAAATTAGGATTCTTCATGTGTGACAGTAATTAGAGAGCAGCTGTGATGGGAAATAAATTATTTGAGGTTATTACGGATAATCTTTCCACAATCATAACTGAGACCTCAGCCCCACTGCTTCCAAGTGAATAACTTCATTATACTTCATAAATCTAATGCATGCATTGTGGGATTTTATTGTTATTACACATTTTAAAACAATTTGATGCCAAAGGACATGATGGTATTGGGATAAGTATTTTTGGTTAGGAGGTCTACAGTATGTAAAATTTAAAAAGTCATTTTTAAAAAAAGATAAGATTTTAGAATAGGTGTAATGTGCTTTCCTTAGTCTGCCATTGATACACATAAACATTCCAGCAACCATTGTGGATACTTTCTGGGGTTTCTGGGCATTCAAATAACGAATTGTTTGATGTTGCCAATTTCTTATTGCCATAGGACCCGAGGTTTGAGTGATGCATGTGTCTTCTGCCATTTTATTTTTTTCACTGATAAATTATTTTCTGTTTATAATATGGTAGCAAGAGTCAGAGTTACATTTATTTGAGCTTTGTGATTTATGAAGAACATAGGGACTACCTGTAATTAGGACGTGTGCTAATAAACGTTAATGATCAGACTTACATGATCAGACTTACATGAAACCCTTGTTATCATGACAATTTCTTGTGGCAATTGTCCTGATTGAAAAAACTGTTTTGGTTAACAGGTGAGACAGGCACATACTTTGCAAGGATCCATCATGTTGTTGAAAGGACTTTAGAAGTAGTTTGGAGGACAGAAACTCATTTTGCTCTTTTTACTCTAACAATGTAAAACATTGCTATCTTTGAGAAACAGCAACTTTTATTTTTGCCAAAATTCCCTTCTTACGTAGCTGTCAAACTGACAGAAACTAGAGGCAATTCCTGATAAAGTGTGACAAGAAGAAATGTGATAAACCAAGCCAGAAATTACACGTATAAAAGCAGTGCTTAAAATGACTGTATGGTGCAATATATATATATATATATATATATATATATATATATATATATATATATATATATATATTTGTGTTCGGAGCATTCTCATATGATATAGAATACTCTGGTGAAGAGAAATAAATAAAAAGGAAATAGTCGGTTGAGGTGTGCCAAAAACAAATGTATGCTGTAGGCCGGTAAATAAAGTGGGCTTACATAGAGAAAATATAGTTAATGGGAGTGGAGCTGTTCGTCTAGACCAGGGGTAGGCAACCTTCGGCTCTACAGATGTTGTGGACTACATCTCCCTTGATGCTTTGCCAGCAATATGGCTGTAAAAGCATTATGGGAGATGTAGTCCAAAACATCTGTAGAGCCGAAGGTTGCCTACCCCTGGTCTAGACCAACATAGGTAAGTGAGGGAAGGAGGGAGTCCCTTAAGTAGGTCTATAGCCCCTGAGAAAAGACATGAACCAACATACCTGCAGAAAAATGAGCCCTGGTTCCTGTATAAGAGAATAAGAGGTCTCTTAAGTAGGGGGGTTTAGACTAGATGACCCGTCCAGGGGTATTCGGGGTTCCTGGGGGTATGAAAATCTAGATAAGGTACTCTGGTACCTTATCTAGATGAGGTACTCTAGGACATACACATAAGATTGTATGACTGAAAGTAGTAAGTGTTTAGGGGGTGACTGCAGAGAGTATTGTCCCCCCTTCAGACACTTTGTTCCCAGTAACCCTGTACATTAACATCAGCAGGGGTTAATTACCTTAAAATTTTAAAGTTTACAAAAAGCAGCTTTTGTATAATAACCTCTAAGTAATGCATACACTATTATCACTATTATATCTGTAAAGCATGTAGTACAACATATATGTGTTTAACCAGAGTTCTATATGCAGTAAATTATACAGAACAACACAATATTTAACCAAACAGCTGTTATGGTACTTTTTGAAAGTAAACCAAAATGTTCAAAGTCTATCTGTTCCTGTCCAAATCTGAGATGATTAAATTGCGTATACGCAGAAGTAAGCTCACACTGACACATGGAGTTCAGGTTAAAAGCACTTCAGAAAATTTAATACAATCTGGTTGGAAAACAGTTGTGCAGATCTTTTTAAAAGCAAAATGACATCATCATTGAATATCAGATAATAACAAATAAACATAATTGATTGGATTAAACATTATGTGACTAACTTCGTGTCCACCCACCAATATTATTAATTGGCTCAGGGGTTTGAGTGACCAGCTAGGTGTCCTCCCACCGGGAGGTGGTATTGTTCTGGACAAGGGTGTGGACAGAAGGCTCAGGCGCCATCTTTCCCAGCATGAGGTTTACTCGGTGGAAAGGGGGGCTTGAGCGTCATTTTACACAGTCAGTGATATCAGGCCTCATGTCCAGGTGCAAGGTCTCTTATGAATAGAACATTTCATTACTACTGTGTTCTCGTGGCCTTCAAACTATACTATCTTACAAGTCCTAAGGAGTAGCCGGCAAGTCTTAAGGAGTAGCCAGCACCTCCTGGTACTTGTCCTTGTAGGAAACACGGTCTTTGTCTACTGTATTAATTGGGTTTGAGAAGTTCAGTCACGTAAGGTAGTTTTAAAATGAACAAGTTAAGTCATGAGGACAAAATGGAGGATTTGAAGAAGTCAGGTTAGGAGGACAAAATGGAGGATTGTCACAATATAAGGTTAAAATGGAGTTAGTACAATGATTCAATACAAGTACAATAATAATTTTTAATAATTCCACATCAGTCCCCCCTATGAAATGTTAGATTCTAAGAGATAAAACTTTATTATGTTAGTATCAGAAGACGTGTTAACCCAAAGGCACAGAAATGACTGGAGTAACGGTTCTCAAAGTCTTCTTAGTTCTTCAGAGGGACATCATAAATAGACAAGCTTACATTACCATATGGACTTGTGTTATCTGGAACATAGGCACAAGTAGTCATGGTGACAGGTAAACGTTGTTGGTTGCAATAGATATAATAAATGCAAATCAAAATATTATTATTATTATTAGCAGTGACGGTTGGGAAAATGGACTCAAACTTTCCTTTTACTGCAAAATCATCTGGTACCCCCCTTGGCACACCTATGGCATCAATATATATATATATCAATCAAACTTTCCCTTTAGAGGGGTGCTCCTCTTTATGTTCTGAAGCATGAATGTGGTGTGTCAAGAGTACCTTGTCATGTATTATGTGTATGGACATAATAACCTTGGCTAGGGTGTAGTATTAAACCTGTCCCACGCTACATCAGCGTAGGTGGACTCGGATCATTTAGTCAATATTAATATCACCACAAACTCAGGATGGGCAAATAATCCTGAGGGAGCTTGGCGTTTGGATCTCTTTAGCTTCACGAGGTCTCCTTTTGGGGTCCTCGGCTTTCCATCGATGGCAGGTGGTCAGGCATTATTATGGCCATCAAACACCTACTTGCTGGTATCTTTTTATTTAACAAGTCATTTTTTTTTTTTTTTTCTTTAGAGTCAAAAGTGTGTCAAAATCAACAAATGTCACTTCTCATGTTGCAGAGAGAGTCTTGAATCTGGAACAATGAATCCACTGAGTGATCTCTGCAACTTTCACAATGCATTACTGGGTATATGGTCTTGGATGTCACATTGATGACCGGCTAGGCTTCTGGCCATCCTGACAAAATGTCTATGATAACTAGTGCATATTTGACCCAGTAGCTCTTTGTCACCTGGATTCTTGAAAGGGATATTGAGAGTTAGCTAGGTGCTTAGGGGTATTTTAGAGATCAAAGAGTTCATGAGGGTCTTGGATAGGTATAAAGTTCCATGGGCTCACTGCCCAGTACATGTTTTTGGGTAAACAGAGCTTAAGAGCGTTGGAGTACAGCCCGTCTTCAAGGGTTGCCCCTTTCTGTTTTTCCAGCTTTGTATTTCTTCAGGGTCAGCAGCTGCTTGTCATTCTTTCAGAAGCTTGAAATCTGTGGGTAGGATCTACATGGTGAGTATAGAAGTTTCTTTAGCGGACACCCTTCCGTCCACTTCCCTTGGTGCACTTGTGGCTTGGTTGGCAGTTTTTAGTCAGCTGAGTGGTGCTTCTTATCTTCCAGATTGATCCAAAATAATGTGCTGCACCCAGGGCATGTCTTGAGTCAGTGTAGATATTGGCATGTCTTCCTTCAGGCATTTTGTATGCCACTGAGAAGGCTGTCAATTCAGCGTCTTGAGCAGATGTGAGTGAGGAAAGTGAAGGTGCTTGACGTACCTGATCTTCTGTAGCAACAGCAAATCCAGTATGGTACCTTTCCTCTTTATCCGCAAACAGAGTCTGGTAAAGCTACTGCATGCTCTGTTGAAAGGTGTCTTGTTTCTTCTTTCATCTGTTCAAAGCAACCATGAGGAGCAGTAGAAGAGGTTTCCTCACCTATTTCTGTGTGAGATTGGGGGGTATTTGTCTTTCTATTCACAGTTCTCTTGCTGACCCCCCTCTGTAGAGATCTGTAAATTGAATGTTCATGTTTTGTTCTAATGAGTCAGGTTCCTTTCATGAGATTTCTGGGGACTTAGTGTAGAAAAAACATGAGGGACAGCCACCTCCCTTACAGGTGTCTTACTTCCATGGGAATCTGGGTCAGGACCGCACTATTTCCTTGAGAGTGCCCAAAACAGTTCTTTCATGTCTGAATAATTTTAATTTTTCGTTAGTGTGGTATTCCCCCCTGGGAAGTGGCGGAAGAGTGGCCAGAGCAACTTTTCTTCAAAATATAATGTTGTCAGGTAGAGGCAGAGTCGTCTATGAGTGGAGGAAATTGGTAAGGAATAAGAAGGGAGGAAGCATATAAAGGATACAGATATGGTGGTGGGGAGATGGAAGAATGAGTAGCGGATAGAGTGAGAGGGAAGAAGGTGGAGTAGGAGGAGGAGAAGGAGGAGTAGAGGAGAAGTAGGAGGAGAGAGGAGAAGGTGGAGTGGAAGGAGAAAGTGGAGTAGAGGGAGGAGTAGGAGGAGGAGTAGAGGGGAAGTAGGAGGAGAGAGGAGAAGGTGGAGTAGAGGGAGGAGTAGGAGGAGAAAGTGGAGTAGGGGGAGGAGTAGGAAGAAGAAGGAGGAGTAGAGGGGAAGTAGGAGGAGAGAGGAGAAGGTGGAGTAGAGGGAGGAGTAGGAGGAGGAGAAGAGGAGAAGTAGGAGGAGAGAGGAGAAGGTGGAGTAGAGGAAGGGGTAGGAGGAGAAAGTGGAGTAGAGGGAGGAGTAGGAAGAGGGGGAGGAGTAAGAGCAGGAAGGAGGAGTAGGAGGAGGAGAAGGTGGAGTAGAGGGAGGGGCAGTAGGGGAAAGTGGGGGACTGCAGATGAAGGGGAGGGATCGGTGGGAGGAATAAGCGGGGGTGGGCAGGTAAGGGAGCAGACAGGTGATGTAGCAATGGAGGATACATCAGAAATCAAGACTAGGTAGAAATGCAATGGAGGCTGCAAATAGCCCATGTACAACAACTATTAACTGGCCCTATGCTTTCCCTAGAGAAAAATAATAAAAGGCTAACATGCTCATCTTGTCTCCACAAGCCTCGAACGTTTCACTCCCATGGGTGGCCCATGATGGCTTGCCCACCACTTCTCCACACGGGGTCTTGTGCCCGCGGAGACAGACGCTATCCCTGACTCTCGTTCTTAATTTAATAATTTATAATCTAACATCTCAAAATGTAATTTCTACTTATATCACAAATATACATTATCACAATTTTATGTCTCGTAAATGGGATAAAATTTATTCTACTCTTTACTGATAATGTATTTTTAAAACATACAAAATAGACAAATAACATTGCCTTCTGCAAAATAAATGGAAAAGATAATGGAGATTTTGTTAAGCTTATAAATGGCTATACATTAATTCACATTTCTTGTACTCCAGTTTCTGGCTGTTAATGACAATGTACAATGTAATAGAGCAGCAGGGAATGCTAGCAGAATGCTTGGTTGCATAGGGAGAGGTATTAGCAGTAGGAAGAGGGAAATGCTCATGCCATTGTACAGAACACTGGTGGGACCTCACTTAGAGTACTGGATACAGTACTGGAGACCATATCTTCAGAAGGATATGGATACCTTAGAGAGAGTTCAAAGAAGGGCTACTAAACTGGTTCATGGATTGCAGGGTAAAATTCACCAGGAAAGGTTAAAGGATCTTAACAGGTATAGCTAGGTGAAAGGACGAGACAGGGGAAATATGATAAAAGCATTTTAAATACATAAAGGGAAAACAACACAGTAAAAGTGGAGACTATATTTAAAAGAAGGAAAACTACCATAACAAGAGGACATAGTCTCAAAAATAGAGGGACCAAGGTTTAAAAATAATATCAGGAAGTATTACATTACTGAGAGGGTAGTGGATGCATGGAATAGCCTTCCAACTGGAGTGGTAGAGGTTAACTCAGTAGAAGTGTTTTAAGCATGCGTGGGATAGGCACTAGCTGCTAGTAACAGATCTAGAATTAATATACTATAATGCCCAAAGTCTCAATTCCTATGCATATGCAATAATAAAATATCTGGGCTTACAACAAAAATTATGTTAGTCAGTCTTTAAACTTGGCTTTTTCATTTGTTCAAGAAATCTTGGTTTATTAGAACTTTCTTTTAGTAAATGTTCTTTAAGATAACCCTTCTTTCAGCATGTTATCAATCTTTGTACACAAAGCTAAAACACACTTGTTACTTATACGTGAAACGATAGACATATATATTCTATCTACATATTAACCAATACTTGTCACAGACACCTTCCTGACACAGGGAAACTAATAGCAGGGTAATCCTAGTAACCGTAACCTTTTTGTTCATAATATATGGGAATTAAGGAAGACAGCATGTCTTTAAGATAGGATGAGCATGACACAATACACAGGCGGAAAATAAATAAATAAATAAAATAAATAAATAAACTCACGGAATGCAAACAATATACCTACAGCCATTAATCACTTTTCCTCTTCACAATCTAGCTTAACAACTTTGCATATTCCCTCTATCCACATTGCATAGCAATGCAACAAATCACACTTGTCTTTACATTTTTAACTCGTCCAAATAATTCTCTATTCCTGCATCAGATTCACTTTCCTAACCTTCGTAATAAACACTGAGCTACATCCCTGACTCCTTATCTTATACAACAGTCTTGGAGAAAATACTTTGTTCCATTGCTAAATCTTATTAGTTTCTGAATAATTTTACTGAACGCAGAACTGAAAAACCAGGAATGTCACCCCTCCCTCTCCCCCCTCGCGTCTCACAGAAGGCAAGGAGAGAGCCAGCATGAAGTTTTTTAACCATGTCAGCGCTGGAAAGACAGTTACGTTACAATTATTGCAAAAGCAAAGGGACACAAAAACACAACATTTAATAATACTCTTTAGTGAAACTCAATACAAAACCCCCACCCTCTACCAGGGTAATGGCTAACACAAAATACAAAAACAATTATTATAATATACATACATTCTTAACCCTTTGTGATCTAGTTCTTCCTCAACCCTACCTTCCTGCTGAATAGCATTGCTACTCTGTACCAGTAAGCTTGCTTTCTTCTCTGTCAGTAATCTACCACATGAAGGCACAGCAATTTTACACACTTTAGCAATCTCTATCTTCAACTAGATCACACGCGCTAGCCAGCCCTTATTGGGCTTTTCTAACCCTGTTCCATTCCCCTCCTATACAGGCGTCCCAGATATAGGGGGGAAAGGTTTTAAACAGTGTCTACAATGGTGGACTGACACTCGAGAGGGGTGGGTCCCCCCCCAGTGCGTCTTTCCAAAACGTAGACTAGTCACTAATTGGAGGTGAGAAGTGTGTGACCAATCACTTCTCTCACAATAGAAATAGAAGAGGATAGAATAATAATATAGGAAGTATAGAAAAGGTAAAGAGTAAGGAAAAAATCCTTAGGGACAGACACAGGAGTTTAAATGACTCCACATTAAACAAACAACAGTACAGTTGAAATACAGTGCATGCATCACAGTTCAAATGAAATCAACAGTAATCCCTTTCCTTCTACATGTGCTTACTCCAAAGTCACCTTTCTCAACCTCGTAGTGTCCCCGCTTGGAGAACGACTTTCATAAGTCTCACTACCAGCGGCCAAGGATAACAGCTAACACCGGTCCGAAATCCTTTCCAGCCTCCCTCTACTCTGCAGTCCACAAGAATGTGGCCACGTCTATCCTCATTCCCGTAGTGCCCCTATAAAACCCACTTTATAAGTCTCACTACCACGTGATGCGAAAAACAAGCAATACCTGCCTGAATTCCCCCAGGAAACAAAGTCCCCTGCCACAAGGCTAAGTCTCCTACCACGATTAAATAATCAGTGGACCTTCAGCTCAACTAGAGCCGAAGGGTCCGGGTCAGGACGTCCCCAACTCAACTAGAGCTGGATGGTCCGGGTCAGGACGTCCCCAACTCAACTAGAGCTGGATAGTCCGAACGCGCACAGTGAAGCTAGCTAGGCTATCAAAGTGACACAAACTTGGATCACAGGAAACTATGATTCTACACAGATCCCACAGTTCCACAAACTTCTTTTTCCTTACAGCCACAGCCACGAGGCTCCTAAAAGAAGTAAACAGGCAAAGAAGACCCCCCAGGAACACATCCACGGGTCAACCCCCCTTTTTCCTTACAACCACAGCACCGTGGTTCCTAAAAGAGGTAAAACAGGCAACAGAAGACCCCCAGGAACGAATCCACAGGTCAACCCCCCTTTATCCCAAAAGGGGTAAAATACAAACAGATAGACAGACACACTGAAGACCCAGGCAAATCCCCTCAGGTCCACCCCCCTTTATCCCAAAAAGGGGAAAACAAGCAAGACAGAACCCCAGGCAAATCCCCTGCAGGTCCACCCCCCCTTTATCTCAAAATGGGGAAACAGGCGAACAATTCAAACACAATTCAAACACACCCAGGCAACAGATAGACTAAAATGCAGGTAAACAAGTGAGTAACGAGACACCGGGCAAGATATTACCTGTCTTTGATGTCCTCCCGGGAAGCAGTCACAGACACGTGGACGGGTCAATCAAAGGGGCCGGAACATACCGGTGGCTCTGCAGAAGTCTCTACCGTGTACTTGGAGGTGATCAGTCTCCCTTCCTACCCCCAGGATTCCCCCGTCCAACAGCATCTTCCTTAGGACGGCTCACCGGCCAGAGGCCATAGCCCGATGCCCCACGTTGGGAGCCAAGTTGTTATGGTACTTTTTGAAAGTAAACCAAAATGTTCAAAGTCTATCTGTTCCTGTCCAAATCTGAGATGATTAAATTGCGTATACGCAGAAGTAAGCTCACACTGACACATGGAGTTCAGGTTAAAAGCACTTCAGAAAATTTAATACAATCTGGTTGGAAAACAGTTGTGCAGATCTTTTTAAAAGCAAAATGACATCATCATTGAATATCAGATAATAACAAATAAACATCATTGATTGGATTAAACATTATGTGACTAACTTCGTGTCCACCCACCAATATTATTAATTGGCTCAGGGGTTTGAGTGACCAGCTAGGTGTCCTCCCACCGGGAGGTGGTATTGTTCTGGACAAGGGTGTGGACAGAAGGCTCAGGCGCCATCTTTCCCAGCATGAGGTTTACTCGGTGGAAAGGGGGGCTTGAGCGTCATTTTACACAGTCAGTGATATCAGGCCTCATGTCCAGGTGCAAGGTCTCTTATGAATAGAACATTTCATTACTACTGTGTTCTCGTGGCCTTCAAACTATACTATCTTACAAGTCCTAAGGAGTAGCCGGCAAGTCTTAAGGAGTAGCCAGCACCTCCTGGTACTTGTCCTTGTAGGAAACACGGTCTTTGTCTACTGTATTAATTGGGTTTGAGAAGTTCAGTCACGTAAGGTAGTTTTAAAATGAACAAGTTAAGTCATGAGGACAAAATGGAGGATTTGAAGAAGTCAGGTTAGGAGGACAAAATGGAGGATTGTCACAATATAAGGTTAAAATGGAGTTAGTACAATGATTCAATACAAGTACAATAATAATTTTTAATAATTCCACATCACAGCGACCCCTTACGGTATAGGAGTCTGTGAGGCCTGTTCCTGCCCGTACTGTGTAGTTGCACATACCCCCACAACCACCCTTCCCCCTTTAACATATGTATACCCGGCAGCTGGCGGGAACAGGGACAACTCACAGTGATGGTGTCTCTGTACCTGTTCCCGTCCGGCTAGCAAAACATTCCCACGTGGCTTACCGCCCCCATCGAGTTAGGGGTGTGGAGGCCGGTTGGGCCGGGCTGTGGAGCCGGTCAGGCCAGGCTGGGGAGACCCGGCGTGTAGGGTACTCACGGTGTGACGTCAGGAAAGCGCCGCATCTCACCGGAAGTGACGTGACGCAACAGGAAACCGGAAGGAAAAGATGCCGGCGAGTATCGAGCTGGTCGCCTAGACCAACGAAGGTAAGTGAGGGAAGGGGGGAGTCCCTTAAGTAGGTCTTTAGCCCCTCCCACAACTTCAGGCCATGCCTTCCAATATATATATATATACACATACACATATATATACATATACACATACGTACACATATTAAAAGTTGGCGAGTAACAACTAAAAAAAACCCTCACAAAAACGAAGAGAAAGAGCAATAATAGTGCAATATGTCACATCTACTGAAAGTGTTGGTATAATGTGATATACTTTCAGTATTACTCCAGCATACAGGAAAATAAAGCAGAAAAAATCTGATGGTTTAGTATGTCAGTGTAAATACCAGCAGTAAATAAAGATATCCTACTTACAGTTTTAAGAACAATGACTTGCTCTGGTAATAAATAGCCTTGGTGGAATGATCCCCATCTTGGATATACAGGAACCAGACAAGTTGTTCAGCAGAAAAATTAAAAATGGGTATTAAATATATTAAAACAAATAACTTTATTAAGTATAGTTAAATAATATAGGTAAAAAGCAGTAAATAAAACTATTGATAAAATGCTCCAGTCCACACTTTCTCCCAGCAAATAAATGTGACTGATATGCTAAGCATACCGCGGCGTGCCCTTTCAGACAAGTTTCATCAGCTCTATGTGCTTGAAACATAAAGGAATGATGTATTTACAGCAGTGACAGCTGGGGAAGTTTTAAGATGGTGGTGCACCAGACTTCTCCCCCTATACTGTACAAAGATACTCACACAATAGAGAGCTACACATACTACAGACATTCTCATACAATAAAACAAGCTGGGCACAACATAAAGATATCTATAAAATACATAGAGTGGTGAACAATACAGAGATAACTATACCACAAGCAGAGCTGAGAAAAAACACAGATATAATACACAGAGCTGTTCACATCACAAAGATACGAAATATATAAAGATATCTCTGGGTAGTCTACAGAGACACTCATATAAAAGGTAGAGCTGAATAAAATTCAGAGAAACAGCACAGAGAGCTGGGTACAATACAAACATTCCTATACAATACACATAGCTGGGCAAAATACAAATATACCTATACAATACACAGAGCTGGTGTCAGGATTATAGTTGATCTAGCATGCAGAATAGTATCACACCTGGGACTAAGGATAACGTCTAACCGGACCTTAGAATGGCCGGACTTAATGTACCTGAGATTAGTCAAAATACTTGCCAAGGTCAGGGACAAAGAATGAGACTGTGAGGAACTGACTCTGCTGGGTTTCGAACCCTGGTTTACATGCTGCTAAACCTCTTCCTTACCACTACACCACCCTGCCTTTTGCAAATGTACCTGAGATCTGGTAACCTTGACTCTATAAGCATTGGTATCAGTGACAAGTCTCTTCAGCTGTGTCTGGTCATGTGTCTGGTTCTTGGCCTATAAAAGCCACTTCCTGTCTCTGTACCTTTGCCAGATTATTGTGGTTCCTGTACTCTCTAATCAAGCTTGTTCCTGTTTCTCCTACCTGTTGCTGATTTTGGACCGTTTTGACTTTGCTGCTTCTCCTTCCCACTGACCTTGGCTTGCCTCACTACGATTATCATCTCTCTGTTCCAGTCTCCCATCTCTGCTTAAGACCAGAAGGCCACTCAAGGCTCAGGGGCTCAACCACCTGGGTAACGAGTGGCTACCTCTGGCAGAAAACATTGCTGATCTGGCTACTGGACTCCAAAACTTTGTAACATCAATATCATTACAGAATAATCTGGCCCATTCATGGAGACCGTCGGATCAGATTCTGCATTGGCCCAGCAGGTTGCTTTTAATGCACAGACCATTCAAGTGCTGCAGGATCAGGTAGCTGAACTGCAAAATGAAGTTCGATCAATGCATGGTGAGCTTACCAGCTACAGGCACATGATGTTGTGGCTGCTGCTGCTACTACTGTTACACCTGCACAAGATGCCCGCTTGCCTCTACCAGAAAAATTTGGAGGAGACCTCAAAAAATTTAGGGGTTTCCTAAATCAATGCCGTTTGCATTCTATGATGTTACCTAACCGTTTTCCATCTGAAAGAGAGAAGGTGGGATTTATTTTCTCCCTATTCAAAGATGAAGCCCTGGCTTGGGGCTCCCCTTTTCTGGAACAGGACAGTCCAGTCTTGGGAAATTTAAAAGACTTTCTTGAGGCCATGTGCCTAGTTTTTGATGACCCCAATCGCTGTGCTACAGCAGAAGCCACTCTCCTTCATTTACATCAAGGGAGGCGCTCTGTAGCTGAATATGCTGCTAAATTCAGACAGTGGGTTGCTGATACTACTTGGAACCAATCAGCCCAGAGGTTCCACTTCAGAAGGGGTCTCTCAGAAGCTATAAAAGATGAGTTAGCTCGTGTTGATCTTCCTGTTGAGTTATATGCATTTGTGCGGTTGGCTATCCGTATTGATCGGAGACTTTCAGAAAGAAGATTGGAAAGACAGGGCTCTTTTAAACCAAGTGCTACTCCTACTTTCTATTCAAGAATTTCTACTCCGACCCCACAAACACCTACAGAATCTGAACCTGAGGCTATGCAGGTAGATCTAATAAGAGGGTCATTATCCAATGAAGAAAAACAGTGGCGACGCACTCACAATTTATGCCTGTATTGTGGTAGTGCAGGGCATTATGCCATCAATTGCCCTAGCAAGTCTAAAAGAACAATAGCTATGACTGCTGAGGGTGCACAGATTCAACACCAATCCCAGATTTCAGACCAACTGGATTCTGTCACACAACCCTTGTTTTCTCTGGCTCAGGGTGAAGAGGGTATGATGACTCAACATCCTCATTTGGTGGTGCCTATCACTTTGCAATATGGTGATAATAAAATTTCAACTACAGCTATGATAGATTCTGGAGCAGGCGGAAACTTTATGGATATCAAATTTGCAGCAGGAAATAAAATTCAGTCTATCCCTAAATCTTCACCTGTGTTAATGGAAACAGTAGACGGTTCTCCACTCACGTCAGGCCCGGTTACACATGAGACTGTGCCCTTAAAATTGATGCTGGAAGTGACTCACCATGAGTCTATATCTTTCCACCTAATTTCCTCAACACAGTTTCCAGTGATTTTGGGTATACCCTGGCTTGCTCTGCATAACCCACAGATTGATTGGAAGACTAGAACTTTGTCCTTTCCTTCAGAACACTGCTTAAAAAATTGTCAACCCTCTAAGGCAACAACTGTTGCCACAACAATTAATGAAATGGTTGATACAAACTTAACTAAGCTTCCTCTACAATATCGGGATTTTGCAGATGTCTGTGATAAGAAGAATGCTGATCAGCTTCCACCTCACAGGCCTTATGATTGCCCCATAGAGCTGCTACCTGGAGCTGCTATCCCATTTGGCCGTATATACTCCCTTTCTGAGCCTGAATTGAAAGCACTTCGTGAATACATACAAGAAAATCTTGCCAAAGGCTTTATTCGACCATCTACTTCTCCAGCAGGAGCTCCTATATTCTTTGTAGAAAAGAAAGATGGCAGTCTACGGCCATGTGTCGATTACAGGGACATTAATAAAATCACTGTTAAAAACCGCTATTCCTTGCCTCTCATTCCCGAACTTCTGGAGAGACTTCGTTCAGCTAAAATATTTACGAAGCTTGATCTACGGGGGGCATATAATCTGGTTCGCATAAGACCAAATGATGAATGGAAAACAGCTTTCAGAACCAGGTACGGACATTACGAATATCTAGTAATGCCATTTGGGCTTTGTAATGCCCCTGCAACTTTTCAGCATCTAATCAATGATGTACTACGGGATCTCCTGGATCAGTTTGTTGTGGCATATTTGGATGATATCCTGATATTTTCTGATAATCTTGAAAATCACAGAAAACAGGTCTGCATTGTTCTTGAGCGCCTTCGTACCCACCACCTATACATTAAACTGGAAAAATGTGAGTTTGAACAAACAGAAATTCAATTCCTGGGATATGTAATAACTCCTAAAGGTTTAAGTATGGACGCAAGTAAAATTAAAGCTGTGCTGGACTGGCCCATCCCCAAGAATGAAAAAGATATTCAGAGATTTGTGGGGTTTGCCAATTTTTACAGGCGTTTCATTAAGAATTTCTCTGCCGTTATTACACCAATCACTGAACTTACACGTAAAGGGACTTCTTTTCAGTGGTCCAATAAGGCTGACACTGCATTTTCCAGATTAAAGACTCTGTTTACATCTGCCCCTATCCTGGTACATCCTCAGCCAGAATTGCCATTTACTGTAGAGGTAGATGCTTCTGATTCAGCTGTTGGGGCTATACTGTCTCAAAGGACTGGACCTAAGATGTTGTTACATCCATGTGCCTTCTATTCCCGCCAGATGTTACCAGCAGAAAGAAATTATGACATAGGGAATAAAGAACTTTTGGCTATAAAAGCTGCCTTTGCCGAATGGAGACATCTCTTGGAGGGAGCCACCCATCAAATTACTGTCCTCACAGATCACAAAAATCTGGAATGTATTCAATCAGCTAAGAGACTGTCAGCCAGACAAGCACGCTGGTCCCTATTTTTCTCAAGGTTTAATTTTTTGATTTCATACCGCCCTGGTTCCAGAAATGGCAAGGCAGATGCCTTGTCTAGGATAGCTGACCCCCTCCATACTACAGTAACCAAAGCCACCATCTTGCCTGAGAGTAGATTTTTAGGAGTTACCTTTCCTTCTGATCTAATGTCTTGCATTAAAAAGGGCTACGCTGATGATCCAGTTTTTCGTGATCCTCGTCGTGATCTTCATATGACCATGCTTAATGGGTTTTGGATTTTTCAACAACGTCTGTTTGTTCCAGAATCAGTGCGACTGGACATTTTACATCTCTACCATGACTCAAAACCAGCAGGTCATCCAGGAATCCGAAAGACACAAGAACTACTTACCCGATCCTTTTGGTGGCCTAAATATTATGAGGATGTTAAGAAGTATGTGTCCTCTTGTGATGTATGTGCCAGACATAAGACTCCTCGCTCATCCCCTGTTGGCATGCTTCAGCCTCTTCCTATTCCTCATCGTCCCTGGGGATCTATTTCCATGGACTTTATTGTGGAACTACCTCCCTCTAAGGAACACACTACCATTCTTGTTGTTGTGGACCGGTTAACTAAGATGAGTCATTTCATGCCAGCTCGTGGTCTCCCTTCAGCTAAACAGACTGCTGACCTAGTTATTCGGGAAATATTTCGCTTGCATGGAGTGCCTGATGAAGTAATTTCTGACAGGGGAGTGCAATCTCATTTTTGGAAATATTTTTGTTCTATTCTAGGTATTAATGTAAATCTGTCGTCAGCTTTTCATCCACAAAGTAATGGACAGACTGAGCGAACCAACCAGACGTTAGAACAATATTTGCGGTGCTATATTAGTTACCTGCAGGATGACTGGCTGGATTTTCTACCCACGGCGGAATTTGCCTATAACAATGCCCAACACTGCTCCACTTCTCTGAGCCCATTTTTTGCTAATTATGGTTACCATCCAACCTTTCTAGTGAGTCTCCCAATTACTAATTCCATTCCTGCAGTCACTGACCGGCTAACCGCCTTACGAGATTCCCAAGAACTGTTGAAGAAGACTCTTTCAGAGGCTCAGGAATGTTACAAAAGAGCTGCTGATAGGCATAGAAAGGAGGCCCCAGTTTATCATGTTGGTGACAAGGTTTGGCTGTCAACAAAGAATCTTAAACTTAGGATTCCTTCTCATAAATTGGGTCAAAAGTTCATGGGACCTTTTGAGATCATCGCTCAGATCAATGCTGTCACCTTCCGTCTGCAACTTCCAGATTCCATGAAAATACATCCAGTGTTTCACGTTGCACTGCTTAAACCTTTTCATGAAAATACTTTCCCTGGTCGAGCCCTGCCTGCCCTGCCTGCCCCACCACCAGTCCTCGTGGATGGTGAAGATGAATACGAGGTGGAAAAAATTCTTGACTCCAGGATATTCCGCAACAAGCTTCAATATTTGGTTATTTGGAAAGGCTATGGGGAAGAGGATAGATCATGGGAACCAGTGGACAATATTCATGCTCCTGATCTTCTTTAGTCTTTCCATGCACAGTACCCTGCTAAGCCAGGAAATAGGGCATCCAGAGGCTGCGCCTGTAGAGGTGGGAGTAATGTGAGGAACTGACTCTGCTGGGTTTCGAACCCTGGTTTACATGCTGCTAAACCTGTTCCTTACCACTACACCACCCTGCCTTTTGCAAATGTACCTGAGATCTGGTAACCTTGACTCTATAAGCATTGGTATCAGTGACAAGTCTCTTCAGCTGTGTCTGGTCATGTGTCTGGTTCTTGGCCTATAAAAGCCACTTCCTGTCTCTGTACCTTTGCCAGATTATTGTGGTTCCTGTACTCTCTAATCAAGCTTGTTCCTGTTTCTCCTACCTGTTGCTGATTTTGGACCGTTTTGACTTTGCTGCTTCTCCTTCCCACTGACCTCGGCTTGCCTCACTACGATTATCATCTCTCTGTTCCAGTCTCCCATCTCTGCTTAAGACCAGAAGGCCACTCAAGGCTCAGGGGCTCAACCACCTGGGTAACGAGTGGCTACCTCTGGCAGAAAACATTGCTGATCTGGCTACTGGACTCCAAAACTTTGTAACATCAATATCATTACAGAGACACATAGAAACATAGAATGTGACGGCAGATAAGAACCATTCGGCCCATCTAGTCTGCCCAATTTTCTAGTTACTTTCATTAGTCCTTGGCCTTATCTTATAGTTAGAATAGCCTTACAATGTGGTATACTTTCAGTATTGATGAGGAAAGCCAGAAGTCAAGGATACCAGAAATCATGGAAGTCAAAACAAAGTCAAAGACAAATACCAGAAAAATGCAATCAGGAACACACTCTCGGATAACCAGCTAGTGGAAACAATGACAGGACAGTGACAAAAAGGTAATTTGGGTTTAAATAACCCTCTTAGGCTGTAATTGGCTGTCTCTGACCCCAAAAGGTGGGTGCGCGTCTATGACGTGACGTCGCACGCACGTTGACGCCATCTTTGATGTGTTAAGTTTCCTAAAAAACTGAACCACAGCGGCTGGCATTCCTAAGAACGTTGAGCCCGCTGGGGACCGTAACAAAGGAAGACCAGGCAGCTGCCCGCCGGGACCAAGGTAAGTCAGAATTCTCTCTGTTGGTGTGGCTGCTTCATTTTTGTGCAGCCACACCGGCAGAGGAGCCAGGAGCAGTGACAGTACCCCCCCCCCCACTTGAAGACCACCCACCGGGTGGGCAGGACCAGGCTTGAGGGGAAGCTTGGCATGGAAGGAATGTATTTTGCTGCCTTTGTGTACACCTGAAGCAGAAACTCAAGAACAATCAGCGGGCCCATAACCCTTTCAATCAACCAAATACTGCAAAGACCCCCGACAAAAACCTGGAGTCGATAATAGAGGAGACTTCG
This sequence comes from Pelobates fuscus, assembly GCF_036172605.1. Classification (NCBI taxonomy): domain Eukaryota; kingdom Metazoa; phylum Chordata; class Amphibia; order Anura; family Pelobatidae; genus Pelobates; species Pelobates fuscus. The sequence goes on from NC_086328.1 coordinate 47,513,748, forward strand.
TACTCCTCCTGTCCAAAAACAACCAAAGGAGGGACCTGTTACAGATAAGAGGCTTGAGGAGGGATACATGAAACATATTAGGAATATGCAGAGAGGCAGGGAGAGCCAGAGAATAAGACAGGATTAATCCTGCAAATTATTCTAAAGGGGCCAATAAACCTGGGTTCAAACTTCATGCTAGGAACCTTAAGTTTAATATTCCATGTGAAGAGCAATACCCTGCCACCAACCTGGTAACCAGGGTTGGCACCACACTTCTTATCAGCTTGCATTTTGAAATGAACAGCTACTGTTTCTAAAGCCGTGTGGACCTTAGTCCAATTCTCACGTATACATGTGAAGTGGTCATCCAGAGTGGGAATTGTAGTGTCAGAGAATACCTCAGAGAGGACAGTGAGATGACTACCGTTGTTAACAAAAAATGGACTATGTCACGATGAGTCATGGGTTGCATTATTTCTGGTGAATACGACCCATGGTAGCAAATCAGACCTGTTTTCCTGAGAGACATTAATAAAACATCTAAAATATTGTTCCAATGATTGGTTGGCTCTCTCAGCCGCACAATTAGTTTGAGGATGGTATGATGACGAAAATGATAATTCTATCACAAATTGGGAACCCCTGTCTGACACAATATTAAGCGGAATACCATGTAATCTGACAATTTCGCATATAAATATATGAGCTAGCTCTTTGGAAGAAGGAATCTTTCTGAGCGGAACAAAGTGTGCCATTTTAGAAAAGCAGTCAACAACCATTAGGATGGTTTAGTAGCCTTTAGCAATCAGTAGTTCCACAATAAAGTCCATAGACAAATGAGACCATAGAATACTGGGTATAGGAAGCGGTTGCAATAGCCCACGAGGTACTTTATGGAGAACCTTAGAAACCGCACAAATAGTATATGCCTCCACATACTCTCTGATGTCCTTTTAAGAGATGGCCACCAAAATGACCTAGAGACAGCGTACGCAGTTTTATTAATATCTGGATGACTAGCTGTCACATTATCGTGAAACACTCTTAGTACCTCCTTTCTTTCCAGTAACGGAATAAACAATCTATCTTGAGGTTTATCACTAGGAGCCTGAGTCTGAGCTGCCATTATAGCACAAAGAAGAGGAGAAGACAAGGAAAGAACCGTAGAGGCAATGATACATTCAGGTGGTATGATGGGAGAGGTTTCTTGTTCTGCCTCTAGGTCAAATTGCCTAGATAGGGTGTCTCCTTAACGTTCTTAGGACCAGGCCTTTACGTGATGATAAAGTTAAAGCGTGACAAGAACAATGACCATCTAGCTTGTCTAGAAGACAGCATTTTAGCATCTCCAATATATGCCAAGATATTGTGATCAGTTATGATCAGGAGAGGGTCCTTTCAGAGATAGGATAATGGCTAACAATTCTCTGTTACCAATATTATAGTTGCGTTCCGCTGGCGACAACTTTCTAGAAAAGAACCCACAAGGATGCAAAGGGGTAACCTGACCTCCCTCTGAGAAAGGCATTTTGCCGAAACGTTGGGGGCTTATTGGTTGACTCTTGTCCTTCTTCTCACTAGGTCTGGTATGTTGTCTTTTTCTTTGTATTATTAAATATTTTTGGGTTTGTCAAATTTGGTATCTCATATAACTGTTTTGTATACTTGTATTCAATGATTTATACATTATGTAGTTTACTTATATGCAACTTTAGAACTTGTAGGTATTGCATTGTACTCTTTATTGGACATTTATTGTCTTTTTTATTCATTGATACTGTCTATGAGAGCCATTTAATAAACATTTTTTCATATACTTTTGTGGTTGGGCTGCTTGTTCAAGTAATAAATGAAACTCCCTCTGAGAAAGGACAGGCCCGACCCCTCTCTCAGAGGCGTCTACCTTTAGTTTGAAGGGTTTGCTAGTGTCAGGGTGTACCAATATGTCAGCAGAAGCGGATAATTTTTCGCTCAATAGCTTCTTTAGACCATATATTACAGTCAATCCCCTTTGGAGTCATATTGGTGATGGGTGCTATTACAGTAGAGAAACCTTTGATGAATCTCCTATAATAATTTACAAACCCAATAAACATTTAAAAGGCTTTTAACCCATTGGGTAATGACCAGTGTAGAACAGCTTCTAGTTTACGTGGGTCCATCTGAAAACCAGAGGCCGAAATATTATAGCCCAAAAACTGTACTTCCGTCTGGTCAAATAGGCATTTGTCAAGTTTGCAATATAGCCGTTTTTGAGCAAAGTTTGTAAAACTAGTTTAACATGCCCATGATGAGTCTGGAGATTGGGGGAATACATGAATATATCATCCAGAAATACCAATACGAAAGTATAAATGTAGTCTCAGAGAACATTATTAATGAGATGCTGAAATATGTCATTCATCTCCCTCCTTACTCCTTACAAAATTATAAGCACTCCTAAGGTGGAGTTTGGTCAACACCTTAGCACCCTGGAGTCTGTCAAACAACTCTGAGATAAGGGGAATTGGATAAGCGTTTTTGATGGTGATCTTGTTTAATGCCTTATAATCAATACATGGCCGTAAATCTCCTGCTTTCTTAGATAAAAAAAAGAACTCTGCACCTGCAGGCAAAGAAGATTTATGTATGTGTCCTTTTTGTAGAGACTCTTGTGGCGAAACCAACCTCGCCACTGGGCATTGGAGAAGCCTGTTTGCCCGCCTGCTAACCATGGCCCCTGGGAGATGTGCCAGTACAGTCAGTTCTGCTTGACCTCAAAACGAAGTGTCGTCTCGTTATTGGGGGAATTGGATTGTATGCTGATTGCCAGGAGTGTAAGCTGATTGTATGCTTTTCCTGCTCAGCTGCTTACAGCATTCATATGCTTGAGAGCATACATATGCTGCTCTGGTTCGGTGGTTGTGGTGTCTGCTGCAGTGCTTGGAGTCCTCAAGAAGCGCTAGGAGCATCCTTCAACGGAGGTACCCAATCGGGGTGCCTGTCAATCCGTTACATTGGTGGCAAGTGGTGGGATGGCGTCCTAGTGCGAGGTAAAGCAGCTCAGAGACACCGTTCGTGGAGTTACAAATTGAGGGCAATGCTAGCACTCGTGCAGCGCCCCTGGGAGCAGACGTATCCAGTGACTTGGAGCAGACAAGTATGGAAGGCTCTGGCTCTGGAGATGATTGGCTGGCCAAGGTGAGGCAGCGAGTGGCCCAGTATGGTGATAATGTGCCCATGGATATATGCCAGGCGATCTGGAACCAGGTCACAGCCGAGCGAAACGCAAGGATGGACCGAGAATTCCGGCTGGCGAAAGAGAGAGAATATACTCAGCGGAAGGAGTGTTACAGCAGCCAAAGAGAGGCTGCATTCGAGGAGGTTAACCGTTTCCCCCGGAGGCGGCCAGAGGAACCCAAAGTAGGGGTCCTCATAGACTGGTCCTGTGAGGAACCACAACAGGCAGGTGGAGATGGGACCGAGGTCTCTCCACCGGGCCCACTGGGATGCTGGGAAGCTGGCCCAGATCCCCAGCAGCAGCCGGAGTTACCGGGTGCAGAAGGAGGTGGTCCCTACACTCGAATGTTGAGGGACCTCATAGACTGGTCCTGGGAAGACCCACAGATGGCAGGTGGAGATGGGACTGCGGTCTCTCTACCGGCCCTACAGGGATGCTGGGCAGTCGGCCCAGATCCCCAGCGGCAGAGTACATTACAGGGAGGAGAGACCACTGGTTTCACTCCCCAGTGGCAGAGCGCACTATTGGAAGGGGAGACAGTCGGTCCCCCTCTGTACCAGCTGAGAGAGTGTCAGGGAGAGGAGCCTGTTACCCCCTCTCCCCAGTGGCTGGAAAAGTGTAAAGGAGAGGAGTTTGTTACCCCCTCTCCCCAGCAGCAGCCTAGCCCACCAAGGGGAGACACTAAGCCCCCACCAGTGCAGATGGGACTGTGGTCTCTGCGCCCAAGCTACTGGGAGTGGAGAGCAGCGTCCTCCCTCCCCAGCGGCAGAGTGTCCTACAGGGAGAAGAGACAGTTGGTCTCTCACCCCAGCGACAGGACAACTTATGGAAAGGAGAGACAGTCGGTCTTCTTCTTCAACAGCAGAGAGGGAGTTAGGGAGGGGAGCCTGTTACCCCCTCTCCCCAGAGGCAGTGTCCTATACTAAAATGGGAGACAGCCTGGCTTCCCCTCCAGCAGCAGCCCCAGGGCCGGAGTGAGGAGCCTACTACGCCATTCCCTCATCTGGGCTCCAACCAGGCTACTCCCGTGGTAGCACTGGCACCAGGGCAGTGTACCGCTGGTCTCTGCCCACCCAGCAACCCACCAATCCAGAGTGTTAGTACCCCCCAGAGCCGAGGTGGAACTCCTGGACCTGGACAAGCTACCCACTGCTCCAGGTGTAGTAACCAATTTTTGTGGGTGGGTTGCTGGACTAACCAAGGCACTGACCGACAGGAGGCCAGATACCTTGTTAGTATTTTTGGGAAAGGGGAGAAATGTGGCGAAACCAACCTCGCCACTGGGCATTGGAGAAGTCTGTTTGCCCGCCTCCTGCCTGCTGACTAAGGCCCTTGGGAGATTTGGCCCTTTAAATACAGTATTTGGGCATATTGTATTTTATTATTCTGCTGCTGGCCCTTTAAAAACCATCTGGGGACATACTGTGACTTTTGGGAACAATGCCCTTTTAAGACGGTGTCCCCAGTGTCCCCAGACCTATTTGGGACACTGCTCCTTTAAGACTTTTCCTGGCTTTCTCCCACTTGGTTCAGTAAATGGGGCTTACTGAACCAGTTACCACACAGGTGGACCACCCAGAAGTGGAAGTGTGCAGGCAATTTACCTCCCTGGCTGGGAGCCTGCTGTAAGTAAATTGCCGAACGCTGGTTGGCCGCCATTCGACAAACAAACACGTGGCGGTGGCCATCTTTAATTCAGCTGAAGTTTTACCTTCTCCAGACTTTAATGCATTTGACAGTTTGAACGCCGTTCGACAGTTCATTCGACAGTTCATTCGACAGTTCATTCGACAGTTCGACAATTCGAATGGTTGTCGTTCGTCTGTTTGAACTGACTTTAACATAGGAAATAGACCGACCGCACAGCCTGATTCTCTGGAACTCTTTTGGGCATGAAAAGGTGCTTGCGGTCGGTCAAAAAGGGACCTCCAGCTAACTTTTTAACCCCTGGATGGAATTGGATGAATTTTGACTATGTTTATAATTAAAGTGTGATGAGTTTGAATATTTTCATGTTTGTGGCATGTATATTTTGGTAAAACTGTAATATAGTTTGTAATATTTTGTAAAAACTGTATTTCTCTGCCTGTGATAACTAAAGGTGAAACCCTAAGCACCATAATCACTACATTGCTGGATAATGTTTATGATGAGTCCCCTGGCACCATCCAACAGCAAACTATAAAACTGTTTAAGAACTTATCCTAAAGCTGGCAATGTATTTTAGGCAAACTTCTACTTTTTTTTTGTTGTTTTTACCTTTTTGTTCCAGCATTATCAGAGAGATAAATGGAAAAATGTTTAGTGAGTTTTATGCATGAACCAGAAATACTACATCATGTACCCTTTCACGTTAAAAGCTAAAATGAATATTACATAAAGCGTAACGATACCGTTTGCTATTAAGTATATAAGACCTTCAATAGAACTTCTCCGTATGTGGTACACACATTGGTGTGAAGTGTCTCTCTACATTAGAATTCTTCATTTGTTAAAAATACGGAGCAAAACTGATTGCTCCCTTTGTGCGTGTTCATTGGAAGGATATGTCATATACACAATCAAGCATGACACAACAAAATTCATCAAAGAATTGTTAAGGATGCCTGCGGGAGCTACTGAAGTTTCTGATCTTTTTAAAGAAACAAGACTAATTACATCTGCATAATTCAACAGTTTCTCCTGTATGTTAAACCTTTTTATGTTTTTGTTTTGTTCTCTGGATATATAAACCACGCGTGTGATGTCAAGCTTTGTTTGACTTTTAAATGCATTCTTATTAAAAGTGGAACTCGGTTCCGTGTCAGCTCAATCAAATAAAGATGCAAGGTAATTGCATGTAGTTTCTCTTCTCTCAACGGTTCTCCTGTTTTGTTGTTTTGTCTGGCGGACATTGCTGGATTTAACAAAATCTATAAGGAAGAGGTCAGCCACTTGCCAAACCTTGTGAGTACAGAATAATAAAACAACGGTGGTATGGAATATAAAAGTTGTTGATATATATATAGTGCAAATTGGATTTGCCGTATTAGTCCAGTAGTCAAGATGCCAAAATACAACTGATGTTAGATAAGGGGAGCAAGGGGGGGGGGGGGGGTGCAATGACACCCCACTCACCTCCCTCCCTCTCCTTCTCTAACATCAGTTGTTTTAAGTGTTAAACTCTATCAGATTGATTTGTATTACTTCAGACCTGAGGTAGAGAGAATTTAATTTTCTAGCACTATATTTAACCCTGTAACTTTTCAAGACACCATAAAACCTGTACATGGGGGGTACTATTTTACTCGGGAGACTTTGATGAACACACATATTAGTATTTTAAAACGTGACGTTTTTAGCATTTTTCACACACAAACGGCACTTACACTGACAATATCATTGTAATAATACATTTTACGGTTTTGAAACACTAATATTTGTGTTCAGTTTAGTCTCCTGTGTATAACAGTGCCCCTCATGTACATGTTTAGTTGTTTTCAAAAGTTACAGAGTCAAATATAAGGCTTGTGTTTCAGTTTTTTCATATTGAAATTCGCCAGCTTGGTTATGTTGCCTTTGAGACCGTATGGTAGCCAAGGAATGAGAATTAACCCCATGATGGCATACCATTTGCAAAAGTAGACAACCCAAGGTATTGCAAATCGGATATGTCCTGTCTTTTTTAGTAGCCACTTAGTCACAAACACTGGCCAAAATTGGTGTTTAAATTAGTTTTTTTTTATTTTTCACATGCAAACAAATATTAACGTTAAATTTGGCCAGTGTTTGTGACTAAGTGGCTACTAAAAAGACTGGACATACCCCATTTGCAATACTTTGGGTTGTCATCATGGGAGTCATTCTTATTCCTGGGCTACCATACGGTCTCAAAGGTACTGTCACCAATCTGGCGAATTTCAATATGAAAAAAACTGAAAAATGGAACATGCTATATTTGACCCTGTAACTTCCCAAAACACCATACAACCTGAACATAGTGGGCACTGTTTTACACATGAGACATAGCTAAATACAAATATGTGTATTTTATTGCAGTAAAAGCAAACATAATTATTACATTCACAGTTAAAATTGCATTCAGAACTAAAAAAATAACTACATTTCTTAATTTCTCAATTTTTTTATATTTTATTCAGATTAAATTATTTTTAGTAGCTAAATATTTGATGTTAAATTAAAGCCCTATTTCCCCTGAATAAAATAATATATAATAAGTGTGGGTGCACGTAATATGAAAGAGGGGAATTACGGTTGAACAGACATATAGCGCAAATTCCAAGTTTTGTTTTTGTTTTATTTTGATCAAAACGTGTACATTTGGCTCAGTCCTTAAGGGGTTAATGTATGAGTAATTCAAAGAGATTTCCAGCAACATAACACTTTCATACACAGTGTGTTTTGATGCAAGCTTTATTTCTATAGGACTGTGATACAATGAAATACACTACAAACACTGCATATGTATTGTGTAAGTATTACAGTCCAGTAACATTAAAACTCTGTAGGTTTTATTCACTGAACAACCTGGAAATGGAATTTCAAAATACAGGATAAAAAGCCAAGTGGTGACTATAGCTAAGAATTCATTTCTTTTTCCAATTCAGCACACTTTGCCAGCTTTTTGCAATGCTGTTTTCAATCCATTAAAAATGTTAGTTTTAGTGAATAAACATCATAAGAAAGCTACATAGCTACATAAAACATATTCTATCCATTGTGTCATGCCAAACAGCTAGCAGTTCCCCTCCAAATAACAAGCTCTAGAGCCACTCTGCCCCCCCCCCCCCCATCACACTTAATTTTTTTTTAATTTGGAATAATAGTGTTGAGCACTATTTTTTACTTTTATCCTGGTGAGTTTACCATGAATTTGAAACTTAAGATGAATAACGGTTGCCTGTCACGTGACTGAAGGGCATTTAAAGTATGACAAAATGAACACTATAGAGTCAGGAACACAAACATGTATTCCTGACCCTATAGTATTACAATTACTATCTAGTCCACTTTTCCCCCTAAATATAGTAAAATCTTACCTAATTTCCAGCACCATGCAGGTCCGACAGCGCTGCCTCTGCCCCCGATCAACTTGCTTGGCTGATATCATAAGAACTGATGATTTCAGCCAATCACAATGCTTTCACATAGGCTAGGCAGGTGTGAGACGGAGCCAAATGCCTCTCTGACCAATCAGCATACATTCATGTATTGAATCAATCCATCTCTATGAGGAACGTTCAGCATCTCCATGCAAAGCCTAGAGACACTGAATGTCAATGCTACACACTGTGCAGCACTGACCCAGGAAGCACCTCTAGTGATTGTCTGAGGAGTGGCCACTACCGGTGTTCCTAGGCTGTAATGTAAACACTGCCTTTTCTCTGAATTAGCAGTGTTTACAACATGAAGCCTGCAGATAGATGGTAAAGACACCAGAACAATTACAATATGCGGTTAATTGTTCTGGTGACTATTCTGTCCCTTTAAGCCAGATTACAATGGCTCCGAAAAATAATACAGGCAAAAAATCATGAGGGAAAATATAAAAGGAATACCGTATGTCAGTTAAATGGTGCTGACAACAGGTTTAAACATTTGCAAAAATATATAATAATTTATGCAGCTTGTCCAGAAATTGCTGCTAAAATTTGAATTAACCATCTTCCATTTCCAGAAGCTGATTGATAACCAACCAGCACAAAGTGCATGATTTTTGCAGAGAATCATGTACTCTAGCACTGTCAGTTGTATCCCTCCCCATAACCAAATTACTGATAGCAAACTGAAATGCCGGTTTTAATAATAAATCATGTTTGTCTCATTTGATTGCCTGCCATTTTCATGGTACAGTGATGTATGTATACTGGAATATGGGAGGCAAATGCAGGGGGGCAAATGTGATTAATTATTATAAACAGCATGTCAAATGGAAATATTTTCACTTAAACACCTCCTTACACACATCTCCACTTTGGGCTCCTACAGTTTTTTTGTAGTGGTGCAGTTACTTCTCGATTACACTTTCCTTTCCTTAACGGACAAGGTCATAAACAAACCCTACTCCAAGAGTGCGTGTGACTTGATTCAGGTAGAGAAAGTGTTAAAAGTCACTATAGTACTAAAATAATGATAAAAATCCCCTTAATACCACTCAAACTTAACTATGATGATATATATTACTATTGTATAACTCTGCCATCACCAAGACAATTAATAAATATGTTCCTCTGGTCCCCCAAGTGAGTGAGAATAAAAATCCTTCAAATAATAATTTAGCACAATATCTATGCAATTTCAAAACACTAATACATTGGTCTCTTTAGGTAACATGTAACCTGGTAATGTTAGTCTGTACCAGACAAAGGCAACACTTAATAAAGGAATATTTATTATGAATAAACAATAGTCACAGTCCATAAAAAATATGACAATCAAATCATTTACACCAAACACATAATAGAAGTCTTAATTACTCACTGTCTCAGGTTTTAAAAGTAACAATGTGTTCTGCCTGATGGGAGGGGGGGTAGGTTGGGCAAGGAAACTTGGCAACTTACACAAAATTAGATCTTGGCACCTCGTAAGCACACTAACCATTTGGCCAACAATTAGATTTATCCCTCCTGGATTGATCTCAGGTTTCCAAACCGGCCCAGAGGTAGCAAAAGTGAACTCTTCCTTGTGTTTCAGAATTACATAAATCCAAATAGAAACTTTTCATTTTTTTTTCTTCTTTTGTGCATACCACATAAATAGTTATTACATCTAAGAATTTGTTTTAACTTTTTCCATTCCATAGATATGACACACTGCTGTCTTATGACCTAATACAGCAGACTTCACAATTCCTTCCAAACTGTGTAAACTCCAATAACCATGTTTATACTCTGTTTGTAGATTGTCCTCTTCCCATTCTAAATATGCACAAAAGGAGGCAAGATTATTAATCTGTGGTTTACTACTAATGTTTCTTTTGGATATCACACAGGAACACAATGGTTCCATTGAATGCTAATGTTTATTAACATATCAAAGTACTCCACTATCTATAAGAAGATACAGACCTATGGCAAATTAGAGAGTTAGTTTATAGTGAAGTAGACTCATAGGCAACTCATGTGTAACATTTCCCACCTTGCAGAGGGACTCTGGAGTCACAACTTCAAAAGGAGTTGTAAACCTTCTGAAATCTATCACATCCCTGTATACTTGCAATTAACCTCTTCTCACATCTATTCTCTACAACCAAATTGGACATACCACCTCTACCAAGTAGTCAATCCCTGTGTGCAGTACAGAAAATCACATTGAATAGCGATATTCTATAGTGCAGCATGACAGACGACATCTGCCTGGCAGGATTAGGAGTAGGTGATGTGTAGAGTCCCACAAGGGGAAACCAACATCAGGAGAGCTCCACTGTATAAGAAATGAGGAAGGGAGGCCCTACCTTTAATCAATCTAAGGATAAAAAGGGATATGCAAAGAAAAAGTATAACTTGAAAAAAGGCAGATCTACTAAACGGTGCACAGGGATCAATTGTCTGAAGTACTAGCTAGCATCTAAGTTCCAGTTCCCCTAGTGTCCGACTGACAGGAAGGTAGTGTAAATGAGGTTAGGGAGAGAGAAGAGGCACAGGGTCCCCAGAGAACAAGGGACCAGGTAATCAGGTCTAAATGCAGATGAAAAGCCTCACACAAAAAATAAATAAATAAATATCTCAATTCACCCTAAAAGTTACCTCGACACCGTGGTCTAACCACTAGTGTCTACCTGAACCAACTCTCCCTACTAAAGTTAGAAATAAATAAATAAACACCTAAAAATCAATAACCATAGTGGTAACAAAAATAAAAAAGTGCTACCAAGTGCAGAGATTAAAGAAAAAGAAAATGCTCGATGCGCGTTTTGGCGTGTTCAAAATGCCGTCGTCAGGAGCCTGGCAGGATTATATGGCTATGTAGGAGATAAACCTGAGTCTCATTTGTATCCTAATAAAGCTATTTTGGGTCATTTATTCATAAATGTATTGAGAAAAAACTAAATACGGAATAATTAAGAGTACAAGTCGCATACTAAAAGGCCACTAATAATTATAAATCCCTCTCAACACAGTTCTCCTAAACAGTGCTTCCAAATCCTGGTACATGTGCAACACCGGGCAATGGAAGCACCTTTTTGCCGTCAGTGGCAAGTATATTGAAAAAGGGTTTGGTGTGTTTCCAAAAACAATACAGATTTGAGTTTACCTAATAATTTCATGCCATTATCAGAGTTTGGGGAGTTCGGTTTTATATTTTCTGAATTGTGCAGTTAACCCCTTAACACCATTATGGCATTCTATGCCGTCCCCATTATAATGGGCTTTAAAGCCATTCCGGCGGCATAGAACGCCGTAACGGCTTAAGCCCCCAGGAGGTCAGCGGTACTTATCTCTGCTGATATCCTCTTCAGGAGGACTACCTGACAACCCAGGCAGCCCTCCCATGGCAAATCAGGCCCCCGGGGCCCATGTGATCACTCTCAAAGAGCGATCACATGGACCCCTATAGCTGCCTGTGGATCTGCAAGCAGGGAGACTGTCTGGACTGTCAGGCAGTCCCCTTGCTGGTGGGAAGTATAAAAAATATTAATTAAACATGTTTAAAATAATTTTAATGTGTACACATATATATATATATATATATATATATATATATATATATATATATATATATAAATTATGTAATATATATGTAATGTCATACGTAGTGTATTTTAATGTTAATATAATTACATATATTAGTATTAAAATACACTTAGAATGAAGTTACCTATATATAATATCCATATATATATATATATATATATATATATATATACACATATATATATATATATATATATATATATAAAATCCGAATGCCCCGCACTCAATTTAACCGGTCTTGTTCAATGCCTCGGTGCAACAGCTCCAGCCACTTCATATATTCCCGAAAGAGTGCACTCAAAGGACTTGAATACATTTCAAATAGATACTTTAATGGAGTATTATATTGCAAGAAAATACGGATCAACGTTTCAGTCCAAACGGACTTTTATCAAGACCGGTCTTGATAAAAGTCCGTTTGGACTGAAACGTCGATCCGTATTTTCTTGCAATATAATACTTCATTAAAGTATCTATTTGAAATTTATTCAAGTCCTTTGAGTGCACTCTTTCGGGAATATATATATATATATATATATATATATATATATATATATATATATATATATATATATATATATATGTATAATTACAATTATAAATAAAATAATAAAATAAATATTTTTTTTAAATAAATAAATTATATGTAATTTCATTATAACTGTATTTTGTTATTAATATATATATATATATGTATAGATAACAAAATGCACTTAGAATGATATTCTATATATATCTACCTATATTTAAATTACAAATAACTGCAAATATATATATATATATATATATAGATAGATAAATATATATAATTACATAAATGATTACATAAGTATACACGTAGAATTTAAATACATATATATGTATATATATTAAAATTCTACGTGTATATTTAAGTAATCTTTTAACATAATTATGGGATTTAATTAATTAAAATTTGATTGACGCGCCTGACAACCCACGCAGAAATTGCAGAGAATTTAATTCGCAAGCACCATATTTGACCCTGTAACTTTCCAAGACACCATAAAACCTGTACATGGGGGGTACTGTTTTACTCAGGAGACTTCGCTGAACACAAATATTAGTGTTTCAAAATGATAAATTGTATTACAACGATGACATTTTCAGTAAAAGTGAAGTTTGTTTTTCACACACAAACGGCCCTTTTACTGATATTGTTGTAATATACTTTACTGTTTTGAAACACTTATGTTTGTGTTCAGTGAAGTCTCCCAAGTATAACAGTACCCCCCATGTACAGGTTTTATGATGTTTTGGAAAGTTAGAAAGCCTTGCATTTCATTTTTTTTTCACATTGAAATTTGCCAGATTGGTAATGTTGCCTTTGGGACCGTATGGTATCCCAGGAATGAGAATTACCCCCATGAAGGCATATCATTTGCAAAAGTAGACAACCCAAGGTATTGCAAATGGGGTATGTTCAGTCATTTTTAGTAGCCACTTAGTCACAAACACTGGCCAAAGTTAGTGTTAATATTTGTTTGCATGTGAAAAATTAAAATAAACTTATTTAAACTCCAATTTTGGCCAGTGTTTGTGACTAAGTGGCTACTAAAAAAAGACTGGACATACCCCACTTGCAATACCTTGGGTTGTCTACTTTTGCAAATGGTATGCCATCATAGGGGTAATTCTCATTCCTGGGCTACCACATGGTCTCAAAGGTAACATTACTAATCTGGCAAATTTTAATGTGAAAAAAAATAAAAATATAATGTGCTATATTTGACCCTGTAACTTTCCAAAACACCGTAAAATCTGTTAATGGGGGTACTGTTGTACTCGTGAGACTTTGCTGAGTACAAATCTGTGCATTTTATTGCAGTAAAAGCTAACAGTGTTATGACATGCACAGTTAGAATGTCAGGCGGAACTACACATTTTTTAAAAAAAAAATCTTAATTTCTCTCAGTTTTTTAATTTTCTTCATAATAAATTATGTTTCATATATGAATAGTTCATGTGAAATTAAAGCATTTATTCTCCTGAACAAAATGATATATAATAAGTGTGGGTGCATTTAATATGAAAGAGGTGAATTACGGTTGAACAGACATAGCGCAAATTCCAGATTTTGTTTACATTTTGTTTTGATCGTACTATTGACTCCGTCCTGAAGGGGTTAAGTAATCAGGACATCATGTTTAGTGTAAAGTTGTGCTCTATGTATTGGAAAAGGCATCTGTCTTCTGAATTGCACGTTGCCCTTTTAATGCACATTTGTCATGAATGCTGCAGGCTTAGAGAATACAAACTCTTGGATTTTGTTCCCCAAACATACTAAAACAGTTTCTATCTATTATTTGAACTATACTTGGCACAATTATCTGCTCTGAAATCTGCTTCAACTAAAACCCTGTAAGACCCTATATTAATTGACACTCTGCAATAAATAGAACTTCTCCTTAATTGTCCATCATAATACAAAGAAGTCTTACTGCACTTTATATAATAGTGCATTTTTTATGCAAAATTAAAAAGTAGAATTTAGAATACATTCCCACTCTATTTTGTTATTTACACTGCAGTTACTTCCAATTGTGAGTGGTAGTAGTACTGACGTTCAGCCTATGTACCTATGTAGTACTGTCCTGAACTATACATAACACAGTTCTGTTTATCTGTAGTATTTTGCTAGATGTGGGTATTTGAATAAATTAAAAAATATTGCAAAAAGATCATTGTATCTTTCAAAATAAATTAATGCTTTCATGCTTTAATGAGCACTATAGTGAAAGGAATGCAAACACGTATTGAATCAATGCATCTCTATGAGGAACATTTAGCGCTTCCGTGCACCCAATGCACGTGGAAATGCTAAACGTCAATACTGCACATTGTGCCGCACTGACCTAGGAAGCACTTCTAGTGGCCGTCTGAATGACTGCCACTAGAGGTGTTACTAGGCAGTAATGTAACCACAGATTTTTCTCAGAGAGCTACTCTGGTGCAAATACAAAATATTTCAAAAGCGGCAGATAAACTGAGTTCCCATAATGGGCACGTGTTGTCATGTCAGGTCATTTATATGCACAATGTTTTGCAGGAACATATGTCTGAAGAAGCTAATAGGAGAGTGAAATGTATATTGGCTGACTTTGGATATCCAGATACAGTGTGGACAGTATTTATTTTATTGTTTTTAGCTTTTTTTTGGTTAATAAATTGTTTTAGTGTTTTAAAGATATCCTAACCAGCCTCAGGATTCTTCATTTTCGGGGAAGTGGTATCTATAGTGGCACTATACCTTAATACCTTAGAACCGGGACCTTTGGCTCTAGATAAGGTGAGCTCAATATTTAGCTCATATTGGTTATCGATTTGATTGACATACTACACCATATCGGTCTCTTTCTCTCTTTATTGGAGGATATATCTCTATGAAGAAGTGGTGTGATAGCTGCCTGATATACAGAGCCAATGTATATAGGCTTTGTTACATGTGTGTGTTGTCTGACTTTATGCTATTGCACTATTGAAATATTTTTACCATCTGCACTATATTTGTATTCTTTTGTTTTTCATGTATGGAATTTCATACGGTATATACCTGCTTTAAATGGGGGTAAGTCATTCCCCATATTCTTGCACTTTAGCACTCCACTATAGGTACAAGTGTATATTGTACCATTAGATGGTGTTTATGATCATCCATTGCATAAGTCTGTCAAAGTCTGGCAGGAATTTTTAATGAGTGTGCTGGGTATTCCATGATATATATTATGGATGATCTAGCATACACACACATTCTCTCACACATTCATATACATTCTCAAACATATATACATACACATATACACACATACTGAATATATAATATAACATTCTTACAGGCACATTATTATGCATACACATACATGTTCCCACACACATGTACACATATTGCATCGCTGCACCCCCTTCAAACCTGGTACATTAGGGGTAGATAAGGTGCCTGCCCAAAGCATGGGGAAACATTTGCACCCCCTTCAAGGGCACCCCAAGTCCTTATCTTAAGTGCTACGGAATCTGTTGGCGCTATATAAATGGCAATAATAATAATAATAATAATAATAATAATAATAATAATATCTGTCTTATGCCAGTCCTCTCTGATAGAAATGTGTCAGGTAAAGCACTAAAAATAGTTTACATAACTGAGAACATGCCTTTATGATATCAATAATTACTATGTTTAAAGGGATTCATATCCGGTCCTTGAGAATAAATCTATGGTAGAAATGGTGGGATGGACTCTTCAGGTGCATATTTCTCATTGTTAACATGGACGATAGACTTGTGCAGAGCACAAAACTGTTCTTCTGAAGCACTTTGGCATAAAAAAATAAATAAATGGGCGACATAATTTAGTTCATGCTGCAGTTCGGTTTGGCAGAATTCTGGTAATGTAACATATTCAGGAACGCCATCCAGACAGCCAGAACAGCAAGCAAAATGCTACATAAGACTGTACTAAAATGGAAAAATGGCTACAATATTGTCTGGTCTAATGGCTATTCAATATCAGTCATTTTTGCAATGCCAATTCTGACCATAGCCCCCAAGGATTTTCTTTCCTCCAAATAGTTAACATTAAAAACAAAAAACAAAACACAAAACTGTATATTGGTAAAATAGTCTCACACTGGGATAGAGGACAAAATGGCTGCCAAGGGCCAACCTATCTCCTATCTCCCACTGATAGAGTTCTCTAATACTTCTGGAAGTACTAGCTGAAGTTGGTCTCACACTAGAATCTATGATCCAGGCTGTCTCCCACTCCAACACATACACAGAAAGGGTAAAAACACACATGATCACAGCTGGTCTGTCTCTCACAATATCTAATTTCAACGTGTCTAGAATAATCCTTCTTGGAAGTATAGTTGATTTACTGTTTCTCATTTATTTTCCCTCTGTCGGTCTGTTCACTTGATCTGTGAATAAAATATATATTTAGTGACTGTCCAGTAACCATATTTTTCTGCTTCCTTTTAATTGGACAGAAGGTTAGCCCATATGATAGGAAACTAAGTTGTTTATTAGCTCGGACCAAAAGCAGCCTATCTATTTCATCCCCTTTTTTTTCTGGTGAGCACCTTGAATCATGAATGAATCATGAATTAAAATGAGCATGTTCTGGTTCCCCAGACTAATCGGCCTAAATCTGAGCGAATTTCATTTCAGACCGAAACACATCTCCAAGTCTAATGTAGACTATTTCTTCTGGCTCCTTACAATACTGCCATAACATGTTTCCATATACTTACTGCCAACTAGGATGTTGTTGAGGTTTAAAATAACAACATGGGACAACCATGTCATGGAAGATGGTATTGCAGAATGCTGCATTGATGTATTACAGGGATAAAACAGCATAAATACCCTTAACCCCTTAGGGACCAAACTTCTGGAATAAAAGGGAATCATGACATGTCACACATGTCATGTGTCCTTAAGGGGTTAAAGGGACACTATAGTCACCTGAACAACTTTAGCTTAATTAAGCAGTTTTGGTGTATAGAACCTATCCTTGCAGCCTCACTGCTCAATCCTCTGCCATTTAGGAGTTAAATCCCTTTGTTTATGAACCCTAGTCACACCTCCCTGCATGTGACTTGCACAGCCTTCCATAAACACTTCCTGTAAAGAGAGCCCTATTTAGGCTTTCTTTATCGCAAGTTCTGTTTAATTAAGATTTTCTTATCCCCTGCTATGTTAATAGCTTGCTAGACCCTGCAAGAGCCTCCTGTATGTGATTAAAGTTTAATTTAGAGATTGAGATACAATTATTTAAGGTAAATTACATCTGTTTGAAAGTGAAACCAGTTTTTTTTCATGCAGGCTCTGTCAATCAGCCAGGGGAGGTGTGGCTAGGGCTGCATAAACAGAAACAAAGTGATTTAACACCTAAATTACAGTGAATTGAGCATTGAAATTGCAGGGGAATGATCTATACACTAAAACTGCTTTATATAGCTAAAGTAATTTAGGTGACTATAGTGTTCCTTTAATGATCATTAAATACAAAAATCTAATATTGAAAATAATCTTATATTATTGGCTTAACAGGGAGTATTTGAGACCTTTTTAAGTTTATCATACAATCTGTATTTATTTATACAGTGAATTACCTAGTACCAATCATATTTAGTTCAAACAATCTATTAAAAAGTGTTTATAACTATAAAAAGGTAAAGGTAAATTCAATTGCTTATTTACTTATATTTTTTTTTTTTTTTACTATTTTTTAAAATTCTTTTTAGGTACTTTTTTTTTTTTTTTTTTTCTTGTTTTTCTTGTTTTTTTCGATAAGTATTTTATTGGATATTTTTTTTTTTTCTGGGAAAGGGGGTACAGAAGGAAAAAAAAGGGGAGGGGAGGTCGGGGAGGGGGAAACAAATATACATATATATGCATTTCTCACAGAAGATGGTGCCACAAGTGTGGCAAAGGTACTTACAATAATAGTTCGTTACATAGCATGATGGACATAGGGTCTAGATAACAGTACAAGATAACGGTATGTCATGTTACAGTATAGCATATTTTATATCACAACATAGGATATCACAATTCAGACGCCCCTATCATCCTACCTCGTTGGAATCTGAGGGCATTTGGAAGTGTTTGGGGGTAGGTACAAGGTGTGCGGTGGCTCCACTTTAAGGATGGAGTGGGGAGTGGGAGGTGTTAGGACGTGTGTACGGTTCCTTCTAGCTCTGCCCACCTCTGCCAGTTGCTTCTCGTGATGTTAGAGTGTTTCAATGTGGTCATAGATAGCAATTCGTATTTGAGGAACTGATTGATCATGCGTTTCACCATTACCAAAGGCGGACACCCTGTTTTTTTCCAATTGCATGCAATGATATACCTAGTTGCCAAAATTGACAGTATCACTAATTGCTTGTCTGCGTGGGGTATAGTACCTGGGAGAACGAGAAAGATACCTATGGAAGGTGTGAACGGTGTGAGTGTAATTCCCAGTTGTTCCCAAATTCTTTGCGTTTCTACCCACAGTGGCCTAATCTCGGGGCAGCTCCACCATATGTGAGACATTGTTCCCTCTTCTGTCTCGCATCTCCAACAATTAGGAGAGGTATTTGGGTATATCTTGTGGAGTCTGGACGGTGTGTAGTACCACCTGAAAATAAGTTTCTTGTGTGCTTCAATATGCGAGTAGCAGGAGGTGATGCCTTTCAGGGCATGAAGTGAGGTTAACCATGTTTGACCTGTGGGTGAAAAATTGCATTCATTTTCCCACTGTGTGCGGTATGTAAAGGTTGGGGAGGCCTGTCGATTCTGTAGTGTAGTGTAGCAGATTGAGAGAGCCTTGGATTTAGTCGGTGAATTGTGACAGCGCTCATATAGACGTAACAGATCTTGGTGTGGTCTGTGTGTGGCTTGTGTAGGGGTAGTAACCACACTCAAGACCAGACTCTTCAACTGAAGGTATGGAAAGATGAATGACAGGGGTAGCCGGAATTTGTTTTGTAGTTCAGGGAATGGCATAATAGTTCCTGCCTGGCAAATGTCTGTAATGCGGTTCACTCCCATGTCTGTCCATCTGTGCAAGGAAAGCCACGGGGAGACCGAGTTAAGGGCTGTGAGTGGGGCCCCATGGGGAGAATGTCGGTTCTGTTGTATGGGGGTTATGCAGGTGATCCCATGCGTGAATTGCATAAGTAGTGAGTGGCAGGAGCGTCCTGCGTGTACCTCTAAGGGGTTTGGGTGTCCACATCAAATCAATAGCCGAGTGTTTGGGGTCATAATTATTCTCTATGTCTGCCCACTGTAGAGCATGAGGTGGTGCATGCAATTTTATTGCACCTTCTAGGAGAGCAGCCTTGTGGTATTTTGCGATGTTGGGGAGTCCCAAGCCTCCCTCCTTTGTAGGGAGTTGTAGGAGAGATATGGGTAATCTCGGCTTCTTTTTAGCCCATACATAGGTGGAGATTATGCTTTGTAGCTGCTTGCATATAGTGGGCGATAGGGGTATCGGTAACATCCGAAACACATAAAGCAACTTTGGGAGAAGAATCATCTTTACAGCATTAATCCTGCCTAACCAGGACAGTAACACATTTTTCCATTTGTGGAGGGTTTGTTTGCATATCAACGGAAGGGTAGAAAAATTATGTGTGCTAATACCTCTATACGTTGCTGCAATTTTCACCCCCAGGTATGTTAGGTGAGTCTGTCTCCAATCAAAGGAGTGTGTAGATTTAAGCTTTAGGATATCTGTCACTGGGAGGCGGATTGGTAGTGCTTGGGTCTTAGTTTGGTTTAGTTTGTAGTAGGAGATCGTGCTATATTCGTTGAGTGTGTCAATGAGGTGTGATAAGGAGCGGTCTGGTGTAGTGAGGGAAAGGAGAATGTCATCTGCGAACATAGATAATTTATATTCTACTTTGTTGATGGTGACACCCTTTATGTCATTATGTGTTCTAATTTTGTGCGCCAAGGGTTCTAGCGATAAGATGAATAGCAGAGGGGAAAGCGAGCAGCCTTGGCGGGTGCCATTCGTGATCGGGAAAGGGCTCGAGAGGAATCCTGCGTTGGATACCCTCGCGTTTGGTTTAGAGTATAATGCCATTATGCCAGTTATGTAGGATGTAGGAAAACCGAATTTGAGTAGTACTTGTTCCATGTATGCCCAGTTGAGCCTGTCGAAGGCCTTCTCCGCGTCCAGCGCTAGTAGAAGGCCTTCCATTCGGTTTGTTTCCATATGTGCTAAGATGTTCAGGACTTTCCTCGTATTATCCGAACCTTGTCTGCCTTTAACAAAACCAGACTGGTCATTGTGTATGATGCGGGATAATATGTGTGTGAGGCGGTCCGCTATGATCTTAGCATATATTTTGGTATCACAATTTAACAATGAGATCGGCCTGAAATTTTGGCAGGCTGTGGGTGGTTTACCTGGTTTAGGGAGCGTGGAGATGTGCGCCTGGAGCATGTCGGGGGGCAGTGCGCCTGTGGTAAAGCAATGGTTAAGAAGTTGTGTGAGGTATGGGGTCAATGTGTCCGAGAAAGTCTGGTAATAGAGATTGGTAAAACCGTCCGGTCCTGGTGATTTATGCAGGGGAAGTTTTTTAATCGTATCATTTACTTCTTCTACTGTAAAGGGTTTAGTGATTGTGTCAATGTCTGATTGGGTGAGCGTTGGCAGTTGTACGGTGTCTAAGAAAAGTCGAATTTGTTCCGGTGATGGTGGAGGTGAGGAGGAGTCATCTTTGAGGTTGTAGAGAGAGCTATAGAATTGTGCAAATGTTTCTACTATTTCTTGTGGGTTCATGGCTTTTGTCTTGTCTTGCTTAAAAACGTATGCCACTCTAGAGTTGGCCATACGTTGTTTAAGTTGGGATGCCAGGGTCGCTCCCGCTTTATTCCCGTGGGCAAAGAATTTATGTTTAAATTTTTGTAGGATATAGTTGGTTCTATCTAGTTCAAGATCAGCGAGTTTGGATTGTAGGGTTCTCAATTTTGCATAGTGGTCTGGTGAGGGGGTAATTTTGTTGCAATGAGTGAGGACTGCTATTTGTTGGATTAGGTCATCAAACTCTCGCTTTCGCTGTTTGCTAGCGTAACTAGCGTGTTTGATGAATAAGCCCCTAATGACAGCTTTATGTGCTTGCCAGAGTGTGGTTATTGAAATATCATCTGATACGTTGTGCTGGAAATACAACTCCAGTTCCTGCTTGATTTGTTGCGTTATGAGGGGTTTTCTGAGTAGCGACTCATTCAATCGCCAGGAGCTTCGCCCCGTAGTGGGGAAGCGGGTCGATATTGACATAGTTATAGGTGCGTGGTCAGACCATTGTATGAGGCCTATTTGTGTGGATTGCACTTTAGATATTAGGGAGGAGTGTATGAGGAATCTATCGATTCTTGAGTAAGAGTTGTGTGCTTGTGAATGGAAGGTAAAGTCTTTGTCAGAGGGGTGTAGGGTCCTCCAGACATCTATATATTGAGCTTTGTGCAAGTGTGACCCTATGGCAATGGTAGAGTGAGTGCGTCTATTAGCAGTTTTGCGAGAGATTCCCGCAGTGGAAGACGTGTCTAATACATCGTCTAGGATAAAATTCGTATCACCTCCTATTATTACAGTTCCGAATTTATGGGTATCCGCTAACAACAATATTTTCTCTAGATAGGGTAGCTGGTTATCATGCGGACCATATACGTTGATGAGGGTATATTGCTCATTATTAATATTGCATTGTAAAAGAATAAACCTTCCTTCCTTGTCTCCAATTTTTTTTTGTAGGGAGAAGGCCACATCCTTACTAATCAGGATGGAGACTCCTCTCTTTTTTTTGGCATAACCTGTGTGAAATCCTATGGGATAGTATTTGGATGAAAATTTAGGTTTTTTAGCATTCAGAAAGTGAGTTTCCTGAAAGAAGGCTATCATAGCTTTCGCCTTCTTGGCTTCTTCGAGAGCTAGTCTCCGTTTGTGGGGGGAATTTAGGCCTTTAGCGTTCAGTGAAAATATATTTAAAGCCATGGAGTTACAACCAGTGTGCTGAGTGTGGCACAGACGTGTATAGGTTTTTCATGGGACAGTCCATGAGTTAACGCCCTATGTATCAACAGGTGTCGTTGAATCTTAAAGCAAGTTACCATTTTCGCGGGTGGCTTAAGACTGGATTGTGCATAAAGTACATTTGTGGGGGGACAAAGGGTCACATTAGGGGTGGGGTAGACAATATGGTATTGAACAAAAACTATATACAAAGGAGGAGTCAGACAGGGGGTGTCCGATCCAGAAAACAAGTTTAGCGGCCCCATGGAGCCTAGGTGGAGGGGAGGGCAAACTGTGATTTGAACTGCCCGGAAAATTATGGCAGCAGTACTGAGGGTCTGTATAGAACCATCAATATGTAGCGGGGGTGTACGGCACAAAATGCATCAGAGACATGTATGTAGTCTGGCTCTCTATAATGCTAGGTATCCGAAAAACCTTATAATGCACAAACATACACTTTAGTATTAGAGAATAGAGCATAGGAGCACAACAACATAATGGAATCATATGCTTACATATCTTCAGGGCACGGTGCCATAATCAGGTCTATACAGTCCTTTATGTAATGTCAGTCTATGTTACTTGTGTTTTGTCCCAGTGGACCATTCGTTGGGTATTTTCAGAGGAGATGATCGGAGACCTTGAGATGGAGCCTTGGCGTCTTGTAGGGTCACCGGTATGTTCCAACTCTGGAGTAGTTTCGCTCCTTCTGCTGCTGTGGATATGTGGTAGTCCGTGCCATTCCGCTTGATGATGAGGCGGGTAGGGTATCCCCATTTATACAAGATCTCTGCATCTCTGAGTGCCATCGTGATTGGGTTCAATTCTTTGCGCTTAGTTAGCGTGGCGGCGGACAAGTCCACGAACAGTTTAACATGTTGGAATTCAGGTGGTATGTTATCCGGGTTTCTTGCAGCTCGCATAACCAGTTCCTTGGAGGTGAAGTAATGCATCCGCAAGATCACATCTCTTGCTGCTGTGGGTTGCAGAAATTTCGGTCGTGGTAAGCGGTGAATGCGGTCTAGTCGGAGGTCTCCTTCAGTGAGGCCTGGGCATAAGGCCTTAAAGAGACCGATAGCATAATCCCTCAATTCTGAAGGTTTGATTTCCTCCGGTATGCCTCGCAGGCGAATATTGTTGCGCCGGTCACGATCCTCGTGGTCAGCAATCTTGGCTTCCAGATACGCCATTCGAGCAGCTATCGTATCGTGCGATGCCGCCAGATCATTGTGAGCACTGATTACTTCCTCCATTTTGTCTTCAATTGCGCTCGTGCGTTCACTGATCTCTTTGATATCAGCTCTGACGTCGCGAGCTACTTTAGCGAACTCCATTTGTAGATTTTGTTGTAAATCTTGTAGCATCTTGTGCAGGGTGAGTTCTGAGGCAGGGGCATTAGTCCCCATAGAGATGGAGGTGCTGTCGCTGGTTTCAGACGCTGCTGTTGGTGATTCTGGGCCTCCGGCGCCATCTTGGATTTTGGTGCGCGGCGGTGTGAAGGAGGATACCCGGGTCACTGCCGGTCGAACTTTCGTTCTCTTGGGCGCTTTCTGGGACATGGTGGTGCAGGTTGTCGTAAGCTCTTTGACAAACCTAAATCAGGGCAGATATTGCTCTTGTAATCGCTGTTTAGTAGGAGCCCTCACGGGAGCTAACAGATCACGCGTCCATCTCCGCGCGCTGCCAGGCCACGCCCCTCTTTTTAGGTACTTTTTAAAGACTATAGAGACATTCCATGATTTATTGTATAAAAAACAAAATATGCTTAAAGGGTTACTCCAAACACCATGATCACTTGAGTGATTTGATGTGGTTGTGGTGGGTGGGTCTTGAGGCGTTTCACTAAGAAATGCTGCACATTAATTATTTAACAATAACTCCATCTCCAGCAGCACATTTAACTAGCCTAGAATAAAAAACATAATGTAAACTTTGTACGCATTTGGTGTCTGTTGTCAGCATGCCGAAAATACAGATGGCCAACAGTGACATAGTCCGCCTCCATGCCACCCAAGTCCTCCCCAGTCAATCCTCTGGGGTATCGCTCCCACTGCAATGAGTTGTCCCCAGAGCCTGCATGGAGAACTTTGCTTCAGTGCAGGATTACTGGTAGCTTTCTTTCTTCTTCTTCCCCAGGGAGCTCATGCCAGCAATGGTTATACACGCATATAAATAAAATTAATTCCTTTTATTTAACAATGGGTCATCGGTACACATTTAAAGGACCACTCTAGGCACCCAGACCACTTCAGCTTAATGAAGTGGTCTGGGTGCCAGGTCCTTCTAGGGTTAACCCATTTTTTCATAAACATAGCAGTTTCAGAAAAACTGCTATGTTTGTGAATGGGTTAAGCCTTCCCCCTATGTCCTCTAGTGGCTGTCTCATTGACAGCCGCTAGAGGCGCTTGCGTGCTTCTCACTGTGATTTTCACAGTGAGAGCACGCCAGCGTCCATAGGAAAGCATTGAGAATGCTTTCCTATGTGACCGGCTGAATGCGCGCGCAGCTCTTGCCGCGCGTGCGCATTCAGCCGACGGGGAGGAGAAGAGGCGGATCGGAGGAGGAGATCTCTCCGCCCAGCGCTGGAAAAAGGTAAGTTTTTACCCCTTTCCCCTTTCCAGAGCCGGGCGGGATGGGGTCCCTGAGGGTGGGGGCACCCTCAGGGCACTCTAGTGCCAGGAAAACGAGTATGTTTTCCTGGCACTAGAGTGGTCCTTTAAGACCTGCTGCAAATGAGATGAATAGCAAAAGACCAGCTTCTGGCAGCATTCCTAAGGAATCGTAGCCTATTGCTCGTGAGCAATTAACTCCAGTTCAGTACTATTCTTTCATTTGCGTGCTGCAACTGCCTTCTTCAAATTCCACCAGAGATTTTCTACGGGGTTCAAATAAGGTGACTGTGATGGCCACTGTAAAAATTTTCTGGACTTCTTCTGCAACCAAGTCTTGGTGGATTTTGAGGTATGCTTGGGATCACTGTCTTGTTGGAAGGTCCAATGACGTTCAAGATCCAGCTTGCATGATCAATTTATGCAAATTAATTTATAACTTTTTTGACATGCGTTTTTCTGGATTTTTTTTTGTTATTCTACCTCTCACTGTTAAAATACACCTACCATTAAAATTATAGACTGATTATTTCTTTGTCAGTGGACAAACTTTCAAAATCAGCAGGGGATCAAATATTTTCCCCTCACTGCATACATATTATTCCAGAAATTATATGACTGAAATATATCCTGCCACACTAACTAATAACATTTCACACATATTTACAAACTTTAGGAATAAAATGAAAAGGCATGCACATGGTGATATTATTTCTTATCAGCCATGATCAGAAACAGGGATATTTAATTGCAATCTAAATTAACTTTTCTATTTTAGGTTTCATACCCTTAGGATGTGTATCCTGTCATCTTATTAAAATTAAATATTAACACTAGAATGTACATTTACAATTATTTTAAAAGTGCCGACATATTCAGCAGCGCTTTAGAATAGGAAACAAGACAAACATTAAATTCTAAAAAAAAAAAAAAAAAAACACATATGACATACAGTTATAATAGATGAATAGTGTCCCCTGTGATGATGAAAACTGTATTTTTTTGAATACCAGAAAATAGTAAAGAGCAGGGGTGCCCAATAGGTAGATCCTCATAAGTTGTATTACTACAACTCCCATGATGCTTTGCATGTCTTTAGATTGACAAAGCATCATAGAAGCTGTAGTTTTAAAACATCCTTTGGGGATTCACAGACCAATGCTCAGCTAAATCTTGAGGCACTCTTGTGATCACATGTTCAGCAGATCCAGATACAGGGTACATTATGGGATAATGCTGATCATCAAAGACCCAATGGACCAGCGATTATGATCATGTCAGGTGAACTATAAACATGCATGAAATATGTGTGTTTATGCTAGTAGATGTGTGTTGCAGTGAGTGAAAATGTAATTTGTCCGGCGTATTCACTTTTTAGTCCTCCGTTAAATGTCTCAAACCCTAATTCAGACTCACTTAAGGAAATTTTACCTTTTATGCAAGGGCAAACACTTTTAAATCTTGACAGAAGGACAATAATAAAAAGCACAATAAAACATAGTCTAAGTTGTATCTCAGGCATTGAGCACATAAAAATGTTGTGTTTTAACGTTCTTTTGCTGTAAGTGGCAGATGTTATGAATAATAAACAATACAACCCCTCTGAGTTCCGAGTGATGTATTCCATAAAACCTTCACATAAATCTGTTCTAAAGCTACAGAGCGCTGAACTGTAATTATCTTCACTTGTAATATAAAATGGCAATACAAAATTACATCTATAGAGCGACTAATGTTTTTATTTTTTTCTAGTTTGTACATCCAGACATAACTCCAATAATACACTGATATACTCATAGCAATAAAGATATTATTTCTTATAACTGAATTACTTTTATAACATCCCTTCCACCAACTTTAATACATACAATTCCAAAGCAGTCAGGCATTCATTTTAATCTAGATGTGCACTATAATGTACAGTGATCTAATCTGGAAGAACTTTGATCTTATGGATTTTACCTGTTCTTGTGGGGTTTAAAGACCTGCCCTAGGGATAATAGGCTCTAATTAATTATCTGGGAAGATATTTGACTGTAATGGGTATATGTAAAGATAGCCCACAAAGAGCCATGCCCTTTACTTCTTCTGGGACACTGAATTTATAAATTCCAGAACAGCTGTTAATTGGGATTAGAAGGGAGATTCTGCAGGAGTTTAGGGTGTTAATAAAGCCTTTGCGCAGATAAAAAAAAGAAAAAGAAAAAGAAAAGTTATTTCTATTTTAAGTCTATGTTGATTTAAACAGTGGTTTACATTTATTTACTAGATAGTTAAGAAGATTATAGTGTCCATATAAAGACAAATCATTGTAATTGAATCGATATCTCCCATTCTGGGTGTACAAGTAGTAAATGGTAGTGTTAAAGAGACACTATAGTCACTAAAACAACTTTAGCTTAGTGATGCAGTTTTGGTTTACAGAACATGCCTCTGAAGTCTTACTGCTCAATTCACTGCCATTTAGGATTTAAATCACTTTTGTTTCTGTTTATGCAGCCCTAGGCACACCTCCCCTAGCTATGACTGACACAGCCTGCATGCAGTGGCGTACTAAGGGGAGGGCGGTCCGCCCCAGGTGCCACTCACTAGGGGAGTGCCATTACCAGGGCTGGCATTAGGGATATTTAAGCTGTGCGGCCGCTCAGGGCCCCATGGCAGGTGGCGGGACCAGTTGGCTGACACAACTTGCACACGCAGGGACATTACTTCAAAACCGGCCCCACAGAAGGAAAGTGGGGCGGAGCTAAATTGGTGGTGCGGCAGAGCTAAACATGCCCTCCACCCAGTGCTATTACCGCTGCATATCGAAAGGGAACCAGGAAAGAGTCTCTGCTTCCTCAACCAATAGACTGTAGGAGTTTCAATGAATCCACTTCTCTTCCATCCCATACTGTATGTAAGTGAGAGAGAGTGTGAGTGACACGGTCTTCCTGTAACTGTGTGTGACTGTCTGCCTGTAACTGTGTGCGTGTGTGACTGTCTAGCTGTTACGGTGTCTGTTACAGGCAGACAGTCACACACGTTACAGGCAGACTGTCACACTGACTGCCAGATTGCTGCCTGTAACTGTGTGTGTGACTGTCTGCCTCTAATTGTGTGTTTGTGTGTGTGACTATGTGCCTGGGACTGTGTGCATGTGGCTGTATTTGACAATATATGTATACAGTGGCGTACTAAGGTTGGGGTGATCTGCCCTGCGTGTCACTCACTAGAGGGGTGCCATGACTGCCAGTGCCATAATCCGTCCATTAATGAACCATGAGCTGCAATGGATGCGGCCAGCGGGAAGACACTATAATTTGGAAGAGCAGCGGGAGGAGTGTGGAGGCTCACAACACAGGGCCAGTGCTACCATTAGGCGAATAAGGCAATCGCCTGGGGCGCCGGCCTCTGTATAGCGCCCACCGGGAAGTTTCCTGGTGGGCTGCCCTGCTGCTGTCTGGGGCTGGTGTGCTGGACGAGTGGCTCCTTGGCCTCCCCACAGCACATCAATCCAGCTGCTGAGCTCCCTCTGCAGCCCGTTTACTGCTCAGGGAGAGAGGTTTACTGCTACCCCAGCATCTGAGCAGAGCACTCTGCTTGCTGCAGGCAGGGGAAGCCGGGACATGACTTGGTATCCCGGCTGCCCCCTGCCTGTGAACACCAGAAGCCCTCTGAGGGGAACAGGAAGCAGCTGGTGCACACAGTACACGGCTGTGTAAGTGACACTGTATGCCAGTGAGAGTGTCAGTGAGAGTGTGTAAGTGATGTGTCTATCAGTAAGAGTGTGTAAGTTACACTGTGTATGTCAGTGCGTGCTTCCAGCAGCTCTAATGGTATTGCAGCGATGCCGCAATACCCCCCTCACTGCCGGTGGCCTCCGAAAAAACACTGGGTGATCACTCCCCTCAGATATCTATGTCATACTAAGTGTATTTTTTATTAATATATACATATATTAATATAAAAATACACTTAGAGTAAAATTACACACATATATATATGTAGCCCCATGCAGTGGTGTATCTTGGTTTTGTGCTGCCCTAGGCAGGACAAAACTCAGACCCCCCCCCCGCGCGCGCGCCACCCCCACCCAACCCTTCCCCCCCTGCCCCGCCTTCTAAATACACACACATTCACTGACAGATACGCATACACTAGCACACAGTCGGACACACACACACTAACAAACACACACAGTCGGACACACACACTAACAAACACACACAGTCGGACACACACTAACAGACACACACAGTGAGACACACACTAACAGACACACACAGTCGGACACACAGTCAGACACACACAGTCAGACACACACACAGTCAGACACACACACACTAACAGACACACACACACACTAACACACACAGTAACAGACACATACACAGTAACAGACACACACACACACACACTAACACACACAGTAACAGACACACACAGTCAGAGACACACACACACACTCACATTAACACATTTTTTTTATTTATTTACCCCCCCCCCAGCCTCCTTACCTTTGGGAATGCTGGGGGTGGGGGGGTTCTCCCATTCCCTGGTGGTCCAGTGGCTGCAGGGCGGCGCCGCCCGTGCGCCGCCCGCAGAGTGAGGCTGGGCGCGTGCCGCCCGCAGAGTGAGGCTGGGAGGCGGAGCCGGAATATGACGTCATATTCCGGCTCCCAGTCTCACTCTGCGGGCGGCGCGCGAGGGAGCTGAGCAGAGAGCTCAGGGGAAGAGCTCCCTTGCCGGCCGCCCAGCAACCAGCCCAGCATGTCTGTTAGCCGCAAGGCTAACAAGACATTTGCCTTGGGCATTTGGGGGCGGCGCTTTTTGCCGCCCCCTGGAAAATGCCGCCCAAGGCAAATGCCTTGTTTGCCTCGCGGCTAATACGCCCCTGCCCCCATGTATGTAAATTCGTATATGTATGATTTTGAACAGCAATACATATTGACATGCTACCAAGATCAAATTGTGAGATACTACAGATACATCAATGATATCTTAATTTTATGGAGGGGCACAAAAGAAGAAGCGTCATTGCTAGTTAAGTTCATCAACAATCTACCCACTCCAATTAAAGTTACCTCACATATTGAAGAAAATTGTATCCAATAATTGGATATCGTATTGATGGTTGTCAACCAGAAATTGGAGTATAGATTGTATACCAAGCTTACAGACCGCAATACCCTCTTACACTATGAAAGTTTCCATCCAAGACAACTAAAAAATTCATTACCACTCTCTCAGTTCCTGAGGGTACTTCGCATCAATTCCCAGAAGGATCAATGTGAAGAACAGTTGAAAACTATGTGCATGAAGTTCATAACACGGGGATATAAGCTGCCAGATTTAGAAAAAGCCTTGGACAAAGCAAAATTACAACACAAAACAGAGATGACGAAAATGCGAAAAGAACATAATACAAGAATGGTGTTTCAAATGAAATTACATACTGCCAGTAAAGAGGTTACCAAATCTACTACACGCAACTGGAACATCTTAAAACAAGATCTGTCTCTTCCGAAACAACTAGCACAGAAACCGATGTTTTAAAATAAATTAAAAATAAAAATTGGAGGGATTTACTAGTGAAGACGGACCCTAATCACTGCTACAGCTCTGTGGCCCTGACCAAGAAAAATAATGATTGTGTAAGATGCCTTGGATGCATTACCTGTGGCCACATCATACCTGCTAAGACTTTCTCTCATCCCCATACAGGCAAGGTCTATAAAATAGCTCATAGAATACATTGCCACACAGAGTTCATTATCTATAAACTTACATGTCCATGTGGACTGAGTTATATAGGTAAAACAGAGACAGTTCTGTGCGAGAGAATAAGAGGCCACAGGTCAAGTATCCGGCTTGCCTACCATGATGGAAAGACGGACAAACCTGTGGCCAGACATTTCCTAGAGAAACAACACCAACTCTCTACTCTAAGGTATGTGGCTATAGACCATGTTCCAGTAACAGCCACATGTGGCGACTGGGGGAAACTCCTATTACAACGAGAAACAAACTGAACACTGGAACTTGATACATTGTCCCCTAAAGGCCTAAACAAGAAATATTATTTTGCTTCGTTCCTATAACTATCCATTGTTTGACATATTTTACTCCACTAAGTGGACGCCTGTTTTCTCCCCTATGTAGAAATATTATTATTGTTTTAGTAGCTATATTACTTATTATTTTTTGCATATTATGTGAAGTGGCATACATTGTGTACACTTCAAATTGGCTTTACGCTCACCCAGCTAACCCTAAATATCTTTACAATTTATATATAGATTCTTTTCATGATAGCTCAAAGTTATGAAATCATTTCATGTGAGTTTAATTGCCAAACGCTTTATTACAATTTATATATTGGTAATTTGTGCACGATGTCACTTTGAACATTATACTATAATATGTATAATAGTCACTTAAGTGGTACCCTTAAGAGAGTAAAAATGTTTTTCAATTGGGTCACTTATGAATTTTGTAGTATTCACTTATTCAGATTTGGTGTGTTTCTATTTTCTTTTGTATCACCTATGAATTATATACACGTAGTGACCTTACACTTTTACTATACCACACAGATTTAAGTATTTCCCATCTTACAGGTACTATGCCCAAATACAAGTTGAAATCTATCACAGAGCAATCACACATACTTCAATAACACATAAATATCATGGATTTATACACATAAATATTAATTTGCCTCAATGTTTAGACACCACTTTTATAATCAACTTTAGCACATCACAGGTTATTACAACACACTTTGCACAGAGTGTAAATTTAGTATGTATAGAATACATGGTTAATTGTTTTAACCGATAGGGGAACTATCTATTTGAGAGATCTGAATATATTTATCCCCTCATGCACCACGTGTCCGGGTTGCCATAATGAGGTAAACAGACCCACATCAGCTAAGAGGCGGACCAATCGTATTAAAGAGGAGGGATTCTCCCCCACGGCGGCAGTATGCACGGTTTAATCCATGACCGCATTTTTTGTGGTATCCATGGCAATGTGACGTCGCCAGACAATATGTCCTGAGGAAAGTTCACTGAAGTGACGATGTCATTTGATCCTGAAGAAGGTCCCTGCGCGGACCGAAACGTCAATCTACTTTTTACTATGATGAAATAAAGAATCTTCACTTGAACAAGTCCGTGAGTGCAGCCCATGTCATTACTATTTTTTTTTATACCAATATCCCTAAGGACTGGCACCTGGCAAGTAAATTATTGATTTATTTACAATTTGAAGCTTGAGTACAAAATAGAGTAGGGGATTATCTGCTAAACACAGATTAAATAAAAAAACATAGCGTTTAACTGTGTGAGAGTAAATAAGGAAATAAAGTTAACAATTGGCCACTCACAAATTTTCAGATGTAAAAAAGCCTTGAGTGTAATCTTTTTCTTCAGTATTTTCTATGTTCATCCTCACACTCCCATCAGTAGTTTAAGAATGTTTGCTCAAAAGAGAAAATATATATGGAAAAATAAGGTGCAATTCCAGAGTAAAGTAAAAAAAGATTTAATAACTTACATATTGGTTAAAAACAATAAGCATGTCACCACTGGGCGTCCTACGCGTTTCGTATAATGGGACTTCCTCAGGGACTTGGTGCATCAATGACAGCAAACAAACAAGTATGTAAAACATTCCCCCCCCCCCCCCCCCAAGTTCTTATATATCCCCTCCGAGCGTTCATCATTCAATTATTTTCGTCCGGTGTTGAGTGCAAGGATCAATCTATTTTTTGTATATATATATATATATATATATATATATATATACATACATACACATATAGTACAATACAATATGTACAATAGTAAACATTTTCTGCTTTTATATTTAGTTATACAAATGTTATCAATACACAGATAGAACTGGACACACAAGCAGTGAAAAAAATAAAATAAACAAATTATTGATCTTTCATCTAACCTACTGTTTAGACACAGTAAATCAGTTTAAATGCAACTGTAAAAGAAGTTTATTAATGAATATCATTGCCACAGGTATGTATATAAACCGCTTAATATAATGTGGGCATGTTAAATCGTTTGACAAATTATACATAAATGACTTATAAACAGATTGGCAATACTGAATATTAACCATAGATACAAAGTTAACATTCAAAATGATGAGTGATTCCTTTAATTTAACTGTCATGAAAAATTGTTAAAGTGACATTTGCAAATGAAAGTGACATAAATGCATTACAGTTTAATAAATAAAACCATGGAACAAAATTAAACAATCAAAATACATCTAAAGAAGACATGAGAAACAATATCGCAATAATGTGTGGATGAAGGGACTAATAAAAGCTTAAAGGGACACTCCAGGCACCCAGACCACTTCTGCCCATTGGAGTGGTCTGGGTGCCAACTCCCACTACTCCTAACCCTGCAAGTGTAATTATTGCAGTTTTTTATAAACTGCAATAATTACCTTGCAGGGTTAACTCCACCTCTAGTGGCTGTCTACTAGACAGCCACTAGAGGTCACTTTCTGGTTTCTAGCACAGGAAACCTGTGCTAGAGCGTCGCTGGACATCCTCACGCTGTGTGAGGAGCTCCAGCGTCGCTCAAATCCCCATAGGAAAGCATTGAAATAATTTTCCAATGCTTTCCTATGGGGTGCACTAATGCGCGGCAGCATTAGGTCTCCTCGGCCGGTGGGCGGGATCAGTCTCACCCACCTGCCGACGCAATGGAGAGGCGGAGCGTCGCGGAGGAGGAGACAGTGGCGAGGGACATCACCGCTGCCTCAGGTAAGTGACTGAAGGGGTGGGTGGGAGGGAGAGGGATCCTCCAGTGCCAGGAAAATGGATCGTTTTCCTGGCACTGGAGATTCCCTTTAAGAGTCGACTAGACACTATTCAAATGAATTAGCAGTATTTAGGATGAACCAAAAGATGAGTGTTTCCTTTATACTATGTAGATCTCCGTAAGTTAGTGCCTAATCACAAGTGTCAATAAACCAACAGTTGAAAGTTGATATTCAAAGAATTATTCCATTGTGGCAATCTTGTTTTAGTGAGCATGTATATAACCACATCTTCAATATATATTGAAATTATTTTAAATATGTTAATCAGTGGAATATTGTGTGTTTCTGGTCACTTAAGGCATCGGGGGCGTGTTTTTTTTTTTGTTTTTTTTTAGTTTATCTAGCACATTTGGTTCTGGCACTCCTCATTAACAAGTAGCTATTTTATGAAGAAAACTGTGCTGTCATGGGAGGTCTGCAAATCTGAAACGGTATGCTGGTTATCTTGATTTTTTTTTACCCCCATGTTGATATAGATGAGTTTTCTTAAACTCACTTAAGAGGTTTGCCTTGACGTGGCTGGTGAGTTTACCAATCAATGGTCATTAGAGTGATACTAAAAATCCTGAAGTTCTTTAAATATACATACTGATTTGGCATATTGCGCAAGTTAAATTTTTTGGTTTTTATTAAAATACATGTCTGGGTTACTCTTCCAGTTTAATAATCTACCTAATCACACTGAACTTTATCACATTTTTGTATTAGTATTAGTTCCACCTCTAGTTTTACAATATTCTCAGGAGTCTTTAGATTTTAAGTTGTAAAACTGAAGGATAAGTAGGATTTAATCCAAGTAAGTATTTGTTCAAAAATTGCTCGAGCTTGATCCATGAATCTGCTTTATCATAAAACAATGTAGGAAAGGCATTTGACCTCATCGACTGACTACAGTGAGGGAAAAAAAGTATTTGATCCCCTGCTGATTTTGACAGTTTGCCCACTGGCAAAGAAATAATCAGTCTATCATTTTAATGGTAGGTTTATTCTAACAGTGAGAGACAGAATAGCAAAAAAAATAAAAATCCAGAAAAATGCATGTCAAAAAAGTTAAAAATTGATTTGCATGTCAATGAGTGAAATAAGTATTTGACCCCTTCGACTTAATACTTGGTGGCAAAACCCTTGTTGGCAATTACAGAGGTCAGACATTTCTCGCAGTTGGCCACCAGGTTTGCAAACATCTCAGGAGGGATTTTGTCCCACTCCTCTTTGCAGATCGTCTCCAAGTCATTAAGGTTACAAGGCTGACGTTTGGACACTTGAACTTTCAGCTCCTTCCACAGATTTTCTATGGGATTAAGGTCTGGAGACTGGCTAGGTCACTCCAGGACATTAATGTGCTTCTTCTTGAATCACTCCTTTGTTGCCGTGGCTGTGTGTTTTGGGTCATTGTCATGCTGGAATACCCATTCATTGAGTAGGTCCACAATCTTGTCCATGACATCCTTGGACAGCTCTTTGGTCTTGGCCATGGTGGAGAGTTTGAAATCTGATTGATTGCTTCTGTGGACAGGTGTCTTTTATACAGGTAACAATCAGAGATTAGAAGCACTCCCTTTAAGAGAGTGTTCCAAATCTCAGCTTGTTACCTGTATAAAAGACACCTGGGGGGCAGAAATCTTGCTGATTGATGAAATACACCTGTTAAAATACACTTACAATTAAAATTATAGACTGATCATTTCTGTCACTGTGTAATACCCCAACACGCAGTGTTTAAGATAGCAGGGAACAAGACTCGTATATAACGTATTACCGGGCCTTAGAATGGCCAGACTAAATGTGAGACAGAGATAAAGCATTATTGGAGATGAGCCAAGGTCAGGATAATGGAGAGACAGCCAAAACGAGAACTAGCCAGAGTCAGGTACATGGTAATCAGTCAGATGGGCAAACAAGACAGGAAACAGTTAAAAGGTTAAAGAAAAACTCAGTCAGGAACAAAGCCAAAGTCAATACCAGAACAAAAGGAATGCACTAAAGGGTACTGAAACAGAAACCACGATGGGGCAAAGTGGATAGGGCTAGGGAAGTTTAAATATCCTTTAACTAACATTTGATTGTCCCACGTCATTCCTACGCCCTCAAAACATGCAAGTGTGGGGTGCTGGAATGATGTGGGCCAATGGGAGAATAAATCCACTTGTGACTCCCACTGCCCCTTTAAGAGGGTGCTGGTGATGCGAGCAGCGCTCCTAGTGCCAAGCGGGCCGTGTTTCCACTCACTACGGTCAGTGCACAAGGCCCGCTCAGAAGAGGTGTGGAGGCAGAAGTGCTCGTGCCGCCCCCAGCTCGAGCTGAGGACACAAGCCGTCCCCCAGATAAGGTAAGTACCACCACAGTACCCCCTAAGACACGCCCACCAGGCGGGAAAGACCAGGCATGGAAGGTAAGCGGGAATGGAATGAACGCAGAAGATGAGGGGCATGAACATTAGCCTCAGAAACCCAACTGTGCCCAACATACCTCTTCCAATGTACCAAGTATTGGTGACGGCCCCTAAGGAGACAGGAATCAAGCACAGCAGCTCATACTCCTCCAGGCCCTCAATAGAGACAGGAGGAGGGGGAGAAACAGGCCCTGTGAACCGGTTATAAAGAAGAGGTTGCAACAAGGAGGTCCAAGGCATAAGAAACGGGCTTAACCTTCCGCAAGATGCAGCAAGGACCAATATATCTGGAAGCCAACCCTGTCCTCCACAACATAGGAGGGAGCTGCCCTATGATGCCCATCAGCCTGCACCTTTTCACAAGCAGTAGAATCCACCAGGGAACGCTAAACCTGTTCCCAAGTTTTATGCAAAACAGCTAAATGTTTGTCTAGAACTGGCATACCCTGTAAAGAGAATGCAGATGGGAGAACAGGATGCCAGCCATAAAACAGCGTAAAAAGGACTGTTACAGGAAGACTCCTGAGCAGCGTTATTACAAGCAAATTCAGCCCGAGGGAACAGGTAAGCCCAATCATTCTGATGGTGGGAAACAAAACAGTGAAGACATTGCTCTAGGGACTGGTTGGCCTGTTCAGCAGCTCTATTAGTGTTGGGGCGGTAGGCAGAGGAAAAGGATAGGAGTAATACCCATCTCTGAACAAAAGACTCTCAAGAAACGGGAAATGAACTGACTACCCCTATCGGACACTAAAGAATCAGGTATGCCATGCAATCTAAACACCGCCCTAGTGAATATAGCAGCCAAATATTTGGAAGAAGGTAAACTGACAAGTGACACAAAATGAGCCATCTTAGAGAATCTATCAACGATCATTAAGATGACCGTTTTATCATTGGAAGGAGGAAGGTCAACAATAAAATCCATGGACAGATTAGACCAAGGTCTCTCGGGTATAGGTAAAGGTTGTAACCTTTAACCTTTGTAACCCACAAGGAACCCGATGAGAGGACTTCATGCTGGCACAAGTGACACATGCTTGTACGTAATCGGTGATGTCCTTGCGCAGAGAGGGCCACCAACTGCAATTAAAGTTTTAGAGACACCAGGATGCCCGGCTGTCTTAGTATTATGATAGAGTGACATGACACCTTGTCTTTCAGTGAGAGAAACATATAACTTATCAGCAGGTTTTTCCCTTGGTGTCTCGTTTTGTTTGGTTTGTATAATTTGTAGGATAGATGAAGAAAGAGAGAAGAGTAATAGCGATTATCCTGTCAGGCGGTATGACAGGAGTATCATCAAATTATTGTTTATCAGTTGTTTCAAACTGCCTAGACAGAGCATCTGTTTTTGTGTTGTGGTCACCAGCTCTATAGGTAATGACATAATTGAAACGTGATAAAAACAGAGACCACCTAGCCTGTCTAGAAGACAACCTCTTAGCTTTGCTTAAATAAGAAAGATTCTTATGATCTGTTAAAATTATAATAGGATCATTCAAACCCTCCAGGAGATGCCTCCAATCCTTGAGTGCTACGATGATGGCAAGACGTTCCTTATTGCAGATATCATAGTTTCTTTCAGCCTTAGACATTTGCTTGGAATAAAATCCACAAGGATGCAATAATTTGTCAGGGAACTCTCTTTAGGACAGAACTGCTCCCATTCCCACTTCTGAGGCATCAACCTCCAGTACAAAAGGCAAGGAAGGGATTGGATGCTGAAGAATAGCAGCAGAAGTAAATGCAGTCTTAAGAAAATGAAAAGCATCAAGTGCTTCTGGCATGTGTATTGACATCCTTTATAGTGAATTTGGTAATGGGTGAAATAATAGAGGAAAAACCTTTTATGAAACATTTATAATAGTTTGCAAAGCCAATAAATTGCTGGATGGCTTTCAAACCATGTGGTAAGGGCCAGTCTATAATTGCAGGAAGCTTTTTGGGATCCATACGAAAGCCATTAGCAGAAACTAGATAGCCCAGGAATTGCATGTCAGCTTGGTCAAGCTAACACTTCTCGAGTTTACAGTAGAGGCCGTTAACAAAAAGGGTCTTCAAAACCTGTCTGACATGCATGTGATGAGTACACAGATCAATGAATATATCAATATGTCATCCAGGTAATCTATTACAAATGTGTGTATGTACTCCCTTAAGACATTATTGATAAAATCCTGAAACACTGCTGGGGCATTACAGAGACCAAGGGCATCCCGCTGTACTCATACTGACCACTCCTGGTGTTAAAGGCAGTCTTCCACTCATGACCCTCTTTAATATGTACTAGATTGAAGGCACCCAGGAGATCCAGCTTCGTAAATACTGTAGCCTGTTTAAGTCAATCAAAAAATTCTGTTATCAATGGAAAGGGATAGGCATTTTTGATTGTGATTTTATTAAGACCCCTGTAGTCAATACACAGTCTTAAATCAACTTCCTTCTTAGATACAAAAAAGAAGCCTGCCCCGGCTGGAGAAAAGAATCTCCTGATAAACCCTTTCTGTAATGATTCCTTGATGTACTCCTCCATGACAAGCTTCTCTTGAGGAGACAAAGGATACACTCTCCCCATGGGAGGTATAGAACCAGGTAGTAAATCGATCGTACAATCTTACAGTCTATGGGGTGGTAACTTCTCAGCTTCTCTTTTGTCAAATACACTCTTAAAGACATGTACTAAGGAGGTATAACAGTAGTCAAAGGAGGAGCTGTTGGTACGTTAATAGAATTCAATGGAGTAACTTTGGTGATACAAGACTCATAACATTTGGTACTCCATGATTCTACTTCACCTGACTCCCAGTTAAGAGTGGGATTGTATAAAAGCAACCAAGGATACCCTAATACGATTTGAGAAGGAGTGGAAATTACCTAGAATTGAATAATTTTGGTATGCAACAACCCTGTAGACATATACACGGATTGCGTTTTGTGACTAATCACCGGGGAACACAATGGTCTACCATCTATGGCCTCAATGGCCAAGGGTGTTTCCTTCTCCCTTAAGGGTATATTGTATGACTTTACAAAGTTGGAATCAATAAAGTTCTCAGCCGCACCGGAGTAAACCAGGGCTAGAACATTCCCTATATCTATTAAACTGTCGAAACGCAGGGAAACCGGGAGAACCGGGACTCTGATGTCACACCCAAGGCCGGTTCCCTATGCGGTCTTAGGTGCAGGAGTTTTCTGGCTGAACGGGACTCTCTTTGCATGTGGCCTTTTTTGCCACAGTAAAGACAGACTCCTTCCTTCCTCCTATACAGTTTTTCTACATCAGTAAGCTTGGTAGCCCCTAACTGCATAGGTTCTACCTCTGGTATAGTGAAAATGTCATGAACATCAACCTTAGGTGCAACAGATACAGTAAGGCGTCTATTTCTATTCCTGGTGTACTGTCGATCATGTATTCTATTGTCTGTATCGATGAGGTAGTCAATAAGATCCTCCATGGCTACAGGGAGGTCTCTGGCAGCTACCTCATCCAATTTAGCATCTGATAGACCTTCCATAAATGCTGTAACAAGCCCGCTGTTTGTCCAGTCTACCTGAGAAGCTAAGGTATGAAACTTGATAGCGTAGTCAGCAACCAACCT
This sequence comes from Pelobates fuscus, assembly GCF_036172605.1. NCBI lineage: Eukaryota > Metazoa > Chordata > Amphibia > Anura > Pelobatidae > Pelobates > Pelobates fuscus. Next base: position 47,553,621 of record NC_086328.1, read on the forward strand.
GGATCCCTGTTTGATTCTCATTTATGCTCTAGCAACATTTTTAGCCCTGCTGGTAATGTCAAAGGTCCTGCAAAAAGCTATAACGAAACCATGAAAACCATGAACCAGGGAACCATTAGCCTCCCATATGGGATTAGCCCACTCAAGTGCCTTATCAGAGAGTTGATGCATGAGAAACCCCACCTTTGACCTGTTGGTGGGAAAGGATCGGGGATACATCTCGAAGTGTAATTCCACTTGATTGAGAAACCCCCTACAAGTCTTAGCATATCCTCCATACCTAGGAGGAGTCAGATGTACTGATGCATTAGTCAGGTTACATGCTTCTGGAATGGGAGGTACGGGTTGAGATGGTACAGATTCCAGTGTCTCAGGGACCAAATAAGTGATTCTGGACAAAAGTGTCAGAAGCGCCTGGGTCATCTGGTGATGCGGTGATCCTGCTCTTCAAACTTCGCCTCGTAGGTGGCCATTTGCTGTCCTAAACCTGCAGGGTCCAAGGCCCTATTGAAATGTTACGGTGTAATAAGCCAACACGCAGAGTTTAGGATAGCAAGTGACAGGACAAAGATATAATGTATTACTGGACCTTAGAATGGCCGGACTTAGCGTCAGACAGAGATAAAGCGTAATCAGAGCCGAGCCTAGGTCAGGGTAACAAAGAGACAGCGAAAACGAGAACTAGCCAGATTCAGGTACACAGTAATCACTCAGACGGGCAAACAAGACAGGAAAGGGTTAAAGGGTAAAAGATAAACTCAGAGTCAGGAACAAAGCCAAGGTCAATACCAGAACATACACAATAGATCAAGGAATGCATTAAAGGGTACTGAAACAGAAACCACGATAAGGCAAAGTGGATTTGATTGGCCCATGTCATGCCTACGCCCCCAAAATGTGCATGTGTGGGGGTGCGGGAATGATGTGGGCCAATGGGAACCTGAATCCACTTGTGGCTCCCACTGCCCCTTTAACAGCGCGCTCGTGACATGGGCCGCACTCCTAGTGCCAGGTAGGCCGCATGACCACTCACTGCGGTCAGTGCATGCGGCCCACTCAGATGTGTAGATCGAGCTGCACTCTGCTCTTGTGGAGGCAGGAGTGCTCAAGCCGCGCCCCCGGATAAGGCAGGACTTTTGCCGGCCCCTAGATAAGGTGAGTACCGCCACAATTTCTTTGTCAGTGGGCAAACGTTCAAAATCAGCACGGGATCAAATACTTTTTTCCCTCACTGTATATACTATGCTATACTATTTATCAGCTCATCAAATATTTTCTCAGTGTTTTTAAGTAAGATAATGGGTGTTGCCTTGTCATTAAAAATTATTAACTAAACTTGGCAAGTGTATTGCAATTTTTGTTCAAATATTCAAAATGGCCAATTCACCTGTTTATTCATTTTCCAAGTGTGTTAGCCTATCGTTTTTAACTCCTTTGCCAATTCTCCTTAATAATAAACTTAACGAACAGCCCAGTCCAAATTTCTGAAAATTAAAGTTCAAACACAATTCAAGGATCATCCTACTCATAAGAGAGAAACATAGAAACATAGAATGTGACGGCAGATAAGAACCATTCAGACCATCTAGTCTGCCTAATTTTCTAAAAATTCTCATTAGTCCCTGGCCTTATTTTCTAGCTAAGATAGCCTTATGTCTATCCCATTTTATCCTGTAATCCATGAACCAGTTTAGTAGCCCTTTTCTAAACTCTCTCCAAAGTATCAATATCCTTCTGGAGATATGGTCTCCAGTACTACGTATAATACTCCAAGTGAGGTCTCACCAGTGTTCTGTACCATGGCTTGAGCACTTCCCTCTTTCTACTGCGAATACCTCTCACTATACAACCAAGCATGAGAAAGGTTCAGGTATCAGAATATAAGTCAATGCAAATAAAATGACAGAGAAAAGTTTAGCTTTCTAGTTAGAGATTACTGAGTCAACAGATATTCTAAGCCAGACTCCCTAAACCACTCAAACTATTAAGAACATGAGCCTCTAGCCTCTCCCCTGGAACTCCACCACTATAGAAAATATTGTTGAATAAGCTGGTGAGATGAGGTACAGGGATTTGTCAAACCTCTTGTCATCTTTTGTAAACAATTATTATCCCTTTCACTTAAAGGACCACTATAGTGCCAGGAAAACATACTCGTTTTCCTGGCACTATAGTGCCCTGAGGGTGCCCCCACCCTCAGGGACTCCCTCCCGCCGGGCTCTGGGGAGAGTAAAGGGGTTACATCTTACCTTTCTCCAGCGTCGGGCGGGGAGCTCTTCTCCTCCGATCCTCCTCCAATCCTCCCATTCGGCTTAATGCGCACGCGCGGCAAGAGCTGCGCGTGCATTCAGCTGGTCTCATAGGAAAGCATTATCAATGCTTTCCTATGGACGCTTGCGTGCTCTCACTCGCGTGCAGTGAGAATCACGCAAGCGCCTCTAGCGCCTGTCAATGAGACAGCCACTAGAGGCTTTGAGGGCTGGATTAACCCATTTATAAACATAGCAGTTTCTCTGAAACTGCTATGTTTATAAAAAAATGGGTTAACCCTAGCTGGACCTGGCACCCAGACCACTTCATTAAGCTGAAGTGGTCTGGGTGCCTAGAGTGGTCCTTTAAAGGAAAAATATCATACATGACTAGGTGGGAGGCAAGAATACAGGTTAAACTTAGACAGAATAGTTACAATTCTTCACTAGAACACAAAAAGTTTCAAGGTGTCTAAATCACTGGGAGACACACTGTAAGCTTAAGAGATAGTACCGTACACTGACCAGACTTGCTCATGCCTTTTCTGGAGTCACACCTCCCTGCTGGCGATATAAGCAAGCCACCGGCTTCCTTCAACATATTTTGTAGACCTGTCCAATTGTAGCTGGATTTTGGATTAATGCTTCAAAATAATACTACTCCAAATGTTTCTTAAATATATTCCAGAAATAGATCTGTTCTGGAAATGTATGTCAATTTGCATATATTTGCACAAAAGTGAACAAATAATTGCATATCCATATATTAGTTTTGTTTGTGCTTGAATGTGTAATTATATTTGGCAACAGTCCACTCTTTTCTGCACCTACAATGCACTCACCACTTTGTCTAAGCCAGTCTCTATCTGCAGCAGAATTACCTGGAGCATCATTTCCTTTATAGTTGGCAGACAGGCAAAAAATATAGGGGATATTTACTGGCACAGCATCAATGTCCACTTCAGTTAGTGTGCAGTGTTACTTGCTTACAAGAGCAAAGCAAGTTTCCACAGGTAATAAATTAATCACAATCACAAACAAAGAGCTTCAAAGGCAACTCTCAGTTTATAGCTTGGTGCTGTACAATCACCAATCAAGGATAAAGCTGAAGAATTTTATTTTTAAAACCCAAATATATAGTGCAAAGGAAATAGAAAAAGTAGCAGTGCTCTCTGTTTTAAATTGTACATGCAAAAAAGATAAAACAAATGTTCTTGCACTTTTCAGAGCATCCATATTATCTTTGAAATTAGCTTGAGTGGTATAATCCCCACCAGAGATATATGTAGATAAGTGCAGCATTGCCGACAGGGATCTACAGTGTAAGCGAGGTATACAATTGCAGCAGGACGATGTTGAGTAAATGGTAAAAATATTTTTTCTTCCAGTTGGGCATTTTCAAGTGAAAATATAAACAAAAAGAGTCCTGCATGTATCCCTATTTGTAGGGCAACTAACACCTGTTAGTCTTTAATTAAAGAGTTGAAGTTAAAAAGTATAGAAAATAATTGATTATAGCATACAGACATAATAAAATACATAGTAAATATAGACATTTAATGTATAGATTCTGTTGATGTTCCTTATATATATATATATATATATATATATATATATATATAAAACGGATTTAATGTATCGAGGGAACTACATGTCCCATTATTCAAAGTGCTGTGTATAGTAACGATCATGTCTTTCTGTATGAATTTGTGATCGCAAGGAAATTGGTTGGTATTGGGTAAAAGAAAGACGGTGATTCCTCGAGGCTCTCGATGTGAGTAAGAGAATAAAAAATTATGTAAGATATTGGAATATATACTGAATGGACTACAAAGTTCATTGTGTTTTGCAAGTTTACCAAATATTGTGACACATCAGTGAACTACTGGAGACTTGAAATATAAAGCATGGACTACATAGCCCATGTTACTTTGCTGGTTTCATCATGTGATTTTGTAATACGAATTACAGGCTGGGCTCCTGTGTGTGTGCCTTTATTTAACTTTAAATTCCTGTGTTCAGAGACAATAAAGAACCAAAAGGAAAAACAGATTTATAAAAATATATATGTGTCTGTGAGGCTTGAACACCACATGACCAACACAGATGGATTTATTGTGGTCTTTAGGCATATCTATTTTTTCATTGATGGTAGATTGATGGTAGAAATACTACATGGAAAACGGAAAAAACAAAACAGTTGAGAGTAAAAATTGTATGTATTTAGATAAACAAAGTGTATATTAAGGGAAATTATACAAGTTGAAATAAGCATTAAGACCACCAGGTTGTAGGGTTTTAAATTGTATACCCAATTCACCTCTGTCTTACCTAAAATCTTTTTAATATTTCCTCCCCTTTCAAGGCTTACTGCACTTTTGTATTCCATACAACGTTAAAAATTTAGGATCATTATTATGAACTATGAAATGCTTGGAAACGCAATGAGTTTTATAGCTTTTTATATTGTTTCTGGAATGTTTGTCAATAGTGATGTCCCGAACTGTTCGCCGGCGAATAGTTCCTGGCGAACATCGCTTGTTCACGTTCGCCACGGATGGCGAACACATGCGCTGTTCAGTCCGCCGCCTATTCATCATCATTGAGTAAACTTTGACCCTGCCTGTACCTCACAGTCAGCAGACACATTGCAGCCAATCAGCAGCAGTCCCTCCCTCCCAGACCCTCCCACCTCCTGGACAGCATCCATTTTATGTTCATTGTGAAGCTGCATTCTTAGTGAGAGTAGGGACAGTGTAGCTGCTGCTTATTTGATAGGGAAATTGATAGCTAGGCTAGTGTATTCAGTGTCCACTACAGTCCTGAAGGACTCATCTGATCTCTGCTGTAAGGACAACACCCCAAAAAGCCCTTTTTAGGGCTAGAACATCAGTCTGCTTTTTTTTCTGTGTAATGTAATTGCAGTTGCCTGCCTGCCAGCCTGTGTGTCCGGCTCACAGCATATACTGTGCCCACTTGCCCAGTGCCACCACTCACTCACTGGTGTCACAATAGCTTGCATTTAAAAAAAAAACAAAAAAACTTTTTTGACTGTAATATAATAGCAGTCAGTTTCCTTCACTAGTGTGCGTTTCAGGGCCTGCCCAGTGCCACCACTCACTCATATCTGGTGTCCCAATAGCTTGCATTTAACAAAAAAAAAAAACTTTTTGGACTGTAATATAATAGCAGTCAGTTTCCTTCACGAGTGTGCATTTCAGGGCCTGCCAGGGCACAGTGTCACACCAGTGCAACTCATATCTGGTGTAACAGTAATGTACATTTAAAAAAATAAAAATGTTTTTGACTGTAATAGATTGAATAGCAGTTAGTTGTCTGCCAGCATGTGTGTCAGGCTCACAGCGTATACTGTGCCCACTTGCCCAGTGCCACCACTCATATCTGGTGTCCCAATAGCTTGCATTTAAAAAAAACTAAACTTTTTGGACTGTAATATAATAGCAGTCAGTTTCCTTCACGAGTGTGCGTTTCAGGGCCTGCCAGGGCACAGTGTCACACCAGTGCCACTCATATATGTTGTCACAGTAGCTTGCACGCATAGTACCACTAATCAAAAAAAAAAAAATGACAGGCAGAGGCAGGCCACCCCGCAGGTCGTGGTCGTGGTGCTGTGATTCCCTTTGGCCCTAGAATAATGCACAGTGTTCAGAGGCCACGTACCCTGAACTTGAAAAGTTCTGAGGACATAGTTGACTGGCTAACATAGGACACCCAATCTTCTACAGCTTCCGCTCGGAACCTTGACGCACCATCATCCTCCAGCTTAGCTTCAGGCCCCTCTCAAGTTACCACTCGCCCGCATGCCGCCAACACTAGCACCACAGCCGCTTCACTTGATCTGTCAGAGGAGTTATTTACACATCAGTTGGAAGAAATGAGTGTTGCGCAACCATTATTGCCAGAGGATGTAGATAACAGGCATATGTCTCAGTCAGGCAGCATTACACACGTACGGTGTGATAATGATGATGTTGTACCCGCTGCTGCTTCCTTTGCTGAGTTAGGGATTAAACTGATAAGAATAGTACTACTTAACACACCACTCCTATCTGGTGGCACATTAGATTGCACGCGCAGTGCCCCAAATTTGATGTAGGAGGACCGACCAAGCATCTTTTTCCATCTCCCGCTTCCTAAAATCGATGCCTTATATACACGTCCCCTGATAGGGGATGTAACAGAGATTAAACTGATAGGAATAGTACTATTTAACACACCACTCCTATCTGGTGGCACATTAGATTGCACGCGCAGTGCCCCAAATTTGAAGTAGGAGGACCGACCAGGCATCGTTTTCCATCTCCCGCTTCCTAAAATCGATGCCTTATATACACGTCCCCTGATAGGGGACGTAATAGGGATTAAACTGATAGGAATAGTACTATTTAACACACCACTCCTATCTGGTGGCACATTAGATTGCACGTGCAGTGCCCCAAATTTGAAGTAGGAGGACCAACCAAGCATCTTTTTCCATCTCCCGCTTCCTGGGGGGAGGAAGAGAGACCTTCAATGACATCAGTGAGGACAAGGAATGGGACATGGCTAGCTTGGTATCCAACCTTGTGCAAATGGGGAGTTTGCGGTTGTGCAAATGGACTGTTTGCGGTTGTTTGCGGTGCGTTAAATGGGGACTTTGGTCTGTCACTGTGAAGCGGGCGTAACCCTTACACTACCTGATCGATACAACATCATACCTGATGTTTTAAAGTATGTTATTCCAAACAATTTAGGAATGTTAGGTGATTTATGCCCTTTATGGATTAAAACCAGACTCTGCATCAACTATGTCATTTTCCATGGGAGTTTTGCCATGGATCCCCCTCCGGCTTGCCACAGTCCAGGTGTTAGTCCCCTTGAAACAACTTTTCCATCACTATTGTGACCAGAAAGAGTCCCTGTGGGTTTTAAAATTTGCCTGCCCATTGAAGTCTATGGCGGTTCGCCCGGTTCCCCCGTTCGCGAACATTTGCGGAAGTTCGCGTTCGCCATTCGCGAACCGAAAATGTTATGTTCACGACATCACTATTTGTCAATTCTGACAAGTAAACATCTCTTTGTAATCCCAACATACTGAAATCCACATGGACATTGTATCACATAAATAATATTTGTAGAATTGCAAGTAATAAAATCTTTAATGAAAAAAAAAATGATTCTGGGTGCAATCTGCATTTTTACAAAATGTACAACTTTTACATCTGTGAATTATTTTAAATTTAAACAAAGTTTACATGTCTGAACATGCTCTGCCGCCTAATGATTACAATCTGAGCTAATGAGCTGAGAATAAAAGTGTGGCCTGCTCTTTTTCTGGTTGCCTGGTAGCTATTGTCATGTCCTCCGATCACTGTGCAAAGTGAGTGAGTGTTTTCTGTTACAGGGAACATTCTGAATCCCCAATGCTCACAAATGTCCCCTGCTTTGATACCACATCATCATTTGACACTCAACATTCATTCAAAAGGTAATCTAATTTTTTCCTGCTGCTGCTGTGGCTCCCTCTGCTTTTCATTTTAGTACTTTCAAGCCTTTTGTTGAGTCTTGTGATATGACTATACCGGTTACCTCCACAAAGCAGGTGGGAGAAGCTGGTAGGGCACTGTCTTTTTTCTACGCTGAAGGATGGTCACTAATTCTACAGACTGAATGTGTGGGAAAATTTGTTCTTGTAAGGATGGTATGGGTCGTCAATTGCCCACTGACTATTTCATTTATAAATAAAGCCCCTATTTTGAACTTGAAATGACACCTGTTCCCCAATTTGTATCAATACAATTACAATCAGTCAAGTCATTATAAAACTCTCTCACATCCTTTTCTTTTTAATCTAGATGTATAATAATATAATTCTGGCAACTCAGAACTGGCACTGCAAACATTGTGCCAGGTAATATTGTAGCCGTTTTGGAATGATAGCACAGTCGTAGCCATCATTTTTGCTGTCCAAATGGATTAACCACATTGTTTTTGGTACCTAATATTCTGCCTAGCCAAACAGCAGCATGGACTAAATTCTCCATTTCGCCTAATGCACAGCATTAGTATCTCATATTTAGTTAATATGTATTTCTGTGTACCCTAGGGTCCTAATATCATACTCCATTTTAATTAAGCTATACAAGGATGTTGTTAGAAATGACTTTGCATAGCAAGACATTTCCAAGAAATTACTAAGTAGCTTTTAATGTGTTTTATAAAGTATTTTGCATTTTGGCAATTGTGACTGTTTTTTTAATACTGCATTACAAATGACAATTCTATATTTTCTTTGTTTTGTCAATCTTTATTTTTCTGTGCATGAGTAAATGTAACAAACATTCTTGCAATGCCCCAACAGCAGTAGCAAGTGTAGTAAAAGACAAAGTTTGACAGTATGTGGCATATTAAATAACTGCACAATTTTACGTAGGGAACATCAAGATAAAACAAGCTGGATCACGCATGTCTAGATATGAGTGCTTATGTAGGCTGAGCTGAGTCTGGCTAATGAATACAATCCAAGCATTAGACAAGTCTGTAAATAAAAGTAGAGATAGGCTAGCTAGACACGTAGAGTAGAGTTTAGTATACAAGCTTGATGATTAGTTAACAGTAGAATATTCCACCCCAATGATCTCCACCGCTATTTCTTGAGCTGCCAGACTAGAGTGAGGCCTATAATACTTTGCAACACTTAATATATAGCTTTCAGGCCTATGAACAGACAGGAAAACAGAATTGTGTGCTGGAACCTAGGAAAGTGTTTCAGCAGGAGTAGCAGTCCGATCTCAACCCATACCCTTCCTGGGAGGATTCAAGGCCCCCTTCGGTGAGTGTGCTTGCCAGTGTTAGTTCTGTCGATGGCCAGAAGAGTCTCCAGCTGGAGGACATAGGTACACCTCATACGTCCACAGTAAATTTGAGCACTGGAAGCAATTGTGATTGCTTCCAGACGCTCTATGGGTATTACACGATGCCTCAATATCGTGGCATCGGGGAATAACCCCCCACACTGCCGGGCACCTGAGTGATTGCTCCCCCGGGAGCGATCACTTCCGGGTTGCCGCACGTGGTGCCTGGCAGTGTAGGCAAGAGCATCGGAAGCCTTCAGGCAGTCTTCCAATGCTCTGCCTGTACTGAGTGCCTTGAGGGGTCGAGGCACTCCGTAAAAAAAAGAATTTACATTTTTTCAAAAATTAAAAAAAAAAAAAAAATACCTCTACCCTCCTTCCCCCTCCCTCCCAATGTACTTACCCATGGTCTTCTTCTGAGAGGGACTGTCTGGGTTCAGCCCAGACAGTCCGCCCTCTCCAATTTAGGACCCCCAGGGGCCATGTGACCACTCTAAAAGAGCAGTCACATGGCCACAATTGTTGTCCAAAGTGCTGCCAGCAGGGGGACTGCCTGAACTGACAGGCAGTGTCCCTGCTGGTGAAAAAGTTAAAAAAAAAGTAAATAAATAAATAAGCAAGGGCATTGCATGAGATAGATGAGGTTTTGGAATGACAAGTAATGAATTCTTTAATATGATATTCAGACCCTTCATTACATTTAAATATTTTTATATGTCTTTTTTATTTTCGGTTCTTTTGCAGGCTAAGCACAGCCCGCATCCAAAGAAACCTTTTTCTGTATTAAGAAAGGTTGTATTAGTCTTCGTTTTTTCTTTTATAAAACTAGAAGTTAGAGCATTCTTTAAATTGTTTACTGATCTATGAATAAAACAAGGTTTCTCTGGGAGGAAGGTTTTTAAAATAGGATCTTGAAGAAGAATGGGCCAGTATTTCGAAACTGTCTTCCTGACTTTAGAATTATTTGAGCTATATGTACATACAAACGGAATCTCATTATTTACATGTTCTTCTTTCTTTTTATATTGTAAAATACTTTCTCTCTCTATTTCTTTAATTTCCTGTCTTGATTTTTCCAATTTATTTCCTTCATACCCCTTTTCCATAAAATCTGATTTAATTTTATTAGATTGGATCTCAAAGGTCTCTAAATCTGTACAATTCCTTCTTATTCTAAGAAAGTGTCCTTTGGGAGCATTTTCCAACTATGGTAAAACATGGCAGCTATCTCTACCTATGAAACTATTAGCTTCAACAGTTTTAAAATGATTTTTAGTCTTAATGGAATTATTTTCTATGTATATATGTAGGTCTAAAAAATAACCTCTTTTTTACTCAAATTGCTTGTGAGTTGAATCCCCCATGTATTAGAGTTTAAAATATTTAAAAAAGTAGATCAGTCTTCTTCTTGTCCTACCCGTATAAAAAAGATGTCATCTATGTATCGGCCATAGGTAACCAAGTTCTCCACCCAGTTATGTTGTCCGTAAATAAAGTTCTCTTCCCAAAATGCCATAAATAAATTGGCATAACTGGGGGCGAACTTAGTTAACTTTGATCTGGAGAAAAAATTCTTCATTGTACCAAAAAAAGTTATTTAAAATAAGCTCAATTGCTTCTAAAATAAATTCTATTTTAAAAGGGGTAAGGTCTGAATGATTTTCCATAAAGTGCTTAACTGCTTCGTATCCATAATTATGCGGCATATTACTGTATAAGGCAGTTACATCGCAAGTAACTAAAAAAAAAGTTATTATTCCATATACATTCAATTAGAAGTTTTAACACCATCATAGTGTCTTTAATATATGATCTCGTTTTTTTAACTATAGGTTGTAAATGTATATCAACATATTGAGATAACCTGCTTGATATGGAATCAATGCCTGCCACAATAGGTCTCCCCGGGGGGTTATTGAGGTCTTTATGGACTTTAGGTAGAAAATAAAAGACAGGGATTTTAGGATATAAATTATTTAAAAACTGGAATTCCTTTTGGTTTAAAATCTCTAAGTTCAGTCCTTTATTAAAAAAAATTGAAAAATGTTTTATTAATTTCATTACTATGGTTATTCATTAATTTTTTATATGTATTTACATCTTTTAAAATTCTTTCAGCTTCTCTATGATAAAACTCCTTAGACATTAAAACTGTACCTGCTGGTTTTATTATTAAATATGTATCTTCTTTTAGATCTCTAAGAGCCTTCCTTTCCTGTATATTTAAATTTTGATTAAAAGTTTTTATTTTGTCTAATTTTTTAACATCTGTCATGACCATAGTTTCAAAGGTGGTCATTTTTTCCGAAATCATGTGTTTAGGTTAAAACAGTGATTTTGATTTTAAGTCTGTATGGGACCTTTTCTCAATCTCCAATTGGTGTTCTATAGGATTTTTTATGAAAAAAATTTGTAGGCATAAGTTTCTTTTGAATCTATTAAGATCTACATAGAACTCAAATTGATTAAGTGGTTGGTTTGGGGCGAATTTTAATCCTTTATTAAGTACATTTTTGTGGTCTTCTGTTGGGATTTTATTACTCAAAGTATGGATCCCTTTCATTGATGTAGATTCCTGTATGATCTCTCTCGTCTTTTTTTCTTTGGTGTGTTTTCCTCCCCTTGTGCCTCTATACTTGAATCCCTTCTCCTTTTGGAATGTGTTGTATTTATATGGTCTTCCTCTCTCTTGTGTCTTTCTTTGCCCTTGCTCCTCCAAAAATCCTCATCCTCAAATTCATCTAATACTTGAAATCTATTGTTTGTTTTAATTGGTTCTTCTTTTCTGTATTGGTTATGGGCATTGTATGGTCTATATTCTCTTTTTTCTTTTCTATATTCTTGTCTCCTCTCGTCTTTCATTTTTAAATGGTTTATCGCTTTCTGCCTATCCTTAGCATAATGCTCCCTCTTTCTGTTCTTTTTGTTGCCAATAGGGAATTTTCCCATTTTCCCAATCGTTGTATGGTCGTATACTCTGATGTGCCTCGTAGAGTAGCTATTTTGATAGCCATATCTATTCTCTCTAGGTCTGAAGTGGTAGTTGTTGTTAGTTCTAGATGTATGTGTGTATTTAATAGGGGTCTCTTTGTATTCTTGTCTCTTGAAGGTTTTAAATGTTACTGGTCTTTCCTCTGGTTGTCTTTCTTCTCTTTCTTCATATTGTTTTTCAGGGTTATTATTATTATTTTTTGAAAAAGTTCTAACTTGTTTCATTTTGTAGTCTTTAATATCCCTGTAATATTTGTTTTTTTTTTGGTTTCTATTACTTCTTTTTCTAATTTATCAAGATTATTTTTAATGTCTTCCGTTACATTATCAAATTCTTCTTGATTTAGGGAATTCAGTATCTCAGTTTGACATTTACTAATTTCTAGATCTAATTCCTTTATATTCTCTTTTTGTCTTTTAAGGAGGAGATTAATGGTACTAATGGAAAAACCTTCCAGCATAGTGTTCCATTCGTCCATGAAGCTCATTATATCCTTATCGAAAGTAGGCATTTTAAAATATCTCAAACCTCTTGGAGTAATGCCGTCTTTCAAATATTTTTCTAATGTTGCTATTTTCCATTTTATCTTGAGCTCTTTTTGTAATAACTTTTCTAGTTTATCACAATTATTATCATATTCTCTTTTCTTTCTATCCAATGGTTGGAGACTCCAATTTGCAAACTCATTTTCCATATCCACTAAGGTGTTTTTTCTTTTGTCAAATAAAGACATATTATATCTTTATATACAGATATTCATATAAAAATACATTTAGAGTGAAATAATACATACACACACACATATATATATATATATATATATAAATATATATATATATATATGTATATATATATGTATATATATATAGTTTATTATAAAAAATAATTTAAAAAAATATATTTTTTTTAAAAATTATATATATATGTAATTTTATTCAAACTGTATATATATATATATATATATATATATATATATATATATATATTATAAAAGACACTAAGAATTAAATTATACACACACACACACACACACACACACACACACACATATATATATATATATATATATATATATATATATGTATATATATATATATATGTATATGTATATGTATGTATATCCCTTTAACGACCGTGGACGTACTAGGTACGACCGACAAAAAACGGTCGTAAAAGACCACAGATGTACCTAGTACCTTGAACGGTGATCATATTATATGTGTGTATATATATATATATCGAGGGCTTGCACTCCTGGTGTAATCCTGTGGTGCCTGGTGCTGGTCTGGCAAGGATCATGTAGACATAGCAGAAATGACCGCACTCCAAGGACTTTGTAAAGATTTTCAAATAAAATGTTACTTTTATTCAATCCATTTAAAAACATTTCAGCTCCCACATGGAGCTTTCATCAGGACAAAACATTGATGACAAAACATTGGGTAAATTACATTGGCCAGCTTCACAAATGTCCCAAATAGAACATGGGTACATGATGACCAGCTGTGAAACTTCCAAGTTGGAAAACTGGAATGCCCACCCTCCTAAAAAGGTATTTAAGCCTATACATGGGGGGCATCACTGTACTCAGTAGATGTTGCTGAACACATATTGGGGCGTTCTTTGGTAGTAACCCTTAAAGTTCTTCTTACATGTATTTTTAAATTCCTATGTGTGTCAAAAAAGTCACCAATTATTTTTTTTAATTTGGCATAGATTAGTGGTAAAATGGTTGCATGAAAAGAGTAAAAATAACCCGAGTTTAATACCTTAGGTTGTCTTCTTTAAAAAAAATATGTACATGTGAAGGGTTATTCGGGGATTCCTGACAGATATCAGTATGTAAATGTGTAATTTTGCGTCAATTCTTGAAAAAAAAAATGGTTTGTAAATAGCAAAGTGCTACTTGTACTTATTGCCCTATAACTTTCCAAAAAAACTAAGAACATGTTAACATTTGGTATTTCTAAACTCAAAATTTAGAAACTATTTAGCATGGGTGTTGTTTTGCGGTTGTAGATGCGTAACAGATTTTGGGGGTCAAAGTTAGAAAAAGTGTGTTTTTTAAATTTTTTCATCATATTTTATAATTTGTTTATAGTAAATTATATGATATGATGAAAATAATGGTATTTTTAGAAAGATCATTTCATGGTGAGAAAAATGTATATAATATGTATGTGTATAGTAAATGAGTAAGAGGAAAATTACAGCTAAACAGAAACACTGCAGAAATGTAAAAAGAGCTCTGGTCCTTAGCGGTAAGAAAATAGAAAAATGGTCTGGTCACTAAGGGCTTAAAGGAACAGGGTTTCCCTAAAAAAAGGGCATCTCAATTTATTCTTTGAGGAACCTCATCATGAGAATCTCCACAAAAAAAAATGTATAATGAAAATAAACATATTCTAAAAAATATAAACATTTCCAATGATTTAGGTAATATTCATAGCCAGGTAGACATAATTGCAAGCATCATTGTGAAAATCAGTACAATATAATATCAAATATTACATGAAACATAATGAGTGATACATAATATATCATGTGATTGCTGCATATGGCATATTTTATAAGAGAGAAAAATCCCAGTCCTTGTTAAGATCATTCGGTAGCAAAGAGCCCAACTTTAATATCAAATTAGTCTGTGCCATTAACAACCTTTTTCTTGCTCCTTGCAATATACAATTCTGGTGGGACCAACCCAACTCTATTCGCATTATCATAAGATCTTTGGGGTTGCTGTTGCACAGCTTAAAAAAAGTGTTGCTATTATGGACTTCCTGTCTTGCTTGAGAATCGCTAACTGGTGCTCTCTAAATCGGGATTTCAGAATACTGGAGATTCACCCCACGTACTGTAGTCCTTTAATCAAAAGGTAAACCACAAATGTGGTATTTTTTTTTAACCACATCAGAAATTGGTCTTTAATTATTGTCTCTTTATCTCAAGAGTAGCTTTACCAAGTACCAAATCATCATTTGTTTTCCTTTTCTTTTCATTGCCTCACTCAAAAAAAATTGAGATATAAAAAGAAGAAAACACAATATGAATACTAAAGTGGAAAAAAATGAGCAAAATAAGATATAAATTGTATTTCTTATTTTATATCACAAATGTGGTATTGAGAGAATCCTGTGGACCACAGCATATTGGGGCTCTCCCCTGCAGGCTATCCCCTGCAACCTCCACATCTAAAATTGCCACCATTGGTAATACTCCCAGTTCTCATCTTTCTGAGTTTTAAATTTGGATGGGGATACCCAATGTTAACATTTGGCTCCCCTTCTAAAGGTAACATGTGGATAATTAGATAAGCTAAATCCAAGCCAAGGATCTTGTTTGAGCACAAGCCAATATTTGGAAATAAAAGCAACAATCTCATCACAGCAACAGCGGGCACCAGTCACAAACATGGGTGCCTTATCTCAAATGCAGAGATCACATCTCTTATGTGGGTGGTGTGCTAGAAGTTGTAAAATAGATGCATAGGTTTGAAAGTCATGTTTTTAGTGTTTGCAGATGACACAACTCTGTAAAGTAATACAAGATATCACTTTGCTGCAGATAGACTTAGATTAGATAGATTTGGAGACTGGGAGCTCAAATGGCAGATGAAATGTATTGTAGGTAAAGGCAAAGTTATACAGCTTAGGGTAAAGAATGCACAAGTGACTTACACCCTAAATGGCAGTGAATTAGGGATGACAATTAGATAGGTGAAGGATTTAAGATTTTTTTTTTTTAAGATTTTTTTTTTAGGAAACAATGTGCAATTTCTGTCAGCAGTTCCTAAGGCCGGTAAGGTATTGTCATGTATAAAAAGATACATTAATTCTTAGGTTACAAATATAATTTTGTCTATAAATGTATAAATGAATGTAAGACAACTGTGCAATTTTGGGCACATGTTTTAAGAAGGATATTATGGCACTAGTAAAAGTGCAGAGGTGGGCTACACAATTAATCAAATTAATGGAACATTTTACCTATGAAGAAAGGCCAACAGATTTAGATCTGTTCAGTTTAGAAAAACAGTGCCTCAGAGGGGATATGACAGCATTATACAAATATATAGAATGGGACGACCGACCAAAACCATTCGGTGCATCATATTCGGGGACAATACAAACTATTGTCTATATAAAACTATTCATAAACAGAACTATACAAAATATATAAGATCACACATTTAGACTGGGAGAAAGGAGATTTAATGAAAGGCAAAGGAAATTAAGGTGTTTTTTTTTTCAGTAAGAACAATAAGGATGTAGAATTCTATGCCTGAAGAGGTGGTTTTATCAGTGTCTGTACAGATGTTCAAACAGCAACTGGATGAGTAATTACAAAAACATATTAATCAGGGTTATAATTTATAATATGTGGGGTAACAGCTTCTTGATCCCAGAATAAATCTGACAGAAGGTTGGAAACAGGAGGGTGGCTAAAAAGATGATCAGCATGTGTGTATGTTTGTCATTGTGTGTATCTGTATGTATATCAGTATGTACAGTGATGGGGATCTATCTTTTGGCCATCCTTGTGATGGGGGGGGGGGGGGGGGAATATTTCCCACAAAGGCCCTCTCTATGTTAGTTATGCCACTGGCTGAATCTAACTAAAAAAGAGAACATTATAGCTTTATAGCCTCAGGTTTGTATTCCTAACGCTATAGTTTCCCTTTAAGTACAGCATAATACTTTGATTAAGATGCCAATTGTTTTGTTTTTTTTCTAATTGTTGTTGGGGGTTGTGCTCTGTGTTTTGTTCTTAAAACTGTAAAAACAAAAATATCAAGAAGAAGAAAGAGAATGAAAAAAATTCAAAGCATATTTACTGGCACTTATGAACTGATGATTTTTCTATGTTTCAATATTAATTATAAATTATATATATGTAGATAAACTGTAGGTATTATGAACATGTCAGTTACACCATGGATTTGGAGTAAAGATTATAATCTTTATTTAATGATTTAGAGTAAATAGTTTTTGCGGATGATGTCATTGTGCAACACATATGCTGCCTCTTTCTCACTGCTGAACCGTATGTCACCTGAAAAAGAAAATGCAAAACTTCCCTCTGGCATGCTGTGCCTGGCACGTTGCCTGAAACATCTCACAACACAAGCTGGACACTGCTGAAGAATATGTGAACAAGCATAAAGGGAGGAAAGAGAGATTAAAGCTTCACCGTTTGCCCGGACAACAAAATGAAAACAAAGATATAAATTAAAAGTAAAACCTAAATATATCTAAATTAAAAATATCTCAATATAAATGGCTTTTGTATGAAATTACATCTTGAGATTCGATAACATACATGTTAATGTCATAAAACATACATGCTTTTCATTTAATGAAGTATTGCCTTTTGCATAAAGCAGATAAGGAAAGCTACATGTAGAGATAAAGGATAAGACAAATAAAAAAAATAAAAAAAACTGAAGCACTGTTCTTATTGGCCATTTGATACTTTTACCCAGTCAGATTAAAACTCTTCAAATCACCAACCGTCATCTGAAAAAACAGAGATTAAATAAAACCATTCCCTCTTCTGAGTTAAATTACACATTTTCTAGTAAAAAATAAATCTATAACTTTTAAATATATCTCCAAACTTCTTTAAATGTACACTTTTTAGTAATATCAATTTAGGTTAAAGCATTACTATTCTATAAAAATAAAAATAAAAAAAAACTCCAGAAAAACTACCTTCAATATTGTAAAGCCCTGCAGAATTAGTTGGTGATTTATAAATACCAATGTTAATAATAATAATAACAATAATAATAATAATAATAATAATAATACCACCTCTCTTTCAGTCAAAATCTTAACATTATCTTGTTCTAAGACAACAGAACTATAACTAGGGGCAAAAAAATAAATAAAATTGTATTGCAAAGCAAATGTTACTCTTAAATTTAGAGGGGATAAGTAGTCCCCAACCTTTACCACTACTTCTTTTTTTAATATTTATTTTATTTGTAGATTTTTGTTTTCCTTTGTCCATATGTCCATTATTCAATAATTATACAAATTTCAATATTGCAGCATTAAAATACATTATTTTAAGTATCCATAACATTAAGTGTATTTCACAATCCAAAAACAGAGAAAAGAGAGAGAGAAAAAAAACAAAAAAAAACACATGTATGAGACTCGGCGTGGGCTGGGTCCTAATCCAATATTACGTTATTATATAGGAAATCTGGAAGTCCAGGGTTGCCAAAGCTCTCTCGAAGCTCTAGTTGAAGATTCCATCTTATGTTGGAACCTTATTTGATCCATTATTTCTTGCCAAGATGGTGGGTTAGTTGATTTCCATGCTCTAGCGATATTAATTTTTATTGCAAAAAATATATGTGTCATAATGTATTTTTGTTGTTTATCAAATGATTTGTAGTCCATGTTGAACAAAAACATTTTGGGACTGATTACAACAACTTCCTTAAAGATACTTTTCATTAAACCTAACATTTGGGTCTTGATATTATTCAGCCCCGTACAAGCCCACCATATATGGAGCATGGTACCCTCTTCTCTTCCGCATCTCCAACATTCTTTTGAGTATATTGGGGATATTTTATGGAGTCTAACCGGGACCGTATACCACCTGTAGATGATCTTTAGATGTGTTTCGAACAAAGATATATTTTGCATACTTTGTTTTACTAACATTGTGGCATTTATCCAATCTATCAATGGGAGGGACTTTCCCATGTCCCTCTCCCATTTACCGAATGGAGGCACATCAGTAACATTATCTAGTGTATCAAACAATTTGTTAAATCTAGAGATTCCCCCCTTTTTTTGACTACAAGTAATATAAGTTTCAAGATAGTGATCTTTAATCAATATTTTAGTTAGAAGAAAATTCTTAATTCTCAAATATTGAAATATTTCCCTAGGTAAGAGTTTATATTTAGATTGTAGTTGTGTAAATGTCACTAATTTAGATCCCTCATATAAATTTCCTATTCTTTTTATTCCATGGTGTGACCAGGTTTTAATATTCATATCTGACATAGCATAGTGAAGAATTTCTATGGGTGTATTAGATAATAATTTTCCTTTAAGGTTCAGCTTAATAGTCAGATATTTTGCAAAGTCCACCATACCTCTTATAATTTTATTAGAAAATTGCTCCGTTTCCAAAAACCCCAGATTCAAAAGTCCTAACCACCCTAAAATATATAACTTTTGTCCTGGTCCTAGTTCCTGTTCGATTTTAATCCAGGATTTAGATATGTTTTGATCCAAATTTAACCATGTCATAAACTGAGAGGCACTATTTGCTTCATACATCTTGATCACATCAGGAAAGGCTATACCCCCTTTCCGGTAGCTTCTACATAGGATCTCCGCCGCTATTCTAGGTGGTTTATCCCGCCATATATAACTAGAGAACAGACTTTGAAAACGCTTTAAAATACCCCGTTCAATACTGTAGGGAATCATCCTAAGGAAATATAGGAGTTTTGGCATCAGGTACGATTTAGTAATATTAACTCTTCCTACCCAAGATGGTTCTAATCTCCTCATTTATGTATCTGAGATTGTAGATCTTTATACAAATTGTCAAAATTTATCAAAATTGTCTTTGTGGTATCAAATGTTATCTTTATACCTAAATAATCAATTTTATCTTTTATACATTTTATATGGAAATGGGAGAACAAGACTTCCAACTGTGTCTTGGACAATAAAAATGGAAGAATTTGAGATTTGTTAATGTTAACCTTATAGTTGGAAAATTTACTGTATATAGAAATATCTTCTAATAACAGTGGAATTGATGATAGGGGGTCAGCAAGAGTAAGTAGAACATCATCAGCGAACAAAGATATCTTTATACAATCCTCTTGAAAATCTATTCCCTTTATCTTTTCGTTCTGTCTTATCATCGTAGCCAGCGGTTCGATTGTAAGAATATAAAGGAGTGGAGCTAGCGAACAACCCTGCCTAGTCCCATTCCCAATATCGAAGGGGTTAGAATCAAAATATGGGCTGCTAATTCTTGCCGACGAGTTTTTATATAAAGATAGAGTTTTATTTCTAAATGATCCTTCCAATCCGAAATGGCCCATGACAGAGTCCAGGAATCTCCAATTGACTCTGTCAAAGGCCTTCTCAGCGTCTAGGGCAATAATAACAGATTCCCTGTGTTGTCCGCTCACTCTATTTATTACATTAAAAATCCTCCTTGTATTATCTGAGGTACTTCTTCCTTTCACAAATCCTGATTGGTCCCAGTTAATCAAATCTCCCAATACTTCTTTTAAACGGTTAGCCAAGATTGCCGAAAATATTTTAATATCAATATTTATTAGTGATATTGGTCTATTGTTAGCAATTATTGTGTTATCTTTATCTGGCTTAGGAATCGGAATAATTGTTGCTAACATCATCTCTTTTGGAAATGGAACATCACTAGATATTAACGAATACATCTCCAAGAGAATTGGAGTAATTATTTTCATGTATGTTTTATAAAAGATAGCAGAGAATCCATCTGGACCTGGTGCCTTATTTGATTTTAATTTCTCTATCGCTTCTTCGATTTCCAATTCTCTAAAAGGAGCATTTATATATTCTAGTTTCTCTTGGCTTAGCCTAGGAAGTCTAAGATTCTTAAGAAATTTGTCAATTTCATCATTACTAGCCTTAACCTCTTCTAAGTTATATAACGAACTATAAAATTCGGCAAAAGCCTCTGCTATATCTTTAGGTAAATTTACAGCCTTTCCTCCCTTTGTCGTCAGTTTTTTTATAGATTTGTCTTTATGTTGATTCTTAATTTTATTAGAGAGATCCCTATTGATTTTATTATTATTATGGTACCATCTTTGTCTAAGAAAGGATAGATTTTTACTGATCTCCTCGTATATTTTTCCCTTAATATTTAACTTTATATTGTTAATTTCCTCTATTATTTCCCTAGTTATTGATATTTTATTTAACCTTTCCATTTTCGCTAGTTTAATTCTCAGGACTTGTAGTGACTCACCTTTCTTCCGTTTATATTCGGAACCAAACTTTATTAATAGTCCTCTTATGCAGGCCCGGACTGGCCATCGGGCACACCGGGCAAATGCCCGGTGGGCCGCGATGGCCGTGGGGCCGAGGCCGGCAGGGGAGATCACAGGATCTCCCCTGCCAGTCTCTGCAGGGCCAGCGCTACCCGAGCGCCGGCCCTGCTGTGTGTCTCCATGGGCCGGTGGGGAGATCAAAGATCTCCCTCACCGGCCCACAGGCACTTCTAGGCGGCCACCGGCAGGAGAGGGAGGGAGGGAGGCAGGAGAGAGTACCGGCGGAGCTCTAGCCAGCAGCTCCGCCGGGTCCTCTCGCGAGGTCTGAGCGTTACCGCGGTTACCGCGTCAACGCTCAGATCTCGCGAGAGTGACCTCTAGCCTGCAGGGGCTAGAGTTCACTCTCACCACTGGACCACCAGGGATGGCAGCACGGAACCCCTCTTCCCCCCAGGCAACACGGATCCCCCCAGGCAGAACGGAAACCCCCCTCCTCCCAGGCTAAAGGTAAGAGGGTGGGGGGATATATACATTTTTCTTAATTAATAAAAAAAAATATTTAAATTTAAATAAAATATACATTCACACTCACACACAAAGCACCCCCAGACACACACAGCACCCCCAGACACACACAGCACCCCCAAACACACTCAGCACCCAGACACATATAGCACCCCCAAACACACACAGCACCCAGACACACACAGCACCCCCAAACACACACAGCACCCCCAAACACACACAGCACCCCCAGACACACACATCACCCAGACACACACAGCACCCAGACACACACAGCACCCCCAGACACACACAGCACCCCCAGACACACAGCACCCAAACACACACAGCACCCTCAGACACACACAGCACCCAAACACACACACAGCACCCAGACACACAGCACCCAAACACACACAGCACCCCCAAACACACACAGCACCCAGACACACACAGCACCCAGACACACACAGCACCCAAACACACACAGCACCCCCAAACACACACAGCACCCCCAAACACACACACAGCACCCTCAGACACACACAGCACCCCCAAACACACACAGCACCCAGACACACAGCACCCAAACACACACAGCACCCTCAGACACAGACAGCACCCCCAAGCACAAACAGCACCCAGACACACACAGCACCCAGACACACACAGCACCCTCAGACACACACAGCACCCTCAGACACCCTCAGACACACACAGCACCCCCAAACACACACAGCACCCAGACACACACAGCACCCAGACACACACAGCACCCAGACACACACAGCACCCAGACACACACAGCACCCACACACACAGCACCCTCAGACACACACAGCACCCTCAGACACACACAGCACCCTCAGACACACACAGCACCCAAACACACACAGCACCCCCAAACACACACAGCACCCCCAAACACACACAGCACCCAAACACACACAGCACCCAAACACACTGCACCCTCAGACACACACAGCACACAGACACACAGCACCCTCAGACACACACAGCACCCTCAGACACACACAGCACCCCCAAACACACACAGCACCCAAACACACACAGCACCCTCAGACACACACAGCACCCAGACACACACACAGCACCCAGACACACACACAGCACCCAGACACACACACAGCACCCAGACACACACACACAGCACCCTCAGACACACACACAGCACCCTCGCTCACACATATACAGTGCACTCCCACACATACACACACACATATATATATATATATATATAATATATAAAATAACCCTCAGTGAGTTAACAGACAAAGAAAATTAGAAACCTAGAATGTGACGGCACATAAAAACACCCTCACACACAGCACCCCTCTTACATACACACACACTGCGCCCCTCACACATACAATACGTCCAAATATATATATATATATATACATACACACACACACACACACTACAGCACCCCTCACACTGCACCACTACACACATTACGCTCCAGATACACGCTAGATCCCTTACCCTATATGCACTCTTAATCCTCTACACACACACACAATTTCCTATACACACTCTGGGTCCTTTACACTGTAGATCTCCTACACACACACACACACACACACACACACTGCACCACCTACACACACATTACATTCCTTGTCAGCAAACACATACAACATTCTCTAAACACACCCTCTCTACAACCCCTACACACACTACATCACCTATACACACACACTACAGCCTGTATGCACACACTCGCTACATCCCCTGTAACACTATGCCCCCTATACACACACTCTCTACAGCCCCTAGCCACACATATTACACCACAAACACAAATTAAATTGACCTATTTACACAATACCACACCACACTCTACACACACGCAATCCCACAAGCAGGCTCCCAACACATGCACCATACACTTTCCTGGCCCTTTTGTCCTCTGGTATCCCACTTGTGGAGACACCAGAGACAATTTAAAAGCAAACTCAGCGCAAGCATGTTATTAAATTTGCTTGCGCTGCACAGAACAAATTCAGGGCCTTTTTCTAATGCCAGAGCTCTTCAGCGGGGCTCTGCGCATTGAACCAACATGCTCACTTTGAGAGGGGGCGTGCTTGTCATTATTGATGACAAAACACACCCTCTCTGGCCCCGCCCCCTTCTTAGGGGGCCGCTCTGATTGAAAAATGCCCGGGCCTAATTTTTTTCCCAGTCCGGCCCTGCTCTTATGAAACTTTTCAGGGTACACCATACAATTGGTGTTGCAACTTCTCCGTTGTAATTAATTTTTAAAAAAATTCTCTATTTCTATTTCTATTTGGTCCCTGATGTAATCAAGTTTTAAAAGGTTTTCATTAAGCCTCCATTTAGTCCTTGGGGTATTACCTTCTTTTATCCTTATTCTCAAGAAAACTGGAGCATGGTCCGAAATTTCTATAGAACCAATTGTAGATTGTATGATGTTATTTAACCCCTTAAGGACCAAACTTCTGGAATAAAAGGGAATCATGACATGTCACACATGTCATGTGTCCTTAAGGGGTTAAAAGACCTTCCTTCACAAAGAACATGTCTATACGAGAATAAGTTTGGTGTACATGTGAAAAGAATGTATAATCTCTTCCCTGGGGATTCATAGTTCGCCAGCAATCAAATAAGGATTTTTTAGCTAAAAAGTCAGATAAATCAAATATTCCTACATGACAAAGGTTACCATTCTCGTAGTGTTTATAACTTCTATCCTTAGCCAGATCAATGACGCTATTGAAATCTCCTCCTATTATTATACTGCCACAAGTGATTTCGTCTACAGTATCCATAATTTGGTCTAACAAATCTGAAGGGTTATAGTTCGGAGCATATATATTTACAAAAGTATATGTGAGGCCATTAATTTGTATAATTAAAACCTGGTACCTACCATTTTTATCAGTTATTGAATGAATGGTTTCAAGATTAAATCGATTTGAACTAATAATAGCCGTTCCCCTTTTTTTCTTCTTACCTTCTAAATTCGATGCGTAAACTGTTGGAAATTTTTTATATTTCCATAATCTATCAGGAGGTTCAATCCAGTGAGTCTCCTGAATAAAAGCTACGTCAATTGAATTTTCAATTAGAAATTTATATATTGCTCCCCTTTTTTGAGGTGAGTTCATGCCCTGGACATTCCAAGTAATAATTTTAAGTGGCATCTCTATTCCAGAAATCCCTATCCCAACCCAGGCCGAGTCTCACACAATTAAACACGACAACAAAAAAGAAGAAAAAAAATAGCCAAAAGTACAAAGAAGTAAAAAGTAAAATTTAAAATTAATTGAATTGTGAACAGAAATACATTGAGGGGCATAACCCCCCCCCCCTTTTAATAATCCAAGAGAAGATCATTCCCATATCACCCTTGGACTAGCCTGCCCTGTTATGCAGGAAAATAAGGTTCCAATGGGGAACGAGAGGGACGTCCTAGTAAATATACGTTTTATTCCTTAGTCAGCAATTACTCACTTCCAGAACTACTATAGCGATGTCCATTAACATCCATTATATATAGAGATAGATGTTAAGGGTATTTTATCCCTATGATTCTTTGTATATATATATATGTCTATATAAGCTGTACATACTCAAAATAATATTGTTAATTCAAGTTATTCAACTTATATTCATCGTTAGATTTCCCAAATTATAGGATGTGGACAAGTATACATGTAAATGTGGGTATAGATATATAATAATATTATTTATAATAGATAATCTGTACCCTATATGGTATTAACCAGTCAAAATAAAGTACAATTATATATTTACAGAGGGAGAGGAAAAAAAAAAAATTTCAGCACATTATTATGTCAATATAATCATTAAATAGGTTATTCCGACTCCTATTCCAATATTACACCAGGGCACAAATGGGAGAGAGGAAGATATATACATAGATAAACAAATACATTTTACCTTACTTCCTAAATTTTTAGTTAGTGATGAGTGAATTATTCCATTTTAGATATCTTCCTTCCTATTGATATCACTGAGTTAATTTAGACAATTTTACACCTTATACATTTATATGTTTAACAAATTTTTATGTATCAGCCTAATATTTGCAAAAAATATAATTTGTGAATAGAAAAAACATTGTTTACCCCTCTCCTATTATTATCAGTGAAATAATTTAGAACAATTTGTTCCTTGCAATTTATGTGTTACTAATTGTTAATATGCCGGCCTAATATTTATAAAAAAAAATTATTATTAACCTCCATCTCGTGATACTGATAAATTAAATAAACTATTTCAACCATTATGACTCCTTATAATTACCGTGTTATAGAGTGTTGATATAACAATGTTTACATAGGCTTATTACCATGTGTTTAATATAAAATGTGATTATCTATTAAATATTACTCCCTTTTAATATAAATGTATCCCTTCCCCATCTTTTCTCTCTCTCCCTAAAAAAAAAGGTATTTATTTTCCTTTTCCCCTCTTTCCTCCTCTCTCTCTCTACCCTCTCCCTCTCTTCTAATATCATTGATCTATGTCAGCTTCCATGTTGAAATGAACTGTTGTGCATCTTCTATATTTTTTAGAAAAAAATGTTGATCTTGATAGTAGACTTGGAGAGCCGTTGGAAAATTCCATTTGTACTTAATTCCATGAGATCTTAAAGTGGCAGTCTGAGTAGCAAATTTTTGTCTTGTTTGACGAGTCGTCATAGATAAATCCGAAAATAATTTTATATCTTTAAAATCAGGATCGTCCAATCCTTTATTTTGCATAGCTTGCATGATCCGGTTCTTCACCTGGTTATTGGAAAAACATACTATTATATCTCTGGGCACATTGGATGTCAAATGCTTTGGTTTAGTTAATCTATGAAATCTCTCAAATGGTAAATCTCCTAGAGGACTTTCAGGAGTAAGTCTTTGAAAGAGGGTTTTTAGATATTGGTCCAATTGGTCAAATTTGATGTTTTCAGGAATCCCTCTCACTTTAATATTATTCCTCCGTGAGCGATCCTCTAAGTCACCTATTTTTGTTTCTAAGGTTTGTATTTTCCCCTCCAGGTAATTACATTTCTTCATCAGTTCCTCGTTATTAATTTGTATTTGCTTAAGACTATCGGCTTGTACTTGCAGATTAATAGATAGGTTTAAGATTTCCTCTTTTAATATTTTGGAGTTATCTTCTGCATCCTGTTTCAATTTGACATATAGATTCTCCAGGGCATCATTCAATATTTGCAGTGTTACCTCCTGAGAGGGTATCTGGGTTTGTTCTTGACCTAGAGCAGTAGATTCTCTTCGTTCTCCGTGGGATAGTCTACTCGTAGTGCTCCTTTCTTGAGGTTTAGGTGAATAAAAATGATTAATACCCTTTGTCTTGTCCGCAGCTGTATTGCTATTTTTCTCCTTTTCCTTTTCTTTTTTAGAAGGCATTGTCTTTTATATTGATCTACTTCTATATCTATTTGTTAGATGTAGCTGTTTCCTTTAATATTTTCTACTTCCTTGCTTTTTCCCCTCTTTTATAGCTGTTTTGCTGTATTCGCTTATTTCAATCTAGGCTTAGGTACATGTGTCCATACTTCCAGCATCGGCTTTATATCCTCGGTCTTGTCTATCAGCCGCTGATTCAATTTCGGCAATTAATTAAGACACAGATTTTATCATTATATAGAAATCAGTCGCTGTATTTTTAATTATTTATAAGCAATCACTGAGGGTGCCATAAATCAACAATAAATTTCATGTAAAGGAATAAATGCCCATCAATCGCACCACACCATGCTTCAGCCTCAGCTTTATATCATCTGCCTTAATCAATCAGTTGTTAGTTGTCAGTTGTTAATTCGATGTCGATATTCAATTAAGGTTCAAATTCCCCCGTTATCTAAAAACGGTCACTGTAAATATCATAGATTTAGGGGGACGGTCGCCAAATCTGTGACAGTTATTTAGGAGTTGTCACTGCAGGTGCCATATAGCAAAGATAAATGTCATATATATACACAAGATAGTCGATTCTATTTTAGCTGTACTCCAGCTGTTTCTCAGTTAGCAACTGCAATTTAATATATATACACCGGGTAGGTAGGTATTAATTTGCACAGCCTCGACCTTCCAGCATCAACTTAATCAGCTTTATCTCCTCAGCCTTAGCGTTCGGCCGCCGTCAGTATAATCGTTTAATCAGGCCCTGGTTTCCGCCATTGTCTAAATAGCGATCGTTATATCTGTAACAGTTATCTAGAAACAGTCATTAAGGGTGCCATTTATCAACAATAAACTTCATGTATGTATGCTATATAAGATGGCAGTATAGATAACTGTTATTTGCACCACACCAACCTTCCAACCTTCCACCTTTCCAGCACCAGCTTTACATCCTCAGCCTTAGCAATCAATTATTTGTTCGGTATCGACATTTAGTTAAGGAGCAGTTGGGAAGCAGGTTCTACCGTTGTCTGAAAAAGCGTTGTTGTAACGGTTATCTCCCAGCATCAGCCTTATGTCACCCTTGTATCAGCCTTGTATCCTCAGCCTTAACAATCTTGATATTCAGCTGTTAGCATTGATGTGGCACCGGCGTCGGTTTCACCATTGTCGAAGAGGGAAAAAAGAAAAGAAAAGCAGCCGTTGTAGCTATATCAATTATCCGAAAGCGATTATCTGGAAGCGGTCACTGTGTCGGCTTTTGCCAATGCATCCATACGGACATCCATACGGGCGTCTCCTCCCCCCTCCCTGGGACCTCGTGGAGCGCGTGCGTGCGTGCGTGTCATGTCATCACGTCCCCTTTACCACTACTTCTAAGCATCTAACCTTACTCTGTTTTGTATAACACTCCCATGGAAAAAGCCTATATTGTGTATCCTGGGGCAGAAATTTCTATTATCTATTTTGCTCATTCGTGTACATAACACAGTGTTAATTTTGGCAGCAAATTTCTATTTAGTTTTAGTTATTGTCTTTTGACTAAATATCCATTTTAGGTTTAGTCATATTTTAGTCATCTGCATTGTTTTAGTTTTTAGTCTAGTATTAGTCGACTAAATCTCTAGTTGATTTTATTTGGCATGACTTAAATCTAATGGGTTTAGTTAAAGCTTTCACCTGTCTTTATTTGCCCTTCTCCAGCCCCTCTGTGTCTCTTTGTGTCCTCCCAGCTCCTCTAGGGGTCTCTCTCCCAAGCCCTGGTCTGTCTCTTTTGACCCTTCCACAGCCCCTCTGTGCAATGTTAATTTTGGCGGCAAATTTCAATTTAGTTTTAGTCATGGTCTTTTGACCAAAAGCCATTTTAGTTTTAGTCGTATTTTAGTCATCTGAATTGTTTCATTTTAGTTTAGTTTTAGTGGACTAAAATTTGACTAAAATTGTTCATTGACAAAATGAACACTGACAAAATGGCATGATATGGGGACAAACCCTCCTCCAGAAATGCTGGTGGCGGCATGACGTGGGTAACATCCTGCCCAGTCATGATGGTGTAACTTTTAAAATCATACATTTTACTTTTTAAGAATGATGAGAAAAACTAAATAAATCTTAAGTATCTGGTTATCTTCTCCACATAGCTTTCAAATGAATTACATCTTAAAAATAAGATGCAAAAAACATTGGCGGAGAGAGCTTTATTGAATAAATGATTTTTTTATGGAAATAAATGCATATTTAAATATATCAAAGGTGAGGTTAATCAGCTCAAATTGGTCTATATTTGATTCTGCTAATAACCTTCCAAGTGATAGTGTCAATTTGCCTTTAGAAAACTGCATGGGTTAACAGATTCTCCCTATTATTAATATTTGTTATAAAAGGCTGTTCTCCTTTCTTTGGTACCTACACCAATGATCTTGTTCCACAATATTTTGGCTTCATAGACAATCAAGATTACATGTTTCCTTTAGGAAAACAATGTTTTCACATATGACCTCATTCACAAATGGTTTGTCCTCTTTCACATTATTCCCCCTCTTCGGCCTGCCAGTAATTTAGTTAAACATAAATCAGTTCAGACACTTAACAGTGCAGTTGAACTGGCTCCTTCAAGCATCTTCTTTGTCATATAAAAAAGATAAAAACGTCCTGTCAGGGTTGGTATGGGGTCCCAACATGCAAATCTAGGACAGTATGGAAAATAAACGTATTTCCAGGTCTTAGAGATTACTGAAAATTGCTGAAAGCTACAAATATCAACAGAAATTGTCAAGAACAAGTGGAGGTCAAGGGATATAGAAAGACAAGAAGACAGTGAGACAGTACAAGGTCAGAATAGGAGAAAATCACAAAAGTTGAATAAACAAGACACGGTCAAATTCCAGAAGCAATCACAGAATACATGCACTCTTGGGCTACTAGAGACCACGGTAGTGCACAAGACTCCAGGTAGACTCTTGTGGTTGAACATTGGCATAAAGATAGAGTTGTTGTTATTAATAGTACATTTCAAGCTGGACACAAATAGAAAGTGGTGTTCCTCATGGGTCTGTTTTGGGACCATTTCTATTGAACTTATTTATAAATTATTTTGAAATGGTGATTAAAAGTCATGTGTTAGTGTTTGCAGAAGACACAAAACTAGGTAAGCTAATACAATGTGTGAATGATATTACTTCACTGCAGATGGCTGGAAACTCAAATGGCAGATTACATTTAATGTAGATAAATGCAAAGTTATGCACTTCATGATCTACCCTAAATGCTGCTGAGAAAAGGAAAACACATGAAAAACATTTGGGAAATGTTATAGATAACAAACTAGGCAACAATGTACAAAATAAATCAGCAGTTGCTAAAGCCAGTAAGGTATTGTCATGAATAAAAATATGCATTACTTTTTAGAACTAAAATATAATTTTACCTCTTTATAAATCAATGAAGACCACACCTTGAATATTTTGGGTACTCATTTTAAAGACAAAAATGGCAAATGTGGGCTACACAATTAATAAGGGGAATGGAAGATTTTAGTTATGAAGAAAGGCCAACACATTATTAGCTATTTAGTTTAGAAAAAACATTACCTCAGAGTGGATATGATCGCATTATGCAAATATATTTGGGGAAAATACTAACCATTTTCTGGAAATCTATTCATAAACAGGACTATGCATAGGAAAAAGGTCATCCATTTAGACTGGAATAAAAGAGATTTAATCTAAGGAAAGGGTTCGTTACAGTAAGAACAATAGAGATAAAGAACTCACAATAAGAGGTCGTTTTACCAGAGTCTATACAGATTTAGAAACAACAACTATATACATTTGTGCAAAAAACAAAATTCGGGTCAAATTAGGTACAGGGAAAGGGATTTCTAACAAATTGGAAGTAGGCTGGGCTGAAGTTAGCAGGTTTATTAGACAAAGCATAATTTTATTAAAGGACATGGAGGCGAGTGCTATGCTTTATCTCTTTCTTTATTCCTCAGCAGCAAAGAAAGGATACTGAAATATTCAAAGAAAAAACAAATAACACATACCCCAAAGGGTTAAATACATTATAAACATATTATCTAACGAGAATGCTCCTTGTCCCATGTGACCTTAAGCCCCCCCATTTTCTTTGCTGCTGCCTTCTCAGCTAAGTACTTCTCCATATTTCTCTACATGTAACTTGTATATTTTATTGGATATTAACATTTCTATAGTATTTTTGTAAAATATATTTGTATTATTTTCTGTGGCTTCACTGCCTTTACAGTAGATGGGCACTCAGTGCCCTCCCTTTTCCTTCACCCAGCCTCCTTCCCCCCTCCTTCCCCTGTTCATTGGCTTGTTGATTTGCCAGCTTTGATCTTTCACACCTGACTACTTCACACACCTCTCTCTCAAAGTGCGAGCCTAACCACCGGGTGCCGACATTTCAACAGTCCCAGCCGCTCGCAACTTTGTTTGAGTGAGTTTCACCGCCCGCGCATGTGCATATTGCTCATGCGCATCGCAGAAGGCATTTTTTGATTGGCAATTTTGTCGCACTTTCATGCGACCATTTGCCAAACATTTTGGGGGCCGACTGAGTTGCTGGGCAAGCTCTCAGTGTTCCCCAGTGCTCATTCCTGAGGGAGCACTCAGTGAGATTGGTACTTTTTTGTTGTGCCTAGTTTTTCTTTGGGGCCTTTTCTGGGTCAATCAATCTCCTATATCACATCTACTACTACAGTCCTATTCATCACTATTGTTAGTGTGTCTCACTCTCCCCTTGTTTAATTTTGTCCCCTTGTTTTATTGATTTTATTAAACATGCAGTCCCAGAAGCATTTTAGCGCTCCTTCCACTAGTGCCCCTAAACTCTCCGTGCCTGTGGTGGTAGCCAAACCACCTCCTCAGGATATGCTGGAGGATGCCTCACAGGAGCAAATGAACTCTGAGGAGCTTCATTCACTACTGGACGCTACAATGGCAAAGTCGGTGTCTCACTTCATCTTTACAGCCATGGGGACTGTCACGGCAAGGGTGTATAATTTATTATTACACCCTTGGAATATTATCCTTTAATGTACTTTGTGTAGTAAATTGCACAAATTACAGAGATGTTATTGCTGAGGTCAACAGGGGTTACATCTTTTGAAGCTGGGACCCCCACAGAGGTCAGTTGACAGTTGACATTTGACAGTTGGCTCCCAGACTGTGTGTCATCTAGTCCTTGGGGAAGAGGGATTATTATTACGCTGCCTGTGTTTTACCTGCTTTATCCTGACTACCAGCGGAGATACCCCGATTATACTGCTACTCCGCTACAGTGAGTAATTAGGACTTCTGTATTTTATCCTTTTTGTTTTTATCTGTTGTTGGTGTAAATAACTTGTTTATCATACATTGTTATATGCACTGTGACTATTCTTTGTTTATAATAAACATTAATTTATTAAGTTCTGCCTTTGTCTGGTTAAGAATCACGTTACCTGAAGAGACTAGTTAGTATTTTTGTAATTCCTTAAATATTGTACTAAGTAATATTTGGTGGGTTTTATTGTTGATTTACCTGGGGGACCAAGGCACCCCATTTATAAATTGTCTTGGTGGTGGCAGCGTTAAAATAGTAATAGTTATATTATTATGTTTAAGTGTGGGTGGTGTTAAAAAGGGGGATTTTGTCATTATTTCCGGTCTAGTGAAGACAAATAGTGTACTTTAACCCTTTCACCACCACAACTACATCACGCACACTCTTGGAGTAGGGTGCGTTCGTGACAGGGACTATGACAGATAACCTGTCACACTCCATCACTCTGGCCCTACTGTCCACCCAAAGACCACCTGCCCTAATTGCTCTGAACCCCCCCGGAGGGTAAGCCGGTAGCCCCTAATGGGCATAAATCCGCCAAGAAATCTCGTCACATCCAAAATGTTTAAGACGGAGAGGATACGTCCTGTCACTGAGAATGTGGTTACACCACAACAAAGAGCCCCCCCACCGGGCAAAATTGATGAGGACCTGGAAGAGGGCCAAAGCCCTCAGTGAATCTTCCGACTCAAAATCGGAACAAGAGGAGGCACTGAGCATGTCCGATGAGGACTCTTATGATGCCTGACCACGGCCCCTTGTCAGGACCTGGTGCCGATGCCAAGGTCGGGGTGGATGACTCCACCCTTCTGGATCCTCAAGTCGAACCACTCTTTGATCAGGACAGCTTACAGCATCCACGTTCTTCAGAGTGGTACCCTTTGGATCACATGGCTAAATACATTGCTGCACGTATAAGGAAACCACTTAATAAGGAGACACAGAATAAACTCAGGGCAGAATACCCACGTCCCACTCTCCTTGAGCTCTGAGTTTTGTTAATATTTGTGATTCTTCTGAATCCTACATATTATATCGAGTTCAGAGGTGAAAACACTGATTTAATCTCATGGTCCAACTGAATACTTACAGTATTAGGCTTTAGTAAATATGAGAATTGCCATCAGCGATAGAATTTCAGTAATTTGCACTGGATTTTGTCCACCCTGTGTCTAACACAAAACTGTGTAAGTCATTGGAAGCAGAAGGAGACAGAACACATACAAGAACTGAGGTAATAGGATCAAAGGTACATGTGGTGGGGTGGGAGGAATAAAGCAGAGCAGAAACATCTCCTTGTATAGTGGGTGTGATCTCTTCCTGAATTGCTGAGATCTTTTTAGTGAAGTGAATTGTAAAGTTTGTAGTTGCCAGGTTAGTAGGAAGAATAGTGTCAAAAGGGCGAAGAAGAATGGCTAAAGTGTGAAAGAGGTTTTTGGGTTCTCGGGAGAGTGTGTATTGTATCATAATGAGGGTATTGAAGTTGGAACTTTTAATAACTGTCGTGATTGCTTGTATATGAAAGGAAGACACAAAAAGCTACATTGGAACCAGATAGGTTTCATATGCATTTTAGGTTTATAAAAGTAATTTGTACTCTTTTGCAAGTCTGGATGCTATATAACATTCCTACTAATTTTTAACATGTTTCTATTGCGTTATATTACGTGTGTCATATTGCTGCGGGTGACACTAAACAACATATTGGTCTAGTTGCGGGTATTCATATGTTTAATTTAAAAGAGCACAGTCTATATATTAAAAAAAATTCAAATTGTGCTGGCACTCAATCGCATGTGGGTGCAGGTATTCGAGGTCAACCCCAATGTAACCTCTTAACACATACAAAAATATGAACATGAATACAGCACTCTATGCATTAATTATGCATGCTAAGGAAAAATCCATAACGGAGTTTGCCACAAAATTCATTTATTGATTAATAACCCAGTGTAATTCAAAAAGTTGCTCTAGTTAATTGGTGACCTTATCCTAAATTGATATATTATACACATCGAGGAAATTCATAATATATACACAATATTTATATATATTTCATATAACATACATCAAGCACAAGTTCATGGTAAGTACAATGATTATTTACAACTAATTTGCAGTCCTGACATCCCATACATGTGGGGATAAGATAACCTAGATGGATCCACCACTTGTTAATGTACTGATAGGCCTTAAAAAATTTGAAGAAAAAGAAAAAATTGCTATTAATGGCAAATAAAAAATGAAAAAATAAAAGACAAAAAAACAAAGAAAAAAAGTCTGTAAAGCAGTCCAGATATGAATACTAGTGCACTAGAAATTGCTTTATATATGGGTGGATCTCACCATCAGTAGTGATGTCTTCGCATGGATATTCTGTAGTTGTATTGAAGGTTTTCCTAGAATGTAGAACAAAAACAAGAAGAATCAGCTGTTCAGCAGCAAACGTTTGCTGCTGAACAGCTGATTCTTTTTGTTCATTTGTTGCTGCTCAGCAGATTGCCTTCAGGACCGTTGTTTCTGCCGACAGATCTGACTTTATATGAGAACTTCACGGCCAAATACTTAAAAACTAAAGAGGACTTTCTTCTTCACTGTTCCATTGGGTTACGCCTTCTACATTCTATGAAAACCTTCAATACAACTACAGCATATCCCTGTGAAGACATCAGTACTGATGGTGAGATCCACCCATATATAAAGCAATTTCTAGTGCACTAGTCTTCATAACTGGACTGCTTTACGGACTTTTTTTCTTGATTTTTCCTTTTTGTTTTTTTTCAGTTATTTTATTTTTTCAGTTTTTTAGTCTTTTATTTTTTCATTTTTTATTATTTGCCTTTAATAGCAATTTTTTAATTTTCTTCAAATTGTTTAAGGCCTATCAGTACATTAATAGGTGGTGGATCCACCTAGGATATCTTATCCCCACACGTATGGGATATCAGGACTGTAAATTAGTTGTAAATAATCATTGTACTTACCATGAACTTGTGCTTGGTGTAAGTTATTTGAAATGACCAGTGGTTGAAAATATTGTGTATATATTATGAATTTTCTCGATGTGTATAATATATCAATTTAGGATAAGGTCACCAATTAACTAGAGCAACTTTTTGAATTACACAGAATTTTGAACAGTCTATATATATTTTGCATTTTCTATAATTTTATATGTAGGGATATCAGACAGGCAACAATATGCATATGAGCACTATACTTGTATTAATAAAATATAGCCACATAACATTGCAGAACATTCAGTATTTTCTTACGGTGGCTGGGTGTGTGGGTGAGGTTAAACTGCTATAAACAATTCATTGTGCAAACTAGAATTAAGTTTGTGCTTCTGGTTGTAAAAAAAAGTCTCAGAGAATAAAGCCTACACATTTTTACATAGAGAATAGACCGAGTGAAGGGGCCAGTAGACGTTTATCTGCTATTCAATTTATGTTTCCAGCTAGGGTAGAATGAATAAAACAAATAAAAAAAGAAGAGAAAAGTCAATAGTTTATCTATATATAAAACCAGGATGAAGAAAATTAGGTGGCTATGTAGAAATACATGTAAAATCATCATGACAAAAATAATTCGGATGAATGGAAATTCTGAAAAAGCATATAATGAGAAATTATATAGAAAAAACAAAGAAGGCATTACAAATCGTTTGCAGAAAGTCAGTCAGGATGAAAAGGGAAATAATGTGCTGCATACCATGAAGAGTATTAATAGGGACTATACTTGCATGTCAACCATATTGCAATTAAATTGTATTAGGAGTGAGTGGCTCTTTGCAGTTGTTGGGT
Organism: Pelobates fuscus; assembly: GCF_036172605.1. Classification (NCBI taxonomy): domain Eukaryota; kingdom Metazoa; phylum Chordata; class Amphibia; order Anura; family Pelobatidae; genus Pelobates; species Pelobates fuscus. The sequence goes on from NC_086328.1 coordinate 47,589,838, forward strand.
TGTGGCATGACAAAGGTGAAGGTAAAAGGGTGCTGTGAGCATATATGGACATCTGTATTTTAAATTATATATGGAAAAGATGATAGGGAAAATCTAATGTTAGAAATGCAAAATATATTTTTATTAGAGTTTCTTCCTAGTGTTTTAGATTAGGGCCTCCTCTCAATGAGTAAATAATGCCATTTTACTTACCTTCTACCCAAAGCAGTGTACGTTTTGCTGTAACCACTGCTCCTCTCTTGGCTGAAAATATATTGCGGATTCTTTCAAACAATCCAATGCTTTTCCATGCATTAAGCTGTAGTGGTTCTGGTGCTTTTACCCAGGGTTAGCCAAATGATAGATCCTCAGTTATTGCAGAACTACAACACTAATGTTGCTTCATCAGCTGTAAGGCTGGCAATTGATAATGGAGATCTACTTCCTGATCTCCCTTGAGGACCACATTCATAATCACTTAAATATCACAATCCGGTTTCTAAAGACAGTTCCTAAAGACAATGTGCTAGTATGGAATGTCTTTGCTGCTTTGCATTTGCAGCTATGTACATTCCTGTCATCAAGTGAGTGGAATATTACATTTCCATATATAGGCTCTTTAAAATCATGTTTGGTGAATCAATACATAATTGGTCCCTAAAGCTTTAATCACAGCCAGAGCCATGCCTTCATTGTGAAAAAGAGGTGAGAGTGTCCATAAAAGGGAAAAGTCCAAGCACCATAACATGTTCATCTCATTGAAATAGTTATGATGCTTAAAATCCCCTGGCATTCGTCCATTTAGTGATAAGCCATTTCTAAATTGTTTAACAATAAAGGAAGGTCACTGATAGACCAAATCCTTGCCCTCTGCGCTGCTGAGGTTAATTATTTTGCATTAACGATGGACTGCAGCAAATGGCTAGAGTGCCCCTTTAATAAGGGAAAAAAGACTCATCCCAAAATTATACAACTAGTGACAGTTATACTGAATATGTTCCACTATGTTGGTATCGTCTCTAGAAAATTTGGATTGGGTCAACCCATTATCACCCGGTCTGGAATGAACTAAATACAATTTGTACTAAGGCTTCTATTTGAGTTTTAAAAATGTATCCCCCCATTAAGGAGATAAGGAGCCTCTTGGTGAACTTTATTAATACTAGTATATTGAATAGTCCAACATTAGAAAAAAACAAACCCATGCTGTGATCTAATTTCTTAACAAGGTTTTATCAATGAATAATAAATACTTAATAACCATCAACAATATGTCACTCTTGTACAAGGAGTGTTCTTTACACAATCCTATTGGTTTTAAACTAGGGGGTATCACAATTGTAGAGCTAAACTAGCTTAATAATAAACCCCTAGAAAAACACCACAATTCCACTGTTCTTTACATAATCCTGTTGGTTTTAAACTAAGGAGTTTAAAAAAAAAAAAAAAATCAATGAGCTTAGCTATAGTGGTATCCCTGCGGTCTGGCAGTATCTACATAACTTCTCTCAAGTGCTAATAAACAGATTCACACAAAAGTATTGAAAAATTGTACACACTGTTCTGGTTTCTCCCCAGTTGCTCCTATATAGGTTCACTATGCTTACCTAGAGAGTAGGAAAATATTTGACATTTAAAAGAACAGTAAAATCTCTTAAAAGGAGCACTATAGGGTCAGGAACACAAACATGTATTCCTGACCCTATAGGGTTAAAATCACCATCTAGCCATCCTGGTCCCCTCATGCCTCCCTAAATATAGAAATCTTACTTGTTTTCAAGTCTGGAGGAAAGTTCAGTGTCTGCATGCAGAGGGAGGAGACACTGAATGTTTGGATGCATTTTAGGCAGCCATGACCCAGGAAGGGTCTCTAACAGGTATCTGAGGAGTGGCCAGGGAAGTTATCACTATGCTGTTATGTAAACACTGCATTTTTTCTGAAAAGACAGTGTTTACAGCAAAAAGCCTGAAGGTAATCATTCTACTCGCCAGAACAAATTCAATAAGCTGTAGTTGTTCTGGTGACTATAGTGTCCCTTTAAGTATGATTGCTACAGCTAACTATTCAAGGTGAGTGCATGGACTGAAATTGAGATCTTCTGAGGTTCCCACAGTGCATCTTTATGAAATACAACTGCTCGGTCTGTCTACTTCAAATAACTAGTCTGAAATGGAAGTCTCCTCCAAATGGTCGATAGATTAATGACCCTATTATCTCAGAGTTATGTGATAAATGTCATTGAAGATCCTACATACCGAACTCATAAGCTAAAGCAACCTAGCTGAGAACAAAAGGTATCAAGTCTCACATCACACTAGTGAACCCAAAACATAAAAATATTAAAGGGACACTATAGTCACCAAAACAACTTTAGCTTAATGAAGCCATTTTGGTGTATAGATCATGTCCCTGCAGTCTCAATGCTCAATTCTCTACCATTTAGGAGTTAAATCACTTTGTTTATGAACCCTAGTCACACCTCCCTGCATGTGACTTGCACAGCCTTCCTAAACACTTCCTGTAAAGAGCCATCTAAAGTTTATCCTTCCTTTATTGCAAATTGTTTAATTTAGATTTTCTTATCCCCTATTTTAATAGCTTGCTAGACCCTGCAAGAGCCTCCTGTATGTGATTAAAGTTCAATTTACAGAGAAAGAGATAACATTTGTAAGGTAAATTACATCTGATTGAAAGTGAAACCAGTTATTTTCATGCAGGCTGTGTCAATCAGAGTCAGGTGAGGTGTGACCAGGGCTGCATAAACAGAAACAAAGTGATTTAACTCCTAAATGGCAGTGAATTGAACAGTGAAACCTGAGAAGCATGATCTATACACTAAAACTGCTTCATTAAGCTAAAGTTGTTTAGGTGACTATAGTGTTATTTTAAATGTAAGCATGCTCGACTCACATTAAGACATCAGCAATGAACCTTCGCCTTTGGCTGGAATGTGGATTGTGTGTCCCTCTCCATTATATAGCTCATAGTGTGGCAAAGACATGTCCAACAAATAGGCTGTCGAACCTCTTGCATAATTGAAACATGACCCTAGAGTAGCCATACAATATGGTTATTGGTTCTCATATTCACCCACCCACTAAATGATCTCATTCTGGGGACAAATTAATTAAAAATTGAAACATTCGTACAAAATCTAGAGGTGGAGCTTACTGGAGATGAGGGCATATCAATTATAGATCATAGTGACCCCCATACTGATTTATATTTAGTTTTATGACAGCGAGCAGCCACCGGCTAAATAGCTACTTTTTCAGATTGCAACATTGTTATAGTTTTTGCTATAACTTTTGGTTGCATGTACTCTTACCATAGTGCTCAATAACTTCTATGTAAAATACTGATTTTTATATCCAGTTTTAAATGACAGCGAGCAGTCACTGCACCAGGATTTAACCTGTTCCAGGTCCCCCCTTATTGCACTAGTGACTGGGCAGCAATAGTATAAACCATTGTGTGGAAATCTATTCACAAACCGGACTTTTGATAGGACATTCATTTAGACTGGAAGAAAGAAGATTTTGTCTAAGGCAAAGGAAAGGGTTTTTTTTTTTTACTGTAAGAACAATAAGGATGTGGAAGTGCTTTCAACTGTTTTTTTTTTTGCCTTCTTTTCGATCAATAGCGAAAAACAAATGTGAGGAAGGCTGAACTTTCAGCTATGTAACTATGTAAAATGATTCTGACACAGGGAGCTATATAAAAGCAGATCAGCTAACTTTTATTTTATATTCACAACTGAGTTTCTGTGCTGCTTGAATATATGCATATCTTTTTTTAGTACTAGGTACAAGTAAGCAGTATTGAGATATCTTTATAGTGTGATAGTTAACAAATGTTGAATACACCTGTCAACAGTTTGAGGGTGATATATAGCACATCTGACAATGTTTAACATTTTATAATTTTCTGTAAATATAATAATAAAATATAAATGTTTTCTGACTGGATTCACCATGTTATAAAACATATCTCCATGTCAGCTGTTAGACAAAATAGAATTAATTTTTAAATGTAGTTTATACTACTACGGATTGATTCAAGGTTTGTCTGATATTATTACAATGAGAAGATACAGACAGCTACAGTCTGATATACAAGGTTGAGACGATAATCTGGGGTTGCTGTATCTCTCGTGCAGAGGGATCTTGATGGCATTTCGGATCTGGACTGCCCGTACTGGTGGGACCAGTCTGATATGCTTCAGATATGTTCTCTCTTTAATGGCACTAGATGAGCTAAAACCAGTTTGAGATCAGAGCGGGGACCCATCGAAGGGCATGATAATTTAGCTGTTGTCCGTTCTCACCTCTATTGCTACTTGTTTTTCACTCCTTAAATTTAAAGGGCAATCCAGACGTGGACCTATTGCTCACGATGCCTAGAGGGATATTGGCTATACCTCACCGATGATACCTTGCAAGGTTGAAACGATTGTCTGGGGTTGCCGTATCTCTCGTGCAGAGAGGACTTGCTGGCATTTCGGATCTGGACTGCCTGTACTGGTGGGACCAGTCTGATATGCTTCAGATATGTTCTCTCTGTAATGGCACAAGTTGAGCTAAAACCAGCTTGAGATCTGAGCGGGGACGCACTGAAGGGGAATCCAGATCCAGATTGAGCTGTTCCGTTCTCACCTCTCTTGCTACTTGTTTTTATCTCCTACAGTCTGATATTTAATAAAAAAAAAAAAAAAAAAAGGCAAGCATGCATTAATAGATGAAAAAAGCTCTCCAAATGTATTGAGGTCCCCACATCAAGTGAACAAGGTTTCGGCCTAATAGGAAGTATTTCTCAAGTTCAAACTAAAAAGTGCAACTAGTGATTTCTAAAGGGTCAATTAATGGATAGCATAAATCGGTAGTAACAAGAATCAGTTAAACACTCCATTACAAAGAATCATGTTGCAAAACAATAGGCACCATTTTACACAGCTACCGCATTATGGAAAATAGAGTAGGATATCATATTGTGCCACAAAAATTTTCTAGTAAGAAATACTGGTACAGACCTTTATGGAAGTGCATATACCCCTCATATGGGATAATAGGAATTAACGTTATCTCAGGTTACAGATGGTGGTAGGCAGGCTGTTCCAAAGGAAAGGAGCAATGTGCAAGAAGACCTGCAAGTGCGGGTTAGCAATATGAGTGTGAGCAGCGGACATGAGGTGGTCATCGGCAGAGTGGAGAGACCGAGAAGTGGCATACCAATGATTCAGCTCAGAGAAATAACAGGGGTTACAGTTGTTTATTTTGTACTAGAGAATTCTTTTTTCTTCACATTTTTAATGTAACCATTTTATAAAAAAAAATTCAAATATTTTACAAAGAAAAAAAGTAATTAAGTTAATTATAGTGGTGTTTCTACAATTACAGCGTACAGTTATAACAAGTCAGTTGACATGGGTTAAGTGTTAATCAGATTGGTGGCTCCTGATTTGCAACTGTCCTTACTGGAACAGCCATAATGTTGGGGAAAAAATACTGCTAAGTGCGCAGGGGTGTCCATTTGCCTGCCCATAATATGTTAAGTTATCCATAGTAGCCATAGCACTACTAACTCTTAACGAGGCACTAAGATCATCCATGATCCAACAAAACATGAAGTGTAAGAAGCACTCATGGTATAAAGTGGAATGTTTGAATGTGTACATACCATTCCAGTTTCTGGACATAATAATAAGCCTCAAGACAACAAATCAAGTAAGTTATGAATATCTGCAGAGCCGTGAGATAACATTATTTACCTTTATTATACACTTTGTAAATATATTTTAAAGGTTTTAGAGTTACGATTTAGGGGTTAGGTTTAGTGTTACTCCAAGTATCATGAACACTTCAGTGTTCATGGCACATGTAGTCTGCAAGTGCAACTTTTCAGTAACAAACGTTACACATACAGAGACAGAACTTTGCTGTTGGAGCTGTAATATGATATCCATCATCATTAGCAGCCTGCAACAAGACTTCTAGGCTGCTAATTTCAGTTTTGTGCATAGATTGTTAGGTGACAGTACTCATAGCATGCTGGTAATGAACAACCAATAGTGGCATGGCTTTCCTGTACTCCTCCTGTCAGGTCCCTCTCCCTGCAGGGAGAACTTGGTCTGGGCTTGAGGATGCAAGTATGTTTTGCCTTTATTTCCTGTTTTTTTTTTTTTTGCTTTTGTTTTTTTTAATTTAACAGTGTTAAATTTAATCTTGACAGCAACAGTCACTACAACCAATTATTTATTAAACACTTTATTTAAACACGGTTTCTGGTTTGAGTGATCCTTTAAGGTAGGGGGGCCTTTTGTTCCTAGATCAGCACCTGGACATATAAAAAATATTAGGAATGGGCTAAATTAAAATGGTGCCAACTGAAAACATGTTCTGATTATAACACCTATAATTCTTGGTCAAAGGATCAAAGCACACATTATGGAAAGTAATAGGCAGATGACCAACATGCAGTATATATTTATTACTTTCCATAATGTGTGTTTTGATCCTAGGAAGTAGTACTCTGCACACAGACTCAAATGTTAGCAGTTTTAAAGATATAAATTCCGGGTGCCAGACAGGAAGTTAAAAAACAATTAGTAATAGAATGCGATAGTCTGCACTCACGGTCTGTTTAAAATGTAGTGTTTATTCCTTTGTGGTTACAAATGTGCACATGTTGAAGTGCATACAGTGATGCCAAAACAGGTCGACGTTTCAGTCCCAGCGTGGGACTTTCCTCAGGACAGCATACATAAATATGCTTTACTGAGGAAAGTCCCACGCGGGGACTGAAACGTCGACCTGTTTTGGCATCACTGTATGCACAATAACGTGCCCATTTTAACCATAAAGGATAAAATGCTACGTTTTAAACCAAGACAGTGAGTGCAGACTATTGCTTTTCTATTAATATACACACACACATACACACATACATATACACACACACACGCGCGCGCACACACACACACACACACGCACACAGAGTGCATTTGTGTCTTTATTTTTAGTCTCGCTATACAGCAATACTACAGTATAGAAATAATCTCCCTGTTCTCTGTCAATTTATCTGCAAACATCTTTACAGACATATTACCCTGAAACGTTTTTTTTTTTACACCCTGTAGAGGTTTTCTAGCCTTTATTCTAGATTATACATATCTTTAAAGTCATCCCTGAATGTTTGTCAAGCCACAGAAACAGTATTTTAAGAGGTTACTAAATGTGTGTTGTCTGCGTGCTTTCATCCAGTTGAATGACTAACAGATTTAATGTATGGTTCCATGCTTCCTGTTACAGCTGCTTATAACAGTCCATTACACTTCAATTTTTGCCTGGTGAAATTCCTGCACTGGGACTTCAGTAATCCAAGTGTACTAACAAGCTGTGATAGCAAATAGTTAAATTAGAGAGTCTGGACTCTCGCCCCCTCTCTAATCTAGTTTCAAGCCTTCCAAAACAGTAAATGAATAAATGTAAATGTTTCCCATAGGAAAATCTGCTTGCAGTTTCTGTCCATTTAGACCAGAAGAAATTGCAGCATTTAGAAACATAGAGTCTAATAGCTGTGAAGAACCATCCAGCTTGCATGGTTTCCCATCATACCTGAAACCTCTGGCCCTTTTAAATTTTTTATATTTTTGCATAGCTACATATCTGTCTAAAGATGTTTTGTATTCCATCACACCACAGGCTCTACCACCTCTGCAGGACAGTTACTCATTGAAAATAACAGCCATTCTGTGAAACAGTATTTTCTCATATTTCCCCTGAGCCTCTCACCTCCTGAGCTTCAGAGAATTAACTCCTGTCATCTAGGTCTAAAATAAAATTTCCTCACAAAGCGTGTTGGAACATGTATTTTTCTTGGATGTTTTTTCTGTATTATTTTTAGTTTCTATATCTATCGTACTAATGGCAGAATTAAATTACTTGAGATAGTAAGTGTCTTTGGGGAAGACACTTAACAGTATATATCCGCATACCTCAAATCTCTACAACCGCAAAGCACTACGGAATATGTATGCGCCATATAAATGCTAAGAATTCTAAACCTTATCACTGATTAGTATTTTTTTCCCCTCTGCAATTTCTTTACATTTATTACATTCCTTTGTTTCATTTTATAAACTGTTCTCATATACTTCATTGTAAACTATTCTAGTAACTTACATTTTCCCGTACATGTAATACATCCAACCTTTACTCTTGTACTACTTTACCCCACTCCCTTTAGAATGTAAGCTTATTTGAGCAGGGCCCTCAACGCTCTCTGTTCCTGTGCGTTCAACTCCTCTTGATGCAGATACTTGTCTGTAAGTCCTTCCATTGTAGCGCTGCAGAATTTGTTGGCACTTTATAAATAATAATTTAGAGAGGATTGTATGGCACATGGCTGTAGTACTTGGTTGTGGTCCTTGGTGGAACAGCAATCTGTCTAGTGCATTGAAGCCATGAATCAGTCAGCATTCTGGGTTGTCATGTGTGGGACAGTACATGCTGGCATAGCTTAGTAAGATATGTGTTGTAAAATGTACCTCTATTGAAAGATTTAGAGGAATAGCTGTTTTTTTTTTTTGTTTTGTTTTTTATACATATGCAGTGAGGGGAAAAAGTATTTGATCCTCTGCTGATTTTGAACGTTTTCCCACTGACAAATAAATGATCAGGCTATCGTTTTAATGGTAGGTGTATTTTAACAGTGAGAGACAGAATAACAAAAACAAAATCTAGAAAAACGCATGTCAAAAAAATTAGAAATTGATTTGCATGGCAAAACCCTTGTTGGCAATCACAGAGGTCAGACGTTTCTTGTAGTTGGCCACCAGGTTTGCACACATCTCAGGAGGGATTTTGTCCCACTACTCTTTGCAGATCCTCTCCAAGTCATTAAGGTTACGACGCCGACATTTGGAAACTCGAACTTTCAGCTCCCTCCACAGATTTTCTATGGGATTAAGGTCTGGAGACTGGCTAGGCATCTCTAGGAACTTAATGTGCTTCTTCTTGAGTCACTCCTTTGTTGCATTGACTGTCTGTTTTGGGTCATTGTCATGCTGGAATACCCATCCACGACCCATTTTCAAATTCTTGGCTGAGGGAAGGAGGTTCTCACCCAAGATTTGACGGTACATGGCCCCGTCCAAACACAGAGTTGTGTTGATGCCAAAGAGCTGGATTTTGGTCTCATCTAACCACAACACTTTAACCCAGTTCTCCTTTGAATCATTCAGATGTTCATTGGCAAACTTCAGATGTGTTTGTACATGTGCTTTCTTGAGCGGGGGACCTTGCGGGCGCTGCAGGATTTCAGTCCTTCACGGCGTAGTGTGTTACCAATTGTTTTCTTGGTGACTATGGTCCCAGCTGCCTTGAGATCATTAACAAGATTATCCCGTGTAGTTCTGGGCTGATTCCTCACCATTCTCCTGATCATTGAAACTCCATGAGGTGAGATCATGCATGGAGCACCAGACCGAGGGAGACTGACCATTATTTTGTGTTTCTTCCATTTGCGAATAATCGCACCAACTGTTGTCATCTTCTCACCAAGCTGCTTAAGGGTGGTCTTGTAGCCCATTGTGTAGGTAGCCAGCATTGTGTAGGTCTACAATCTTGTCCCTGACATCCTTGGACAGCTCTTTGGTCTTGGCCATGGTGGAGGGTTTGGAATCTGATTGATTGCTACTGTGAACAGGTGTCTTTCATACAGGCAACGAGCTGAGATTAGGAGCAATTTCTTAAAGTCAGATTTTAAAATGTATTGAATCTATTGGAGGCCTGGTCAGAAGGGAAAGGGGTATTGCCCTGACAGCATTCTTCTGTATATTTAAATAACAAGAAGTCTAGATGTTTGATGGTAGAGTACTACTGGAGAGAGGCAGCAGGAAGTATTCAATAGGCTTGCAGTAGCCTATAACTTAATGTTCACCAGGTATGGATTAGCCAAACCGAGAGGTTTTCTATTGTACTGCATTATCTGTGATTGACCAGGCTGCCAGGATATGATGCGTATGTATGAATTCCCTTGAGTTGTTTACAAGTGGCTGCAGGCTGAGAATAGACAGTGCTAATGACATTCATAACACACAGATTGTTATTCTTTGCAATATATTTGTAGGATAAAAATATGTGTTTCTTACGCATGCACAAAGTTCTTTGAATACTCCATCAATCTTTGATGTACGTATTGCACCTTGCACCTCTATCTGCCTCTATCTTTCAAAACCATATATTGCATTATATGTGTGTGAGAAGGGATGTCCACACAAATATTCCCCCTCCTCTCCTCTCTCCGGATTGCCTTTAGGCCAGTGAGGAAGATCTTTGACCTCCCCACTGCCGTGTCATGCAGGCACTGGGATAGTGCCAGCCCTACATGGGCCTGCATGAAAAATCCTCTGATCTCCCCTGTCGGCCTCTGCTCAGGCCATCAAAGCCCTCCATCATTTACCGGTTTGCCTGAGGGCCAGTCCGGGCCTGGACTCACCTATGAGATTTGCCTCGGGATGGCAAGTGAGCTTACACTTAAATGGTCATTGTAGTGATACTACAAACACCTTCATCTAGTTAAATGTGTGTTTTTATTCAATATAACATTGATTAAGCAAGATTACAGTATCTTATTTACAAAGTGTAAAATCTAAAAACAGTTACATAGTTACATAGCTGAAAAGAGACTTGCGTCCATCAAGTTCAGCATTCCTCACATTTTTTTTTTTGCTATTGTAGAAGCTTTATTATACAATTATACACACCAAATATTATCAGGGTTATGCACAAAAGTGAACATTTAAAGTAAATTTCAAATGTAAGGCCAAGCTGGAAGCATCAGAGGGTGCTGGGTAATATTAGACAGTGTGCATATGTACCTCTAAACAGCTACAATGAGTTTTAAATCAGGAACATGTGATTTTATTAAATCCCTTCCCCTCATTAATTATTCATCCTTTAATTACCCACTATCTGGGAATGAATTTGGATTTTTTATTCCTGTGGTTTATAACATAATTACATGAATAATTTAATAATCTACATTAATAAAGCCAGCGATGGTTGGTCTGATTCAGAGAAATACGATTTAACTTGCTTTTAGGAAGTGAAGAGGTTATTACATTTAAAATTATGGCAAGTCTCTCCTTTACTGGCAATATTGCTTATCCATTTCTGTAATGCCACTTGAACTTGCTGAAAATCAGCTCTGTTAATGAAAAACACCATTGTAATGTTATTTCCTTGTATCCTTAAGTTCTAAGTTATTTTAATTTGTTTATAGTGCAGCAATCTAAGAATGAGTTTTCAAGCTTCAGACAACAATAATTCATTATTTACTATAGAAGTTTAATGAAAACCCTTATTACTGTCAAGGTTTCCCTCATTTGAAAGAAGTGCAACTTCTCAAAAGATTCAAATCGATGATCATAATGAAGTATACAATATGACTATTCATGCATCTGTGCATTTGTTCTTGCACAATGGCAAACTTGTCTACATATCTATTAATATGATGCCCAGGTCCACATATTGCCCGCAGACATAAACAAATCTGAGATGGTTGTTTTTTTCCAGTCAATAGAAGACAGAAAACCACTACACTTTTGCTGAAGTTTTTAAAGAGAAACACTAAACGGCATAAGCATTACATTCTAATTCTTACATTCTAAGAGGCCATGGATAAAGTCCCTTTGATCATTCTCTAACAGTTTTCAAGTCATTATAAGTTGCATTTTCAGTTGAATTTAGGGAAACCATTGTGCTGTGTTGAGCTATTACAATTGCTTTTGTTTAATTTGATTTGTTCATGGCAAGCAGTTCATTGCAAATGTGTTGATTTTTTCATAGCAAACAGCTAACACTGTAAATTTTGACAATATACCCTAATTTTCAATGAGGGTTGAATAATTTTGATTACAACTGTATTGGGTATTTGCACAGATATATTTTAACATGTGTTACATTTAACATTTAACTGCCAATATTTGTTGACATTTCTAGTAAGATTGTGGGGGTGGGAGAGAAGAGGAAGAGTGGAGGTTGAGGGGAATAGGGGTGGACCATCGCCCTCAGTCAACATCCCCACCCACCGTGCCAGTAAAACCATTGCTGTGTGTATCTTTCCCTTTCGCTTGCTGAAGTTACTTTCAAGTCTTCGAATTTCCTCGTGTCTTCTACCTCTTCCACCCAACTCTTGAGAGGGGGGTTGCGGTTGTCTCCAAAACATAAGAATGATTGCCTTTGCAGCATTGAGGAGTCTCAGGATCACCGATCTTTTGTAGGTCGGCATGGTAGTGTAGTGAAGGTGAAACGGGGATGGCGACATTTGCAAGGATTCGTCTGTCTCCTCTTGTATCACCCGTCCAATTGTTTCCAAGTGTGGTTTAACGAGGTCCAGTCCCACCATATATGGGTAAAATTTCTCACTGCCCCTCTGCAGTGCCAGCAGGTATCTGGTATTGTGGGATCTCTGGTGTGTAGAGCAGCTGGAGTAAGATGCCATCTTGTGAGGACTTTGTAAGAGTTCCCTTGTAGTCGTGCCAACCCTGTAGTGTGTTGTATATGGGTTATGATCTTATCCCATTCCGTCTCTGTAAGTGTCTCATCAAGAACCTCTTGTTACCAAGGAAGAGTAGATCAGGGATATGGCTTTTTGCGACACACTGTCCTGTGTTCAAAGTGATTCAAATTGTGTTCGTCTTGAGTAGGCAAGGTTTCTGTGGAATCGACCGAGAGTATTGTGTCATTTGTTCTCTTGCCAGTATGTGAAAGAATGTGTGTGGTGGTTCCGGGAAGAGTTTGGTGAGTGGGCAGATTGGAAATGGTGACATAAGTTCTTCGTCAATGCAGAGTATTGGTACATGCTTTGTCAAACGTGGTAGAGGTCCCTGATCTCCTGCCAGTAAGCCTGGGTTGCCTCTCAGTGGGAGCATGGGGCTGGGGTCCATTGTTAGGTAGTGCTTAATGCCGTATCTGTGCCAGATCCGTAGGATTGCATAGACAAATGGATTTGTGAGTGGTATGTGTTTTCTGGCTTCCCTTGTAATCCACGGTAAGGTTTGTAGGTCGCATTTACTACTGTCTGATTCCATCTGCATCCATGGTTTGTCTCTCGCTATGGTGAATCAGCTAAGAATTCTTGTGAAATGGGCTGCCATGAACTATTTCTCAAAGTCTAGTAGCGCCGGTCCTCCTCTGAGCTTGGGTAGTGTCAGTTAGGAGTGTGCTATGCAGGGGGGATTTTTCTTTCCAGATACATTTGCGGATTTCTGCCTTTAGATTGATGAAGAATGATTTTGCGGCCAAAATTGGCACTGTCTGGAAGATGAAAAGTTTGGGTAACAATGTCATCTTAACTGCGTTCACTCAGTCTAACCAGGAGATATAGTATGAGTTCCAAGAGCATAGCTCCTCTGTAGCAGCTTTAAGAATTGGTAGGTAGTTGTGTGTATATATGAGTCCGCTGGGTCTGGTGTAAGCCAAACCCCCAGTTAACACATGTGTGTATCGCACAAACAGGAGGGGAATTGGTGTTGAAACGTTCAGAGCATGGGACTAATTGTGAGGCCTAGAATCGTGGAATTGGAATGGTTCATTTGTAGGTTAGAGACATGACCGTAGGCATCAAATTCTAATTTAATTGCCTGCAGGGAAGGACTTGGGTCCGTCGCAATGAATAGGAGGTCATTGGCGTATGCGAGGAATTTGTAATGCGTTCGCCCCACTCTCACTCCATGGATCCTCATTACATCTATTCCTGTTTAGAAATGGCTCCAATGTCAATATAAATAACTGGGGTGACAGTGGGCAGCCCTGTCGTGTCCAGTTATAATTCCGAAATGGGTCTGAGAGAGCTCAGTTTATCCGTATTTGGGCAGTTGGGCAAGAGTACAGTGCCTCAACCCATGAGAGGTATTTCGGCTCGATACAGAGACCCATGAAGCACCTCGAACATTAGTCCCATTGCACCCTGTCAAACACCTATTCTGTGTCTGTAGACAGGAGTAGGACTGGGTGTCCGGCCTGCTTAGCTGCTGAAATCAGGTTCAGAGCCTGGATGGTGTTGTCTTGGACTTTTCGGCCTGGGATGAACCCTGTTTGATCAGCATTCATCGTTCCAGGCAGCAGTGGCATGATGTGGCTGGTCAGGACACTAGCTAGTAGTTTGAGGTTGACGTCCAGGAAAGAGATCGAATGGTAGCTCTGGCATAGTGTCGGGACTTTACCTTCTTTTTCGAGAGAAGCGTTATGTTTGCGGATGTGAATTGAGCCGATGGTCTAGCTCCCACTAGAAGGGAGTTCAGAGCTGCTTGCAATTTTAAAAGGAGGTCTTGCAGGAAGGTTTTATAGTACAGGAGGGGGAGACCATCCGGTCCCAGTGATTTGCCTGTTTTTCCTTTTTTTTTTATAGCAAATGCCAATTCTTCAGGGGTGTGGGTCTCCAAGGTTTCTAGATCCCAGTCCTTGATTCGGCAGATTACAATTTTGGTGGGCATTTTGTTAATCTGATGCATGCCACTATGATGGATCCCCCGACAAACACACTATTTTTATCTAAATACAATACCCCTAATGTATACCTTTACCACTATCTTGTGAAGTTACAATGTTACAAAAGACACATTACTATAGAAGATTTTGCAGTTAGAATTTTGTAAGATGGATTTGATAGCCTTCTCTCTCATTTTTTGGTGGGCATTGTAGCAGTTTGTTCAAATTATCCCAAAAAAGCATATTATTTACAACAGTAAATATCACAGGGTGTCATGTGGTATATTTTAAGTCTTATTGTAAAGTAATGAGCAAGAAACAGGGCGCAAGAGAATACTGAGAACGGGCAGCAGCTGAAATAGCCTGCCCTTCGGTGAGTCCCCGCTCAGATCTCAGGCTGGTTTTAGCTCATCTTGTGCCATTACAGAGAGAACATTTTTGAAACATATCAGACTGGTCCCACCCATACGGACAGTCCAGATCCGAAATGCCAGCAAGTTCCCTCTGCACGAGAGACACAGCAACCCCAGACGATCGTTTCAGCCTTGTTAGGCATCATCAGTGAGGCATAGCTGATATCTCTCTAGGCACTGTGAGCAAGGGGTCTATGTCTGGATTACCCTTTAAACTTGTGAAGAGCAAAAAACAGGGCACAAGAGAACACTGAGAACGGGCAGCAGCTGAAATAGCCTGCCCTTCGGTGGGTCCCCGCTCAGATCTCAGGCTGGTTTTAGCTCATCTTGTGCCATTACAGAGAGAACATCTCTGAAACATTCTCTTGCCCCCCGTTTGCTCTTATTGTAAAGTAAGTAACATATTCACAAGTTTTTGGGGTTTTTTTTATATGCGGTTTGCAATTTAGCAGTTTATTTTTTTTTAAAACTTGATGTTTGCTACTGTAATAAAAATAACTAAATTGTGCTCACTTAAATCTCCATAGTGCATAATTGCCACCTTTGTATACCTTTGTTTCTTTTTCTTTTAAATGGCAAAGTGAAGATGGGTCCATGGCACATTTTGAGGCATTTTAGTAACTCACATATTTAAATAGTTTCACAATTGCATACCATCCTAACCTTTAACTCTAACACAAGCCCTAAACTAAAGCACAATCCTAACTCTAATTCTAGCTATAATGTTACAGAGATTGCTTATGACAGCACAGGGATTCCCTTGCTGGTCCTATTCCTACTCATTATCCTGATCCTTATCCCAATCACTAACCCTAACCCTAATCCTAATTCTAAACCTAATCTTAATGGTAATCCTAGCAATAATGTTAGTTGGATTTCCTCTGCTGATGTCAGTAGAGGAAATCCCTTGCTTGTTTCAGCAAAAGGAATCTCAACTTTATGACTCAAGTACAGGGAATCCCTTGTGGATATCACACATGGAATCCATTAAGCTGCATAGCACTCTCTGAGAGCTCAGTAATTTACAACTGCAGCATGAAATAGATTATTACCTTCTCAGCTAAATCATATTATGTCAAACTGTCATGATATGACTGAAATCCTACCTGTCGCAGAATTCACTTACAGTGATCAGCGCTGGGTAGCCTGCTGATCACCCTCTGCAGCCAGCGATTTCTCGGCAGGGGCCTTGCAGGGAGACCAAAAGAGAAAGCCTCAGACCCCATGGAGAGCTGTATGCAGTGCTCAATGTGCTTGTTGCATTCAGTCACTGTGGTTTAAAGGTATTAGCAGGGAATTATTCCATATTGGGTCCTTTCAGGGCCGGATTAACATAGGGGCTGATGGAGCTGCAGCTCCAGGCCCAGGCCCATGGAATAGGCCCATTGATTTAAAAAAAAAAAAAAAAAAAAACTTTTTTTTTTTTTTTTACACACTACTCTTAGGGATTCCACCTGGCTTTTATTTTATTGGCACAGACGGTATTTGAGGCTGCCTGACTGGTTCCAATATTACAGTGATACTGGCAATACAAATGCTGGTATTTTTCTCAGTATAAAGAGATTACTATGCAATACCAGCACTGGCCAGTAGGGGTCGCTGTGTGTGGAGACAGGCAGGGATAGGAAGTTCCAGCATATCCCTCCCTACCTATCTATACTCACTTATCTGCAGGGGTGCAGCTACAGAGAGTCCAGACAGCAACTCCCACCCTGCAGAGACAGCCTACAGCTCAGGGAAGTAAGGGATGGGGAGAAAGGCTGCAAGGAGACATACACTGAGACACTAAGGGACATTGGGAGACATTATGACACACACATGGGGACACAGAGTCCCCATGTCTCTCAGTGTCCCCATGTCTCCCAACCAGTGTCCCTGGTGTCTCAGTGACCCCTAGTCTCCCAGTGCCTCCAGCCTGCCAGTGTCTCACTGTCCCCATGTCTCCTAGTGCCTCCATGTCTCCCAGTGCCTCAAGTGTTTCAATGTCCCCATGTCTCCAAGCTAGTGTCCCTTGTGTCTGTGTCCCTAGGTCTCCCCGTGTCCCCAGGTCTCCCCATCTTCCTAGTGTCCTAGTGACATGGGGACCCTGGGATACAGGTGGACAAATGGAGACATGAGGCATTGAGACACTGTGATACATAGGATCACTGGGAGACCTGGGGACACGACACTAGGGGACACTGGGAGACATGGGGCACTGAGACACTGATACATAGGAACACTGAGACCTGGAGTAATCGACACATGGAGGCACTGGGAGATATGGGGGGGCACTGGGAGGAATCCATCTATACAGCAGAATCAAACTAAGTAGTTTTTGGGTGATTTTACATCATTTTCTCTTATGTCACTCCTTGTGATTTACATTATGTGATGTCACCCATACATATTTAATTATGCAAATTAGCAAGGCCAGTATGTTTTTCCAAGAAAGGTGGCAACCCTAACTTCTTTTCACATACTCTTACTTAAGTATGGAAACTTAAGAGGGATGTATGGGAACAAAACTTGTGTGGACTGGCTGACAATGAATATAGTTAAAGGGACACTTTAGTCACCAGAACAACTACAGCTTATTGAATTTGTTCTGGTGAGTAGAATCATTACCGTCAGACTTTTTGCTGTAAACACTGTCTTTTCAGAGAAAATGCAGTCTTTACATTACAGCCTAGTGATAACTTCACTGGCCACTCCTTAGATGGCTGTTAGAGATCCTTCCTGGGTCATGGCTGCCTAAAATGCATCCAAACATTCAGTGTCTCCTCCCTCTGCATGCAGACACTGAACATTCATTGATTCAATTCATCTGTATGAGGAGATGCTAATTGACCAAGGCTGTGTTTGAATCATGCTGGCTCTGCCCCTGATCTGCCTCTTTGTCAGTCTCAGCCAATCCTATGGGGAAGCACTGTGATTGAATCAAGCCACCACTTCTAATGATGTCAGCAGACTGCTTGTTTGTCTGAGTCTAACAGCATGCAGAGTTACAGCTTCAGGCTTGAATACAGTAAGATTTTGCTATATTAATGGAGGCATGAGGGGCCCATGGGGGCTAGATGGTGGTGTTAACACTATAGGGTCATGAATTCATGTTTGTGTTCCTGACCCTATAGTGATCCTTTAACCCCTTAAGGACCAAACTTCTGGAATAAAAGGGAATCATGACATGTCACACATGTCATGTGTCCTTAAGGGTTTGAGGTAATGCTGACTTTGGTCTCTCTAACACTGTGGCATGTTCCCTTTCTTCTACACTCACTACATACAGCTTTTCTCTGTCCCAGGCTATATACCAGGAGCTTCTGCCTGCTAGTAAGAAGGTAAGGAGACATGTGGACCAGCGAGTGCTAGGGGACAGTCCTTAGAAAGCTTTGAGCGAGCGCATCATTAGACACATTTATGCCAAGCTCAGGATGCTGTCTGCATAGTATGCCCTTAGTTGGCCAGCTGCATGATTGGCAGGCAGCCTGACATGCTTTCATGCCAGGCTGGCCTTCTAATTCTTTGGGCAGACATGTCCTCTTTTTGGGCATGTTCGCCCCTTTTGGCAGGTTACGTGATTTGTGTCAGTGGCCCACCCTTTAACCGTGCCCATTGACTTCCTGCTTGACTGGACACTGCTGTTAGGGGTTATGGATTTGCTTGAAAGATGAAAACATAAATTAGAGGGAGATTAGCACATAGTGTATGTGTTTTCTTATAGCTGCTGTTTTCTTTCTCTCCAGCACCATCTCCATCAGATAGATGACGCTTGGGAGTGTTTTACTGTTTTTGGTTGATATGATCCTGTAATTAGGCCCGTCATAATTGTCAGCACCAGGCCCACTGGGCTGTTAATCTGGCCCTGGGTCCTTTAAGGGGTTAAAAGAGGTTTTACTATGCTAGATCACAGTTATTCATTCTGTTGCAGACAAATGGCCAAACCACATTAACACAAGTTCTTGAGTCCCAATGAAAGCGTGAATTCAGTCTCAATGAAAGGGGTAATGTTGATCAAAATAGCCAAATGGTTAAGGCAAATTCTGTACAGCAAATGCCATTAGGACACAAACATGTCTTCTATAGACTACTGTTAAAAGTATATGTAAAACATATTGTATATGTATAGAATTGCACCTTTTCATTTATCCACTTATTCATGGCTCAACATTTGGGATGCATTAAAGATCATATAGCATCATTTATCTTGCAATTGATTTTATGAAAAATTAGTAGAAAAATAGAAAAATGGCACATATTAATCTTTGATATTTGTAAAGGATCTGCTGACAGTTTGGAAATGCAAATTTCCAAAAAGGCAGCAAAATGTAAATATTGTGTCATAATACCCTTATGTATTAAATACCCATGCCTGGCTAAAGTTGGATATTCCATATGCAATTAATAGACAATTGTGAGAGCACACAAAAATAATAAAAATGGTTATCTCAGTCTGCAAATAAATAATTTGACCTTTTTGTTGAATGTACTGGGAACCAGTTGTTATTGTTCTGAATAAATAAATACATATTCTGTTGATTCATCAAACTGAGGTGGAAAGTGCCCAGAAGGTGTACCCAAGCACGTTGTGCTGAAAAATCCTTTGTAATGGCCAACTGCAATTCCTGCACCACACAGTTATGTCTAAATCCCAACCACAAGCTCTATAGGAGCCCCACACATATTTGTCAATGCATGCTCCTCTATAGTGCAAGAGGGAGTACTTTTTATCTACTGTCCATTTGTATGAGAGAAATAATGAATAGAGCTCTTGCTGAGAATTTGTTTTTGTTAGCTAAGTGGAGTAGATGTAAGGAGGAGCTTATAATAAAATACTTAAAGCCTAACATGTCTATGTATAATTGTTAGGTGATGTTTATCCTACAGGGAATACGAGTGTATATTAGTTGATGTAGACCACATGTCAAAAGGTGATATGCCTGTGGTAATCAGAAATGAGAAAGATAATATGCTGTTATAGGATAAAGGGAAGTTTAAGGGTTACTTTAACCCTTTTGAGTAGGGGTGGGCATTTCCTGTGCAATATGCCCTATTGGGCACTATAGAGAAGGTCCCCATTCCCCTAGAATGTCCTTGATAAGTAGATCCATTCTCTGACCTTGAGTTACAGTTATAGTAAGATATAGCACTCTTAAAACGTTCTCACAAAATGTAAACTAAATTATTAAGTCTTAATTTTATTAGACATTTGCATTCATATACTTAAGAATGTAAAAGTGACCAAAACTTAGAGTTTGTGCATTTAGTCAAGAAAAGAATACAAAGCAGCCAGTGTAGAATGACCAAATGGCTCAGAGACCAAATTAATTTGGTCAATCATTCCTACAAGTAGCCACTTGCTGTTTAGCATACATATGGCAAATGTTGATATGGGGGAGGTATAATACGAATTATACATCCTCAATATCCACAAAGCATTTCACCTTGAAGGTTTTCTCAAGTGGAGATAAAGCCTTAACGGTGAAACGTATTGTGGATATTTTATTTACTTATTTTAACATTGTATATTAATAAAGGTACTTTGACTACTTTCAGTTGTGAGTGTGCCATTTTCCTTTATTTGTTACTATTTTATTTTTTTTATTTTCTACCTGGCATCCGTTTTTACTGTTCCAGAGAGTACTACTCCATAGAAGAAACCATGCCAATGAGCAAGAAATTCATAGACTTGACATTTCATGCCAATATCCTAATCTATCTGGGACCCTCATCCAGTTAAAGACATCTAACTTTTCCTAGATACAGGGATCTTAACTCCCCTGTCTTAAGCTATAAGAAAACCACACACACACACACAATTAAAAGTAGACAAAATACCTTTATTAACAAAACAATGTTAAAATAACCAATATAAAATATCCACAATGCATATAATTATCTTTGGCTATTTTTTTTTTTACCTGTTTTCTCCCCTTTTGTATATTATTTAGTTTTAACACTTTCCATGGATTTTGTTACATTTCCAGGTGGCACTAGATCTTACAATCTGATTTTGATGGCATCTTTGCGTTGTTAGTTTTGTACAATTAGAGTTAAGCCCTGAGACACCCAAGGAGTGTCTCACTTATGTGTAGATTCAGTGGCGGTTCGCATGCACTTGCATGTGTGTATACGTGTATGCTCCCTACCACTGACTCTTTTTTTGTCTCTTTTTCACACCATTATTTTATACTTCTGGCATATTTTATACTGTAAGCACTATTTTTGTTTCTTTTAACCTTTTATGGTCTTAATAATGAGGAAACATCTGCCTATCAACATTTCCTCACATATCCTATAAGTGGAGATACAATCACTTTATGCTATTCTTACTAGAGCTGGTTTAAAGCTCTAAAAAAATGTGAGTAGGATTAAATAAGACTTGTTTTATTGATATTGTCTACTTCTAGGATATATTGCACTAATAGGGCTTTTTTCTTTCTATGTTTTTATATACGGCTTCTAAGAATACCATGATCTGCCACTTTATAGAAGAATTTCCCTGACAGAACTAAAGCTATATCTTCTGGCAAGTTGTTATTGGGACTCTATATTGGACATTTTAGCCTTATTATTTGACATACCTATTCTGATTTTTTATCCTTCTGTTATCTCCATTCATACACTAGTTTCCAATTTTTTTGGCTTAGATCTTTGAGTTAAGCTCATGAAAAATGGGGGCAAAAACAAAAGTGTTGCGTTTGTAATTTTGTTCAGTGTATATATATATGTATATATATATATATATATATATATATATATGTTTCCAGTTTCATCCCATGAGGACTCGATAGACTGAGGACCCATAAGTCGACCCATCAGAGTACTCTGACTGAAATTGCACAGCATTGGCATACATTCCCACACTATGCAATATCAGTCTGAGTGCTCTGATTGGCCGGCTGTTTAGAAGATTTTTTTTTTTTTTTTTACATTTTGCAGTGGCTTGCCAGAAAGCGCTGGTTAACTGCCACATGGCTAACCATCATGCAAGCACTGTCAGCGGCCCACAGAGATTAACAATCAACTAAAATTCAACTAACATTTTCACCAAATTTTGGTCAAACCAAATCTCTCTTTCAGAATTTTCTTAGCAAAAAAACATTTTCTAACAGAAAGAACTTAAAAGTCTTTCCGTGGACATGTCTAAATCTTATAGTATGAACCATATAAGCAATGTACAGCCAGCCTGCCTACCTGCTTACCTTTCACAATTTTAACATGCTTACTCTAAAGGTCCCTCTGTTGTAAGAGCTTTAGGTTTATGTGCAGCTGTTCTTTGATGAAAATGTGCTTATGCTGCTACCTGTCAAGTAAGTGTTTGCCTAAACAGAATGTAGACTTCTAGTAAGTGCCCAAACAAACACAGTTATTAGTTGATAGTTACTGGCATTATTACAAAGTATATTTACTGTAATGTTAATATCTGACAGGAAGATCTGTTAAAGAAATGCATCAGTACAGAGTGATGAAAAAATGTAAATAAAATAATGCCTTCTATGGAATACAACTATCAATTTTCTATTAACCCGATAATTACTAGATGTTCTATATGATTAAAGATTCATATGATAAAAAAGATCTGATCTGTTTTACAAACACCTATTCAATACACGCACAGCACAATTATACATACATTGTTTCATACAACAGTTAGAAATTAACAATGCATACATGCTTTTTTTGATTGCGGTCAGATTGATCCCCTTTATCTACTGTGAGCTAATGTAATGTAATTTTGAATTATTATGATATTCAGATTTTTACTGATTTGTATGTATTTTTCAAAGTATGAATACAGCCAATAGAGGGACACTTTGTATACAACCAGACAAAAGAAATGTATAAACCATAAATCAATTAAGCAAACAAATAAAAAATATATAACAATGGTATATATGTATTCAGCCAGTATTAGTTATATGAGACAAACCAAGTAATGAAAAGGATCTGCTGCCCCACACGTTACTCCTGAGCAAATCAATCAATGAAATGTGACAACAAGAAATTCTATATATTAGTAAAATGTTGAACACCATTCACATATCCCATTCAATGTAGAAACAAATACATAGAGACATTTGATACAGGAGAAGGGAGTTGTAACTTGTAGTTAAGAAATTAATAGGAACATACCATACCTGGTAGGATTGATTTCAAGGTAGCCATGTAAGTATTTCATGTAGTCTGAAGGTGCACCTGGATCGTTCCAGTTTCTCTAGTACTTCATATAAAAAAGGAAAGGAGAATTTCTCAGTATTTTCTACAATAAACCAAGTGCTCAACATGTATGTGGAACTTCTCTATAAAAAAAAATTGAAAAAAAACAAACAAACAAAAAACACTTTTTTTATATTTATACTCTTTATTGAAAATGTTTTTTTATTTTTTTTTCACAATACAGGAAGAAAAAACATAGCATAGCACAATGTTTAAGATTTGACTAACAGAGAATCTATCCATTCATTGTAATTCTTATCAGAATTAACATAATATATCTAAATCCGATTTCTTCCCTCATATCGAACCACTTATCTGTAGACTTGTCTCAAATATACCATAAGACATAGACAGACATTAAACATTCATGGTCATATTACAATTTACAAATAAGAAAAACGAAACAAAACTCGCTGGAGCTCTGGAGGAGTTGGTCATATAAAATTGAATAGAATCTCACATTTACTCAACTGCTACTATGTCCAACTTAGAAAGCTATAGTGAAACAATTAAAATAATTCACACCCACTTAGAAAAATATACAGAGTAAAAAGGATATACCACCTATTGCAGATATAGATATGGTGGTTACATCTGTAAAACAAATGAGACATACATAGTGTTTTCCATATAGGTAAAAACAAACAATTGTATCATATGAGGATTGAACTCACAAGGATGGAGCCTCTTAGGCTCTATGTACTTCGCTCTCGGGTGCCTATTCAGGCTTTCGATAATTTTCAGTTGAAGACCCAGACTCCACGAATTCAAGAGTAAATAAGGGTTTATTAATTGATAAAATATTATATTAAAATATTAATAATATAGGACAAAAATAGGCAGATATATGTATAAAATACAGCGTGGTATGGTACTGCAATAATGGCCAAAATTAAAAGCAGCAAAGCACCACAGCATATACACAAAATAACATTACCGCCAAATGAAAGTCCCAGTAAAAAGTCCAGTAAAGTGCACTTTACTGGACTTTTTACTGGGACTTTCATTTGGCGGTATTGTTATTTTGTGTATATGCTGTGGTGCTTTGCTGCTTTTAATTTTGGCCATTATTGCAGTACCATACCACGCTGTATTTTATACATATATCTGCCTATTTTTGTCCTATATTATTAATATTTTAATATAATATTTTATCAATTAATAAACCCTTATTTACTCTTGAATTCGTGGAGTCTGGGTCTTCAACTGAAAATTATCGAAAGCCTGAATAGGCACCCGAGAGCGAAGTACATAGAGCCTAAGAGGCTCCATCCTTGTGAGTTCAATCCTCATATGATACAATTGTTTGTTTTTACCTATATGGAAAACACTATGTATGTCTCATTTGTTTTACAGATGTAAACACCATATCTATATCTGCAATAGGTGGTATATCCTTTTTACTCTGTATATTTTTCTAAGTGGGTGTGAATTATTTTAATTGTTTCACTTTACCTTTAGGTGTTAAGGGATTACACCTTTCTGTCACACTTACTTTTATTGTCTATTTTAAGTTGGAAGCGCCTACACAACTATACACCTTGTGTATATTTTGTTAGAAAGCTATACATTGTAACTATCCTGTTGCCCTCTATTTAGTCCATGTTCCATTTTTAATTGGAATTTTACTTGTTCCTTAACTACCGGCCATGTTGGTACTAAAGTTAATTTCCAGTACCTAGCAATTGTCATTTTTGCAGCCATCAAAATATGAACTATCAAGGGGATTGTCTTGTTGGCTGCCTGCCGGATATCTAGTTTTAATAGACAGGTCCATGGTGAAAAGGTTAAATCAACCAAGGTCAAAGCTTTTATCTTAAGTAAAATCATTTTCCAAAACAATTGAATAGGCCCACAGTCCCACCACACATGTAAGTAATTCCCACGTTCTAAGTTACATCTCCAGCAGTTCGAGTCATAAGAATTAGAAAATTTACTAATTCTACCGGGTACCATGTACCATCTGTTTACAATTTTAAACTGACACTCTGCTAGATTAAGGCCGTGTATATTTTTATAAACTAAATGTAAAGCATCTCTCCATTGTTTGTAACTAATCTGAATATCCAGGTCCCTCTGTCATGTTTTTTATTATAGCTTCCAGAGGTTTATCTGGATCCCTCGATAATAATCTTATACCCGTAGTTAATAGTTTATTTGGTGAGTCTTTCCGAAGTGTATTTTCTAACCAGATTATTTGATTGGATCTTTCTCTAAAGACATGCTGCTGACAAAAACCTTTTAACCTTAAATAGTTAAAAACCTCCTTATTCTCTATATTATATCTCCGCTTTAAGGCTTGAAAATCCATCCAGGAGTTTTTATCTAATAGATCTTGAATTCTAAGTACCCCCTTTTCCATCCAGCTTTGCAAATTAACATTAGACATGTAATATGATAAATTCGCTACTGGTAAGGAGGGGATTAACTTATTGTGTAGACCCATTAGATATCTGATTTTCTCCCAATCTTTTAAGGTGCCATTTAGTGATGTCCCGAACTATTCGCTGGCGAATAGTTCCTGGCAAACATAGCATGTTCGCGTTCGCCACCGTGGGCGAACACATGCGATGTTCGGTCCGCCCCCTATTCGTCATCATTGAGTAAACTTTGACACTGTACCTCACAGTCAGCAGACACATTACAGCCAATCAGCAGCAGACCCTCCCTAGCAGACCCTTCCACCTACTGGACAGCATCCATTTTAGATTTATTCGGAATCTGCAATCATTTTATTTTTATGTTTTTTATTATTATTTTTATTTAATTTAAAAAAAAATATTTTAAATGCAAAACATTGTGTGGCGAAACCAACCTCGCCACTGGGCCCTGGAGAAGCCTGTTTGCCCGCCTCCTACCTGCTGACTATGGCCCCTGGATTATTTGGGGCACATTGTAATTTATTGTGCGACTGCTGGCCCTTTAAGTATAGTGAATGGTATTTTATTGTACTGCTGCTGGCCCTTTAAGAACTGTCTGGGGACATATTGAGACTTTGGGTAACAATACCCTTTAAGACTATGGCCCCTGAAAACGTATGGACTTTTATTGGGTGTGTATGGCCCTTTAAGAACCGTCTGGGGACATATTGTGACTTTGCTGAACAATGCCCCTTTAAGACTATGTCCCCAGACCTGTAAAATAACTTGCCCCTGGCTTTCCCCCACTTGGTTCAGTATATAGGGCTTACTGAACCAAGTACCACACAGGCGGACCACCCAGAAGCTAAAGTGTGCAGGCAATTTACCTCCCAGGCTGTGAGGTTACTGCAGGTTAATTGCACGTGGCGGCGGCCATCTTTGTTCAGTCGAACGCGGTCAGCGGTGTATGCTAAAGATTCTGTGGAACTGAAATCGGCTACACATTTTGCCGAACACCGCTGACCCTTACCTTCTTCCATACTGAACTTGCAGCTCCAGAGACTAAGTCCCGTTCGAAATGGGACTTAGTCGATTTCGGCATGAAATTGACCGGCCGCACAGCCCAAATATATGGAACTGTTTTGGGCAGGAAAATGTGCTTGCGGTCGGTCATAAAGGGACCTCCAGCTAACTTTTGATCCACTGGAGGGATTTGGCTGCTTTTTGGAAGGGTTTATGTTTAAAGTGTGCTGATTCCAAATATGTAGTTTTTAGGAAGATTGCATGTATGGATTTAAAGTTATAGCACATGTATAAAAACTGTAGTTTTCTTGGCTGTATAATTATGTTAACTGGTTATCTGAGGGGAGGGGATGTGTGGGTTGTACCATCTATGTCATTGGTTCTTTTATGCCTCCCCCTGGGTGTGGCCTGTATGTGTGAGTTGGAAATAAAAGCCAGGCTGGATGAGCCAGTCCAGAGTTCCTGTTTTACCCTCAAAGTGATGTGTCATCTCATTATTGGGGGGAAGGATTTATTGCATGCTGTTCCAGTTGACTGCTAGGAGTACCAGCCTATTCATATGGTTCCTATTCAATGGTCTACAGCATTCATATGCTTGGGAGAATTTAAAAGGTTTCTCGGATTCGGTGATTGTGGTGTCTGCCAGAGTGCTTGGAGTCCTCAAGAAGCACTAGGAGCATCCATTAACGGAGGTACCCAGTCTGGGTGCCAGGCGATCCGTTACACATTGGTATATAGGGGAATATTCACTAAATTACAAACATTGGTATATTCCCCTATATAACAATGTTTTGCATTTAGTGAATATTTCCCTATATAACAATGTTTTGCATTTAGTGAATATTCCCCTGTATAGCAATGTTTTGCATTTAGTGAATATTCCCCTATATAACAATGTTTTGCATTTAGTGAATATTCCCCTATATAACAATGTTTTGCATTTAGTGAATATTCCCCTGTATAACAATGTTTGGCATTTTGTGAATATTCCCCTATATAACAATGTTTGGCATTTAGTGAATATAGGGGAATATTCACTAAATGCCAAACATTGTTATACAGGGGAATATTCACTAAATACAAAACATTGTTATATAGGGGAATATTCACTAAATGCCAAACATTGTTATATAAGGGAATATTCACTAAATGCCAAACACTGATATTCCCCTATATAACAATGTTTGGTATTTAGTGAATATTCCCCTATATTCACTAAATGCAAACCATTGTTATATAGGGGAATATTCACTAAATGCAAAACATTGTTATACAGGGGAATATTCACTAAATACCAAACATTGTTATATAGGGGAAAATGGCCCCAACCCCACCCTGAGCGGTGGGTGGGGGCCCTAAAAAAACCAATAAGGGGGAACCTACTGTCCCCCCCCCCCGGCCCCCACCCCTGAGCGGTGGGTGGGGGCCCTAAAGAAAACAATAAGAGGGGGACCTACTGTCCTCCCCCCTGGCCCCCACCCCAGCGCAGTGGGTGGGGGCCATAAATCACAATGGGGGGACCTACTGTCCTCCCCCCCGCCCCCACCCATAAGCGTTGGTTGGGGGCCATAAAAATAATGAGGGGGGGACCTACTGTCCTCTCCCCCACCCCCACCCCCACCCATGCGCGGTGGGTGGGGGCCATAAAAATAATGAGGGGGGGACCTACTGTCCTCCCCCCTGGCCCCCACCCCTGCGCGGTGGGTGGGGGCCATAAATTACAATGGGGGGACCTACTGTCCACCCCCGGCCCCCACCCCTGAGTGGTGGGTGGGGGCCCTAAAAAAACACAATAAGTGGGAACCTACTGCCCCCCCCGGCCCCCACCCCTGAGCATTGGGTGGGGGCCATAAAAATAATGAGGGGGGGACCTACTGTCCTCCCTCCCAGCCCCAACCCCTGAGCGGTGGGTGGGGGCCCTAAAAAAAACAATAAGGGGGGGACCTACTGTCCCCCCTCAGCCCCCACCCCTGAGCGGTGGGTGGGGGCCCTAAATACTAATAAGGGGGGACCTAATGTTCTCCCCCCTGGCCCCCACCCCTGAGCGGCGGGTGGGGGCCCTAAATACAAATGGGGGGTACCCTAGTCACCCCCTCCCCCCCAAAAAAAAAATATCCCCCTACCTACCCCCCTCACCCTAAAAATAATGAGGGGGGACCTTTAACTAAGAACCTGTAAAAAAAAATTGAAAAAAACAACTTACCATTCGATGTTTTCTTTCTTCTAAAATCTTCTTTTTTCAGCCCCAAAAAGGCCAAATAAAAAACCATAATAACTGACGCAATAAAAAAAAAAAAAAAAGAGCGCAAAAAATAATAATCCATATTCACCCATGGAGGGCTCCGCGCAGACTGAGGTCTGCAGGGCGGGGGAATGCTTATAAAGCCTTGCCACACCCTGCAATTAGGCTAAGAACCCTCTGATTGGCTGGTTTAAGCCAATCAGAGTGCTCTTTGTCATTTTAAATTCCAAAGAACTTTCCCACGCTGTGTAAAATGACAAAGAGCACTCTGATTGGTGGGCTTGAAATCCATCCAATCACAGTCCTCTGTGTCATTTTACACAGCGTGGGAAAATTAGCCGGACCTTCAATATAAGTTGTCTTTTTCCAATTTATACCACATCTCATTTTTAGCATAATTTAGTTGAGTAATAACTGCATGTGAGAAACTTGAGGCTTTTTGATAGTCTCTTAAAATAGGAACCCCTAGTCCCCCTGATTTCACTTTTAAAGATAACCGGTTCAAACTTATTCTTGGTGGTTTACTTAGCCATATATAATTATTTATAAAAGATTGTGCTAGTGTCACCCAACTATCTGGACAAGGTAGAGGGACCATTCCAAATAGATAAACCCATTTTGGTATAATATAAGACCTAATTACATTAATACGGCCCCACCACGAAATTTCAAGATTTTTCCATTCTTTTAATTTCTTTGCTGTATATTTAAGGAGTGGTAAAAAATTAAGTTCATTATTCTGTTCACTTCATTTGCAATTTCAATCCCCAAATAGTTAATTGATAAGTCTGCCCATCCAAATTCAAATCGATTTTTATGAATACCTACGCAAACCGGGGAAATATTCACTGCAAGAGCAGTTGATTTGTTGACATTTAGTTTATACCCCGAATGCGGTGAGTATTCATCCATACACTTTAATAAAGCAGTAGAGGAGCTCTGTGGATCTGTTAGGGTCAATATAACGTCATCCGCGTACATTGTCAATTTAATACACTTTACATTAAGACCCTTTATTGCCTCGTTCCTTCTCTTTTGCAGCTGCAAGGGGATCAATTATCATTAAATAGAGGAGCGGGTACAAGGGACAACCCTGTCTTGTCCCGTTCCTCAATAAAAAGTAGTCTGAACTAAAACCGAGACCCAAAACTTTCGCTGAAGGAGTCGAGTATAGAGCCATTATTGCTCTCCCTATATTATCCGTTAATCCAAAGATTTTTAGGACCACATCGAGGAAGTCCCAACTGACCCTGTCAAACGCTTCTCCTCTTATAGACACCTCCATATCACTTATATGTTACAAAGAAGACACAATAGATAATTTGAATCGTGTATTTTTTTTGTATCCCAGGGAATAACTGAAAAAAAGAAAACGGCAACAAAACAGCAACCGACTGATTCAAAACTGGATTAACATGTCACAGACTATATGATGGTTTACCCATTTTTTTTTTTCAGTGCTGCCCATTAGTCCATGATCTTTGTTAATAAGTGTTTGTTTATTTTATATATTTGTAAAGGAAGACAACACTGTCCAAATTAAAAAAAAAAGAAGAAAGAAAGAAAGAAAAAAAAATACTATTTAGTAGATATACTGCTAATGAAAACATGAAATAACTTAAGTATGCATATTTGCATTTGGGATATATCTAAAAAAATATTTGAAAAAGCTTCAGATCTCGGTCTGCTGCCTTAGCGTCCCTTCCCCTTTTTTCCCAGCCCAGACTTTATGTAACTGTCCAATCATAGACTTCCTAATGCAGCTCTAAGATAAGTATTAGCAAGGCAGTTGTTCAGGACAACTGTCTGCCTCTTGAGTTTAGCATCACTGTGCTGACTAATCCAGGAAGTAACAGAACCGGTTGTCTTATTGACAGCCAGGTAGTGTAACAAGGTTAATTTATAAAAGTGGCAATTTCTATTGAAAAAGCCTAATTACATATATTTGTATTCCTACACATTCTAGATATTTAGGATTTTTGTGCTGCAAAAAGTGTTTTGATACCGAATAATTAGGGTATCCATTGTTGAGATTATGGCAGTGCTCTGCCAGTCTAATTTTTAAGACAAATGGAGGTCATCCCTACATATTGGAGACCACATGGGCACTACAATGGATATATGACATTTTTGGTATTGCAACAGATGAGATCTTAGATTGGATATTAACTTTTGGTGTTATTAAATGTGAAGTGAGTAGTTTTTGATTTTATGCTTGAGTCTGTCATTTTGCATACTATACATCTATTGCATCTAAAAACAAATTTCAATTTGAATGGGGCACTGTCTGTCTGGAATGGAGTCTTTTAAAATGTCATCTTGTTTTAATATATATCAGTGTTTTTTGATAATTATTTTAACAATGTTACTTTTATTATTAAAATTGAATATAACTGGCATGACATGGGAATCACTTTTATCTCTATTTTTGTATTCTAGATGGTCTTTTCTATCATTTTGTGTAATGATTAGAGATGTCGCAAACATAACATTTTTCAGTTCGCGAATGGCGAACGTGAATTTCCGCAAATGTTCGCGAACGGGCAAACCGGGCGAACCGCCATAGACTTCAAAGGGCAGGTGAATTTTAAAACCCACAGGGACTCTTTCTGGCCACAATAGTGATGGAAAAGTTGTTTCAAGGGGACTAACACCTGGACTGTGGCATGCCGGAGGGGGATCCATGGCAAAACTCCCATGGAAAATTACATAGTTGATGCAGAGTCTTGTTTTAATCCATAAAGGGCATAAATCACCTAACATTCCTAAATTGTTTGGAATAACGTGCTTTAAAACATCAGGTATGATGTTGTATCGATCAGGTAGTGTAAGGGTTACGCCCGCTTCACAGTGACAGACCAAACTCCCCGTTTAATGCACCGCAAACACCGCAAACTGTTGTCAGAGGCAGACACACCAAAAAATGCCACACTGCTAAGCTCTGCAATGACGGCATTCTGGTGGTGGCAACAGCATGCGTTGATTGGCGTGCTGTCTGGCTGACCCCGGGTGCCGATGCATGCTGTCTGACTGTGCCACTAGCTCCTTGCGACGACCTCCCCCTGCTTCCAACTCGTCTCCTCCTCCTCTCTGTCTCCCCATCTGAACTTTCCCCCTGTTCTTCTTCTCTTCTAGCGGGCACCCACGTGACATCCACGGATGCATCGTCATCATCAACCGCTTCACTTGTATCTGACAACTCAGCAAAGGAAGCAGCAGCGGGTACAACATCATCATCATCACACCGTACATCCATGTGTGTAATGCTGCCTGACTGAGACATATCCCTGTTATCTACATCCTCTGGCAATAATGGTTGCGCATCACTCATTTCTTCCAACTGATGTGTAAGTAACTCCTCTGACAGATCAAGAAAAGCGGCTGTGGTGCTAGTGTTGGTGGTGGCAGCAGGCGGGTGAGTGGTAACTTGAGAGGTGCCCGAAGCTAAGCTGGAGGAGGATGGTGCGTCAAGGTTCCGATCGGAAGCTGTAGAAGATTGGGTGTCCTGTGTTAGCCAGTCAACTATGTCCTCAGAACTTTTCGAGTTCAGGGTATGTGGCTTCTGAACACTGGGCATTAGTCCAGGGCCAAAGGGAATCACAGCACCACGGCCACGACGGCCCCTGCGGGGTGGCCTGTCTCTGCCTGTCATTTTTCTTTCGATTAGTGGTACTATGCGTGAAAGCTACTGT
This sequence comes from Pelobates fuscus, assembly GCF_036172605.1. Lineage (NCBI taxonomy): Eukaryota > Metazoa > Chordata > Amphibia > Anura > Pelobatidae > Pelobates > Pelobates fuscus. The sequence continues at coordinate 47,622,239 of NC_086328.1, forward strand.
GACAACAGATATGAGTGGCACTGTGCACTTTCAGAAGTTGGTAGCGTAGACGCTGTATGCCTGAAACACACGCTTGCAGACAACTAACTGCTATTCAATCTATTACAGTCAAAATTGTATTTTTTTTTTTTTTAATGTACACTACTGTTACACCAGATATGAGTTGCACTGGTGTGACACTGTGCCCTGGCAGGCCCTGAAACGCACACGTGTGAAGGAAACTGACTGCTATTATATTACAGTCAAAAAAGTTTTTTTTTTTTAAATGCAAGCTATTGTGACACCAGATATGAGTGGTGGCACTGGGCAAGTGGGCACAGTATACGCTGTGAGCCTGACACACTGTCAGGATCGGGACAGGGATCCAACACGCAAAGTACAAACAGGAGGTAGGTACGTTTACCGGACCTTAGAATGGCCGGACTAACGTAAGGAGTAAGCAAAGAATGGTCTAGAGACAAGCCGAGGTTGAGGGAACGAGAGAGCAGATAAGCGAGAGACAAGCCGAGTCAAAGGGTAATAGAGGTAAGCAGGGTAGAACAAACAAGCCGGGTCAAAACCAAAGAGACAAATAGATAACAAGAGCACTGAGTGACTAGACAAGCTAGAACCACAACAGGGCAATGAGCAAATGCATAAAGCCCTACTTTATACCCTGGTTCTAGATAGGTAATCACGCCCCCGACGAGTCCTGATTCGTGGTCGGGACTTGATTGACAGGTCGGAACGGATTGTCGTCATGACGTCGGCTACTGAGCGCCGCGTCATAAAAGGAAGCGGGTCCCTCGCGGCCGGCGTGTAAACGGCCGAGAGAACTGCGAGGAACGAGTGAGTCAACCCCTCTGAGAGGATGAACGTCTAAGTATCTCACCTCCTCTGAGGTAGAGACAACAGGTACCCTGACAGTACCCCCCCCTCAGAAACGCCCACCGGGCGGAAGGAACCGGGGCGAGATGGAAAACGAGAGTGAAAAGCCCTGCGGAGGCGAGGAGCATGCACATCCTCCTGAGGTACCCAAGTCCTCTCCTCAGGACCATATCCCTTCCAGCCAACAAGATATTGTAACCTCCCCCGAGAGATTCGAGAATCGAGGATGGAGTCGATCTCATACTCCTCCTGACCCTCAACCTGAACAGCGCGAGGAGAGGATACAGCGGAGGAAAACTTGTTACATACTAGAGGCTTCAACAAGGAAACATGAAAGGAGTTAGGAATGCGTAAGGCAGATGGAAGGACCAGACGATACGCAACTGGGTTAATTCGAGTCAGAACCCTGTAAGGGCCAATGTAACGAGGGGCGAATTTCATAGAAGGAACCTTCAAGCGAATGTTTCTGGTACTCAACCATACCCTATCACCTGGAACAAAAGCCGGAGCCGCCCTTCTACGCTTATCAGCGTGTTTCTTGAACAACGCGGAATTATGCAGGAGAATTTGTCGAGTTTGATCCCACAACTTCCTCAAATTGGCAACATGAACATCAACCACCGGTACCCCTTGGGAAGGAGAAACCGAGGGAAGAATGGAAGGATGAAAGCCATAATTCATGAAAAAGGGGCTAGAATGAGTAGAATCACAAACGAGATTGTTGTGTGCAAACTCCGCCCAAGGAATCAGACCGACCCAATCGTCCTGGTGTTCGGAAACAAAACAACGTAAATATTGTTCAATCTTTTGGTTGGTGCGTTCAGCAGCTCCGTTAGACTGGGGATGATAGGCAGAAGAGAAATTCAATTTGATGCCCAGTTGAGAACAGAAGGATTTCCAAAAACGGGAAACAAATTGGGAACCTCTATCAGAAACAATTTCGGAGGGTATCCCATGTAAACGAAAAATCTCTCTCGCGAATATCTCAGCCAATTCGGGAGAAGATGGCAGTTTAGGTAAGGGCACGAAATGAGCCATCTTAGTAAACCTGTCAACCACCGTGAGGATAACAGTCTGTTTTTTAGAAACAGGCAAATCGACAATGAAGTCCATAGCCAGACAGGACCACGGACTCTCGGGAATTTCCAAGGGATGCAAAAGCCCACATGAAAGCGTATGAGGTTGTTTAGTCTTCATACAGACCTCACATGCTCCGACGAAATCCCTAATATCCTTACGTAGTGAAGGCCACCAGAAATCTTTGGAAATCAAGGCACACGTCTTGCGAATGCCAGGATGCCCAGCCACCTTACTGTTGTGAAAGCACTGTAACAGTTCCAGTTGGAGTTCAGAAGGAACGAAATACCTTGCCCCAGGACCCTGTCTAGGAGCCAGATGCTGTAACTTCATGATCTCGGCCAGCAACGGAGAATGAAACCTGAGACTCGTGTTGGCGATAATATTACACTTGGGAACTATAGAAGACAAAACTGCCTCAGATATAGTAGAAGGTTCATGTTGGCGAGACAAAGCATCGGCTTTAGAGTTCTTAGAACCAGGTCTATAAGTGAGCACGTAATTGAAATGAGTGAGGAACAAGGACCAACGAGCTTGCCTGGCGGACAAGCGCTTGGCCTCCCCAATATAGGACAAGTTCTTGTGATCCGTCAAAATAGTAACAGGATGCAAGGTCCCTTCCAATAAATGTCTCCACTCCTTTAAAGCCATGATGACCGCTAGTAGTTCCCTGTCACCAATGTCATATCTGCTTTCAGGCCCAGATAATTTCTTGGAAAAAAAACCACATGGATGTAACGGTTTATCCACACCTAACCTTTGAGACAAGATAGCGCCTACCCCTGTCTCTGAGGCGTCTACCTCGAGTAGAAAAGGCAAAGTCGTATCAGGGTGAACTAAAATTGGTGCAGAAGCAAAAAGTTCCTTGAGTGTCTTGAAAGCAACGAGAGCTTCAGTAGACCAAGTCTTAGTGTCAGCCCCCTGTCTGGTCATATTGGTAATAGGGGCAATAATAGAAGAGTATCCTTTAATGAAACGCCTGTAATAATTGGAGAATCCAATAAACCTCTGAATGGCTTTGAGACCCCTAGGTAATGGCCAATCTAAAATAGACTGGAGTTTATCCGGATCCATTTTAAACCCGTCCCCAGAAATCACGTAACCAAGAAAGTTTATCTGAGATTGGTCAAAACTACATTTTTCCAATTTGCAGTACAACCCATGTTGTAGAAGTTTGCGTAATACCCTTCTGACTTGTCTGTGGTGGGTCTCAATTTCTCTAGAGTGTATTAGTATATCATCCAAATATACAATAACGCAATCCTGTTGAAATTCCCTAAGAACTTCATTGATCAGGTCCTGAAATACTGCCGGTGCATTACAGAGCCCAAAAGGCATTACCGTGTACTCATAGTGCCCATATCGGGTATTGAACGCTGTTTTCCACTCGTCACCCTGCTGAATTCTCACCAAGTTATACACCCATCTGAGATCTAACTTGGTGAAAATCTTGGAGCCTTTTAGACGATCAAAGAGCTCAGTAATCAAAGGAATCGGGTAGGCATTTCTAATCATTATTTTATTCAAGCCTCGATAATCAATGCAAGGCCTTAACGTACCATCCTTCTTATTCACAAAAAAAATCAGCCCCGGCAGGGGAGGAGGATCTCCTAATGAATCCTTTGTCTAGGTTCTCACGAATATACTCCTCTAAGACTAAGTTCTCCTTAGTGGATAAAGGGTATACCGTACCCCTCGGAGGCATGGTCCCAGGCAGGAGTCTGATCTTGCAGTCAAAGGGCCTGTGTGGAGGTAAAGTGTCAGCATTCTTTTTGTCAAAGACTGCCTTTAAATCCAGGTACAGAGGCGGTATTTGTACGTCTGTAGACTGGGTAGAATTAGCCGGTGCGTTAACTACGCAAACCGGTGAGACTTTCTGTAAGCACCTGCTCTGGCAACCCTGACCCCATGAGACTATCTCCCCTAGTTCTCAATCAATAATAGGGTTATGTTTCTTTAACCACGGATACCCCAGGACTATAGGAACAGAAGGAGACGAAATAAGCATAAGAGATATACCTTCCTCGTGTAGGATACCAACAGTTAAGTTAACAGGTATGGTCTCACGAAAAATAACAGGTTCAGATAATGGTCTACCATCTATGGCCTCAACGACCAAGGGTGTATCCCTTAGCTGGGATGGAATAGAGTGTTTAGTAACAAAAACTTGGTCAATAAAGCTCTCAGCAGCTCCGGAATCTACCAACGCCATAGTTTTTAGTACTCCCTTCTCCCAAGCTAAAGAAACAGGTAGCAGAAGCCTGTGATCTTTATAATTATGTATAGAGGACAAAATAGAAACACCCAAGGCCTGTCCTCTAGAGAAACTTAGGTGCGAGCGTTTCCCGGGCGATTAGGACAATTTAGGCGTAGGTGCCCTCTTACTCCACAATACATACACAACCCCTCCCTTCTCCTGTAATGTCTCTCTTCTTCTGAGAGGCGAGTATTGCCTATCTGCATAGGTTCTGGAAAAGCTGAGGTTGTGGATTCAGGACTTTGAAATGAGGGAGCTAGTTTAAAGGAAGGTCTACGGGTTCTATCTTGAGTGTTCTGCCTCTCTCTTAAACGTTCATCAATACGAGAAATAAAAGAAATTAAATCCTCCAAATTTTCAGGAAGCTCTCTTGTAGCAACCTCGCCTAGAATTTCATCTGATAGTCCATTTAAAAATACGTCTATATAAGCCTGTTCATTCCACTTAACTTCTGCCGCCAAGGACCTGAACTCTAGTGCATAATCCACAAGGGTTCGGTTATCTTGTCTAAGGCGCAACAATAATCTAGCTGCATTGACCTTTCTACCTGGAGGGTCAAAAGTTCTTCTAAAAGCAGCGACAAAGGCATTATAATTATAGACTAACGGGTTATCATTCTCCCACAATGGATTGGCCCATCTCAGAGCCTTATCAATGAGTAGTGTGATAATGAATCCAACCTTCGCCCTATCTGTAGGGTAGGAGCGGGGTTGTAATTCGAAATGAATACCTATCTGGTTTAAAAAACCACAACACTTATCCGGAGAGCCACCATAACGTACAGGAGGAGTAATATGGGAAGAAGCACCTACTGTGGCTACCTCTAGACCTGAACTTACAGGGGAGATGGATGTAGTACGCATCTCTTCTGGTTGATTATTAGAACGAGATAATAAAGCCTGCAGCGCTAGAGCCATCTGATCCATTCTATGATCCATGGCCTCAAATCTAGAGTCGGAAGAACCAACCTGAGTGTTTGTACCTGCAGGATCCATTGGCCCTGTCGTAATGTCAGGATCGGAACAGGGATCCAACACGCAAAGTACAAACAGGAGGTAGGTACGTATACCGGACCTTAGAATGGCCGGACTAACGTAAGGAGTAAGCAAAGAATGGTCTAGAGACAAGCCGAGGTCGAGGGAACGAGAGAGCAGATAAGCGAGAGACAAGCCGAGTCAAAGGGTAATAGAGGTAAGCAGGGTAGAACAAACAAGCCGGGTCAAAACCAAAGAGACAAATAGATAACAAGAGCACTGAGTGACTAGACAAGCTAGAACCACGACAGGGCAATGAGCAAATGCATAAAGCCCTACTTTATACCCTGGTTCTAGATAGGTAATCACGCCCCCGACGAGTCCTGATTCGTGGTCGGGACTTGATTGACAGGTCGGAACGGATTGTCGTCATGACGTCGGCTACTGAGCGCCGCGTCATAAAAGGAAACGAGTGAGTCAACCCCTCTGAGAGGATGAACGTCTAAGTATCTCACCTCCTCTGAGGTAGAGACAACAGGTACCCTGACACACACATGCTGGCAGGCAGGCAACTGCAATTAGATTACACATGAAAAAAAACAAACAAAGCAGACTGATGTTCTAGCCCTAAAAAGGGCTTTTTGGGGTGCTGTCCTTACAGCAGAGATGAGATGAGTCCTTCAGGACTGTAGTGGACACTGAATACACTAGCCTAGCTATCGATTTACCTATTAAATCAGCAGCAGCTACACTGTCCCTCCTCTCACTAAGAATGCAGCTTCCAGGGGGCAGGGCCTAGCTATCATGGAGGAAAGACGCACTTCGTGTGAGCTCCCGCAAGTGTGGCCTGGTGCTCACCGGGCGGGAGAGGCGGCCGATCTCCCGATCCTGGGATGCCCAGGACTTACTACTTCCCGGCAGGAGCTCCGTTATCCCCCCCTCGGACCGGTGGGGGTTATCCCGGTCCACCCCTGAGAGGCTGTCTGGAGCTAATGGACGCACAGAGCACAGCCGCCCAGGCTGACATACTCATCTGCGACTCTCCCAATATGGCGGCAGCCGCGTGTCCTCCTGGTACCAGCAAAGCATGGCAGAATATTGAGTCTAAGCTGGACAGACTTTAATCAATTTTGGAAGCAAATAACAAGCAGGAAGCCCCAACAAGCTCCACCACAGCCCCAACAAGCTCCACCACAGCTAAGCGAAGCAGTCCCCATTAAAATCCACCTACGCAAAAGGTGTCGAAGACGGGACCGGAGGCACAAACAGAAATGCAGAGCCTGCCCCATGTCAAGCACTCGCCTCCACCTTAAGCCACCACAATCCTGCACCGGACGCAGTGGCGTACACACAACCCATGGGGCCCCGGTGCGAAAACTGATCCGGGGCCCCCCCTCCCCGCGAGCGCTTACTCTGCGCAGGCTGGGGCCGCAACACATGGCGGCGGGCACCTGGTCGCAGGGCTGCGACCCGTGCGACCGCGGTATGTATGCCAGTGCATGCATAAACACATACACTTAAAGGACCACTACAGACACCCAGATCACATCAGCTCAATGAAGTGGTCTGGGTGCCAGGTCTCTCTAGTTTTAACCCTGCAGCTGAAAACATAGCAGTTTCAGAGAAACTGCTATGTTTCACTGAGGGTTAATCCAGCCTCCAGTGGCTGTCTCATTGACAGCCGCTAGAGGATTTTCTGCGATTCTCACTGTGAAAATCACAGTGAGAAGACGCTGAACGTCCATAGGAAAGCATTGAGTAATGCTTTCCTATGGGCGGTTTGAATGCGCGCGTGGCTCTTGCCACGCATGTGCATTCGGAGCTGAGAGGCGGATGGGGACGGAGAGATCCCCAGCGTTAAGGGAGTCCGGCGCTGGAGAAAGGTAAGTGCTTAAGACACACACACACACACACTCTCATAAACAGATGCACACATTTACTGACAGACACACACTCAGTGACAGACGCACACAAACATACTCAGTAACAGACACACACACTAACACACACACACTCTAACACACACACTCTAACACTAACACACACACTCACTAACACGAACACACACACTCTAACACTAACACACACACTCACTAACACTAACGCACTCACTAACACACACACTCTAACACTAACACACACACACACACAATAACACTCACTAACACTAACACACTCACTAACACACACACTCTAACACTCACACACACACACACTCACTAACACACTCACTAACACACACTCACTAACACACACACTCACTAACACTAACACACACACTCACTAACACTAACACACACACACTCACTAACACACACACTCACTAACACTAACACACACACTCACTAACACACTCACTAACACACACACTAACACACACACTCACTAACACTAACACACACACTCACTAACACTAACACACACTCACTAACACACACACTCACTAACACTAACACACTCACTAACACACACAGTCACTAACACTAACACACTCACTAACACACACACACTCACTAACACTAACACACTCACTAACACACACACACACTCACTAACACTAACACACTCACTAACAATAACACACTCACTAACACTAACACACACACTCACTAACACTAACACACACACTCACTAAGACTAACACACACACTCACTAACACTAACACACACACTCACTAACACACTCACTAACACACACACTCACTAACACTAACACACACACTCACTAACACACTCACTAACACTAACACACACACTCACTAACACACTCACTAACACACACACACTCACTAACACTAACACACTCACTAACACACACACACTAACTAACACTAACACACTCACTAACACACACACACTCACTAACACACACACTCACTAACACTAACACACTCACTAACACACACACACTCACTAACACTAACACACTCACTAACACTAACACACTCACTAACACTAACACACTCACTAACACACACACTAACACTAACACACACACACTCACTAACACACACACTCACTAACACACACACTCACTAACACTAACACACACACTCACTAACACACTCACTAACACACACACTCACTAACACTAACACACACTCACTAACACTAACACACACACTCACTAACACTAACACACACACTCAGTAACACACACACTCACTAACACTCACACTCACTAACACTAACACACACACTCACTAACACACTCACTAACACTAACACACACACTCACTAACACACTCACTAACACACACACACACACACTCACTAACACACACACACACTCACTAACACACACACACTCACTAACACACACACACTCACTAACACTAACACACTCTCTAACACTAACACACTCACTAACACTAACACACTCACTAACACACTCAAACGTTTTTGTTTTTTTTTAATCCCCCCAGCCTCCTTACCTGTGGGAGAGCTGGGGGGATTCCCTGGGGTCCAGTGGTGTTGCTGGCCAGGCTGTCACCCGGCTGGCTGGCAGGCGCGCGAGGGAGCACTGTCCCCTGAGTGCTCCCTCTTCAGCTCCCTCACGCGCCGCGTACTGATGCCGGAGCCGTAAGATGACGTCATCTTCCGGCTCCGGTTTCAGTGCGGTGCGCGAGGGAGCTGAAGAGGGAGCACTCAGGGGACAGTGCTCCCTCGCGCGCCAGCCAGCAGGGCCAGCCTCGGGGGGCCCGGAGGTGGCCGGCTCCTGGGCCCCCCAGCAGAAGAGGCTGGCCCAGTGACCTACATACCTGGGTCGCAGGGCGGCCGGGCCCTGGTGGGCCGGGCCTGGTCACAGCCGCGACCCCTGCGACCCTGGTATGTACGCCACTGACCGGACGTGAAGCACCACCGGGACAGATCCGACCACCCGACAAAACAAGCTTCCACCACCTCAAGCCACGAACCCGGCACTCAGCTAGAGACTTGCCTTTGTTGTTCCAGGTGTCAGGGACTCCCAAGGTCTGCACCTGGCACCCAGAACAAATTGGATGAGCACAAGCAGTAAACAGCAGCCTGCCAAGCATGTCCCACTATAGCCGATCCTCCACACCATGTCTTTGATCACATGAACTGCTCTCTGCACATTAACTAATCGTAAAGTAGCAAGCGTTTAAACATGTCATTATTTCACCTCCTAAAGAGTTTATTGTTGTAGTTCCTTACATGCCTTTACCTTAACCGTTCATGTATTATGTTATTCACTAATCTTATCTCATGGGGCGACTCACACTTGATTTATAACTAGTGGTGGAGCTGCTGATATATATACACAGTTGATAACGTGCAAGCTACACCCTAAACATGACAGCCATCTTTCACAACAATGTACTGCTATATACTCATACCCTCAGTGCAACTAGCCATGATATACGCACATTCAGCCTAGCATGCTCAAATATAACACACTTCTGTCTAAAAAAAAAAACAAAAAAAAAAAAAAGAATGCAGCTTCCGAATGAATCTAAAATGGATGCTGTCCAGGAGGTAAGAGGGTCTGGGAGGGAGGGTCTGATGCTGATTGGCTGGAATGTGTCTGCTGACTGTGAGGTACAGGGTCAAAGTTTACTCAATGATGACGAATAGGGGGAGGACCGAACATCGCATATGTTCGCCATCCGTGGCGAACGCGAACAAGCTATGTTCGCCAGCGAACTATTCGGGACATCTCTAGTAATGATCTTTAATGTTTTGTTCAAATTTTCAAATGGGTAGTTATTGTTGATGAATTTATCCTTTAGTGTCAGAGCTTGTTCTTTGAAATGGTAACATTGTGTTAATGTTACCATTGTGGATACAAATGTGTAAGTCTAAAAAAATTAATAGATTCTCTACTGTGTTCCGAAGTTAAAATTATTCCATAACTATTCTTGTTAAGGTGATTTAATAATAGTTTAAGGGAATCTTCTGAACCCTTCCAAATAAAAAAAAAAAATCATCAATATATCTAAAATAGGAGACCAGGTTTGCCCTCCAGGCATGTTCGTCTCAGATGGCCATTGACTCACAATTGGCCATAAAGAGGTTTGCATAACTAGTGGCAAACCTAGTCCCCGTAGCTGTTCCTTGTCTTTGTATATAAAAGAAGCCAAAAAACCTGAAGTAGTTATTTTTTAAATAATATTGATCCCTGTTAGTATATTAAGAACTGCTTCACAACCCTTATAGTGAGGGATAATAGTGTATAAGGATTGTACATCGCAAGTGACGAAAATTTAATCTGAGTGCCAGATAAAATTATCTAAAAAAAATGGAGAAGTGTCATGGAGTCTTTAAGGTATGATTTCATTAGTTTGACTGACGGTTGTAAAAGAACGTCTATATATTCCAATAGATTCGACAATATGGAATCTCTTCCAGAGACAATAGGTCTACCAGGGGGCTTAGTCTAATTTTTGTGAATTTTTTGAACAAAATAAATTACAGGAATTTTAGGACAAAGTACATTTAAATAGTCAAATTCTTTTTTGCTAAGAATGTTGGACTCTAAAACTGATTTTAAAAAAATTTTCAAGGTTTCTTTAATAGTGAGAGTGGGATCTGAGGTAAATTTACCATTTAATTGTCTGTGTGCTTTGTCTATGTACATGGTTTTGGATTGTATGACCAAGCCACCTCCTTTATCAGCAAGTTTGATGATAATGATATAGTCTTCCTGTAATTCTTTATGCATTTGGTTATGGTGTTGATATTTGTGTTTTTCAATCTTTTCCAGGTCATTTAAAACTAATTTCTCAAACACCTCTATAGGGCCAGATTTGACCCTGATCTGGCTCTTTTATAGAAAAATTTCCCTGACAGAACTAAGGCTATATCTTCTGGCAAGTTTTATATTGGGACTTTGTATTGGACATTTTATTGTTATTATTCTACTCTAGTCTGTTTTCTATATGTTATCTTATTTATACAGGTGTTTTTTACTATTTTGGCGCTACCTCCATTCCCCTTGTTTGTACCAGTCATATAAGACTATTGACAATATCACTTCATTCACAACTTCTTGAAGACGGCTGTGCCTGTGTGCACCATACAATTGAATCTTGTTGAAATTGTCTTTTATACATGTTTGTTTTGCATTGTACATTTAAAAAAAAAAATATCAATAAAAAAAACATATTTGCCATAAAATCTTACTAGGTAATTCATGGACTATTCAAAACAGTCTAAATGAAAACATTGCATGTGTATATTGATTATTACATATATTTTTACATTGTGTGGATTCAAGGATACATTATGTTGTAGTTGTTTTGTACCCTGCGTATTTCTGGGATTACAAGGACCTGAAGTACAGGTTTGCCTACAAGGTTATTTATTGCAAATCTATACTCTAAAAAGCTAAAAGTGTAGGTGCACAAAAATTAGTGTATGGGACAGCCCACAAGGCTAAACTACAGATAATACAATATAAAAAACATGCAGAGTGTCACCCAAATCAATACAAAAGTGTGCAATGATGCAAATAAATTGAAAGAATAAAAAGTGACAAATATCTCAAGAATAGGTTACTAAATTAACTTATAAAATACAATTCACACCAAGACCTTCAAGAAGTCAGTAGACTGTAATAGTAGTGTATTTTAGATCATAAAATTTATTTTTATGTTATCCTTATTTGTATGCACTCTTGTATTTATATATTATATATGAAGGTATATTTGCTTTTTATCGAGAGAATTCAAGATACTGTTTTATTTATTTTTATCCATCCCGTGGGAGGTTTTGTCCCGCCCCTGTAGTCCCATTTTTACTATTTCGTAACATTTTTTACCTGATGTTCTTTTTGTTTTTATTCTATTTTTATTTCCAGGTTTATCACATATTTATTTGCAATATCCATCTCCATTTGTATCTGCTTAGCATTCAGGGAGTTTAATATTATAACCTGTTTATTCTTCTGTATCATCATACAGTTTTTGTTACTACTTTTGATATATTTCAAATGTGTATTCCACACACAATTGAAGTCATAGCAGCCGCACTTCACATCAAGAGGTATAAATTTTATTCTACTATAGAGGGTTAACCTCCCCTCCGTGGCTCTAAGTATTCGCTTTACTCCAACTTTATACAAATTTTCTTAGTTTATTCATCACGAATACCCCTCTGTAGTTTAATCTAGATTCTTTTCATTAGGCACTTTTTCACTGCCAGGTTCACATTTTATATGCAGGACTTGTATTCAGTACATTTACGAACCGGCACTACTTAATTGCAATATACTTATACATTTATAAATGTTCATTCATGAGTAATTGGGAACGATATATTCCCACATTTGCCACATGTGATATTATGTCATTTCAGAATAGATATCTATCTAAATGAGAATTTCTATTCAAGTTTATTTAGTAACCCATTCTTGAGATATTTGTAACCTTTTATTCTTCCAATCATTATTCATTAATTTATCCCTTTTCAATTGATTAATATTTTCACTTCTTTTATCCAAATTAGCTTCTTGTGTTATTGGTCTATACTTATAATGTTTATTCAGGTTTATTTATTTAAATGTATAAGTTGCAAAATTGCTATAAGAAGAATGTTCATTCACTTTTCTGTCATGTATTCTAAAAATGGACTGTCAAAAGATTAATGTCAGAAATGAATTGATTAACACAGCCTTTTTTTATGGCAAGATTATGGGCTATAAATGAATTGTATCGAGATCGTTCTAGCCAGCAGCCTCTGATGAAGTGACGTTGTTTAGTCACGAAATGCGAAAGGCAAGTGTACCTAACAGTTATTCCTTTGGAGGAGTATCGGAGTGGAACGCAGAACAGCTTTTCCTGGTTTCCTGGTGAAACGCACGCAACGGTCTCCAGTTTGCACTTGTATACCATCTTGTTGATACTTTCTTTTCAAGCCAGTAAGAGTGAATTTATCAAAGGGACCTCATTGTTCATACCATCTGACAATAGAATTCCTGCACCCATACCAATATGCCTGTGATTTCTGGGAGTTTGTAAGTGTTTTTAACCGTTATTACTACCAATACAGTGTTTACAGAGAAAACTATGTTTCTTATCTTTTGCCCTATGTAAACCTCAAGACAACTTTCAACTCAAGAGATCATTATATGGTCGAGTATTGTATAAAGAAGAATATATGCCTATTTTTCCCTGTCCAATATGTTACATTATATCAGCCTCGGATTATTTCAGCTCCTGCTATACAGTAACAGGAGTCTGTTATCCTGATAGCTGTTGCACACTTTCTATAAGAACTTTCTACCCTTAGTTCCACAGACTGTTATTCCATGGACTATATTCTGATCTGAAGAATCACTTCCACTGAGGACTTCTAGTAAATTATAAAATAGTATTTTATACACTTATATTCCTTATTATTTTTTTGAAGGTTTTTGAATTTTTTATCAGTTCACTGTTTAGTTAAAAGTTTATTTCATAACTTTATTTTTTATTTTAAAACTTTTGGTTTTTTTTTAAACTTTTTTCACCAGCAGGGGGGCTGCCTGTCAGTTCAGGCATTCCCCCTGCAGGCAACACAATGGACCCTATTGCGGCCATGTGACCACTCTTTCAGAGCGATCACATGGCCCCTGGGGTCCTATTTAGTTGAGGGGGAACTGTCTGGGCTGTCAGTCAGTCCCCCCAGTGGGGAAGAACACTAATCGCGGGTGGGGGGTAAGTGAATGTGAATGGAGAGAGAGGGAGGGAAATGGAGGGAGAGGGAGTTATCGTATTTTTTGTGCTGAAAAACCCCAACTCGGCTTATACTCGAGTCAATGTCTGTATTATGGCAATTTGCATTGCCATAATACAGACTGGGGGCTGTGGGGGCTGCAGAGAGATGTTACTTACCTTTCCTGCAGCTCCTGTCAGCTCTCTCCTCCTCCGCCGGTCCGTTCAGCACCTCGGTCAGCTCCCAGTGTAAATCTCGCGAGAGCCGCGGCTCTCGCGAGATTTACACTGTGAGCTGACAGAAGAGCTGAACGGACCGGCGGAGGAGGAGAGAGCTGACAGGAGCTGCAGGAAAGGTAAGTAACATCTCTCTGCAGCCCCCACAGCCCCCTCCTACACAGTGCCCATCCACTGGACCACCAGGGAAGGAGAGCCCCCCTCCCTGGCCAGCTAGCAAGCAGGGAGGGGGGAGGAAAAAAAATATATATCTTAATACAAATAAAAAAATAATAAAATAAAAATAATAATAAAATAAAAAAATAATAATAAAAAAATTTAATGAAACAAAAAAAATATTAAAATAATAATTAAAAAATAAAAATGCCCACCCCCCACCAAGGCTCTGCATCACGCTCTGCATTACACACACATACACACACTGCATTCATGCACACACACTGCATTCATACACACACACAGCACTCATACACACAGCATTCTCATACACACACTGCACTCATACACACAGCATTCATACACACACTGCACTCATACACACAGCATTCATACACACACACAGCATTCATACACACACACTGCACTCATACACACACACACACTGCATTCATACACACACACACACACACTACATTCATACACACACACTGCACTCATACACACAGCATTCTCATACACACACACTGCACTCATACACACAGCATTCATACACACACACTGCATTCATACACACACACTGCACTCATACACACACTGCACTCATACACACACACACACACACACTTCATTCATACACACACACTGCACTCATACACACACACTGCACTCATACACACACACTGCACTCATACACACACACTGCACTCATACACACACACAGCATTCTCATACACACACACTGCATTCTCATACACACTGTATTCTCATACACACACACTGCATTCTCATACACACACACTGCATTCTCATACACACACTGCATTCATTATATACACACACTGTAAATAAATATTCAATTAATATAATTTTTTAAGGATCTAATTTTATTTAGAAATTTACCAGCAGCTGCTGCATTTCCCACCCTAGTCTTATACTCGAGTCAATAAGTTTTCCCAGTTTTTTGGGGTAAAATTAGGGGCCTCGGCTTATATTCGGGTCGGCTTATACTAGAGTATATACGGTAATATTTTTTTTTTTTATAATTTTAATCTTCACTGAGTGCCTCAATCCCTCGAGGAACTCAGCACACAGGCAGATCTTTGGAAGTCTGCCTGGTGGCTTCTGATGCTCTGTTTCACTGCCGGGCGCCACATAGACCAACCTGGAAGTGATTGATGCAGGAGAGCGATCACCCGGTGGCCCAGCAGTGAGGGAGGGTATTGTAGGATGCCTTGAAATCGAGGCATCGCTGCAATACCCTTAGAGTGACAGGAAGCGATCATGATCGCTTCCAGTGCTCAAATGTGCCGCGGACAAACAGAGTACGTCAGCAATTGTTAACAACAGTTTTTTGTCTGACATAGCCTGTACGTCTGCGGTCGCTAAGAGGTTAAACTCTACCTTAATTACTTTATTGCATCAGTTTTATTGCAAATGTTTATAATAAATACAACATTTCAAATATATATCATAAATGATGCAATAAAGGTTGAGGGTTTGATTCTGCATAACCTGGGAACCCTTGTAATGCTAAAAATGTAGAGGGAACCTCAGAGATCACAAATATTCGATTTTATTATTGTTTTTTTTTTCCAGTTTTATGATAAAGTTTTAATGACTCTCCTTCTAAGAAAGTAATTGTGTTACTTATTTATGTAAATATTCCTGGGAGTGTTAATTTGCTAATCTGCACTTGATATTTTTAAATTATATCACATATACATTTTTTTACATGTAGTAATTTGGTTTTCTCTCTCAGATGCTCCTCTGAGGCTTTCCTTTAATTATTCCAGCAGTGTCAAGCCAAGGAGATGAGATTTTAAAGAATTGTAAGTTGGGAATTGCATTTGTGCAACATCTGCAGCCAAGAACATTTTACGTGTCCTAGGTATTCTAGAATTACATGTCTTGCAGCAGGATCCATATCACCGAAGGGAGAAATGAAGAATACCTTCAGCAACTAAGCATGAAATATGGGATTAACTGTTTTCTAAATGAGTTCCCAAAGCCCCAGGCATCTGATTAGATAAATAATGCAAAAGTCCCCCGTGAAATAGGTAAAGTCTAAAACAATGTTCATTGTTACAGGAAAGTCCTCATCAACATTTACATAACCCCCATGTTAACCTAATTGTCTCCTAAAAAAGGTCCCATAAGTCAGAGAAATCTTTCCACATGCATGCTATCAAGCTGTTTTAATTCCAAACTCTATAATTGACATATTGCTGTGCTTTGTAGTTTTAATGTGACTCATATAAGGTCAGAGGTCATAATTCTGTAACACAGTGCTCAGTGATCTTTAAATTTTGACTTAATAAAAATGCAGTGGCAAAACTTATTTAGAGAGGGCCATGGTGCAAGGGTTTGTGGGCTTGAATGTAAGCCTCTTTTTGTATGGGGTGTGTGAACATGGGGTGTCTAGTTGTGTGCAATGTTGGCATTTGAATGCAATTGCGTGTTTGTATGTACTATTGCCACTTAAATAGCAGTGGCATACTTGTGCGTTGTGTGTTTGAATTCAGGGATGTGTTTGCATGAGGTGTTTGTGTTTCAATTAAGGAGTGCATTTGTGAGTGAATTTGGTGTTTAAATGTAGGGGTGTGTTTGTATGAAGGGTTGGTGTTTGAGTGCAACAGGGTATTTGCATGTAGTTTTGGTGTTTGATTGCATGTAGTGTTAATGTTTGAAATTAAATGCTGGGTTGTATGCACACATACAAATATGCAGCTACACACTAACACACAGATGCACATACAGACTGACACGCACAGATACACAAACACATTGACACATACATATACTCATATACCCACACTGACACACACAAAGATATGCTCACATGCAGATCCACACACTGGCACACACATACTGACACACAGACACACACACATGCTCTCCCTCCTCCCACTCTGTGCTTCCTCCACCCTCACAGCCTCAGCGTGGTCTGTAAGCTCTGAGGAAGATACAGGAAATCACTTCATCCCAGCAATGGCTGCCAACATTAAAGGGGCTTGGTTGCGCTGCTAAACGTTCACAGCACCTGACCGGGCCCCTGATCAGACAAGCCTGCCTATTAGGCTTGCCCTAAGTGTGTGGGCTACCCAATGGGCCCACAAGGACTGGGCCTCATTGCAGGAGCTCTGTTGACCTCTTAAAAGGACATTGTTTTATAATACCACCACAATCCAATTCCTAAACATGGTATGCTAGTATGGAATGTCCTGATCAGTAGCAAGTGTCAAGTATCACTGAGAAAGTGCTGATGGACTGTTTCATATTTGTTTGCTTCCACTGCTAACCACTGACTATATAGAATAAACCGATTATAAGGACCAATATAGGCACCCAGATCACTTCAGCTTAATGAAGTGGTGTGGGTGCCAAGTCTATCTAGGATTAACCCTGCCTGCTGTAAACTTAGCAGTTTCAGAGAAACTGCTATGTTTACATATGGGTTAATCCAGCCTTTAGTGGCTGTCTCATTGACAGCCGATAGAGGCGCTTCCGTGCTTCTCACTGTGATTTTCACAGTGAGAAGACGCCAGTGTCCATAGGAAAGCATTGAGAATGTTTTCCTATGGACTGACTGAATGCGCGCGCGGCTCTTGCCGCGCATGTGCATTCAGCCCATGACGACCGAAGAAGGAGGAGAGTCCCCAGCAACGAGGGAGCCCAGTGCTGGAGAAAGGTGAGTGTTTAACCCCCTTCATCCAACTTCAGCCCGGC
Organism: Pelobates fuscus; assembly: GCF_036172605.1. Classification (NCBI taxonomy): domain Eukaryota; kingdom Metazoa; phylum Chordata; class Amphibia; order Anura; family Pelobatidae; genus Pelobates; species Pelobates fuscus. The sequence continues at coordinate 47,640,190 of NC_086328.1, forward strand.
GGGCTATAGTGGTCCTTTAACGTTTCCTGAACTCTGATATAAGTTTTTTTTTATTTATTTATTTAGGAGGGAACTAGCAAAGTGGCTGTTTTTTTTTTTTTTCACACACTATTCCAACTCTTATCATTGAAGTTACCTTCATGCCCCATGGGGAAACTCAATTAAACCAATGAGTGTTTTTTTTTTGTTTAATTGATTTTTGCAAAAATGTTTGTGTGGCTTCTGGAATACATTAATTAAGCACTCAGTTCCCTTCCCACTGAAATGTAACTGAGGGCGATATGTGGTTTGGTTCAGCATTGTATTTATTTTATAGCATTTTATTATAATAAAAGATTTGATAGGGCAAGATTTTATTAGCTGTAAAAAACTGCTGCCAGCTGCAGAGAGACTCACCTGTGGTAAAATCAGCCAAACCATCAACATCCTCTATAATCCTCTCTACTACTCAAGATCCAATTGTGTGAAGGTAATGACACAGTCCACCACAAGCTCAATATGTAACTGCGAAACATTTCTATGTTTTTATAAACAGAAACAAAAATAGATCAAACAAAGGAGGGTAAGTGGGAGATTGCCCCTTCATCCACAAAACATAGAGACAAGATATGTAGACTAAGATATCTGTAATAAGTTATTATAATACTTTATTGCCTGGTCTTTACCAATCATGTAGGGATGTCAAGGCATTAAACAGTGCAACTAGGCTTTCTGATATATCCACCAGGCTATAGGGAACTGTGTCACTTTGAACTAACACTGTGATCAGGCTCAAAATGTCATCTCATTCAATAACTAGTAGAAGCTTGGCCATGGTGGGTGTGTTATAGACTCAGGCCTCCAACAAATATAGCATTTACGGGTGTTGTGCAACATCTACTCTGTTTATTCCCAATGGTCACATTGCAGGTTGGGTTTTGAAGAAGTTTGTAATTTTAAGACCTGACTAATAGAAATGGACTAGGATTTTTGAGCCTGCTATTGCTTCACTTTTTAAAATTAAAACAGAAATGTCCAGTGTGAACCTTAATCCTTCATTTAAGGTGCCAATAGAAGGGAGACATTATAGCCACACTTTATAGTGAGTCTATGCTTTTACTTTTAAAAAGACATTCTTTCTAACCACTTTCAATGGAGCACATTATGTTGATGGTTGAAAACAATTAAAATCCTGGTGTATTTGCAAAGGTTTGGGACTCAGCCAATGGGTTATTTAGAATGCTATAATTGTTCGCCTTTTTACAGCACAGTGAAATGACGGCACATTGAGATATCTTAGGATTAAGATCTGTGGTTTATATATTTATACTTCTGCCACATGTATGCATGCTAGTGATAGTGAGGGGTTTGATATAAGTTCTCAAATTACAACAATTCAGGATATTAAAATATTAAATAATAAGATGGTTTGTAAATAACACACTTTCCTTGAAAATCATGTTTTAACATTACACAGTCTGTGTGGCCAGAAAAGAAATAGAACATTAACACGCATGTTTATTCACAATCAGTTCCTACACCCATTTTTGTGAAAATTGGCAGTTTAGGGTATATATCTCTACTGTCATCTGCTCAAAATTGAATGTGCTCCTCTGCAAATTGCCTACTGTCAGCGGCGTACATACCGTGGTCGCAGGGGTCAGAGCTGCGACCGGGCCCAGGACCCCAGGGGGCCAGGCCGCCCTGCGGACCCCTGCGACTGGGTACCAGGCCAGCTGCCACATTTTGCGCCCCCGGCCTGTGTGGCAAACCACCGGGGCCGCATATGGAGGGGTCCATCGGGTGGCCTATGCTGTCAGGGCCACCCGATGGACATGGATTGAAAGGGGGCCCGGTCTGCACTGGGCGCTTTAACAGCGCGACCGTGCCCCCTGTGATTACATCACTGCTGGGAGGAAGTGACTGCACGTCACTCCTCCTAGCTATCAGAGCCTGCACGGGAGGAAGAATGAGGAGGGAGTCAGAGTGGGAACTCTGACTCCCATCATGCTGAGTCCCCACTGGACCCCAGGGAAAGTAACAAGGTAGGAAACATTTTCTATATTTCGATATTTCTGTATGTGTGTCTGTGTCTCTGTATGTGTCTCTGTATGTGTCTGTGTGTCTGTGTCTCTGTATGTGTCTGTGTCTCTGTGTGTGTGTTTGTGTCTATGTATGTGTGTCTGTGTCTCTGTATGTGTGTGTCTGTGTCTCTGTATGTGTGTGTGTGTCTCTATGTGTGTTTGTCTCTGTGTGTGTATATCTGTATGTGTGTGTGTCTCTATGTGTGTGTGTGTCTGTGTGTCTCTATGTGTGTGTCTCTATATGTGTATGTGTCTGTCGAGGGGTGCATGCATGTGTGTCTGTCTGTGTGTATGTTTGTGTGTGTGTGTCTGTATGTATGTGTCGGGTGGATGGGGGCACAGATCGGGGGGGCATGGATCAGTTTCGCACCAGGGCCCCATGGAATGTGTGTACGCCACTGTCTACTGTCCAAAGTCTCATTGGGAATATGCCCATACTGTCATCTGCTCATCTGCTCATCTGTGTGTGTGTGTCTGTGTCTCTGTATGTGTATGTGTGTGTGTCTCTGTATGTGTATGTGTGTATGTGTGTCTCTGTGTGTGTGTGTGTTTCTGTATGTGTCTGTCAATGGGTGCATGCATGTGTGTGTCTGTCTGTGTCTATGTTTGTGTGTGTGTGTGTGTGTCTGTATGTATGTGTCGGGGAGATGGGGGCACAGATCGGGGAGGGGGGGCCCACGGATCAGTTTCGCACCGGGGCCCCATGAATTGTGTGTACGCCACTGCCTACTGTCCAAAGTCTCATTGGGAATATGCCCATACTGTCATCTGCTCAGTATTGTGTCTACCTATTCTATATATTCTACTTCCTAAGTTTGCTTGCAGACCAAAGTTTGAGTTTTAGGGGACATGTTCTTGTAGTCCAGCATATCCCAGTCTCTAACCTGATAAACCTATCTTAAAAGCTATTTTTGTAGACTATTTCTCTTTGCAACACATCTCCATATACATTCTAGCTGTTTCTGTTGGGGATATGAACCCAGGACTTTTTTTTGTTTTGTTGTTTATTGCTAATAAAGAAGTCACTGTAAGTCTTACTTTATTCTTTACTCTGGAACTGCTTCAGCCATATAGACTTCTGCTACAGCAGGGCCAAAGTGGGCTCCATAAGCTTGGAATTGGGTAAAAGAGCTTTTGCAAATGTGTTTCTAGATTTTTTTTGTAATAAGTTAAGTTGACAAGACCAAACAATGGACTCGATTTTGTAATCTTTCCAAATGATTCAATATGGTTGGAAAACGTTCCAAATTCTTTAGCTGCAAAAATGCCCATAGACTTTAATGGTGATTTCTGTAGATAAATAATTTGTAAACTCTTCTAACAGTATTGAAAGCTTACTAAATCGAGACCTATTATTTACTACGAATAATTCATAAACAAGTTTACAAAAATCTAAACAGATGATATTGTGAGCTTTATTATGATGCAGCTCTGTGATCTCTTATGCACAATGTGCTCTTATCAATGAGACACTAGGATATGAAAAAGCTACAGTGGAATTTTGGCTCATATTTTGATACATCTTTGCACGTTTTCCATTTTGCTATTAATTATCCGGTGCCTCCACTCATGGTGTTGGTTATAAATGTTTTCACAGCGAAAATGTACTGTACTTACATTTTTTTATATGAAACATGTGGGGTAAAGGATATTTTTAAATGTATGATTGTTGTTTTCATTACACTGGGGTTATAGCACTACTGCAAGTATGTTTACCTTTATCAAGGATTCAAGGTAATACAGAACGTACCAATCTAGTTGCCATAGATACGTTTGTTTACCTCTGTTGAGTAAAGAATTTGTACAGAGTGCATTGTCCTTCGTGATAGAGCGTTCGTATATCTCCAGCAAAATAAAATTAATTATCACAAATGTCAGGGACTTGACTGAATAACATTCTAACAGAACAGCATAGAATTGTTTAAAAAAAAACAAAAAAAAAACTATTTAATATAAAGATATGAATTAAAAGCAAGTCAGTGAGTGAATAAAATGATAGGCAAGATTCACATATCAACTATCTTTAATTTTAATTAAATACATGGGATAAATAGTTATAGCAATTATGTGATTTAAAAAGTTGTTCCTATGCCCTTTTAGTAAGTTGCTAAAATTGTTTAACAACTGTTGAAATAGCAGGGCGTGTCTGTCTATGAGACGCATGCAGACCCACTATAATTTGAAATTCTAGAGAAATCTAAATCTCATTTAAATCACCTTTATTCATACATCCCACTCTCGGTGAGACAAAGAGGTACAGGAACAAGACAGTGAGCTTTCTTACACTATATTTAGCTGCTATTTGAAAAGTCTCCTGTGAGGTTCTGAAGATAGCACTGGCCATTATTTTTGAATTAAATGATTCAGAAGATTAGAAGTTGTTGCAGCATGAGAAGGATGGGAAAAACAATTGCCTCCTGGGTGTTGACGTAACAGACATGTTTCTAATCCCATTTTTTTTTTAACAATCTCTTTTTATTGAAAGATTTCAAAAGAGAAAATACAGGACACAAACACGTATAAGTTTGAGTTTCAATTATCACATTGGTCACAATGAGGCATCACCTTCACATTGCGTACAAAGTAGAAATGATCAAGTTAATTAGATGAAAAATCTGCACAACAGAGATAACACACTTGCGAGAACAATTCTCGAACAGAGGCCTGACAAATAACAATAGTTCCTCTTTCAGTAGTGGAAGTAAGGAAACGTGCTACAGTTCTGAGAATTATGTGCGCTACTAGGACCATGCATACCAATGGAGAGAAGCTGGTTTGGAAAGAAATAATAAAAAAAAAAAACGGATCTCAGAAGAGGCCTAACAAAGATCACCCCTTAACTTGTTACCGTTAGAGCCTGAGGGGTTGTTGCTTAGTTCAGCATCAGACTGTCTCCATCCACAACATTATATAAAGCTCCAACAACAGTCTGTCTATCATTGTTAGTGCAACTCACACCTTCCATAGAAAGCAGACCAAAAGAGTCTTAAGAATACGGAAGTTAGTTTGGGTAAGGGAGCGAGGAGAAATAAAATTACCTTAATATAACCTTGGAGTGCCTGGATCTTTCCTCCTTTGATTACAGACTGGTCGGAAAGCCAGGGATGCCTGAGATCAAGTTCTTTGGGCCACCCGGTGTCGTAAGGGAAAGCTTGAGCAGATTCGATTTCAAATATTCAAAAGGGCTCCTATGAATAGTTGCTCCCTTGATGTTTCATCTGGCAGCCACACCGTCACCGGAACATGGCACCCTAATATCTCCCGTTCGAGGTGAGACCAGATCTTCTGAAAGTTCATGTTGTGCCACTCCACTATCTGCATCAAGTGAGCTGCCTTTTAGTATCACATGAAAGAAGGCAAGCCCAGACCACCTGCTTAGGCCTCATCAACTGTGTCACATGAAACTTGGGTCTGCGGCCCTTCCAAATGTGGTTCACCAAAGTGTAATTTAGTGATTTAAAGAACACGAGTTGGAGAGTCATGGGCTCGTCTGAAACAAGTAAAGGACTATGTAATACATTAATTTTTGTGTCTAATCTGGGAAAAATTAGGTACCATCCAGACTTTCATTGACTTTCATTGACCATCCAGACTTTCATTGAAGATGGTTCAGAAGTTTTTAAACATGTAATTGATAGTTTGTCAAGTCACATTGGTTCTAGATCCCCAGTTATTTAATCTGGTCTTTACACCAGTTAAATTTGAAGTTTGAGACCAGGTGGTCAGTTTCTCTAGCCGTGAATAAGATGTTTAGTGCCTCCGATGTATGTAAATTAAATTTGAAGTGGCTCAAATCTCCATATTAATGAAACTCATAAATGATATTGGGGAGTGTTTTTGGAAAAAATATACACCTTTTACACAAAAAACAGTGGATAAAACACAAGTGGGTATATGTACACAAATAAATGAAAATAAATACCCAAAAAATATGTGGGAGTATGAAGATTCCTCTATATCTTCAAGAAAAGCACAAAGTATAATAGAAAATCTCCCCATATATGTACGTTTTGAATGTAGACGGGAGGATCAGTGTAATCTTCTTTATCCCAGCATTTTAACTTTAAGGGAAAGAAGATAAAAGAACATAGTGTACCACTTTAAGGATATAGTAAACACTTTATTGTCTGCACTTACAGCATGCAAGAAGATTAAAAGCCCATCAGGTATTGTTGTGAACTTCTCAGTGGATCTCCCAGTCAGAGATGCAGGAAACCAAAGTCCACAAATCAGTTACTCATCCTCCAGGGAGACCCATTATCAGTGGGATCAATTCGGTAACGTCTAAACTTTCTGAATTTATAGACTTCCATCTACAGAAATATGCCCAGATGGCTAAGTCATATCTAAAGGATACTAAGAGTTTGATCCAGGAGCTAGAAAATGTGGAGTGGAAAGACGGGTACATGTGGGCAACGGTGGATGTCACGTCTCTCTACACCATAATCGAACACGAGCTGGGTCTGCAAGCAGTTAAACAAGCGTTTGAAACTGATTCAGAACTTTCAGCAGATTTGGGTCACTTTTTACTAGAAAGTATTAAGTTTATTCTTACCCATAACTTCTTTCTTTTTAATGATGAATTTTATCTACAACGCAAAGGAACAGCCATCGGCACCAAGTTCGCGGCGAGTTATGCCAATATTTTTTTAGATTTTTGGGAAAACTTATTCATTTGGAACAACAACCCATTCGGCGCGAGCTTGGTGCTCTGGAGAAGATATATAGATTACGTTTTAATTATTTGGGACGCCACTGTTTCATCTTTAGAAAAGTTTTTACGTATATTAACACCAACCAATTCTCTCTGATTTTTACTCCTACTTTTAGTCGAAAAGAAGTCAAATTTTTAGATCTCATTATTTTTATTTAAGATCTCCAGATCAAAACCAAAACCTTTTTTAAACCCACAGACGCCAATAGTTTTATAAATACAATAAGTGGCCATCATCCCTCTTGGTTGAAAAGTGTTCCACTTAGCCAATTTTCTCGACTACGGAGGAACTGTACAGATCAGCAATTTTTTTTAAATCAGGCACAAACCCTTAAAGATAAATTTCTAGAAAAAGGTTATACCGAAAATTTTATCGACAAAGAAATCACGAAGGTGTACCATTCTAAAAGGGAAGATTTTTTATGCAATAAACCTACTTGTGCCACAGTTTGCCTTCTCTTTTAACACCCAATTTAATACCCATGCTAAGAAAATTAAAAATATTTTAAAGAAGCATTGGCCGCTGCTACTGGAAGATGAATTTTTAAAGACGGAACTTCCTCGGGCTCCACAAGTGATTTTTAAGAAGGGCAGGAATTTTAAGAACATCTTAGCACCCAGCACTTTCAAGAACCATGATAAACCGGTTCAACAAAATTAGGGTTTTTTTACATGTGGAGCTTGTAAAAGCTGTGAAAAGATCTAAAAAAAAACCTGAAGTTCAACAGTACAGTGACCGGCCAAATTTTAAAAATTAGAGGACATATTACTTGTAACACTAGCAACACAGTTTATCTTTTAAAGTGTGGATGTGGCGCTCAATATGTGGGTAGAACCACTAGACCTGTTAAAATTCGATTTTTAGAACACAAGAACAACATTAGGAAAAAAATCACTACCCATTCAGTTCCCTTACACTGCAATAGGTGCCCTCTTTTTAGCTTCCATAATTTCACCTGTATCCCCATCGAAAAAGTTACTTTAGACCAAAGAGGTGGCGACCTCCTACTTAGACTCAGACAAAGAGAGGGGTTTTGGATACATACCCTCATTAGTTTGCAACCTGAGGGTATGAATATAGATTTTGATATGGTTTGCTTTTTATAATTCGTATGTTTATTTTTAATTCAGAGTAGGATTGTGAGTTTTATGTCACGACTCTGTATATTTATTACGTTTTTTATGGTCCTTTTTAACATACCATTTACAGCATCTGTTTTTTACTGTATTAGAGTTTTATTAATTCAAGTATTTTACATTGTAAACATTCCCGGTTTTATTAACTTTGTCCTTTTATCCCTTTTTTTCGTATGAATTTTCTTGCCGCTCACATCCTCCGAGAGACCACTCCCACCTAAGTGTTGGAACGCATTTGCGTTCCACCGATGCGTGAGGAGGTCGGTCTCTCGCGAGAGGTCGAGAGACATTATAGTACAGAGCAGCCTATTGCTTGAACAGACGCACTTTTCGATAGGCGCTTACAAGATGTGAAACTGACTTTCATTGGTCGATTGAAAGGACTTCCCCATTGGCGGGATATTTAAAAGACCGGGAGAACACAGAGTGTATCACACCAGCCGGATGCCCCTGACGAAGTCGTAGGACGAAACGCGTAGGGCGGCAAAGAACACTTTATTTCACGGACTTTTGATTTTGTATTTAAAGTTTTAAGTTATTTTGTTCGTGTTTCTTCAACCTGGTTTCCTGCATCTCTGACTGGGAGATCCACTGAGAAGTTCACAACAATACCTGATGGGCTTTTAATCTTCTTGCATGTTGTAAGTGCAGACAATAAAGTGTTTACTATATCCTTAAAGTGGTACACTGTGTTATTTTATCTTCTTTCCCTTAAAGTTAAAATGCTGGGATAAAGAAGATTACACTGATCCTCCCGTCTACATTCAAAACGTACATATATGGGGAGATTTTCTATTATACATTGGGGAGTGTGTGACTGCTCAGCATAAAATATTAAGTCATCGGCGTAGGAGGAGATCTTGTCTTAGACTACTACGTACTTGAAACCTTGTATAGACTGGTTACATCTAATCACCTCCAACAAAGGATTTAGTATCAGAACAAATAAAAGCTTCTAGAGTAGCAGCTTTGTCTGGTCCAATTTTTCATCCATATAGGGCTTGAGATGCACTTATTGATACGAACTCTGGCAGATGGAGTAGCGTACAGTGCTTACATCAATTTACAAAAGGTCTCCCAGAATCCAATTGTCCACAGGGTGAGGAGCTTGAACTGACAATCCTATCAGTGGATTTAGGCGGTTTGACTAAATGTTGAGCAACTGGATGGAGTTGTCTTTTGCCTCTCTGCCAGATATAAACCCACTTTGATAAGGGTGGACCAGGGACAGCACGACTTCCTTTATGCGAGATGCTAGGACTTTGGCTAGTAATTTAATATCATAATTACAGAGAAGGGAGTAATATGTTCACAAATCTTTTAAAATACCTTAGTGGGAATCCATCCAGGCCTGGGGCCCTACTAGTTTTACATGGCTTCTCATAGTTTCTCTCTGGTGATTTCTGCTTCCAGGAGTGTCGCTGCCTCAGGCTCAAGTTTCTTCCTGATGTGCATGGATAAGTAAACTTCCATTTTTTTCAAGTGAATGGTGGAATGCTGGTGGCCAAATCAACTGAGATGTTGTATAATATTCACGTAACTCTGTCCAGTGTTGTTGTGAGCCCCAGTAAGGATTTTACATATATAGAGGTTCTGCACATTCTGGAACATCCTTACGAGCAATGTGCTGCACTTATTTGAATGCTCATAATTTAGTTTTGTTTTTTGGGGGTTTTTTTTTAAGCCTAGATTTCTGGAGCATTAAAAAGTTTTTTTGGGGGTTAGGAAAGCGTTCAATTATGCTGCAGTTCTAACCAAGTACTTTCTGTTCAGATTGTGTTTTCCCAGTTCATATCAATAGAAATAAAAATGCAATGAATTATGCTTTTGTGTGCCTCCTATATCGTCACTGAAGGGGTCTCCAGAATGACATTCTCTGCGAAATAGCGTGTGAGCGAGTCTTGGACTGACCACAGCACCTCCTTGTCCAGCAGCAGCAATTTATTTAATCTCCACATGCACTCCAACGGTTTAAAAAGTGGGGAGGCCAGGGGGAAGAATGATGCGAATACATTCCATACGCACGCCTGGAGGAGGAGCTGATGGAGCCAAGCTAGCGGGTCGTGGTGGAAGCAGTGAAGAGAGCATGCAGTGATATTTTTGAGAAGATCCTTCAATTTACGGGTTACAAACTCTGCATTGCATTCTACCTTTGGATCATAATTGCAGGACTGTTATTTACTCATTATACCGCCGTTTGAGGTGCTAACCTGGAGGTGGTGAGAGTCGGTGAGGAAGTAACATCACCACAACGTTACAGTGCTGCTACAATTGAACAGTCGACGGAGTTGGTTAGGAAAACTATTTTTCGTTTTTTATTTCCTCTTTTCATCCAAACTTAAAGAACATCAGCCCATTATTCTAATTATTGTGTAAAACTATAATCCCCATAAACCAATACAAATAAAACAAAATGGGGAAAAAAAATATACGGCTTAATATAGAAATTAACGACGGAGCAATAAAGAAGGTAGAGGGATAGGAAGTAAAGGAGAGAGAGGACATGACAAAAAGAAAATAAAGAAGAAAGGGACATACAGAGAGAAACAAGAGAAAAAGTAAAGTAAAAATATAGAGAAAATATAAAGAGCTAAAAAAAGAAAATGAAAAAAGCAATAAGCAAACAAACAAACATAAAGAAAGATAATAAGAAACAAATACTGAACTCCCTTATAAGCAAATTTAAATGTGCTGATTGCTTTACAAAATACTAAAATTTCTACCCCATAATTTTCAAATTTTTGCAAAAAAAAAAGGAAACTCTCCTTATGAAATAAAAATGAAAAAAAATGGGAGAGAAAAAAGAACAAAGAGAAATACACAAAAAAAAACAGAAAAAATATAGAAGGCTAAAAGAAAGAAAACAAAAAGAGAAGAAGAAATCCTCCTTTATTTAAATCATTAAGCTAATTATTTTCCTATCTATTACAAAAAGTTTTGATTTTATTCACCTCCAAAAAACAAAAAGCTGGTTTTAAATGTACGGTTACTTATATATTAGAAAATAAGTAACCACCTCTTATTCCACATTTTTGTGTACTATATTAGGCTCTACAATCTCTTTTTTTTTTTTTTTACAAACCAAGTTAATTATATTTAACTTAAAATACTTATGATTAACCCTCTCTGGAAATGAGAATCACACTTTAATTAATTAAAGTCTCATATTTTCTGCGTGCTCCAAAGACACCATTCACGAGAGAACAGAAAACCAAAATAACCAAGAAATACTATTTTTTGTTACTTTATATAAGGTTTTTTTCCCCCTCTTGGCTCATTGGAACATTAATCAAATTATGGCAAAAATAAAATAAAAAATAACACGAAAAAATAAAAACCTAAATAGCAAGAAAAATATTCAGAAAAAAAGGATGATAGGCTTCTTTACTCCACAGTCATCTAAAGATCAATGTAATAAAGCACTGAATCAATACATTCATTCTTCAGTAGAAGAAAATATAAATACATTACCACATATAAACGGTGATAACCACATTACTCAAGAATTTCTTAAAAAATGTTTAAATAACCAACTACAATTGATAAAAGTAGAAATTGAAAATAATTCAAATAAATTACAGCAAGAGATTCAAATAATGAAAGAGAAATTTACTATAAACGAATCTACAAAAGAAAAACGCAACAGTGAACTACAATCTATAAAAGAAGATATGAAAGAGATATCCATTAACACACAAAAACTACAAACCAGATCAAACAATCTGGAAGACAGAGCAAGAAGAGGAAATTTGAAAATAAGAAACATCCCAGAATTCATTACTCAGGATAATCTCAAGATTTATCTGATAAACATGTTTAAATCTTTCGGAGCAACAATTCAAGATCATGATATTATTTTAGAAAGATTCCACCATCTAAACAAGCCAAAATATTTGGATCCAGATATTCCTAAAACTGTAATTGTTCAGCTACACTCTTTTAGCTTCAAAGAAAAGATCCTAAAATTGTTTAAAAATTTTAATCACCCGGAGGAAATTTACAAAGATATTCAACTATACCAAGACAGGAACAAGAATTTGGAGGAAAGTCTTTATTTGTTATCAAAAAAATGTATCAAATATAGATGGGGCTACCCAAATAAGTTGAGAACTTTCTGGAAGGACACTATACAAGAGTTTGAACAGGCTGATAAGCTAAAATAATGGATGAACAAAAATAAGATCACGTGAAGCGAATTTTCCTAAATAAAAATACACAAGATTTTATTATATATAAAATCTAAAAGGAAGAAGTAAACTCAGTCAGAAACTTATATAAGATTATTATTAGTATAATAAGTAAAAATGAAAAAATAGTTTTTCCTTTCTCATTTTGCATATGTATAATACAGATACATCTAATATTATTTAGAAATTCTCAGTATACGCTTGCACCCTGTTTTTTTTTTTGCTCTTCAGAAGTTTAAAGGGTAATGCAAACGTGGACCCCTTGCTCACAGTGCCTAGAGAGTTATCGGCTATGCCTCACTGATGATGGCTACCAAGGCTGATATGATCGTCTGGGGTTGCTGTGTCTCTCATGCAGAGGGAACTTGCTGGCATTTTGGATCTGGACGGCCCGTATGGGTGGGACCAGTCTGATATGTTTCAGAGATGTTCTCTCTGTAATGGCACAAGATGAGCTAAAACCAGCTTGAGATCTGAGTGGGGACCCACCGAAGGGCAGGCTATTTCAGCTGCTGCCCGTTCTCAGTATACTCTTGCACCCTGTTATTTTAATTTAGAAATACATTTAAAATACCTCAAGAAGGGAAAAATATTTTAAAATAACCTAGATAGACAAGGAAAATTAGGCTACAGGGACCAATTAATATTCCTATATCGAAAATTGGGTGGCAGGGGTGGAGTTGAGAGACAAAGAGGTGTTATTTTTTTTCTTTACACAGGTTTACACTTTTTTCACACATTTTATTCCACACTCAATTGACAGCCGCCCCCCAATCACCCTGGAGAATGCCTTGCCAGCCTTTTGTCCTGGGGGGCACTTTCCGGGTGGGCGGAGAGGGAGCACTGATCCTCCTGTTCAGCTCCCTCAGACGCACCGCAGTGATGCCGGAGACGGAATTTGACGCCACTCTGGCATCGCCATGCGGTGTGTGAGGGAGCTGAACACAAGGATCAGTGCTCCCTCACCGACTGCAGTGACCGACCCCACTGGACCCCACAGAAAGCGAGAATCCATCCCAGAACTCCCAAAGGTAGGGAGGCTGGGGGAATTGAATTAAAAAAAAATATGTGACTGTGTGTGTGTCTGTTAGTCACTGTATATGTGTGTGTGTCTGTCAGTGAATGTGTGTGTCTGACACTGAGTGTATATGGGCATTTAAATCAGAGGCATCCTATTTAAGATATAAGGAAGCCAATAACGCTTGCAAAAAGGCAATTAAAGTGGCTAAACTAGAAAATGAGAAATTGATAGCTAAAGAATGCAAAACCAACCCCAACATTTTTTTCAAGTACATCAATTCTAAAAAAACATTTTAATTCTAAAAAATTAAAGTGTAGGTACACTGGAAACAAAGTTGGGTTTATTAGCTAATGAAGACCAGGAAAAAGCAGACATTTTAAATAACTATTTTTCTTCAGTATATATTAATGAGGATCCTATGGCAAGAGATATGCAAATGATTGCTGCAAAAAACTTGCAGATAACTTGTGATTGGATAACTCGAGACAAGGTGCTACAGCTATTAAAAAAAATTATGTAAATAAAGCTCCGGGGCCTGACGGTATTCACCCACGAGTACTTAAGGAGCTAAGTGGGGAAATAAGTGAATTTCTGTATTTCATTTTTCAAGATTCTTTTGTTTCAGGTGTTGTACTGGAGGATTGGAGGAAGGCAGATGTTGTTCCTATATTTAAAAAGGGTTCAAAATTCTTGCCTGGAAATTAGACCTGTGAGCTTAACTTCTGTAACTGGGAAAATATTTGAAGGGCTATTAAGGGATAATGTTCAGGAATTCATTGGGAAGAACTTTGTTATTAGCAATAATCAGCATGGTTTTATAAAACATAGGTCATGTCAAACTAACCTAATTGCATTCTACGAAGAAGTAAGTAGAAGTACAGATCAGGGTGTTGCAGTGGATGTGATCTACTTGGATTTTGCCAAGGCATTTGATACGGTTCCTCACAATAGGTTAGTCTTCAAACTAAAAAAAATAGGTCTAGATGAATATTCTTGTTCTTGGGTAGAACATTGGCTTAAGGATAGAGTACAATGAGTTGTAATTAATGGTACATTTTCAGGCTGGACACGAGTGGTAAGTGGTGTCCCTCAAGGTTCTGTTTTGGGACCACTTCTATTTAACATATTTATAAATGATCTTGAAATAGGCATTGAAAGCCATGTATCAGTGTTTGCAGATGACACAAAACTTTGTAAAGTAATAAAATGTGAGCAGGATATTGCTTTGATGCAGAGGGATTTTGATAGATTAGGGGACTGGGCACTAAAATGGCAGATGAAATTTAGCGTAGAGAAATGCAAAGTTATGCACTTCGGGGTTAAGAATGCACAAGCAACTTACACACTAAATGGTAGTGAATTAGGGATAACCACACATGAGAAGAATTTGGGAATTGTTATAGACAACAAATTAGGCAGCAATATGTCAGTCTGCAGTTGCTAAAGCCAGTAAGGTTTTGTCATGTATAAATAGGGGCATCATTTTTATAATAAAATATAATTTTGCCTCTTTATAAGTCGCTGGTGAGACCACACCTTGAATATGCTGTGCAATTTTGGGTGCCTGTTCTAAAGAAAGATATCATGGCACTAGAAAAAGTCCAGAGACGAGCTACAAAATTGATAAAAGGAATGGAGCAAAAAGGTTAAAAAAATTAAAGCTGTTTAGTTTAGAAAAGCGGCGCCTGAGAGGGGATATGATAACTTTATACAAATATATTCGGGGCCAGTACAAACCTTTATCTGGAAATCTATTCATAAACAGGGCTATACATAGGACACGAGGTCACACATTTAGGCTGGAAGAAAGGAGATTTAATCTAAGGCAAAGAAAAGGTTTTTATACAGTAAGAGCAATAAGGATATGGAATGTTCTGCCTGAAGAGGTGGTTTTGTCAGAGTCACTACAGATGTTTAAACTGCAATTGGATAAATACTTACAAAAACATAACATACAGGGATAATTTCAAATTAGTGGGGTAACAGCTGCTTGATCCAAGGAGACATCTGACTGCTATTTTGGGGACCTGAAGGAATTTTTTCCTAGTTTGTGGCAAAATTGGAAGTGCTTCAGACTAGGTTTTTTGCCTTCTTTTGGATCAACACCAACAACATATGTGAGGAAGGATGAACTTGATGGACCCAAGTCTCTTTTCAGCTATGTAACTATGTAACTATGAGTGTATATGTGTATTTAGAAGGTGGGGGAAGGGGCTGTTTTGTCATGCCTAGGGCAGCACAAAACCAGGATACGCCACTTCGTACAAGGTTTAAATTCTCAATATAAGATATAATTCTCAATATAAGAGATCGACTGTTCATAGATTTTTAAAGAAACAATGTGTGGATCTAGCTTTTATACAGGAGACACATTGGAGAATTGATGATAAAAATTCTCAAAAGCAAAGATTTTCCCATTATAATTTACTCTTCTAATAAGTGAAACAAACAATGGGCTGTAGCAATAATAGTGACAAAATCAATCAATTTTTTACTCATTCACCAGATTTCAGATCCTATGGGATGTTTCATGATAATCATTGCTAAAATAAATGAAGTATATACATTGATAAATGTCTATCTCCCCAGTCTGTCTACTCAGGAAAATATTGGATATGGCAGATAATGTTAAAAAAAGGTTGCGTATAGGTGCAGGAGACTTTAATTGTGTCTTAGGTGTAGACGTAGACAAAAAAAAAGTTAAATCCATCCCAGGGTCAGTTGGGCATTCATAAGAAAAGTGTTGCAAAGTTTTGGTATTCAGGACTGGATGTTGCAAGCAATTATGTCCATGTATCATACCTCATCAACAAGAACAGTTGGCCATAGCATTCTGTCTGAATGGTTCCCTATAAAAAAAAAAAACATCACTAGGCAAGGATGTCCACTCTCAAAATAATATCAAAATATTAAGTGTTTCTATTAAACAAAATCAAATCAATTCCAACAATATAGTATAGTTTCCAATTTCAAAATGAATATAGAAAAATCCATGACCCTTCCTACAAAATAAGATAGAAAGCAACAAAAATTACTTAAAAGCTTGTATCATTTCAGTTGTGTTAAACATAGCTTTGTATATTTGGGAGTAAAAAATCACTAAAAATAGTAATAAGTAGATTAATGGAAGTAAATTTCTTGGATAGGTTAAAAGCAACAAATCATTCTATTATAAATTGGAGGAAGGTTGAATCATCATGGTGGGGCCGTATTAACTTAGTAAATAGCTATAGTATCCCCAAATGGACATACATGTTTCAAATGATCCACCTTTCAATCTCTATTCCTTGGCTTCAAATGATACAGTCTAGTATAACAAACTTTAAATGTAAAGCAAAACTCCCTAGGTTTAGCCAAAGGATTTTATCTATGAGTAAGAATAAAGGTGGTTTAGGATTCCCAAATATTAGAAATCTTTATCATGTTTTGACCCATTTATATCGGTTACAATCTTATTCCCCAGAATTCGAAGCATGGCAAAATATTGAAAGGTTTATGTCAGGATATGAGGACCTATCCTTACTTATATAGAATTTTAAAGGAAAAACAACGACTACTACAATTACTACTTTAAAACAGAAAAGTACAGTTTTAAGTCTAACACATTCCTGGACAAACATCAAAAAAACTATTGTGAATTCTGTCAAAATTAATACCATCAAATAAAATAGGAATTCTTGAGGTAACCACCTAAAATATTGTCAAAAACAAGACACTTGATTACAAATCTCAACAACATACAAAAAAAAGACTAAATATAGAGAATGAAGAATGGAATACAACTGTTATTACTTTCACACCATATGTCCACTGTTTAAATCTACTAATAGATGTTATTGGGTTCCCATGAAATCTGCAAAAAATTATCAGAGTCTGAAATATGTTGGAGAAGTAATAGAGAAAAAGGGACCTACTTACACATGTGGTGGGAATGTGATATGCTTAAAGATATTTGGAATACAACTTTCAATTGGTTCACTAAAATATCCAATGTTAAAATAAATTGGTCCCCATTAGAGGTTTTACTACATCTCACTGTGAGAAAGATTTTATTTTAACCTACAGGTAGTGATGTCCCGAACGGTTCGCTGGCGAATAGTTCCCGACGAACATAGCATGTTCGCGTCCGCCACCGCGGGCGAACACATGCGGTGTTCGGTCCGCCCCCTATTCGTCATCATTGAGTAAACTTTGACCCTGTACCTCACAGTCAGCAGACACATTACAGCCAATCAGCGGCACACCCTCCCTAGCAGGCCCTCCCACCTACTGGACAGCATCCATTTTACATTATTTCGGAAGCTGCAACCATTTTATTTATTTTTGTCAATTTATTATTATTATTTTTTTTTTTTAGTGCATATAAATGTTACAAGCAGATACTCCCCCCAGACACTCTGTATTACTGCAGATACTCCCTCCAGACACCCTGTGTTACTGCAGATACTGCCTCCAGACACTGACAGAGCAGAATAGGGACTGTTCCCCCTACATAGGGTCACTTGGCAGATATGGATTGACACCTATCCTAAGGATCCCTGATACACACTGACACGGAGCCCTCCATGGGTGAAGATGGATTAATTTTTTTTTGCGCTCGGGTTTTTTATTTTATTTTTAAGTTCGACGGGTATGATGGCTTTTTATTTGGCCTTTTTTGGGGCTGAAAAATGAAGAGTTTAGAAAAAAGAAGACGTTGAATAGTAAGTTGAATTTTACTTTTCAGGGTAGTAATTTTATTCCCCCCTCACTATTTTTTAGGGGGAGCGGGGTAGGCAGGGGCTTTTTTATTTGGTTGTGTGACTAGGGGCTTGGGGACCCCTAGTCACCTTTGATGGGGAGGGGGAAATTTTCATTTAGGGCCCCCACCCGCCGCTCTACACACACTATACACACTCTACACACACTATACACACTCTACAGACACTGCATACACTGCACACACACTATGCACACACTGCACACACTCTACACACACTGCACACACTCTACACACACTGTACACACTATACACACACTGCACACACTCTACACACACTGCATACACACTGCACACACTGCATACACTATACACACACTGCACTAACTATACACACTGCACACACTATACACACACTGCATACACCCTATACACACACTGCATACACACAATACACACACTATACACACAATATACACACACACTGTACACACTATACACACACACTGTACACACTATACACACACTGTACACACTATGCACACACTGCATACACTATGCACACACTATACACACACACTACACACACTGCACACAATATACACACACTACACACACTGCATACACACTGCACACTATACACACAGCACACACTATACACACACTGCACACACTATACACACACTGCATACACTATGAACACTGCACACACTATACACACAATGCACACACTATGCACACACTGCACACTCTATGCACACTGCACAGACTATACACACTCTGCACACACACTGCATACACTATACACACTCTACACACACTGCATACACACTGCACACACACTGCACACACTATACACACACTGCATACACACACTGCATACAATATACACACTCTACACACACTGCATACACACTGCACACACTATACACACACTGCATACACACACTGCATACACACTGCACACACTATACACACACTGCATACACACTATGCACACACTGCACACACTATACACATACTATACACACAATATACACACACACTGTACACACTATACACACACTGTACACACTATGCACACACTGCATACACTATGCACGCACTATGCACACATACTACACACACTGCATACACACTGCACACACTATACACCCACTGCACACACTATACACACACTGCACACACTATACACACACACTACACACACTGCATACACACTGCACACAATATAAACACACTGCATACACACTATACACACACTGCACACACTATACACACACTGCACACACTACATGCACTACACACACTGCATACACACTATACACACACTGCATACACTATGCACACACTGCACACTCTATACACACACTGCACACACTATACACACACTACACACACGGCATACACATTGCATACACATTATACACACACTATACACACACTGCATACACTATGCACACACTGCACACTCTATACACACACTGCACACACTATACACACACTGCACACACTATGCACACTCTACACACACTGCATTCGCACTGCATTTACGATACTCACACTGTACACACTATGCACACACTGCATACACTATGCACACACTATAAACACACACACTACACACACTGCATACACACTGCACACAATATACACACACACTATACACACACTGCACACACTATACACACACCACACACACTACATGCACTACACACACTGCATACACACTATACACACACACTATATAAACTATGCACACACTGCACACTCTATACTCACACTGCACACACTATACACACACTACATGCACTACACACACTGCATACACACTATACACACACTATACACACACTGCATAAACTATGCACACACTGCACGCTCTATACTCACACTGCACACACTATACACACACTGCACACACTACATGCACTACACACACTGCATACACACTATACACACACACTATACACACACTGCATAAACTATGCACACACTGCACACTCTATACTCACACTGCACACACTATACATGCACTGCACACACTATGCACACTCTACACACACTGCACACACTGCACTAACTATACACACACTGCACACACTATACACACACTGCATACACCCTATACACACTGCATACACACTATATACACACTATACACACTCTGCATACACACTATATACACACTATACACACTACACACTCACTACACACACTGCATACTCACTATACACACACTGCACACACTATACACACACTGCGCACACTATACACACAATATACACACACACTGTACACACTATACACCCACTGTACACACTATGCACACACTGCATACACTATGCACACACTATACACACACTGCACACACTCCATGCACTACACACTATACACACACTGCATACACTATGCACACTCTATACACACATTGCACACACTATACACACACTGCACATACTCTACACACACTATGCACACACTGTACACACTATACACACACTGCATACACATACATTTAAAAAAAATTGCAGTTGTTTTTTACATTTCAAAGTTGGGGAGGGGGGTGCCAAATAAAGCATCCGCCCCGGGTGCCAAATGCTCCAGGTACGCCCCTGTATAGAGGGGAGCCATGTTACTCTGTATATAGAGAGGAGCCATGTTTACACTGTATATAGAGGGGAGCCATGTTACTCTGTATATAGAGGGGAGCCATGTTACACTGTATATAGAGGGAGCCATGTTACTCTGTATATAGAGGGGAGCCATGTTACACTGTATATAGAGGGAGCCATGTTATTCTGTATATAGAGGGAGCCATGTTTACACGGTATATAGAGGGAAGCCATGTCACTCTGTATATAGAGGGAGCCATGTTATTCTGTATATACAGAGGGATCCATGTTTACACGGTATATAGAGGGAAGCCATGTTACTCTGTATATAGAGAGGAGCCATGTTTATACTGTATATAGAGGGATCCATGTTTACACGGTATATAGAGGGAGCCATGTTATTCTGTATATAGAGGGAGCCATGTTTATACTGTATATAGAGGGAGCCATGTTATTCTGTATATAGAGGGAGCCATGTTTACACGGTATATAGAGGGAAGCCATGTTACTCTGTATATAGAGGGAGCCATGTTATTCTGTATATAGAGGGAGCCATGTTTACACGGTATATAGAGGGAGCCATGTTATTCTGTATATAGAGGGAGCCATGTTTACACGGTATATAGAGGGAAGCCATGTTACTCTGTATAAAGAGAGGACCCATGTTAACACTGTATATAGAGGGAGCCATGTTTACACGGTATATAGAGGGAGCCATGTTATTCTGTATATAGAGGGAGCCATGTTTACACGGTATATAGAGGGAAGCCATGTTACTCTGTATATAGAGGGAGCCATGTTACTCTGTATATAGAGGGAGCCATGTTTATACGGTATATAGAGGTGAGCCATGTTACTCTGTATATAGAGAGGAGCCATGTTTACACTGTATATAGAGGGAGCCATGTTACTCTGTATATAGAGAGGAGCCGTGTTTACACTGTATATAGAGGGGAGCCATGTTATTCTGTATATAGAGAGGAGCCATGTTTACACTGTATATAGAGGGGAGCCATGTTACTCTGTATATAGAGGGGAGCCATGTTACACTGTATATAGAGGGAGCCATGTTTACCCTGTATATAGAGGGAGCCATGTTTATTCTGTATATAGAGGGAGCCATGTTACTATCTGATGTGGTTAACTAGGATTGGCCCTGGCATGTTTGTTAGTCTGGCCTGCATGGTTGTCCGGCATGAATAAAAGTAGCATGTTTCAACTATATTAGTAGTTAGACTAGTTTGCACTAAAACATGTGCAAATGGGGAGTTTGCGATTGTGCAAATGGACTGTTTGCGGTTGTTTGCGGTGCGTTAAACGGGGAGTTTGGTCTGTCACTGTGAAGCGGGCGTAACCCTTACACTACCTGATCGATACAACATCATACCTGATGTTTTAAAGCACGCTATTCCAAACAATTTAGGAATGTTAGGTGATTTATGCCCTTTATGGATTAAAACCAGACTCTGCATCAACTGTGTAATTTTCCATGGGAGTTTTGCCATGGATCCCCCTCCGGCATGCCACAGTCAAGGTGTTAGTCCCCTTGAAACAACTTTTCCATCACTTTTGTGGCCAGAAAGAGTCCCTGTGGGTTTTAAAATTCACCTGCCCATTGAAGTCAATGGCGGTTCGCGAACGTTTGCGGAAGTTCCCGTTCGCCGTTCGCGAACCGAAAATTTCGGGTTGATGACATCACTACCTACAGGTTTTTGATCTCCCTTTTTCTCGGCAGTACTAATTTTATGTTGTCAATTTATGTTTGTTCTGTAATCGGTATGTTATATGATGTATAAATATTTCCCCCCCAAAAAATAAAAAAGTGGTTGAGGAGAGAAACAGAGAATGATCCAACCTGGTCATATTTCTGATTTTAGTGTTCTGGAGCTAAGCCAGAAAGTCCCGAGATAAAAACAGGTAGTCTATTCTAGTGTATGTCATAACATTATATTGATGCTGAATATTACTAATATTGATGATGGTGGTGATGATAGTGGTGGAGGTGTCAGCAGTCCTCATTAAAGTGTTATTTAGAACTTTTAGATATTATAAAAGTACAGCTGATGGTGAATTGGTGAACAACAAGCTAAGCCTACTCTCACACTAGAATCAATGACCCAGGTTAGGCAAGAGGGGCTCTGTTTTCTATGTTACTGAACATAACACTCCCCAAAAGAAGGATTTTATTTCATGCTATATTGGTAGCCTAATTTCACAACAGGAACAATAAAAAGATGTCAATGTCCGATCTCCCCATCAAAGTTATTTCAAGTGGCCCTGCAAGTAGCTAGCTAGATATAGCATCAAGGAAGAACTAGTCTCACAATAGAATTAATGACCAAGGCTGTTTCCAGCTCCCACAAATCACAGAAAGGGTAAAGCACATTATATCATGATCTGGTCTATCTCCTCCAGTAGCTGACAAAGTGTCTGGAAAAATCCTGTTTGGGAATATAGATTGCTTTAAAAAAAAATAAAAAAATATCCTATACTTAATTCTATCCCACTTTCTATCCTCCGAAATTCTGGCATGTGATGGCTCAGAAATCGTAAATTTGGATGATCACCTGATCCCGAATTGCAGTCTACTGTCTATATATAAAAATATTTTTTCAAGCTATAAAGGACAGTCAACTGAGAATTCTGGGGTCGCGTCTTAAAATATGTATTTTTGGGTCGTTGACTGGCACACTTTTTTGAATTGCCAGTTGATAAAGCCCTGTGTGGCGAAACGCGTTTTGGCTAATTTTAATTACTTTTTAACATACTAATAAAGGTATATTGGCTATTATTCCGCAGTTGCCATACACCTTTTATTTAATTTTATCCCTAAGTTTCATTTTATTTTCAATTTTAAGATTTTCCTTTTTTTTTTTTAACCTGGTCATCCATTACATACAATCACACTCTTGTTCAAGAATCCCAGGTGTGGATTATACCACCTACGCTATAAAAGTGAGCAGCACATTCTGCTCACTCAAATGTGAGTATTCTATATTTATATTACTTTCTGCTGTAATATTTATACAGTGAGCACTATATTTGTGTTATTTTTTCTTTCCACTGAGGACCTCTTCTACTCAATAACACCTACATCCTACCAGTGGGGGATTGATGCCACTGAATGTGAACTATACCTGAGCTAGTCCAAGCTCCAAAATAGGTGAGTTCAATACCTTCCTGCTTTGAAGTTTTTATTTCTACGCAAGCTTAAGTTGCAGTCTGCACTATTGGAAATTTTTCCTTTCTATCTGCATATCTCCATTTGGAACAAGAGAAATTGACCACTCTTCAGCTCTACCTGTACAGATCACCACTACACTCAAGTTCCCACAAGTGGACCTGGCCCGCTATTTGCTCATTTACTATTAGAACTTATCTCTATTTTATCTCTATTGATATACCGTATATACTCGAGTATAAGCCGAGTTTTCAGCACATTTTTTTGTGCTGAAAAACCCCAACTCGGCTTATACTCGAGTCAATGTCTGTATTATGGCAATTTACATTGTCATAATACAGACTGGGGGCTGGCAGCGAGCGCTTACCTCTCCTGCAGCTCCTGTCAGCTCCCTTCTCCTCCACGCCGGTCCTTTCAGCACCTCTGTCAGCTCCCAGTGTAAGTCTTGCGAGAGCCGCGGGGTCATAGTGCGGCTCTCGCAAGACTTACACTGTGAGCTGACAGAGGAGCTGCACGGATCGGCGCGGAGGAGAAGGGAGCTGACAGGAGCTGCAGGAGAGGTAAGTGCTTCCTGTCAGCCCCCTCCACTGAACTGCCAATGCCACTGAACCACCAGGGAGTGAGAGCCCCCCTCTCTGCCATGTATCAAGCAGGGAGGACGGACGAAAAAAATAATAAAAATATTAATAATAATAATAACAAAAATAAATAATAAAATAATAATAATAACAAAATTAATGTAACAAAAAAAAAACTAAAATAAAATAATACAAAAATAATAAAAATGCCCACTCCCACCAAGGCTCTGCATCACACACTCAAACACTGCATTCATACACACTGCACTCATACACACACACTGCATTCATACACACACTGCATCTCACACACACACACACGCACTGCACTCTTACACACACACTGCATTCATACACACTGCATCGCATACACTGCACTCATACACACACACACACACACACACACTGCACTCATACACACACACAATGCACTCATACACACACACTGCATTCATACGCACACACTGCATTCATACACACTGCACTCATACACACACACTGAACGCTTACACACACTGCACTCATACACACACTGCACTCATACACACACACTGCACTCATACACACACACTGCACTCATACACACACACACACTGAATTCATACACACACTGCACTCATACACACACACACTGTAAATAAATATTCAATTAATATAATTTTTTAAGGATCTAATTTTATTTAGAGATTTACCAGTAGCTGCTGCATTTCTCACCCTAGTCTTATACTCAATAAGTTTTCCCAGTTTTTTGGGGTAAAATTAGGGGCCTCGGCTTATATTCGGGTCGGTTTATACTCGAGTATATACGGTATGTAAGTAAAAACTGTGTTTCTACTAGCTATAGCACTTTGCGGTGTTATTTTCACAATTTTTTATTTGTATTTCTGTTCCTATTTTTGGTTTTATTATATCTTCTCAGTGTTTTTTGGCGCTACCTACAATTTCTATCTTCCAGATTTATCTTATTTGGTCGCGGCTGACACAAATCTGCTATTCTGCCATCTGCACAACCCTATGGTCTTCCCTGCTTCACTTCCTGTTAGTTTGCATACACTGTCTGATCCAACGTCAGAGGCGGAACTACCGTGGTCGCAGGGGTCGCAGCTGCGACCACCTATGTTACTTCAGGGGATCCGGCCACCCCGCGGTGCCTGCCAGCTAAGTAATATGGCACCGGGCGCATTGAAGGAGCCCATCGGGTGGTCCATGCTGTTAGGGCCACCCAATGGCAATGAATATCCAGGGGGCCCGGTCAGCGCGGTGGCGCTTTAACAGCACGACCGGGCCACCTTTGATGACAGACATTTGGAGGAAGTAACTGCCCTGGTCACGCCTCCCAGCTTACACTGGGAGCCGCGCGGGAGGAATGAGAGGAGCCACCACTGGACCCCAGGGAACTCCCCCTCCTGCATCTAAAAAGGTAGGAAACAGGAGGGTTACTAAATCATTTTATATATGTGTCTGTATATGCGTGTTGGTGTACGTGTGTCAGGGTACCTGCTGTCTCTACCTCCGAAAGAGGTAGAGACTTAGCTGTTCCTCCATCCAGACGGCCTGATGGCTCCCTTCCCCACGGTCTATCCGGTCATGCAAGGCCGGCCGCGAGGGAGTGACTGCCTTTTACAGCATCTAGGCAGGAAGTTGTCATCAGGACACTCCTCCGGAACGACCTGTCACTCAATTGCTGCAGGACCAATCAGGAAGCCTCGGAGGCGTGGTTACTGCTCTGAACAGGGTATTTAACAGAGCTTCGTTCATTAGCTCATTGCCCTGTCGTGGTTCTAGCTTGTTCTAGTCACTCAGTGCTTGTGTATTCTATTATCCCTTTTGGTTTTGACCCGGCTTGTTTACCTTACTCTGCTTATCTCTGTTACCCTTGATTCGGCTTGTCTCTCGCTTACCTGTCTTCTGTTACCCTCGACCTCGGCTTGTCTTTGACCATTCTATACTGTACTACTTACGTTAGTCCGGCCATTCTAAGGTCCGGTATACGTATCTGGCTACTGTTTGTACTCTGCGTGTTGGATCCCTGTCCCGATCCTGACAACGTGTGATTTTCTGAATGTTTCTCTGTCTGTGTGTGTGTCCGTATATGTGTGTGTGTCTGTATATGTGTCTGTATGTTTGTATGTGTATGTCTCTGTATATGTGTTTGTGTTTGTCTGCATGTGTATCTGTTAGTCTGCACGTGTGAGGGAAGGGGAACGTATGTGAGGGGGAGGATAGACACATGGGGTGTGGCGGGGGGGTAGACATATAGGGGGTGCCCAGGGCACTATTCGCACCGGGGCCCTATTGGTTCTAGTTACGCCTCTGCCCAAAGTGCATGTATATGGCGGAAGGATCCTGTCTCATACATAAGGTAGAAATTAGTTTTTCTAACTTATTTGACATCGATTTAGTTTACAAAATAATATATTTCCTCTCAAAATTTGCAGAAATACTGATTATATCAAATATAGCTTTGAGGTGACAGCTGTCATTTAAGAACTAATATTTAGTTGGTAAACCATCAAGATGTTGTTCATAATGTAGTATTGTATATGGATGCATTTGTTAAAGCTGTGAGTTGGTTAGTGACACATGATCAATGTTGCAATTCATGCAATTTATATTTGCCCTTCTGTAGTTGCAAGCTCTTGTTCAGCAGAACATTTCATAGCCTGATGCCAACTTGGATGGGTTAGTCACGTGTTTTAGTGTTATCTACCTTAACAATTCATTTATTTCTATGGATGTTTTATATAAAAATGGTCTGAACTTAACATCTTGACCTTTGGAATCTATACTATTTAAATCTTACTAATAATTTAGTGTGCAGTGTCTCATCTGATTCAGATGGATGCGAAGGCTGATAGCTTAGTCATATTTAATTTACAGAGAGCTAAAAGAGGCTACTTCTAACAATTATCTGATATCCGTCCTATGCTTCAGTTGTGGTGAGGGACCTAAGAGGTCAACAAAGGCCTTTATGTGAAAGCATAGTGAGGCAAATTCAAATATGTAAATAAAGGTTATGAGATGTGCCTGCTAAAATAATGTAGAAAAAATGGCAAAAAAAAAATGTAAAAAGACAAATGGCAAAATTAAGCAAAAATAACCAAGTTGTGTTTATGGCTATTAGAGACGTTTTCCAAATCTGCTACGGTTTCCCATATAAAACTGAATTTTTGAAAATTGTGTCAGTCCATAATGAAGTGCATATACTCTCAGACAACAAAATTCAAATATGCAATTTCCATGATATGTTTGGGAACTTCTCTGCATGTTATTTTATTGAAAATTAAGTTAAACTGAATCACTGTTTCTTTAAATATGAGGGTTTCATCTACTGATACTATAACCTCAAAGCATGGGATACAGTGACAGAATTTGGCATCACGTCATACTAATATTGTTGCATAGCAGCACGGAAAGCTTGCTGTTGTGAGTGACCTACTAAATCAGCCATTAAAGATAAACTATTTATTTCCACTTATCTATTTCACTCATACATATGGTTTGTCATGAACATACACAGGGTGGTCCACATTTGATTTCTTTAGTGAATAATGAATCTGTAAATATAAAGTTTTGTCACAGTCAGATTAAAAGTAATAAATCGTCCATTAAAATGATATTTAGCAAATCTGTCCTTGGGATGGATTGATTTTCAGCCTACAGTTACAATTCTCAGTTGTGCAGTGAAAAGCAATGTACTTCTGATATTAAATTATTTATAAAATGTTTGAACATCTACATGTAACCTTGAATGCAAGCATATTCATAGCGTTCTGTAATTGACTTCTCTGTCCTTGTCCCATTGTTTTTCAGCTTGTTATGACACCAACAGCAAAACTCACTTTTTTGTTGCTTTAATATCCATTATGTGAATGCCTGTTCTATTACAAATACAATTCACGTTTTTCTAAATTTTACTGGATAATTTTGTATTTTTGTACAGTAGCGTCATAGTATAAAAATTAGTTTTAAAAAAATAACAGATTATTACAAAAGGAACTTGACAGGAATATTTTGTGGCAAAACATTAATGCATTATTGTCTTCCAGCCTGATTCCGAGACAGGGTCCCTATCGTTGTGTTGAAATTTCACAGCCATCAGTAGTAGAAAGAAGATGAATGCACTCCAAGTATCTTGCCATGTGTTTATTGGGACACGTGAGACACTGCAACTTTTGACCCCTGAAAGGGTCTTTGATAAGGAGTGTGATTTGTTTTTTTCTCTTTTGGGAAATTTCCCGTGGTCCTCTACAGCACACAACCGTTTTTTTTGAGTGGCTGCCTTAACAAAGCAGTTTTCCTGGCACTATAGGTTCCTATAGTGCCCCCCCAGGGCCGGTGCAAGGATTTTTGCCGCCCTAGGCAAAAAAAAATTTGCCGCCCCCCCATATGTCCAGCCCACCATGTGACATCACAATGCCCCGCACCATATGCTCTGCCATATGGGCCAACGCCAGTCTTCACAAAGTGTCTTATCTGAAAAGACAGTGTGTTTACATTAAAAAGCCTACAGGCACAGGCTATAGACACCAGAACCACTACTTTATGCTGTAGTGCTTCTGGTGACTATAGTATCCATTTAATGTGAGGTAAATTAGAGATTAGTGCCACTAATAATATATTGGATTGCCTACTTACCACCTCTTAGATGAGGACAAGAGGCTGATGATGGGCTCAGTCTGGCTCCACAGGTCTGGTGTAGAAGAGGCTCTCTGGAAACTGTTTTTAACAGTGCTCACAACAATTAACGAACAGGAAGCAGCTCCATTTTTAGGGCCCCTTACACAGCTCAAGGTCTGGGCCCCCAGGGGGCATACGCCTACAATGCCCACCCATAAATCCACCTACATGGCCCATCCATGAGTTGGGGATGTTTTATGTGTGCAATTTGTGTAAGGGATGTAGTGTGTTTATAGGGGATGTAGTGTGTGTTTGCGTGTAAGGAATGCATTGTATGTTTCTGTGTGTGTGTGTGTGTGTGTGTGTGTAAGGGGTGCAAGGTTTGTTTCTGTGTATGTAATTGAATGCAGTGTGTGTCTGTAAGGGGTGCATTAATTATGTAAGAGAACGTAAGGGATGAATTGTGTGTTTCGGGTGTGTCTGTGTGTGAGTAGGAATGCATTGTATGTTTCTGTGTGTGTGGGGGGGATGCATTGTGTATGTGTGTAGAGTAAAAGAGAGGGTTTGTGGGGTAGGATAGGGACTGAGATGGGAACAGCTCTTTCTTTTTTAAAAAAAAAAATTGATAGTGCTCACCCCTCAATTATTGATTTCCCCTTCCCTTCTGTCCCTCCGTGTTCTCCCCTTCTGTCACTTAGTGCTCTCCCATAGCCCCCTGTCCCTCTGCAGTCCCCCTTGGTGGTCTTCTCACTCCCCCCTCCCCCCTTAGTGGTCCTCCCTCTCCCAAACCCCTTAGTGGTCCTCCCTCTCACAAACCCCTTAGTAGACCTTCCCCTACTCCCCCCATCCCCTTAGTGGCAATCACCCTCCTCCCCTCTCCTTAGTAGTCCTCTCTCCTTACCCCCCTTTGGTGGTCCTTCCCCCCTTAGTGGTCCTCATCCCCCCCCCCTAGTGGTCCTTATCCCCCCTCCCCTAGTGGTCCTTATCCCCCCTCCCCTAGTGGTCCTTATCCCCCCCTCCCCTAGTGGTCCTTATCCCCCCCCAACCTCCCATAGTGGTCCTTATCCCCCTCCCCTAGTGGTCCTTATCACCCTCCCCTAGTGGTCCTTATCCCCCCTCCCCTAGTGGTCCTTATCCCCCCCAACCTACCATAGTGGTCCTTATCCCCCCCAACCTCCCATAGTGGTCCTTATCCCCCCTTCCTCCCATAGTGGTCCTTATCCCCCTCCCTCCCATAGTGCTCCTTATCCCCCCCTCCCATAGTGCTCCTTATCCCCCCATCCCTCCCCTAGTGGTCCTTATCCCCCCCATCCCTCCCCTAGTGGTCCTTATCCCCCCATCCCTCCCCTAGTGGTCCTTATCCCCCCATCCCTCCCCTAGTGGTCCTTATACACCCCCCATCCCTCCCCTAGTGGTCCTTATACACCCCCCCTCCCCTAGTGGTCCTTATACCCCCCCTCCCTTAGTGGTCCTTATACCCCCTCCCTTAGTGGTCCTTATACCCCCCTCCCTTAGTGGTCCTTATACCCCCCCTCCCTTAGTGGTCCTTAACCCCCCCCTCCCTTAGTGGTCCTTAAACCCCCCCTCCCTCCCTTAGTGGTCCTTATACCCCCCCTCCCTTAGTGGTCCTTATACCCCCCCCTCCCTTAGTGGTCCTTATACCCCCCCCTCCCTTAGTGGTCCTTATACCCCCCCCCCCCTCCCTTAGTGGTCTTTAAACCCCCCTCCTCCCTTAGTGGTCCTTATACCCCCCTCTCCCTTAGTGGTCCTTAAACCCCCCCTCTCCCTTAGTGGTCCTTAACCCCCCCCCTCTCCCTTAGTGGTCCTTTAAACCCCCCCTCCCTTAGTGGTCCTTAACCCCCCCCTCTCCCTTAGTGGTCCTTAAACCCCCCCTCTCCCTTAGTGGTCCTTAAACCCCCCTCCCTTAGTGGTCCTTATACCCCCCCTCCCTTAGTGGTCCTTATAACCCCCCTCCCTTA
The DNA here is from genome assembly GCF_036172605.1 of Pelobates fuscus. Classification (NCBI taxonomy): domain Eukaryota; kingdom Metazoa; phylum Chordata; class Amphibia; order Anura; family Pelobatidae; genus Pelobates; species Pelobates fuscus. Next base: position 47,670,984 of record NC_086328.1, read on the forward strand.
GTGGTCCTTAAACCCCCCTCCTCCCTTAGTGGTCCTTATACCCCCTCTCCCTTAGTGGTCCTTTAACCCCCTCCCTTAGTGGTCCTTATAACCCCCCCTCCCTTAGTTGTCCTTAAACCCCCCCCCCTCTCCCTTAGTGGTCCTTAAACCCCCCCCCCCTCTCCCTTAGTGGTCCTTATACCCCCCCCCTCCCTTAGTGGTCCTTACTCCTTACCCTCCCCTCCTGCCCATGTAGCGTGGCCGGGCAGCGCGGAACGCGGGACAGGAACCTCTGTTTCCTGTACCCGGCCGCCGGCTGAATGACAGGAAATGCTCACTGAGTGAGCACTTCCTGTCATTCCGCCGGTGGCCGGGTACAGGAAACAAAGGTTCCTGTCTCGCGTTCCGCGCCGCCCGGCCACGCTACATGGAGAGACCGGCAGGAGGGAGCGCTCATTCGCTCCCCCCCTCCCGCAACGCTGAAGGGGTTAAAACCCCTTCAGTCACTTACCTGAAACCAGTGCCAATGTCCCTGACAGCTGCGCTCGCATTAGGATTTCCTCATAGGAAAGCATTAATCAATGCTTTCCTATGGGGATTCTGGTGACGCTGGAAGTCCTCATGCATAGCGTGAGGACGTCCAGCATCATTTCGACGACTAAAAGTTATTTAAGAACCTGGAAGTCCCTGTAGTGGAGGTCTGATAGACAGCCACTAGAGGAGGAGTTAACCCTAGCAGGTAATTATTGCAGGGACATGGGGCATTACAACCAGACTACTTCAATGAGCTGAAATAGTCTGGATGCCTTCAGTGACCATTAAAGGTGGGAAATGGATGTTTTCTATTGCTAGATTTACAATATGTGGAATATATAGCCATAAGCGAAAAACAATCAAAAAATCAGAACTATACTACTATGGTAAGTCTGTTTGAACACAAACTCTGAATGTATTCTTTGATTGCAGAAATAGGATAAAATTCCCAAGTTTGCTCTGCAATTGCAATTCAAATATACACTAAAGGTAGTTAAGGGCTCATTTTGGATAATTACACTGAACACCTTTATTTAATCAGGATCATTTGAGTGTTTGCTCATAAATATCACAGAAATTATCCAAATGCCATCAAAATATGGTATTGGCATATGAAGCGAATGCTGAATATTTTCTGAATTGCCTCAAAAATAGCACATTTGGAGGTACAAATCAGTATGAAGCTAAACTTAGATATCCACTTTTTTTAGCTGAAGTTAAAAATAAACAAAATGAAATAAATGAAGGTACCCCTTGCATGGCATGGTTTAACACAGTTTGACAATGTGATAAATGATATGATATGAATATCTAATTTTCATGTTTTGTAAATATAAAACTACACTGTTTATGTACTCTGAACCCTTCTGGTAAATTGTATAAGTGATGCAATACATATAAAATAAGAACAAAAAATAAATATCTCAGTGACCTATATTCCTCAGTTTTTTTAGACTTATAGACAATTGTCACAAATAGATTGGCTGATGTGTTTTATCTACATGTATAATCTCATATGATGTGTCAGCTGACTTATAGAATCCTATGAAAATGCTTCACAAAATTACCCTCCAATACATCCTTGATTTTTGATAGAAATTTTATGTGAACATAAACATAAGGGAACTTTATTAATTAATTTGACAGCTTGCAAACCAAGATCATTGTGTTTGATAATGATCTCACCACTTGCTTTAGTGTGGACCACCATATTATTTTATGGCAGTATTTGCTATTAATATGGGTTCCTATGGATACATAGGTTCCTATGTTAATACCATCAGTAATAATGGATCTCCATTTGAGGCTTAAGTTTCACCTAGAAAATAAAAATTATAGGTCGCGCCAAAAAACACTGAAAAGATATAATGAAACCAAAAATAGATAACAGAAATAAAAGAATGGTGAAAATAACACCGCAATGTACTGTAAACGTAGTAGAGGCACCGTTTGTACTTACATATATCAATAAAAGTAAGATAGAAATAAGTCCTAATAACAAATGAGCATATAGAGGGTCAGGTCCACTTGTAGGGACTTGAGTGTAGTGGCGATCTATGCAGGTAGAGCTGAAGAGTGGTCAGTTTCTCTTGTTCTGGATGGAGATATGCAGATAAAAAGGAAAAATTCCAATAGTGCAGACAGTGACTTAAAATTACGTAGAAATAAAAACTTCACAGCAGGAAGGTATTGGACTCACCTGTTGGAGAGCTGGAACTAGCTCAGGTATAACTCGCATTCAGTGGCGTCAATCCCCCACTGGTAGGATATAGGTGTTAGTGAACAGAAGAGGTCCTCAGTTTTAAAAAGAAAGATAAAACAAATATAGTGCTCACTATATTTATATTACAGCAGATAAAAATAAAAACATGGAATACTCACATTTAAGTGAGCAGAATGTGCTGCTCACTTTAATAGCGTAGGTGGTATAATCCCCACCTGGGATTCTTGAGTGAGTGAGTAATTCAATGTAATAGATGACCAGGTTCAAATAAATAAAATAAAATAAAACTTTAAAAAGTAGAGATAAAATAAAAGGAATATGGCAACTGCAGAATAATAGTCAATATTCCTTTATTAGTGCATAAAAAAAGTAATTAAAAATAGCCAAATAGATACCTTGTATTACATTGTCTGCCTGTTTCACCTAAATTGGTTGTGCATTTGGTTGTCTTGTTGGTATTAAGCCTATTTCAAAATTTTAGATATAGAAATTCCTCTGCTCTTGTCAACTGTAGGAAGGGTGAGTTTCCAGATGCATATCCTGGATAGAAAGTATAACAGATTACTATGTCTATTGCTACTAGGAATAGTGGAACAGATTAATGGATAGTATGAATTACAGCTAAGAAATTCCTCCAGAAACTGCATTGCCAATGTAGAAGAATAAGACATTTTGATAGGTGAGAGTAACAGCAGATAGAAACATAGACACAGACTGTGACGGCAGATAAGAACTATTCGGCATATCTAGTCTGCCCAATTTGCTAAATACTTTCATTAGTCCATGGCCTTATCTTATAGATAGGATAGCCTTATGCCTATCCCACGCATGCTTAAACTCCTTCACTGTGTTAACCTCTACCACTTCAGCTGGAAGGCTCATCCACCCATCCACTACCCTCTCAGTAAAGTAATACTTCCTGATATTATTTTTAAACCTTTGTCCCTCTAATTTAAGACTATGTCCTCTTGTTGTGGTAGTTTTTCTTCTTTTAAATATAGTCTCCTCCTTTACTGTGTTGATTTCTTTAATGTATTTAAATGTTTCTATCATATCCCCCCCTGTCTCGTCTTTCCTCCAAGCTATACATGTTAGGATCCTTTCACCTTTCCTTGTAAGTTTTATCCTGCAATCCATAAACCAGTTTAGTAGCCCTTCTCTGAACTCTCTCCAAAGTATCAATATCCATCTGGAGATACAGTCTCCAGCACTGCGTACCATAAGTGAGGTCTCACCAGTGTTCTGTACAATGGCATGGGCACTTCCCTCTTTCTACTGCTAATACCTCTCCCTATACAACCAAGCATTCTGCTAGAATTTCCTGCTGCTCTATTACATTGTCTGCCTACCTATACGTCATCTGAAATAATTACCCTTAAATCCCTTTCTTTAGATGTTGAGGTTAGGACTATCAAATATTCTGTACTCTGCCATTGGGTTTTTACGTCCAAGATGCATTATCTTATCCACATTAAATATCAGCTGCCACAACTCTGACCATATTTCTAGTTTACCTAAGTCATTTGCCATATGGCTTATCCATTCTGGAACATCAGCCCTGTTATATACAGTGCCTTGCAAAAGTATTCACCCCATTGACTTTTTACCTATTTTGTTACATTACAGCCTTAAGTTCAATGTTTTATTAATCTGAATTTTATGTGATGGATCAGAACACAATACTCTAAGTTGGTGAAGTGAAATGAGAAAAATATATACATAAAACTATTTTTTAGAAATAGAAAACAGAAAATTGGCATGTGCGTATGTATTCACCCCCTTTGTTATGAAGCCCATAAAAAGCTCTAGTGCAACCATTTACCTTCAGAAGTCCAATAATTAGTGAAATGATGTCCACCTGTGTGCAATCTAAGTGTCACATGATCTGTCATTACATATACACACATCTTTTTTGAAAGACCTCAGAGGCTGCAATACCTAAGCAAGAGACACCACTAACCAAACACTGCCATGAAGACCAATTAACTCTCCAAACAATAAGGGACAATGTTGTTGAGAATTACAAGTCAGGGTAAGGTTATAAAAAAAATCCAAATCTTTGATGATCCCCAGGAGCACCATCAAATCTATCATAACCAAACGGAAAGAACATGGCACAACAGCAAACCTGCCAAGAGGGGGCGGAGTCTGACCGCCGAGCCGCACAGACGTGGGAGAAAGGAGCTCCTGCCGGGCGGGCAATAAACCGGGCATAAACGGCGGCTAAACAGCCCACAGCCCACCTAGGGGGCACCACACACGTCGGGGGAACACTCCGCTATCAGAGGATACCTTTTGCGAGCCCGGCGGAGCCACGCGACTGAAAAGCAGGCTGCGGCCTAATAGAGATGGAGTCGGAGAGAAGCTCTTACCGGCACCAAACCCCACAAGACACGCTGAGGGTCTCCTACCCCTCCCTTCCCCTCAGGACCGGCGGGGGTCATCCCGGTCCCCACAAGACATGTGAGCCGGGTTGGCGGAAGAGTCAGGTCAGCCACAAAGCATGCCGAGACACAGGACCGGCGAGGCACACCTAAAAAGGCCGCCAGGTGAGACACAGGGAGAGGGAGCACGAGGGTACCCTCCCACCCCCTGGAAACCCTGGACCGACTATGCTTGCACTTCTGTGCGATATTGTGCAGCAGGGGAGTGCCTTATCGCCAATTGGCCAAAACGGTGGCCTCATGGATCCGGCCTCTCACCCGCAGACGACAATATGACATTCCAACAAGGGTCTTCCAGGCGACCTCCCGGCCCTGTGGGTGCCAAAAGCAACCATGGAGGGCAGGCACCGGCTCCCAAGCACAGCCAAGAGAAACCGGAAACATAGGCAGCTCGAGCGCGAACGTCTGCCCCCACACACACGGAAGCGATACGGCTAAGCCAGCCGCACGAACCAACGCACCTGCGCCCATCACGGATCAACCCAACGCTCTCCACCCGTGGATTCGAGCATCGGCACCAAACGAGTGAACACACCACGGATTACAACCAAGGCTGAGCCTCTGACCGGAAAAGCCATCCGAAAGAGAACCAAAGGCCTGATCAGAAGCACCAGAGGAAGCGGTCAAGGGTTACACACCTCCCCGCAAGCCGAGGGCTGGAGGATCCCCTCACCCTGCTGCGCCACAGAGGATCCAATTGGGACACTCATTACAGACGGGACTCTGATAACCACAACGGGCATTGGGTGAATAGCAGCCAGTCGAGGGGAGGGGGAGATATGCAGAAGCATTAGCTTAGCTAACTCTAACTGCTTACATCACAATGTCCCCCATCGCCCGAGTCCGACCATAGAGGTTCCACACACCCAGCAGAACCTGTCCCAAGTTAACCCCAGCATTTAAGTTACACATGTATCCCCACACCACCAGTTACCATCTCACTCATGTCAGGGCATCCTATAAAATACCAGGGGTTAACCTACTAATTGTTACTGCCAACGGTGTTCCTTTGACTTATACTAGATATTAGTTACTAACTGCCTGTATAAGCAACCAAAATCATTTAAGTTTACCAGTATTGATGCGACTCATAACAGTAGTAAAGCGATTGAGCACAGTATTGATGCGACTGATCACAATATTGATGCGACTCATAACAGTAGTAAAGCGACTAATCACAGTATTGATGCGACTGATCACAGTATTGATGCGACTGATCACAGTATTGATGCGACTGATCACAGTATTGATGCGACCCATAACAGTATTGATGCGACCCATAACAGTATTGATGCGACCCATAACAGTAGTAAAGCGACTGATCACAGTATTGATGCGACTCATAACAGTAGTAAAGCGACTGAAAATAGTATTGATACGATTGATAATAAACACTGACCAAGTTTTATTACAATGTAAATCTACTTTTACTCGACAGTACCTGTTTAACCGACACAGCTTCTAGCCCACACTGACATAAGTACATGTTCCAGACTAATCAAAGGCAGACATACTCTTGAATCGCTGTTCCTTTTCCAATATAACCTGTGCCAAGCTACTCGTAAGCATGTTCATGAAAACAAAAATTGTGCTGTATGTCCTCTTGCCGCATAATGTCTACCTTAAAATGCGAGTCATTGCTGTTGTGGCATTAATGGCACGCATGTACCTTTTAAGCACATCAAAAATAAAGAATTACAAAAAAAAAAAAAAACCTGCCAAGAGACGGCCGCCCACCAAAACTCACAAATCGGGCAAGGAGGGCATTAATCAGAGACCTAAGGTAACCCTGGAGGAGCTGCAGAGTTCCACAGCAGAGACTGGAGTATCTGTACATAGGACAACAATAAGCCGTATGCTCCATAGAATTGGGCTTTATGGCAGAGTGGCCAGAAGAAAGCCATTACTTTCAGCAAAAAACAAAATGGCATGTTTTGAGTTTGCGAAAAGGCATGTGGGAGACTCCCAAAATGTATGGAGGAAGGTGCTCTGGTCTGATAAGACTAAAATTTAACTTTTCGGGCATCATGCTGTGGGGATGTTTTTCAGCAGCCGGGACTGGGAAACTGGTCAGAGTTGAGGGAAAGATGGATGGTGCTAAATACAGGGATATTCTTGAGCAAAACCTGTACCACTTTGTTTTTGTGTGGTGTGACTCAGTCACTGTTCTTATATTAAACCATACGGACTGGTGATCACTGGATCCTGAACTTTCACCTATAGGAATATCTGATACCAAATCTAGTATGGCCTCTTTACGAGTTAGCTCCTCAATGACTTGTTTTAGAGACAATCCCAGTAGGGAGTTTAGAATATATGCGCTCCTGGCAGAAGCAGCTATTTTGGTTTTCCAGTTCACATCAGGAAGATTAATGTCACCCATGATGATAACTTCCCCCTTCATTGTCATTTTATCTATTTCCTTAACTAGTAGATTATCTAACTCTTCTATTTACCCTCGGGGCCTATAAATCACACCTACATAAGTTCCTGTGTGATTATCAAATTCTAAGGTAACCCAAACAGACTATGTTCACCTCACTAACTTTCATTAGGCTATATTTTATGGTATCCTTCACATACAAGGCCACCCTCCCCCTTTCTTGCCTTCCCTGATAGTACGCTTACACTATCAAAGCAAAGGATTAAGAATTATCTACTTATATTGTCAGGGGTTAGCGGATAGTTAGAACTCTGTTTTAGAAAGGGTTTATTCAGGAGTAATATATTGAAGCATTGCTGCAAATAACTTTTGGGGAACTTTCCCCAGATATTAATTTGAATCAACCATAGAGGTGTTAAAAAAGTTCAGATTTTAATACTGTAGTTTGAAAAGACAAAAAAAACCCAAAAAAACTATTTGAGTAATACAGTATAAAACTGTACATATGAAAAAGTAGGTAAACAACTCTGGCACCTGCTTGTTGGCCATAAGCATTAGGCAATATTGGAGAATGACCTATTGAGTCCAGACCTTCTACAATTGTACATGTGGGTTCAGAGGGAACACAGTCCATTAGTATGGACAGCATGCCCAGCTCAGCTCAACTCACTGATAATTTGGGATATGGTTGGACAGAAAATAGGATTCTCATTAAGGGTTTCCCCCATGACATATTCTTTGAAATAATTATTTTCTCCTGGGCATGCCTGTCTCTTTTTTTCATAGTGTGAAGAAAGCAGGCCCACAGAGGTATCGATATTTGATGGTGGGCAATGGCCTGATCTCATTTTTTTTTTTTTTAGAAGACAAGCTTTACCCTTAGAGATAGCTGATTTTGCCTGCTAACCAAACGTATGACAGGCTAGGTTCCTTGGTTTAAGCAGGTTTGAAAATGTGTGTACAGGGAACCCACCTCTGTTCATCTACTCTCCTGCCTTGAGTGTAGCGAATAGAAGGACTTGTGGGAGACTGCCTCTAAAGTGTTAATAATTGTGCAATTACAGGAACACATTTATAAGATTATATTTCAATGGTACACACACCAAGCATGGACAGATACTCCATAAAGGCTGCACTTCTTAAGATGTGTATAATCTATCCTGTGGACAGCATGTAACATTCTTCCATATGTGGTGATTGTGCCCTAGGCGAGTCACTTTCTGGGGGAGCGTGTGTTTATTTTTATAGAACATGTTTTACAGACCTTTTAAACTTGATCTTGTGGCATTTTTATTATAAATCACCATCACAGGCTATTCAACAAGCTTAGCCTAGCTGCATAAGGAGCCCGCTCTTCTTATTTGTTTAGTGACATGCCAGTGAAAGATATAATACCTAAAATTAAAGTAAATAAGAAGACGTGTGAACACTTTTGAACCATACCACCCTTCATTTTATTTAGTGTGAAGAGCTTGGATGGAAGCTATAAGGGACTGATGTGTCCTAGAGTCATACTGCTTTTTATCTTTAACTCCTATTGTGATACCCTCCTTGTGTTTGAGGTTTTTTTTTCATAGCGTTGCCTTAATTTGGCAATCAGGAGATCCTTATTCATTTATTGAATAATTGGAAATGTTTTTTGACTATTTTGAGCCTTTTTTGTATCTTCCTTTTGCTTGTCGAATATTATGTTAAAGGACCACTATAGTGCCCTGAGGGTGCCCCCACCCGCCTGGCTCTGGGGAGAGGAAAGGGGTTAAAACTTACCTTTCTCCAGCGCCGGGCGGGGAGCTCTTCTCCTTCGATCCTCCTCCTCTCCTCCCATTCGGCTGAATGCGCACGCGCGGCAAGAGCTGCGCACGCATTCACAATGCTTTCCTATGGACGCTTGCGTGCTCTCACTGTGATTTTCACAGTGAGAATCACGCAAGCGCCTCTAGCGGCTGTCAGTGAGACAGCCACTAGAGGATTTGAGGGCTGGATTAACCCATTTATAAACATAGCAGTTTCTCTGAAACTGCTATGTTTATAAAAAAAAAATGGGTTAAACCTAGCTGGACCTAGCACCCAGACCACTTCATTAAGCTGAAGTGGTCTGGGTGCCTAGAGTGGTCCTTTAAGTATAAACCAAGAATAAAAATAAAAGAAAAAACAGCTAAGGGAGCCGGAACCAGCAGCCTCTCAAGTCGGATGCAGGAGACGAAGGCTCTGCAAAGGCTTGATGAATTCTGCGATTACAACGGTCACAAGGACATAAATTGCTGCACTAACTTCTGCCCACTTACAAAATGGCACCTGCTGGTGAGGGCGCAAAAGACTGAATGACTTCCTGGAAGAAAGACACAGTCTATGTGTGTATATGAAGGACAAATCACAAAAGGATCAGTTCAAGAGAAGACATCACAGGAAGTGACGTTACAGAGTTTTCAGTACGATCTCAACATGTCACAGGAAGCGGCACAAATGACGCAACAGGCATCTTGGAAGGACGCAGAAGTGACACGACTAACTTTTTTGATTAAAAGAAATAAGACTGCTTAATATATTAAATTCTACAAAGATGTCGGGTTGGACGGAAATATGCGTCCGAACCGGAAGTTCGCCATATTGGTGGTGGCATAATGCACATCCGGTTTGGACCATATTTGGTAGGGTGAGTGTTTTAGACAAATGTTATCAATTAAGTAATATACTACATATATAAAGATGCCTTTGCCAGTGAGACATATACCAGCACCTGAGGAAGACCCAGTGTGGGTTGAAACGCATTGTGTTTTACCAGTGGATTTTCTATGGCACCACACCAAATGAAATGTACGATTTCTACATTTAGTTTGTAATAAAATTTTACCTTTTATCTTACTATTGGTGCCTCTCTCTGATATTCTATCCTGAGGGTGAAAGCTCCTATCAACAGAAATCCTGCAAGATTGTAGGAGGTCTTCTTATATATCACACTCAAAGCGTACGTACCTGAGCCAGTAGTACATACAGGCTCTGGGAAATGTGAGTATGATTTTTTACAGTGTTTTTAATACATATATTCACTGTTTTTACTAGCTGTATTGCTCTATGAGATTTTATGTCTGATTCTTCCTAGGGAATATCTAGGAATTCTAAAAGGGTATATACTTTTTATTGTATTCATACCATTTGCGATACATTGTTATTTAACTTTTTTGTACTGTTCACCTTTTCTATATATCTATTTAGGTGACTGATACCTTAGTATCACATGTGAAAGTCCTTTTTGACGCATGGAGCATTTCATGACCACGGCCTCACACAATACACCAGTGGACGGGCAATAGCATACTGTTTTTATTTAGTGTATTTAGTGCATATTGAAAAAAAATATGCTAAAAAGATTTGAAATGGAAGCAAATGAGAGATTTAAAAAAAAAAAAAAAAGGGTACATATTTCTTATAGAAGGATGGAAACTATAAACACCCCTTAGACATGGATATATAATGGCAGCCATCAATTCAGTCAAGAGAAATATCACAATAAACATGCTGCAACATAAATGATATTGTGGAAAATCTGACACAAAACAAATAGAGATTCATTTCATACACTTATACCAGGACTGTGAACAGCTAGGAATTAAATACATTTTTACTTATTAAATTATTTGATATTATATATGTAAATTTAGGTAGATCCTCTCATCTGCTTGTTTCTGTGTCAGATTGTCATTCTGTCTGTTTATGTATCCTGCTTCCGATATGATACGTACCGGTAAACTTTGTGAATGAACACACACACACACACACACACAATTGCATTTTTATTTAAGATTAACATTATTAATCCTAAGGAAAATATTAATATTAACATTGATATTAAAATGCTATTAACTCACCGAGAAGGATAACATATGCAACTCATTAGAGTAAATCTGCAGATAAATTGCCTATTGCATTTAATCATTGCATCCAAAATTAAGGAGGACATCCATGCAGTTGAATAAAAGCCAAGAAAAATCTTTTTTTTTTTTTTTTTTTCCCTCGTCTTGCTTTCAGCTAACACAGGCAACATACAATGAATGACATTTGTTATTTGGTTAATGTAGAGAATGCTCCAAACTGAAGCAGTTGACCTTTTAGATTTTCTCACAGGCTTGCTCAGAGTCACTTATAGTTGGTTTTATTCACTAATTAATGTTTTGCCTCTCACGGGCATTTTGATTAGATATTTCCCCAGTAATATCAGTGAAAATCAGTCTTCACTAAAATCATTATATGCAGTAAATAAAGGAAGTCCATGTTATGCTCACACATGAACACAAACACACTCTCTTTCGGTCACTCTTTCATCTAAAAGCATCATAGACATAACGTTTATTGATGCACTCAGAATGCATTGAAGTTTATTCAATAAACATATGGTTGGCTAAAATAGTCAAACTGTTACTATAGGCATGTTGGAATTTTTTTCCAAATCAACACTTTTTGCCTGAATTTTACAGTCTTGCTATCTAATCATAACACATTATACATCTTTTGAAATAGCATGATTTTGAAGCAGGAAATTGCTTTAATGAAAGTAACTTGCAGAGAGTTCGGTTTTGCGGTGAGAAAAAGGTTAAGAGATTTTGGAACAAGTAAATTGTCGATGGGACTTGCACGTCAATAGGCAGCTGTGACATATGAATCAGAGTTGTTTCCAAAAATATTTATATTTTGTGCTACATTTCCATCTAACATATTAGAGAGTAAAGTGAAATTTGCATTTTTGATGGTATATATATATATATATATATATATATATATATATATATATATATCATCTTCAATAGTTAAGTCATTCACACATACTATATTATATATATACTCAAATACACACATGTGAATATGAGCGGAATGATCAGAGGAATATCACAGATTTACAAATTGTACAAGTCTATAACAGCTTTACATTTAAATATATCAAATTAAATTGGTAATTTAAATATTATAATACCTTTTTTATTGGACTAACAATTTTAGAATGGCAAGCTTTTGGGAGAACCTCCCATTCTAATACCGCTACAATATCTACTCTAAAAATATTTATGGTCAGGGACAATAAGCCGAGTTGGTTGTGGTGTGGTGTGCAGAAACCAACGTTTGGGTAGGCCTGTAAAAAGAGAGCCCTCCAAAATTGAATTACTTGATAAAGGGAGGGTGTGCTGAACCAGGAAACATCAACCCAGAGGAAGGGAAAGCCGAGTAAATATAGGCCTGCTAACCCTTCCCAAAACAACACGCTCCACCTACAGCTCAGCCTTTCTATTTGTGGTCAGGGACTGTACATACTGTCAGGAAAGCCAAAGGTCAGGACAGGCGGCACAGGTTCAGAAGCAATGATACAGGCAAGGGTCAAAATCAGGAACAGGATATGGATACAACAGGAGAGTCTCTGAAGATCTTTACACAATCAGGAGCACAGTACAACTGAGCGAAGAGTGAAGGGTGTGTGCAACTTAAATAGGGAAAGTGGGTGATCTTGTTAATTGAGGTTCCACCCTGGTCTCCACCGCTTACCTTTTAAAAGGCTCTGTGTCAGCATGCGCGTGCCCTTTGATTCTCCTGAAGTTCTTCCTTCTGTGTGGTCGCACGTGGAAGTAGCAGCGTTCTCAAGAACAGATTTCTATTCTTGCTGTGTTCGGGAGCCTGCGTCCGAACGAACAGAGTTCTGTCTGCAGTATAAGCGAGTAGCGTTCGCATGAATAGAGGTGGTGTTCGTCCACATGGAGTTCTTCCTTCTGTATCTGGTAAGTGGTGTTCATGCGAACAGAGGTGCTGTTTGCTTGAATGTGAGCAGTCGGCGTGGGTGATTGAACCGCCGTAGAGTGAGTGAGAGACGTGGCGTGGGAACGCAAGGTAGGTGAGTGAGGGGACAAGGCTTTGATATGGTGTACGTTGGTTGTTGTGTGCCAAAACCAACTTCAAGTAGGCCTGTAAAAAGAGGGCAAAAATTTAACAGTTTAATATGTGTTGACATTATGTAACCAATACTTTAAATGTCTGCATCCATGTCCTCTCTGGTTGAGGGATGCATCTTGTTTATGCAGATGATCAACCACGTCCCAGTCGTCGAAGATGTACACTGGGATGTTACACAAGAGACTGCAGAAGCAGTGCCTATTCTAAAGAATAATATGAAAACGTTGAAGGTTGTATCCAAGTAGTTTTATGGTGTTGTGAGCTAATTTAAGGTTGAGGTGGCAAAAGGATGTGAACGCCACCATACAATCTATTGAGTACGAATTAACAATTTGATATTTTGAATGCAACGTACAAAAGCTGTCCAGAACACTATTATATAGTGGAAGGGGTTGGTAGTGAGTGCTGCCTGAGCCAGCAATTTACTGGGGGTGATAAAGGAGCAAATCCCAAGTGAGGCCCTGGAATGTTGGGGTTTAGAGAGGACATTTGGCAGCTATTGGGTGTGCATGGGAGAATATGCAAAATTGAATGAGAGAAGGCATTGGCTGTTATGTTGTGAAATATTGGTATATGTATACAGACAAGGTAATATCACTGTTGCTGCCAGCCTAGTCAATACCTGAATAACTATGTGTCTGTTAGAGGTGAGCACCAAATTTCTAAACATTCTATGTGATTTGAATGGCGTTTGCCTGATTTGTTATTTTTTTTGCCATGTATTTTCTTAAATGTAGTATAATAAGGCAATATATAACCCTCGAGCAGCATGTAGCCAAAATTAAGTAATAACGGTAAGCCCAACAAGGGGCGTATAAAGTGTATGTAGTGTAGGCCAAGTGACGGCTGTGTCAAAGTAGAGGTGTAGAGGGCTGAGAACTCACCGCAATTCATGAGTAGCAGGGTGGCCACATAAGGGCAGTATAAGAATTGGCAGATGTATGAAATGATAGGACATGGGTTGATTAATGTTTTTTGAGTTGTGTAGCAGTTGCAATTAGACATGTGCAATTCGTTTCACTCCGAATGTGAATTCGGACGAATTTCGGGCAATTCGGACATTCGGGTACTTCCGAATGTCCGAATAGATGAATTGCCGATGTCCCGAAGTTCCGAAATTACCAAAATTCTGAAGTGTCGAAGTTCCAAAGTACAATATTGCCTAAGAACTAATATACTTACCCAGTGGAAGAATGAAGAATGTTACACTGTATACAATTTTAAATAAAACGTATACAAACATAGTCAGGATTCAGCTGTAAGCATTTGCAACACTTACAACAATCAAGTAACATAAATTCATATAAATTGTAAGTTACTTGGCCAGTCAATGTAATGACAGGAATGAATAAGTATATATATATCTGATGTCCTGCATGGGGGCTTCTAATTTCACCATACATGAAGATTGATCTCCATTATATTATACATAGATGAGGGGAGGGTCTAAAGTCTGTAAGTTACTTGCACACTTCACTTGAGTCATTATCTACCCACTGTATTTAGAGTGTGCACTTATATTTAAAAATTGTAATTTTAATTTTTAATTTTTTCCTTAAAACGTTGTTCCTATTTTTTTTAGCTTTTAAATGGGATTTAATGAATGTTGAAAATATTTGAGTAGACCGCTTGGGATTTAATATGGTATTGGGGACACCCAAGTGGCGGACCTGGTTTATGGCATTTCTTGATTTGCAGTGTGGCAATAACATACTTAGATGAGGGCCGTGTCTATGGCCGTATAACCATAGAACAGACATAAATATGACCAACATAATTTTAAAGTATGCTTGACTAGGCTTGTGCAGAGCCCAGAAAGGGCTTAAAACAATATAAGTAGTGACAGATAGTGAATTAAGACAGATTATTGATAGGCAGTACCATAAATGCTAACCAGATGTATAGGCCCAGGTTTAAGCCTGACATAAATTTAGACCTTCAATTGAAACACCTAGCCATATAATTACTAAACAATGTAGGCCCAATGAGTAACTGAATACCCAGAGGGCAAACATATAGAATACATAAAGGTATCAAGGCTGGAAGAGGCTTTGTGAACATAAGTAACACATGCTGATCAGCTCAAAGCTGACAAGTATAACCAAGGTTGTGTGGCCAACAATATGAAGGTGAAAATATGAAAAACTGATTATGACATAGCATGTATTACACATTAAAAGGTAGGGTAACTACCTGAATTGCACATGATAAAACACAATATGGCTAAATGAGGGCTAAACACAGCAGAATACATAAACCAAAATGTGAGTACGGATGGAACTGCCCTAGTTAATGACAGCCTGAATGTAGGCTGAATACATGTTGAATGTCAGTGCTTTTACTAGAGTAAGGTAAAATTAATACCGTATGTACTGAATGTAGGCTGCACAAGGCCACTCTGAACCAGGACGTATCGGCCCAGAGGAAGGGGGGGGGGGGGCTGTGTATTTATAGGCAAGGTAATGTTTCCCACAACTACAGGCACCTCTTACAGGGTCTGCCTTTCTATATATACACAATACTTAGTTTGGTCAAGGTTACATTATATTGGTTAAACTCATCAGTAACAGGTACAATTATCTATTGATAATAATTTACAAAAAATGTTAAGGGACAAAAAGTGCTTATTACAAATATGATCTAGTGCAGCAAATGAACACCCCACTGTCACTAAATACACACTAGCAACAAATACCGCAACAACACTTTCCTTTTCTCTACTAATATTTTCTCCCTCCTCTGGTTCCTCATCTAAATTTCTGTGTCTTTTTCTTGGGGTTTCTTTTAAAGGATCTTACCATCCCCCTCTTTGCTCTAAAAACCTCTAAATGTTTAGATTTAGAAATTTTTACAGACAATAAGATTTTTAAAACTCATAGCTATTTTAAACAAATAGATGTAAATAGCTATATCGAAATCGACAGCTGTCATTATTACCCCTGGTTACAAAACATACCAAAGGGGCAATTTTTGAGAATGCGCAAGAATTGCTCGAGTGAGACAGATTGTAAAACACAATCTAATATTTTAAAGGATCAATTTCTACAAAAAGGATATACTAAAAACATTCTAGAACAAGAAATTGGAAATGTTTTAGAGTTGGATAGATCTCAATTTTTACAATATAAAAGAAAAAAAAAGTCAAGATAATAAACAGATCCCTCTAATTTTTGATTTTTCAAGCAATATAATTACCATATATACTCTAGTATAAGCCAAGTTTATTAATATTAATATAAAATCCCTCATCACATGTCACTCAAAGAATGTTATTTATTTATTAATGGGACACTATAGTCACCCAGACCACTTCAGCTCAATGAAGTGGTCTGGGTGCCAGGTCCCTAAGGTTTTAACCCTTCAGATGCAAACATAGCAGTTTCAGAGAAACTGCTATGTTTACATTTGGGGTTAAGCCAGCCTCTAGTGGCTGTCTTCCGGACAGCCACTAGAGGCGCATCTGCGGCGCTGGAGGCATAGTAAGCCTCCATCGCGCAGACCATCCATAGGAAAGCATTGAGAAATGCTTTCCTATGGACAATTTGAATGCACGCGCGGTACTTGCCACGCATGCGCATCCGGCTCCGCTGACGTCAGACGGGGGAACTGACGTCGGCGGGGGAGGAGAGGTCATCAGTGCCGAGGGAGCCCGGCACTGGATTAAGATAAGCTGCTGAAGGGGTTTTAGCCCCTTCAGCGACACGGGAGGGGGACCCTGAGGGGGGGGGGGGCACGCTAAGGGCACTATAGTGTCAGGAAAACCGCTTTGTTTTCCTGACACTATAGTGATCCTTTAAATTGCAATTGTGGTTATCAATATGTAGGGAAAACCTCCAGAACTTTGAGTGTATGGATAAGTGAGCACATTAGAAACATTAAAAATAAATTTGTTAGCCGCGTGTCCAAACATTTTTTAGATACACGTCCAATCCAAAAAACTTGGAATTTTTTTGGTATTAAAAATGTCAATATACATTGGAGAGGAGGTAAGGTTGCTAATAAACTAAGTGTACAGGAAATTAAATGGATTTTTGAACTACGTAATCTGACACCTAGAGGCCTTAATGTAGAGTTAAAGATCAATTTGTTGTTAGAATTTTATTCCTGTCTCTTTAAAAGTAGATCTGTTACCATTAGTCTCCTCTGTATATTGAATGATACTTTAATAGCTTGTATTTTTTAACATGATTTTGGTGATTGGGCGAATATATTTTATAATTTAAAATATTTTATTGCTATGACGATTATTAATTATTATTATTCCTGATTCTTTTAAATTTTTTTGTTTTCCCTTCTTGTCTTATTTCTCTTGGTTGGGAAGCTAATTACTTATTCCAATGCCAAGGTCTGTCGTTGCTGGCTAGGTCTCACTTCTTCTAATGTGGGGAGAAGTTAATGCACATGCTTGGCGTGTGTCACGTGAGCATTAGGCCTTCTCCATAGGAAAGCTTTAAATTAATGTTTTTCTATGGGGATTTTAAAGATGCTGGGGGTTATCATGCAAAGAGCGAGGATGTACAGCCTTGTTTCATGCAGTTAAACTGCAAAAAGTACCTCTAGCAGCTGTGTAGGTGTAAGCCACTCGGGGCAGTCTTAACTCTGCAATATAAACATTGCAGATTCTCTGAAACTACAATGTTTTACATTGCATGGTTAAGGGGACTGAGACACTGCAGTCAGACCATTTCAATGAGCCTAAGTGTCACTTTAAGGCCTTATTCATTGTGTACTATGGCCAGGGACGTTTTAGCCGCAAGGCAAACAAGGCATTTGCCTTGGGCAGCATTTTCCATGGGGCGGCAAAAAAAGCCGCCCCCAAATGCCCAGGGCAAATGCCTTGTTAGCCTTGTGGCTAACTGACATGCTGGGCGGGCGGGCGGGCGGGCAGCTGGCGAGGGAGCACTTCCTCTGAGCTGTCTGCTCAGCTCCCTCGCACGCCGCAGAGTGAAGCTGGGAGCCGGAATATGATGTCATCTTCCGGCTCCCAGCCTCACTCTGCGGTGCGCGAGGGAGCTGAGCAGAGTGCTCAGGGGAAGTGCTCCCTCGCCAGCCACCCAGCAGCCCGCATGCCCAGCAGCCACTGGACCACCAGGGAGAAAAATTCCCAAAGGTAAGGAGGCTGGGGGGAAAGGTTAAATAAAAAATAAAAATGTGTTAATGTAAGTGAGTGTGTGTGTGTGTGTGTCTGTTAATGTGTGTGTGTGTGTGTGTGTGTCTGTGAGTGTGTGTGTGTCTGTTAGTGTGTGTCTGTTAATGTGTGTCTCTAACTGTGTGTTTGCCTGCTAGTGTGAGTGTGTGTGTCTGATAGTGAGTGTGTGTGTGTGTGTCTGCTAGTGAGTGAGTGTGTGTGTGTCTGACTGTGTGTGTGTTTGCCTGTTAGTGTGAGTGTGTGTGTGTGTCTGTTAGTGAGTGTGTGTGTGTGTCTGCTAGTGAGTGAGTGTGTGTGTGTGTCGGTTAGTGTGTTTGCCTGTGAGTGTGTGTGTCTGTTAGGGAGTGTGTGTTTCTGTTAGCTAGTGTATGCATATCTGTCAGTGAATGTGTGTGTGTGTGTATTTAGAAGGCAGGGCGGGGGGAAGGGAGCACCTGAGTTTTGTCCTGCCTAGGGCAGCACAAAACCAGGATACACCACTGACTATAGCCCATAGTTATAACCATCATAAGTAAATTCCCAATGGAAGTAATATGCCTAGAACTTAATCTGCATGATAAGGCTGTGATAAGGCTAATTTTTCTAGGTAGCTGCATTGGGACCACATATCAGTCAGAAATAATTTTGATAACAAGTTTAGCATTTTTGTTTTATCTAAAACAAAATTCCAAAGTTGTAAGCAGTTAAAAAGTTTATAAAGTTAGTTTTTTAGTATGCTGTTCAATATCATTTAATATAAATATTTTTTTCAACCATTGCAGCTTGAAACATCAGCAATCAATATAAATAAACCAGAACATGCTGAACTCATCACTAATGACATGACCTGGTTGACATATCGTACATCATGTTTAAAAATGTTTACATTTAAATAACACTAAGGATAGTTGTATTTAGAGAGAAATGTAATGGATGTTAATGTCAAAAGAAGTACCTTTCAATGGCTTTGTTTAGTTTCAAACAGATTAAATGCTTTGTTTGCTCAATGACTTAGATCCCATAAAAGAAAATGATGAGAGAAAGAGAGAAAAATGTTCATTGTGCATCCATTGATCTAAGGTCAAGAAACAATAGGAGAGAAAATATCACAGAAACATCTATTTTGTTTTGACAACAAAATATCACATTATGTTTTTTTTATCCTCGTTACTTTCGGAGTTACTGATCAATAGACTAAAATGCCAAGCCTGTATCAAGGCTCTGGTGGTTGATAGGTCTAGCAGTCCACTGGAGCTTACCTGTTATATATTATAAAGTACTAGAAATGTCACCTGAGAAGTCACAAGCAGCATGTGTCATTCTTACTGACGGGTGAATGAGAAACCAAATCAAGGGTTATGTTCTCATTCTCTATCCATCATGATTCATTGGCACATAAGATTCAGTTTTGAAAAAAAAAAAAGCATAAGAATGAAAGACACCCTAGCCTCTGATTTGAAGTTGGATCAGCTGGTGACATTACTGCACTGATCAGCAAGGGTCACTTGTTTTGCCTAGATGTCTTCAATAGGTTTATACCACCATGGCTCCCACATAATGCAATCTCCCAGTGTGGAATCACATACCCAATTAGAAAGTGGGAAACCAATCAGTTTTCTCTCTTTTGATGGTGAAGCTTGTCCAGCTGAAAAATGCAAGAGGACAAAAGGAAAGATTTGACTGTTAACGCCATCAATGCTGTTCAGTCCACAAATGTTATTTTCACAAACATATTTTGGTATCTTTAGTATTAATATTGTACATTTATATACATTTAATTAAAACCATCATTTAACACATTATATATACTGGTCTAACTTGCAAGAAATACAAGAGATGATCTCTTAAAAGCATTTTGTTTCTTTATTATGTATAATTTTCTTTATTTTAAAAATGTGTGTAAAAATTGCATGACTGTCATAATATTACTGAGGCATTTCCTATTTTTCACCAAAAAATGAAAAATAAAAATGGTGTGCTATGCAAATATCTGTGAAGATCACCGATTAGATAATATGCATACACTGGTTACCAGTCCCCCGACATATACTGGTATGATAATACTCCAGTTAGGAAACAGTAATTTCAGCTTTTAATCACTTAAAAACATAAACATAAAACAAAACAGTGTAAAACACTCTGCCACTAATGGTGGCCAGAAGGGCACGTAAATAGTTCAAATTGACCTGCCACAAAGGGACTCCAAGATGTTCGCAGTCAGCTCCTGAATACACCCGGTTTTCAGATCCCAAGGAGTAATGGAAGAGTGAGTTCTGGATATGGATGTCCCAAATGAAGTGAGTGGAAAAATCTGAGGCTCCAGATACTTCCGACCGGTTTCGTCCTCAGGACTTTCTCAAGGTAGAGCTTGGATACAGTCCCCGTTATTAAAGCGTATAAACCCAGCCAATCAGTGGACAAAATGGGTTCTCCATGTGGGTTGAGCCCAATCAGGTGTGTATAAAGTCAAACTACCACCAAAAAAAATGTCCACCGATATCTTATATGGCGATCAGTGTAGGCAGCCATTAATTAGTGATACCAGGGTTATCAATCCAGTGACTAACCCTAAAATACATTCCCCAGACAAGCCATCAAATAGGGGAAAAAAACTAATCAAACAATAATAATACATTAATGTTGGTCACTCCATTAATAGACACCAAGAATATGTAGCAGTGACCAAAAGATCACGCATGCGCGAGAACTTAGAAAATAAATTCCGAATATGATTCTCGCAATGCTCAATGAAACCATATCAGAAAAAGTGGGGAGAGAGATCGGTTCACAAAATATAATGTAATGATATATGAGTAGAAAAATATAAATATTGGAATTAGTAATAACTAATCTCCCCAGAATATTGGTGTCTAGGAATGTTTACAATAAAAGGATTGGAAGTCTAATACCCAGTACTTATCATGCAATAAATATAAAACCAACTTATATAGACTCATTAGAACATTGCCAATTTATATGGTCAATATTAAAATTATTGAACAATATATTGCAACTCCAGCATAATTTAAAAATAGCACAAAAGGGAAAAAAAAATAGGCGTGCAGGCAGGCAGTGGTCAGTTGAGGTCCAGGCAGGCGGGAGCGGGAATGTGATGTTCTATTCCGGCTCCCGGCATCACTCTGCGGCCCGCCTAGAGCTCAGCTAGCCACCCTCTGGAAAGTGGCGCCGAAGGCAAATGCCTTGTTTGCCTTGCGGCAAATACAGTGCTGTATGGGACAGGGTGCAGTGTATTCAATTGTAGGAGGGAGGGGGCAGTATATTAATTTGGAGGAGTGAGTGGGGCAGTGTATTAGAGTAGTGGGAGGGGGCAATGTGTTAAATTGGGGGAGGGGGCAGTGTATTAAATTGGGGGAGGAAGGGCAGTGCATTTAATAAGAGTAGTGGGAGTGGGGGCAGTGTATTAGATTAAGGGGCAGTGTATGAGATTGGGGTGGAGGCTGTGTATTAGATTGGGGAGGCAGTGTATTAGATTGGGCGCAGTGTATGAGTTATGGGGGCAGTGTATAGGTTATGGGGGGCAGGGCAGTATATTAGAGTCCAGGGAGAGGCAGTGTATTGGATTTGGGGGCAGTGTATTGGATTTGGGGGCAGTGTATTGGAATGGAGGGAGGGGGCAGTGTGTTAGATTGTGTCTGCATGGAGATGCTGAATGCTCCCCATGGAGATGTTGATTGGCCGCGCAGCGTTTTGCCACACATGCACAATAGTCTCTAAATGCTTTCCTATAGGAAAGCATTGGATTGGCTGAGATCATCAAGTTTGATGATCTCAGCCAAAGTGAAGAACACACTCATAGGACTTCAAATTCAACAAGATAATGTAATTTGTTTTTTAGAGCTGTGCAACAGCATACATTCACCATTTCAGTCTCGGTACCAAAATTTTCTTAATATGTCAAGGAAGTTGGACTGAAACACTGGTTATATGCAAATGTTTGTCAACTCAAAATAAATTTGTTGTTTTGCTTACTTTGTAAACCCTTCGAGCGTGATGACATCCAATATCAGTGAGGTTACTTTTTTTTATATACTCTGCTTTTCTAAATAAACCTATGTTTCTGTGAAAAAAAGTTTTTTGTTTTTTTTGCAGTCCACATACATTAAACCTTGTTTATTTGGCCAGCGTTAGCCTTTGAGTTTGACATGCTTGAGTTCACCGGACACTATCGTCACCCAGACCACTTCAGCTCAATGAAGTGGTCTGGGTGCCAGGACCTTCAGGTTTTAACCCTTCAAATGTAAACATAGCAGTTTCAGAGAGTTAATCCAACCTCTAGTGGCTGTCTTCCTGACAGCTGATAGAGGCGCTTCTGTGACGCTGGATGCGGGGGTGAGGGTCCCCCAAGGATGACAGTGTAAAGAAAAACGGTTTGTTTTCATGACACTATAGTGATCCTTTAAAGAGTGGAATAAACCAGTGGTCAGGAAATTACATTTACAGAGATCTGTAAAAAAAAAAAAAAAAAAAGTGTACTCCATTTAAAACATGGACACAATCTTCAAGATAATATGTCACCTGTCAGGGATCAGAGTCCCAATAAAAATACTGCTGCAAGCACTTTTCCTCTGTGGGAATTGAGAGGAGATGGAGGGTGAGCTGTTGCTTTAGTCCGGCGACCGGCATTCCAGCACTCGATCTCACAACCTCAATTTGATGACCAGTGGTATAAACATAATCACCAAGATACAAAAAAGGTTTCAGGCCCAATTGGTGTTGCCACCCCTTGGGTCCTCTACCTTTAAGAGTGCAGCGCTGTGTTTGGTTACAGTAAATTACCTGTGGTTCAAAGACAGGTACCCTTTGCGTTCTCCAATATAGTGAATATACAAAAGAAAACAAAAATATATACAAATGATTGTGCAGTATATTAAACACTGTGGTTGGAAATTGAGTGAGTTCACAATTATGTCTACACTCACATTTTTTAGAGCCTTTTCAAGTGAATTAGGCTCTAAACTTGTGCACGTCTGTGTCTTTAAAGGTAGATCACACGACCCCTCTCTCCAAGTTGGATGGTGTATTCTCCTCTCCACTCGGTATATGAAAGACACAGAATTAACGAGCTAAGTGTAGCATCCTTTGCAGTTTTTGTGAGTTTTTAAAAAATGAGATTAAAATGCTCACCTTGTTTAGAGCCTTTTGGTAACTGGCTCTTAGTATGCAGACCTAGTGTCAATTTGTGGGGTGACACTGCCCCTTCCCTGGAATCACTGGTACTGGATACAGTTGGTAGTAAAAAATAGGTGAATTTATTACAATGTATAAATAATCAATATAAAATACTTTCTAGAAAATAAAAAACAGATAAGAACAAATATATTAAGAGTATTAGTGGTTTCCAATAAAAATATTCAGTCCACTTTAAAAGCTAAAACGCGTTTCGCCGGTAAAACGGCTTCCTCAGTCAGCTTGTAAAAGACTTCCTGATTCTCTGTCCTTTTAAATCTGTAAAATCCCGCCTAAAATGCGTCCTTCCAATCGGAATGGTCCTTCCGATCACCTGACGTGGCTAAGCAGCCGTCGCGTCACTTCCGGTTTTTCGGCACTACAGGATCCAGAGTGCTTTGCGTCCAGCGCGTCACTTCCGGTTTTCGTCCGGTCGTTTATGGGGATTGTAGTCCGAAAATGGCGATTAGCCAAGTCCATATTTGGAACCTATTTGGCTCAATTGCAATAATAAAACGAAAATAAAAGAAAGAAGTGTACAGTTAAATGTTCTTATGTATACTCTTTATATATAGCACGGAAAAAAACGCTTATCTAGCCTTTTTTTGCATTTCCATTGAAGTTATTCCGTTTTCTATATATAATCTTATCTTTAAAATACAAAAAACCCTTTTTTTGTGAACCTTTTTAATTAAAAGACATACAGGTTATTTAAATTTGATAGGAAAAAAGTGACTTGTGCTTAGGATGTGCTTTTTATACATAGATCCTATTTTCTGCAAAAAAACATTTTACCAAATACACATTTAATTATTTATTTCCCAGTTAGTGTGGATTTTTCTTAGGTGAGTGTATCTTTTGCCTCCCTTATTTAAAAGGTGGTATCACATCTATACAAAAAACATGCAAAGGAAATAAAATACATAAAATACTTTTAAAACCAGTGGAAGGCGAACGTTGGTGATTAAAAAGTATACATGGTTTTTTCATAAAAACTGGCATAGCTCAAAATCTGCGTTAAGACCTGCAGGGGCTAAAGTGTTGAGGTTAAAAATCCATTTTGTTTCTATTTTGCCTAATTTCTTAATCTCATCTTCCCCTCGCCAGTTGAGTGTGATTTTTTGGATTGCCATGAATTCCAGACATTGGGGGTCTCTATTGTGTACTGAATTAAAATGCTCTGAAACACTATGTTTATCATAACCTTTCTTTATGTTCCTAATGTGTTCATTAACACGAGTTTGTAAAGGGCGTTTTGTCCTGCCCACATACAACAAATTACATGAGCATTTTAAAACGTATATTACTCTTTTTGAAAAGCATGTGATCATCTGGCGTATCTTATACTTATTTTCTCCTTTTGAGTCATGGAATTCTGTAATATGTCTCTTTACACTTTTCGTGCTTCTACATGCTAAACACTGTCCACAGCCAAAAAAAACCTCTTTCTGGAAGAAGGGAGTAGATGTATTTTCTCTAATATGATTGTGTGTTAATTTTCGTTTTAAATTGGGAGCTCCTCTGTATACTAATTGTGGTCTCTCTGGTAGGATAGAGTGTAGCATGGGATCGTTCCTTAACATAGGCCAGTGTTTATTGATTATTTGTCTGATCTTCTGACTCTCTTGATTGTAATTACAAATGAGCGGCAGACTCTTATTTTCATTTTTATTTTTAGGTTTGTATTTTAACAGGGAAGATCTTTCCATGGCTCTTACTTCTTTTATCGTGTTGGAAAGAGAAATTTCCTCATACCCTTTTTCTATAAAATCCTGTTTAATCTTAATGGCCTGGATTTCAAAAGTGCTTTGATCTGTGCAGTTCCTTCTAACTCTCATCAATTGTGCTTTGGGTATATTTTTAAGCCAGGGGGAGAAGTGACAGCTGTTCAAATAAATATAATTGTTAACGTCCACTGATTTAAAAAAGGTTTTGGTTTTTATCTCATTGTCCTCTATAAAAATGGTCAGGTCTAAAAAATTAACGCTTTCTTTGCTGAATTCTGTTGTTAGCGTCACTCCCCAATCATTTGTGTTTAAAAAGGTTAAAAACTTATTTAAAAGATCCACTGAACCGTTCCAGACTAAAAAAATGTCGTCTATGTACCGCTTATAGGAGACAAGGTTCGCTCCCCACTCTAGGCTGTTGTCTATAAACTTGGTCTCCCAGTAAGCCATAAAAAGGTTAGCATAGCTAGGAGCAAACCTTGTCCCCATAGCGGTACCGACTTTCTGTAAAAAGAATTCATTGTTAAACCAGAAATAGTTATTATGAAGAATGAGGTCTATTCCTTCTAAAATAAAGTTGATTTGTTCTTTTGGATAGTTGTTGTCTTTTTTGAGAAAGAATTCTACTGCCTCCAGACCTCTTGTATGGGAAATTATGGTGTAGAGTGAACTCACGTCTGCTGTAACTAAAATGTAGTGAGGTTCCCATTTAATGTGCTGCAATGTTTGTATAATGTTTAGTGTGTCTTTGAGGTAGTTGGGAGTTTGTTGAACCAAAGGTTGTAGACACTTGTCCAGGTATTCCGATAGTCTACTGGATACGGAATCTATCCCAGAGACTATCGGTCTACCTGGAGGGTTGGTTAAATGCTTGTGGACCTTGGGTAGATGGTAGAAGACTGGAATTTTTGGTTTATTGATATTGATATACCTATATTCTTTTTCATTCAATATTTCTATTTCTTTTCCTTTGTTTAGTAAATCGTCAAATTTATTCTTAATACTGTTGGTGGGATCTCCATTAAGTTTTTCATATGTCTCTGTATCTCCTACTAATCTGAGTCCCTCTTTGAGGTAGTCCTCTGTTTTCATAATCACAATCCCCCCCCTTTGTCTGCTGGTTTTATTACTCTCTTTTTATCTTTTTGCAGTGCTCTTAGGGCTAGCCATTCTTCTTTGCTCAAATTCATGTGTTTCTTACTTTTGGGTTTTATTTTATTTATGTCTTGCATGACTGATTTTTCGAAAGTGGTCATTTCTTTGGATATGAAATTGTTCGGAAAAAAGGTGGATTTAGCTTTGAGGTCAGTGTGTATATATTTAGGGTTGCTATTTGAAATAATTGGTTGATCTATTCTCATAAAACATTTTTTCAGGCATAGTTGTCTTTTATACCTATTGAGATCTATAAATATGTCAAATTTATTCAGTGGTTGTGTGGGTACAAACTTTAGCCCTTTATTGAGAATTCTTTCTTGTGCCGGTGGTATAGGATCTCCTGTTAAGTTAAAAATGATGGATTTGGTTTGAGTGGTTGTTCTTCCTATCTTCCTAAGTGTCTTCCCTCCCCGGGTTCCTCTCCCCTTAAATTCCTTTGTCTTTTGGGTGGGGTGTGTAAAGGTGAAGAGATGTCGTGAGGGGATTGTGTTCCTTTGTACTTGCCTTTCTGGCGTCCCTCTTGAAAAAAAATCATCCTTCTCATGTCTGTCTGTTAGGATATCGAACCTATTTGAAGTGGCAGCGTAACTATTATGGGTTTCTTTTCTATTCCTAGTGAGGATGGGTGACCTTTCCCTGACTCTTCTTATTGTGCCGCTTTTCTCCTTATCCTGTGTTTGTGTAGTCCTTATGGGTTGTGTGTGTTGTATAGGGAACCGTGTGTGGGGTGATCTTATCCTGGAATGATGGTTATCATGCGTTGGTGTTACTTGCCTTTGCCGTGAATTAATTCTATTTCTACTGTATTGGTTTCCTTGTCTAGTGACATCTGAGTAGCTCCTGATTGGGTGATGTGGTGAATGGCCTCTATTGTATTGGTGCCTTGAGTTTGCGTGAAATGGTGTGCCTGCATGTCTCTTTTTTGTGGCATAAGTAGTGACTTGGTTATTGTCATAGTCGTATTTATCTCTTTTATACTTTTTCTTTTTGATATTAATGGTTTCTGTCTCAGTTTTTTCTATTTGTTTCTGAATGTTTTTAGTGATTGTTTCGTATTCCTCAGGAGTAGTGTGATTTAAAAGTAGATTTTGTGTCTCATTTATATCCTTGTCTAATTTTAATAGACAAGCCTTTTTATGGCTTACTGGGAGACCAAGTTTATAGACAACAGCCTAGAGTGGGGAGCGAACCTTGTCTCCTATAAGCGGTACATAGACGACATTTTTTTAGTCTGGAACGGTTCAGTGGATCTTTTAAATAAGTTTTTAACCTTTTTAAACACAAATGATTGGGGAGTGACGCTAACAACAGAATTCAGCAAAGAAAGCGTTAATTTTTTAGACCTGACCATTTTTATAGAGGACAATGAGATAAAAACCAAAACCTTTTTTAAATCAGTGGACGTTAACAATTATATTTATTTGAACAGCTGTCACTTCTCCCCCTGGCTTAAAAATATACCCAAAGCACAATTGATGAGAGTTAGAAGGAACTGCACAGATCAAAGCACTTTTGAAATCCAGGCCATTAAGATTAAACAGGATTTTATAGAAAAAGGGTATGAGGAAATTTCTCTTTCCAACACGATAAAAGAAGTAAGAGCCATGGAAAGATCTTCCCTGTTAAAATACAAACCTAAAAATAAAAATGAAAATAAGAGTCTGCCGCTCATTTGTAATTACAATCAAGAGAGTCAGAAGATCAGACAAATAATCAATAAACACTGGCCTATGTTAAGGAACGATCCCATGCTACACTCTATCCTACCAGAGAGACCACAATTAGTATACAGAGGAGCTCCCAATTTAAAACGAAAATTAACACACAATCATATTAGAGAAAATACATCTACTCCCTTCTTCCAGAAAGAGGTTTTTTTTGGCTGTGGACAGTGTTTAGCATGTAGAAGCACGAAAAGTGTAAAGAGACATATTACAGAATTCCATGACTCAAAAGGAGAAAATAAGTATAAGATACGCCAGATGATCACATGCTTTTCAAAAAGAGTAATATACGTTTTAAAATGCTCATGTAATTTGTTGTATGTGGGCAGGACAAAACGCCCTTTACAAACTCGTGTTAATGAACACATTAGGAACATAAAGAAAGGTTATGATAAACATAGTGTTTCAGAGCATTTTAATTCAGTACACAATAGAGACCCCCAATGTCTGGAATTCATGGCAATCCAAAAAATCACACTCAACTGGCGAGGGGAAGATGAGATTAAGAAATTAGGCAAAATAGAAACAAAATGGATTTTTAACCTCAACACTTTAGCCCCTGCAGGTCTTAACGCAGATTTTGAGCTATGCCAGTTTTTATGAAAAAACCATGTATACTTTTTAATCACCAACGTTCGCCTTCCACTGGTTTTAAAAGTATTTCATGTATTTTATTTCCTTTGCATGTTTTTTGTATAGATGTGATACCACCTTTTAAATAAGGGAGGCAACAGATACACTCACCTAAGAAAAATCCACACTAACTGGGAAATAAATAATTAAATGTGTATTTGGTAAAATGTTTTTTTGCAGAAAATAGGATCTATGTATAAAAAGCACATCCTAAGCACAAGTCACTTTTTTCCTATCAAATTTAAATAACCTGTATGTCTTTTAATTAAAAAGGTTCACAAAAAAAGGGTTTTTTGTATTTTAAAGATAAGATTATATATAGAAAACGGAATAACTTCAATGGAAATGCAAAAAAAGGCTAGATAAGCGTTTTTTCCGTGCTATATATATATAGAGTATACATAAGAACATTTAACTGTACACTTCTTTCTTTTATTTTCGTTTTATTATTGCAATTGAGCCAAATAGGCTCCAAATATGGACTTGGCTAATCGCCATTTTCGGACTACAATCCCCATAAACGACCGGACGAAAACCGGAAGTGACGCGCTGGACGCAAAGCACTCTGGATCCTGTAGTGCCGAAAAACCGGAAGTGACGCGACGGCTGCTTAGCCACGTCAGGTGATCGGAAGGACCATTCCGATTGGAAGGACGCATTTTAGGCGGGATTTTACAGATTTAAAAGGACAGAGAATCAGGAAGTCTTTTACAAGCTGACTGAGGAAGCCGTTTTACCGGCGAAACGCGTTTTAGCTTTTAAAGTGAACTGAATATTTTTATTGGAAACCACTAATACTCTTAATATATTTGTTCTTATCTGTTTTTTATTTTCTAGAAAGTATTTTATATTGATTATTTATACATTGTAATAAATTCACCTATTTTTTACTACCAACTGTATCCAGTACCAGTGATTCCAGGGAAGGGGCAGTGTCACCCCACAAATTGACACTAGGTCTGCATACTTAGAGCCAGTTACCAAAAGGCTCTAAACAAGGTGAGCATTTTAATCTCATTTTTTAAAAACTCACAAAAACTGCAAAGGATGCTACACTTAGCTCGTTAATTCTGTGTCTTTCATATACCGAGTGGAGAGGAGAATACACCATCCAACTTGGAGAGAGGGGTCGTGTGATCTACCTTTAAAGACACAGACGTGCACAAGTTTAGAGCCTAATTCACTTGAAAAGGCTCTAAAAAATGTGAGTGTAGACATAATTGTGAACTCACTCAATTTCCAACCACAGTGTTTAATATACTGCACAATCATTTGTATATATTTTTGTTTTCTTTTGTATATTCACTATATTGGAGAACGCAAAGGGTACCTGTCTTTGAACCACAGGTAATTTACTGTAACCAAACACAGCGCTGCACTCTTAAAGGTAGAGGACCCAAGGGGTGGCAACACCAATTGGGCCTGAAACCTTTTTTGTATCTTGGTGATTATCTTTGTATGGTGGGCTTTTGAGGAGTACCCACAGAGTGTTTTTCAGCAGCTAAAACCCACTGTTTATACCTACTACTTAGCGCCACATATTCCACACCTATTGTGTAAAAATCCATTTTTCAGTGGTATAAACACTTCACTGGATGAATAGAAGTCTAAAACTAAATACTGAACTGCTTGCCGCACTAATTTTGTGATATCTTGGGTCACTTCATCAGAGGCTAAAGGTCAGAAGTCTTGTAAGTTTATATATGTCAGAGGCTAAAATTCATATTGCAAGGATTAATTAACCCTAGAAAGAAAGAAAAAGTCCTGTGGACATCAACAATAATATGTGAATAAGACAAAGCTAGTATCAAATAAAATAGACATAATATATTATAGATAAGCATTTAAAATGAAGTTGCCTTATTAAAAACAGAAAAAGCTGGATAATAACATAAATAAAGGAAACAATAAGAAAGCCCATCCTTAGATAAATGTAATAATAAAGTAAAATGCTCAATGGTAGAAAATGAGAACATGTGACCAATAGTACTGCAGCATTTAAACATAAACATCCAAAACTATAAGGAATCCCAAATAAGTATAGCAAATATAAATATTAAATATTAAATAAATATAATAAATATTAATATATAGATAAAAATAAATGATTTTCTGAACATAAATAAATGAATGTATAAAAATCCTATATAAGTGGAATAAAAAGAAGATACAACTGCATTATACATATAAAAATTACATGTCTTAAAGCGATTATTCAACAAATAGTTACTGAATTAAAAAGGACAAAAACTACTTTAAACTTAAACTAAGTCGACTAAGTCCTCTGGTTCTAATGTTTGTTGGTTTTTTTAATCCATTTCTCTTTCAATTTCACCTCTTTTCCAATGGGGAGAATTTTTCTGTATGCCCATAAATTTGAAACCTGAGGCATCTCTATTATGAACAAAATGAAAATGTCTAGCGAGGTTATGTAACAAAAGTATATTTCTCATGTATGTCCCAAATAAAACTGGTTACAGGGACATTCTACTAGTTAATTCACACCAGAGGAATTTATATTATATATTTATACCTTTATATTCTTTTTTTCGTTAACTGCCTAAAAACATTATTCTTGCATCAAGGGCATTTTAAACATCTGTGAAACCCTGGTTCATACAGATACCCCTTTGTAGCGTTTGGTTTTCTTACAGTAAGGACTAGGATTTTGGAGATTATGAGCCTTGAAAAAGATAATCTTGGGTTTGTTCTGTAAAATATTTTTTATAATAGGGTCTTACTTTAACATGTTCCAATGTTTACTTTAGACTTTATTTTCTGGGGATGTTTGCTGTATCTTGTAATAAAGGTGTTTTATCAAAATCAATAAAATAATGTTGCTTAAACTTCTTGGTAAGTGTCTCTGCTCTAGGTGTATCCATAGCCCATTGAAAAACGATATTAAAGAGATCATTCTTGTAGCCTTTTTTCAAAAATCCTGTTTCATCTCCATCATTTGTGCAATACATACCTCTGACTCACAGCAATTTCTCTTAATCCTCATAAATTGTCCAAAAGGTATGTTTGATAGACATGGCCTTTTGTGATGACTGACTGCGGGGATGAAGCCATTACATGCTACTGTTTTTTAGTTTTAATATGGATGCTATTGTTCTTTAAATAATTTTCAAGATAGAAAAATTCAATATGACACTTTGAGTATAAGTAAATCTAAGAATATTGGGATTTAAATTTAAAAACTCCTTAAAAGATTCTAAAAGATCAAGATTAATTTTCCAAATAAAAATGAAATCATCTATATATCCTCACAAGAGAACTAAATTCGCATTAAACTGGCTAATTTTCCAAATGAATTCATCTTCCCATTTACCCATAAAGAGGTTGGCATAGGTTGGTGCACATGTAGTTCCCATGGCAATACTTTCTATTTGTAGATACAATTTCCCATCACTCTAAAATAAATTATGACTGAAAATAAAAGCTACATAGTTAACTGAAAATTAAATTTGATCATTTTTGAGGTCAGAGTCAGTGGCTACTGAATACTGGATGGCCTCATATACCTGTAAATGTTCAATCTCTGTATACAGGGATGTGACATCTGCAGTTACTAGAATAAAATCATCTTCCCATAGTATAGTGTGTTGATTACTTGAGTAGTATCAAGCAGATGCAATTTTTTTTTTTTTTTTTTTAAATTAAGGTTGTAAAAACAGACCCACATATTCAGAAAGTTTGGATATCAAAGATCCAATCCTGGAAAGGATTGGTCTACTGGAAGGATTGTTTAAGCTCTTATGCATCTTTGGTAGATCATAAAACACTGGTATCATAGGGTATTTACACAATATGTATCCAAATTATCTTTCATTCAGTATACCTCTATTCATTCTCTCATTGAGAAGATCTCAAAGTTTTCCATAAAATTTGGTGGTAGGGTCCTACTTCATAGGTTTATAGGTCTTGCTGTCACTCAAAAGTCTTGAAGTTTCCTTTTCATAATCAATACTGTTCATGATGACCAGTCCCCCATATCTGCTGATCTTATAATCATGCTTTCATCATCCATATAGATTCTTAAAGGCTTTCCATTCATGGGAAGTTAAGTTATCTTTCCCTTAATCCTTAAGTTCTATGAATGTAAAGGTTTTTCCAACTGCTTTTTCAAACATCCCAATATGATCACTTTTGCTACTGGAAGGAAAAGACACAGATTTCAAATGGCTACACATTGAGTTTCTAAAAACTCTTTGGATGGTTAGCTTTCTTAAAAACTTATGAAGATTAATAAAAAATATTGAATTTGAACTGGAATTAGTGGAAGAAAATGCAGAACCCTTTTGCAATAGAGACAAATCCGTAATATTGAGATGTTCTATCTGATAAATGAAAGATATTGTTTATTTCTATCTATTTGCTGGTTCTTTCGTGTCCGGTGATTTATATCTTCTTTCTCTTATTGTCTGATCGGAGACCAAATAGGACAAGTCTTTCTCTGGTGTTATGAAATCTGATATTTCTTTCAGGAAAATATTTTCTCCTCTCTTTGGGTTCATAACAATTCTCATATCATGAGGCACGATTCTATAGATCCCTTTATAGGGGATATTTTTGGGATAAGGATTTAGGATCGGTTTTGGGAGTTTATAACAAAGACTTGTTAGATATAATGTGAATATAATAGGGTCTTTTATTAGGATCGGATTCTTTCTCTCCGAGTACCGTAGTCACTCCTATCCCTCAAATTTTTTCCTTTTCCTTTTCCTTTATTTCATTCTGCAAGTCCCTAACCCTCATTTCCATCTTATCGAAAAGTTTTGCATAGATTCATCTTCAGTTACAGGGGATAGTTCATCTTTAAACTTAAAAGTAATTTCTTTTTTAATATGTTCAAGAACTTTATATTTTTCATTAATTAAAAAGATCATTAAAAGCAGAGATCCTTTATCAAGTAGTTGATCCTATTTGGTATACATATCACATCCATTCATAAAGGACAGATTTTTAAAAAGTATCAAACCTCTAGGGACTAAATTGTTCACCACATAAAATTTAATGCAAGCTATGTCCCACCAGTCATGTTTCCATCAGTTTACTCATGGCATAAATCTTACTTTTAATATCAGAATTAAAGTTAAAAATATCGGAAGAGATTCCATGTTCACCTGGTTTTCAATAATCAACACCTGTTCTAAAAAAAATATTGGTTTTGTCTAATAAAATTAAGATTCCAGTACAAAGCCATATTTTCCCAAAGTATGGTAAAAATAGTAATATTCAAATAATACAAGAAAGAAGAGAAAAACAAAACAAACTACCAAAGACAAAAGAGCGATATGGGAGAAATCTGCAAAATATCACTTTATATTTATACGTATGACTAATTAGCCTTTTCTTATTTAGGATACTTTTCGTTTGGGGTGCTTATTTTTTTTTATCAAATCTCTTTTATTGAGTCAGTTGAGAGACACAGTAAAGGCAAATCAGAACTAGGTTATGACAAGAATACAATATTATAATATATGTAACTGAGCTTGAAAACCAAAAGAGCATGAAAACCTGAGTTTTACTTTTAACAAGAATAATAGACTTATCTCCAAGTTAAACTATTCAGGCTTAGTAGTACAATATTATGAGTCAATCTTTATAGAACTACAAGAGGAGAAAATTATAGTGGTTATGTTTTAGATGTTTCTATGTTTAACCCCTTAAGGACCAAACTTTTGGAATAAAAGGGAATTATGACATGTCACACATGTCATGTGTCCTTAAGGGGTTCAAGTCTGCAGTACTGTTGGTCAAATGTTCCAATTTTCTGTCTACAATTAGACATTGGACTTTATTATTATATTTAAGGATGTGCTTCTTACAGTTTATTTTATGTCTTTGCCCAATGCTACATCAGATAAGAATTCTTGTACATTTGAATATGAAGTGTCCCTTAATGAGTTTGGCTTAGGTCTGAGAAGATAACTATGTAGATGTTATTTATATGACAATACTTTCAAACATAACCTTCAACATTCAAATAAGGAATCATGACACTTTTTTTAGATGCTCTTTTGTAGATCAAGTCTCATTGAAAAGCATAAAGTTAAAAATAATATCGTAATCTGAATAATACACATAAGAAAACAGAAATCAGGATCTGCTCTTTGGCCAGCAATAATGAAATGAAGATTGCAAATCATATGCAGTCGACAGGTAAATTGTCTATTTTGCCACAAACCAAGAGAAACAATAAATAAAGAATACATTAGTAAACACTCCAGTGCAATAAAACAAAAACATACTGTCTGACCATGATATAACTTCTCTACAGATGGATTTGGATAAGTTGGGGCACTGGGAAGGCAAATTGCATTTTGATAAGGGAAGTGGTGCATTTTGGAATTAAATGGGGTTGAGTTAAGGATAACATTAAATTAAAAGGACTTTGGAACAATAATCGATCACAAACTAGGCAACAGTATGCATTGCCTGTATGGTGTTGCATTAAAAAAAGCTAGTAAGCTGATTTCATGTATAAAAAGGGGTACTGATTCGCATGATTAACATATAGCTTTGCCTATTTGTAAAGCAAAGATAAGAACCCACTGTGGCAGGACCGCTGGCTGTCCATGAATTGCCCTCTTCTATATTACTAGATTCCCCATTATAACATGTGTATTTCCCCATGTAGTTTTATTTTAACCAAGTAATATGCCTTTTGACTGCGTGGGGGCGATCCGGCGCACAGAGCCAGTGCGCCTCCCGAACGAGAACCACCCTGGTGCCCAATTAGAACGTTCCCACCAATTAATCAGAACATTCGCACTTGCAACATAGGTGTGAAACCACAGGGGAAGTAATTAATTCGCTCTCCCCTGGGTGGCCACCATGGGGAGCATTCAGATCCCGAAGAGGGACGCTTCCCTTGCGGGGGCTTCACACCAGGACACCAGGAACAGGTCCACGATGTTGGTGGAGATATCTTCTGGGGTATTGGAGGTTTGGATCACCCCAACCTACTCCTAAAGGAGCCATAATCACTGTTCCCATACCCAGGGGGCTGCGAGGCCAGGCTCGTAGCTGCCCAAAGAGCACTCCCCCTGGCATCTGCTTCAGTGGAGGCGGCCACTGGAGAGAGGCATGAGCCCCAGCGGGGACCCTCGGGCTGAGAGTCGGCTTCACAGCTGCAGAGTCCCCCATTGGCGGCCTGGAAGTCCTTGCTGACCAACGGGAGAAAGTGCTCCCCTACAAACTGGGTTTGCAACATTTTTCTGATTGGTCGACACAACGGAGTGCTGAATGGTCGATGTGAGGTGCAGGTGACCAGAGAAGGAGCACCTTCTAATTGGGGTTTTGCGCCCTTTCATCTGATTAGGTGGCGGAACCTCTCTCCTCCCCGAGCGCCGATTGGTGCAACCGAGTTTCACACCCTTTCTTAAGATTGGGCGGAAAAACGCCTCTCAACCCTGAGCACTGATTGGAGCGATTTGGTTTGCACCCCTTCAGCTGTTTGGTTGTTGCTTGGTTTAGGCACAAAGTTTGAATTCACTGGACTAAACCAAGCAACTCCCTGGAACTAATTTCAGGGATGTACAGAGCCTCGAGCCCCATACTATAGATGAGGATTTCTCAGGCTCTGTATGTCTGATAGCCCCACTATTTGCATGGCTCCCAGAGGGGACCCGGGGCTATCCAGTGATGTCTGATATGTGTGACCCCTTGCCAGGGCGCAGAGCCCCTGCGTGTCCCCCCCTGCAGGTACTATGTTTTAATGTGTGTAGCTATTGTCCAGTTTGTATCTCCCAGAGCGGAAGATGGTTATCTGCTGTAAACCATCCCCCACTAGCCTTGGACTGAAGAATTTATCATGTACTGAATGAATGGAGATTCTGTGCATAAAATAAGCCGGTTTTGAATAAAGATTGTCAGAGTTGTTCCTCCAGAACTGTGTCTTGTCCAGTTACTTGGGGGAAATGGGTCTCTTTGTACTTTAAATGGTTTCAGCTGAAGGAAGGGAATTGGCAGAGGTAACCGGTCGGGCTACCAGGTGGTCCACTACACCCACCTTGAATACACAGTGCAAGTTTGGGCACCAATTTTAAAAAGGGTTATGGCAGAAACGGAAAAAGTGCAGAGGTGAGCATAAAGGAATTGGTTTCAAGGTTAAACTTGATGGATATTACTTCCCTTCCCCCCCCCCAACAAGATTTCTATGTTACTATGAAATGTTACCTTGTATAAATTCATACTCGTACATTTCCATTTTCTACTTACATTTGAGTAATGAGAGAATCTATAGGTTTTTAAGTTACACATTTTTCATATGGTTTTTCATACAAATAGTTGTAGGCAGATAGGCTTGCCAGTATTTGGGTAATGAAAAAAGAATTGGGAAAGAAATTTGGAAGCCGAAAAATCTGAACAAAAAGGTGTCCTTGCCTGTATTGACACGCAAAAATGGCTACAATATTTCCTGGCCTAATGACTATGCAATATCCGGCATTTTTAAAATGGCCAAAATTAGATGATTAATTATCAGGGTTAAATAAACGTTAGTGAGAATGCTTAGTTTTGTAATGATTGATTGTAATCTTTTTATTTGTGCTATCCTTTTTTCTTGCAGCACAATTAGAACTTTCCAAGTCGTCCTTCTTGAAGGCACACAAAGTGATTCCAAAGTTTGCCTTGTTGGTGCAAACAGTACCCTCAACCCTTTCCTTGCATCTGTTGAAGATGCAGATGGATATGCATCAGTGGCATAATAAGTAGTATGGTACATCTGGGGTTAAGTTAATATACATGATACTAGAACATTTTGTATGCCAATGCCAAAACCCCTGGTGGAAGGTTATTGCCTCCCTAACATAGCTTCTGCTTTAAGCACCACTGCAAGGAAAAGAGAAAGCTTCAGCAAGCAACTTAATGTCATCTAACAAATGGCTCTCAGCGGCACTAGGCACTTTGTATTATGTACTATGGCAATGTCACATATTGCGTTCTTAGGAGATGAAATGCCATTTGCCCTGACATTAATACATCAAGAAATGTATTTTAGAAATAACTATTAAAAAAAATAAAAAAAATAAAAAAAATGATGTTTGATCCAGCAAGTCACTATGTATTTTGAAAATATGGCTGCAGTGAAATCATCCCACCATTCTATCCATTTTGGATTTTTACATGGTGTTGATGACATTTTTTGTAATGAGAATTAAAAAAATAGATATATCAACAATAGGCTAGACAACAATGAACAATGTCAGTCAGCAGCTACAAGAGACATTAAGATACTGCCATGCATTAGAGAATGTATGAACTTGTAAGGTGAAAAAAAAATATTTTGCGTCGACATCAAGTCAGTTGTAATAGCCCACCTTCAATTTAAAGTTCTTTTCAAAATGCACAGGTGTCTACTAGGATATATCTCGATATGAAAAAGCCTACAGTTTTATACATTTATAAACACATATTTCCTGACCAACATGGCAGCATCACTAATGGGTGAAATCCCCACTCAGCAGTCAGGACATAAAGCATCAATTAAGAAATCTTATTTAATTCACCTACTTCAGTAGAAGCCTCAGTTTTTTTTTCCTGTCCTCCATCAGTTAGATAGGATCCTACTTTAGCAGACTTAAATGTAATGTTATGCTTACCAAGCCATGATTTTTGAAGGCTCTGCCAGGGTTCAGTCCATTGACCCTGAAGACCCAGTAAACAGCACCTATAAAATGGGACCACCTGGGTGTGCACCTTTTAGTGACCAAACCTCTCTCCTGGAAGAGATGACAATGGTGCACAAGGAGCATAAGGAGGCCTCTTGTTTAAGCAGATTAGTATGTTAGTTTTTCAAATCCCCATATTCCATTGGGATACAGGTCTGGAACAGTTTATCTGCCTCTACTCAGGCTATTCAGTATTTGGTTTCCCACCTCAGGTCAGTGCATCCGTAGTTTAGATTGTAATTAACATAAGTATGTGCGCTATGTGTTTTCTGTAGTCCATAATACTTAAAGGCTTTTAGTTCATGGGAAGTTAAATTATCTTGCACTTTATCCTTAAGTTCTATGGATGTAAATTCTTTACCAACTGCTTTCTCATACATCCTTATATAATCACTTTTCCTACTGGAAGGAAAAGACACAGATTTCAGATGGCTACATGTGTAAATTAAGGCTCTCTTATAACAAATGGGTCACATTTAGCAGTTTATCGGTGAGCATCTAGGTAAATTTTATATGTCCAGTATTGGAGCTGAATAAAAAATTAAAAAAGAAGTGCAGCTAATGGCTATACTTCATGGTAAGACTGTCTGTATGTTAAAGCCCTGAGGAAAAAGGAAATGCCATTGCCAGTGCTAATGACTATTCACAGGAAGTCTGCCGGTATATTACAGCCTTGAGGACAGAAGAAGAGTTATAATACCAGGGCACATGGATAACTTCAGAGGAAGTCTACCTGTATGCTATAGTCCTATGGATACAGGAGATATCAATTCCAGTAATAACTGAGGATAACAGGGGTACTGGCTGTGCTTTATGGAGGTTATGGAGGTCTTTCTGTATATTACAGCTGAATAACTGTTCAACAGGAAGACTGGGACAGAATGTTAATGTTAGTACATTTGTCTCTAATATAATTTTGTTTAATATAGTGGAATCTGTCTGTATATTAGCATTTAGAAATGTTAAGGGTGGTGGTACTGGTGAAGTTAAAGGAACACCATAGAATTAAAAACACAAAAAAGTATTCCTGACCCTATAGTGTTAAATCCACATTCTAGCCCCCTTAGCGCCCGCCTGCCACCCTAAGTATTATAACAGTATACCTGTATTCAAATGTGCAGCTGATGCATCAAAAGTTATTAAAAGAAGACATCAAAAGTTATTCCCTGAACCAATGATAATGCTTTACCATTGGATTGGCTGAGACTGTCAATGAGGCAGATCAGGGGCAGAGCCAGTACAAGTCAAATACAGCCCTATCCAATCAGTATCTCCTCATAGATGCATTGAATTAATGCATTTCTATGAGGAACGTTCAGTGTCTGCATGCAGAGGGTGGAGACACTGTGCGGCACTGCCCCATGAAGCAGCTCTGGTATCCTTCTAAGACGTGGCCAGTGGAGTTATCACTAGGCTGTAATGTAAACACTCCATGTACTGCAAACACTGCATTTTGTCTGAAAAGACAGTGCTTACTGCAAAATGCCTGAGGGGAATGATTCTACTCACCAGAACAAATACAATAAGCTGTAGTAGTTATGGTGACTATGGTGTCCCTTTAATGGTGGTTGGTAGTGGTGATCATGGTAACATTGACACTAGGTGAGCTACTTGTGCCTGTGGTAGCAGTTGCAGATGATGTCACAATTGTCTCAGTTGAATAATGAAATTCTAAAGCAGATGGAGTTGGACTTGGAGATGACTTGGTGGAGAATATGCAGGAAGTGAGTGCACACTAGTGCTGGAGAAAATACTAGGCTGCTGTCTTTCCTTTCAGCACTCTCTTCTTCTAATTCCTATGGCTCATCATACTCATAGTTGAGTAGCTACTGTGCCAGAGGTAAATGTGGTGAATCTGCAGTGTTGGGGGGAAACAGAATTATCATCACCGCCACCAGCAACACTAGACATTAATCTTTAAGTCTTCACTAAAAGTATCTGTGATGACCCCCACAAACTAGACTCTGCTCCGTTCTCTTAGTTGCTTATTGGGGATGATGCAAGAAGGTATAAGTCTTGAACTAGCTGTGGTAAGAAGCTT
The DNA here is from genome assembly GCF_036172605.1 of Pelobates fuscus. Classification (NCBI taxonomy): domain Eukaryota; kingdom Metazoa; phylum Chordata; class Amphibia; order Anura; family Pelobatidae; genus Pelobates; species Pelobates fuscus. Next base: position 47,711,253 of record NC_086328.1, read on the forward strand.
CTGTTCATAGTGGCACCAGTATGAAAAGGCTGACAAAAATATTTATATAATGGGCATGCAGCGAATTACCCTATTGTGGGGCTAAGTATTAGTAGTGATAGTGGCAGTGGTAATGGAGGCATTGGTGTCAGCAGTCATCATGTCTGAGGAAGAGGTGTTCAGACTCTGCTACTGCTAATTATGGATTGAGGAATATATTCCATTCTCTATCCCTACTCTTCCTAAATTTTGTTTTTTGATTAGTGCATGACATTGATGATGGTGGGTTGACACGCTATCAGCGCTCATTCTTGGCGAATCATGTATTAGTGAAAATGTATTATTTTTTATTGCGGCATAGTTTAGATTTTTTGCAGTAAGACCTTTTTTTATTTAATTCGTGGCATCACTTATTATGGATATGTATTTGGCTGTTTCAGAGGCGTCAGAATAGAAGAATTAGAAGAAAGAAGACTTTTGATGGCAAGTATATATATATTTTTTAAACTTTGCATTCCTAACACTATAGTGTCTCTGCCCTTATCTATAGTAGTCCCCCCAGTCATTTACCCTTATATCAATAAAAATTTTGCCTAACACTTTCCGGCACTGAGACGCTCCAATGCTCCTCATACAGTAGAATTGGGGGCCTAGTGAGCATGCGCGACAAGCTCATCCACTGCTTTTCATAGGGAAACATTGAATCCAGTTCTCTCCTATGGGCTGCAGTGCCACGTGACTGAATTTTACATAGTCAGAGAAGTGGGAGCACATTGCTGTACAGTGGAAGCTTCTCTAATGGCTGTTGATATCTTTTTACCACATAAACATCAAACTTTTTCTGGTAAACTTTGAGAAGTAGTATCCTGGTAAATGATGCACTTAGAAAACTCAGAAATCACTTCTTCACAGAACACAGAAATCTGTGATAACAATCCCCGCTTTAGTCAGTTTGAACTTTACCTCTGAAATATATGCCAATATATTCTTACCAATGTAAAATGTAAGTTTATTTAAATGCTTAGAAAATACTGTGAAAGTTATTTTCCTATCATTCTGGTACATCCATAAATACACATTATAACCACAGTTAACGTTTTACAACATTTGTTCTATGATTTTATTAAAAGTGCTAAAATAGGACAGAAAGTATATATTATGTTCAGTGTTATACTGAATGTTGATCAGGCAGCACCTTGTTAAGATGTTGAGTATATGTTACGTGATTGTTTTATTAAATTAACATTTTCTATTGAATATTATTTTAGTTGAAATCTAAAAAATTTTCATTAAATTGACACTTACTGATATGACACCCTAAGCTCCGAAAACAACTTTAGCTTAATTAAGTGTTTTTTTGTGTTTATATAATCTCTTTGCAATCTATTTCTGCTATTTATGACTTAAATCACTTTTTTTATGTAGCTGTAGCCAAACCCTCCCAACTGTGAGTCTCACTACCTCCTGTCACATTTCCTAAAAAAGACTACATGTTTTGTTTTAGTTTTCCTTATTAGACAGTGTATTAAACCCCTCAAGGACGGCGGGCGTTCTATGCTGTCCTCTTTTAGGTGGTCCTAAACACCAGCGGGCGGCATAGAATATCCCCACCATCCTTCATACTTATCGGGTCCTGGCGGTCACGATCTTGGGGTCTACCTGGGAGCTCAGGCAGACCCCCCCACCCATCCAGCCCCTCCGGCCATGTGATTGCGAGGTCCTTGCGATCACATGGCCGGAATAGCCGGCTTATGCAGTGCCTGCCGGGGGCCTGCCTGAACTATCAGTCAGTCCCCCTCATTCCTGTAAAAAAAGTTTTTAAAAGTCAAAGAAAAAAAAAGTTACAAAACAGTTTTTAAATTAAATAAAAAGTACACACATATATATATATATATATATATATATATATATATATATTCTAAGCACTTTAATATGCACACATCATTAAGAAAAGTGTATTTATATATATATATATATATATATATATATATATTAAAAATACACTTAGAATGACGAGATAGATAGAACAGGGGGGAGGCTGCACTCACATGAACATGCATAAATGTGGTGCTGCTGGGGGCCAAATTACACAATACACAAGATCCAGCGCACTCACCTATCCACTAAACAGCAACTTCAATGTTGACAGATTTTATTATTTTTTTTAAAACCACCTAGTCTAGGCAAAAAATAATGGGGGTTTAGTTGCTACTTTTTGCAGAGAATTGTATATCTCCTATAAACTTTCAGTCTCATATTTAGGTATTTCAAAGGTTTTCATATCTGAGACTTGCAAATTATTCTCTGTAAAGCTAAAAAAAAAAAAAAATCAAATACCTAGGTCTGCTTTTCCTTTCTCACTTGTCTAATTCAAACAGTGAAAATGTCAAGTTAGCTCACTAATTAAACATGTCTGTGGAAGACCCATCTTGTAACTTTCAGCATATGTTTGAGTATAAACTGTATGATGTGAATTAAGTAAAATATTTTAGTAAAGAAATATTTTGTGCTACTTTTATTAAAGACTTACAACAGTGGCTGACCATTGCAAGAAAGAACTCATTTAAAATAATACCAGACCATCACCAGTGGAATCAAATACATTTTAAATTGTCAAGCAACAGGAAGCTCTGCAGTTGTTCTATTGAAATTAACTAGGAGGTAAAAATAGTATAGAAACATTGATCAGAATAGAATTCTAACTCATTTAGCTGTAGATACACAACATATATTTTTTGAAAATCACTAGTCTGAGAATATCTGTGATTCAGGACCATGGGATTGTGAGATTCAGTATTACTACAGTATGCTCTTATGTAGTAAATATATTAACGTGTAAAGTTATGTTTTTTTTTTTAACTTACCGTGAAAGGGTTGTGACCGCCTATATGACTTGACATGAAATGGCATTAACAGCAATCAGTTATGCTTTGATTTTAAAAATTGGCTAAATGAAAGACTTATAGGGCAACCAAAGCTGTATCACCAGACTAGTAAATACACCATACTATGCAGTCCTGCCCAATGCGGGCCTAAATGCGGCTAGAGCACCATAGTCCTTATCTTGCCCGGCAATCCAGAACTGGGGTATTGCCTAACAACACAGGCAGTCACCCTGCAACCTTTACGTCCCTTCTAGGCCTGTGATCGTGATGTCATTGCTATCACATGACTGGATCGGCGGTTTGAAGCACTGTCTGCAGGGGGACTTCATGAATTGTCAGACAGTCCCCCAAGTTGCAAATAAGAATAAAAATAAAATAAAAAAATAACCAAATTTCATACATTTAATGTCACTGTTAGTGTAGTTTGATATCAATATATATTTATTATCAAAATACGCTAAGAATGAAATTATAAATATAATAAATAAATACATTTAAAAAATGTGTGTGTAATTTAATACTAACTGTATTAAAAAAAATTATATATATATATATATATATATATATATATATATATATTGTGAGCGTAAAAGTGGCATTGTGGTTGATGGAAGATACATCAGGCCTGATTTGCTAAACTGCAACCTGAGAATTTTCAGGTAAATGCCCCAGGGAAGTGTTTGCAATCTACATTGCTGAGGTTCTGCAAAACATGGTATGGGTCCCTGGGGCGGAGTATTTGGAGAGTAGGGTGGGCCAATGCTCCAACAGCACTAATTGCTGTGTAACAAACCACAATTTGGATCTGACTTAAGAGTTAACTAATTGACACTCACCTGTAGCTAGTCAATTAGTAGACAGGCCTTTAAATGAAGAGGGCAGCCTGCTGCAGGGGAGGGAGAAAAAGACAGTTAGGAGAGTGAATGACAACTGTGTTCATTGCAAAGGCATTTCTTTTGTTTGGAAAATTGGTAAGTGGGAAAGCCACCCAATTGCAGATAGCAATTTCCTGTCTAGTAAGAGCAAGGGATTTTGTTTGTTTTTGTTATTATTTAAAGCACCTGTTTTCTTATTGAATAAAGAAAAAAGGAAAATCGAGCTGACTTTTTCCTGGACTTTATATACCCTAGAAGGCGGTGGTTACTGCAAGATCTGTGACAGCCCTACCTGTAAAAGAGGTGGTTTGTTACAATATATATATATATATATATATATATATATATATATATATATATATATATATAAATAATTTTTAATACAATGTTAAACAAAAATCGGCACACCAGTCAAGTCATAAGACTTGCTTTTCCCACAGAAATCCCCATACTGCAGCGATGTTACAACCGCAAAGGATTCTGGGTGGGCATATGCAAATTAGTTTAACAAAGAATCACATTTTTGCCTCATTCCATTTTAAACATTGTTACGGTTACTCCCAGGCTAGCTGGAAGCTGGACCGCTTGGAAAGTCTGAATCCCAGTTTAGAGAGAGAGAGAAGCCGCTTTGTCTCGATATCCAGAAGGTCCTGTAAGTGTAGAACAATCCCACTAGCTATTTTACAGCTAGGATACTCTTTCCCCACAAAACGAGTCGAGGCTGCGATTTGAAGGTCAAACAAGAACTGATTTTAATGGCACACAGGGATCGGTATTTATGCAAAGTCTCAGGCCCAGGGACAGCCCCCTCTGGACCTGATGGGATACAGGGATAACACAAGGCATCAAGCAATGAGAATACAATGTATCATTTGAATTTGCTACCGCCCAGCTTGGAGATAATGGATCTCACGGTTACAGTAAAACAATTATCTCCAAGCGCCCAAAACCCACGTTTATTTTACACACAGAAAACACATTAAAAAAACATAACTAACAGTTTAATAGATATTTCGGTACTTTCACCACTCATTTTGTAGCTCCCGTCTGTGTGCACTAGTTCACCGAATAGCGACTCAAACTCACGAACCCGTTGCTGTATTTCGTCGAAGGAAAGTCTGTTCGTGTATTTGGGTTGCAAGCCGAAAATGGCGGCCATGTTTTTAGGTGCAACAATAGGCAGCGGGACTTCGGCGTCAACTCATGGAACTAATAACGGCCAGAGTTGTGCCCGAATCCCCGCTCTCTGGCTGGATGTGGTCGCTGTTCGGTATACAAAGTTAGCCCTCCGTGAAGGGGCACTTAGCCTGCGGTTAACCGCAACGTTCTACATTCTAATTGAGGCCACATGCTAGATTGAAGGTGGTCCCCGTTCGTGCCTCTTTCGGTAGTTTAACCATCGGTAGATAAGGCACGAACGGATATATACTGGGGCCGTCAATTAGCCTGCGGTTAACCACAAACCGCAACTCCCTGGGTGATCAAGTGGTGGCACACGCTCTCAGCCGGGTGGTCGACCGTTCGGTAGATTGAGAGCAATTGTTGCACAACCAACCTAACCCTTGACCACATCTGACTCTGTGGTAGGAGACAAAGTAGTTTCTAAAATGTGTGTTTCAATGATATCAGAGCAACTACTCTGGGATGATGATGATGATGATGTAGCTCCACTGGCTCTACCATCCATGGCTCTGATAAGTAAGGGCCTTCTTTATGGTTGCTGTTCCACTCTGTCTGCTTTTAATTTTAGTATCACAATCACAGACTCCAGCTAAGGAGTAAGACGTTTCAACTGCACAGAGATGGTAGCACTGCTATAAGGAGTTTCAGTACTTGCCAACTGCTACTGCTCCTCCATTATCATACCTCTCTTTCTCTGCATCTCCTGCACCTTACTAATGGTTTGTTTTTCAATGTAGGCAGGGGTTTTGCTCCTCACAGATACACTGCCCTTTAATCTGGAGTCACAAATGGTGGCCATAATTAACTCTGGAGTTGTGTCCATCCATTTCATCAATAGGACTTCCTCCTACTCCTCCTTCTAATTAATCCTATCATGTCTGGATGCAGCCTTTCTCCAGGTTCAGTCTCATGGCTCAGTTAGACTGCATCCATGTTGTCCTTAAAGGATGTGAATAATTTAGCCACCCATCTGTAACGGATCGCCTGGCACCCCGACTTGGTACCTCCGTTAATGGATGCTCCTAGTGCTTCCTGAGGACTCCAAGCACTCTGGCAGACACCATAATCACCGAATCCGAGAAACCTTTAAATTCTCCCAAGCGTATGAATGCTGTAGACCATTGAATAGGAACCATACGAATAGGCTTGTACTCCTAGCAGTCAACTGGAACAGCATACAATAAATCCTTCCCCCAATAATGAGACGACACATCACTTTGAGGGTAAAACAGGAACTCTGGACTGGCTCATCCAGCCTGGCTTTTATTTCCAACTCACACATACAGGCCACACCCAGGGGGAGGCATAAAAGAACCAATGACATAGATGTTACCTCCCACACATCCCCTCCCCTTAGTGTGACACATAATCCCATTATGCATACAGTGTAAAATATACTTTTACACAACTTTCATAACTTTAAAACCATACATCACATTCACATAAAAATACATATCCACAATCAATCCATTCAGGGGAACAACATATTAAAAAATGGCATGAATCCGACCAGGGGTTCAAAAGTTACTAAAAGTATCTTTTGTTCCTTTCTGGCTGGCAGAAAAACATCCCCACAATGCACCCTGGTTTCCTCCCTTCTGCCCTGGAGTTAATTGGAGAAGTAATCCAATTACCCAGGACTAAAGGCAGACTCCATTAACCACATGGTTGCAAAACAACATAAAACACTTTAAAATACATAAAGTCACATTTACACATAACACACAGACATTTCACCTATCCCCAGATAGCTGGGATCTGCACGCACAAAACTACCGAATAGCGCGCAGATCCTACTCACACAGTACAATTGCCATGGAGCTAAAGTCTTTCCCATAGTCTTTCATTATATGAATAGGCTCCATGGTATGGCTATCTGGGGTATCACATTCCCATAAAGTCTGGTCCATAGTCCAAAGGCAAGAGGCGGGCAATCAGCCCCCTCCAAGGACACGTGGCGAGGTTGGTTTCGCCACACTTCTCCCCTTTACCCCCCAGACTAACAGGGTACTTGACCTCCTGCCGGTCAGTGCCCTTGTTAGTCCAGCAGCCCACCCACAAGACAGAAACAGCAGAGCAGCCCACCCACAATAAACAGTTACTACACCTGGGTGAGGGAGAATCTTGTTCAGGTTCAGGTGCCTCACCACGGCTGTGTGGGGGACTGGTAGGCTGCCTTGGTAGGTTGCTGAGGGGGCAGAGACCAGCGGTACTCTGTCCTGTTGCCAGCACTACCACGGGAGTAGTCTGGTTGGAGCCTGGTTGCTGGAGACCGACTGTCTCCCCTTTAAATACACCGCTCTGCTGCTGGAGACCGACTGTCTCCCCTTGAGTTACACCGCTCTGCTGCTGGAGACCGACTGTCTCCCCTTGAGTTACACCGCTCTGCTGCTGGAGACCGACTGTCTCCCCTTGAGTTACACAACTCTGCTGCTGGAGACCGACTGTCTCCCCTTTAGTTACACAGCTCTGCTGCTGGAGACAGACTGTCTCCCCTTTAGTTACACAGCTCTGCTGCTGGAGACAGACTGTCTCCCCTTTGGCTAAACAGCCCTGTTGTGGGGGGGCAGGACCGACCGTCCCTACCCCCTGTGCTGGAAGTGCAGAGACCACGGTCCCATCTGCACAGGTGTGGGGCTTACAGTCTCCCCCTGGTACATTAAGCTGCCGCTGGGGAGAGGTGGTAACCAGCTCCTCTCCCATTAGAACACTCTGCCGCTGGGGAATGGAGACTGGGCTCTCTATTCCCTGTACATTAATGATCCGCCGCTGGGGAGAGGTGGTAACAATCTCCTCTCCCATGCATACTTCCCGTCTCTGCGGAGGGAGACCGACTGTCTCTCCTCCCAGCACAGAGTCCTGCTGTGGGGGAAAGGGGGCTGGGCTCTCTATTCCCTGCTGGATACTCTGCCGCTGGGGAATGGAGACTGGGCTCCCAATTCCCAACAAATCACACTGCCGCTGGGGAGGGAGGATGGCTCCTTCATCTCCCTGTAACTTGGGCGCAGAGACCACGGTCCCATCTGCGCTGGTGTGGGGCTTACGGTCTCCCCTTGGTGGGTTAGGCTGCCGCTGGAGAGAGGGTGTAACAAGCTCCTCTCTCTGAACTGTAACCTGCCGCTGGGGATCTGGGCCGACTGCCCAGCATCCCTGTAGGGCCGGTAGAGAGACCTCGATCCCATCTCCACCTGCCATCTGTGGGTCTCTCCAGGACCAGTCTATGAGGTCCCCTACTTCTGCAACTGGTAGTGAAGCAGGGGGTACCTCTGCCGCGTTTTCCCAGCTATAGGCTAGCAGGTCTGGGTCTGCCACCCAGTTTTCCCGGTCTGCGTCCCTGCTCTGCGGCTGGCAGGAATTTAATAGTTCTACATAGTCCATCTCCAGCTCTCGTTCCATGGCAGCGAAACGGCGAAGGTCTTCTCCCAGTCCAATAGATCTCGGGCCCTGTATCATCTCACCTCGGTAATGAAAGATAGCCCAGTACCGTGACTCTGCTGGACTGCCGAAGTCGACATCCTCCACTAAGGCTTTCCACAACAGGCCAGGGCTTGTGTAGTTCTCCCCCTCTGGCTGGATGCCCTCTGCCCTCCACGTCTCTGGCTGGACAGTGCACCACCACAGTGCCCGGTATGAGGCGTCCAGGCTCAGTTCCCTTTCCACGAGGTACTCGAGTTGTCTTACCCGCTGCCCTCCAGGTTGATCTCCCAGAAGTGGCATCCGCCAGGCCATTTGTTCCTCCAACTGGTATGCGACACCAGGAAGGCGCTGCTGCCGTTGATACTGGACTTCCTCCAGGGCATCGTACCATAATTCTTTCCGGGCATTATCTCTCCATTCTAATTCACTCTCTTCCTCAGGTGTGTGTGTTGCCCAGGGGTCTACGAACCCCATTTTCCCAAATCTTTGTGTAGACCGGGACGCTGTAGGCACACTAGCGTCGCCCTCAATTTGTAAATCCAAACGTACTGTGTCTCCGAGCTGCTTTACCTCGCACTAGGACGCCATCCCACCGCTTGCCACCAATGTAACGGATCGCCTGGCACCCCGACTTGGTACCTCCGTTAATGGATGCTCCTAGTGCTTCCTGAGGACTCCAAGCACTCTGGCAGACACCATAATCACCGAATCCGAGAAACCTTTAAATTCTCCCAAGCGTATGAATGCTGTAGACCATTGAATAGGAACCATACGAATAGGCTTGTACTCCTAGCAGTCAACTGGAACAGCATACAATAAATCCTTCCCCCAATAATGAGACGACACATCACTTTGAGGGTAAAACAGGAACTCTGGACTGGCTCATCCAGCCTGGCTTTTATTTCCAACTCACACATACAGGCCACACCCAGGGGGAGGCATAAAAGAACCAATGACATAGATGTTACCTCCCACACATCCCCTCCCCTTAGTGTGACACATAATCCCATTATGCATACAGTGTAAAATATACTTTTACACAACTTTCATAACTTTAAAACCATACATCACATTCACATAAAAAATACATATCCACAATCAATCCATTCAGGGGAACAACATATTAAAAAATGGCATGAATCCGACAAGGGGTTCAAAAGTTACTAAAAGTATCTTTTGTTCCTTTCTGGCTGGCAGAAAAACATCCCCACAATGCACTCTGGTTTCCTCCCTTCTGCCCTGGAGTTAATTGGAGAAGTAATCCAATTACCCAGGACTAAAGGCAGACTCCATTAACCACATGGTTGCAAAACAACATAAAACACTTTAAAATACATAAAGTCACATTTACACATAACACACAGACATTTCACCTATCCCCAGATAGCTGGGATCTGCACGCACAAAACTACCGAATAGCGCGCAGATCCTACTCACACAGTACAATTGCCATGGAGCTAAAGTCTTTCCCATAGTCTTTCATTATATGAATAGGCTCCATGGTATGGCTATCTGGGGTATCACATTCCCATAAAGTCTGGTCCATAGTCCAAAGGCAAGAGGCGGGCAATCAGCCCCTTCCAAGGACACGTGGCGAGGTCGGTTTCGCCACACCATCCAAGACAGGTGGCTTCACTTCCTGCATCTGGATTTAATCGTTCTATGACATTCTTATAAGGTTTAAAGCAGGGCTGTCCAACCTGCGCCCCCCCAGATGTTGCTGAACTACAACTCCCATGAGTCCCTGGCTATCTGTTTAATTGAAAGAATCATGGGAGTTGTAGTTCAGCAACATCTGGGGGGCCGCAGGTGGACAGACCTAGTTTAAAGACTGCTACACTCCTCTCACTCCAGTAGACATGTCACTCCTCTGCTCATCTCTGATGATAGGGAATCTATAGCTCTCCATTTTTACGTACAGCACATCAAGCTTTTATTTTTCTTCAGTTCCCTCCATATCACATACAGATCCTGATCCAAAAATGGAAAAGCCAAGCCAGGTTTGGCAGGTCTTCGAGTTATTCTAGAAAAGTGGGTTGGACATGGAGCAAGCAGGCTTTGTAGCAAGTAATGGGGGACCAATATGGTGAGAGGTATCAGAGATAGAGATTATCGGTGTGTGCTGTAAAGACCATATTTTACATCTGGTGAGGAGAAAAGCACTTCCCACGAATGCAGGGGGAAGTAGTTTGTGCAATCATAGAATGTAAATGATTCCCAAGCACACCAAAAAGGTTTTAGTATAAAGATAAGTTTATTTCATTGTTTTAGATGTATATTTAATAGGAAAGTGCAATTGTGCAAAACAGATATACAAAAAATACCCTAAGCTATACAAAACTGCATGCATGACCTGGTGGCAATGCCCAGTAATAACCAGATTCTGGAAGAGAATACACTTCCTCATCCAAACGATTACCAAAACTAAAATCCCCTTCACACCAGCCCACTTTATCCTACTACTTCCACCTCCTCGCCTTAAACAAACGGAGGTATCCCTCATCTAATTATGGCAGCAGCACAGCTTATCCTCAAAAACTGGAAGCAGATTAACCCACCCTCAATTCGAGAGTGGATACAGAGAGTGAAGGGAATTAGGCAGATGGAAGAAATAACACACGCCATTTCCAGAAACTTCAACAAATTTGCTCGAATATGGGAACCATGGAAAACCTTCCTCAGATCAAACATAAGACAGGAATAACAGGATAAAGTAAACAGCCACTACACACACACACAGATATATTAGTAACAATTAGCATGCAACAAATTGCAACAAATTCAGACATTGGTCGGGTACATATTGGTCGGGTACATGAGAAATAAAAAAAGAACTTAAAATAAAAACTGCATGCATGACAATAAAGTGCCCAAGACATTACATAGGGCCATTTGGATAAACATGTACATCCTGATCGACTTCTATATCTCTCAGTATAGACCGGGATTTACTGAGAAGAGTAGGGAGTAGACAGTTGGTGATTGACACATTTGATAGTCCTCGCCTGGTATTTTAAACAGATTTCTTAGAGAATATGTGTCCCAAAAGGAAAAAAGCAAGGCAAAAATAAGTTCATAGGTTGTTACATTCTCTTAAAGGACCACTATAGTGCCAGGAAAACATACTAATTTTCCTGGCACTATAGTGCCCTGAGGGTGCCCCCACCCTCAGTGACCCTCTCCCGCGGGCTCTGGGGAGAGGAAAGGGGTTAAAACTTACATTTCTCCAGCACCGGGCGGGGAGCTCTTCTCCTCCGATCCTCCTCCCCTTTCATTCGGCTAAATGCGTGCATATTCAGCCGGTCTCATAGGAAAGCATTATCAATGCTTTCCTATGGACGCTTGCGTGCTCTCACTGTGATTTTCAGTGAGAATCACGCAAGCGCCTCTAGCAGCTGTCAATGAGACAGCCACTAGAGGCTTTGAGGGCTGGATTAACCCATTTATAAACATAGCAGTTTCTCTGAAACTGCTATGTTTATAAAAAAATGGGTTAACCCTAGCTGGACCTGGAACCCAGACCACTTCATTAACCCCTTAAGGACACACGATGTGTGTGACACGTCATGATTCCCTTTTATTCCAGAAGTTTGGTCCTTAAGGGGTTAAGCTGAAGTGGTCTGGGTGCCTAGAGTGGTCCTTTAATTTTATTCTGGTTTTCCCTATCCTTCTCCTGAAAATACATTGGTTTATTCTCCTCTGCACTATATCATCCCAGGACTGCTCCTAACAACCTAGGCTGCCTCTGCTTCTTTGCTTCTCTCACTTGCTTTTATAATTAAAAGTTAAATTATTGTATTACCACTTCGGACTCCTCTTTTCTTTAATGATATATATATATATATATATATATATATATATATATAATACAATAATACACACACACACATATGGTAATACAATAATACACTTTTAAAGGAAAACTGAGTGTGCTCTCTTGTTTGCCAGGACTTTAGAAAAGTGAGTGAGTTTCTTTTGTAAATTCCTTGCCAAAAGAGAGCGCTCAGTGGTATTCTTGGGAGCTTGAATTTCTCTCAAAAATGGGTTAATTCTTAACATTAAAGTCCATATTTGCAATTTCATCCGAGTACTGATGAAAGTCAAAATATTGACTAAGAATTAACCCATTTTTTAAAGAAATTCAAGTTCACAAGAAGACCACTGAGTTCTCTCATTTGAGGTAACTTATGTTGGTGAAAAAAAGTTAAAGGGACACTATAGAGTCAGGAAAACCACTTGGTTTTCCTGATACTATAGTACCCCGAGGGTGCCCCCACCCTCAGGGTCCCCCTCCCGCGGTGCTGAAGGGGTTAAAACCCCTTCAGCTACTCACCCTTTTCCCCCGCCAGGCTCCCTTACCTCTCCTCCCCAGCCGACGTCAGCATCCTTGTCTGACGTCCGTAGGAAAGCATTTTTCAATGCTCTCCTATGGACGCTCTGCGTGATTAAGGCATATTATGCCTCAATCATTGACGATGCGCCTCTAGTGGCTCTAGTGGCACTAGAAGCTGGCTTAACCCCAGATGTAAACATAGCAGAAACTGCTATGTTTACATCAGGCAAGTTTAACCCTAGAGGGACCTGACACCCAGACCACTTCATTGAGCTAGAGTGTCCCTTTAACCCCTTAAGGACCAAACTTCTGGAATAAAAGGGAATCAGGACATGTCACATGTCATGTGTCCTTAAGGGGTTAAGGAACACTAGCGGGGGAGGTGGGAATAAATAAAACATGCCTGTGCTCCACAACATAGGAGTCATACAATGCATACACAGAACAGTGTCATGTTGCCCCACAGAACATGCCACAGTCAGTTGGCCCATTTAACCTATGTCAAGTCAGGTGCCCACAAATACCACAGTATGTATGCTTGTTTATTATAGAGCAAACATAATGAGATACTTATTAACAGGCAAAGTTACAGTGGTATATATTGTTAATGGGCATACTTACTAAGGTATTTATTAATTGGCAAACTTACTGTGATGTCATTTAATATCACAGTAAGTCTGCCAATTAATAAATACCACAGTAACAATAGAAAACTCTATATACCAGTAGAATAAAATACAGTGAAAATAAAAATCCAATGCAAAAAAGGTGTATGACATATCTTATACAACCGTCTGTAGATTCAGATATTTGCAGATGACACAAAATGATATTAAAGGCCTACAATAAAAAAAAGAAAAAAGAAAAGAAAACCGCAAGTATAGTGTGACCTGTAAAAGTTGTAAAACAATACGATGGGGTTGGACTATAATTCATATGTCCCAGAGTCTTACCACGCTCTGTGTGAAAGGCCAAATGGTGCCATTATTGGCCAAAGGATCCACTTTCAGAAGTAGGATACAGGACATCAGAATATTTCACAGGAAAGTACAAAGTATAAACAAACTAAAAGTAAAGAAAGAATAGTACGCTGTGTACTGGAATACCTCTTAACCACCAAAAGTAACCCAGGATCAAAATAAAAGAATATTGTATTAAAAAAAAAAAAAAAAAGCAAATTAGTTTTTCTGCATCAAGTCTTCTTCCAGTGCAATACAGCAAGTTTGACCACTAATAAATAACACAGTGTGCCTATTTATAAATCAGTATTTCTAAAAATTACTTGTAATATTTTTAAACAATATTTGTCAAACAAATTCAAAATAAAGACTACTTACCACTTTGAATAGTCTCTCTCAACAGAAGACAATAGCTTTGGCAGGAACTCTGGTGCAGAGCAAAGTTTATTCCTTTATTTAAATACATTGTAATCCACAAAAGTACCAAATGAAGAGATTCTCTTTGTATAATGATAAACTAGAACCGTGACTTTGAAGGGAAATTTATATTAGGAAAATCTAGGAGCGTTATTTAGGCGATAATCCAATTTAGCAAAAAATATTCAGTCCTGATGGAAGATCCTGTAGAAGAGTTAGGTCTGGTCCAGGTCGGTGTCAGGTAAGTAATCCGTGAGGGAAATCTAAGAGAGAAGTTAAAGACCAATCCGGTTCGGCAACGAGAGCAGCAAAAAGTGCCATATTTTCAAATCTCTCTCCCTTTAAGGAGACACCTTAAAGGGACATTTGTCACGTAAACTTACTTAAACGTTTAACGTCAGTGGCTCAGGGCACAATTAATGTTTATCCCCGCATATATGGCTGATACCTATTTTCTCCCCTATAGGTGCCGTCAGGGCCGCCACCAGAAATTTTGGGGCCCCTGACAAAGCACGAAGTCTGCCCCCCCCCCTCCCTGCCCGGCCGGCCTGCCTCCCCCTCAATGAATGCAGTATGTGTGTTAGTGTAGTGGATGAAGAGTGTGTGTTAGTGTAGTGAATGCAGAGTGTGTGTTAGTGCAGTGGATACAGTGTGTATGTTAGTGCAGTGAGTGTTAGTGCAGTGAGTGTTAGTGCAGTGAGTGTTAGTGCAGTGAATGCAGAGTGTGTGTCAGTGCAGTGAATGCAGTGTGTGTCAGTGTAGTGAATGCAGTGTGTGTCAGTGTAGTGAATGCAGTGTGTGTCAGTGCAGTGGATGCAGTGTGTGTGTGTTAGTGCAGTGTGTGTCAGTATAGTGAATGCAGTGTGTGTGTCAGTGTAGTGAATGTAGTGTGTGTGTCAGTGCGGTGGATGCAGTGTGTGTGTCAGTGCAGTGGATGCAGTGTGTGTGTCAGTGCGGTGGATGCAGTGTGTGTGTTAGTGCAGTGAGTGTGTTAGTGCAGTGTGTGTTTGTGCAGTGAATGCAGAGTGTGTCAGTGTAATGAATGCAGTGTGTGTGTGTCAGTGTAATGAATGCAGTGTGTGTGTTAGTGCAATGAATGCAGTGTGTGTTTTAGTGCAATGAATGCAGTGTGTGTGTTAGTGCAGTGAATGCAGTGTGTGTGTTAGTGCAGTGAATGCAGTGTGTCAGTGTAGTGAATGCAGTGTGTGTCAGTGTAGTGAATGCAGTGTGTGTGTCGGTGTAGTGAATGCAGTGTGTGTGTCAGTGCAGTGGATGCAGTGTGTGTGTGTGTTAGTGCAGTGTGTGTCAGTGCAGTGAATGCAGTGTGTGTGTCAGTGTGGTGAATGGAGTGTGTGTGTCAGTGCGGTGGATGCAGTGTGTGTCAGTGCGGTGGATGCAGTGTGTGTGTTAGTGCAGTGAGTGTGTTAGTGCAGTGTGTGTTTGTGCAGTGAATGCAGAGTGTGTCAGTGTAATGAATGCAGTGTGTGTGTCAGTGTAATGAATGCAGTGTGTGTGTTAGTGCAATGAATGCAGTGTGTGTTTTAGTGCAATGAATGCAGTGTGTGTGTTAGTGCAGTGAATGCAGTGTGTGTGTTAGTGCAGTGAGTGTTAATGCAGTGAGTGTTAGTGCAGTGAATGCAGTGCGTATGTGTCAGTGTAGTGAATGCAGTGTGTGTGTTAGTGCAGTGAGTGTCAGTGCAGTGAATGCAGTGTGTGTCAGTGTAGTGAATGCAGTGTGTGTCAGTGTAATGAATGCAGTGTGTGTCAGTGTAATGAATGCAGTGTGTGTCAGTGTAATGCATGCAGTGTGTGTCAGTGTAATGAATGCAGTGTGTCTGTCAGTGTAATGAATGCAGTGTGTGTCAGTGCAATGAAGGCAGAGTGTGTCTCAGTGTAGTGAATGTAGTGTGTGTGTGTCAGTGCAGTGTGTGTCAGTGTAGTGAATGCAGTGTGTGTGTCAGTGTAGTGAATGCAGTGTGTGTGTCAGTGCAGTGGATGCAGTGTGTGTGTCAGTGCAGTGGATGCAGTGTGTGTGTGTTAGTGCAGTGTGTGTCGGTGTAATGAATGCAGTGTGTGTCAGTGTAATGAATGCAGTGTGTGTCAGTGTAATGAATGCAGTGTGTGTCAGTGCAATGAAGGCAGAGTGTGTGTCAGTGTAGTGAATGCAGTGTGTGTCAGTGTAATGAATGCAGTGTGTGTCAGTGCAATGAAGGCAGAGTGTGTGTCAGTGTAGTGAATGCAGTGTGTGTGTGTCAGTGCAGTGTGTGTCAGTGTAGTGAATGCAGTGTGTCAGTGTAGTGAATGCAGTGTGTGTGTCAGTGTAGTGAATGCAGTGTGTGTGTCAGTGCAGTGAATGCAGTGTGTGTGTCAGTGCAGTGGATGCAGTGTGTGTTAGTGCAGTGTGTGTCAGTGTAGTGAATGCAGTGTGTGTGTCAGTGTAGTGAATGCAGTGTGTGTGTGTGTGTGTGTGTTAGTGCAGTGTGTGTCAGTGTAGTGAATGCAGTGTGAATGCAGTGGATACAGTGTGTGTGTGTGAGTGCAGTGTGTTAGTGCAGTGAGTGTCAGTGCAGTGAATGCAGTGTGTGTGTCAGTGTAATGCATGCAGTGTGTGTATGTGTTTAGTAGTGTATGCATGTAAATGTAGTAATAGTAATTTAAATTTATTTTTGTTATTCCCCCCTCCCTGTTTCTTACCTGGTTCAGGGAGGGGGGAAGATCCTTTGATCCCTGGTGGTCCGGTCAGGTGGAATTGCGGGCCCCCCGGCTCCCTATACTTGCAGAGGGGGCCCAGCGGCCTGCAGGAGGACTTTAAGGCATTTCCTGCTCTCACTCCCGCGAGATGTGGTGTGCGCGCCGCGCGGAGCGTTGCCATGGCAACGCTCTAACGGCTGCACGTCTCGCGGGAGTTAGAGCGAGGGAAATGCTGGAAAGTGCTCCTGCAGGCCGCTGGGCCCCCTCTGCAAGTATAGGGAGCCGGGGGGCCCGCGGCTGCACATATATATAGCGATGATCGCTATATATATGTGCATTAAGTAATTGTGGGGCCCTGGACTGCCAAAGCAGTCCGGGCCCCCCAGGACCGCCGGGCCCGTGACAACCGTCACGGTTGTCACCCCCTGATGGCGGCCCTGGGTGCCGTTCCACCGAGTCTAAGTGACTCATCTACCCTTCTCAGAGCAGGGCAGATGAGTCACTTAGACTCAGTAGAACGGCACCTATAGGGGAGAAAATAGGTATCAACCGTATGCGGTGTGTGACAAACTTACTTCATTGTGTGTGTGTGTGTGTTTGTCCAGAATGTTTTGGCAACTGCACAGCCCTCTAGGGTAAGGAAGCCAGGTCAAGACAATGTCCAGTTTCAAAGGCCTTTAGGCCTGTTTATTTTCTGTTGGTAATAAGTAGCCAGGTACAACAGGATGTACAAAGCAGCAATGTTTACAAATAGTAGAATACCTTCTTTCTCCACAAAACACTTCCCTCACTCCACCTTGCTTTAACAGCAGTTATCAAGCTGCTCACAGCACTACAGGTGAGGCTAATGACCTCGTTAGGCAGTGAGCCAAAACTCCTCAGAAAACCTGGACTGGACTCATGCATAACCACTCTGACAGTGGGGTGGAGAATCGGCCTACCCTGCTCTTCAGAATACTCCACCCCAGGGACCCAAATAACAACATAGAAAAAAAACCTACATTTAAACTTAACTTTGCCTGGGGCTGCATGTGCTAACACGCATGTCAGGATAGTGGCTGCGCAAAAGTCTAGGTGCCAGATATACACCCCTGATCACCATCCCCAACATGCTGTCACAGGGGATAAACACATTACTTGTGCCCCGAGGCACTGACGTTGAACGTTTAAATACGTTTACGTTACAAACATCAGTGTCTCCTTAACCCCTTAAGGACACATGACATGTGTGACATGTCATGATTCCCTTTTATTCCAGAAGTTTGGTCCTTAAGGGGTTAAAGGGAGAGAGATTAGAAAAAAAGGCACTTTGCAAATAAAGCATCACATTACTAGGTTTCTTTGCAAAGAATCACTAGGTAGCGATTCTTCGCATAGATAAAATTAACAATCCTACCGAATGGCACTCTCCTGACATGTGTAAAAGAAGCAGGCATTTGTCAAAGTTCAGCGGTGTTCGTGCGTTAAAGTGTCCGGTTTGAGTTTCATGAACTCAGCGACCAAACACCACTGCCTGCATTCGTGCGAACAAGATGGATACACACAGGGGCAGAGAGAGAAAAGAGACACACAAAAGGGGCTGTGGGGAAAAGAGAGAGAAACATAAAAGGGCTGGGGAGAAGAGACACACAGAGGGGCTGGGGGGGGGGAGAAAGAGTCCCACAATGTTGGTTGGCAAATGTTTAAATTTTTGGGGGCGGGGTTGCAAGTAGCTGGTCTCATACTACCGGCCCTAGTAGTTGAGTAATTGAGGTAGTGTCGGTGGAATATAGATCTGGAATTGATGTGCTTTGTTATACTAACTTTTAACTTTTGTGAGTTAAAGAATTTTAGTGTTCTATTGTTTATCTGTGTGTGTGTTTGGTTTTAATTTGAATCATAAGAAAGAAGTGAAATTAGCAAATAAATAGTAAATAGAAGTGTAACCACAAATGGTAAAGACGAGTGAGTGGGCAATTGGTGACCCACTCACCTGTTTCATCCCCTGGGCAGAGCATCCAAACCTCTTAGGTTCTTGGCATGGGGAGCGGACCTCCAGAGCTCAAACAGAATGCCCTAGCGTTAGCTGACTGCTCTAGCAGAGGTAGCGTTGCCTGTGTTGTCATACACAGTCAGAGGGGAGAAACCAGTGTGACAAACGCTCCTTGCCGTGGACGTTTGACACAAATTCATGGAAGAGTGTAGAAGCTGGCCTCCTGCCCACAGACTATGGGTCATATACAAAGACTCTGTATGGGAGTTAAATCTCCCCAAGCACCATTAGTAGCTTGCCCTGGGTGCCCTTGGTTCGGCTCTTTCCCTTCATGCGAATGGAACCGACAGCTGGCTCTCTGGCGGCCGTTCGTGTGAACCAAACCCACAAATCATCCCAGAGGTACTTAACCAAGACCGCTATGGAACTAATTTCGGCATGAGGACTTTGTGGGTTCCCGGTCACCTCAGCGGGACTTAGTCGCAAATGTTATGGAACTGGTTTCAACATGAGGTGACCGTGCGGTTCCCAGACAAATTTGATCACGGTTTTGAACCACTTTGAAATTAGTCAGGAGAGAGCTTTTTGGAGGGAAGGTGCCTGAGACTAAGGGGAACAAACGCTACCTAGGAACCAGCTGGAGCACCCCATATTGTGGCCGCAGGAGCTCCCGGAAGATAATCGGCAAGAGCACCAAATGCCCTGGAACTGTTTTGGGCATAGGACTATGTGTGTGGCTGGTCAGAACTTCCACACGGTGGCGTTTCCCCTACACTGCATGGATCTGAGCGCTATTTGGAGAACTTGGGCACTCAGATCAGGGCTATTTAACGATATATGATTTGTGGGGGTATGTATTTGTTTTGTATGTATTTTTTTTATGTATTTTGATATTTTATGTTTTTATGCCGATTCACTCTGACACAGGAATTTGTGTATATTTTGTGTGAGTGTTTGACTTCATCCTTATTTTGTATATAACCTATATAAGTGGCGACCCACTCACTTGTTTAATCCCCTGGGCAGAGTATCCAAACTCCTTCTGTCCTTGGCGTGGAGAGCAGACCTTCAGAGCTCAAAGACAATGCCCTAGCGTTAGCTGACTGCTCTTGTGGAGGTAGCTGGTGTTGCCACACCGCTGTCTGACACAGCCAGAGGGGAGAAACCAGTATTTATTTTTTTTATTTTAAAAATATTTTACCAGGAAAGATACATTGAGATTTAACTTGTTTTCAAGTATGTCCACTTTAAGGGAGATTTTTTGGGGCATTAGGGGAGAAAGAGAAGGGAATATTCTTTTTTTTTTTTTTTGTAATTCTTTATTTTTGCGGTTAATCATAACATCCTATTACACAGTGTGTGCGTTAGGTATTCAGCATGTAGTACATTTCACGGTTAGAACAGCATCACATGCAAATCATAAACCAAATTTTATATTTTGTCTAGCTTAAATTCCTCTTGGCTGCACAATCGGCTGGGTTGTCGCTTAGCTGGAGGTTGCGGGACAGTGGCTAGCGCACCTTTCAGGTTGTCGGGCAGGGTTGTGTCTGGGCTTAAGTTAGCTTAGGGTGCGTGGGTGTTGGGTAATCATGACATTTTCATAGGGCTGGTAAGCGCCTAGTATGCTCGTGGCCGTAGACCGCTGGGCGGTTGTGCCATCATGCCAGCTGGTAAGCGTGAAGGGGTTTGTGTAGGTAGATGGTAGATGGCGGGGGGGGGGGGGAGAAATAGCCGGGTGAGACGCCTGGCTGTCAGCTTTCGGAGCCAGATATAAGGTATGGAAACTGTGCATTTAACTTAGACATATTAAAATCAACAGTAAACTTATAACAAAATAATATGCTGTCAAGACATGACAATGAGTCCACCGGCGCTGCCTGTTTCAGGTGGGTGAGTCTGGAGCACCCTGTCTTGTTCCCCTTGGCACAAATGGACTGATGTGAGCAATAGTCCATGAAGGGTGAGCTTCCGCTGGGGCCGCGTCTGCTGGTAGGCCCAGGGCCTGCAGGAAGGCTGGAGCATCCGACCTGTGTGTTAGAAGGTGCGTCTTGCCTGCTTTGTCTGCCGTCAGTCGGTGCTGCCCCCATTTGTATGTAATGGAGTTCTCGCGGAGCAGTTGAGTGATCTGTCTAAGAGATCTCCTCCACGTCAAGGTGTGCCTGGAGATGTCTCTATAAATTGTTAACTGTGCTCCCTCAAATTGAATCGTGGGCGAGCCTCTTGCGGCTCCCATGAGCACCCCTCGGTCAGAGTCCCGCACAAACTTCACCAGGATATCTCTGGGAGCTTCTTGGGGAGCTTTGGTGGCTTTGGGTAATCGAAAGCATGAATCCACCCCTATTTGCTTTACTTGTTTGGGTAGTAACAGAGTGGCTATCAGCCTTCGGCAGTAGTGGGTCAGCTCAGGGTCGGTAACCGATTCTGGCACCCCTCGGATCCGCACGTTCCGTGCCTTCGCCCTGTCTTCCTGAATAGCTAGTTGTGTTGTTAGGGTGCTGCATTGTGTTTGCAGCGACAACAGGGCTGCATCTGTGGCAGTTTGGGCTACCCCTGCGCCTTTGAGGCCCTCCTCCACCTTCACCACACGGTTTGTGAGTCTGGAGACTTCCTCCCTGACCAACGCCATGTCAGCTTGGAACATTGTTTGTATCTCTTTAACTAGTGCCTTTATGTCGGCTTTTGTGGCAGGGGCAGAGTCACCCAGCTCCGGGGATGTCATGGGTTTTGCTGGTACCTTTTTTGTTGGTGAGTAAGTGGCTGTTTGGCTCTCGTCTTCCCACGATGGGGAGGTGTAGGTCCCTGCCGGCGCCATCTTGAACGGGTCCGGCCGCGTGGCTGTGCACAAGAAAGCCCCGATATCTCGGGAGCCCGAGCTCGGGTCGGCTTTGTATTTCTTCGCCTTCTTGCCCATGGTGGAAGGCACTTGGGAGGCTTAGGGTGGCTCGGTAAGTTAGTTTTTTTCTGCCTGTATTTAGCGTTTTGTTTAGTTTCCCCGAGGAGCTGCTGCAGGCTGCGTCTAACTCGCTCGGGCGCTCGGGAATATTCTTTTAAAAACATTTTTGGGTGGAGAATAGATAGAGAGAAAAAATAAAATAACGGTTTTCATTTCTCTCTCATACTACTACATGAAATCCAGCATATTACCTGAAAGAATAATTAGAAAGTTGAGAAACCCTAAGCTCAATTACAGTCAAAGTGAAGAGCAGGGTACCCCAATTTGGGCAGATTGAATTTAAGAAAGGCAATCTTCTCCATGAGATGAGGTGACATTTGTGAGCCCTGTGGATTCAGTATATTACCAGTTACTGAAAACACACGCTAACTTGGGACAATGGTTGGCGGACATGATAGCAGCTCCTGCGCAATCAATAAGAGTGCAGGTCACACACTCTTCTTCTCATCCCAATAGCTAAGAGGGTCGACATTAGGGGGCAAATGAGGTTCAGAGAGGCAGTACTCTCCTTTCTGCTGCTAGCACTCTCAGTGGGTCCAACTATATCCTCAAGCAACTCTTCCTAAAATGCAACTGCTACACTCAGTTGTGTGGTGGTGGTAGTGCCACTGCCAATGTTTCTGCTAGAAGTAGCAGACAACTCAGCCTCCTGCTGAACTTCTCCCTCAGAGAGCATTCCCCACTTTTGCTGCCAGTCATACACCCTTTGGATCACTTTCTCCCTCCAAGTTGTTAGGCTTGGATCACACAGGCAAGCTTGCATCAGTTCGGGAGAATTATTCATTAGCTCACGTAGGTGAACTTTAAGCTGCTCCTTCAGCCTCCTGACCATAGTTACTACATCATGATGTAGAGGGTCACCTTGAACAACCTCTTGGTGTTCACGGAAGCCACCCATCTTGCTCCCTAGATGGGTGAAAACAGGCATTACCTGTCCCAGATTGACAGTGTTCAAGCTTATTTTCAGTGGCATCCCTGAATGGTTTTAGGACTGCCACTAGCTGAGCAATCACTATCCAATTGTTTCTACTCAGTGGAGAACCAATACCAATGTACTGTTCTGATGCCAGACTATGGATTGCCCTCTGCTGCTCTAAAATCCTCTCCAGCATCTCCAGTAGAGTTCCACCATGTACTGCCATCTTGTCATAGACAGGGTGTGGGAAGACCTGCGTTCTCTTGCTCCTGCCTCAACAGTTGGATAGCCTTCACACTGCGGTGGAAGTGTCGAGCAATCTTCCTGCACCTTTCAATCACACTGGAAACTCTGCTATTTCCTCCAGGGATTGCTGACTTGACTACTAGATGGATAATGTGCACTGCACAGCGCACACCAACAAGGTTACCATCACACAGAGCTTTCAGCAAATTTAAGCTCCATCAGTTACCACAAGCCCCACTTCTACATTAGTGCCCGGTTCCTACCCAAAGAGACACCATCCTCCTTACTGCCTGCAGAATGTTATCTGAAGTGTGTTTTTTATCCATCACTTCATCATGGAGAAGGAAAGATCTATAGCCCAGCTGATCTACAGATACACGTCCTCTATTTCTGCTAGACCCTATTACTTCTGTTGAAGTTGCAGCTTCCTGAGACACACCAGGTTTCCACCAGTGTGCTGTCAGCGAAAGAAAGGCATGCTGGACACTTGGTGTACTCTGCTAATCTGTAGTAAAATGCACAGACTGACAAGCAGCCTTTGAAAGCTCCCTTTTTACTCTTCCAACACAGGACTGAGTGAGTGATAGAGTGAAGGGACTATCCTCCTGCTGAAATAGGAGCATGAGGGAAGATGTTATTTGTGGAGCCACAACCTCCATCAACTGTTTGAAAGGCTCCCCTTCTTTCATTGAAAAGGAAGCACCCCCAACAGCAATTAACTGGCCAATAAGTCACATGATTTTATTGGTCTTCTGTTTAGACATAGCCCTGGAGTGGAATCCCCAAAATTGTTCCAGGGTGGGCTGGACACATTGTGATGTTCAAACCAGCCTTGGCTCTGCGACATCTCCCTTGTCACCCCTAGCGGCACTGGTGAGATGACCCAACACTCTCCACCTGCTAACTTCCTTCCCACAAAATGTGCACTTTACAAAGCACTCATCTTCAACACTTTCAAAGTGATCCCAAACTTTGCTGCGACGCAACACATTGGCGTCTGCCCTTCGGGATTCTGCTGCTAATGGTTGATGAGCAGCAGCAGGAGTGCGACTACTGGGAGATGGCACAGTAGCCTCTGCACTGGTACTGTGGCTAGTAGTACCAGTGGTGGGTGGTGACTGTTGACACAGTTACACTGGTGGTGGTAACTGTGCCACTGTGAGGAGAAACAGTGGACCTGGAAATAGTAGTGGTAATTGATTGTGGTGGTGGTGGTCTACTAATGGTTGAAGTAGCACTAGCAGGTGCTGCTATTGCAGAAAGTGGAGAGAAAGGGGAAAAATGTGCACAAGTAGTAGGATAAAAAGGTGGACTGCTCCCTGAAGAAATTCCGACTCTCATCTATCTCCTCATCACTCTCAGGCTCATAGTCAAGCTCTTCATCAGCCAGACTAAATGCAATCCCTGCAAAGCTGGGGGTAAGACTGAAATCACCTCCAGGAATAACAACTCCTGTGCTGATGTGCCACTGTCAGTGGTAGAAGCAGACGCAGCACTAGCGGTGGTGGAAGTGGTGGTCTTGGGAGGGGCATTAGGAAACAGCCTCCATGTACAAGAAGGAAGCTTCTTAGCAACACAACTCACAGGCCTGCTTGTGGTAGAGGAAGACACTGGGGGCAAAACACACTTCATCCTACTTATTGGGCTACTCCTACTACTAGTTGTATTTTTAGTAGTAGTACTAGCCATAGTGCTCACCCTAAAAAGCCCTGCTGTTTTCCCTTTACCATAGAAAAATACTTGCATTTCTGGGCCTTGCTGCACTACTGCCTGCTATTGGTGCCTTTCCTTGACCAGGATCTTGAACCTACAGGCCTGAAATGTGAGACAAAGACCTTGGCCTCTTAGGCAGTGAGTCTGACATGGGAGCAATACTTGACGGCTTAAGCTGACGCATAGGCTGCATACTTAAATTACCACTGCTTGTGGTGGTGGTGGTGGTATTGGTGGTGGTAGTGGTGGCTGACTGACCCTCCCTCACTTTACTAGTAGATGAAAGTTTAGGAGGATTCATTTAGAATTTTAAAATAGTAAGAAAATAAAAGAAGTCGAAGAAAACAAGGAGATAATGTAATGTAGTGTTTTGAAACTAAAGTTTATATTTGTATTAATTGAAAACACATTATTTGAAGTTTTTAAAAAATGTATTATTAGAAAAAAGTGTTTTGTTTTTTAATGGGTTAGCTAGAATTTATATTACTGTTATTTGAATTAGAAAGAAACTACAACGTCTGCTAATGCTAAAAATAATAAAAGATGTACTACAGTTACCTTGAAGCTTAGCTTAGGACCGCCACACAGTCAATCTATCACTAAGTAAAATAAACCAAATAAAAAAGGCAACCAGTTAGCTTCACTGATTGCTGTTAAACATACACACTAACTGAACTAATAATCAGTTAAAAACATGTAATTTCTTCTCAACAGCAGTCAGAACAGTTAACTTCACTACTGATGCTGATGCTGATGTGAACACACAAAAAAGACTAAAAGTGTGAAAAATGTAAAACAAAATATAGACTGACAAATGTGTTCTGTTCTAATAAAGCACAAATAAATTGTACTACAACAAATATTATATATTTTAAACTGAAGATAATTCTATGAGCTTAATCAAAATGTTTTAATTACAACTAAAGATAATTATATTAACTTAATTAAAAACATATTACTTAATGTTTACACTGACTGCCTGCAAAGCAAGCATACACAGTGAGTGAGACACAAAAATCAGTTGGTCAGTCACTGTGACTCTGTGCTAGTAGTTGTTTTACTAGAACAGATTAAACTAACTGTGTGTTTGGACTGGAGTATAGATCACTTAAAAACAAATTAAAACCCAGTCAAACACACTTAGCTGAGACTGACAGAAAATTAACTTTCTCTATCAGCACTGAGAATGAAACAGCACTGCAGTAACAGCAGCACCTCTGTAAGATCAATGTTTAACAAAAATCAACTAATGTGGCTTTGCTGGTTTTAACTTAAAATGCTAAAAATACCTATCAGCTAAACTATATTTATTTTCTTCTAGGCTAACAAACTAGTCTACCTCTAGGGCAGAAGCCCTCAGGCCCACTAAGCTAAAGTACTCGATTGAATCTACATTTACTCTAAATATAAATCAATTTAAGCTAATAAATTTGTAGCAAATACAAAAGCTGAATTTTTGTAAAAAATAAAACCTGGTTGCTGTAGGCAGTAAGCAAGCAGGGAAGGCAGGCACTGGCAGTGCCAGCCAGGCATAGTGTGGCAAACTGACTCAGAAGCACAGCAGTGCACAGGTCTCAGAAAACACTACCATTAAAAAGAAAATGTCTCAAGAATAGACTAAAATTTAACTTGTGAAAAATGGCAAACACACCAAGACTCACATAAAATAAAAGTCAATTAATGAAGCTAGCACAGCACATAAGCACAGTGTTTCACCATCAAAACTCAGTCAAGAAAGTTCCTCTGCCTGCTTTTATACTGCTGTTTGGTTATTTTTTAAATCCACGCTAAAGCTCTCACCATTGGATAAGCCCCTATAACATCATGTCACAGGAGTGAGCTGCTTGGATAAATGAAAATCAGCTCACTTATATACCCCTCCCTCTATGTTTCATACAAGGCATCCGAATGAACGAATAAACAAATTAAGCAGAATTAGTCCATTTGTTAATTCATTTCTACCATCCCCATATCATCCCCTATGCTAAAGCAATGCATTGAAAAAGCACGAACATTTGGTACGAATGATTTGTTCGTTTTGTGCACGAACACTGCGTGAACGTTGTTTGTCTCACTCCCATTATTATTGCATCCGTGCATTCATATTGCTCGTTCAGCAGTTCACAATACATATCACACAATCACTTATACTTTAACAGACAGTACACTGCCACTGCCAGTACACTGTAACTCGAAAAGCCAAACTAGTAATACGAATGAACGAAAAGCACATTAATTTGTACGCATTCGTTAGTTTGGCTATTTGTTAGTTCGGAGTAAACAGAACTAATGAATGAAATAATGAATATATGTGCCATTTGTTCATTCGGTTACTAGTCTGGTGAATGAAGAAACGAAAGGCTCATGGAAGAATTTTGTTGGATGTCCATTTGTTTGTTCATTCATTTGTTTGCCTAGCCATTTGTTATTTGGTATTCGTACGAATACGAATGCCCAAGTCTAATGTAAAGTAGCAGGGGTGATGTACCATCTTGTGAAGACTTTATAGGAGTTTTCTTACAGTCGTTCCGATTCCGTTTTTTTTTGGATATGGGTGATGATCTTATTCCATTCCGCCTCCGTAAGGGATTCATCAAGATCTTCCTCCCATTGTCTGATGCAGGGTGGTGGTAGGAGGTACTTGCCTGTTACCAGTGAGGAGTACATAAGGGAGATGGCTTTTGGCTGTACTGTGTCCTGTAAGCAGAGTGATTCAAATGTGTTTAGTATCGGAGTAGACTAGGCTTCTGTGGGATTGACCGAGCGTAGCGTGTTACATAGTTTACATAGTTACATAGCTGAAAAGAGACTTGCGTCCATCAAGTTCAGCCTTCCTCACATTTGTTTTTTTGTTGTTGATCCAAAAGAAGGCAAACAATAAAAACCCAGTTTGAAGCACAATTTTGCAACAAGCTAGGAAAAGATTTCCTTCTTGACCCCAGAATGGCAGTCACATTTATCCTTGGATCAAGCAGTTATTACCCTACATTGAAAGATTATATCCTTGAATATTCTGTTTTTGCAAGTATGCATCTAGTAGCTGTTTGAAAGTCTGTATGGACTCTGATAAAACGACTTCTTCAGGCAGAGAATTCCACATCCTGATTTTTCTTACAGTAAAAAAAAATGGCCTTGTGTCCTATGTAAAGTCCGGTTTGTGAATAGATTTCCACACAATGGTTTGTATTGGCCCCCGAATATATTTGTATAATGTTATCATATCCCCTCTCAGGCGACGTTTTTCTAAACTAAATAGGTTTAAATTTGTTAACCTTTCTTCATGTTATTTGTTCTCTTGCCAGTGTGTAAAGGAACGTTTGCGGTTGTTCCGGGAAGAGCTTCGTGATTGGGCAGATTGGGAATAGTGCCATGAATACTTCTGCTATGCGGAGTATTGGTACGTGTTTTGTCAAATGTGGGAGAGGTCCCTGATCCCCAACCAGGACTTTTGGGTTACCTCTCAGAGGGAGCATGGGGCAGGGGTCTGCTGTAAGGTAGTACTTTGCACCGTATCTGTGGCATGTTTGTAATGTTGCTTTCACAAATGGGTTTGTGATGGGTATATGTTTGCTTGTTTCTCACGTAATTCACGGTAGGGTCTGTAGGTCCCAGTTTGTTCTATCTGCTTCCAGTTAAAATGTGGCTCTTTAAATGTGAGTGACCCATTTCTTACTTCATTTTGATCCACACAGTGTTTTACAATCTGCACTATATTATATATTCTTTTATCTTTCATATCTGTACTTGACGTATACAATTCAAACAAGATTCTAGAAGACAATCCCTCAACACCTATAGCGCTCCACTTAAGGTATATGTTTATGATACACCATATTTATTTTCTGTATTAGTTGTATGCGGAATAAAGGGTAATCCACATTAGTGTACAGAGCTGCTATACACAGATTTAACACAAAGTTCTTTTTTATAACACACACTCTCCCAAAAGGAGATTTTTGGTTCTAGTTTTGCACTTTAATTACCCTTTGTGTGTTTATAAAAAGATTGCACTATGTCACTTTTTGAACAACGTAAACAACACCGTATGAATATAGATGAATTGTTTGGAGGTGATGAGCAAATGTATAACAAAATCGATCAAATGGAGGAAAAATCTATTTCTGACTGTCAACGGAACCTAGACAAACTGTTAAGTAAATAAATTTTTTAAAGAGAAACATTATGATCCTACAGTCCTGAAAGAACAGATTCAACAAGTGAAGAACATGGATAGAGTTGAGGTATTAAAACCTAAACCAAAGAAAGATACAATAAGTAGGGATAAAGAGTATGTACCTTTAATTTTGGATTATAATATCAACTCTAAACAAATTAAACACATAGTGAATAAACACTGGCATATTTTAAAAACGGATGGGGATCTTAAAGATATCATAGGTGAGAAACCGAAGGTTATTTTTAAAGGGGCTAAAAATATTAAAGATCACTTGGTTAAAAGCTTTATTAATTGCAAACAGGGAGACAAGAATGTTTTTAACCAAAGACCAGGTTTTTATCCATGTAAAATGTGCTTACCGTGCAAGAATACTACTTTTAAGAAAGATACACAGAGCACGTTTAAATCCAATGTTACAGGAACTAGTTTTAAAATACGTGATGTTGTCACATGCCACTCCACTAATGTGGTGTATCTCCTCTGGTGTCCCTGTGGGCTCCAGTATGTCGGCATGACCACTAGAAGCCTAAAAACTCGCATTATGGAGCACATGGGGAACATACGGAGGGGATACACTAAACATAGTGTGTCAGCCCATTTTATTGAATTTCATAATGGTGACACTTCTCTCTTAAGTTTTATGGTTATTGGGAAGAAGCGGATGAATTGGAGAGGAGAGGATAATGTCCGAGAACTTAGTAAGTTAGAGGGTAAATGGATTTTCACTTTGGACACTATGTGCCCTAAAGGTCTCAACATAGATTTTGAGTTAGTCCATTTTTTATAATATAATATTTTATATATTTTTTAAATATTATATTTACATTTTTATATTAATATATTTTCTTCTAGGACGTTTCCTCTCCCTTCCACATCCCCCTGAGTTACATTTCTTCTATTTTATATATGATGTTTTATATGTACCTATATTAACAAATATTTTGTATTTTATATTTCTATTCCGATTTATTTATTCACAGCTTACTCAATTTGTTTATTTATTCTACTATATTATTGTATTATTTGTTTGGGCAAATGCCCTCTTTCAATATGAACACTTTCTGTAGTCAATTCCACCATGCCCGAGTGTGGAACGCATGGTGGAACACAAATACATCACATGACCGCACCCAACCGGAAGTCACATGTTTTTTAAATAAAAAAATAAATAAATAAATAAATTTAAAAAAAAAAAATTTTTTTTTTTTTTTTTTTTTTTTTTTTCAAAACCGGAAGTGATATGGCTGGCGGGATTTCTGAAGCACAGCTGGATGCAGTTGGACTTATCAAGGGGGCTACTTAAGCCCTGAAGGTTCTCCAGGAATTTAGCACTGAGGAAGGCCCTATCTAGGGCTGAAACGCGTTTGCACTTTACTGGACTTTTTACTGGGACTTTCATTTGGCGGTATTGTTATTTTGTGTATATGCTGTGGTGCTTTGCTGCTTTTAATTTTGGCCATTATTGCAGTACCATACCACGCTGTATTTTATACATATATCTGCCTATTTTTGTCCTATATTATTAATATTTTAATATAATATTTTATCAATTAATAAACCCTTATTTACTCTTGAATTCGTGGAGTCTGGGTCTTCAACTGAAAATTATCGAAAGCCTGAATAGGCACCCGAGAGCGAAGTACATAGAGCCTAAGAGGCTCCATCCTTGTGAGTTCAATCCTCATATGATACAATTGTTTGTTTTTACCTATATGGAAAACATTATGTATGTCTCATTTGTTTTACAGATGTAACCACCATATCTATATCTGCAATAGGTGGTATATCCTTTTTACTCTGTATATTTTTCTAAGTGGGTGTGAATTATTTTAATTGTTTCAAGTAAAGAAATTAGGATAAAGTGGGAAATAGCAACCCTTGAAAAATATATCCGAGAACATATAACATTTATATATATAACATAACATTTAAATTTCCTACATTTGATCGATATGACATCTTTTATGGAGGAATGGTCAACAATACTTGACTCTTTCTCATTCAATGTGATAAGAAAAATAATTGCAAGGAGAAAATGCACTTTAGACACTTTAGACAAAGAGATAAATAAGGAACAAAATTTCCTACTGAATCCTACTAATGACGAAGAATACAGGAAAGTTACAGTCAACATTAAACATGAGATAGACAAGGTAGAAAAAGACACTATACAAATTACAAAGAAAAAATACATAAGAGATAAAACAGACTATAGAAAAAATGTGCGAACATTTGGAAAAAAATAAACACAAGTAAAACACAAGTAGTATTTCTAGATCTAAATGTATTCATTGAAGAAAATAAAATTAAAACCAGTACCCATTTCAAAACCGTAGATGTAAACAGCTTTATACATGTTTCAAGCTGTCACTATGCACCATGGTTAAAGAGTGTCCCAAAATCCCAGTTTCTTCGTATTAGAAGAAATTGTACAGAAGATGAAAAATGTAAAGAACAAGCTACTAAATTGAAGACAGATCTATTAGAAAAAGGATATAAAGAGATAGATTTAGATAGAGATTACCAACAAATATTACAAACAAATAGAAACACTCTTTAAAAGGAAAAAAAAATAATAAAGAAGATACAAGAAAATGACAAACCTATTGTATGTAACTATAGTAACTTGAAGGGAGAGTGAAAGAGGAGGATCAGTATTAGGAGGAGGAAAGACAAGGAGCTCAGTTTTTGAGAGATTGAGTTTCAGAAAGCGGGAGGACATCCAGTCAGAGATGGAAGAAAGGCAAGCAGTGACACGTTGCAGGATGGCAGGGGAGAGGTCCGGGGAGGAGAGATATAGCTGGGTGTCATCAGCATACAGGTGGTAGTGGAATCCAAAAGAGGTAATAAGTTTGCCAAGAGAGGCAGTATAAAGAGAAAATAGAAGTGGACCAAGGACGGAGCCTTGGGGAACTCCAACCGAGACAGGGCGAGGGGAGGAGGTATCATTAGAAAAGGAGACACTGAATGAGCGTTGGGAGAGATAAGAGGAAAACCACGAGAGGACAGAGTCACAGAGACCAAGTGATTGAAGAGTTTGAAGAAGGAGAGCATGATCAACGGTGTCAAAGGCCGCTGAGAGGTCAAGAAGAATTAGTATGGAGTAGTGGCCTTTGGATTTAGCTGCGATTAATATATAACAGGGGAATTAAGAGAATATTTAATAAACATTGGTCAATTTTAAAACAAGATCCACTATTATTAAATCTTTTACCAGATAAACCAAAAATAATTTTTAGAGGTGCACCCAACCTCAAGCAATTGCTAACTAAAAATTATATAAAGAAAAAAAACACACTCCCACTTTGTCAGGATCGTGACAGGGATCCAACACGCAGAATGCAAACAGGAGTAGTTATGTATACCAGACCTTAGGATGGCCGGACTAACGTATGGAGTAGACAAAGAATGGTCAGAGACAAGCCGAGGTCGAGGGAACGAGAGAACAGGTAAGCGAGAGACAAGCCGAGTCAAAAGGATAAGAGAAGTAAACAGGGTCGAAATACAAAGCCGAATCAATAACCAGATACACAAGAGAAGTAAGAGCACTGAGTGACTAGACTAGCTAGAACCACGACAGGGCAATGAATCATTGCAAATACATCTCTTTTATACCTTGGTTCTTTAATTGTTAACCATGCCCCCAAAATTTCCTGATTTGCGGTTTCTGGCGGGTCGTGACGTGATTGAGGTCATGACGTCGGCTATTGAGCGCCGCGTCATAAAAGGAGGCGGGGCTATCACGGCCGGCGTGTAAATGGCCGGAAAGGCTGAAGCAATCGGGTGTACCAGCCCCCTTCTAAGGAACTACATCTAGGTGTCTAACCTCCTCTGAGATAGACACCACAGGTACCATGACAGTACCCCCCCCCTCTCAGAAATGCCCACCGGGCGGAAGGGACTGGGGCAAAACAGAAATCGAGCATTAAATGCCTGAAGGAGACGAGGGGCATGTATATTTTCATGAACCACCCATGACCTTTCCTCAGGCCCATAACCCTTCCAGTCAACGAGATATTGTAACTTCCCACGAGAAATACGAGAATCAAGAATGGCCTTGATTTCATATTCTTCCTGACCCTCAACCTGGACCGAAGGAGGGGAGGACACAAGGGACGAATATCTGTTACATACAAGAGGCTTCAACAAAGAGACATGAAAAGAATTAGGGATGCGCATGGCATGAGGAAGGGCAAGATGATACGCAACCGGGTTAATCCTTCTCAGGACTCTGTAAGGGCCAATGTAGCGAGGAGCAAATTTCATGGAAGGAACCCTCAAGCGGATGTTTCTGGTACTCAACCACACCCTATCACCTGGGCGAAAACTGGAGCAGCCCGTCTACGTTTGTCAGCGTGCAGTTTGAACACCGCAGAACTTCGAACAAGAATTTGTCGAGTCTGATCCCACAACTTTCTCAGATTGGCAACATAATCATGAACGACAGTATACCTTGGGAAGGGGAAACCGACAGAAGAATGGTAGGATGAAAGCCATAATTCAAGAAAAAGGGGCTATTATGAGTAGAATCACAAACGAGATTGTTGTGCGCAAACTCCGCCCAAGGAATAAGACCGACCCAATTGTCCTGGTGTTCAGAAACAAAACAACGTAAATATTGTTCAATCTTTTGGTTGGTGCGTTCGGCTGCCTCGTTGGACTGGGGATGATAGGCAGAGGAGAAATTCAATTTGATACCCAACTGGGAACAGAAGGACTTCCAAAACCGGGAAGCAAATTGGGAACCTCTATCAGAAACAATCTCAGTAGGAATACCATGTAAGCGAAAAATTTCCTTTGCAAATATCTCAGCCAATTCAGGTGAAGAAGGCAGTTTAGGCAAAGGGACGAAATGAGCCATCTTAGTAAACCTGTCGATCACCGTGAGAATAACAATATGTTTCTTGGAAACAGGTAAATCGACAATAAAGTCCATAGCTAAACTGGTCCATGGCTTCTTGGGTATTTCTAAAGGTTGCAAAAACCCACAAGGGAGTGTATGTGCTTGTTTATTATTCATACACATATCACACACCCTGACAAAATCCCTTATATCCTTACGTAAGTCTTTGGAAATCAGAGAATACGTTTTGGAAATCAGAGAATACGTTTTGTATATGCCGGAGTGCCCAGCAACTTTACTGTCATGAAAGCAACGAAGCAGGTCCACTTGGAACTTAGGAGGAACTAAGTACCGTCCCTCAGGAGTAAGTTCAGGAGCTAGACACTGTTCTTTCTTAATATCAGAAAGTAATGGCGAGTGTATCCTGACACTCGTATTGGCAATAATATTAAGTTTGGGAACGATAGAAGACAAAGCAGTTTCCGTAACAGTGTTAGATTCATGTTGGCGGGACAATGCATCCACCTTGGAGTTCTTAGAACCTGGTCTGTATGTGAGTACGTAATTGAAATGAGTAAAGAATAAGGACCAACGAGCTTGTCTGGCGGACAATTGCTTGGCTTCCCCTATATAGGACAAATTCTTGTGGTCCGTTAAAATGATAATCAGGTGTAAAGTCCCCTCTAACAAATGTCTCTATTCCTTTAATGCCATTATGACCGCTAACAGTTCTCTGTCTCCAATGTCATATCTACTTTCTGTCTCCAACAATTTTTTAGAAAAGAAGCACATGGATGTAATGGTTTATCCAAATCTTGTCTTTGGGATAAGACTGCCCCTATACCTGACTCCGAGGCGTCTACCTCGAGTAAAAAAGGCAACGGGGTGTCAGGATGGACCAATATAGGCGCTGAGTCAAAATTTTCCTTGAGTGTTTTGAAAGCAGATAGAGCCTTCGTAGACCATGTTTTGGTATTAGCACCCTGTTTAGTCATATTAGTAATAGGAGCAATAATAGAAGAGTAACCCTTAATAAAGCGCCTATAATAATTGGATAATCCGATAAATCTCTGAATGGCCTTGAGTCCCCTGGGCAATGGCCAATCTAAAATCGATTTAAGTTTAATCGGGTCCATCATAAACCCGTCACCGGAAATTACGTAACCTAGAAATTTTATCTGAGATTGATCGAAGCTACATTTCTCCAATTTGCACTTGTCTGTGGTGAGTCTCAATCTCTCTAGAATGTATAAGTATATCATCCAAATATACTATAACGCATTCATGCTGAAATTCCCTAAAAACCTCATTAATTAGATCTTGGAAGACCGCTGGTGCATTGCAAAGCCCGAAAGGCATTACCGTGTACTCATAATGGCCGTAACAGGTATTGAAGGCCGTTTTCCTTTCGTATCCCTACTGAATTCTTACCAAGTTACATGCTCCCCTCAAATCTAACTTGGTAAAAATTTTGGAGCCCTTCAGTCTATCAAATAGCTCGGTAATCAGGGGAATAGGATATGCATTCCTAATCGTTATCTTATTTAAGCCCCGATAATCTATGCAAGGCCGCCGAGTGCCGTCTTTTTTATCTACAAAGAAGAAACCGGCCCCAGCCGCAGATGAAGACCTTCTAATAAAACCTTTGTCTAAATTTTCTCGCATATATTCCTCTAGGACTAAGTTTTCCTTAGTGGATAAAGGATACACCGTACCCCTCGGAGGCATAATACCAGGCAAGAGTTTAATATTACAGTCGTAAGACCTATGAGGAGGTAAAGTATCAGCCTTCTTCTTGTCAAACACTGCCTTCAAATCCAAGTACTGAGAAGGCATCTGTATGTCTGTAGATTGGGAAGAGTTAATAGGTGCGTTTACTAAGCAAACAGGTGAGACTTTCTGTAAACATCCTTCCCTACAACCCTGAGCCCATGATACTATTTCTCCTAGTTCCCAGTCAATGTGGGGTTATGTTTCTTAAGCCAGGGATACCCCAAGACCACTGGAACTGAAGGGGATGAGATTAGCATGAGAGACATATTTTCCTCGTGTAGGATATCAATGGTTAATCTAACGGGTATAGTTTCATGAAAGATAACAGGCTCTGATAGTGGTCTACCATCTATGGCCTCAACGGCCAAGGGTGTATCTCTTAGTTGAGATGGGATAGAATGGTTATTGGCAAAGGCTTGATCTATAAAGCTTTCAGCTGCTCTGGAATCTATCAAAGCCATTGTATCTATAACTCCCCTTTCCCAAGCTAAAGAGACAGGTATAAGAAGCCTATGGTCTTTATAACCAAATATAGAGGACAAGATCGAAACACCCAAGGCCTGTCCTCTTGAGAAACTTAGGTGCGAGTGTTTCCCGGCCGGGTAGGGCAATTTAGGCGTAGGTGACCTCTTAGTTCACAGTACATTCAAAGACCCTCCTGTACTGTCTCTCATCTTCTGAGAGCCGAGTGGTTCCTATTTGCATGGGTTCTGGAAGAGCTATGGTTGTAGAGTCGGAATTCTGAAATGAGGGGGCTTGTGGAAGGTCTACGGGTTCTATCCCGAGTATTCTGCCTCTGTCTCATACGTTATCATCTAAACGGGAAATAAATGAAACCAAATTTTCTCTTTTTCTCTTGTGGCAACCTCATCTAGAATCTCATCAAATAACCCGTTCAAAAATACGTCCATATAAGCCTGTTCATTCCATTTGACTTCTGCCGCCAAGGATCTGAACTCTAGCGCATAATCCACGAGGGTTCTATTATGCTGCCTAAAACGTAACAGTAATCTAGCTGCATTGGCCTTTCTTCCTGGGGGTCAAAAGTCCTCCTAAAAGCTGTGACAAAAGCATTATAATTATAGACTAAAGGGTTATCATTTTCCCACAGAGGGTTAGCCCATCTAAGTGCTTTGTCAATTAGTAAGGTAATTATAAATCCAACCTTAGCCCTGTCAGTAGGATATGCCCGGGGTTGTAGCTCAAAATGAATACTTATCTGGTTTAAGAAACCTCGACAAGTATCTGGTGAACCGCCATAGCGTAGAGGGGAAGTAACACGAGAAGAAGCACCTAATGTGGTTACCTCTAAGCCTGTGCTTACAGGAGAGATAGTGGAAGCACGCATTTCCTCTGGTTGAGTATTAGGACGTGATAACAAAGATTGCAAAGCTAGTGCTAGCTGGTCCATTCTATGGTCCATGGCCTCAAATCTAGAGTCAGGGGAACCGATCTGAGAGTTCGCACCTGCAGGATCCATGGGCCCTGTCGTAATGTCAGGATTGTGACAGGGATCCAACACGCAGAATGCAAACAGGAGTAGATACGTATACCAGACTTTAGGATGGCCGGACTAACATATGGAGTAGACACAGAATGGTCAGAGACAAGCCGAGGTCGAGGGAACGAGAGAACAGGTAAGTGAGAGACAAGCCGAGTCAAAAGGATAAGAGAAGTAAGCAGGGTCGAAATACAAAGCCGAATTAATAACCAGATACACAAGAGAAGTAAGAGCACTGAGTGACCAGACTAGCTAGAACCACGACAGGGCAATGAATCATTGCAAATACATCTCTTTTATACCTTGGTTCTTTAATTGTAAAGGAGGCGGGGCCATCGCGGCCAGCGTGTAAACGACCGGAAAGGCTGAAGCGATCGGGTGTACCAGCCCCCTTCTGAGGAACTACGTCTAGGTGTCTAACCTCCTCTGAGGTAGACACCACAGGTACCATGACACACTTTTATTAATGATAATAAAGGCTTTTTTTAATGTGGGATGCAAAAATTCAAAAAACAAAAAAAGACATATCACAAAATGTAAAATCTCAAAACAAGATCAAGAGTTCAAAATTAGGAATCTAATAACATGTCATTCAGTAAATGTTGTTCATCTAATGGAGTGCCCCTGTGGCCTAAAATATGTTGGCTGCACAAAGAGGAATCTCCACTTGCGAATAGAGGAACACATTAGAAATATTAAAAAAGGGTACGAAGGACATAGCGTGTCACAACATTTTAAATTTAAGCATAACAATGATCAGTCACCTTCAATTTATGGGCATCCAAAAAGTAACAGGAAATTGGTGGGGAGGAGATTTAATAAAAAATTTGGGCCAAAATGAAATGAAGTGGATTTTTAATTTAGGAACATTACATCCACAAGGTCTTAATGTGGACTTTGAAATCTGCCACTTTATTTAATCTCCTACAAATGTAATTTTTTAAAATATAAAAAAATTTCACATCCCTAATATTTTATATTTTTTTATTTTAAGTGGACTTTAAGATTATCACTTGTAACAGAATAATTCTAAATGAACTATAAATAAAATAAAAAGGCAAAATAGAATAGGAATAATTGATAATATATGCAGACAAAATATATAAATAAAAGCACACCAAAATATATTAATAAAAAACTCTTTATTTTTAAATGCAAATAGAAAGACATTAGGACATAATATATAATATATAATATAAACAAACATTCAAATTTCACATTTAACCCATATCCCGTTTGTTTTCTGTAACGGATCGCCTGGCACCCCGACTTGGTACCTCCGTTAATGGATGCTCCTAGTGCTTCCTGAGGACTCCAAGCACTCTGGCAGACACCACAATCACCGAATCCGAGAAACCTTTAAATTCTCCCAAGCATATGAATGCTGCAGACCATTGAAT
The DNA here is from genome assembly GCF_036172605.1 of Pelobates fuscus. NCBI lineage: Eukaryota > Metazoa > Chordata > Amphibia > Anura > Pelobatidae > Pelobates > Pelobates fuscus. The sequence continues at coordinate 47,749,485 of NC_086328.1, forward strand.
AGGAACCATACGAATAGGCTTGTACTCCTAGCAGTCAACTGGAACAGCATGCAATAAATCCTTCCCCCAATAATGAGACGACACATCACTTTGAGGGTAAAACAGGAACTCTGGACTGGCTCATCCAGCCTGGCTTTTATTTCCAACTCACACATACAGGCCACACCCAGGGGGAGGCATAAAAGAACCAATGACATGGGTGTTACCTCCCACACATCCCCTCCCCTTAGTGTGACACATAATCCCATTATTCATACAGTTTAAAATATACTTTTTACACAATATTTATAACTTCAAAACCATACATCACATTCACACAAAATTACATATCCACAATCAATCCATTCAGAGGAACAACATATTAAAAAATGGCATGGATCAGACCAGGGGTTCAAAAGTTACTAAAAGTATCTTTTAAAACCCCTAGCTTTCCAGGTTTACAGGGCCTTCTCTGTGCTGGAGAAGTAATCCAATTATCTCCCAGCACAAAGACAGACTCCATTAAGCACATGGGGACCCAAAGACAGTAAAACACTTTAAAATACATAAATTCACCTTTTACACATAACACACAGACATTTCACCTATCCCCAGATAGCTGGGATCTGCGCGCACAAAACTACCGAATAGCGCGCAGATCCTACTCACACAGTACAATTGCCATGGAGCTAAAGTCTTTCCCATAGTCTTTCATTATGAATAGGCTCCATGGTATAGCTATCTGGGGTATCACATTCCCATAAAGTCTGGTCCATAGTCCAAAGGCAAGAGGCGGGCAATCGGCCCCCTCCAAGGACACGTGGCGAGGTCGGTTTCGCCACAATCCCAAAAAGTCCCAATATGTCCATCGATGATTTTAAAAGGGCCAGTTGCAGCAATATAAAGTACAATATGCCCCAAATAACCCAGGGGCCATAGTCAGCAGGTAGGAGGCTAGCAAACAGGCTTCTCCAGGGCCCAGTGGCGAGGTTGGTTTCGCCACATTTTCTTTGTATATTTCTTCACATCTCCATATACCTGCTGTTTCCCTTATTCGTTCCCATATCCAAAATGCACCCACACAATTACGGGCAATGTCCGTACATGTGCGATGGATCCAAACGGAGGTGGAGACGTAATAGTTCATGTCCCCACGTCGGATCCAACCACAGCAATCGCGGACCTCCCCTAACAGAGAAAGGGATGCAATTGCGCCCTAGAAGGAGGTGGGATACAGTAGAATCAGACACATATGAAAGCGGAAGTAGACAACATAGGCAGTGACGTCACTTACGTCAACCATGAGCTACCCGGCGGACATTTCTGAACAAATTCAAATAGTTAAAGTCCTATGAAAGAGCCACATACATGACCTATGTTTATTATCACTTGACAAAGCCTAAGGGTACTTGTTGTGATTATATAGAAGGACTTTTTTTTAATCTGTTTTTTATCTATTTAGCGTGGTATATTACAATACATATTTCTTTTACCCTCAAAATGTTATGTTTATTTTTACCTTAGGATAAATGAGAGAATGGGCAAAATGACCACCACACATAAAGCTATGTGAAGGTGGGAGATTGCTCATTCGATGATCTGTGCCCCTTTGGTAATGGTATTTGTGGGGAAAAAAGGAAAGCGTGACTTTTAAAACAAAAACCTTTTTATGTTTGTTATGGAAGAAGACGTGGGTATTCAACCTTTAATAAGACAACTTATATTCATAATAGTGAGGTATAAAACTGGCTCTATTTATTGCCAGGAGGGTGGAGTTTTCTCGGAGAAAAAACAAAATAATAGTATTAAAGGAAAAATATTAGTGGGAATGCATCGGCATTCTGAAATGCTCACTAGGGCCAAAATAAACCTACCAGAGATCTGGTCTCAGCCAGTAAGTACTGCCAGAAATCTGGTAGAAGGGCAGGGGGGTATTCAAGATAGAGGTATAAATATAAATATAGAGTAAGCCTAGGTAGTGATGGTACCCCTAAAGGGAGTACAGTAGTTACCAGTGCAGGCTAAGAGGTAGACCTATGCAGAGGGTTAGTATAGGAGAAGTGCCAACCTGAGCATAAGAAGGTATGCATGTAAATGTAGCTTATTACCAAAAGGGAAGGCTTCCAAACAATGCCCAATCCGCAGCCTGAAAAGCCCTGCACTTACTAACTGTCTCCCATAGACACAGGGTAAAGAAGTTACACTACCTGCTGCTTCAAGGCAGCCTAAAGGCTATCCCTATCGTTTAACCCCCACACTGCCTAATCAAATCCTCAAAAGAGCATCAAATAGTAAAAGAAAAATATTAGTGGGAATGCATCGGCATTCTGAGATGCTCACTAGAGCCAACACAGTTGCAAAGTGCTGAGGACCAGAAAACGGGTCACTAAAGAGTATATTGATTGCAAGTGTAGTGTCAGGCTTAGGAACTGAACCTTCCCGAGATCTGGTCTCAGCCAAAAAGTACTGCCAGAAATCGGGTAAAAGGGCAGGGGGGTATTCACGATAGAGGTATAAATATAAATGTAAAGTAAGTCTTGGTAGTGATGGTAACCCTAAAGGGAGTACAGTAGTTACCAGTGCAGGCTAAAAGATAGACCTATGCAGAGGGTTAATATAGGAGAGGTGCAAAACTGAGCATAAAGGGGTATGCATGTAAATATAGCTTATTGCCAAAAGGGAAAGCCTCCAAACAATGCCCAATCCGCAACCTGCAAAGCCCTGCACTTACTAACTGTCTCCCATACACACAGGGTGAAAAAGTACACTACCTGCTGCTTCGAGGCAGCCTCAAGGCTATCCCTATCGTTTAACCCCCACACTGCCCAAACGAACCCTAAGCGAGCATCAAAACGAAAATAAATAAACGAACAACCAAAACTAAAAAACAAAACAAGGCAAAACTAAAAAAAAAATAATTTTAGAAAGAATGCATCGGCATTCTAAAATGCTCGACGCGCGTTTCGGCGTAACAACGCCTTTGTCAAGAGCTGAGAAGGTCTGCCTACCTGTCCGTATTTGAAAGGTGACGAAGCCCGCCTCGTGGGGACCCGCCCGCCAATCGTCGGCGTAGGCCCCGCCCACGATACTGCGTCATGTTCCCGGCTTCCGGGAATGGACTGCAGGCCAATAGGGGAACGAGGGGAGGAGTCGATGTAAACTGTCCCACGTGGGGGGCGGGCTGACAGTGGATTGTCAGTCTCTCGCATAAACCCGCCCCTCACACCAGCATAATCCTATCTGGTCCCCATCATATACTGTAGAGATGAAAAAGGGCTACAAACATCTCAAAAAGGGGGGGGGGTTCACATAGTGCATATGAGTCTGTAAAACCTAATTAGGTGTGTATTTTAACTAATAGAGTCCCAGATAGATGTATAGTTCCCATATATCCTCTTGACTGTTATTATTTCAGAAGGTGGCCATAGGTTACTATTCCACCAGATGCTGACAGTCATCGGAAGTAGCATTTGGAAATAGTGACATAGGCTGCTTAACATCCATATCCTGTATAGTCCCCCGAATGTGTCGGATATGTGGGGATGTACTCAGATGGCTGGTAGTGCTTTCTGTCAGTCAAGGGGAGAGGAGCGTATATAATCCACCCTATATGGGTTTAAAGGACGGTGGGCACGAAATTCGTTCAGTTCCCAGTGGGGTAGTAGATGAGTTGGTAGGTTTAAATTTAGGCAGATATACTATTGGGGGGGGGGGGGGAGGGTTTTTTTCCATAAATACCTTATATCATCACATTTTGTGCAAAATACACCAAATAGAGTGGCCATGAAGAGTAGTAAAAGACAAGAAATAAAAAATAAATCAAAAAGGAGGAGGGGGAAAAAGGAATAGTACATAGGTGTGAACCTTCTAAACAGACAAAGGGCACTAGCCACTTAGGTGAAAAAGGGGTCTAGTGTGTAAAAAGAATAATAAATGTTGGACATGTCTCATGATTGGGGACTGCCCGGTGGTAATATATTTCAAATGTAAGGGGCGAAAGAGAAGCCTTCGTTCAAGCCTTTTGGATGCAGGGTATTAAGCTTATAGATCCACCTGCACTCTCTTTGGCGCAAAGACTTGTCAAAATCGCCTCGTCTCGGATCGCGTTTAACTAGCTCGAGACCACAGAACCGTATGTTTTTGGATGAGCCATCATGATGCTCCTTAAGATGTCTCGAGATCGGAGTCTCTACCCGGTTCTTGGTGCATCGCGCATGCTCTTTAATGCGTTCCTTGAAGGGCCTAAAAGTCTTACCCACGTACATCAGCTTGCAACTACACAGGAGGAGATATACCACCCCTGCTGTGTTGCAATTAAAGAAATGTGCAATCTGGAAAGATTGCTTTTTCTCGCTGTCCCAAACCTTCTTAGACTCCCTTAGGATAAATTTGCACGCTACACATCTTCCACATTGGAAGGTGCCCACTGGGATCTGTCGCCCCAGCCATGACAACTGAGAGTTCTGTTTATCAGTATAGTGACTGGGGGATAGCATGTCCCGAAGATTTTTGCCCCGTCTGGCAGTAATGGTGACCCGTGGACTTAGTACTTCTTTCAAGTGAGGATCCTTCAAAAGGATGGGCCAAAATTTTTGAAGGGACTCGTTTATATCGTTCCATCCAGTGTCAAATGTGCCAATCATCCTAATGATTTTGTTTGTGTTTCGGTTAGCATTGGGCGAGTCTGACAGAAGTTCTGCCCTGTCTGTCAGAAGGGCTCTTTTATAGGCTCTTTTTAGGCACTTGTTGGGGTAGCCCTTTTCCCTGAATTGTTGCCGTAGGGCTTTAGCTTTAAATTGGAAGTCCCCTATGTCTGAGCAGTTCCGTCGGAGTCTGAGGTACTGGCCTGTTGGAATGCCCTGTTTTAGGGACCTCGGGTGGTGGCTATCCCATTTGAGGAGGGAATTAGATGCGGATGGTTTCCGAAAAAGGGTTGTTTTAACGGAGCCGTCCCCACAGATCGAGATTGACAGGTCTAGAAAATTCAGGGAGGGGCCCCCAAATTCCGAAGTGAATCTGAGGTTGTCCTCGTTGGTGTTGAGGAGTGCCACAAATTGATTGAATTCATCCAAGTCACCTTGCCAGATCATCAGGACATCATCAATGTACCTGTACCATGATGAAATTTTGGACATGAAAGGTGATAATGTGCTGTTGGTCCTGATCTGTTCCTCCCACCAACCCAGGTGGAGGTTGGCATAAGATGGGGCACAAGCCGTGCCCATCGCCGTACCTCTCACCTGGTGGTAGAACTTCTTATTGAACAAGAAAAAGTTATGTTTTAGGATGAATTCAAGGAGATTAATAGTGAAATCTGTGTGTGCCTGGTGTTCCGTGCCCCTTTTGTTTAAGAAATGTCTGCTATGTTCCAAACCTCTTTGGTGTGGGATAGATGAATACAGTGCCTCAACGTCGAGGCTGCAGAGTTTGGACGTAGGTGAGATCTGTAAGTCAGCGAGAAGGTGTAAGGCCTGCTTCGTATCCCTGATATAGGACGGGAGACCCTCTACAAATGGCCTGAGAATATGGTCAATGTAGAGGCTCCCGTTTTGTGTAAGGTTGTCAATCCCCGAAACTATGGGGCGGCCGGGTGGGCTCTGGAGAGATTTATGGATTTTGGGGAGGCAGTAGAAGGTTGCTGTCTTTGGGCAAGGGTTGAGGATAAAACTATATTCCTCGTTAGACAGCAAACCTTCACTGCGCCCCCCATCCAGAATCTCTTTATAGCTCTTAAGAAAAGCATTAGTCGGGTCAGAGTGGAGGACCGTGTAGGTGTCCCTATCGTTAAGGACCGTGAGTACCATTTTCTTATAGTCAGGTTTATCCATCAGGACCACGTTCCCCCCCTTGTCTGCCTGCTTAATGACAATAGTGTCGTTGTCTCTAAGGGATTTTAAAGCCTTCTGTTCTAGACGGGATAGGTTTTCATTGGGAAGGGAGGAGAAGTTAGTTGTTTCAATGTTGTCAATCTCATGTTTCATAGCTTCAAGGAAAAGATCAATATTCCTGAAAGCTGAGAAGTTGGGGGTGAAACGGCTCCTAGGTTTTAGTTCTGTATATCTAGGGGACAGTCTGATGTCATTATCATCCAGAAGGGCCACAAGGTTGTTCAGGCATTCTACATCTCCAACCGAGAGACCAAGGGATCTAGCCCTTTTCTCTTTGTTGAGTTCGTGAAATTTGTGCAGTGCCAATTTTCTCACGAACAGGTGTAGATCTTTGGCCCAGATGAATCTATCGAAAGTGGGGGTTGGGACAAATGAGAGGCCCTTTTCCAGTACCTTATGGTGGAATGTCTCAAGTCTAAAGGCTGAGAGATTAACCACCTGGAGGTTTGTGGTACTGGTGGGGGCAGAGGTGGGTGTATTCATTAGTAACGTCTCCTTCTTCCTCTCCCCCCCCGTCTCCCGTCTCTCCCCTCCCGGTTTCTCGATTGGTAGCGAGTCCGGTAATTCGGGTATTCCTCCTGATGTCCTATTTCTAAAAAATCCACCCCCTTTTTTAGAATACTTCGTGGATTGCTAGCATCACTAGATGTCGCTCCCAATGTTTGTGAGTTCAAGGGGGCTGGGTTGGAGTCAGTGTCGGATGAGTCATATTCAGAAGTGAGATTGTTTTCAGAGTTCTGTCTATAGCGTCGGTTCGGGAATGTGTAAATGTTACCTGTTTGGTAATCTCGAGAGTCCCTAATGAACTTCTGATGCTTTCTGAACTTAACGGATTCTTGGTATCTGTCCAAATTGAATTTCAGTTTATTCTCCAGACTGGGAAAAGTGGCTTCATCCTTAAACTGTTTAAGCCTCTCAATTTCTTCCCCCAGTTTCTGATTAGTACTTTCTAGTTTGTTTTTTTCAAAGGAACAGATGATCTCCATAAATTTTTTTGAGCAGCACCCTGCCGCTAATTCCCATTCCTTCATGAAGTCAGGGTTATCAGTGTATGCTGTTGGTATGTTCCTAACTCTTAGGCCCCTTGGGATCATCTCTTTTTTTATATAGTTTTCTAATGATGAGACCTCCCAGCATGTCCGAATTTGTTGTTTGTATAGTTTAGTCATAAGGTTAAATGACTGATTGATGTCCAGAGGGGATTGTTCTGTGGTTAGTGTCTCATTAGAGAAAACCTTCTCTGCATCTCTACACCAGGTATTAAAATCTTGTCTATTAGAGAGAAAGCCAGTCATGGTGATTGTGATAGTGTTAGCTAGAGTGATGTGTAACCTATTAGGTATTAAAACCTGATAAATATAACGATTAGAGAGAAGGAGACAGAGAATATAGGGTGCTGGAGGGAACCAGCTGCCCCAGCTCTGAAGTGGTTACAAGGGGTACAGGGGGCTTAACCCCAGAGGCAAGAACAGGATAAATGAGAGAATGGGCAAAATGACCACCACACATAAAGCTATGTGAAGGTGGGAGATTGCTCATTCGATGATCTGTGCCCCTTTGGTAATGGTATTTGTGGGGAAAAAAGGAAAGCGTGACTTTTAAAACAAAAACCTTTTTATGTTTGTTATGGAAGAAGACGTGGGTATTCAACCTTTAATAAGACAACTTATATTCATAATAGTGAGGTATAAAACTGGCTCTATTTATTGCCAGGAGGGTGGAGTTTTCTCGGAGAAAAAACAAAATAATAGTATTAAAGGAAAAATATTAGTGGGAATGCATCGGCATTCTGAAATGCTCACTAGGGCCAAAATAAACCTACCAGAGATCTGGTCTCAGCCAGTAAGTACTGCCAGAAATCTGGTAGAAGGGCAGGGGGGTATTCAAGATAGAGGTATAAATATAAATATAGAGTAAGCCTAGGTAGTGATGGTACCCCTAAAGGGAGTACAGTAGTTACCAGTGCAGGCTAAGAGGTAGACCTATGCAGAGGGTTAGTATAGGAGAAGTGCCAACCTGAGCATAAGAAGGTATGCATGTAAATGTAGCTTATTACCAAAAGGGAAGGCTTCCAAACAATGCCCAATCCGCAGCCTGAAAAGCCCTGCACTTACTAACTGTCTCCCATAGACACAGGGTAAAGAAGTTACACTACCTGCTGCTTCAAGGCAGCCTAAAGGCTATCCCTATCGTTTAACCCCCACACTGCCTAATCAAATCCTCAAAAGAGCATCAAATAGTAAAAGAAAAATATTAGTGGGAATGCATCGGCATTCTGAGATGCTCACTAGAGCCAACACAGTTGCAAAGTGCTGAGGACCAGAATAACGGGTCACTAAAGAGTATATTGATTGCAAGTGTAGTGTCAGGCTTAGGAACTGAACCTTCCCGAGATCTGGTCTCAGCCAAAAAGTACTGCCAGAAATCGGGTAAAAGGGCAGGGGGGTATTCACGATAGAGGTATAAATATAAATGTAAAGTAAGTCTTGGTAGTGATGGTAACCCTAAAGGGAGTACAGTAGTTACCAGTGCAGGCTAAAAGATAGACCTATGCAGAGGGTTAATATAGGAGAGGTGCAAAACTGAGCATAAAGGGGTATGCATGTAAATATAGCTTATTGCCAAAAGGGAAAGCCTCCAAACAATGCCCAATCCGCAACCTGCAAAGCCCTGCACTTACTAACTGTCTCCCATACACACAGGGTGAAAAAGTACACTACCTGCTGCTTCGAGGCAGCCTCAAGGCTATCCCTATGGTTTAACCCCCACACTGCCCAAACGAACCCTAAGCGAGCATCAAAACGAAAATAAATAAACGAACAACCAAAACTAAAAAACAAAACAAGGCAAAACTAAAAAAAATTAATTTTAGAAAGAATGCATCGGCATTCTAAAATGCTCGACGCGCGTTTCGGCGTAACAACGCCTTTGTCAAGAGCTGAGAAGGTCTGCCTACCTGTCCGTATTTGAAAGGTGACGAAGCCCGCCTCGTGGGGACCCGCCCGCCAATCGTCGGCGTAGGCCCCGCCCACGATACTGCGTCATGTTCCCGGCTTCCGGGAATGGACTGCAGGCCAATAGGGGAACGAGGGGAGGAGTCGATGTAAACTGTCCCACGTGGGGGGCGGGCTGACAGTGGATTGTCAGTCTCTCGCATAAACCCGCCCCTCACACCAGCATAATCCTATCTGGTCCCCATCATATACTGTAGAGATGAAAAAGGGCTACAAACATCTCAAAAAGGGGGGGGGGTTCACATAGTGCATATGAGTCTGTAAAACCTAATTAGGTGTGTATTCTAACTAATAGAGTCCCAGATAGATGTATAGTTCCCATATATCCTCTTGACTGTTATTATTTCAGAAGGTGGCCATAGGTTACTATTCCACAAAATGTGATGATATAAGGTATTTATGGAAAAAACCCCTCCCCCCCCCCCCCCCCCCAATAGTATATCTGCCTAAATTTAAACCTACCAACTCATCTACTACCCCACTGGGAACTGAACGAATTTCGTGCCCACCGTCCTTTAAACCCATATAGGGTGGATTATATACGCTCCTCTCCCCTTGACTGACAGAAAGCACTACCAGCCATCTGAGTACATCCCCACATATCCGACACATTCGGGGGACTATACAGGATATGGATGTTAAGCAGCCTATGTCACTATTTCCAAATGCTACTTCCGATGACTGTCAGCATCTGGTGGAATAGTAACCTATGGCCACCTTCTGAAATAATAACAGTCAAGAGGATATATGGGAACTATACATCTATCTGGGACTCTATTAGTTAAAATACACACCTAATTAGGTTTTACAGACTCATATGCACTATGTGAACTCCCCCCCCCCTTTTTGAGATGTTTGTAGCCCTTTTTCATCTCTACAGTATATGATGGGGACCAGATAGGATTATGCTGGTGTGAGGGGCGGGTTTATGCGAGAGACTGACAATCCACTGTCAGCCCGCCCCCCACGTGGGACAGTTTACATCGACTCCTCCCCTCGTTCCCCTATTGGCCTGCAGTCCATTCCCGGAAGCCGGGAACATGACGCAGTATCGTGGGCGGGGCCTACGCCGACGATTGGCGGGCGGGTCCCCACGAGGCGGGCTTCGTCACCTTTCAAATACGGACAGGTAGGCAGACCTTCTCAGCTCTTGACAAAGGCGTTGTTACGCCGAAACGCGCGTCGAGCATTTTAGAATGCCGATGCATTCTTTCTAAAATTATTTTTTTTTAGTTTTGCCTTGTTTTGTTTTTTAGTTTTGGTTGTTCGTTTATTTATTTTCGTTTTGATGCTCGCTTAGGGTTCGTTTGGGCAGTGTGGGGGTTAAACCATAGGGATAGCCTTGAGGCTGCCTCGAAGCAGCAGGTAGTGTACTTTTTCACCCTGTGTGTATGGGAGACAGTTAGTAAGTGCAGGGCTTTGCAGGTTGCGGATTAGGCATTGTTTGGAGGCTTTCCCTTTTGGCAATAAGCTATATTTACATGCATACCCCTTTATGCTCAGTTTTGCACCTCTCCTATATTAACCCTCTGCATAGGTCTATCTTTTAGCCTGCACTGGTAACTACTGTACTCCCTTTAGGGTTACCATCACTACCAAGACTTACTTTACATTTATATTTATACCTCTATCGTGAATACCCCCCTGCCCTTTTACCCGATTTCTGGCAGTACTTTTTGGCTGAGACCAGATCTCGGGAAGGTTCAGTTCCTAAGCCTGACACTACACTTGCAATCAATATACTCTTTAGTGACCCGTTATTCTGGTCCTCAGCACTTTGCAACTGTGTTGGCTCTAGTGAGCATCTCAGAATGCCGATGCATTCCCACTAATATTTTTCTTTTACTATTTGATGCTCTTTTGAGGATTTGATTAGGCAGTGTGGGGGTTAAACGATAGGGATAGCCTTTAGGCTGCCTTGAAGCAGCAGGTAGTGTAACTTCTTTACCCTGTGTCTATGGGAGACAGTTAGTAAGTGCAGGGCTTTTCAGGCTGCGGATTGGGCATTGTTTGGAAGCCTTCCCTTTTGGTAATAAGCTACATTTACATGCATACCTTCTTATGCTCAGGTTGGCACTTCTCCTATACTAACCCTCTGCATAGGTCTACCTCTTAGCCTGCACTGGTAACTACTGTACTCCCTTTAGGGGTACCATCACTACCTAGGCTTACTCTATATTTATATTTATACCTCTATCTTGAATACCCCCCTGCCCTTCTACCAGATTTCTGGCAGTACTTACTGGCTGAGACCAGATCTCTGGTAGGTTTATTTTGGCCCTAGTGAGCATTTCAGAATGCCGATGCATTCCCACTAATATTTTTCCTTTAATACTATTATTTTGTTTTTTCTCCGAGAAAACTCCACCCTCCTGGCAATAAATAGAGCCAGTTTTATACCTCACTATTATGAATATAAGTTGTCTTATTAAAGGTTGAATACCCACGTCTTCTTCCATAACAAACATAAAAAGGTTTTTGTTTTAAAAGTCACGCTTTCCTTTTTTCCCCACAAATACCATTACCAAAGGGGCACAGATCATCGAATGAGCAATCTCCCACCTTCACATAGCTTTATGTGTGGTGGTCATTTTGCCCATTCTCTCATTTATCCTGTTCTTGCCTCTGGGGTTAAGCCCCCTGTACCCCTTGTAACCACTTCAGAGCTGGGGCAGCTGGTTCCCTCCAGCACCCTATATTCTCTGTCTCCTTCTCTCTAATCGTTATATTTATCAGGTTTTAATACCTAATAGGTTACACATCACTCTAGCTAACACTATCACAATCACCATGACTGGCTTTCTCTCTAATAGACAAGATTTTAATACCTGGTGTAGAGATGCAGAGAAGGTTTTCTCTAATGAGACACTAACCACAGAACAATCCCCTCTGGACATCAATCAGTCATTTAACCTTATGACTAAACTATACAAACAACAAATTCGGACATGCTGGGAGGTCTCATCATTAGAAAACTATATAAAAAAAGAGATGATCCCAAGGGGCCTAAGAGTTAGGAACATACCAACAGCATACACTGATAACCCTGACTTCATGAAGGAATGGGAATTAGCGGCAGGGTGCTGCTCAAAAAAATTTATGGAGATCATCTGTTCCTTTGAAAAAAACAAACTAGAAAGTACTAATCAGAAACTGGGGGAAGAAATTGAGAGGCTTAAACAGTTTAAGGATGAAGCCACTTTTCCCAGTCTAGAGAATAAACTGAAATTCAATTTGGACAGATACCAAGAATCCGTTAAGTTCAGAAAGCATCAGAAGTTCATTAGGGACTCTCGAGATTACCAAACAGGTAACATTTACACATTCCCGAACCGACGCTATAGACAGAACTCTGAAAACAATCTCACTTCTGAATATGACTCATCCGACACTGACTCCAACCCAGCCCCCTTGAACTCACAAACATTGGGAGCGACATCTAGTGATGCTAGCAATCCACGAAGTATTCTAAAAAAGGGGGTGGATTTTTTAGAAATAGGACATCAGGAGGACTACCCGAATTACCGGACTCGCTACCAATCGAGAAACCGGGAGGGGAGAGACGGGAGACGGGGGGAGAGAGGAAGAAGGAGACGTTACTAATGAATACACCCACCTCTGCCCCCACCAGTACCACAAACCTCCAGGTGGTTAATCTCTCAGCCTTTAGACTTGAGACATTCCACCATAAGGTACTGGAAAAGGGCCTCTCATTTGTCCCAACCCCCACTTTCGATAGATTCATCTGGGCCAAAGATCTACACCTGTTCGTGAGAAAATTGGCACTGCACAAATTTCACGAACTCAACAAAGAGAAAAGGGCTAGATCCCTTGGTCTCTCGGTTGGAGATGTAAAATGCCTGAACAACCTTGTGGCCCTTCTGGATGATAATGACATCAGACTGTCCCCTAGATATACAGAACTAAAACCTAGGAGCCGTTTCACCCCCAACTTCTCAGCTTTCAGGAATATTGATCTTTTCCTTGAAGCTATGAAACATGAGATTGACAACATTGAAACAACTAACTTCTCCTCCCTTCCCAATGAAAACCTATCCCGTCTAGAACAGAAGGCTTTAAAATCCCTTAGAGACAACGACACTATTGTCATTAAGCAGGCAGACAAGGGGGGGAACGTGGTCCTGATGGATAAACCTGACTATGAGAAAATGGTACTCACGGTCCTTAACGATAGGGACACCTACACGGTCCTCCACTCTGACCCGACTAATGCTTTTCTTAAGAGCTATAAAGAGATTCTGGATGGGGGGCGCAGTGAAGGTTTGCTGTCTAACGAGGAATATAGTTTTATCCTCAACCCTTGCCCAAAGACAGCAACCTTCTACTGCCTCCCCAAAATCCATAAATCTCTCCAGAGCCCACCCGGCCGCCCCATAGTTTCGGGGATTGACAACCTTACACAAAACGGGAGCCTCTACATTGACCATATTCTCAGGCCATTTGTAGAGGGTCTCCCGTCCTATATCAGGGATACGAAGCAGGCCTTACACCTTCTCGCTGACTTACAGATCTCACCTACGTCCAAACTCTGCAGCCTCGACGTTGAGGCACTGTATTCATCTATCCCACACCAAAGAGGTTTGGAACATAGCAGACATTTCTTAAACAAAAGGGGCACGGAACACCAGGCACACACAGATTTCACTATTAATCTCCTTGAATTCATCCTAAAACATAACTTTTTCTTGTTCAATAAGAAGTTCTACCACCAGGTGAGAGGTACGGCGATGGGCACGGCTTGTGCCCCATCTTATGCCAACCTCCACCTGGGTTGGTGGGAGGAACAGATCAGGACCAACAGCACATTATCACCTTTCATGTCCAAAATTTCATCATGGTACAGGTACATTGATGATGTCCTGATGATCTGGCAAGGTGACTTGGATGAATTCAATCAATTTGTGGCACTCCTCAACACCAACGAGGACAACCTCAGATTCACTTCGGAATTTGGGGGCCCCTCCCTGAATTTTCTAGACCTGTCAATCTCGATCTGTGGGGACGGCTCCGTTAAAACAACCCTTTTTCGGAAACCATCCGCATCTAATTCCCTCCTCAAATGGGATAGCCACCACCCGAGGTCCCTAAAACAGGGCATTCCAACAGGCCAGTACCTCAGACTCCGACGGAACTGCTCAGACATAGGGGACTTCCAATTTAAAGCTAAAGCCCTACGGCAACAATTCAGGGAAAAGGGCTACCCCAACAAGTGCCTAAAAAGAGCCTATAAACGAGCCCTTCTGACAGACAGGGCAGAACTTCTGTCAGACTCGCCCAATGCTAACCGAAACACAAACAAAATCATTAGGATGATTGGCACATTTGACACTGGATGGAACGATATAAACGAGTCCCTTCAAAAATTTTGGCCCATCCTTTTGAAGGATCCTCACTTGAAAGAAGTACTAAGTCCACGGGTCACCATTACTGCCAGACGGGGCAAAAATCTTCGGGACATGCTATCCCCCAGTCACTATACTGATAAACAGAACTCTCAGTTGTCATGGCTGGGGCGACAGATCCCAGTGGGCACCTTCCAATGTGGAAGATGTGTAGCGTGCAAATTTATCCTAAGGGAGTCTAAGAAGGTTTGGGACAGCGAGAAAAAGCAATCTTTCCAGATTGCACATTTCTTTAATTGCAACACAGCAGGGGTGGTATATCTCCTCCTGTGTAGTTGCAAGCTGATGTACGTGGGTAAGACTTTTAGGCCCTTCAAGGAACGCATTAAAGAGCATGCGCGATGCACCAAGAACCGGGTAGAGACTCCGATCTCGAGACATCTTAAGGAGCATCATGATGGCTCATCCAAAAACATACGGTTCTGTGGTCTCGAGCTAGTTAAACGCGAGCCGAGACGAGGCGATTTTGACAAGTCTTTGCGCCAAAGAGAGTGCAGGTGGATCTATAAGCTTAATACCCTGCATCCAAAAGGCTTGAACGAAGGCTTCTCTTTCGCCCCTTACATTTGAAATATATTACCACCGGGCAGTCCCCAATCATGAGACATGTCCAACATTTATTATTCTTTTTACACACTAGACCCCTTTTTCACCTAAGTGGCTAGTGCCCTTTGTCTGTTTAGAAGGTTCACACCTATGTACTATTCCTTTTTCCCCCTCCTCCTTTTTGATTTATTTTTTATTTCTTGTCTTTTACTACTCTTCATGGCCACTCTATTTGGTGTATTTTGCACAAAATGTGATGATATAAGGTATTTATGGAAAAAAACCCTCCCCCTCCCCCCCCCCCCCCCCCAATAGTATATCTGCCTAAATTTAAACCTACCAACTCATCTACTACCCCACTGGGAACTGAACAAATTTCGTGCCCACCGTCCTTTAAACCCATATAGGGTGGATTATATACGCTCCTCTCCCCTTGACTGACAGAAAGCACTACCAGCCATCTGAGTACATCCCCACATATCCGACACATTCGGGGGACTATACAGGATATGGATGTTAAGCAGCCTATGTCACTATTTCCAAATGCTACTTCCGATGACTGTCAGCATCTGGTGGAATAGTAACCTATGGCCACCTTCTGAAATAATAACAGTCAAGAGGATATATGGGAACTATACATCTATCTGGGACTCTATTAGTTAAAATACACACCTAATTAGGTTTTACAGACTCATATGCACTATGTGAACCCCCCCCCCTTTTTGAGATGTTTGTAGCCCTTTTTCATCTCTACAGTATATGATGGGGACCAGATAGGATTATGCTGGTGTGAGGGGCGGGTTTATGCAAGAGACTGACAATCCACTGTCAGCCCGCCCCCCATGTGGGACAGTTTACATCGACTCCTCCCCTCGTTCCCCTATTGGCCTGCAGTCCATTCCCGGAAGCCGGGAACATGACGCAGTATCGTGGGCGGGGCCTACGCCGACGATTGGCGGGCGGGTCCCCACGAGGCGGGCTTCGTCACCTTTCAAATACGGACAGGTAGGCAGACCTTCTCAGCTCTTGACAAAGGCGTTGTTACGCCGAAACGCGCGTCGAGCATTTTAGAATGCCGATGCATTCTTTCTAAAATTAATTTTTTTTTAGTTTTGCCTTGTTTTGTTTTTTAGTTTTGGTTGTTCGTTTATTTATTTTCGTTTTGATGCTCGCTTAGGGTTCGTTTGGGCAGTGTGGGGGTTAAACGATAGGGATAGCCTTGAGGCTGCCTCCAAGCAGCAGGTAGTGTACTTTTTCACCCTGTGTGTATGGGAGACAGTTAGTAAGTGCAGGGCTTTGCAGGTTGCGGATTGGGCATTGTTTGGAGGCTTTCCCTTTTGGCAATAAGCTATATTTACATGCATACCCCTTTATGCTCAGTTTTGCACCTCTCCTATATTAACCCTCTGCATAGGTCTATCTTTTAGCCTGCACTGGTAACTACTGTACTCCCTTTAGGGTTACCATCACTACCAAGACTTACTTTACATTTATATTTATACCTCTATCGTGAATACCCCCCTGCCCTTTTACCCGATTTCTGGCAGTACTTTTTGGCTGAGACCAGATCTCGGGAAGGTTCAGTTCCTAAGCCTGACACTACACTTGCAATCAATATACTCTTTAGTGACCCGTTTTCTGGTCCTCAGCACTTTGCAACTGTGTTGGCTCTAGTGAGCATCTCAGAATGCCGATGCATTCCCACTAATATTTTTCTTTTACTATTTGATGCTCTTTTGAGGATTTGATTAGGCAGTGTGGGGGTTAAACGATAGGGATAGCCTTTAGGCTGCCTTGAAGCAGCAGGTAGTGTAACTTCTTTACCCTGTGTCTATGGGAGACAGTTAGTAAGTGCAGGGCTTTTCAGGCTGCGGATTGGGCATTGTTTGGAAGCCTTCCCTTTTGGTAATAAGCTACATTTACATGCATACCTTCTTATGCTCAGGTTGGCACTTCTCCTATACTAACCCTCTGCATAGGTCTACCTCTTAGCCTGCACTGGTAACTACTGTACTCCCTTTAGGGGTACCATCACTACCTAGGCTTACTCTATATTTATATTTATACCTCTATCTTGAATACCCCCCTGCCCTTCTACCAGATTTCTGGCAGTACTTACTGGCTGAGACCAGATCTCTGGTAGGTTTATTTTGGCCCTAGTGAGCATTTCAGAATGCCGATGCATTCCCACTAATATTTTTCCTTTAATACTATTATTTTGTTTTTTCTCCGAGAAAACTCCACCCTCCTGGCAATAAATAGAGCCAGTTTTATACCTCACTATTATGAATATAAGTTGTCTTATTAAAGGTTGAATACCCACGTCTTCTTCCATAACAAACATAAAAAGGTTTTTGTTTTAAAAGTCACGCTTTCCTTTTTTCCCCACAAATACCATTACCAAAGGGGCACAGATCATCGAATGAGCAATCTCCCACCTTCACATAGCTTTATGTGTGGTGGTCATTTTGCCCATTCTCTCATTTATCCTGTTCTTGCCTCTGGGGTTAAGCCCCCTGTACCCCTTGTAACCACTTCAGAGCTGGGGCAGCTGGTTCCCTCCAGCACCCTATATTCTCTGTCTCCTTCTCTCTAATCGTTTTATTTTTACCTTCTTTTTATGGGATTCAATTTTATCTTGCATTTATTTTATCAATCTAAAGTAATCTCTTCAGGTACTGCTATTTTATTTACATCTACCTAAATATATCCTTGTTGGCGATCATACCACCCAAGCTGATATCAATAAGCAAAAGGTGAGCAAATGGTGCTCTTGATATTGTGAGTAAATCTATTTTTTTATTATAATGCATTATTGTTTAAAATGGTGAGCACTATATTTTGTTTTATTCTTTTTTCAAATGCGGTCTACATTGTGAACATCCAAAGGGGACAGCTCCAGATTTATCCTTGTACCGCTCAGAGCCTTATCTAAGAGCTTATTGAAAGCTTTCTCCTTGTGAGTGTATTTTATCATCATTTAATCAAAGATATTGAATATACTGGATTACACTATCTGTGGATTATTTTGTGTTTGTATTTCATATGAGACTCTAATAACAGTATTTCTCATCTGCACTAATGTTTTGTCTATTTGAACATCAAGGAGGGTAAGAGACTGACCTCCAAAAAAGCACTTTTTCCAACAGGTTCTTTGGTCTTACCATACATTTTTTTTTTCCCCAGGACTTTATATTACTCTTATATTTAAGTTACTTTTATTGATAATATTGTAAGTTTATATACACATATACTTATATCTGATTATCCAGTCATTTTCATTTTGCGCAGTCTGTTTTCTTTGCATTATTTCCTTGTTTCTCTTGGATCATTGGGGTA
Source organism: Pelobates fuscus (assembly GCF_036172605.1). Classification (NCBI taxonomy): domain Eukaryota; kingdom Metazoa; phylum Chordata; class Amphibia; order Anura; family Pelobatidae; genus Pelobates; species Pelobates fuscus. Next base: position 47,767,674 of record NC_086328.1, read on the forward strand.
TTTCTGTAACAGATCCTATTCCTTTGGAGTTAGTGCTGTACCTCCCTCTTTTTCTTATTTGATTGTACATGTTCACGTTGAATACAGCTCGTCTTGGGCCACTAAATGTAGGGAACATGATACCTGGGTCTCCTGTGCAAGTTAGGATTTAACCAAAACAACAGGATGTTCCATGCGGTCCTAATGGTGTTAACCCTTGCTATTTTTAGAATGGAGTTAAGAGGCTAGTGAACAAAACACAAATGAGGACAAGTACCCTTAAAACAGGAACCTAACCTCACTGAAATTATCTCCAATTTAAGATCATTCAAAGGTAATAGCAAGTAAATATGTAGCTTTATTGATAATTGAGAATCAAATAAATATGACATACAAAGTGCCCCTCCAAAAAATGTGAAGTGAATTAAATAGTCTAATTATAGACTAATTAATTAGTATAAAAGAGTGGGGATTCCATGGTAAAGTTAGAATACCTTCAATAAAACTTGAGACACTATTTAATAGATCACATTTGACAAACAACAAACAAATTATTTTAATTCCTATATTCTAGTAATAAGTGCTGTAGTACCTTAAAGTACAATGTATAGGGAAAGATTTAATGGACTGAAGGAAATAAGGTAATGCGAAGGTAATTACGAAGGTAAGGTAATTTAACTAATTAGTATATAATTAGAATACGTAATTCACTTAACATTTTTGTATGTCATATTTGTTTGGTTCTCAAATATCAATAAAACCATTTTTTTGTTTGCTATTACCTTTTAATGATCTTAAATCAATATGAGGTAATTTCAATGGATATGAAAAAAAAAAAAAAACATTAAAAGAAAGGTTTGGAAACGTTGATATATGGGGTGAGATGCTGAAATAATGTACCTCTCACAATTCCAGGATAATTATTAACTTTAGTATGTTTGTATGACGAGACTGCCTAAAGGTTGACTGCTTAAGCACCAAAAACAACTTTACCTTAATTGTTTTTGGTGCATAGATCATGCCTTTTTCGGCTCAATTTTACATCATATAGGAGTTAAATTAGTTTGCAGACCTAATCAGCCCTCACCTGGCTGTAACTCAAATAGCTTCTATGAAAAAAAAAAGTTACATTTTTAGTCAGCTGTTACAGCACAGTCTGTTTACTTTAAAAGTTCCTAGCGTCTGCTCAGATTTGAACTTTTACATTAAACATACTGTGCAATAAGAGGAAGCGAAAAAAATAGACTTTTTTTTCAGGAAGTTTGTAGGGAGCTAGTGGCAAGAGTTGCATAAACAAAAGTAATGTAACTCCTAAATGGCAGAGAATTTAGATAGTTTTGGTGATTACATTGTCTCTTTAAGACATTGTCTTTAGATACTGATTATAGGACACAATTATGTTCATGCACAATTTTAGATATATAAGCAAGAATGCATTTGACCTTTCCAACCATTCTATTATATACACTTTAAGTCTGACATTTTTTCTGTTATAACACTCAATTTCTGTATGAATGTGCCAGAAAAGTATATACTACTCGATCACAATATTATCTTTATTTCCCGTTAAGAAGCAAAATGTGTTTGAAGCTGATAATATACATCTTTACTTGACAGTTGATGGTGAATTCCTTAATCGTTGTAAGCACTAAAACCATTGTGATGGTTTTATGATGTGTTATTTATGGTGGTTATAGTATCTGTTATTTATTCTTGCAATAAAACTACAGTCAATTTTCTCATAACATCTGAAATGATGTACACCAAACTATTGAAGCTACATAGACAAAATATTTTGTTCTGATAAAATAACTTGTCTGTTCTTTACTGTTTGTTTGCGATTTATTAAATGAAACTGTTTGATCCTTGGCCTTTTAATATTTATGGCAATCCTACTGAAACCTTGAACAATTTATCATTTAGTTAAAAATAATAAAGCCAGTTATTTATTCCAAACCAGTTAAGTGTTATTCCAATTTAAAATAAATAATTGACTTTATATGTCATCAAAATAATTAGCACAGAACCAAATAATGCATAGGACTTTATTAAGTATTTAGCAGTTTTACTTTTATTGTATTGTTATGCACAAAAATGTACTTATTTTACCGTGGTGCTGGTAGTGAATGTGAATCAGTGTTTCAAGTTGGATTCCATCATTTTTGTGGTTTCTACCTATGAAGGAAGTATTAGGAAGAAAAAAATAATTTCAGATTTTTTCAGAGATTCTTTGTGTGTATTTCCAGAGAAGCCAATTTATTTGTATTTTTTTTTTTTTTTTTACATGGGACATACACCCCTATATCATTATGTTCCTTTTTAAAATAAATTGCATTCAGTCCTTCATTGGATAGAATTGAAATAATTCCTGTAAGCTATATTCAATATCAAGAAAATAATAATATGTCTCATTTTTTTTTTTTTTTTAAAGGAGTGGTAGTAAAAGTCCTGAACTTCATTAAAACTTTTATCATACACAATATTTTATAGGGATCGACCGATATTGATTTTTTTAGAGCCGATACCGATAATCTGTGAACTTTCAGGCCAATAGCCGATAACTTGCCGATATTCTGTACATTTACATTTTTGAAAAAATAAACTATTTCTAAAGGTAAATGCACAGAATATACATGCCACATGCAGTGGATGCAGTGGATGTAGACAGGGGAGCTGTGTGTGTTTGCGTAGTGGAGGCAGTGTGTGTTTATGTAGTGTGTATATAATGAATGCAGAGTGTGTTTGTGTAGTGTGTACAGTAAATGCAGAGTGTGTGTATAGTGTATGTATAGTGAATGCAGTGTGCGTGTAGTGTGCATAAAGTGAATGGAGTGTGCGTGTAGTGTGTGTATAGTAAATGCAGTGTGTGTATGTAATGAATGCAGAGTGTGTGTGTTTGTGTAGTGTATGTGTATAGTGAATGCAGTGTGTTTGTGTAGTGTGTGTATATAATGAATACAGAGTGTGTGTGTGTTTGTGTAGTGTGTATATAATGCAGAGTGTGTGTGTGTTTGTGTAGTGTGTGTATATAATGCAGAGTGTGTGTGTGTGTTTGTGTAGTGTGTATGTGCATATAATGCAGAGTGTGTGTGTGTGTGTGTGTGTTTGTGTGGTGTGTGTGCATAATGCAGAGTGTGTGTGTGTGTGTGTTTGTGTAGGGATGTAATTTGTGTAAAATGTAAATGTAAATGTTTTATTTATTTTTTAGCCCCCCTTCCCTGCTTCTTACCAGGGAGGGGGGATATAGTATTCCCAGGTGCGGTTGCTTGAACTGTGCAGTGGGGCCCAAAAGCAAGCACTTACTTACCTTCCCAGCAGCTCTCTTTAGCTCCCAGGCTAAATGTATGTATTTATGTGTAGTGTTGGTTTTTGAATGTAGGAGTGTATTTACATATAATTTTGGTGTGCAACACAGATGTGTGTTTGTACATAGTGTTGACGTTTGATTGCAGGGGTGTATTTGTGTGTAGTGTTAGTGTGTGAATGCTGAGATGTATGCACATATACACACACATAGAGGTATATACACACTGAAACACATGCAGACACACAGATATACACACTGGCACACATGTAGATATACAGACACGTATACACAGACACTTATACACACTGACAAACAGATACACAACCTGACACACATGCAAATACACAGACACACACATAGATACACCGAAATACACAAAGACAACATACAGATATACACACAGACTTCATACAGATACACACACACACTAAAATATATACTGGCACATATAGGGACAGACAAACTGGCTCACATTCTGACGCACACTGACAGACATCCTGACAGACACACACACCCTGACAGACATATTGACACACACACTGAAAGACATACTGCACACACACAGACATACTCATACACAGACATACTAACACACACACCGACAGACATACTGACACACAGACACACTGACACACACACAGATATACTGACACACACACTGACAGACATACTGACACACACACAATTTACACTTTTAAACCCACCCTCCAGTTTCCTACCGTAGCAGTTGGCTTTCCTGCTGGTGGCTTACGGTGTTGGGAGTTGGGGTCTGGCTCTCTCGGGCAGTCCCCTCCCCTCTGCCTATTCTTCTCTCCGGCGCGCTCCTCTCTTTGTGGGAGGAAGTGACACACGGCCATCACTTCCTCCCAGCCGGCTGCCGAAAAACAAGGGGCCCAGTCGCGCTGTTAAAGCGCCTCAGCGCACGACTGTGCCCCTGCTGACAGAAGCTCACTGGGTGGCCCATAGTGCATGGGCCACCCGATGGGCATCCTTAATGTGCGGGATACCGGCCGGGAGGTGGGGGGGGGATGGTTGAGGCCAGCGGGGCGTACGGTGCAGCTGCTTTGGGCCCCCCAGGAGTAACTGGGCCCAGGGCAGCTGCCCAGTTTGCCCCGCGTTAAAGACGGCCCTGTTTCTTATAGAGTAAATAAAAAGTTACCGGATATTCTAACACTGACTAAAAATACACTGACTCAAAGGTTTGTTTCTCAAGTTACCAGTACACCAGTAAACTGATGAAAAGATCAGATCAGATCATAAGTAGTTCTCAAGTGCTGTGTGAAGCTGGCCCCCTACAATCGACACAAATAAAAAAAATCCACTTGTTTCGTTAGTGCTTCGTTAGTGCTTGAGTATTTGAGTTATTGACGATTAAATAAAGGTCAGTAAAGGTCACCCAGTTATTCTACAAAAGCCAATAGACATGAAACCGTACTGGTTGGTTAGTACTGCATTTAACTCAATAACTCAAAAAACATTTGCTACTTTTTTAATAATAAAAGCAGCACAAATCTTATTTTTTACAGCACAAAACAGCACAAATGTAGCACACAATGGATCTTTTTATTTGTGCGATTGTAAGGGGCCATCTTCACATGACCACGCCGTATGCGTTTCATGCTCATAAGCACTTATTCATAGGCAAACTCTGGGATCACAGGACATGTCTTTAAGAGGCAGATATCCTTTTCTAAATAAATTGAGACAAATTATGTAAAGCAACATAAACCATAATAACACCATAATAGCCTGTAACACTCAGTTTCTGAGAAGAGATAACAAAATAAATAAACCCCAAAAAGTATTTTTTTACATAAAATAATGGAAATATAAAAATGAAAATAATAATAAATATGTTTTGCGTGCCCGTGAATAAGCGCTTATCAGCACATAAGGCATGGTTGATAAGTTTAGGACAATGCTATAACTACTTTGTACTTTATGCTGTTTTCTGTTTTTGATATTGTTTCAATGCCATGGAATGATTTTACTAAGTATGGATAAAGCAAGTGTTTTATCCTCGAAGAGTCTGCATTTAAGTGCATTAGGAATATTGATGATTGTCCCGGTAGCCATTAATCATCTTTTTTTATAGTTTTGTTAATCTCCAAGTTGTACGTTGCCAATTTAATAAGATTCTAGAGGTTTTGATTCTAGAGGATGAATACTATAGACTGCTGACACCCAAGAGTAGTGGGAGTTTGAGCGCAGGCACTAAATTTGTGTGTTTGTATTTACTTACATTCTTACTGATATTTAAATACTGATTCCAGGTTATTCCAAGTGTGTGTGTTAGTGACATCTTGTACCACTGTCAATACTGTTTATGTTTTACATGAGCGGAAGAGGAGATTTATAGAGTAATTGTAAAGTTGACATTATCAACCTTTTGGGGCTACAGTAATGTTTGATGACAAGGTCAGTTTTTGCTGCACATGTCAGGTTTCATTTATTTTTTTAAAACTTATAAATCATGAATAAATGAAAAACTTTTTAAAGCTAAGCTTAAACTCTTCATGTATTGTTTGTGAAATATTTCACTAACAATCACACTTTTTGGAACACAGTGTCACCTAGACATTGTGTTTTGTCGCCTTTTTTTGTTTGGGATTCAGGGCTTAGCACTTAGCAATGAGTATACAAATTTACAATCAGGAAAAGATAAACTGAAATTACTTTACAAAATCTTATTTTATTTATCCCACCCAAGTTTGATAGCCATGTATACAAAGGACCATAATACCAGGGAAAGTCAAAACTCAACCCCTTAAGACCGGAGGGCGTACAATTACGTCCTTTTTAAAGCGGCTCTAAACGCCGCAGGGCGTAATTGTACGCCCTCCGTTTTTTTGTTACTTACCCGGCCGCCGGTGATCCCACGCCGGCAATCCCGGTTGGGGGGACTCCCAGGGAGCCCCCCGCGGCACCTCCGTCCTCTTCAGCCCCCCCGGGCCATGTGAGAGTGAGGTCCTTGCAAGGACCTCACAATCACATGGCCGGGATAGCTGTCTGCAGCAATGCCAGCAGGGGGACTAACTGTAATGACAGTTAGTCCCCCTGCTGGCTGGAAATCAAATAAAAATAAGTAAAATCAGTGTAAAAAAAAAATATATATACTTAGATCATATATATATATTGTATATATATATATATATACGATCTAAGTATATATATACACATACACACACATACACCGTCTAGGTGTATTTTAATATTAATATATATATAATTATATATATATATATATATATATATATTAATATCAAATTACACGTAGACTGATACTGATTAAAAATATATATAATTATCGTTATATGTATATATTTATATATAATATAAAAAAATAAATATTTAAATACGTAAAAAAATTAAATAAAAAAAATAATTAAAAATAAAATATTAAAAAATATATAGATGTGTTTTATTTCGTTCTAACTGTATTGTGATATTAATATATATTTATATCAAAATACACGTAGAACGAAATAATATATATATCTATATACATAAATATATACGTATATATCACTATATATATATACCTATATATAAATAAAAATATTTAAGAAAATTATATATATATATATATATATATATATATATATATATATATATACGTATATATACACATATGTATATATATACATATATTAATTCTACACATATATTTATGTAATATTTTTTACATAATTAGGTATCCTAATTAATTACAATTAGCGGGACCTGCCTGACAACCCATGCCGAAAGTATAGGGAATTTAATTTTCTAGCACTATATTTAACCCTATAACTTTCCAAGACACCATAAAACCTGTACATGGGGGGTACTGTTTTACTCCGGAGACTTCGCTGAACACAAATATTAGTGTTTCAAAACAGTAAAATGTATTACAACGATGATATCGCCAGTAAAAGTGTTGTTTTTTGCATTTTTCACGCACAAACAGCACTTACACGGACGATATTATTGCTGCAATTCTTTTTACTGTTTTGAAACACAAATATTTGTGTTCAGCGAAGTCTCCCGAGTACAACAGTACCCCTCATGTACAGGTTTTATGGTGTTTTCAAAAATTACAGCGTCAAATATAAGGCTTGTGTTTCATTTTTTTCACATTAAAATTCGCCAGATTGCTTACGTTGCCTTTATGACCCTATGGTAGCCCAAGAATGAAAATTACCCCTATGATGGCATACTATTTGCAATAGTAGACAACCCAAGGTATTGCAAATGGGGTATGTCCAGTCTTTTTTAGTAGCCACTTAGTCACAAACACTGGCCAAAATTGGCATTTTTTGCATTTTTCACACACAAACAAATACTAACACTAACTTTGGCCAGTGTTTGTGACCAAATGGCTACTAAAAAAGACTGGACATACCCCATGTCCAATACCTTGGGTTGTCTACTATTGCAAATGGTATGCCATTATGGGTATAAATTTATTTCCTGGGCTACTATACAGTCTCAAAGGCAACGTAACCAATCTGGCGAATTTCAATTTCAAATGTAACATGCTATATTTGACCCTGTAACTTCCCAAAACACCATAAAACCTGTACATAGGGGATACTGTTTTACATGTGAGACTGAATTTGCTGAATACAAATATGTGTATTTTATTGCAGTAAAAGCAAACAGTGTTATGACATTGACAGTTAAAATGTCATGTAGAACTAAAATAATAAAACAAATTCTTATTTTCTCCCATTTTTTTCATATTAAATTATGTTTTATAGCTAAATATTTGATATTAAATGAAAGCCCTGTTCCCCTGAATAAAATGATATATAATAAGGTGGGGTGCATTTAACCCCTTAAGGACACATGCCATGTGTGACATGTCATGATTCCCTTTTATTCCAGAAGTTTGGTCCTTAAGGGGTTAATATAAAAGAGGTGAATATGTTGGACAGACATATAGCGCAAGTGCCAGGTTTTGTTTACATTTTGTTTTGTTCACAACGTGTACATTTGGCTCCATCCTTAAGGGGTTAATAAAGGAATGTTTTTTATGAACAAAAATAGTCACAGTGCATACAGATGCATATTATATAACAAATACATTTACATTTAGGAAATGTGAAATAGAGTTTTATGAGGTCAGTTTGTGTAGTTGACCTGGCTGAAAATGTACAATCCTATACACTTTTGTGTATATGATTCTGATCTATTTTTAACCAGAGCAGATCATGTGAATCTAGATAGAATTAATTTAAACTTTAAGTGAACTCTCTCCAACCAAATCTGAGCCTAGGTTAAAAAATCCAAACAGTTAAAAATTCCTTGGCAATGCAAAGGCTAATTATATGGCAGCTTGCCAGTGCCACCACATTAAAAAAAATCAAACAAACAAAAACATAAATATAAAGTCTATGAGGTTCAATAAGAGCCCCAAGTTACTAGATTAGAGGTTTCGAACCTCCCTATGTCCCTACATGGGAGCATATCTACTAACATGCTAAAACTAGCAACTGGACACCCATTTTTGCCCAGTTGCTAGTAGAGGTCACATAAAATGGGCATGGGTGCTGTGAAATACCGGGAGTGGAACTTATTTCCCCGATGCCCATCTATGGGCATCAATTAGTGGACTTTTAAATAAGCAATAGGGGGTTGGACAGTTTGTCATGCCTTCTGTCACCACCCATGGCCATCTAGTTGGTATATGTGATAAAATAAAGATAGGAAATCTAATTGTGTCCCACACCTGTTGTCAGCAGGACCTATTGGTGGCATATGGGGGCCCTAATAAATAGTAATATACACACATACACTGATCATAAAGATGTTGCCCCCTTTAATTTATTATAAATCACTACCCGCTGTCCACAGATGAAGACTGTTAAGTAATCTGTCCACCCCGCATTACTTATTTACTTATTCTCACTTCATGCGATTATGTCCGCTCCCTGTTAGTTAGTAGACACGCCCCCATCTGCTGCATGTTTCCTAGGCTTTACCTGAGAGCTACCATTACGTAGTAAACTTTATGTGTGTCTGTCAGTGATCATTTCTTAATAAAATACACAAAAAAGTATTATATCTCAGAAGAACCACTCGTAATACTAATGATCACTTTGGATTTAAGCTGCCCTAAGCAAGACAAACTTAGGCACCCCCCTAATTTAGGTTTGCCCAGCCCTTCCTGTCAATGCCTCACCTCTTCCTGTTTCATACCATCACACACTTTGACTGACAAACACACCTCACTGATGCATGCACTGACATACACTCACTGATAAATTCACAGTATTTGGCACACACATTGTTTAACCAACACATACTTTCACTGACACACCTACTCATTGACAGGCACACACTCTGAGATACACATACACTGACACACACATACTCACTGACAGAGACACACATTCATCCACTGAATGACACACACATTCACTGACAGACACACATTCACTCACTGACACACACTGAGACACACACACATTCCCTCACTGACAGACACACATACACTCACTGACAGACACACACTGACAGACACACACATTCACTGACAGACTCACTGACATGCACTCACTCACTGATAGGCACCCAGACACTCTCTGACAGACACACACATTCACTGACAGACACACTGACAAACAAACATATTTACTGACAGAAACAGACACACTGACAGACACACAATGACAGACAAACACTGAGACACACACATTCACTCACTGACAGACACAGCACACATACACTGACACATGTACTCTGACAGGTACACACATTCACCGACTGACAAACCCACACATAGTCACTGACATACACACAAATTCACTGACAGATACAAATACACTAATTGACATACATACACACACATTCACTGACACACACACACTAACACACACACTGACTGACAAACACACTCCCTGTTCAACACACACATTCACTGACGGACACATACTCACTGACACACACACACACACTCTGACAGACACACATAGTCACTGACAGAAATATATACACTCACAGAGAGACACACACTGACAGACATAAACAGATACACACATTCACTGATAGACACAAACACCCTCACTGACAGACACACACATTCACTGACAGACACATTCACTCTCTGACAGACACAAACAAACAACAAAGTCACTGTCAGACACACATATGCAATGACAGACACACACACACACACATACACCAGCTCACTGACAGACACACATACACTCACTGAGAGACAAACACAGACACACAGTCACTCACAGAAACACGCAGTCACTGACAGACACACACATTCACTCACTGAAATACACATTTACTCACTGACAGACATAGCCATTGGCAGGCACACTGAAAAACACACACAATTACTGACAGACACTCACTGAATGACAGACACTCACTGACAGACAGACACTCACATTCATCCACTGGAAGACACACTACATTCACTCACTGACAGACACACACATTCACTGACACACACAGACACTGACAGACACAGACAGTCACTGAAAGACACACATTCGCTGACAGAGTCACACACAGATACTGACATACTCACACTCACTTTCTCACACACTCACAAATTATGAGAAAAGACAGATAACCGTGACAGAGTCACCAGTACACTTTCACAGAGCTCATATTGGTTGCAGAGTAATTTAGGGCATAACCCCATACAGAGAAAGATAGATTGGATCAGACCTCAAAAGAGAGGACATGATACCAATGATATTACCCACAATAGAATAATTATTCAACAAGAGCTCAAAGAGCAAAAAGTAGTGTTAATAGTACCAAAGGAAAAAAACAAAACAATTAAATAAATAAAAAATAATTACTTTATTAGGTTCCAATTAACAAACATAACTACATGAAACTTCTGAATAAAGTGTAGAAAAGTGTAAAGAATACAATATTTAAAATGGACAGCTGGTGGACACTTTTGTATATTCTCTCAATGTAGATATATGCTTATATAGCTATATTGGTTACAATGTTGCAGTGTAGTCACACTCACAACAAAGAAGCTCAATATTGTGTAGCTTATAGTAATTAGTAACTCTTGGCTAGTTAAATCCTTTTATAGATAGTACTTTTAATTGGTTGTAAGTGATTAACTCAATTAAAAAAGGTGGGATCATAGGGGCCAGCTGGTATCCACATAAAGGCTCTCTCAATAGAGATGAATTAAAATAAAACTAAGTTTATTTCCCCTAGAGAAATTAGCACATGTTGATATGAAGTAGCTACGCAGCTATGGACATGGAACATAAAGCTGTAGTACATCTCAAATTGATTAGAAATTGTACAACTGGACTACTTGCAGTGAGTGTATAAAAGTTCATTCAAACTAAGCAGTGAGTGTATGAAAGTTAATTCAATATATTGCCCCTTTTATGGTATTATATTATTATTTCAGTTAGATATATGATTATAAACCTCTAAAGGGATAGTACCAGATCAATGGTACTACTCAATGATATTAGTAAGCTTTTCCTGGTATAAATATCACATAGGTAAGACAAGAGTAATGTAACATATATGTGTGGAAATTCAATTATTCAAAGATAAAAACAGACTTGGTATATATGCTCATTTGTATAGAAAAAAACTCCAGTGAAGTGTTATAGTTGCAAAAAAGGATACAATAAATCCTAGTCTGAAAAATCCACTCCCTATGATTCTACAAAGAAAACTATCTTGAGAGTATACAGAACCTTCCTAACACTTAACTGATTTGAGGCAGTACCTTTCCTAGCAGTCTGAAGTAAAGGAGAGGAGATCCTAGATCTAACTAGGTGTCCATATAGCCCTAACTATCCAGAACTAAAAGCAAAGATCAAGCGGATGCATCACTCGTGCACACACTCTTGCATGTGCTTTATGAAGACCATATGGGTACACAAAACATTTTTAAAATTGTAAAAAAAAAAAAATATTGGCATACAAGAGAGCCATATTTGACCCCATCTCATACCCTTTAACTGTTTATACAATGTGTCACCAAACAAAAATGAATTGCAATAGAATCTAAAGGTACTCGAGTCAAAGGAAAAACTCCCTTTCTCCAATAACTTCTCCACTCTCCAGTTAACCACTTCTCATTGCTAGAATCTACTGGAGCGTGTAGTCACTCAAGATGACATATTAACAAAAATAGAACTATAGAAATGAGCACTTTAAAGAGCTATACGAAAGAAAAGCTACAAGGTATCATTTGCATGTGATCAAGATGTTATGTGGCTGCATTGAAAAAAGTCTTGTTTGTGTGTAGCATTTGCTACTGCCTTTAGGTGTCACTGAGATTTGGTCATTGTAAGGAAACCAAGTATATTTAAACCTCCTTCGGTAGTTTCCTCCCGAACCGCCAGAACCTAGTGAATATAGCTCTCCGTTCGGTAGTTAAAGTAGACGAAATCCATACGAAATACAAATAGCTTTATAAGATAATTCCCTTAATAAAGCATATGAATCCCCAAACATCAGCCGAAGTCAAGAAGAAGGGTACAAATAGAACTGCCTTTAGTTATCACACACAGGCTTTTATGCAAGTCCCTATGCAAGGGGACATCCCACAAGGAGGGACAGAGGTTAACCAATCGGGCACAGTATTAACATAGAACACACCCAGTACACACCTACAATTCCCTCCCCTAGCCCTGGAGATAATCATGTCTGATAAAGTAATAACTTGATTATCTCCAGGCATAAAAATCACAGTTTTCCCCAATATCTGGAACACCCCTTTCTAGCTAATCGGTACATATAGATCCAGCGTTCGTGTGTTTGAGACCGGTGTTTGGGAAGTCGAGTGTCCGATTTTAGTTCCAGACACTCGACGACCAAGTCCCGCTGCCTTTGTTCGTCTGAAAAAAGATGGCTGCGGTTTTCTCAGCCACGTGGCGTTCGGTAGTACGAATGCTGGCAGCACACATAGAGGGTTTAATTGATAAACTATACTCATGTACTCATGTATAGTCCTTAGCGGTACTTAGCCGCGATCGCTATGGAACTAAATTCTGCATGAGGACTTCGTGGGTTCCCCGTCACCTCAACGGGACTTAGCCGTGAATGTTATGGAACTGTTTTCGCCATGAGGTGACCATGCGGTTCCCGGACACGTGGTTCGCAGTTTTGAACCACTTTGAAATTTGCCAGTAGAGCGCTTTGTAGAGGGAAGGTGTCAGGTGTCTGATCAGGGCTATTTAAAGCTGTATTATTTGTGGGGGGTTTTAATGTTTTCATAATGTTTTGGGGTACTTTTATGTTTTTCTATGTTTGTGTTTGGCTCTCTGTTCCTGAGAGATAATTAGTTTACTGGTCTTTAATGCAAATATCTCCAGGCCCAGATATTCCTTGGAGAGGCTTGTGCTGAATACAATGGGGACCCCCGGCTGGGGTCTGTGCATGAAAGGCAGAGTTTAGCTTATTAAAATCAGTAGTGCTAGGTATCATCTAGTTACTGGGAGGGAAAGGGCTATAATAACTGCTCAGTACCTTGTTCCAGCTTGTGGAGGATTTGGTGGGGAAAAGAGCTCCCAGGACTGTGTGTCATTCAGTCCCTGGGACAAAATAGAGCTGGTCCCCTATCCTGTTCCAGAGAGACTCCAGGAGGACCCCAGTCCAACCATGGTGACTGGGGCAGAAGCGCTGAGGTTTTCCCCTGTTCCAGCTAGGAAGCGGTCCCTGGTGGAGGTACCCAGCTGAGGTACAGGGAGCTGCGCTACAATAAGTGACACTAAGATGCAGTGAAAAAGTAAACAGTAAGTGAGCAACAGTTACTAAGGAAGCCCAGACTAATGCTTTGTTTGCCTCAATTCATGGGGGCCCAAGAGCTGGCCGACTGGCCACCTTTGGGTCCCACCCTGGGGTAGGCAGCCGGTTGCTTCCCGGGCAGGTGGGTGGGGAGGGAGCACTTTCCCCTGAGCTCTCCTGCTCAGCTGTCTCTTGCAACCCGCAGTGATGCTGGGAGCCGGAATATGACGTGTGTGTGTCTGTCAATGAGTGTGTGTGTCAGTGAATGTGTGTATCATTGTGTGAGTGTGTGTCTGTCAGTGAATGTGTGTATTTGTCTGTCAGTGAGTGTATGTGTCCAGTAAATGTGTGTGTCTGTCAGTAAGTGGGTGCATCTGTCAGTGCTTATGTGTGTCTGCCAGTGAGTGTATGCTTCTGTCATTGTGTGTCTGAATGATTGTGTGAGTCTGTCAGATTGTGTCAAATCAGTGAGTGTATGAGTGTGTGCTGGTCCGTGAGTGTGTGTCTGTCAGTCAATATGTGTGTTAGTTAACAGGCAGAGGTGTGGCCTTGGCAGTAAGGGGCGGATACATTTAAATTAGGGGGTGCCCGAGATCTGTCATGCCTAGGGCAGCACTATTTCAGATATGAATATCTGAAAATACATGTATAACACCTCCCAAGGAGAGACAACTTGAGTTTGACAAAAATGAATAATACCGAAAAATTCAATAAAAAAAATAAAAAAAAATCCTAAGAGCACTGCTACACCACCATAATGGATTTTAAATTGAGGGGTTGAACAAGAATATCATATGAGACATTTAGGAATTGCAACCATTTTCAAACACAACCATAAATAAAATGGAACTTATGACATCACCACATGCCTGTTTTCCTTCTTTGTAATGCTTTGCTAGGCTTTTACTGTAGCTGTCTTCAGTTGTTGTTTGTTCATGGGTTTTTCTGCTCTAAGTTTTTTCTTCAGCAAGTGAAATGCATGTTTTGAGATCAGGTTATTGACTCGGCCATTGCAGATTATTCTGCATCTTTGCTTTAGAAAACTCCTGGGCTGCTTTTGCAATATGTTTTGGGCCATTGTCCATCTGTAAAGTAAAGCTCTAAACAGTCAACTTCGCTGAATTTGGCTGAATCTGAGCAGACAATATATCCCTATACACTTCAGAATTCATCCTGCTGCTTCTGTCTTCTGTCATATATCAATAAACACTAGTAAGCAGTGCCATTAAAAGCCATACATGCCCATGCCATTACATTGCCTCCACCATGTTTTGCAGATTATTTGGTATGCTTCATGAGCCATTCCAAGGCTTCTCTGCCAGGATTACAGTTGATCCAGCATGCAGAATAGTGTCACACCTATGACTAAGGGTAACGTCTAACCGGATCTTAGAATGGTCGGACATAACGTACCTAAGAATAGTCAATATAATAGCCAAGGTCAGGGAGAAAGAACGTGGAACAGTGATAAGGAAAAGCCAATGGTCAAGGACACCAGAAGTCAGGGAAGTCAAAACAAAGCCAAAGTCAATAACCAGAAACACATGATCAGGAACACACTCTCGGATAACCATCTAAAGGAAACCATGACAGGGCAATTAAGGAAAAGTAAAAATTCGTTTTAATACGCCTCCTTTAGATCCAATTGCCTGTAACTGGCCTTTGACCCCAAAACGTGCGTGCATGTCTTTTGCGTGACGTCACACGCACGTTGACATCGTCATTACCGTGGGCGGACGTGGGGCTGTAATATGGCATGAATCGGCAGCGCCCGCTGGCCACCGACATGCTGCAAAAGTCAAGTATACTGGCGCAGGGCTGCTGAATGGCACTTCCGTTATTGCCAGGAAGGCCATTTTCACAGACATAGTAAGGTGAGGATGAATATGTGACATTCTCCATACTCTTTCCTCCCATCATTCTGGTTCAGGTTGACCTTCGTTTCATCTGTCCAAAGAATGCTGTTCCAGAACTTGAAAGAAAACAGTAGTATACCAGCTAACCATAAATAATAAATCTGCCTAATTTGAAGGGGTTCCAGGTGAACCTCACTAACACCCAAAGTGGTAAAACAAGAAGCAGAAAAGTGGAGAACACCTTCAAATGAGCATACAATTGATACAACCTGGATAATATATCCATAGTGTGAATATTCTATATAGTGATATAATGAAATCTGAAATAATAAAAAATATATATCATAGCGTAATACAGTTGAGTATAATAATGGGAATGTGAAGCAAGTATTAAACTCACAAACGAAAATGCAAATCAGGCCTCTCACCCCCCTGGGGTATATGTGATATAGGTCTTGATAATAGATCCAAATGGAAGTGTGTCTTTAGAGAGATGGATAAAAAGAGCCATACATGGTGAAGTATGTATAAAAAAGTACAAAAAGTATTTATTGGAAACACTTACAGACATAAAATAGTAGTGGGCCAGAACTTGTTTGACCTTTCTACTCTTGAGGCTTATGAATGGTTTGCACCTTGTGCACCTTCTTTGTATTTAAAGTATTCTCTTTATGGTAGACTCAGATAATGAAATGCCTACCTCCTGGAGAGTGTTCTTCACTTGACTGGATGTTGTGATGGGGTTTTTCTATTCCATGGAAAGGATCCTACAACAATCATCCACCACTGTGGTTTTCTGTGGACATCCAGATCTTTTTGTGTCACAGAGCTCAGTGTGTTCTTCTTTTATTAGAATGTGCCAAACAGTTAATATATATTTTCTACATTTGGAGAATTCCTTTTTTTCTCAGTTTTTTGTATGAATTTTCTACTACAATGTACAGTGCAAGCAGTTTAACATATGCTACATCAAGTATGATTACTGTAGAAATCAATGTCCTGCTGAATGATTTTTCTGACCAAATTTCTATAGAAATTAGAGCTATATTTATGTTCTGCTAATACATCTTTATATTTTCTTTATGTTGAGTGCGGTATCAATATTTGTATTTTGGATATTTCTATATTTTATTCTGTGGGGGTGATCAAGATACCGGCACCTGAAATCTGATTGAGTGCTAACACACAATGTAACTTTTGGTAACAAACTGTTTATTTGCCCACTACTAATGTTCCTGCTATCTCTCTGATGGATTTCTTTTTTTTTTATTGCAGTCTAAGGATGGCGTGATTCACTTGCATTGAGAGCTTTTTTGACTGCATGTTGTGGGCTCAGTTTCCAAATGTGAATGCCACACCTAGAATTAAATCCAGACCTTTTACCTGCTTAATTGATGAAAAAAGAACTAAGGAATTGTCCACACCTGTCAATGAACCAGCTTTTTTTCTTTTTTTTTTTGCTGTTGCAATTCTTTAATGTTATTTGTGACTTATTATATTAATTCACTAGCAGTGTTTCCCAAACCAGTCCCCAAGACCAATTTACATGTTATGCCTTGTCAGAATCTGCATTGGAATAAAACAGAGAAATACATAAATCCTGAACTGTTGGTGGGCCATGAGGACCGATCTGGCAACCATAAGCAATTTATATTCTTTTTTTCACTTTTTTTAAATTTACAAGCAGACATTAAGACAAAATTACAAGTAACAGTTATTAGACTGATTAACAAAGTTAAAACAAAACAGAATGGAGTTATTTTGGGCCGGAGACTTGTTAATTGGTTTCAAGGAGTATCATCAGTGGGTAAACAGGTTACCTGTCTGATGCCTCTGTTGATTCAAAGCTATTTAAAAGTAGCCATTTTTCAGCTTTTGAGTCAATTGTCCAATTACCTTTGGTCCCCGGAAAAAAAGAGAGGTCTACATACGAAAGAGCTGTAATTCCTAGACCCTTCCTCCAATTTGGATGTGAATACCGACTAATGTTGTGTTTTCCCAAATAAATGCAACCGGACATTTAAAAATGCTATACATAATGTGATAATATACCTTTTTTGAAAGATAATTCCACATCTTTATTGTTCTTACTGTAAAGAACCCTTTCCTGTGCTTTGGGTAAAATCTCCACTCTTCAAGTCTAAATATTGACCTCTTGTCCTTTGAGCAATCCTATTATTGAACAGATTACCAGTGAGCTGTTTGTATTGGCCTGGTATCTATTTGCATTATGTTATCAGATCCCCACTAAATCACCTTTTTTTTTTTTCTAAAGCAAACATGATTTTTAGCCTTTCATCATAAAAAAATCATACATTCCCCTAAGTACTGGAGCACTCAATGTACCACTGATTTATAAAAAAGAAAATATGGACTAAAGTTGTTTTGCTTGGAGATGAATAAACCACAGTTTAGTCTCAAAGTCTTTTTTTATTTAAAAAAAAAAAAAATGAATATCAGAAATTGACTGTTAAATGTTAAAAAAGTTTTAAAGTCTAAAAGAATCCCCTTAGTATTTATCTATTCAAAAGTAGTGATCACATAATTTAGTTGTCTTTGCATCCTGCATCTAATGTCACAAAAAAATTACATGCTATTGTTGCAGCTATTTGACTGTACTAGTTATTTAAACCTTTGAAGTGTACATTGGAAACACTTGCAATCCTGAAAAGGTTATGTTGTCATATGCACGTGTTTTCTACAGTAGTTAAGATGTGTCCTTTTTGACAAGGTTACTCTTACAATAAGCCATACAGGTTATGTACTGCTGCTATTTGTATATGTAGGGAAACGCTTTGTGGCCAGCCCACTTTCTGAGTTACATTCAGATTAAATGACACAAGTTATATAATTATTTCTTTTCTTCTCCATTCTCATTCATGCTATTTGATCAGTTCAAAGCAAAACTGACATCTCATCAAATCCCAAAGAGTGTTTCTGTGCCCTGTGCATCAGAGAGTGGCATTTAAAAGCAAGAAATTGCAGAAACAATTGTATTTTTTTTTTCCAAGTCACATCCATGGATGTAAACCTGACCTTTATCCAGAAGATTTATTGGCAGTGTGCAGTTTTGTATTTTATTTCATTATTGCTTGGAAAAATAGGAGGGCCACTCTAAACAAAAATAATTTAAGTTCATTTCACAAGCCTTGACACTTGATGTTCTGTATCAAACAGGATAGAACAATTTAGCAATTCATTTGAGTAACATTTTTAAAGATTTTCTTTTTTTTTTTTTATGTGGTTTCTCGTTTTTAATGAAAAGATGGAGTCCTATAGAAATAGGAATACACTCTTTTTTTTTTAAATCCGTATGCTGCATAGTACTTAAAGGGACACTATAGTCACCAGCTTAATGTAATTGTTCTGGTGAGTATAATAGTTCCCTTCACACTTTTTACATGCAAACACTGCCTTTTCAGAGGGACACATCCAAGTGGCCACTCCTTAGATGGGGCCACTGGAGGTGCTTCCTGGGTCAGTGCTGCCGAAAAAGCAGCCCGACATTCAGCGTCCCCAAGCTCTGCCTGGAGACGCAGAATTTTCCTCATAGGTTCAATGCATCTCTATGAAAAGGTCCTGATTGGCCAAAATGGCATTTGGCCCTGCCCCGTGCCAATTTTAACCAATCCAATGCGTTCCTTACAGTTTATTGTCAAAAAGTGGGCGGGGCCAGCATGGCAGAACTGCACAGCGCTGGAAATACGGTGTTTTAAACTTTTATAGCGGGGCTAACGGGTGGCAAGCCACCTAAATGGTGGGTTAAACACTATAGGGTCAGGAATACATGTTTGTGTCCCTGACCCTATAGTGTTCCTTTAATGATATAAAAAACTAAATAAATAAAACAGATTACAGTAGTCAAGGTGAGAAAGGGCAGTGGAATGGACAAACACTTTAGTCGCATCTGGCGTTAAGTAGGGGCGGATGCGCGCAATGTTTTTGAGATGGAAATGACAGGATTTGGCGATAGATTGAACATGAGGCTTGAAGGAGAGGTCGGAGTCAAAGAGAACACCTAGGCAGCGAGCCTGCATGGTGGAGCTGATGGTAGCACCGTTGACTTGGAGGGAGACAGACACAGGAGTAACAACACTTGAGGGAGGAAAGAACAGAATTTCAGTTTTGGTTAAGTTTAGTTTAAGGAAGTGGGCAGCCATCCAGTTAGAAATAGCAGAGAGGCAGTCAGATACACTAGTCAAGAGGGACGGGGAGAGATCAGGAGAGGACAGGTAGAGTTGTATGTCATTTGCATAGAAATTATATTGGAAGCCAAAGGAGCTAATGAGTTTACCAAAGGAGGCAGTATAGATGGAGAACAGTAGGGGACCAAGGACTGAACCTTGGGGGACACCAACAGAGAGGAATTGCCAGAGAAGGAAACACTGAAAGAGCGCTGGGAGAGGTAGGAGGAGCACCAGGAGAGAGCAATATCTTGTAGACCGATATTGCGGAGGATGAGAAGAAGCTGTTGATGATCAACAGTGTCAAAAGCCACAGACAGGTCAAGCAGAATTAGCATAGAGTAGTGACCACAAGATTTAGCAGCGAGTAGATCATTGGATACTTTGGTTAGTGCTGTTTCCACAGAGTGCTTAGCACGGAAACCAGACTGAAGCAGGTCTAGCAGAGACTTGGACTCAAGGAAGTCTGTCAATCTCGCATACACAATTCTTTCAAGGATCTTGGATGCAAAAGGCAGTAGCGAGATAGGACAATAGTTAGATGGGAAGTTAGGGTCAAGATTGAGCTTCTTTAGAATTGGGTTTACAGTTGCATGTTTGAAGGGTGATGGGAATATACCAGAGGAGAGAGAGAGAGATTGAGCATTTTAGTGAGAGGTGGAGAAAGAGAAGAAGACAGAGTACAGATGAGATGCGAGGGAATTGCATCTAGGGAGCAGGTGGTGGGGCGGGAGGACTGGAGCAGAGCAGAAACCTCTTCCAATGTAGCGGGTGCGAATGAACATAGAACAGCAGAGGGAGTGAAGTTAGGGGAAGTAGTGTAAGGGGAAGAAGAAAGATGAGAGATCTCTTCTCTGATTGTAGAGATTTTGTCAGTGAAGTGAGTTGCAAAGTCTGAGGTGGTCAAGTTAGTAGGTGGAGGAGGAACAGCAGGGCGAAGAAGAGAAGTAAATGTGTGAAATAGTCGTTTGGGTTCGCGGGAGAGTGTGGTTATGAGGGTATTGAAGTAGTTAACTTTTGCAGAGGAAAGGGCCAAGCTGTATGAGCTCAGCATAAATTTATAGTGGAGAAAGTCAGATGCACAATGAGACTTTCTCCAACAGTGTTCAACAGTTCTGGAGCATTTTTGGAGGTATTAAGTGAGCTTGGTGTGCCAGGGTTGTTGTTGGGGGCGCCTGCGGCGTTTAAATGTACAAAATGCCATGATGTCTAGTTGAGAGGAGAGGGTGGAATTGTAGAAGGAGGTTGCAGAACTAGGAGACGTGAGGTTTGAGATAGGTAAAAGGAGAGTTTGGAGATTAGTGGAGAAATGCTCTAGGTCAAGACATTGGAGGTTTCTGTGAGAGTGATGTTCAGACGGTGGTGTCAATTGGGTCTTAGGTATGCAAATGTCAAAAGTCAGCAGATGGTGGTCAGATAGAAGAAAAGGAATATTGGAGAGATTAGAGGCAGTACAGAGGTTGGTGAAGGCAAGATCGAGAGTGTTTCCCACTGTATGGGTTGCTAAATTGGACCATTGCATAAGGCTAAAGGAGAAGGTTACAGAGAGCAGAAAAAAGGCATCAGTGCAAATGGGGTTGTTGATTGAGATATTGAAATTCCCAAGTATAAGGAAAGGAGTGCTAAATGAGAGGAATTGGGGAAGCCAGGAAGAAAAGTGCTCAATGAATAGTCTAGGATAACCGGGGGGGCGGTAGATGATAGCAATTCTTAAAGGAGTGGGTTTAAATAGGCAGACAGTGTGAACTTCAAAAGAATATATATATATATATATATATATATATATATATATAGAAGGTAAGAATCAGGAGCACTCGCTTGGATTTTTCAACAGTGGATAAAGTGTTTAATCACAACTTCAACATCAACGTTTCGACCCTTCAGGGTCTTTATCAAGATAGTGATAATGCACATAACATACAAATATATACACAAAAATAAGTGGTTAACTTACCCCACCTGTGTGAAGTGATTCCGGAAGTAAAGTTAGCCGGACGGAGTGTGTGTGGAAAGATGAGAACGTCCGCATCATGACGTTCATGCGTGCGTGCGTGATGACGTGCGTGCGGTGAAAACGTGCCCCCCCGCGTGATGACATCATCACGGTAGTAATACAACGTAACCATGGTAACCACACGATCCCCGTGTAGCTAACCATAACAAGGAGGAACAAACTAAAAGAATACTATACACAACTAGTGAGGGAAGAAGGTATATAGACATGTACAGCCATACCATAAACTAAGACCCACAATAGTAACTAGGTTAGCAAACCAAAAGGAGGTGTGGACATAGGATGAATGTGTGTACTGTATCCAACCCAATATATGGGAAAATAAGTCCTAAGATGATAGGATCTAAACCAGGAAAAAATAATGCAATGCAACAACTGCCCATGAGACCACATGGAATATATGTGCACATATAAGTATAGAAAAAATGTAAGAAATCTGACAAAAGTGTATGTATAAATCTGAAAGTGAGATCTAGTGTGTGTGAACCATAAGAAGGAGGGATAAACCCTACCCTGCAGGTGAGCCAATGTGTGTGAGAGCAAAGAGAAGAAAAAGGAAAAAGACCAAAAAGAAACAAAGAAAAGTAAAGAGATAAGCAAATGAAAATACCTCCATCCCCATAGCAAATACATGAAAACCCAATGAAAACACATAACAACATAAACAAGTCTGCATCCCCAGGTTAAATAATCTATAGCTGTAACCAATTGGTCAACCTCACTATAAGCCTGTCTATATATACAACAATGTAGATCATACTGGCCCCCTATCTCTAAAATAGGAGAAAGCCCATATTATTAGAACAGCTTGTCATATATCTCCATAATAGACCCTCACTACCCTCCTAACCTCAAGATCTAAGGAAAGAAGGAAAGCAATATTGCAACAAAAAATGAAAACCCTACATAACAGGACATAGCCGATGAGGATATGTACAAGAGAATATATACAGAAGCATACGTCTTAATTATACACGTATAGCCCGTCACGAGCCAGCCTGGCCCTGACGATAAACTTCTCTAAACAAAAACTACAAAACCAATACATGATAGCGATAAGCTCTAAATAAGTAGATCCAAATCAAAGAAAAAGAGAACAATACCAATCTAGATAATCTAACGAGTATCTAAAAATGAAGAAAATGAGATGTACTCATTAAGTCCCCTGGGTTGTAGGGTGTCCAATCGTTTGATCCAAAAGGTCTCTTTCTGGAGTAGTAGTTTGGATCGATCCCCACCTCTCATGAGGATTGGTATCACATCGATGGCGATAAATTTCAAGGTGGGTAGTCTATGGTTAAGTTCCAAGAAGTGCTTGGCCACCGGCTTGTCTGTTTTCCCATCTCTATAGGCTGTCATAATTGATGATCGATGCCCCCTGATTCTGTCTCGAAGTGTGAGATCCGTCTTACCCACGTAGCATAATCCACATGGGCACGAGATGAGATATATCACGTGGTCTGTCAGGCAAGAGATGTAATGATTGAACTTGTATCTAGTGCCAGAGTGTGGATGTGCAAATGTTGAGCCAGGAAGCATATGTCCACACGTGACACATCCCGTGCACCTGAAGCACCCCATCTTAGTGGGTTTAGTAGAAGTCAGCTTTTCTCTTGGTAAGTCTGTTTTCATCAGTAAATCCTTGAGACTTTTATTCCTACTATAGGCAATTCTAGGGGGATTGGAGAAAATGGTACTCAGAGAGTTGTCAGCAGATAGAATATCCCAACGTTTTTTGATACTCCGTGAGATGTTCCCACTGGCTGAATTAAATGTCATCGGGATCGTGATTTGTGGGACATTGTATCGGGTGGTGCCTTTATCATAAATCTCTCGGGCCCGTTTAAGGGCTTGCTCCAGCGTATCCTTATAATATCCCCTTTCCAGGAATGCTCTTTGCATCATCCCAAGTTGTGTTTCACAATTTGTGCTGTCGGAATTGTTCCTCAGTACCCTGAGGAATTGGGAGATGGGTAAAGACTTTTTTAGTGCCTGAGGGTGAAAGCTCGTGGAGTGCAATAACGTGTTCCGGTCAGATGGTTTCTTATACAGGCTATAGCCAATTTTGTTATGACATTTATATACTTCTACGTCCAAGAATTGTATCTTGTCAGTGCTCCAATGAAGTGTGAGTTCCACAGGGGATTCATCATTATTGATCACATTAATCATGGACTGTAGTTCTTCCACTGCTCCAGACCAGATGATAAAAATATCGTCCACAAACCTGTGGTATGAAATAATGTGGGCACCAAACATATCCACAATCTTGCTACGCTCAAAAATGTACATGTAGCAGTTGGCGTAGGATGGAGCTATGGCCGATCCCATCGCAGTTCCCCGAAGTTGTATATAGAAATTCTTTTCAAATCTGAAATAATTATGAAACAATAGGAACTCCAAACATTCTATCAAGAATTCGATGGGGGGGCCATGGTAACAGTTGCTCTCGCATAACCAGGTACGAAGTGCTGCCATCCCTGCGTCATGCGGGATAATCGTAAACAGACTTTTCACATCCATAGTAGCAAATATTACTGGTGAATCGGGTAAAACGAGCTCTTTGATCTTCATCAGGAAATCCTGAGTGTCCTTCAGGGATGTAGGTATGGTCTCAATGCTGGTTTTACAATGGTAATCCACAAATTTAGCCAAGGGTTCTAATAGACCCCCTCTTGCCGATACGATCGGTCTGCCCGGAGGTGTATTGGGGTTCTTGTGTACCTTCGGTAATGTGTACAATACCGGGATTTTCGGGTACTTCTACTAAACTAACAGCTGACTTCTACTAAACCCACTAAGATGGGGTGCTTCAGGTGCACGGGATGTGTCACGTGTGGACATATGCTTCCTGGCTCAACATTTGCACATCCACACTCTGGCACTAGATACAAGATCAATCATTACATCTCTTGCCTGACAGACCACGTGATATATCTCATCTCGTGCCCATGTGGATTATGCTACGTGGGTAAGACGGATCTCACACTTCGAGACAGAATCAGGGGGCATCGATCATCAATTATGACAGCCTATAGAGATGGGAAAACAGACAAGCCGGTGGCCAAGCACTTCTTGGAACTTAACCATAGACTACCCCCCTTGAAATTTATCGCCATCGATGTGATACCAATCCTCATGAGAGGTGGGGATCGATCCAAACTACTACTCCAGAAAGAGACCTTTTGGATCAAACGATTGGACACCCTACAACCCAGGGGACTTAATGAGTACATCTCATTTTCTTCATTTTTAGATACTCGTTAGATTATCTAGATTGGTATTGTTCTCTTTTTCTTTGATTTGGATCTACTTATTTAGAGCTTATCGCTATCATGTATTGGTTTTGTAGTTTTTGTTTAGAGAAGTTTATCGTCAGGGCCAGGCTGGCTCGTGACGGGCTATACGTGTATAATTAAGACGTATGCTTCT
This sequence comes from Pelobates fuscus, assembly GCF_036172605.1. Lineage (NCBI taxonomy): Eukaryota > Metazoa > Chordata > Amphibia > Anura > Pelobatidae > Pelobates > Pelobates fuscus. The sequence continues at coordinate 47,793,171 of NC_086328.1, forward strand.
GTATATATTCTCTTGTACATATCCTCATCGGCTATGTCCTGTTATGTAGGGTTTTCATTTTTTGTTGCAATATTGCTTTCCTTCTTTCCTTAGATTTTGAGGTTAGGAGGGTAGTGAGGGTCTATTATGGAGATATATGACAAGCTGTTCTAATAATATGGGCTTTCTCCTATTTTAGAGATAGGGGGCCAGTATGATCTACATTGTTGTATATATAGACAGGCTTATAGTGAGGTTGAACAATTGGTTACAGCTATAGATTATTTAACCTGGGGATGCAGACTTGTTTATGTTGTTATGTGTTTTCATTGGGTTTTCATGTATTTGCTATGGGGATGGAGGTATTTTCATTTGCTTATCTCTTTACTTTTCTTTGTTTCTTTTTGGTCTTTTTCCTTTTTCTTCTCTTTGCTCTCACACACATTGGCTCACCTGCAGGGTAGGGTTTATCCCTCCTTCTTATGGTTCACACACACTAGATCTCACTTTCAGATTTATACATACACTTTTGTCAGATTTCTTAAATTTTTTCTATACTTATATGTGCACATATATTCCATGTGGTCTCATGGGCAGTTGTTGCATTGCATTATTTTTTCCTGGTTTAGATCCTATCATCTTAGGACTTATTTTCCCATATATTGGGTTGGATACAGTACACACATTCATCCTATGTCCACACCTCCTTTTGGTTTACTAACCTAGTTACTATTGTGGGTCTTAGTTTATGGTATGGCTGTACATGTCTATATACCTTCTTCCCTCACTAGTTGTGTATAGTATTCTTTTAGTTTGTTCCTCCTTGTTATGGTTAGCTACACGGGGATCGTGTGGTTACCATGGTTACGTTGTATTACTACCGTGATGATGTCATCACGCGGGGGGGCACGTTTTCACCGCACGCACGTCATCACGCACGCACGCACGTCATCACGCACGCACGCATGAACGTCATGATGCGGACGTTCTCATCTTTCCACACACACTCCGTCCGGCTAACTTTACTTCCGGAATCACTTCACACAGGTGGGGTAAGTTAACCACTTATTTTTGTGTATATATTTGTATGTTATGTGCATTATCACTATCTTGATAAAGACCCTGAAGGGTCGAAACGTTGATGTTGAAGTTGTGATTAAACACTTTATCCACTGTTGAAAAATCCAAGCGAGTGCTCCTGATTCTTACCTTCTATCTACTGGCCTGGAGGCACCCTGGTAATATACATTGCATATATGGTTTTTTTGGGGTTGAGTGCCAGAGTCTGGACTAAATATATTGTAAGTGTGCTTGCCACACACTCTCTGTTAGCACCACCGTATTATTTACCTATATTATCTTACTACCATCAAGTTTGGGGATTGATTCCTGCTGATCTTTGATCAAGCACTTTTCCATGGAGGATTTTTTACTTAGGGCTGGGGCCCTAGTGGACACTGCCGAGATACTACAAATCTCAGAAGCGGAGGCAGAGAATATTTTGTGGCCGAAGGGCACTGATGAATTACAGCATGTGGATTCTATCAGGGATGTATATAATGAACTGATCAAGTTAAAAAGGCGAGAAGTAGATTTGGATCTGCACGGGATATTTATCTCTGATTACTATAGATCCAAGAGGATCCCTAGAGGATTTAGGGTACGTAATGCACCTACCATCGGTAGACAGAACCCTGAATTTTGCCGCAAATGGGCTGGTATAGCCAATAAGTGTGCTTTAGATTGGATGATTATCACTGTGGAGGAGGTGAAGAATGAATTGGTGGTAGTCAAAGAGTCGATCAACAAGGTGGAAACATCCAATACATCACTAATAACGGCTTCAGCTTCTGCACAACAGATGATTAAACTACAAGATGAGATTATGCGATATAGAAACGATTTGATCAAATTCAAGAAGCAAAAACTTGCAAAGGTTGATCACGATTACACGCATCATCAGGTATATCACTGGTTAAGTGGGGGAGAGAGACGGAGACCGCAATTTCCACGGCAGAAAATGAGGATTAGGAAACCACAATTCATGTCCATTGATACCAGCTCTGCAGAATCAATGTCTGAAACTGAGGGCGCAGACTCGAGGCAACGAACGGGAACTCAAATGAGATATGATTCCTCCCAACATTTTTTAGGTGGGGGACAACACCCCAACGACCCACCATCATCAATATTGGCAGCAAGAGCAAACACAAACACAGACCCATCAGGAGGGGACAGAGGGGCAGGATCTATAAAACTCAGGTCCAAACCACCAATAAAGAAGAAATAAACCCTGTATTCAACCTATCAACTAAACAGTTAACAAGGGATCACATTAATATACTGTCCAAGGGACTGACATTTGTACCATTTTCCAGACCAGACAAGTTCGCATTGGATGTTGAATTATTTAAGATGAACCGTACTCTCAATTTGAACGTTGCACGGGACCAATGGGGCAATAAAGAAAAACATCCATTTAAATTGAAGAACACATGGGAACCGAAAACCTCTCAGGCCTCCATCAAGACGTTTGGACAACTAATCCGACAAGATATAAACCAGACTCTTCTCCAACACAAACCTATGGGAGAAAACATGACTGCTGGGGAGAAAATAGCATTGCAGGATCTGAAGAAAGATCATACTATAACGATTCGACCAGCGGATAAAGGAGGTGCCATAGTCATCCAAAACTACTCGGATTATAGAGCTGAAATTCTTAACCAATTGAGTGACAGTGTTACATACCAGATGATCACCTTTGATCCTACCACCTCTTTTTTGAAAAAACTTCGAACATTAGTGGATCAAGGTATGGCTTCAGGATGGATTGATGAATATACGGCGGCATACCTGGTAAATGAACACCCGAAAATCCCGGTATTGTACACATTACCGAAGGTACACAAGAACCCCAATACACCTCCGGGCAGACCGATCGTATCGGCAAGAGGGGGTCTATTAGAACCCTTGGCTAAATTTGTGGATTACATTGTAAAACCAGCATTGAGACCATACCTACATCCCTGAAGGACACTCAGGATTTCCTGATGAAGATCAAAGAGCTCGTTTTACCCGATTCACCAGTAATATTTGCTACTATGGATGTGAAAAGTCTGTTTACGATTATCCCGCATGACGCAGGGATGGCAGCACTTCGTACCTGGTTATGCGAGAGCAACTGTTACCATGGCCCCCCCATCGAATTCTTGATAGAATGTTTGGAGTTCCTATTGTTTCATAATTATTTCAGATTTGAAAAGAATTTCTATATACAACTTCGGGGAACTGCGATGGGATCGGCCATAGCTCCATCCTACGCCAACTGCTACATGTACATTTTTGAGCGTAGCAAGATTGTGGATATGTTTGGTGCCCACATTATTTCATACCACAGGTTTGTGGACGATATTTTTATCATCTGGTCTGGAGCAGTGGAAGAACTACAGTCCATGATTAATGATGAATCCCCTGTGGAACTCACACTTCATTGGAGCACTGACAAGATACAATTCTTGGACGTAGAAGTATATAAATGTCATAACAAAATTGGCTATAGCCTGTATAAGAAACCATCTGACCGGAACACGTTATTGCACTCCACGAGCTTTCACCCTCAGGCACTAAAAAAGTCTTTACCCATCTCCCAATTCCTCAGGGTACTGAGGAACAATTCCGACAGCACAAATTGTGAAACACAACTTGGGATGATGCAAAGAGCATTCCTGGAAAGGGGATATTATAAGGATACGCTGGAGCAAGCCCTTAAACGGGCCCGAGAGATTTATGATAAAGGCACCACCCGATACAATGTCCCACAAATCACGATCCCGATGACATTTAATTCAGCCAGTGGGAACATCTCACGGAGTATCAAAAATCGTTGGGATATTCTATCTGCTGACAACTCTCTGAGTACCATTTTCTCCAATCCCCCTAGAATTGCCTATAGTAGGAATAAAAGTCTCAAGGATTTACTGATGAAAACAGACTTACCAAGAGAAAAGCTGACTTCTACTAAACCCACTAAGATGGGGTGCTTCAGGTGCACGGGATGTGTCACGTGTGGACATATGCTTCCTGGCTCAACATTTGCACATCCACACTCTGGCACTAGATACAAGATCAATCATTACATCTCTTGCCTGACAGACCACGTGATATATCTCATCTCGTGCCCATGTGGATTATGCTACGTGGGTAAGACGGATCTCACACTTCGAGACAGAATCAGGGGGCATCGATCATCAATTATGACAGCCTATAGAGATGGGAAAACAGACAAGCCGGTGGCCAAGCACTTCTTGGAACTTAACCATAGACTACCCACCTTGAAATTTATCGCCATCGATGTGATACCAATCCTCATGAGAGGTGGGGATCGATCCAAACTACTACTCCAGAAAGAGACCTTTTGGATCAAACGATTGGACACCCTACAACCCAGGGGACTTAATGAGTACATCTCATTTTCTTCATTTTTAGATACTCGTTAGATTATCTAGATTGGTATTGTTCTCTTTTTCTTTGATTTGGATCTACTTATTTAGAGCTTATCGCTATCATGTATTGGTTTTGTAGTTTTTGTTTAGAGAAGTTTATCGTCAGGGCCAGGCTGGCTCGTGACGGGCTATACATGTATAATTAAGACGTATGCTTCTGTATATATTCTCTTGTACATATCCTCATCGGCTATGTCCTGTTATGTAGGGTTTTCATTTTTTGTTGCAATATTGCTTTCCTTCTTTCCTTAGATTTTGAGGTTAGGAGGGTAGTGAGGGTCTATTATGGAGATATATGACAAGCTGTTCTAATAATATGGGCTTTCTCCTATTTTAGAGATAGGGGGCCAGTATGATCTACATTGTTGTATATATAGACAGGCTTATAGTGAGGTTGACCAATTGGTTACAGCTATAGATTATTTAACCTGGGGATGCAGACTTGTTTATGTTGTTATGTGTTTTCATTGGGTTTTCATGTATTTGCTATGGGGATGGAGGTATTTTCTTTTTTTTTTATAATTCTTTATTTTGCAATGACAGACATAAATGAATAGTGCAGTTCCGTGGCTTGCGCAGAAGCCCAAGTGTGGTATTAAAGAATTGCATAACAAGCCGTTTACATCAATTGTTTAGGCTATCGGTCTGTCATCGTTTTTCAATACAGTACAGTACAGTAAAAGGATCAACACTTATAAACATATATAACAAAATACGTAACTTTGAATCAAATGACATGGTTGTCGTTTGGTAGCCTTTGTTTTAGTGTGTCGAACCTATAGGCCGGGTCACCGGTAAGCTCGGCCTACAATCAAGGAAATGGGGTAGCGGAAAACTAGGTGTAAAGAGGGGGGGGGGGTGGTCCTGGATGTTGCCTGTGGCCATTCAGTCGTCAATATAGTTATCCCATGGTTCCCATATCTTCGTGAATGTCGTCGTGTTGCCCCTCACTTGGGCCGTTAGTTTGTCCATGAGATGGCACTCTTTGATTTTGTTGAGCACTGTGGATAATGGGGGGGGGAGTAGGCTGTAGCCATGTGTGGGCTAGAACCTTTCTGGCAGCTAAGACCACTTGTTGAGTAGTTGTTGTTCTGATCTGGGTAAGTCGTCAAGGGGTCTGGCCAGGAGGAAGGTCCAAGGGTTTAGGCCTATCGGTCTGTGTAGGATCCCTGATGCAAGCTGCTGGACATTTTTCCAGAATATATTGATTGTGGGACAGAACCACCACATGTGTGCATAAGTCCCTTTTTCTCCGCAGTTACGCCAACAGAGATCTGTGGGTGTTCTTTTCATATGATAAAGTTGGACCGGAGTAATGTACCACCTCATCATTGTCTTATATGCCTGTTCTTGCATCGTTACGCAGATAGAGGTTTTGGAATTGGCTTCCCAAATATCCTGCCAGTCTATACCCTCTAGGGTTTCTCCCAAGTCTGTTTCCCATTTCTCCGTATAATGTAGGGTCCCCCATTCCCGTGTGGTGGAACAGAGGTGGGAGTACAATAGGGTGATTAGGCCTCTCTGATAACGTTCTGTGAGGCAGATGCGCTCAAAGAAGGTTGGGTTGGCTTTGGCGGCTGCTTTCACTGTCGCTTGGGCCGCGTAATGCTTAAGTTGTAGGTATCTAAAGAAGTCGGCTGGCTTTAGGGTTGCTTTGGTTTGTAGGTCGGGGAAGGTGATTATCGTGTCTCCAATATAAAGTTGGAAGACCCTCTGGAGTCCTGCATTCTCTAGGCCTTTAAAGTCCCAGGGTCTCATGCCTGGCGTGAATGCCTTATTACGGTATAATGGGGTGAGGGGGGAGGACGTGGTGGTGAGTCTGTGTTTGATGGCATAGGTGTCCCATAACTGGATCGAGTTAGTAATAGCTGGGCACGCTGTTCTCGGGAGTGCTCTGTGCTCCCTTGGTGTCCAGATATAGAATTGTGGGAGATCCGATTTCATTAGAGCTGATTCGAGATCTACCCAACGTCTAGTCTCTGGGGGGGTGTGCCATAGGGCAATTTGTGCCATTTGTGCGGCTATATAATAAAAGTGTAGGTGGGGCAACCCCAGACCTCCTTGCATTCTGGGGCGATACAGTATGTTACGGGCTACCCTGTGTCTCTTGTTTTGCCATATGAATCTGTCTATTGCTCGTTGTAAGGGGATGAGGTTATGTTTCGTGATGGGGATGGGTAGAGCCTGAAAAAGGAATAAAATTCGGGGTAGAACATTCATCTTAATTGAATGTATTCTCCCTATCCAGGATATGGGTTTGTCCGCCCAGGTCTCCATGTCCGAGATGAGTTTTGCTATCATGGGAGTATAATTCAGGTTATGGAGTGTGGATATGTCTGCTGGTAATTTTATGCCCAGATAGGTAAGGTGTGTTGGCGTAACACGTATGTGGTAGTCTGATGTGATTCCGAGTATGTCTGTCTGCGTGAGATTAATTGGGAGTGCGCTAGATTTGTCTACATTGACTTTGTATCCCGAGATCGTCCCATATTCAACCAGGAGTGGTAGTAGGGCCCGTAGCGTGTGGGTGGGCTCAGTGATGGTCAGCAGGATGTCGTCTGCATATCCCGAAACCAGGTACTCCTGGTTGTCTACCGTGACCCCTTTGATTTGTGGATGTTCCCGAATGGCTTGGAGAAGTGGTTCGAGTGTCAGTACAAAGAGTAGAGGGGACAGGGGGCATCCCTGTCGGGTGCCGTTGGTAATTGTGAAGGACGGGCAGGCCGTCCCCGTAATCTTTATTTGCGCTGAAACGGAGGTGTATAAAGCGCGAATGGCTGTTATGTATGTATGGGGCATGCCTAGGTGTTCCAATAGGGTAAACATGTAGGGCCATTTCACACGGTCGAAGGCTTTCTCCGCGTCGAGAGAAAGCGCTAAGGATGGTGTTTTTGTGTCGGCTAGTATCCCTATCAAGTCAATGTTGCGTCTCGTGTTCTCAAACAACTGGCGTCCGGGTATGAACCCCACTTGGTCTGCGTGGATTAGACTTGTCAAGTATGGGTTCAATCGGCTCGCTAAGATCTTGGCGAAAATTTTGCTATCATGGTTTATGAGTGAGATAGGTCGGTATGCTTCTGGCTGTGTGTGGTCCTTGCCCGGTTTCGGCAGGAGGATAATGTTTGCCCTAGTCATGTCTCTATCTGGCGGAGTTCCCGTCATTAGGTCCCTGAACAAGGATTCTAGATGTGGGACGAGGGTTTCCCTGAAGGTCTTATAATAGCTGCCCTCAAAACCGTCAGGGCCGGGGGCTTTGTTGCTTTTAAGAGAGGAGATGGCTGAGTCTATTTCCTCTTTCGTGATCGGTGCTGCTAGTTCTGTTATGGCTGCATTGTGTAGTTTTGGTAAATTTAGGCTGGTGAGGAAGTCAGCTATTTTCTGGTTCTCTGTTGCGTTGGCTACGTCGTCTTGTGGGGAGTGGTTGTATAGTGTTGTGTAGAAGGTTGTGAAAGTACTGGCTATGTCGGCCGGGGAGGTTTTCATGGTACCGTCAGGGGCTCTTATCTTGGTGATATGTGGGTGATGTGGTCTGGGGCGTAGTGTGCGGGCCAATAGGGTGTCCATTTTATTGGACTTGTCATAATACGTTCTTCTTGTCCATGTGAGTGCTCTGGCTGTGTCGTCTATGAGTAGTTGCCTAATCGTAATGCGGGTGTTCTGGAGAATGTGAAGTGTTTGGGGAGTTGGGTCGGTTTTGTGACGTTGCTCCGCTGTGCGGAGGGCGTCTAGCAGTTGTGTGAGTTTCTGGGTTTTTTGTTTTTTTTTATGGGTAGCTATTTTGATGAGGGAGCCTCGGATTACTGCCTTATGGGCTGCCCACACTGTGGTCATTGGGATGTCTGGAGATATGTTTTCTGTAAAGTATGAGGTCAGTTGTTTCTGTATGTCCTCCACTACTAACGGGTCCTTAAGGAGGGATGTGTTCAATCTCCATGTCCATGGGGTAGGGCATTGGAGGCCGGTAAGGTAGATTGCGATGTCGGCGTGGTCGGACCATGCGATGGAACCGATGTCTGTTTTTTGCGTTTTCGTGTAGCCTGTATGGTTGGTCAAGAACATGTCTATGCGTGAGTATGTGTCGTGGGGCGGTGAGTAATATGTGTAGTCCTTATCTGAGGGGTGTTGGGCCCTCCAAGCATCTATGAGGCCTGTTTTACGAATAAAATGGTGTAGTTGTTTGTCCTGAGTGCCCATGCCGTGGGATCTAAGTAGTCCTGGGCGTGAACTTCTATCGATAGCTGGAGCGGGTGCCGCATTTAAGTCTCCCCCCAGGAGGATTATCCCGGTGGGGAGGGCGAGGACCATATCTGACATATGGTTCCAGAATTGAGGTGTGTGTGTATTGGGGGCGTAAACATTGATTAGGTGGATGGGTTGCGAGTGGATCCGTCCGGTTGCTAAGACGTATCTACCGTCTGGGTCTGGTGTCACTTTTGTTATGTGTATCGGGCATCGTTTGTGTGTGAGTATCGCTACTCCGTTATGTTTGCGAAAGGAGCGAGCCTCGGCCGTCAAGCGGTATGAGGAGTCACGGAGGGAGACCTGGGCGGACCGAGGTAGGTGTGTCTCCTGGAGGAATACAATGTCTGGGTTCAGCCTACGGAGTTCCCTATACAATGTTCTTCGTCTGCGGGGGGCGTTAAGGCCTTTGACATTAAGCGAGGATATTTTAAGGGCCATGGTCATGGGGGTTCGGTGTGTGCTCTTGGACCCGGTGGGTGTTCGGGTGGTATTGGCGTCTCCTTGTGGGTTGAGTGGCGTATGTGTGGAGAGGGTGGTGGGTTGCGCTCCCACCTCTGTTCCATTGGGAGCTGTGTTGGGACTAGGAATGTGATTATGTCAGTTGCGCCTCTAGTTTCATCCAGGACCGGTGTGGACAATGGGCGGGGGGGGGGTGATTAGGTGGATGAAGAAGAGTAGGGGGTATAGAGGGAAGAGGAAGGAGAAGGTACGGTAGAGCCGTACTTGTCTGGTCTTATACCGTGCCAGACGGTGGGGGGGTGTATGAACCCTCGTCTCCGTGACGGCTGATCCAGTCAGGAAGTGATGGGTCATGAACCTGATAGCCGGTGTGGCCCCCTAATACCATAAAACGTTTGCCTATTATATCTTAAGTGTGTCATATGCTTTTTGATAAACCTAGCAGATTGTTCGGCTCCTCCGTCCCTGGTTCTTAGGTGCTAAATGGTTGCAATGTGGAGGTGGGACTGGGAGCTCTGGTGAGTTTCGGGGGGGGGGTGGGGTATATGGGGAGGGGAGGAGGTGAAAACCTTTATGGGTGAGACCCATAGTGTCGTCTCTTGCGTGTCGAGACGGCTCTCCCAGCAATGAGCACAATAGCGCCGGGGATTACTCAAGTTACATTTCGCTCTTATTTTTGTTGTTTTATGTTTTATTTATTTATTTATTTTTTTTTTTTTTTTTTTTTTTATTTTTTTATTTTTTTCTTCAATTTTAGATAGAAATGAGGGGATGAATGGTAGAGGGCCCCATCGCCTGAATACGTGGTTGGACCGGCCAGCGGACAGGAGCCCGGGGGGGGGGGGGGGGGGGGGGGAGGAGGGAGGGGGGGAGGGAGGGGGAGGGGAGGGGGGGGGGAGGGGGGACAAGGACAGGCCCGTGGCAGCTGCATAAAACATTACATGATAAAACAGTACACATCATATTATGACAGAGCAGGAACATGTCTACTTCACACTCCCTTCCCCGTACGTTACACTGCTGTCCTTGGGTTGGCTTTGTGTCCCGGGAGTCGTGTGCTCTGTAACCTGCCCCAGCCCCCCACGCCCCCCCCACCCACCCACCACCCACCACCCCACCCCGCCACCCCCCCAAGTGGTCCCCGCCACCGGTCCCCACGCAAGTATAGTATGTGTGTGCGGTGGGGTGATGTCTAGTATGATGTGTTACGCTTACAGTGGTGTGTGTAACCTGGCTAGTTAACTCAATACATCCCACCGGTGTTATCAGTATACATTACACTTCCATGCGATGTCTGGATTTTGACAGCCGGTACCAGAGTCTCTTTTTGGTATCAAGTTGGCGGCAATAGTCCATAGAAAGTCTCACAGTACACAGTACCAAATAATTGGGGCTGTCGCCGCGACAGGTGTCGTGTGGGTAGACAGGGTCTAGGGAGCCAGAGTAGTGTGTGTCAGCGGCCGCCAAGGAAAAAAGAAATCCGCGTGCTGTAGCGTGAGGTTGATGCGATGGGGTCCATTACAAAAACGGGGTCCTGGGTAGCATGAGTCCTGTCCGATCAGCGAGTGGGGTAACTCTCTCGATGTATGGTGACCAGTTCATCTGCTCCTGGTGGATGGGGAAGGGTGGTAGCGACGCTATGCCGTTTGTCGGGAGGGGGTCGGGTGTGCTCGTTCCTGGGAGGTCGGGTAGGCCCGGTAGGTGTCGGTCTGCCGCCCGTTTATTCTCCGGCGGTGTACCAGTCGCGTGGTAAGGGTTGCAAGGCTGGGAGGGTGGTGTCTGGCACCGAGAAGCCCTCTGGTACTGTAATACCCAGTCCTCGGAGGAAGGGCGCAGGGTCAGTGCCTGGCATGAGGATGAGTGGTCTGCCTTGCTTAAAGACCATTAATTTAAACGGATGTCCCCAGGCATACCTGAGCAATTCCGTAATTGGTCTCCATTCTCTTCTGCGTTGGAGGGTGATGGGGGCCAAGTCTTGAAAAAGGGAGATTTCCTTTCCCTGATGTGTGATGGGGTTGTCCCTGGCCTTCCTCAGCACTGCTTCCTTTGTCTGAAAGTGGAGGAACCGGACTATTATGTCTCTGGGCCTCGTGTTGTCGTCTCTTCTGGCCCGCAAGGCCCTGTGGGCTCTGTCAATGTGCCAGTGCTCATCTGGTATCTCCGGCAGGAGGGGGCGTAGTATCGTGAGAAGCAAGGCCGAAATTGGGCCTTCATCTTGTTGCTCCGGTAGGCCGCGCACGCGGATATTGTTGCGGCGCGACCTGTTCGCTAAGTCCTCTAGAGCTGTCTCCGATGCTTCCAGCCGGGCTGTGAGCGTGTTGACATGGGCGGACATCGTGTTGTGAGCCACCGTGGTTGTTTCCACGCGGTGCTCGAGGTCTGCTGTTCTCTCACCCAGCTTGTGGATTTCGGACATCACCTCCTTCGATGACCTATCAATCTCTCGAGCTAGGTAGCTCTTGACCGCCGCCAGTTCGGTCAGTATGTGGGCCATATCGGAAGATGCCAGGCTGTGAGGCTGGGGTGTGCTCAGGGTCGTCGGTGAGGCCTGGGCTCGTGGGCTGGATCCGCCGCCATTTTGGGAGTCTTGGCGCGGTGTGCGGGAGGCCGCAAACAGGTCGGGTACCGTGGCGGTGTTATCCATGTTTTTTTTTCCCGATTTTCTCGGCTGGCGCCTATCCATGGCGGGTCAGGGGAAGGGAGGTAAGGTTTTTTTTTTTGTTTTGGTCGGTTTATCGCTGTTGTGAGCTGTTGGTATAGGGGGCTAAGCGCGGAGCTCTAGGCTTGCACGTCCAGCTTGGTTCCCGGTCAAGCCACGCCCCCGGGATGGAGGTATTTTCATTTGCTTATCTCTTTACTTTTCTTTGTTTCTTTTTGGTCTTTTTCCTTTTTCTTCTCTTTGCTCTCACACACATTGGCTCACCTGCAGGGTAGGGTTTATCCCTCCTTCTTATGGTTCACACACACTAGATCTCACTTTCAGATTTATACATACACTTTTGTCAGATTTCTTACATTTTTTCTATACTTATATGTGCACATATATTCCATGTGGTCTCATGGGCAGTTGTTGCATTGCATTATTTTTTCCTGGTTTAGATCCTATCATCTTAGGACTTATTTTCCCATATATTGGGTTGGATACAGTACACACATTCATCCTATGTCCACACCTCCTTTTGGTTTGCTAACCTAGTTACTATTGTGGGTCTTAGTTTATGGTATGGCTGTACATGTCTATATACCTTCTTCCCTCACTAGTTGTGTATAGTATTCTTTTAGTTTGTTCCTCCTTGTTATGGTTAGCTACACGGGGATCGTGTGGTTACCATGGTTACGTTGTATTACTACCGTGATGATGTCATCACGCGGGGGGGCAAGTTTTCACCGCACGCACGTCATCACGCACGCACGCACGTCATCACGCACGCACGCATGAACGTCATGATGCGGACGTTCTCATCTTTCCACACACACTCCGTCCGGCTAACTTTACTTCCGGAATCACTTCACACAGGTGGGGTAAGTTAACCACTTATTTTTGTGTATATATTTGTATGTTATGTGCATTATCACTATCTTGATAAAGACCCTGAAGGGTCGAAACGTTGATGTTGAAGTTGTGATTAAACACTTTATCCACTGTTGAAAAATCCAAGCGAGTGCTCCTGATTCTTACCTTCTATCTACTGGCCTGGAGGCACCCTGGTAATATACATTGCATATATGGTTTTTTTGGGGTTGAGTGCCAGAGTCTGGACTATATATATATATATATATATATATATATATATATATATATATATATAGAAGGCGTATGCCTGAAGTTGTGGGAGGGATTTATGGCCTATATAAACCCAGCAAACCCCCTGCTTACCTGTCTTCGTCGATTCCGGAAATTCCCGCCTTCTCTTCCGGCCAAGGAGACCTCTGACGTCATATTTTCGCGACGCGCAAAAAAAATACTGTCGGGTAACTGTACCGCTAATTCGTGAGTATAACACGCGGACCGAGGCATTCGTCGAGTTCTACCATGAACTGTAAGTAACTTTTCACCCATACGAACAGGCTCATTCATCTTCAAAGCGTTTTTTTCCGCCCGCCGGCAGTCCCTCTGCATCTCTCTCTGCTTTGTGTTCGTGAGTATAATGAGGGTAGCCAACACACGAACGGCTAATCGTAAGTCTTACAGCATCTTTCCTGCTACTTGTCAATTACTCACACGTTCAGCTGCACGGTCTCTTTCATCTACATAGCTCATGTTGAATCTTTCCGGTACCTAACAGGTCAATGTCGGTTTTGTTACATACAGCGTTTACTTGTTTTTATGCCTAAGTTCAAACGTACAGCAGTACCCTTATCAGGATAGCACATGGTTACCCTCACTGTGTAATTCATACAATGAAGTGCTTTTTGCTACATAAGTATGTCATGTTAAGTTTTATTTATGCTCTGCTGCTGCATCTCATTAGTCCAATTTACACAAGGCTGTGTTTTAATAGGATGTCGACTTTGCTCATTTTCTTCCCTCCTGTTAAAGTTTATACAAATTCGGTGTCACTGATTGCAACAGGTGCCGCTCCATTTACGGAGGTAGCCCCTGCCCCCCCCCCCCCCCCCCCCCCAAAAGAGAAATATAAATAAATAAATAAATAAATGATTTAAAAAAAAAAAAAAATACGATTTTAAAGAGGGGGGGAAGCCTTTTCGACAAGATTTGTTTTAACATCCGAGCCTTTCATCTGCCAGGAAGTGAATACATGGACATACAAACTGTGTACTGGTATCTGATGGTATGGCCATCGGTTTAATAAACACGTTAGCGGATACCTGTTTATAGCGAAAGGAGGAAGCGCAGTGTTAAATGCCATTTAAATAAAGAGAGTGAATTTTTATTTTTGCTAATACGCCTGTGATGTTTCTAAGAAAACCCTGCTACCCTCAGCGGCACCGTTTAGTGAGCAGGAGATTCGCTTTGTGTCGATCTTAAATTTTAGGTATGAAATGAACCTTTACATTTTCCATGTTGTTCTACGGAGCCCTTTCATCATACATGTAAGACCGCTGGTAAATGAGGGACTACATGTAAGCTCTGTGGGCAAGACATCATTCTAATACGCCTATGTTGATAGGCAGACAGAGGTATTGTTACGAAGCACATTGGGGCGTGTTACGGGCTATCCTGTGTATCAGAATGGATAGCGGGTTCTGCAATTTATGTGACTTTCTAGTGAACGTGTCAATCACGTGTAATATCATGCAGGGCGGAGAGTTGCTTTCATGCTCAAGGCTTGTAGGGGTTAAAAGTGCCCCCTTTGCTTGCTGTATTCCAGTTTTAACGGACATGTCTGCGTAAATGACATGGATCTACACACCTGTTAGATTGCAAACTCTCCAGCCTTGGAATACTTTTACGCTCATTCTGCGCTACCTGCAACGCACAGACTCAGAGCCGCTCACACGCTGCATACAGATAGTCTTTGTATACAGTGTCTTGTCTACATTACACTATCTGTATACTGGGTGGGAAGGTGATTCCCCCTCTTCTCCCCACGCCTCCCTCTCCCATTGTCTGTACACAGTTGCACATTCATGGCAATTGTACATTAATGGAGGGTTCCAGTACACGGAGTGATGGCTTCCCTCGGCACAGTTAGATCATTCGTACATAGACACAATCCCCACAGAGGGCTTGATTAACATGCTGGTGGCATTACAGGAAGTCATCTGATTAGGAGCGCTGATAATGTGTAGATTTGAGAGAACGCCGCTCTGGCTTTCTTTGACCCGCTCATCATTGTGAGGGTCTTTGATTCAATGCACTTACGCTACAAACAAAGCATTGTCTGAACCAGTCCTAATTCATCCTCAGTCAGTGCAGCAATATGCGCTAAATGAAAAACCCGGCGTACTCCTACGCAGACGAGCACATATGTTACCGGACAAGTGCATCTCATTTCACACTGCAGTTCTGGTGGGCGAGCCTCGGCAACGGCAAGTACGTGTCTTAACTATACTATGAACAAGATCATAATATGTATATATATAAAAAAAAAAAAAAAAAAAAAGTTTATTCGTATTACATTTCAAATCAAGGCCACGGTCTGGCACCACGAGCCCCGAGGGCCATACATACGATCGTACACGCATTCTAGTTTATACGTCCCGACCATCCGGACCCCACATGCTCACTGGGCACTCCAGTTTCGGTCAAACCATACGATCCTAACTCATTGCTACCCACGTTTCGTTCTGTAGTATGTCCTCTCTCACTAACTACCCTTCCATCTTAGTTAGCAACTGCTGGCTGTTAGGTTCCTAGGTGTCCACTAGTTGTTATTCTCCCCGGCTTCTTCGCCCTAGGTTAGTGGTCCCGCGAGGCCAACACCCATCCTCATACTTGGAGGTACTACGCCCCTCGGGCCAAATCATAGCTAGTCGCCTCGCATTGTGGCATAGAGAGGGCCTCATCTGTCACTCCCATTCTATCTTATGTTTAACTTTCACCGAGAGGCCGACACCCCGCCACATTATTCAGTGGCCACGCTACCCCCTCGCGCCAACGCATAGATAGAGCCTCTCAAGCCGCTTGGCAAATAGCAGGGCCTCACCTGTCACCAACCTAGAGTAATCGTTTCGCCGCATTGCGGCACTAGCTAGTCAGCCAGCACGCACGCACACACTCTCGCACTCCTAGTAAGCCGGGGGGGGGGACGGCACACTACAGACCCATCACGCATAATCACTATGTTTTGGATCCTATGACCACTTCGGGTATCCTAGCGCTTTATTTCCCGCTTTTGCTTCGATTGTGAGTTACATACTCTTACAGTGATGCAAACAGTACGCCAGTACTGTCATACTGGGCTAATCCTGGGCTTTCAATACGTTATCTCTTACGGGCTAAGGGTCCACTAGATACTTAGTTATAGCAGTACGAAGACACCGATATATATATATATATATATTACCCCAACCTGTCACTCGCTGGTGATCCTTAGGTACCACATACACTATGTGCCCAGGCCAAGCTGGTAGACACCATGACCAGCGGTTACTCCTACAACTTGTTTCAGGCATTTCTTACATATTTTCAGTTAAATACGTATGTTGGGTCTCACGTTGCCTTTCACGTTACACGTTGTACAGGTTTGGCCTTGCATGGGACCATCGTCAGGTCCTCCAGACGCTGACGTACATATGGTGACTGCTTCCAGACTCATGTATTACGGATACTATTTATTACTTCGCAACATTTTGGGGGCATTTAGTACAGTGAGTTCTAGATTACCTTTTATCGACTCATACTATCACTTAACTTTTCACGTCAACGTCACTCATACAAGCAATACAGGATAAGCTCTAGCAATCTGATTTGACCGGGTGAACAGGATTCCCACTCGTTTCATATCGAACGTCGAGGCATCACTCTGCCTCCATTTCGACCAAACGTATACCATTCAAATCCTTAATCTGCTAATTAGGGACTTGTCTGCACGCTTGACATTCACAGGGTCCTCCATGCGCATTCAATTCATTCATCACGCATTTGACGTCGTTCACATTTCACGTTATTTAAGTTTATGAAGTCCATCAGGAGTTACTTTCGGTCATGCTAGATGTTTCGATTTGGGTCGTAACACCTTAAGCACCCTATAAAACTAGCATTTACGATCCCAAGCCTACCACGTAACTGCTATAGGGTACTTGCTATACAACCACATATCGTCTCTGAATTTAAACTACAATCTAAGCTCCTTTTCAGGTTCCTCTCTTGTGCAAGCATTTCCCTACGGTGAGTCACGGATTTGCATTCTATTCCTCGGTTCACATCACAACAGTTAGTTTCATCAGGTGCCTGTTACAGTCCTTTGTCGCTGTGGTTCGATGCAGGTAATCACACCGTGTACGGTCAGGTTAACGCTTGTCCACAAGCGGTTAACACCCTGCTGCGCGTAGTTAGTACAAGTCCACTTGGCCCAAATCATAGGTAGGGCCTCTCTCAAACACGGGGCTGACGGCACGGCCTCGACTCTTATGGGATAGTCCTTATCTTCGCCTATTGGTACCCATTAGTTAGCAGCTCTACTACACGTGAGTTTCCATGGGCATCTGAGTTTTGCATATTTTAAACATGTTACGTTTCCTTCCTCCTCACAGCATGCTACAAGAACTAGCTCCAGGTAACGAATTATCTTTAATAAACACAAACCCTGTCATCTCAAGTTCCCTGCAGTATCCTCCGCCTTAGCCACTTCTGAAGTCCTGACGTCAGACCTTGCTTAAACGTAACAGTTAAGATATAAGAGCACGCAGTCCAGAATTCCTCTGCTGGTCAAAAAAGGTATCGATCATGCCCGGAGTTAGAGTCTACGCAGGTAAGATTTATCTACTAATACTAAGCAAACGTACTATACGGCTTACGATACGTGTAAGTATTGCATGTGGTTCAGGATAATATGTGCGTTCCGATTATAATAGTTGCTTGTACAATTTTTGGCACATCTCTCAAACAGTTCATGCTATACATTCGCTCCTCGTTTATTAGTCTCGGCCTCAATCCAAATTCCTTCTCGGGACATTCATTCCGTATTAGGGCCGCCACAGCAGCCTCTAGTTGTCAAGTTCCGACTCATCTTGTAGAGAAGATGGGACGCTGGAAGTCCTCGGCATACAACCGGTACATTCCAAGTCCAGAGAAGAAATCAGGCTCGCTTTCTATAATATGTCTAAATGATGTTGTTATGTTTAATAAATATTACATACTTTTTGGCCCTCTTTTTGCAGGCCTAACCTCGCGTCGGTTTCGGCACACCTCAACCGACTCTTACATATTAAAAACTACACACACTTTAATGTGCGCCCCTTCCATAATCCCGTACACAAATAGAAGGCGTATGCCTGAAGTTGTGAGAGGGATTTATGGCCTATATAAACCCAGCAAACCCCCTGCTTACCTGTCTTCGTCGATTCCGGAAATTCCCCTCCCACCACACCCTCTTTTCATATCATTATATCCAGGTGGGCCCTCTTTTTGCAGGCCTAACCTCGCGTCGGTTTCGGCACACCTCAACCGACTCTTACATATTAAAAACTACACACACTTTAATGTGCGCCCCTTCCATAATCCCGTACACAAATATATATATATAACAGGGGGGTGGCTGCACTCATCTGAACATGCATAAATGGGTTGCTGCTCGGGGCCAAATTATACAATACATACAATACACAAGATCCAACACACTCATCTATCCACTAAACAGCAACTTCAATGTTGACAGATTTTATTAGTTTTTTTTTAAAAACACCTAATCTAGGCAAAAATAATGGGTGTTTAGTTACATTATATGATCATACATTGCATAAGCCTGCCACAACGTCAATGTACCCATCTTTGGCAGGCCCTACTCTAACAGCCTAATGTCTGCTTGTATGAGATTAACCCACTTACTAGGGGAAATAATTCCATCTGGGGCTCTCTGCAGTACAAGGCTAAATAGGGCCCTGGTATGAGGCCCAGCAAATCCATCTGGTAAATTCTAGTATGTAAAAAAAACTGTAACTGGGGAAAGGCCTATATTTAACCCTGTAATGTTCTAAAACCTGAACATGGGGGATACTAATTGTGGCAAAACTAGGCACTCACAACTGTATTTGTCTAAATGTGTTCCTATAGTTTTAAGGTTGTTAGAACCAAGTGTATTCCTGTATATGTATTTTATGCGAACAACAGCATTCGTATGCTGGCGGCAGGAAACCACCAGCATTCATACAGTAGTTTCACGAACAGTGAATTTCATCACTGTTCGTGAAACTAACAAACTACCGAATGGGAGACCACACACAGGAGGTTGTGTGGCTCCCATTAAAGATTGAAACATTGTTGCAATCGGTAATTAGAGAGATTCAGGGTGGCCGCCGTTCAGCTACCGACCATGCGGCGGTCGGCCATCTTGGATCCTTTGTTAGCCCAGCGGTATTTGGTCGTCGAGTGCCTGGAACTAAAATCGGCTACTCGACAGCACGAATACCGCTGGACTTGCAAGCCGTTCGGGAGCCCCGGTCCTTCGGTAGTTGGTTCCCATATGTTCAATCGGTAGTTTGAATGTGACTTAAAACTAATGTGTGTTTCGTGCGGCGTTCGGTTAGTTATGCTGGGATCTGAGCGGTTCTTTCACGAAATGTGCGTTCAGACCCCAGCTATCTACCGAACGTGTTTTCACTAATCCACTTAACTGTATATTCTAGTGGGAGTATCCCTCTCGTGCAGCAGTGCATGATGGGAGAAATGTCCCGGTTGGTCAGTTCCCCATATAGTCCCCTACTGTACAACCCCTGTAATGTCAGTAGGGAAACCCCTTGCATGGGGAATCCCATAAACACTGTGACCTGTGATTAAAAGCTCAGTTAAATCCCAGCCTATGTGTCGTCTAGTTCTTGGGAAGGAAGAATTCTTACAACGCTACCGTGATTATTGTATGCTGTATTTATTTGGCTGGATTATTTTATACTGTTTCTGTTACCCAGCGGAGATACTGTGGATTATATTCCCTCTCCGCTACAACTGGTGGCAAGCAACGGGATTTAAACTACACAGCAAAGCAACGTTCTGCAGAAATTAAAAATGAATAGAGGAGAAGAAGCAGCAATTCGTGAGTTAGCCCATTCAGATGAAACCGGAACCTGGGAACACGTGGAAACCCACGAACGGCCGGTGAATGGGAACGAATTATGCACTTTTAAAACAAAGCACATTGAAATAATTACTGGAGGCAAGAGGAGCAATAGCCAGCACCAAGGCAAAGGCTATCCTAATCGCAGAGCTAATGGAAGGAGACAGAGCAACAGCTGCTTCAGCACCTCCAAGGGAGGAGGAACCAAATTAATTTGAGAAAGAATACAGGAGTAAGGTGGCTCTACTTCCAACCACACCATCTGAAGATATGGTCAGCAGGATCTTCGCAGATGTGCAGGAATACATCATGCTGCGAAGAGCGCAGATGTTAACATTACTCCAGGGAAAGCTAAAATTCCATATCAAGCCTTTAAGAGCTATTCAGAAGCTGACGGTGGTGTGGATGACTACCTGCAGGATTTCGAGAGGTTATGCCAACTGCACGACATCAGCGAGGCGGATCGGGTACCTCTACTAGCAGAGAGATTATCCGGTCGCACAGCAGAGGCGTACCAGGCCGTGCCAGATGAGGACAGAAGAGACGATGGCAAGGTGAAACAAGCCATTTTAGCCCGGTATGCGATTACCTCAGAGGCATACCGTTTAAAGTTTCGGGACATTAAAAAGCCAACAAGAGACACCCACGTAAAATGGGTACACCGCCTACAACGAGCTGCAAAGGGGTGGTTGGAAGCCACCCAAGTTAACACGATGGAGGATCTGTTCCAGTTAATGGTCATGGAACAGTTTTTCGACGGGATACCGTCCCACCTACAGAATTTGGTGAGGGACCGCAAGCCACAAACACTGCAAGAGGCGGCCAAGCTGGCGGACGAGTTCCTAGACACCCGGAGGGACCAGCGCACCCAAAACCGACCCGTATATAACCCTACACCGATGATACCAGCTGTGACCCCCACCATCCAGCCACGACCTGGGGTAAACCAAAATACTTACACCCCCAGGTCGCCTGCACGTCCCCCAATTCATTGTCACACCTGCAACCACCAAGGGCATATCCAACGAGACTGTCCATGCAATCGACCCAGGCCCAGCTGGAATAATGCAGTACCGAGCAACCGAGCAGCTGTACACTGTGTGCAAGCTGAACAGTATGGAGCACCTGAGACCGTCACTCCAAGGGAAGAACCGCTGGGTACACTGCATGAGGTAAACCCCATCCAGGCAGCCTCAGATAATCGGCAAGGACATCGACAGGAGGTAATTATGGAGGGGAAAAAGGTACAAGGACTTCGTGACTCTGGGGCTACCTTAACACTAGTCCGGAATCATCTGGTACCTAAACACAATTTAACTGGAGACTGTGTTGAGGTACGGGTGGCAGGGGGAGCAATTTATAAAGTACCTACTGCCAAGGTACATTTGAATTGGGGAGCGGGGCTCGGAAATGTGGAGGTGGGGATGATGCAGGACCTACCCGCTGACGTCATTTTGGGCAACGACCTAGGGGAGCTGACTTCAGCTTTTGTTCCTCAAAACACTGTACAGGAAGCGTATCCGGTTGTGACCCGGCAGCAGGCCTGCACCACAGCTCCGCCTAACCACTCTGAGGCTCAGGTAAGCAATGTAACCCCATGTCCACTATCATGCCCTGGGCGCCCCCCCCCCCCCCAGAATTTGGTTCTGAAGTGACCCTAGATCCCTCCCTGCAGATCTACAAAGATCACATAAATAAAGACCAGGCAGGATTAGAAGGGGAGAGATACACCTGGGACAAGGGGCTGCTGTACCGTCACACAGAAAAGGTAGTGTCCGGATCCATACCCCTACCCATTAAACAATTAATAGTGCCTCGAAAGTATAGACTGGAACTCTTACGCATTGCCCATGACATTCCCCTGTCTGGGCACTTAGGAATCAGCCGTACTAAGCACAGACTGACCCAGAACTTCTTCTGGTCAGGTATCTCACAGGACGTCAAGCGATATTGCCAGACCTGTGATACTTGCCAGAGGGTAGGGAAGAGGGGAGACCGATACAAAGCTCGGCTCCGTTCTCTTCCCACAATTGAGGAACCTTTCAGTAGGGGTGCGGTAGATATTATAGGACCCCTATCAAAACCCAGCCCCTCCGGCAAGAGATATGTCCTGACCGTGGTGGATTATGCCACCAGATACCCTGAGGCAGTGGCCTTGACGAATGTGCACGCGGAGACAGTAGCGGATGCTCTGATGCAAATATTTACCCGTGTGGGATTTCCCCAGGAAATTATTTCGGATAGGGGCACCCAGTTTACCGCCGAAGTCGCACATCAACTCTGGAAGATATGTGGGGTACAGCAAATATTGAACTCCACTTATCACCCCCAGTCTAATGGACTCTGTGAACGGTTTAACGGAGCACTCAAACAGATGATCCGTACGTTCATAGACACTCAGAAGGACTGGGGAAGGTTTTTTCCACACTTGTTAATGCCTATATGGAAGTACCCCAAGAATCCACTGGGTTCTCTCCTTTTGAACTATTATTCGGGAGGAGAGTGAGGGGCCCCCTTGATTTAATCCGGGAACACTGGGAGGGAGAAGGGACTATTAACGACACCCCCATCGTACCCTATGTGCTAGAGTTTAGGGATCGCCTGGAGGTGCTGACCGAGACCATATATGCGACAACCTCCAGGCGGCCCAACAACGTCAGCGCAGATGGTACGATAAGGGAGCCAGGGACCGCAGCTTTCAGGTGGGGCAAAAGGTGCTAATCCTATGACCCGTCCACAAAGACAAGCTGCAGGCTTCCTGGCAGGGCCCATACAAGGTGGTAGAACAGATCTGTGATACCACCTATGTGATCGGTCCGGTCACAGGCGCGGGGGCAAGTGCATGCTCCATGTGAACCATACCACTAGCGCACGGAAGAGGTATCCGCGATCTGTGCCCCTGCTACCGAGGATTATGATAATTAGTCACTCCCAGATCTCCTAGACCAAGAGGGCCAGAGCGGAGACCTGGGAAAAGGACAGTTAGGAGAGCGGCTAAACCCCCAGGAGCGAACCCAGGTCCAAAGACTAATCCAGGAAAAGGGAGCCACTTTTTCCAACCTACCTGGGTACACTCCATTAGCCACTCACAAGGTAGAAACCCTAGACCAGACTCCCCTTCGCCAAACCCCTTATCGCATACCAGAATCAGTCAAAGAAAGTATGCGGAAGGAGATTGAGGAAATGTTACAGTTAGGGGTGATAGAACATTCTGACAGCCCCTGGGCCTACCCAGTAGTACTAGTATCGAAACGGGAAGGGACGACCCATTTCTGTGTGGACTACCAGAGGCTCAACAATAAAACGACCTCGGATGCTTACCCTATGCCCCGGATAGATGAGCTCCTAGACAAAATGGCCAGGGGCCAGTACCTCACCACAATAGATCTGTGCAAAGGGTACTGGCAAATTCCGCTAGCCGAGGACGCCATCCCCAAGTCGGCATTTGTCACCCCATTTGGCCTGTATCAGTTTAAGATCATGCCATTCGGGATGAAAAATGCCCCGGCTACCTTTCAGAGGATGGTAGATCGGCTACTGGATGGGTTTCAGGAGTATGCGTGTGCATACTTAGATGATATAGCCATTTTTAGCTACTCCTGTCCCGAACACCTGACCCACATAGGAGCCGTACTAGACCGGATTAGGGAGGCCAGACTGACCTTAAAGCCCAGTAAGTGCCATATAGGAATGGCAGAAGTGCAGTACTTAGGACACAGGGTAGGAAGCGGGCTACAGAAACCAGAACCCGCTAAAATAGAGGCAGTAGCCAAGTGGCCAACCCCCCACACCAAAACGCAGGTCCTCGCATTCCTGGGTACCGCAGAGTATTACAGGAAATTTGTAGCAAACTACAGCACCCTAGCAAAACCCCTCACTGATTTAACCTGTAAAAACCTCCCCAAAATAGTAGTATGGCCCCAGAGTGTGAACAGGTCTTCCAACAGCTCAATAAGGCGCTCATTAAAATCACCTGTACTTTCTGCTCCTGATCCAACTAAACGCTTACGCGTCCATACAGACGCTTCTATGTTTGGATTGGGAGCAGTACTGAGCCAAGTCGGAGCAGATGGCATCAAGCACCCAGTAGCTTATCTAAGCCGAAAACTTTTACCCAGAGAAGTGAGCTACACCGCCATTGAAAAGGAGTGACTGGCTGTGGTGTGGGCCCTCAAAAAGTTGCAACCCTATTTATATGGACAACCGTTTACATTACTCACAGATCACAACCCGTTGGTTTGGCTGAACAGGGTGTCAGGAGACAATGCCAGGCTGGTGTGCTGGAGTTTGGCGCTGCAGCCTTTTGACTTTACGATTCACTATCACCCTGGGAAACAAAATGGCAACGCTGACGGGTTATCCACGCAAACAGACATTGAACAGTGATCTGTGAGTACTCCTCCGGACATCCCCAAGCCGATCCGTTGGGATCAGACTGTGTATGCCGGCTTGGTTCTGGGGGAGCATTGTGGCAAAACTAGCCACATACAACTGTATTTGTCTAAATGTGTTCCTATAGCATTAAGGTTGTTTACGACCAAGCGTATACCTGTATATGTATTTTAGGCGAACAACAGCATCCGTATGCTGGCGGCAGGAAAGCAACCAGCATTCACACAGTAGTTTCACGAACAGTGAATTTTAGCACTGTTCGTGTAACGAACAAACTACCGAATGGGAGACCACACACAGGAGGTCGTGTGGCTCCCATTAAAGATTGAAACATTGTTGCAATCGGTAATTAGAGAGATTCAGGGTGGCCGCCATTCGGCTACCGACCACGCGGCGGTCGGCCATCTTGGATCCTTTGTTAGCCCAGCGGTATTTGGTCGTCGAGCGCCTGGAACTAAAATCGGCTTCTCAACGGCACGAATACCGCTGGACTTCCAAGCCGTTCGTGAGCCCCGGTCCTTCGGTAGTTGGTTTCCATACGTTCAATCGGTAGTTTGAATATAACTTAAAACTAATGTGTGTTTCGTGCGCCATTCGGTTAGTTATGCTGGGATCTAAGTGGTACTTTCACAAAATGTGCTCTCAGACCCCAGCTATCTACCGAACGTCCATTCGTTTAAATATGATGAATAATGTTAAAGTTATACATTTTCATGTAAAATATTGGTTCTGCTGCACGGAGGGATAATCCACTTAACTGTATATACTAGTGGGAGTATCCCTCTCGTGCAGCAGTGCATAATGGGAGAAATGTCCAGGTTGCTCAGTTAGCCATGTAGTCCCCTACTGTACAACCCCTGTAATGTCAGTAGGGAAACCCCTTGCATGGGGAATCCCATAAATACTGTGACCTGTGATTAAAAGCTCAGTTGACTCCCAGCCTATGTGTCGTCTAGTTCTTGGGAAGGAAGAATTCTTACAACGCTACCGGGATTATTGTATGCTGTATTTATTTGCCTGGATTATTTTATGCTGTCCCTGTTACCCAGCAGAGATACTGTGGATTATACTACCTCTCCGCTACACTATTGTACTCATGAGACATGGCTGAACACAAATATGTGCATTTTAGTGCATTAGAAGTTTACAGTATTATGACATTCACAGTTAAAATGTCATGAAAAACTTGAAATATAATAAAATTCCTTAATGTATAAAATGTTTATATTTTATTCAGATTAAATTATGTTTCATGTATAAATATTAAATGTGAATAAAAGCCCTGTTTCACCTGAACAAAATGATATATAATAAGTGTGGGAGTACTTAATGTGTATGAGGTACATTATGTTTAAACAGACTTATAGTGCATGTTTTTTTTTAAGTTTTGTTTTGACTAGAATGTGTACAATTGCCTCCATCCTTAAGGGTTGTCACAGGTGACGGTACAGAGACCTGTACCCCTGTATGCCTGATTATGGTAGGAGTTACAGTGTGGAAATGAACAATCAGGGTCTGGTGCACCAAGGTTTGTGTGGCCACATTAGAAATAATAATGATCCAGAGGCACACAAAGGTTTGCACATAAAAAAGCATTCATTCATGCATTGAAAAAATACATCAATTCATTTTGACAGAAAGAAAGTGCATAGAGTAGTTCATATCCAATCTATAATACCAATACCACAATAATAATACAGTTCTAAATGCAAACACCCATTAAAAAGGTATACTGACCAAGAGGAGGAGAAATGAAAACCCTGACATATCGGCTCTGAAGCCTTCATCTGGGGGGCCTCTCATTTGTGTGGCCACATTCCAGGGCCCTGATGCAGCTTCTGCACATCCCAGAAGCTTGATGTTATGCAGACCTCCCATGAACTGGATAGGGAGGCTCGTCTGCAGATATGTATCCAGTACTAGAAAGAAGGCAAGACTAGAATAGGCACCAAACAAGGTAACAAGACAAGACTAGAAGAACCCAGAACTGGAGCAGGACAGAAAGAAGAACATGTACACAAGATATGAGGGAAACAATAACAGGACAGGACTGTACATGAACTGGGAATACAAGAAAAAATAAAACAAGACAGGAGATACAAGGCAAAACAAGGAGAAATAAGTAAGCACTATATATGTAATAAACATTGGAGATTTAGACACACATAAATGGCGAAGATATATGCAGCCAACCACTGCGCCAAAGTACTCCAATTAAGGTGGGTCCAAACGGCCTAGATATGCATGACTAAAAGTAACACAATAAAACATACACAGTACTTACCTGCAAGGAAAGGAACACACTGTAACATAACGGATACATGGCAAAGGACCGGGTGTGGCAACTAAAAACAAACATATAAAGGAATCCAGGAGACTGGGAATTTCAAGAACGGAAAAAAGGGATGAACTCAGAAAACTCAGGATAAAGAAAACCAGACATAGAATCCATAACCAGAAAAAACAAGAAAAGCTAAACAAGAATTGTAAAAAGAGGACTGGATATCAGAAGCCATAACCAGAAATGATCCGCAAACAGGAACAGGGTGTGACAAGAGGTTAATATCTGCAGCTACTGGAAGCTGCTGAAGTCATTCTCTTAGTTAAGAAATTTCATGATTGAAAACTTCAAAAAGAAAAAAGTCAAAAAGACTATTCAATTCAATGGACTTGATGATGGTTTCCTAGCTAATACATATTATGCGTTATTAGAAATAGATGTGATATCATTTTAGAATTGCTCTTGCCGTGGCATTCCTGTATAAATATATATGCGTTAGAACAATTTAAATCTGCTAAAAGTAAAAAGCATTCCTTAAAAGCCCATCAAAAAGCAAAGGTAGAGCCAAGTGCAATACTTAAGTTGAATAATCAATATTTTCTTCATGCCATTAATTGGTTATATAAATACAGATATATACAACTCTGTGACAGTCTTTTCTTTGGTTGATTTCAAGATTTTAATTTCCTGACTATTTATTGGACTTAACCAAAGTTCTGATACATATTGTTCTGTTTCATATAGTTTGATATTTTGTCATACTATTGAAGCTGCTTCAACTATCTGTCTATATATTTATCCTATATGTCAACCTAATTAGCATTGGAAACCTCAGATTAGTATAGACTCAAAGCAAACTCATGTCTGATATTTGGGTGCTTTATTTGCCTTCTTGTAGTTTTTTCTACTAAATTGCAGTTAATGGCAATCTAAATGGCAAAATTATGCTAAAGAGATGTGTCTATACAGAAGAAATTGGACTGTGCTTTTCCTAAAATAGGGATACCTTCTGTTAATAAATATGTGAACAACTGAGCTGCATAACACAACCATACAAAGAATATTTAACTTTTTGTATAAAGATAGCAATCAACCAATAAAGGTTAAAAATATAATTTATTGATCCTTGTATATATAAAAGACTATTCTTTAAAGCAATATTTGCAAATCCTATTAATATCGTTTTTTTTTTTTTTTTTAAATACATTTAAAACAAAAAAAAAAGCTGCAGAAAATGCAGAAAAAAATATATATGTTTTTAATTTAAAAAAAATTCAATGTAGGAAAAAAATACTGAGACTTGCACTTCCTTATAATAACGCCCACTGTCCTCTGTCAGGCTTTCCAGCAGTTTTTGAGGTAGTTTAGTGAAAAATAATGCTATTACTTCCTTTTGATGAGTAAAGCAGGGTCGTGAGAATGTCTTTTCCAGTAGTAACCTTGTCTCGAACACGTTTTGCCTTCAATAGGCTTTTCTTTTCTTTTTCTTTTGTACTGCAACATTATTTTTTACTTATTTGCATTATGTGTCTATAGTTGCCTGAATTTTGCCATTTAGTTTTTGAACAATAACCCTTTCCGTGGTTTCAATACTTTTTAACATGCTTGGAAACTTACTAGTTATGTTTTTATCTCGGAACTGTAGGCTTGACACAAAGAGAATGACATTTGACAAATGTAATTGCTAATTGGTTAAACTCATTCATATATGCTTCCAAATGTAGCACTGTTAACCAAAGGAAACCTTCACAAGTGAACCAGCTATTCCCCCAATTCCCCCAATTCAGCAAAGTGTGGCTAACTACCTCTTTTAATACCTCATGTACAACATGTGGCTTTCTGTGTGCCTTCGACATTTGGATAGTGATAGAAAATCCTCACAGGAGGGTCAATGGTTTTACACCAACTCCAGTCTAAAGTAAAAGATTATGGTTGATCTTGGAAATCTCAGAATTCGAAATAAAAATTTTGAACAAAAAGAAAAAATTCTCTTTTTTCTTCATCCCATGAGCCTTTGTGCCTGGGAGCCAAAGCGCGGGAAAAGAGACAGTCTATTACTATTTAGTCTCTACATACCTCAAAACAGAATGCACGTGTCATGGTTGATTATATATTTCCTACCTGTTCTATGTTACATTTTGTATATATTGTGTATGAATATTGTTTTTGTATTTTATTGTACCATAATGTATCAATGCAATGTTCCGTGGACCCAGGACATACTTGAAAACGAGAAAAATCTCAATGTATCTTTCCTGGTATATTTTATAAATAAATAGTCTATACTCATACATACTTATGTTATTCCTGTCTATTTGCTAAATATTTGGACATCTTCATCAGTCAGTGGATGTGCCATAACTGCCTCAATTAGTTATTTAGCCTCCTCCCTTACCTATACATCTCCCTTACCTATTCTTTTTTATCATCAATTGCCACATACACCACGTTTTGGCGTATCTACTATCCCTCTGCTCTTATTGAATTAATCTTAACTTTCTTCTGTCTGGGTTTTAGCATACCCAGGGCTCTCAGTGAAACATCTGTTATTCCCTTGATCGGAAAATAGGATCATGTTCCGGTTGAACCTTTGTTCAACCTGAAAGTAAAATGGTTGGAGGGTGATAGAGTTAATTTAGTTACTTAAGGGTGCATTTGTACATGTCATAAAACCAACTTGCTTCCAGCTATTCTACTTGTGAATAATGTAATTTTGCATGATCCTATGCCAATTGTTCAACAGTTATTTACGGAGGACCTGTATTACATAAATCACAGCATATACCATTTTACATATAAAGCCCACATCAAGGCATAAATACATTTCCCTGGTAATTCCATCACACAGTTCTTAACACTCACTGACTCTTATAGCTTCCTCATACCTGAAAATGATAAAATAAAGGAGATATATCAGAAAGAATAAAGATAAATTATTCATCAGGAGGGTTTTTTTCTTTTTTAAGAGCTGTGTTCTTTGTTGATGACAAAAGAAGAATCGTTGACGTTCTATCAAAAAATTAAAAAGAATGAAAGAACATGCAAAGTTTTGTTTGTTCATGTTTTTGTTATAGTAACTGTCTGCAATCTCCTGACCCTCAAACTCTGCTCTAACACCAGGTCCTGTAGCTAACGCTAAGTGACTTCCAGTGTATCTTGCATTGGACAGAATCTCTTTTTGCTTCCAGAACAGACTCCGTTATTCACAAGGTGGATTCAGTAAAATGCTGGATTAGACTTGATTAGATTGCTCAGAAGAATAATTCACATCCCCTGCCCATTTTAAGTTACTCATTCATGCTGCTTAACTACTATTCCATGTTCCAAGGGGCTGTATTGAATTGAGAGTTGCGTAATTTGCAGACCATTGGCATAAACTTAATTTACCAGTTTGAGGTGATGAATACGTTATGAGACTTATCTACTGGGCAAAAAAAATCCTGGGTAAACTATGGCCATAAAGAGATGTGCCTGTACAGCAACAATGCTTAGGCACGTCATCATTCATACAATATTCAGTTGGAATGAAGGTATTTTATATCCACTATCATGTAATGTCATTGAGCAACATGTTATGCTTTCAAATATGTATTTTTGCATACAGCATACAAACTGAGTAGTTATTTAGGAATGTGCCCCCCTTTTGTGAGTTTCATCACCTTCTTTGATCTCTTTTAACAAGAATTTTCACCTATATATCTCTAGGTCATCGGAGATATTTTGTTTTTCATCCAATTTACAGTGATCTAATTTTTAAGGTTACATTCCATGGTTTAAAGAACATTTTCTAAACAGATAAAACAAAGGTCAAAGGGGACAATTACTGGGGAAAAAAAACAAGCAATAAATGTGAAAGTACATAATTGTGCATAATTAATGAAACGTTGCAAAGATTGTAGCACAAAGCTCAGGGAGTTACACGGGAAATGTGTAAATGACAAATGGAGATAATTCTGTCTATATAATGGGTTTCCTATTTAAATTTTGCAAGGGTTTAATCAGTTAGGCACAGCTGTGCAGGATACACCATAAACTATCTTGAAAAATAAGTAGACATTTACATTTTTCTGCTACAAATTAAGTTCACTTAGAGGTGGTCTTAATGGGGCACGTAGCAATCATTACAAACATAAATTTTAAATTGTCTGTTTGCAGCGATTTTGTTCAGGAAAAAACGAAGACTCATCCTTTGCAGAGCTACATTATAAATGGAAGTATCCTTAATTTGCTAAGCACTAATAACCTAACAATTATTCATTAGAAACCCCATGCTGTATAATTCCAATCTTTTCATGATTTTATAAGAGATTCGTTTGTGTATCCTCAGAAGGTAAATCATCTCTGCCCAATTTCCCTAATGCAATTAGGGTTCTAATTATTACTTTGTATGTTGCTATTTGATTATTGAAAAGTGCATTCTTGTATTTAAAAGTCTCCTATTCCATATAGTATATATTTACTATGTAATCACTCCATGTTTTTATAACGATCCAATATAAAAAAAAAAAGGTCAAATTGTAGTGTGTTGCAGGAATTCATCAACTGCTGAAGTGTCATTTATTGGAAGGCTTGCACGTTTAATTGGCTTTATGATCACATAGTGGTCATCCAGCCACAGAGGGTCACGCAGCAGATTGATTTATAAATATTCATGATTCAGGGGAAAAAAACATTTGTTTTTTTTATTACTGCTATGATAAGCTACGAAGCAATGCATGGATGGAAAAGTCAGCAAAGGCAATGTGCTGAGTTATATCAATATTATTCTGTTGATGACCCAAAGTGGCAATAATGTCTACCTATGTTCTGGGTTGCTGGCCCCATGCATGAGTGTGGCTGATAGCTTTACCATTGGAATTAAATATAGGAATCAGCAGGGGGAGAAAGAAAGGATGTGAAAAGTATGGAAAGAGAGACAGAATAGAAATGGTGTCTGAGAAGGAAAAGAGAGACTAAAAAGAATGAAATATAAAAAGGGAGCTGAGTGGGACACATTAGGCTGGCACTGAAATGTTTAATTGAGAATGAAGAAAGGGCTAATAAAAAAGGGGGTAAAACAAATTAAAAGCTGGAAATTATAAAGATGGATTACAGTTTCATGTATAGGCCAGGTGAATGGTCAGAAATGTGTGCAGTATTTTAAATTAGCACTGGTCTACATGATTTCCATTAGCAGACCTATCCCAAATAATTTAATTCCTTTCTAAGCGGAACAATTTTCTTTTACCCACAAATAAATGTTAAACATGGTACCAATTATTTTTTATTAATATAGTTATTAGAGAAAAAAAGACATATTAGTAAAGTCAAACAAGATACGTTTAGCAGTACAACTAAGTTTCTTGCCCTAAACAAGCATGCATTCACGAATAGCATCAATAACCTAGACATATGCTAGACTTATATTAAAAAAAAAAAATCAATATAAACAATAAAACGATAAACCCCTATCTTACTGTGCCTAGATACAAATCAGCTAACCTACACTGACAAAGCCCAGTGAAGGACAAAATTATAGTTTGGGTTTGCTGTATCTCTCATGTTTTTAGTGGCATCAAGCTGACATGGAGCTGATATATATTCTCTCCGTGAAGACACAAGTGAGCTAAAAATTACCTGTTTGTGGAGTATACGGAAGAGCAAGCTATTAAGTTTTTGACCATTCTCAATATTTTTTATAAACTCTGTTTTTGGCTTATAGATACAATAAAAATCCAACCAGCTGTGAGATATGTGTTTTGTGTCTCGGGTATTCATTTAACACTCAATGTATATTATATTTTATCTTTTTACTTTATAGAAGTATTGTATTAGTATTTTGCATTTCTATTCTAATAAAAAACATTGTGCACTTACTATATGTTGTTCATTTATGTTACACTCTGTCATTCAAGATTTAGGGTTCAAATCCATTTTCTAATTTCCTATATTTTAGTGTTCTCGAATCCTTACAGACTTCCATTTTATTTTTGATGTTAGTCAGTCTCTCATTTAACTGTACTAAACGTGAACTAATCCACCTTCAATATTGTCACAGATTTTTAAATCAATTTTGCAGTGCATGTGTGTTCAAAATAACGTGTATCTTCCATGAACGACATTACATGCACTTTCAAACAGTCATTTTCAGAAACTAAAAGTTAGGAAACGTATATTAAATAACTTAGATATCTGTGTACAGAACTTTACTTTCACCATTCAGAAGTAGACAGAGAGATTTACAGCTAAACCTAACTAGACTTGTCGGCATGAATTTATGGCCTGCAGAGGTTTACTAACCAATACTGAAGAGTCTTTCAAATGGCTATTGATTTTAAAAAGGCAACAGCAATAACCTGAACTGTATTTACTTGTTAAAGCACCAGTTTCTTGGAATCAAATGTTAATTGATACTAGCTCATTCTTCTGATATTAGTACAATGAAAGTAGAATGATTATAAAGTAATGCAGTATACAAACTATGTAGAATGTATAAAAAGACATAAGTGGCAGTAACATCAGTTTAAGAAAGGGCATTATTTAAGTTAGTTAAATATTAAAAGTTGTAAAAATGCCAATCAAGTGACACGGCTGATAATAAGTAAATCAATGCAAAATGTAAGTATTATAAAGTGTATGACCTGCATTCTTGCACTACGCAAATACTGGATAGATGAAATATTAGACAGCTAGAATAAATACCTGAGTGATGTCGCGAACCCGAAATTTTCGCGAACCGGCGAACCGCGCGAACCGCCATTGACTTCAATGGGCAGGCGAATTTTAAAACCAACAGGGACTCTTTCTGGCCACAAAAGTGATGGAAAAGTTTTTTCAAGGGGACTAACACCTGGACTGTGGCATGCCGGAGGGGGATCCATGGCAAAACTCCCATGGAAAATTACACAGTTGATGCAGAGTCTGCTTTTAATCCATAAAGGGCAGAAATCACCTAACATTCCTAAATCACAATGGATATGGATTGACACCTGACATATGACATATTGACACCTTGACATATGGATTGACACCTGTCCTCAGAGCCCCTGATGCACACGGACACAGAGCAGAATAGGGACTGTTCCCCCTACATAGGGTCACTTGGCAGGTATGGATTGACACCTGTCCTCAGGGACCCTGATACACACTGACACAGAGCAGAATAGGGACTGTTCCCCCTACATAGGGTCACTTGGCAGATATGGCGTGGTCGTGGGAGGAGGAGGAGGATCACATTCACCTCTTCCCCTGTTAGATTCCCGTTGTGCTGTGACATCACCCTTATATGCTGTGTAAAGCGTACTTTTTAATTTATTTTGCAAATGCTGCATCCTTTCCGACTTGTAATTCGGTAACATTTCCGACCACTGACTGCTTATACCGGGGGTCTAGTAGCGTGGACACCCAGAACAGGTTGTTCTCCTTCAGCCTTTTTATACGAGGGTCCCTCAACAGGACCGACAGCATGAAAGACCCCATTTGCACAAGGTTGGATGCCGAGCTACTCATTTCCCTTTCCTCCTCCTCACACAGAGCAGAATAGAGACTGTTCCCCCTACATAGGGTCACGTAGGCAGATATGGATTGACACTTGTCCTCAAAACCCCTGATACACACTGACACAGAGCAGAATAGGGACTGTTCCCCTTACATAGGGTCACTTGGCAGGTATGGATTGACACCTGTCCTCAAAGCCCCTGATACACACTGACACAGAGCAGAATAGAGACTGTTCCCCCTACATAGGGTCACTTGGAAGATATGGATTGACACATGTCCTAAGGATCCATGATACACACTGACACACAGCAGAATAGAGACTGTTCCCCCTACATAGGGTCACTTGGAAGATATGGATTGACACATGTCCTAAGGATCCATGATACACACTGACACACAGCAGAATAGAGACTGTTCCCCCTACATAGGGTCACTTGGAATATATGGATTGACACCTGTCCTAAGGATCCATGATACACACTGACACAGAGCAGAATAGGGACTGTTCCCCCTACATAGGGTCACTTGGCAGATATGGATTGACACCTGTCCTCAAAACCTCTGATACACACTGACACAGAGCAGAATAGGTACTGTTCCCCCTACATAGGGTCACTTGGCAGATATGGATTGACACCTATCCTAAGGATCCACGATACACACTGACACAGAGCAGAATAGAGACTATTCCCCCTACATAGGGTCACTTGGAAGATATGGATTGACACCTGTCCTAAGGATCCCTGATACACACTGACACAAAGCAGAATAGAGACTGTTCCCCCTACATAGGGTCACTTGGAAGATATGGATTGACACCTGCCCTAAGGATCCATGATACACACTGACACAGAGCAGAATAGAGACTGTTCCCCCTACATAGGGTCACTTGGCAGATATGGATTGACACCTGTCATAAGGATCCCTGATACACACTGACAGAGAGTAGAATAGGGACTGTTCCCCCTACATAGGGTCACTTGGAAGATATGGATTGACACCTGTCCTAAGGATCCATGATACACACTGACACAGACCAGAATAGGGACTGTTCCCCCTACATAGGGTCACTTGGCAGATATGGATTGACACCTGTCCTCAAAACCTCTGATACACACTGACACAGAGCAGAATAGGTACTGTTCCCCCTAAATAGGGTCACTTGGCAGATATGGATTGACACCTATCCTAAGGATCCACGATACACACTGACACAGAGCAGAATAGAGACTATTCCCCCTACATAGGGTCACTTGGAAGATATGGATTGACACCTGTCCTAAGGATCCCTGATACACACTGACACAAAGCAGAATAGAGACTGTTCCCCCTACATAGGGTCACTTGGAAGATATGGATTGACACCTGTCCTAAGGATCCATGATACACACTGACACAGAGCAGAATAGAGACTGTTCCCCCTACATAGGGTCACTTGGCAGATATGGATTGACACCTGTCCTAAGGATCCCTGATACACACTGACACAGAGCAGAAGAGGGACTGTTCCCCCTACATAGGGTCACTTGGCAGATATGGATTGACACCTGTCATAAGGATCCCTGATACACACTGACAGAGAGTAGAATAGGGACTGTTCCCCCTACATAGGGTCACTTGGCAGATATGGATTGACACCTGTCCTAAGGAGCCCTGTATTGGTGAACATTGTCGCCCAAACTAATTTATATGCCCATCAATTCTGAGCTACAAATCCGGACTTTTGTTTGGCAAAGATACACACTGTGCCAGAATTTAAAAAATTCTGGGCATTGACTATGCTGATGGGCATCATAAAGAAGCCCTCCATCCGCTCCTACTGGAGCAGTAGCCCCATCTGCTCTACCCTCATTTACTCCCAATGTATGTCGAGGAAGAGGTATGAAATGATTCTGCATTTCATGCACTTCAGCGACAACAGCCTGTGTCCCCCTAGGGAGCATCCCCAGTTTGACAGGCTGTATAAAATCCGCCCCCTGATTACCCACTTTGCTGCCAGGTTTGCACAGGCTTATACACCTGGAAGGAATATATGCGTGGATGAATCCCTGATGAAGTAAAAGGGAAGCCTGGGATTCAAGCAGTATGTTCCTTCCAAGCGCTCTAGGTATGGTGTAAAGATGTATAAGCTCTGTGATAGCGAGACTGGGTATACTCAGGCCTTCCGGGTGTACGAGGGAAAGGATAGCCACCTTGACCCTCCAGGTTGTCCAGAACATATGGGAACCAGTGGCAAGATTGTCTGGGACGGGGGGCGGAGCCTGACCAGCGAACGGGCAAGACGTGTGTTGCAGGAGCTCCTGCCACACGGGCGCTGATTATGCCTACCTTCCGAGCTACAGGGCTCAAAACCTCCTACCATGGTGCCCACGATGTAGGGGAGACCTGCCGGAGCACATCGACACCGAACCCGACGCCCGGGTTGATCGCACACCGCAACGGCAGAATGAGGCCTGGGTCGAGAGGAGGCGAGGAAAGACGTCCGCTTTCCCGCCAAAGGCAAACAGCCGCAAGCGAGTATTCTATCCTCCCCCCCCCCCATGGACCGGTGGGGGAGATCCCGGTCCCCGGCGGACGGGGTGCCCCACACCCTGCACCAAACGAGTGTGCCTCCAACTCCTCCAAGCAAGATGGGAGTTGGGGCGCCCAAGATGGCGGACACAAGCGCAACCAACAAAAGAGACAAGCAACAACTCGCTGGATTAGGCGCACAGGCAAGAGACTCTATCAGTGTAATATTTGACTGTTTCTGGGCCAAGCTGCAGGCACACATGCAGTCAGCAGGACCAAACAACGCAGAACCTACGAAACACACAGCTCGAGGGGTGGGGAGGCCTGGGAAACCTCCACAGGGCGCCATGGAGCACCAAGCGGCAAATCCCCTTCACGGGGGCCCTCTCGTGTGGGGAGCAATAGGGGCAACGCCCCACAGGTGCCAACCACACCGGCGGAATGGGCCTAGAGATAACCGACTGAAAACGGTGAACCATACCCACCGCAATATCCCGACAGGTAAGACCCAGGACCACTTCGGAACCCTGGCTCGTGGCACAAGAGCACCAGCTCCCGTACAGCGCCGGGGCAGAAGGGCACAAACGACGGAAGACAGATCCAAACGCCCCCCTGGAGGGTTAAACTTGAGCCCACTGTGGAGACTTCAGGGCCGAAATGCACAGACTACAGTACCCAGCAGTAAACAGACACCAAAAGCAGGCAAGAGTATCCGACATCCAACGGGGCCACAAGACCACCGCCAGATACACCCAGCGGCACCCAAGACCCACACTGCCATGTCTGATGGTCACTCCAGACACGCAACAAAAACACCCAGACAGGGCATCGGCTGACCCATGCAACCAGAGACTCACAGAGACTTTCAGGCTGTTCCGAGCTGAGACACTGGCGAACAGTGCCAAGTTGTCCCGAGCAAGGTAGCAGTATCTCATCTCACCCAGGACTAGCAGCTACGCAAAAGCATAGCCGTCCCCAGTTAATTTTTGAGCCAGTCTAATTTGCTTGAACTATTATTTTCGGGTATCACCACAGTCTTCTATGATGTTATGTTTTGTTTTTATTAAGATTTGCTTTAACTAGAAAGGGCAACGCAAGCCTCTCACCTGACAGAACTAAGCAAGCGACTAATATGCATAAGCAACGCTTAGTTAATTCTGACGCTACAACGCTAACACACTGTAGCTCCAGACTACAATAGCTTCCCAAAGTAAATGTAGCCTGCTTAGACCAAACCTGCAGCAAGACGAGTCCTGTATAATCAATAGAAATGTCTAGGTATCTTTAAGCGATATAACCTGCAAGATACCCCTAAAACCTTTAAAGAGCGCATGTTCCTACATATGTATAACTAGTCTAAGAATATATTACTATTTTGTTTTAACATGACTTAGCTCCTACCTAGCATGTATCATGCTTCAAGCGATACATTACTTTTCTTTGAACTCGTAAGCACTCAGATCATATTTTAAGATCCACAGTTAAGCTTGTTTTATCGTACCTATACAAGGTGCAAGCTACCGTTAAACCTGTTTTATCATGCCTATACAAGGTGCAAGCTACCGCCATGCCACATTTACAACACACAAGCTTTGATTCTCCTGACTTATAATTGTTATAATCCAAAGGATGTTTCGCTTCTGGTTCTCAACATTATCATAAGTCTTATTGTATGCTTAAAAAATATAAAAAGAGGCAGTCCCTCATGGGAGATGTTGTACTGTATAGACATGACCCTAAGCTGTATGAAAATCGTACCTCCTCTCTTTGTTCTGTACCCCATTTAACAATGCCTCAATAAAAGAAAGATTGACAAAAAAAAAAAGATTGTCTGGGACCTGATATTCCCCCTGATGAACAAAGGGTACCACTTGTATACTGACAATTTTTATACAAGTGTCCCTTTGTTCAAGCTACTGTACTGTTTTGATACAGCAGCTTGCGGCACAATTAAAAAGAACAGCACAGGTTTCCCAGGACAACTTGCACGTACCCGGCTACGAAGGGGGGAGATCTCAGCTCGGCGCCAAGAGGAGCTGTTGGCAGTTAAGTACAGAGACAAGAAGGACGTCCTGTACGCCTGTGTACTTATGCACAAAGCGTTGTACGATCAGATTACACACATGTGCCATGCACGGCACATGTGTCAGCTTGCCCAACTTCAATGCCGCCAACAAATTTGTTCTTTTGTGAAAAGAAATTTCGTCCGGGTACCTTCCACTGCGGTGTCCCAATAGCTACAAATTTTTGGAACGCCTCAGACTCCACCAGCTTGTATGGTAAAAGCTGGCGGGGTAATAGTACAGACAAGCCAGCTGTCAGACGCTGGGCAAGGGGGTGACTTTCTGACATTGGCTTCTTACGCTCAAACATGTCCTTGACAGACACCTGCCTGTGGGCAGATGAGCAGGCCTGGCACACAGACGCTTGGAGACAACTAACTGCTATTCAATCTATAACAGTGAAAAATGTTTTTTGGTTTTTAAATGCAAGCTATTGGGACACCGTTCAAGCTGCTCGTTAAAGCTGCTCTGGTTCCTTGATGAGCCAGCTGCCCGCGAGTTAACATGTCCCGTGAGAAGCACTCTGTCCAGTAAATCCTCACCCAAAAATGTTTTAAGAATTAACAGCACTCGGAGTGGTGAGTTTAGTAAATGTTCATATCAGTTTAATACCTTCCGCGTCTCCTATCAGTGGACGTGTATATGGCAGCGATTTTTAATTGTGGAATCACCTCCCCTTTTTAGGCCAAGATGCTTAGACCACTGGTATATTGGTGCCATCTTGGAGGATTTCAGTCACTTGGTTGGAGCCGGGGATGGGCTGAACTTCACTGGTGGTAAAGTGACCCATAGTAATTTTTCCCCTTTTAGAAAATGAGGGTGGTGATTGAATTGTATGACTTAATTTACTTTAAAATATAGAGACGGCTACAGTTCTGCATCTGTTTATTCAGTGTTTTTTGAGTGGTGGTGCTACTGTAACCTGTGAGTTCGCATGTTTCCTCCATCTGCAGTTGTGCCTCATTGACTTGGGTCAGATTACCATACACACCAGGTTTCTAGAATCGAACAAGGTGGTTTTTTTTTTTTTTTTGGATCTCCTTCTCTAAAACATGGTTAATCCTGAAATCCTTAGCTTTAATTAGCCATTTGTACCCTGCTTGTGATTTATTTTTTCCCTAATTTTTACTAAAGGTATTACAACATTTTGTCAAATACATCTCTTCTGGAAGGATATCCTGCTGCAAAGCAATCTGACGTTATTATAACATTTAACAGGTTTTTAAATGCAAGCTATTGGGACACCGTTCAAGCTGCTCGTTAAAGCTGCTCTGGTTCCTTGATGAGCCAGCTGCCCGCGAGTTAACATGTCCCGTGGAGAAGCACTCTGTCCTGTAAATCCTCACCCAAAAAAATTTAAATAAATAACAGCACTCGGAGTGGTGAGTTTAGTAAATGTTCATATCAGTTTAATACCTTCCGCGTCTCCTATCAGTGGACGTGTATATGGCAGCGATTTTTAATTGTGGAATCACCTCCCCTTTTTAGGCCAAGGTGGGAAGATGCTTAGAATACTGGTATATTGGTGCCATCTTAGAGGATTTTTTTTTGGTTTGGTTTTTGAAGCCACAGTGCTGCACCAGTGGGCCTAAAAATTAGGCATGTACACATGCCGGAAAAATTTGGTATTGTTGCAGCCACTGCTGTAGCAGCGGCCAGAAAAATTGATGTTTGTTTCACAGGCAGAAAGTGCCCTAAAACATGGCGGCTTGAACCCTAGTTGGTGGTGGATAAGTCACGCAAGTCGAACGTCATTCAGAGCTAAAATACAGCAGCGTGTGGACCATTTTTA
The DNA here is from genome assembly GCF_036172605.1 of Pelobates fuscus. NCBI lineage: Eukaryota > Metazoa > Chordata > Amphibia > Anura > Pelobatidae > Pelobates > Pelobates fuscus. Next base: position 47,833,550 of record NC_086328.1, read on the forward strand.
GCCCAAGGCAGCTCATCTCATCAGGCCTTTTTTAATCGAATGTATCGCCCAGTGTCAGTCCCTTCGGGATCCATCCCTCATTCATCTTAATAAAGGTGAGGTAATCTAGACTTTTTTGACCTAGGTGACTTCTCTTCTCAGTGACAATACCTCCTGCTGCACTGAAGGTCCTTTTTGACAGGACACTTGAAGCGGGGCAGGCCACAAGTTCTATCGCAAATTGGGATAGCTCAGGCCACAGGTCAAGCCTGCACACCCAGTAGTCAAGGGGTTCATCGCTCCTCAGAGTGTCGATATCTGCAGTTAAGGCGAGGTAGTCTGCTACCTGTCGGTCGAGTCGCTCTCTGAGGGTGGATCCCGAAGGGCTGTGGCGATGCGTAGGACTTAAAAAGGTCCGCATGTCCTCCATCAACAACACGTCTTTAAAGCGTCCTGTCCTTGCCGGCGTGGTCGTGGGAGGAGGAGGATGACTTCGACCTCTCCCCCTGTTAGATTCCCGTTGTGCTGTGACATCACCCTTATACGCTGTGTAAAGCATACTTTTTATATTATTTTGCAAATGCAGCATCCTTTCCGACTTGTTGTAATTCGGTAACATTTCCGCCACTTTCTGCTTATACCGGGGGTCTAGTAGCGTGGACACCCAGTACAGGTCGTTCTCCTTCAGCCTTTTTATACGAGGGTCCCTCAACAGGCAGGACAGCATGAAAGACCCCATTTGCAAAAGGTTGGATGCCGAGCTACTCATTTCCCGTTCCTCCTCCTCACTGATGTCATTGAAGGTATGTTCTTCCCCCCAGCCACGTACAACAACACGGGTACCAGACAGGTGAAAACGAGCACCCTGGGATGTTGTGTTTGGTCTTGCTCCTCCTCCTCCTCAAAGCCACATTCCTCCTCTAACTCCTCTTCCTCACAATCCTCTTCCAGCGTTGCCACAGGTCCAGCAAGCGATGCTGATAAGGCTGTTTCTGGTAGTGATGGTGACCACAGCTCTTCCTCTTCCTCTTCACGCTCATCTACAGCCTGATCCAGCACTCTTCGCAGGGCACGCTCCAGGAAGAAAACAAATGGTATGATGTCGCTGATGGTGCCTTCGTTGCGACTGACTAGGTTTGTCACCTCCTCAAAAGAACGCATGAGCCTACAGGCATTGCGCATGAGCGTCCAGTAACGTGGCAAAAAAATTCCCAGCTCCCCAGAGGCTGTCCTAGCACCCCGGTCATACAAATATTCATTAACAGCTTTTTCTTGTTGAAGCAGGCAGTCGAACATTAGGAGTGTTGAATTCCAACGTGTAGGGCTGTCGCAAATCAAGCGCCTCACTGGCATGTTGTTTCGCCGCTGGATATCGGCAAAGTGAACCATGGCCGTGTAGGAACGCCTGATATGGCCACACACCTTCCTGGCCTGCTTCAGGACGTCCTGTAAGCCTGTGTACTTATGCACAAAGCGTTGTACGATCAGATTACACACATGTGCCATGCACGGCACATGTGTCAACTTGCCCAACTTCAATGCCGCTATCAAATTTTTTCCGTTGTCACACACCACTTTGCCGATATCCAGTTGCTGCGGAGTCAGCCACTTTTCCACCTGTGCATTCAGGGCGGACAGGCGTGCTTGTCCCGTGTGACTCTCTGCTTTCAAGCAAGTCAAACCCAAGACGGCGTGACACTGCCGTATCCGGGATGTGGAATAGTACCTGGGGAGCTGGGGGGGGGGTGCTGTTGATGTGGAGCAAGACGCAGCAGCACAAGAGGACTCAGCCGAGGAGGTTATGGAAGAGGATGGAGTAGGAGGAGTAGAGGAGGTGGCAGCAGGACTGCCTGCAAGGTGTGCCAGTGTCACCAACTCCTCTGCAATGCCACGCATTCCATGCTTGTCAGCCGTCAGCAGGTTTACCCAATGCGCAGTGTAGGTGATATACCTGCCCTGACCATGCTTTGCAGACCAGGTATCAGTCGTCAGATGGACCCTTGCCCCAACACTGTGTGCCAGACATGCCATTTCTTCCTTTTGCACAATCGAGTACAGGTTGGGGATTGCCTTTTGTGAAAAGAAATTCCGGCCGGGTACCTTCCACTGCGGTGTCCCAATAGCTACAAATTTTTTGAACGCCTCAGACTCAACCAGATTGTATGGTAAAAGCTGGCGGGCTAATAGTTCGGACAAGCCAGCTGTCAGACGCTGGGCAAGGGGGTGACTTGGTGACGTTGGCTTCTTACGCTCAAACATGTCCTTGACAGACACATGACTGTGGACAGATGAGCGGGAACTGCTGAAGGCGGGAGACGGAGTGGCGAATGGTTGAGAGGGGGCAAGGAGGACAGCAGTGGTTGACGTGGCTGAAGATGCTGGACCAGGAGGAGGATGGCGGCTTAGAGTAGGCGTACTGCTTGTACTCATGTGTTGATCCCATAGGCATTTGTGATGTGAGATCATGTGCCTACGCAAAGCAGTTGTATACAAAATTGATAAGGTGCGCTGTGTCTTTAAGACTCAAAATTACAAAGTGCAACCAGTGCAAAATATTATAATAAAGTGCAAAGTAGTATAAAGTGCACTTAAATGTGTAATATTAATAAAATATTATACATACATATGTCCTCTCGAATGAAAATATGCATAAAAAGAAAGAGAGACAAAAAACACAATAGTGTAAAACCGTATTAAATAGTATATAAATATAAATGCCAAAATGTGCACTCACAAACATAGAGCAGAATAAGCCTTTAACAGCTTCTTCAAATATAGGACTGCACAGACGAAAGTACTGCAAAATATTTATTGCCCAGCACAGCACAGATTTGTCACCTTCCTCCACCTCCAATTAAACACATCAAACGTTCGGTAGTATTCAGCTTCGGGATGTCGACTGTCCCCTTAGTCTGTTTGCCGCCGTGGTTACCGTAGTTAACTTATCCTTTGTAGAAATAATCCAAACCCTTGTAGGGAATTGAAACCAGAGTTGCAAATTGTGGGTAACTGTAGATTACCTATAAAATGTAGGTAACTATACATGAGTTGGAGAATATTTACAAATCATCTAGTTGGGGGCGGAGCTTGAACAGACGTGCCTGTTTTGAGCTTGTACACCTGGCACCAAAAACCTGGGTCCAGCTGGGGGCACAGGCAAAGCAGTTGTACCTAGGTGGGTGTTGGACCTCCCATGACTCAGTTTCCTTTGGCACAGGTTGCAAATGGCATCGCTGTTGTCAGAGGCAGACAAAAAAAAAAAAAATCCACACTGCTGAGCTCTGCAATGACGGCATTCTGGTGCATGCGTTGATTGGCGTGCTGTCGGGCTGACCCCGGGTGCCGATGCATGCTGTCTGACTGTGCCACTAGCTCCTTGCGACGACCCCCCCCCCCCGCTTCCAACTTGTCTCCTCCTCCTCTCTGTCTCCCCATCTGAACTTTCGCCCTGTTCTTCTTCTTGCCGAGCGGGCACCCACGTGACATCCATGGACACATCGTCATCATCAACCGCTTCACTTGTATCTGACAACTCAGAAAAGCAAGCAGCAGCGGGTACAACATCATCATCATCACACCATACCTCCATGTGTTTAATGCTGCCTGCCTGAGACATATCCCTGTTATCTACATCCTCTAGCAATAATGGTTGCGCATCACTCATTTCTTAAAACGGGTGTGTGAATAACTCCTCTGACATACCAAGTAAAGCGGCTGTGGTGCTAGTTTTGGTGGTGGCGGCAGGCGGTGAGTGGTATCTTGAGAGGTGCCTGAAGCTAAGCTGGAGGAGGATGGTGCGTCAAGGTTCCGAGCGGAGGCTGTAAAAGATTGGGTGTCCTGTGTTAGCCAGTCAACTATGTCCTCAGAACTTTTCAAGTTCAGGGTACGTGGCTTCTGAAAACTGGGCATTATTCTAGGGCAAAAGGGAATCAGAGCACCACGACCACGACGGCCCCTGCGGGGTGGTCTGCCTCTGCCTGTCATTTTTTGGGGGATTAGTGGTACTATGCGTGCAAGCTACTGTGAGACCAGATATGAGTGGCAATGTGCACTGGCACCGGTCTGCAGAGCACACACTGTAGGCCTGACAGAGCCGCTTGAAGGACACTGACTGGCTGCTATTAGCTTACACTGGAAACCTTTTTTCTTTGTAAAAGCACACTATAGAGACACCAGATATGATTGGCAATGTGCACTGGAACAGTTCTGGAGAGCACACACTGTAGGCCTGACAGAGCCGCTTGAAGGACACTGACTGGCTGCTTTAGCTTACACTGGAAACCTTTTTTCTTTGTAAAAGCACGCTATAGAGATACCAGATATGATTGGCAATGTGCACTGGAACAGTTCTGCAGAGCACACACTGTAGGCCTGACAGAGCCGCTTGAAGGACACTGACTGGCTGCTATTAGCTTAAACTGGAAACCTTTTTTCTTTGTAAAAGCACGCTATAGAGATACCAGATATGATTGGCAATGTGCACTGGAACAGTTCTGCAGAGCACACACTGTAGGCCTGACAGAGCCGCTTGAAGGACACTGACTGGCTGCTATTAGCTTACATTGGAAACCTTTTTTCTTTGTAAAAGCACACTATAGAGACACCAGATATGAGTGGCAATGTGCACTGGAACAGTTCTGTAGAGCACACGCTGAAGGAAGGACTGACAGAGCCGCTTGAAGGACACTGACTGGCTGCTATTAGCTTACACTGGAAACCATTTTTCTTTGTAAAAGCACGCTATAGAGATACCAGATATGATTGGCAATGTGCACTGGAACAGTTCTGCAGAGCACACACTGTAGGCCTGACAGAGCCGCTTGAAGGACATTGACTGGCTGCTATTAGCTTACACTGGAAACCTTTATTATTTGTAAAAGCACACTATAGAGACACCAGATATGAGTGGCAATGTGCACTGGAACAGTTCTGGAGAGCACACGCTGAAGGAAGGACTGACAGAGCCGCTTTAAGGACACTGACTGGCTGCTATTACCTTACACTGGAAACCTTTTTTCTTTGTAAAAGCACGCTATAGAGACACCAGATATGATTGGCAACGTGCACTGGAACAGTTCTGGAGAGCACACCCTGTAGGCCTGACAGAGCCGCTTGAAGGACACTGACTGGCTGCTATTAGCTTACACTGGAAACCTTTTTTCTTTGTAAAAGCACGCTAAAGAGATACCAGATATGATTGGCAATGTGCACTGGAACAGTTCTGCAGAGCACACACTGTAGGCCTGACAGAGCCGCTTGAAGGACACTGACTGGCTGCTATTAGCTTACACTGGAAACCTTTTTTCTTTGTAAAAGCACACTATAGAGACACCAGATATGAGTGGCAATGTGCACTGGAACAGTTCTGGAGAGCACACGCTGAAGGAAGGACTGACAGAGCCGCTTTAAGGACACTGACTGGCTGCTATTAGCTTACACTGGAAACCTTTTTTCTTTGTAAAAGCACGCTATAGAGATTCCAGATATGATTGGCAATGTGCACTGGAACAGTTCTGCAGAGCACACACTGTAGGCCTGACAGAGACGCTTGAAGTACACTGACTGGTTGCTATTAGCTTACACTGGAAACCTTTTTTCTTTGTAAAAGCACACTATAGAGACACCAGATATGATTGGCAATGTGCACTGGAACAGTTCTGCAGAGTTCACACTGTAGGCCTGACAGAGCCGCTTGAAGGACACTGACTGGCTGCTATTAGCTTACACTGGAAACCTTTTTTCTTTGTAAAAGCACGCTATAGAGATACCAGATATGATTGGCAATGTACACTGGAACAGTTCTGCAGAGCACACACTGTAGGCCTGACAGAGCCGCTTGAAGGACACTGACTGGCTGCTATTAGCTTACACTGGAAACCTTTTTTCTTTGTAAAAGCACACTATAGAGAGACCAGATATGAGTGGCAATGTGCACTGGAACAGTTCTGGAGAGCACACGCTGAAGGAAGGACTGACAGAGCCGCTTGAAGGACACTGACTGGCTGCTATTAGCTTACACTGGAAACCTTTTTTCTTTGTAAAAGCACGCTATAGAGATACCAGATATGATTGGCAATGTGCACTGGAACAGTTCTGGAGAGCACACACTGTAGGCCTGACAGAGCCGCTTGAAGGACACTGACTGGCTGCTATTAGCGTTCACTGGAAACCTTTTTTCTTTGTAAAAGCACGCTATAGAGATACCAGATATGATTGGCAATGTGCACTCGAACAGTTCTGCAGAGCACACACTGTAGGCCTGACAGAGCCGCTTGAAGGACACTGACTGGCTGCTATTAGCTTACACTGGAAACCTTTTTTCTTTGTAAAAGCACACTATAGAGACACCAGATATGAGTGGCAATGTGCACTGGAACAGTTCTGGAGAGCACACGCTGAAGGAAGGACTGACAGAGCCGCTTGAAGGACACTGACTGGCTGCTATTAGCGTACACTGGAAACCTTTTTTCTTTGTAAAAGCACACTATAGAGACACCAGATATGAGTGGCAATGTGCACTGGGACAGTTCTGGAGAGCACACGCTGAAGGAAGGACTGACAGAGCCGCTTGAAGGACACTGACTGGCTGCTATTAGCTTACACTGGAAACCTTTTTTCTTTGTAAAAGCACGCTATAGAGACACCAGATATGATTGGCAATGTGCACTGGAACAGTTCTGCAGAGCACACACTGTAGGCCTGACAGAGCCGCTTGAAGGAAACTGACTGGCTGCTATTAGCTTACACTGGAAACCTTTTTTCTTTGTAAAAGCACGCTATAGAGACACCAGATATGATTGGCAATGTGCACTGGAACAGTTCTGGTGAGCACACACTGTAGGCCTGACAGAGCCGATTGAAGGACACTGACTGGCTGCTATTAGCTTACACTGGAAACCTTTTTTCTATGTAAAAGCACGCTATAGAGATACCAGATATGATTGGCAATGTGCACTGGAACAGTTCTGGAGAGCACACACTGTAGGCTTGACAGAGCCGCTTGAAGGACACTGACTGGCTGCTATTAGCTTACACTGGAAACCTTTTTTCTTTGTAAAAGCACACTATAGAGACACCAGATATGATTGGCAATGTGCACTGGAACAGTTCTGCAGAGCACACACTGTAGGCCTGACAGAGCCGCTTGAAGGACACTGACTGGCTGCTATTAGCTTACACTGGAAACCTTTTTTCTTTGTAAAAGCACGCTATAGAGACACCAGATATGAGTGGCAATGTGCACTGGAACAGTTCTGGAGAGCACACGCTGAAGGAAGGACTGACAGAGCCGCTTGAAGGACACTGACTGGCTGCTATAAGCTTACACTGGAAACCTTTTTTCTTTGTAAAAGCACGCTATAGAGACACCAGATATGATTGGCAATGTGCACTGGAACAGTTCTGGAGAGCACACTCTGTAGGCCTGACAGAGCCACTTGAAGGACACTGACTGGCTGCTATTAACTTACACTGGAAACCTTTTTTCTTTGTAAAAGCACGCTATAGAGATACCAGATATGATTGCCAATGTGCACTGGAACAGTTCTGGAGAGCACACACTGTAGGCCTGACAGAGCCGCTTGAAGGACACTGACTGGCTGCTATTAGCTTACACTGGAAACCTTTTTACTTTGTAAAAGCACGCTATAGAGACACCAGATATGAGTGGCAATGTGCACTGGAACAGTTCTGGAGAGCACACGCTGAAGGAAGGACTGACAGAGCCGCTTGAAGGACACTGACTGGCTGCTATTAGCTTACACTGGAAACCTTTTTTCTTTGTAAAAGCACACTATAGAGATACTAGATATGATTGGCAATGTGCACTGGAACAGTTCTGCAGAGCACACACTGTAGGCCTGACAGAGCCGCTTGAAGGACACTGACTGGCTGCTATTAGCTTACACTGTAAACCTTTTTTCTTTGTAAAAGCACGCTATAGAGACACCAGATATGATTGGCAATGTGCACTGGAACAGTTCTGGAGAGCACACACTGTAGGCCTGACAGAGCCGCTTGAAGGACACTGACTGGCTGCTATTAGCTTACACTGGAAACCATTTTTCTTTGTAAAAGCACGCTATAGAGATACCAGATATGATTGGCAATGTGCACTGGAACAGTTCTGCAGAGCACACACTGTAGGCCTAACAGAGCCGCTTGAAGGACACTGACTGGCTGCTATTAGCTTACACTGGAAACCTTTTTTCTTTGTAAAAGCACGCTATAGAGACACCAGATATGATTGGCAATGTGCACTGGAACAGTTCTGGAGAGCACATACTGTAGGCCTGACAGAGCCGCTTGAAGGACATTGACTGGCTGCTATTAGCTTACACTGGAAACCTTTTTTCTTTGTAAAACACGCTACAGAGACACCAGATATGAGTGGCAACTGTCAAAGTACGCTGGCACAGGTCTGCAGAGCACACGCTGAAGGAGGCCTGACACCCAGACGCTTGCAGACAACTAACTGCTCTTCTATTACAGTGACATTTTTTTTTTTTTTTTTTAAATCTAAAGCTTAAGCTATTGTCACAAAATATATGAGTGGTGGCACTGACTGTGCAAATTTATCTTACTATAAAATCCTAACTTATGGTCTTTGTTCCCTATAATGAATAATACTAGGGTCAGATTACCTTGCTCACATTATTTGGAAGCAGACTCTATTAAGTAGACTCTTTCAAGTAGGAGTTAGAAAACCAGGAGTTGGAACTAACTAGGGGTTTAAACTATCAAGGTAATTTTTATTTTTTTATTTTATTTATATATATTTTTTTTTATTTATTTATTTTTTATCTGTATCTGGGGAAATGAGTGTTAGCAAGATTGTTAGTTTAACTCAATGCACATCTTGTTGCATGTATGGATGCCTGGATGTACCCGTCCATGGTCCATACCTCTGTGATGGTTGTGTGCGAGTGGCTTCTCTGGAAGCTCAGATTGGAGATCTTGAGAAGCAAATCGCAACTTTGAGGGAGATCGACAATCTTGAGAGGAGTTTGCTGCTGACTTAGCAGAGTTTAGTGGGGACAGGTAGTGGAGAGGGAGGAGATATGACAGATGGGGAACAGGCATGTAGCTGGGTGACAGTGGGGCGAGGAAGCAGGGGGGGAGGGAAGAGGAAAGGGCTAGCTAGTCCTGATTTGGTGCAACCTAGCAGATTTGCCCGTTTGAGGGAAGATGTTGGGAGCATCAGCTCAGGAGTAGCTGTATTAGAGGAAGCTGTTCCTTCTAACAGCCAAGGTGACAGCCCCTCTAGTACGGGAGGGGATCAAAATGTAAGGAAGGCAAGACAGGTTGTGGTGGTAGGGGACTCTATCATTAGGAGAGCAGATAGGGCAATCTGCCACTCTGATCGGCTCAACCGGACAGTTTGCTGTCTCCCGGGTGCTCGGGTCCGGCATGTTGCTGACAGAGTGGATGGATTATTGGGAGGGGCTGGGGATGACCCAGCGGTCATGGTCCATGTTGGTACCAATGACAAAGTAAGAGGAAGATGGAAGGTCCTAAAGAATGATTTCAGGGAATTAGGTAGCAAACTCAAGAAAAGGACCTCCAAGGTGGTATTCTCTGAGATATTACCTGTGCCACGTGCTACAGTGGAAAGGCAGCGGGAGATTAGAGAGGTTAATGCGTGGCTGAAGTCTTGGTGCAGGAAGGAGGGTTTTGGGTTTTTAGAGCACTGGGCCGACTTTGCGATTGGGTACAACCTATATAGTAGTGATGGATTGCACCTAAACGGAAGGGGGTCTGCAGTGCTGGGGGATAGGATGGCTAGAAGGTTGGAGGAGATTTTAAACTAGTAGTAGGGGGGGAGGGTCATAGCAATCTACAAAATGGAGATAGGACAGAAAGGAGATGGGCTTTAGAACAGTATAAGGAGGGTGGAGACGGGGGGAGGGGCAAGCTCAGAACAGAGAAGCTATGTAATGTTGGTAATTCACAAAATAAACAAGAGACGCATGATATTAAATGTATGCTTACTAATGCAAGGAGCCTAAATAACAAAATGGGGGAACTAGAGGCATTAGCATACACTAAACAATATGATATAATAGGCATAACTGAAACATGGTGGGATGAGACACATGACTGGGCAGTTAACTTAAATGGGTACACATTATTTAGGAAGGATAGGAAAAACAAGAAGGGTGGTGGGGTATGTTTGTATGTCAACCATGATTTAAAGCCAAATCTTAAGCAAATTGAATGCGATGAGGAAAATGTGGAAGCTTTATGGGTAAATATCTGCTTGGGGGAAAAGAAGGGAAACCAACTATTGGTTGGGATTTGTTATAAACCACCTAATGTTAATATTGACGAGGAACAACAGCTGTTTGAGCAAATTGAGAAAGCTGCAAATCTTGGTAACACTTTAATTATTGGAGATTTTAATTACCCAGACATAAATTGGGACATAGGGACTAGTAGCTCAGCAAAGGGAATTAGGTTTTTAAACTTGTTAAATGACAACTTCATGTCACAACTTCTACAAGCGCCAACTAGAATGGACGCTTGTCTGGACCTGGTTTTAACAAACAACGTTGATCTTTTGACCAACATTCAAGTAGGTCCTTTGAAATAAACTAAAAAAAACAAAAGCACATGGGGTATACTAAAACATATAATTTTAAAAAGGCCAATTTCAATAAGATAAGGGAAGCTTTACAATATATTGACTGGCATAAACTCTTTAGTGAAAAGAACACTGAGGATAAATGGATCATCTTCCAACAAATATTAGAAAGGTACATTTCTCAGTATGTACCTGTCACGGAACCGCTGGCACCCCGACCGGGTACCCTCCGCTGACGGATGCTCCTAGTGCTTTCCGAGGTCTCCAAGCACTCCACCAGACACCATAACCACTGTAGACTCCCACGAACCGCCGCAGCTTGGTTGGGGTCTCGCCACGCTACCCACTCTGGACCCAAGACCAGGGTCTAGCTTCCAGTAGATGGACCTCTCCGAATTCCAGAGAGCAGGCACAGGAACAGCTCTTAGCAGAGCTCAGCGATAATACCCTGGGGAGTATAGTGATTATAGCAATCCCCAGAGTGTAGTTCTCCAATCCCCCAAACATGAGCCGAAACTTCATGAAGGTACAAGATGATCTGAGGTGCTAGCACACCCAGTCTGCTTTTATTTCCAACTTACACATATATGACCGCCCACAGGGGCGGGGTAAAACAGCCAATAGCATAACGGTTACAACCCACAAGTTCCCTCCCCTCAGATAACCAGTTAACATAATTATTACAGCCAGGGAAAATACAGTTTTTATACATGTGCTATAACTTTAAATCCATACATCCAATCTTCCTAAAAACTGCATATTTGGAATCAGCACACTTTAAACATAAACCCTTCCAAAAATCACACAGATCCCTCCAGTGAATCAAAAGTTAGGTGGAAGTCCTTTATGACCGACCGCAAGCACAATTTCCTGCCCAAAACAGTTCCATAGATTTGGGCTGTGCGGTCGGTCAATTTCATGCCGAAAAAACGACTAAGTCCCATTTCGAACGGGACTTAGTCTCTGGAGCTGCAAGTTCCGTATGGGAGAAGGTAAGGGTCAGCGGTGTTCGGCAGAATGTGTAGCCGATTTTAGTTCCACAGAATCTTTAGCATACACCGCTGACCGCATTCGAGGAAACCAAGATGGCCGCCGCCACGTGCAATTGACCGGCAGTAACCTCACAGCCTGGGAGGTAAATTGCCTGCACACTTTAGCTTCTGGGTGGTCCGCCTGTGTGGTACTTGGTTCAGTAAGCCCTATTTACTGAACCAAGTGGGGGAAAGCCAGGGGCAAGTTATTTTACCGGTCTGGGGACATAGTCTTAAAGGGGCATTGTTCAGCAAAGTCACAATATGTCCCCAGACGGTTCTTAAAGGGCCATACACACCCAATAAATGTTAATAAGTTTTCAGGGGCCATAGTCTTAAAGGGTATTGTTACCCAAAGTCTCAATATGTCCCCAGACAGTTCTTAAAGGGCCAGCAGCAGTACAATAAAATACCATTCACTGTACTTAAAGGGCCAGCAGTTGCACAATAAAATACAATATGCCCCAAATAATCCAGGGGCCATAGTCAGCAGGTAGGAGGCGGGCAAACAGGTTTCTCCAATGCCCAGTGGCGAGGTTGGTTTCGTCACAGTACCATTGGGAAATAAGTATAAAAGAAACAAATTAAAACCAATGTGGCTTAGTAGAGAAGTAAAACAAGAGATTAAAAATAAGAAAAGGGCATTTAAAGCATTTAAATCAGACAAATCAGATGCATCTTATAAAAGATATAAGAAAGCAAATAATGCGTGCAAAAAGGCAATTAAACTTGCTAAACTTCAAAATGAAAAAATTATAGCTAAAGAGAGCAAAACCAACCCCAAAGCATTTTTTAAGTACATAAATTCCAAAAAAACCAAAAATGAAAGTATAGGTACACTTAAAACTGAAACGGGGGTGTTAGTTAATGAAGACCAAGAAAAGGCAGGAATTCGAAATAACTATTTCTCCTCCGTATATATTAAAGAAGAACCCATGGCAATAGATGTGCAAATGATTGCTACTAAAAACTTGCAGAATAATTGTAATTGGTTAACTCAAGACAATGTGCTGCAGCAACTAAAGAAAGTTAATATAAACAAAGCTCCAGGGCCTGACGGTATCCATCCACGTGTACTTAAGGAACTAAGTGTAGAAATAAGTGAACCTCTGTTTTTAATCTTTCAAGATTCTTTTCTTTCAGGAAGTGTTCCGGAGGATTGGAGGAAGGCAGATGTGGTTCCTATATTCAAAAAGGGTTCAAAATCCTTGCCTGGAAATAATAGACCTGTGTGCTTAACTTCTGTGGCTGGTAAAATATTTGAAAGGTTATTAAGGGATAATATTCAAGAATTCCTTGAGAAGAATATGGTTATCAGCAAAAATCAGCACGGTTTTATGAAGCACAGGTCATGTCAAACTAACTTGATTGCGTTCTACGAAGAAGTAAGTAGAAGTATAGATCAGGGTGTTGCAGTGGATGTGATCTATTTGGATTTTGCCAAGGCATTTGATACAGTTCCACACAAAAGATTAGTGTTCAAACTCAAGGAAATCGGTCTCGATGAAAATGCTTGTTCTTGGGTAGAACATTGGCTTAAAAACAGAATACAAAGAGTTGTCGTTAATGGTAAATTTTCAAGCTGGACAGAGGTGGCAAGTGGTGTCCCTCAGGGGTCTGTTCTGGGACCCCTTCTATTTAATATTTTTATAAATGATCTTGAAGACAGCATTGAAAGTCATGTTTCAGTGTTTGCAGATGACACAAAACTTTGTAAAATAATACAATTTGAGCAAGATATTACTTTGCTGCAGAAGGATTTAGATAGACTGGAGGACTGGGCACTCAAATGGCAGATGAAATTTAATGTTGAAAAATGCAAAGTTATGCACTTCGGCGTAAAGAATACACAAGCAACGTATACCCTTAATGGAAGTGAATTAGGGATAACAACACACGAAAAGGACTTGGGAATTGTTATAGACAACAAACTATGCAACAATGTGCAATGTCAATCAGCAGTGGCCAAGGCCAGTAAGGTATTGTCATGCATGAAAAAGGGCATTCATTCTCGGGACGAGAATATCATTTTGCCTCTCTATAAATCACTGGTAAGACCACATATTGAATATGTTGTGCAATTTTGGGCACCTGTTCTAAAGAAGGATATCATGGCACTAGAAAAAGTGCAGAGGCGGGCTACAAAATTTTATTTATATATATTTTTTTTTATTTATTTATTTTTTATCTGTATCTGGGGAAATGAGTGTTAGCAAGATTGTTAGTTTAACTCAATGCACATCTTGTTGCATGTATGGATGCCTGGATGTACCCGTCCATGGTCCATACCTCTGTGATGGTTGTGTGCGAGTGGCTTCTCTGGAAGCTCAGATTGGAGATCTTGAGAAGCAAATCGCAACTTTGAGGGAGATCGACAATCTTGAGAGGAGTTTGCTGCTGACTTAGCAGAGTTTAGTGGGGACAGGTAGTGGAGAGGGAGGAGATATGACAGATGGGGAACAGGCATGTAGCTGGGTGACAGTGGGGCGAGGAAGCAGGGGGGGAGGGAAGAGGAAAGGGCTAGCTAGTCCTGATTTGGTGCAACCTAGCAGATTTGCCCGTTTGAGGGAAGATGTTGGGAGCATCAGCTCAGGAGTAGCTGTATTAGAGGAAGCTGTTCCTTCTAACAGCCAAGGTGACAGCCCCTCTAGTACGGGAGGGGATCAAAATGTAAGGAAGGCAAGACAGGTTGTGGTGGTAGGGGACTCTATCATTAGGAGAGCAGATAGGGCAATCTGCCACTCTGATCGGCTCAACCGGACAGTTTGCTGTCTCCCGGGTGCTCGGGTCCGGCATGTTGCTGACAGAGTGGATGGATTATTGGGAGGGGCTGGGGATGACCCAGCGGTCATGGTCCATGTTGGTACCAATGACAAAGTAAGAGGAAGATGGAAGGTCCTAAAGAATGATTTCAGGGAATTAGGTAGCAAACTCAAGAAAAGGACCTCCAAGGTGGTATTCTCTGAGATATTACCTGTGCCACGTGCTACAGTGGAAAGGCAGCGGGAGATTAGAGAGGTTAATGCGTGGCTGAAGTCTTGGTGCAGGAAGGAGGGTTTTGGGTTTTTAGAGCACTGGGCCGACTTTGCGATTGGGTACAACCTATATAGTAGTGATGGATTGCACCTAAACGGAAGGGGGTCTGCAGTGCTGGGGGATAGGATGGCTAGAAGGTTGGAGGAGATTTTAAACTAGTAGTAGGGGGGGAGGGTCATAGCAATCTACAAAATGGAGATAGGACAGAAAGGAGATGGGCTTTAGAACAGTATAAGGAGGGTGGAGACGGGGGGAGGGGCAAGCTCAGAACAGAGAAGCTATGTAATGTTGGTAATTCACAAAATAAACAAGAGACGCATGATATTAAATGTATGCTTACTAATGCAAGGAGCCTAAATAACAAAATGGGGGAACTAGAGGCATTAGCATACACTAAACAATATGATATAATAGGCATAACTGAAACATGGTGGGATGAGACACATGACTGGGCAGTTAACTTAAATGGGTACACATTATTTAGGAAGGATAGGAAAAACAAGAAGGGTGGTGGGGTATGTTTGTATGTCAACCATGATTTAAAGCCAAATCTTAAGCAAATTGAATGCGATGAGGAAAATGTGGAAGCTTTATGGGTAAATATCTGCTTGGGGGAAAAGAAGGGAAACCAACTATTGGTTGGGATTTGTTATAAACCACCTAATGTTAATATTGACGAGGAACAACAGCTGTTTGAGCAAATTGAGAAAGCTGCAAATCTTGGTAACACTTTAATTATTGGAGATTTTAATTACCCAGACATAAATTGGGACATAGGGACTAGTAGCTCAGCAAAGGGAATTAGGTTTTTAAACTTGTTAAATGACAACTTCATGTCACAACTTCTACAAGCGCCAACTAGAATGGACGCTTGTCTGGACCTGGTTTTAACAAACAACGTTGATCTTTTGACCAACATTCAAGTAGGTCCTTTGAAATAAACTAAAAAAAACAAAAGCACATGGGGTATACTAAAACATATAATTTTAAAAAGGCCAATTTCAATAAGATAAGGGAAGCTTTACAATATATTGACTGGCATAAACTCTTTAGTGAAAAGAACACTGAGGATAAATGGATCATCTTCCAACAAATATTAGAAAGGTACATTTCTCAGTATGTACCTGTCACGGAACCGCTGGCACCCCGACCGGGTACCCTCCGCTGACGGATGCTCCTAGTGCTTTCCGAGGTCTCCAAGCACTCCACCAGACACCATAACCACTGTAGACTCCCACGAACCGCCGCAGCTTGGTTGGGGTCTCGCCACGCTACCCACTCTGGACCCAAGACCAGGGTCTAGCTTCCAGTAGATGGACCTCTCCGAATTCCAGAGAGCAGGCACAGGAACAGCTCTTAGCAGAGCTCAGCGATAATACCCTGGGGAGTATAGTGATTATAGCAATCCCCAGAGTGTAGTTCTCCAATCCCCCAAACATGAGCCGAAACTTCATGAAGGTACAAGATGATCTGAGGTGCTAGCACACCCAGTCTGCTTTTATTTCCAACTTACACATATATGACCGCCCACAGGGGCGGGGTAAAACAGCCAATAGCATAACGGTTACAACCCACAAGTTCCCTCCCCTCAGATAACCAGTTAACATAATTATTACAGCCAGGGAAAATACAGTTTTTATACATGTGCTATAACTTTAAATCCATACATCCAATCTTCCTAAAAACTGCATATTTGGAATCAGCACACTTTAAACATAAACCCTTCCAAAAATCACACAGATCCCTCCAGTGAATCAAAAGTTAGGTGGAAGTCCTTTATGACCGACCGCAAGCACAATTTCCTGCCCAAAACAGTTCCATAGATTTGGGCTGTGCGGTCGGTCAATTTCATGCCGAAAAAACGACTAAGTCCCATTTCGAACGGGACTTAGTCTCTGGAGCTGCAAGTTCCGTATGGGAGAAGGTAAGGGTCAGCGGTGTTCGGCAGAATGTGTAGCCGATTTTAGTTCCACAGAATCTTTAGCATACACCGCTGACCGCATTCGAGGAAACCAAGATGGCCGCCGCCACGTGCAATTGACCGGCAGTAACCTCACAGCCTGGGAGGTAAATTGCCTGCACACTTTAGCTTCTGGGTGGTCCGCCTGTGTGGTACTTGGTTCAGTAAGCCCTATTTACTGAACCAAGTGGGGGAAAGCCAGGGGCAAGTTATTTTACCGGTCTGGGGACATAGTCTTAAAGGGGCATTGTTCAGCAAAGTCACAATATGTCCCCAGACGGTTCTTAAAGGGCCATACACACCCAATAAATGTTAATAAGTTTTCAGGGGCCATAGTCTTAAAGGGTATTGTTACCCAAAGTCTCAATATGTCCCCAGACAGTTCTTAAAGGGCCAGCAGCAGTACAATAAAATACCATTCACTGTACTTAAAGGGCCAGCAGTTGCACAATAAAATACAATATGCCCCAAATAATCCAGGGGCCATAGTCAGCAGGTAGGAGGCGGGCAAACAGGTTTCTCCAATGCCCAGTGGCGAGGTTGGTTTCGTCACAGTACCATTGGGAAATAAGTATAAAAGAAACAAATTAAAACCAATGTGGCTTAGTAGAGAAGTAAAACAAGAGATTAAAAATAAGAAAAGGGCATTTAAAGCATTTAAATCAGACAAATCAGATGCATCTTATAAAAGATATAAGAAAGCAAATAATGCGTGCAAAAAGGCAATTAAACTTGCTAAACTTCAAAATGAAAAAATTATAGCTAAAGAGAGCAAAACCAACCCCAAAGCATTTTTTAAGTACATAAATTCCAAAAAAACCAAAAATGAAAGTATAGGTACACTTAAAACTGAAACGGGGGTGTTAGTTAATGAAGACCAAGAAAAGGCAGGAATTCGAAATAACTATTTCTCCTCCGTATATATTAAAGAAGAACCCATGGCAATAGATGTGCAAATGATTGCTACTAAAAACTTGCAGAATAATTGTAATTGGTTAACTCAAGACAATGTGCTGCAGCAACTAAAGAAAGTTAATATAAACAAAGCTCCAGGGCCTGACGGTATCCATCCACGTGTACTTAAGGAACTAAGTGTAGAAATAAGTGAACCTCTGTTTTTAATCTTTCAAGATTCTTTTCTTTCAGGAAGTGTTCCGGAGGATTGGAGGAAGGCAGATGTGGTTCCTATATTCAAAAAGGGTTCAAAATCCTTGCCTGGAAATAATAGACCTGTGTGCTTAACTTCTGTGGCTGGTAAAATATTTGAAAGGTTATTAAGGGATAATATTCAAGAATTCCTTGAGAAGAATATGGTTATCAGCAAAAATCAGCACGGTTTTATGAAGCACAGGTCATGTCAAACTAACTTGATTGCGTTCTACGAAGAAGTAAGTAGAAGTATAGATCAGGGTGTTGCAGTGGATGTGATCTATTTGGATTTTGCCAAGGCATTTGATACAGTTCCACACAAAAGATTAGTGTTCAAACTCAAGGAAATCGGTCTCGATGAAAATGCTTGTTCTTGGGTAGAACATTGGCTTAAAAACAGAATACAAAGAGTTGTCGTTAATGGTAAATTTTCAAGCTGGACAGAGGTGGCAAGTGGTGTCCCTCAGGGGTCTGTTCTGGGACCCCTTCTATTTAATATTTTTATAAATGATCTTGAAGACAGCATTGAAAGTCATGTTTCAGTGTTTGCAGATGACACAAAACTTTGTAAAATAATACAATTTGAGCAAGATATTACTTTGCTGCAGAAGGATTTAGATAGACTGGAGGACTGGGCACTCAAATGGCAGATGAAATTTAATGTTGAAAAATGCAAAGTTATGCACTTCGGCGTAAAGAATACACAAGCAACGTATACCCTTAATGGAAGTGAATTAGGGATAACAACACACGAAAAGGACTTGGGAATTGTTATAGACAACAAACTATGCAACAATGTGCAATGTCAATCAGCAGTGGCCAAGGCCAGTAAGGTATTGTCATGCATGAAAAAGGGCATTCATTCTCGGGACGAGAATATCATTTTGCCTCTCTATAAATCACTGGTAAGACCACATATTGAATATGTTGTGCAATTTTGGGCACCTGTTCTAAAGAAGGATATCATGGCACTAGAAAAAGTGCAGAGGCGGGCTACAAAATTAATAAAAGGAATGGAACATATCAGCTATGAAGAAAGGTTAACAAATTTAAACCTATTTAGTTTAGAAAAACGTCGCCTGAGAGGGGATATGATAACATTATACAAATATATTCGGGGCCAATACAAACCATTGTGTGGAAATCTATTCACAAACCGGACTTTACATAGGACACGAGGCCATGCGTTTAGACTGGAAGAAAGAAGATTTCGTCTAAGGCAAAGGAAAGGTTTTTTTACTGTAAGAACAATCAGGATGTGGAATTCTCTGCCTGAAGAAGTGGTTTTATCAGAGTCCATACAGATGTTCAAACAGCTACTAGATGCATACTTGCAAAGACAGAATATTCAAGGATATAATCTTTCAATGTAGGGTAATAACTGCTTGATTCAAGGATAAATCTGACTGCCATTCTGGGGTCAAGAAGGAATTTTTTGTCCTAGCTTGTTGCAAAATTGTGCTTCAAACTGGGTTTTTTTGTTTTGTTTTTTTTGCCTTTTGCCTTTTGGATCAACAGCAAAAAACAGGTGTGAGGAAGGCTGAACTTGATGGACGCAAGTCTCTTTTCAGCTATTTAACTATGTATGTAACTATGTAAACCACACCCCTACTTGTGTACCACAATGATATAATATTAATAAGCTTTTGAAGGTTTAATGTAGAGTTAAAATGTCTATATGATGCAAGGTTGTCTAGGGGTATATACATCAACAGTAAAAGTAGAGTCTTCATATAGGGTTTGTAATACTGACAGCCTGGGTCATGGACATAATGCAGACATGTGGTTAGGTACTTTCCTCCTGAGTCGTTGTAAATGGTAAAAAGCATATTGCTTCCTGTACCTGCAAAAATATGGTTGGCACAAAAGTCTCTAACGACAAAAGCTAAATTTGTGTGGACCCCCAATGAACGAGACAAGACAAGGTTCAAAGTGACTTCTCACATTTAATAGACTGTGTAACAAGTTATGTTCAAGAGGAAACAGGGGTGGTCTTAAAAGCATTATCCA
The DNA here is from genome assembly GCF_036172605.1 of Pelobates fuscus. NCBI lineage: Eukaryota > Metazoa > Chordata > Amphibia > Anura > Pelobatidae > Pelobates > Pelobates fuscus. Next base: position 47,853,297 of record NC_086328.1, read on the forward strand.
ATCCTAACAAAATCATCTATCTTATCTTAACATCTTAACCTGTAGCAAGCATGCAGGTGTATCTTTATGTTCGGGCCTTGCTCAAAGCTAAGTTTCACTATAACTACTCACTTCAAATTAATATGCATGCACACTAAGAATTAAAGATATTTACTACTCATTTCTAAATTACACATTACTGTGCAGTTATGATCAAAGGGAGAAAAACAGGAAATAAGGCAGACAGACAGAAACATACAGGATATAACACCTGTTACTTGTTACATGATGTTCTACAGGGATACATTCACTAAGCATTGGATATAGATAAAGTATATTATTTCAAGTAGCTGACATGTTAACCAATTTTAAACAGACTGGCTAGCCGACCCTGGGTAAATATAGTCAAAGTGTATTATTCCTTCACACAATATTCCTCAATTTCATCCCAAACACAAAGATGTATCCTTTTAGTTGTTGTCTTGCTGGTACCACCCTTCACCCCAGCAGCTTTATTACTCCACCATACTACTCAATCTCTTAGCAGGTACAAATAATCACTCACAATATGGCTGCTTAATGCAGCAATCTCACTGTCATGGCTTGAGTAGGAAAACCCAAAACACACAGACCCTAATCTGGTAAAGGAGAGGTATAACGTATTACCGACCAGATTTCATGTAAAGAGTAGTCAAGAAGAAAGCCAAAGTCAAATGTAAGAGAGACAAGCCAAGGTCAGAAACACAGAAAGCGGAGAAACGATAAACAAGCCAAAGTCAGTAACAATAAATTGAAATATAATATAAAGTGCACTCCTGGGTATACAAGAACCACAACAGGACAACTTGCTACTGAGTCGCCCCTTTATTAATACCCCTACCTTCCCTCTCTAACACGTAACCTGCTAATTTGCAGAGAGGTTTCATTGATTGATTTATTTCTTGTTTCCCTTTCTCCTTCCTTCCCCCCTTGTTTTCAGCAACATTTATGCAAATGTTTCTTTATTTGTATGTGGTAGCCCAATATTTTGTGGGCTACCACAATTAAAAAGAAAAAAAAAAACCATAAAATACAGTGTTGGCTACCTCATCCTCCTCCTCCACCGCCACGGTCACCGCCTCCTTAACCTATGGGTCACTTAGTATAAACTAGGTACACATTAGCAGAGGCTTGTGAAGGCCTTTCCTCCATGCATCAGGACTGCAAGAAATGCACCGCAGGCCGCAAATATTTCTTTATTTGTATGTCCCAATATTTTGTTGGCTACCACAATTAAAAAAAAAAAAAACATAAAATACAGTGTTAGCTACCTCCTCCTCCTCCACCGCCACGGTCACCGCCTGCTCAACCTATGGGTCATTTAGTATAAACTATGTACACAATAGCAGAGGCTTTTCTCCATGCATTAGGAGTAGAACTCAGTTTGAACAATGAAAGATCCTCCTGACAGCAATGCTTTAGATTTTGCTTTATGTTCTTCCAAAGTAAAAATCAAAGATTCCATCTAGTGCTATTTTATGGCTCAGCTGTATTTTTCATTTTTATGTTATTTTAAGTGATTTCCCTATCCACATTTGTTTTCAGTGCACTTGTCCTACTCTTACCCCCATTTTACTTCCCTTTGCAGCTCTCTAGCCCTTTCCAGGAGTTTTTTAGAGGCATTTTTGTGGCCAAAATTTCGGGTCCCCATTGACTTCAATGGGGTTCGGGTTCGTGGTCAAGTTCGGGGTCAAGTTCAAGCCCGAACCCGGACTTTTTTTCAAAGTTCGGCCGAACCCGCCGAACCCGAACATCCATGTGTCCGCACAACTCTAGAGACAATGTCTTTCCAAATTCCCTGTGTATGCACTATTTTACTTTATTGTATACCTATGGTTTCATAAAGGCCTTTCAGAAGCAAAATGTTGAATTATACAAGGATTTTTTAGTGACCTAACAAAAGTATCTTGACTCAACTCCCTACAATGAAAACATTTTATATATTAATACAGGAGCAACAACAAAATAATTCTAACATGTGTGGTCTTGCAAACAATCTACTGTACTCACAAACATCCCATTCAAATTGAATGGAACAAACAGAAGGACAATGCATCAGGTGAGAACAATATGGTTCCTAAATGCAGCACAATATAAAAATCAATAACTAATGTAGTACAATAGAGCAATAAACCTTAGGAGCAAATAAAAGGCTATAGTTAGCTGATCAAAATAGAAATCTTTCAGAGTAACATCACCTAACAAAAACAAATGTAGAAAAATAGTCTAAATGCAGTACAATATAACCAGCAAGGACCCAAGATAGCACAATACATGAAAACACATGTATCAAAACAATAGTTGATAAATCAAGAGGTTTTAAATATACAGAAACAGTCTATAACAAAAGGATGTAGTAAAACCTTTAACTACACAGTTTAACAAATAAACGGGACAGTGGGTAAACAAATCAAAATAAGAGGAAATGTGAAGGAAAAACCCGCAATGTAAATTAATTATTAAACATTGTATCCCAAATCACATCTGTTTTCATACCTTTTTATTCTCTCAACATTTTCCATGCCACAAACATTATAGGTAAAGAGGTAGATAACATGAACAGTCGGTTTTACAACAAATTCACTGACTTAAATAACATATACTCAAAGCCATATTTAAAATCAATTGGGGCCTGTGCAATGCTCTTTGGCCCCTTCTGACTATTGAGTGACACATATAATGTTCTAAAAAGAAAGGCATATAGTTTAGCACTGTACAGATGCAAAGTGCAGCACTGCCACACACAAACAAAAAGAGATACTTACTAAAGCACAGTCACACATACATATAGATGCATAATACAGCACAGTCAAACACACATAGTTATATAGTACAGTACAAACGCTCTCACATTTACACATCTTTAGCAATAGCCCTAAATTCATGGATATAGTACTGAATATACATGTCCTGCTATCCCAGGCAGTAAAATTTCTCAACTTGTGCATGCCTTTGCTACATCACAAGAATCCAGGGGAGAGAGGGAAAAGCTCTTGGAAGTGAAAAACCTGCAAGTGTAACAGTCTTTTTTTAGTTCAAAAATGGAATGCAATTGAAAAAACTAAGAAATGTAGAAAAGTGTATAATAAATGTGCCTGCTTTTCATGAAAAAATCTTAATAATGACCATAATAACCTTAATTAAGGTACGATGACTTTAAGAGGAGAAAATATGTTGAGAGAAAGTTCCACCAATGAGATGGTACTTTGGCAACTTTAGATATACTTTGCAAGAAATCCGGATTTAACACAGCCATATGGTTTGAGATTGATTTAGAGCTTCAGTCAAATGGGTTGATTGAGGTACACTACTTCTTGCAGTTAAAGTTAGGCTCCAATACTCATGGTCAGGCTGGGAAGTGGGAACAAAAAAAAAGCCCTATAATGCATTATGTCAGTATAGCTTGCACATATACAAGTGGAAAGAAAAATGTATCATTTAAAATTGCTCCTGCAACATGAAACAACCCTAAAGCTCTTCAGCTTTAGGTTAAGTGCATGTTCCCTGACCAATTCATAAAATAGACCATTTCAAGAAAACAAAGTACATATATGAAGTAATGTGGGTACACCCGATTGCGGTCAACTAGACAGCCAAGAGGCCTCCTGATTTATTCCACTTAAATGATCACTGAAGTGGAAGTAAGTGCTTCCTTATAGAAACATTAGACTAATGCCTCCCTACAAGAAGCATTCTTTATAGGTAATATCTGCATCTGAATGGAGCATCTGTGGTAATTACTGCCTATGCACCAATTCTGTCTGAACAGAAATGGGGGACTGTTATAAAACAAAATAAAACATATTATGATATATAATAAAAACCTGTGAGTGCACCCTTCTTGCCATTTTTTCAGTGAAAAAATCCATATTATTATATTTCAAAATTACATCACACAAAAATAAATTGACTTTCGACCCCTAAGGGTTTTTCTCAAGATCAATGTGACCTATGTGTTAAAGGCTATATATAAGTAAAAAAGAATGTGTACTCACCAATGAATTGTAAACTCTCTCCCTCTGATCGGTGCCAACTCAGAAGTGTGCATGTAAGGTCACGTGACATGACGTGAGCACCGTGTGCCATGGATCTGGGGTTGCTGCATAACCAAACATACAACGTGATTGCAGTGAACAGAGATGCAGGTAAAGTGCTGATACAATACATAGAGGATGTATAGATAATGCAGTTACTGAAAGGACATATTCTTAGTATACAGCAGATCAGATCCATGTATGAACGGAAAGGTGTGGATGTGGAAAAGGAAACGTGTGTGAAAAGTGAAAAACGTGAAAAAACATAAGAGCATAAGAGTGGTGTGAGGGTAGAAGCAGTGTCTATGTGATCCAAGGTCTGAAAAATCATATGTTAGTATGTTAGTGCACTTCTGTCAAGCGGCATAGTCGAGTTGGACTATTAATTATCATGGCCTGGATTAGGGGTCGGCAAGCTTTTTCCACATGAAGGCCTAATGAAACTCTGCAAACAAAAGGAAGACCGCCTTATTCCATATATCAAAAAAATGAAGATGATAGTTATATATGGCTTCCGAATTTGGTTTCCTGAAATGGGAGTGCCATACTTAGGGATACCAAATTAATGAGCTACCTACTAAACAGCTGAAAGATCAAAATTAACAAAAATACATTTTTTCATTTTGATCTTTCAGTTGTTTAGTAGATAGCTACCTTATTTGCTATTCCTATGCAGGATTGAAATATAATGGATATATTTAAAAAAATATACATGTCCCCATATACACATACACACACTTGCACACACACATAATCACAGTGCCTGGGAGAGCTGGAGTGGATACTCTCACTGTAGTTCAGTTGGGCTGCTGGGCTTTTCCTGTAGGAGGAGCACAATAAGTACATAGTTCCCATGCTGCCCGTTCATCTCCCCATATATTTGGGTAAAGTAGGCACCTGAGAAGGGACAGGCCCCAAAGCACTGATCAGGGGCAGGTGCCATAGGCTCACACTAGCCCTGCCTGGGGCCAGATGCCTATGAATTTATCATGTGAACCTGCAAGCCTAAAAATTGTAGGAGGCGAGCCTGTGAGCCATAGGCTGCCAACCCCTGGCCCAAGTTATACCATTCAGAATTTGTATTCACTATACTTTGAGTGTTTTGTATATATTTGTGCACATATTATAAGTAAAATATTTTATATATCAAATGCATGCTTAGAAAATATGTGTGTGTAAATATCAATGCAATACACTTTTATTAATATACATGCATATACACTGATCAGCCACAACATTAAAACCACCTGACTAATATCGTGTAAGCCCCCCTCATGCTGCCAAAACAGCTCTGATGTGTCAAGGTATGGAGTTCTGTGGTATTTGGCTCCTTTACATTAGCAGCATATTCTTTAAGTCCTGCAATTTTTGAGGTGGGACTCCATAGATCAGATTTGTTGTTCCAGCACATTCTACTTCACAGATAGTAAATCGGTTTGGGATTTGGAGAATTTGGAGACCAAGGCACCACTGTGAACTCTTTGTCATGTTTCTCAAACCATTCCTGAACAATATTTGCAGTGGGCAGGTTGCATTATCCTACTGAAAGAGGCCACTGCCATCGGGTAACACCATTGCCATGAAGGGGTGTGCATGGTCGGCAACAATCGTTGGGTAGGCGGTATGTGCCATATATATAGTTACATTGTGTTGTTTAAGTGTTCCCTTTATTTTTTTGAGCAGTGTATATATATATATATATATACACTGCTCAAAAAAATAAAGGGAACACTTAAACAACACAATGTAACTCCAAGTCAATCACAAGTCTGTGAAATCAAACTGTCCACTTAGGAAGCAACACTGAGTGACAATCAATTTCACATGCTGATGGGATAGATAACAGGTGTAAATTATAGGCAATTAGCAAGACACCCCAATAAAGGAGTGGTTCTGCAGGTGGTGACCACAGACCACTTATCAGTTCCTATGCTTTCTGGCTGATGTTTTGGTCAATTTTGAATGCTGGCGGTGCTTTCACTCTAGTGGTAGCATGAGACGGAATCTACAACGCACAAAAGTGGATCAGGTAGTGCAGCTCATCCAGGATGGCACATCAATGCGAGCTGTGGCAAGAAGGTTTGCTGTGTCTGTCAGCGCAGTGTCCAGAGCATGGAGGCGCTACCAGGAGACAGGCCAGTACATCAGGAGACGTGGAGGAGGCCGTAGGAGGGCAACAACCCAGCAGCAGGACCGCTACCTCCACCTTTGTGTAAGTAGGAACAGGAGAAGCACTGCCGGAGCCCTGCAAAATGACCTCCAGCAGGCCACAAATGTGCATGTGTCTGCTCAAACGGTCAGAAACAGACTCCATGAGGGTGGTATAAGGGCCCAACGTCTAAGGTGGGGGTTGTGCTTACAGCACAAAACCGTGCAGGATGTTTGGCATTTGCCAGAGAACACCAAGATTGGCAAATTCACCACTGGCGCCCTGTGCTCCTCACAGATGAAAGCAGATTCACACTGAGCACATGTGACAGACGTGACAGAATCTGGATACGCTGTGGAGAATGTTCTGCTGCCTGCAACATCCTCCAGCATGATCGGTTTGGCAGTGGGTCAGTAATGGTGTGGGGTGGCATTTCTTTGGGGGGCCGCACAGCCCTCCATGTGCTCGCCAGAAGTAGCCTGACTGCCATTAGGTACAGAGGTGAGATCCTCAGACCCCTTGTGAGACCATATGCTGGTGCGGTTGGCCCTGGGTTCCTTCTAATGCAAGACAATGCTAGACCTCATGTGGCTGGAGTCTGTCAGCAGTTCCTGCAAGACAAAGGCATTGATGCTATGGACTGGCCCTCCCGTTCCCCAGACCTGAATCCAATTGAGCACATCTGGGACATCATGTCTCGCTCCATCCACCAACGTCACATTGCACCACAGACTGTCCAGGAGTTGGCAGATGCTTTAGTCCAGGTCTGGGAGGAGATCCCTCAGGAGACCATCCGCCACCTCATCAGGAGCATGCACAGGCACTGTAGGGAGGTCATACATGCACGTGGAGGCCACACACATTAGCAAGCCTCAATTTGACTTGTTTTAAGGACATTACATCAAAGTTGGATCAGCCTGTAGGGTGTTTTTCCACTTTAATTTTGAGTGTGACTCCAAATCCAGACCTCAATGGGTTGAAAAATGTGATTTTTTTAATTTTTGTGTGATTTTGTTGTCAGCACATTCAACTATGTAAAGAACAAAGTATTTCAGAAGAATATTTAATTCATTCAGATCTAGGATTGTGTTCCCTTTATATTTTTGAGCAATGTAGAAACACTTTGCATAGAACTATATAAAATGCCTTGGCAAAATCCACGTACATCACATCTATTGGATCCCCCTGATCTACATTTCAAATAACTTATTCATAGAACAGAATTAAGTTAGTCTGACATGACCTGCCTTTCATAAAACCGTGTTGATTCCTACTAATTATATTTTAGTTCAAAATGAATTCTTGAATATTATCCCTTAACAGCCCTTCAAATAAGTTCTAACCATAAATGCAAAGCTCAAAGGTCTGTAGTTTCTGGGTTGAGCTTTTGAACCCTTTTTAAATATAAGCACCACATCTGCTTTTCTCCAACCCTCTGGTACAATTCCTGAAAGAAAAGAATCCTGAAAAATTAAAAACAGTTGTTCTACACTGTGACAAAGCTCCTTGTACCCTGGCTGGGTACCTCCACCAAGCTTGCTTCCTAGCAGCCGCAGGGGAAAACTTGGAAGGCTTCTGCCCCAGTCACCGCAGCTTGATTGGGATCTTTCTGGAGCTCTTCAACCCTGGAACAGGGTATGCTGATTTAGTTTTAATGTGATTAGGCTCTCTTGCAGAGTGTATAGTTGTCTCTCCCAAACATTAGCAGAGACTTAGTGGAACGTGAATAAGAACTGACTTTACTGAATACAACACACATATTTACAGGCACATTCTCCACAGGAGGCCATCAGTTAAAACAATGAATGCATTACTGGGCACACCTTTCAGTTAGGGAAGTTTCTTCATTCTCGCCTCCCCCTTCCTCTTATACATCCTTCTCCGTTTCAGACCCTTCATGACAAAAACAGGGCATCATAGTGCTGCAGCAGAATGGAGCAACTGAACTTGTGTAAATCTGTTACACATTTCCAGCATTCCTAGGGATAGGACAGTGATTGGTTAGATAACCCCCACTCCCAAGATTGGTTATGGAAAGCATAAGAAAGAAGAAGCAGTAACATTTAAAAAAAAAAAATCATATTTACCTGATTTTTCCAGCCTTCATAGTGGGGCAGCTGTAATTCAAAGTGAATGCTTTTTAATGTCTCCAAGTGATACATGTCCCTTTAATATACCAATGATACCAGATGAAAGTAGCAGTTCTTGTCAGATGAACTCATACTTGATAAAGTACTTTATTACATTTATTTATCAAATATTTTACCAGGATGGATACATTGAGATTTTTCGTTTTCAAGTATGTCCTGAGTCCACAAAACATTGCATTGTTACAATAGCATACAATATTGCAAAAATACAATGTACAAACTAGATTTTATATACACACATATATAAATGTAATACATAACAGGTAATAAATATATTCATCCATGACAGGTGCATTCTGTGCTGAGGTACATTGTCATAGATCTCTTAAAAGATTTTAGATTGAATGAAGATGTGACTGTGTCCCTGAGGTTATTCCATAATTGCGGTGCTCAGTAGTAAAATAAGGATCAAGCCACTTTATTTTTGTATTCCGATATGCAAAATATCATGCTAGTACTGGATCGGAGGTTATAGGAGGTGGGAACAGCAATGGGGGAGCATTCTACTCTTGTAGTGTGGGAGCTTCCCAGAAATGCTGTTATGCACAAGGCTGGAAAGATGAAGAGTGTGTCGGGATTCCAGCGATAGCCAGTTTAGCTCTTTTAACATGTCACAGTGGTGGGTAAAGTAATTACATTCTAATACAAAGTGGCAGAATGAATTATATAACGTATTAATTTTATTAAGGTGGGTTTGCGGTGCGGGTGCATACACTACATCCCCATAATCAATGAAAAGCATTAGCATTGTTGCACTGTTTCCTACTGTAGGGCTTAGGCAGGATTTAAAATAAATAAAGTAAAGTATTACTTAACTTAGGTGTGCTTACAGTATTAGTGAAACCAGTTTACCTTTTTGATAATTGCTTTCCTTTTTTCATGCATATCATTTAAATAGTTTACATTAATCATTTATGAAGCAATTCTGAAGCAAAGGTAATGTTAGCAAGGCTGTATTGAAGGTAACCATTAAATAACACAATGAGAGATATGTTCATTATGCAGTTAAATTCCTTAGCATATTTTCAAAAATACATTAAACTTTGATTTATTGCTAAGATTTAAAAAAAAACCAAAAAAAACAAAAAAAAACTGACATTTATGGGATGCAGTCCATACTGGAAAAAAAAATTTCCTCTTACAAACTTGCATTTTAAAATAATAACAGTTAAGCAGTTAAGCATTTTTTTATTTTTAAGCAATTGTTTATTAGATAACTCCCTAATTTGCATTCTTTGCACAGTATTTCAATATTTAAAGCAACACTATAGTAATCCAAAGCAATTCGTCTCAATTAAGTATTTGCCTGCAGTGGTCAGGCTTTTAACCCTGCAATGTAAAATATTGCAGTTTTATAAAAACTGCAATTTTGACATTGCAGAGTTAAGTCCAGGCTGTCAATATGGCGGCATGTCTATATAATGTATGTGCTATTATATATAGAATGCATTTGATATGCATAGGATTCCTAATTAGGAAACTATCTAATAAACAGCTGAAAGCTCAAAATTGAAAAAAAAAAAACAATTTTTTATTTTTCTAGTTCAGCTATTTAGCAGATAACTTCATAATTTGCTACCCTTAAAAAAATCCTAAGCAAATGAAGATAAGTCACCAATATATGGGAGGTTTCCTGTGGAGTGTTGCTCAGTTATAGCAATGTTACTAGTCAGTATTGTTTTATACAGGGAGTGCAGAATTATTAGGCAAATGAGTATTTTGACCACATCATCCTCTTTATGCATGTTGTCTTACTCCAAGCTGTATAGGCTCGAAAGCCTACTACCAAATAAGCATATTAGGTGATGTGCATCTCTGTAATGAGAAGGGGTGTGGTCTAATGACATCAACACCCTATATCAGGTGTGCATAATTATTAGGCAACTTCCTTTCCTTTGGCAAAATGGGTCAAAAGAAGGACTTGACAGGCTCAGAAAAGTCAAAAATAGTGAGATATCTTGCAGAGGGATGCAGCACTCTTAAAATTGCAATTGATAGGCGTCATGACGTGCGGACGTGCTGAGGCGCTGACAGCATGATGACGGAAGAGGAGGGGCGGCCCGCCATGTAACGGCGCGCCCGGCGGGAGACGACCTCGAGGAGGAGCACTATCTACCGCTACGAATAATTTGGTTACTAACCTCGCTAAACCCCTCCACTTAAATTTAGACCGACTTTGCGGCAACCAGAACGGCAGCAACGCTGAAATTGATCTGTGGCAGTCCGACCCTCAGTAATCCTGAATCTGACTGGAGGCGGTCAGCTTTCCAACCACGCCGAAAAAGTGACAATTGGATTTTCAGCAACGCTCCAGTGTGGTAATATATATCAGCCGCTGTGCTGTTTCAATTTGAAGCTGCAGCTTATCTTACTTTTGAATGGCAAATGGCCTGAAGGTTTTTTTTAACAATGTCGTCTGCTGACATAATATGCTGCAGTCTGAACAACTAGAGGAAAAAAAATCACTACAATCACTACAAACTACAAACTCACTGTTTAAGCCTTCCCAAGTTGGGGGACATAATTTGACTACAGTGTTTAGTATGCTTTCAATTCTACTAGATTCTACTAGATACAAGTATACTTGTTCTTCTGGAGAACTTTATTGAATTTATTTATTTAAATTACACACTCATTTTGGTTAATTACATCAGTGGGGATATACCCTGTTAAAGCCAGCCTACCTATTACTTGAGTGATTGCACTCTAGGTGATTCTATACTATGGCTGCTAAAAAGTCACAAGATTCAAAATCCTCTATGAGGAAAGAGAAAAAAGACACATCTCAGGACAAATCTTTGTCAACGTATTTCTCTCCTCAACACAAAAATCTTAAACAGAAGATGAATGACACTGGTGTCAGCTTGGAAAGCCTTGATTCAGAGGCTAATAAGGAGCCCTTAACAATTACTTTTCTACGTTCTACCCTAAAGGACAATTTACAACAAATAAAAATGGAGCTCGCTGCAACTGCCACAGAAATAAAATCAGAAATTAAACAAGAAATAAATGTACTTGCGGCAAAAATAGACAAATTTGAGGATCAAATTAAAGACTTGGAATTTACTGTTAAAAACCTAGCAGAAGACTGTCAAAAGGCTCACCATAAGATCTCAGATTTGGAGCTTAAACTGAATGGTCTCGAAGATCGGTCCAGACGTAAAAATCTGCGTTTTAGGAATATGGCAGAAAAGGGAAGAACGGAAGATTTAAGACAAACCTTGATGGAGTATTTTTCTGCTTTGGGTGTGGAGTATAACTCACACAATCAGTTAATAGAAAGGTGTCATAGACTCTTTAAACCTCAATCCATTCAGAATGATGCTCCGCGAGATATAATTGTATGTTTTAATACATATGACTTTAAAGAAAAAATTTGGAAAGCCGCAAGAGAGAATCAGTTAACCTCGGGTTGTTTCCAAAATGTAAAAGTATTTCAGGACCTATCTTTTGAGACGAGAACAAAAAGGAAAACGTTTAGTCTAGCCACCCAAGCTCTTAGACGACATGAAATAAAATATAGGTGGCTTTACCCTCTCAAAATAAGTCTGTCATATGAAGGGAAAAGAGAGTTATTTGAGTCCAATATTAAATTAATGGACTGGCTGAAAACGAATAATTTGACCTTGTAAATAGAAGATCCAGGGGCTAGGGTTAGGGTTGGAAACTAGAATATTTTTTTTATTTTTTTTGTTTATTTTTTTTTATTTTTTTTTATTTTTTTTATTTTTATAATTTTTCTCTTCTCTTCTTTTTTTTTTTCTGCTGTTTTGTATGGTGCCTTTTGGGTAAACAAGCTTTCTGTGGCTTTTGGGTGCAATGATTTATAAGTATTATTAATAACCTCCCTACATGCAAAGCTTCTGAAGCGTGATCATCGAACAATCAAGCGTTTCATTCAAAATAGTCAACAGGGTCGAAAGAAGCGTGTGGAAAAACCAAGGCGCAAAATAACTGCCCATGAACTGAGAAAAGTCAAGCGTGCAGCTGCCAAGATGCCACTTGCCACCAGTTTGGCCATATTTCAGAGCTGCAACATCACTGGAGTGCCCAAAAGCACAAGGTGTGCAATACTCAGAGACATGGCCAAGGTAAGAAAGGCTGAAAGACGACCACCACTGAACAAGACACACAAGCTGAAACATCAAGACTGGGCCAAGAAATATCTCAAGACTGATTTTTCTAAGGTTTTATGGACTGATGAAATGAGAGTGAGTCTTGATGGGCCAGATGGATGGATTGGTAAAGGGCAGAGAGCTCCAGTCCGACTCAGACGCCAGCAAGGTGGAGGTGGAGTACTGGTTTTGGCTGGTATCATCAAAGATGAGCTTGTGGGGCCTTTTCGGGTTGAGGATGGAGTCAAGCTCAACTCCCAGTCCTACTGCCAGTTTCTGGAAGACACCTTCTTCAAGCAGTGGTACAGGAAGAAGTCTGCATCCTTCAAGAAAAACATGATTTTCATGCAGGACAATGCTCCATCACACGCGTCCAAGTACTCCACAGCGTGGCTGGCAAGAAAGGGTATAAAAAAGAAAATCTAATGACATGACCTCCTTGTTCACCTGATCTGAACCCCATTGAGAACCTGTGGTCCATCATCAAATGTGAGATTTACAAGGAGGGAAAACAGTACACCTCTCTGAACAGTGTCTGGGAGGCTGTGGTTGCTGCTGCACGCAATGTTGATGGTGAACAGATCAAAACACTGACAGAATCCATGGATGGCAGGCTTTTGAGTGTCCTTGCAAAGAAAGGTGGCTATATTGGTCACTGATTTGTTTTTATGTTTTTGAATGTCAGAAATGTATATTTGTGAATGTTGAGATGCTATATTGGTTTCACTGGTAAAAATAAATAATTAAAATGGGTATATATTTGTTTTTTGTTAAGTTGCCTAATAATTATGCACAGTAATAGTCACCTGCACACACAGATATCCCCCTAAAATAGCTATAACTAAAAACAAACTAAAAACTACTTCCAAAAATATTCAGCTTTGATATTAATGAGTTTTTTGGGTTCATTGAGAACATGGTTGTTGTTCAATAATAAAATTAATCCTCAAAAATACAACTTGCTTAATAATTCTGCACTCCCTGTATAATATGACACAACTAACACAATAACACAAAGTAAAAGCAATAGTACTAAAGACATGCTTACTGCAGACAAGCTCACTGACATACATGCTCACTACAGACAAGCTCACTGTCACACACATGCTCACTACAGACATGCTCACTGTCACACACATGCTCACTACAGACATGCTCACTGGCACACACATGCTAACTACAGACAAGCTCACTGACACCCATATGCTCACTATAGACAAGCTCACTGACACCCACATGCTCACTACAGACAAGTTCACTGCCACACACATGCTCACTGACACACACTCACTACAGACAAGCTCACTGTCACACACATGTTAACTACATACAAGTTCACTCACACATGCTCACTACAGACAAGCTCACTGACACACACACACACACACACATGTAAGGTCACTAAAGACAAGCTCACTGACACACACAAGCTCACTACAGACAAGCTCAATGACACACACATGGTCACTACAGAAAAGCCCACTGACACACACACATGCTCACTACAGACAAGCTCACTGACACACTCACACTCACTACAGAAGAGCCCACTGACATACGCATACAAGCTCACTACAGAGAAGCTCACTGGCGCACACACACATATAAGCTCACTACAGAAAAGCTCACTGACACACTTACGCCCACTGCAGACAAGTTCATTGACATACACACACAAGCTAAATACAGATAAGCTCACTGACACACACATTTTCACTGCAGACAAGCTCACTGACACAATAACACTCATGTTCAATACAGAAAAGCCCTCAAAAACACATATATGTTCCCTGACACACACACGTTCACTACAGAAAAGCTCACTGGCACACACACCCAAGCTCACTACAGACAAGCTCACTAACACACACATGCTCACTGCAGACAAGCTCACTGACGTACACACACAAGCTCACTGTATGCAAGCTTACTGACACACACACATGCTCACTACATAAAAGCTCTCTGACAAGCAGGCATACACACACAAAATCACTGTCATGGGCTGAAGCCTACCTGTCAGTGAAAGTTGTGGAAGTACTGGGTGGTGGTCTTAGGCCTTTTCCTTTAGGTAAGGTCAGTAGCTTAAATGCGGGGGCAGAGCTTGCGTGCGGGAGGCAGGACTTACATGTGGGAGGTGGGGTTTGTTTGGGGGTGGGGCATAAGAGGCACTGAATTGCTGGGGATTCTCAGTGCTTCCTTCGGCCCCCTAGAGCTGTCTGACTAGCCCCAGGTGCCACTGTCACAAATTGGGTAACCCAACTCACATAATAATAACCCTCCTATAGGTACAAAATAAATACCTAAACTGGTCCTTAGAATGGCTAATAGTAATAAAATAGAATAGTAAAACCAAGCCTAAGTCAAAGGGAGCCAGAGAAGAACCAAAACGAAATACCAGAGCTGGGTCAAAGGAACCAGAAATCAGAGTAGTCAGGAAAAAGCCGAGTCAATATCAAAATAGTACAAAACCAAGTATAAATGCACTCTTGGCCCACTAGGAACAACAACAGGGCACTGAAACACTGGCTAAAAGTGCTTTTATATGTTTGGAGGTGTGGTTGATGAAATCAAAAAAGTGATAAAAAGTGGGCGGCGTCCAGGAGACTAAGCGATTGGCCAGGAAGACTTGGATGCAGTCCTCAGACAGAACATGTACATATATATGGCTGTTATACTACTTACACAAATTCTAGTTGTAAGCAGTTTTCTAGTCACTAAACGTAAATGTTTCACTGTTCATTCTACAATTAAAAAATGATTTAACAGGAAATGTGTATACACAACAAACCCTACACCACTAAAACCAAAGTGGGATAGGATTATAGTAATACTTATCTTAAAAAATTATTATCACATTCCCACAGATCACCTTCCAGATAATGATCTTATCTTATACAGCCGACAAGTATACAAACAAAAACAAGTGGGATACAACTGATTTTCCTAAAAAATATAAATAAACACCACATAGTAAAATATTGTTTAAATGTGTAACAATAACTCAATATTAAAGGAACACTATAGGGTCAGGAACACAAACATGTATTCCTGACCCTATAGTGTTAACACCACCATCTAGCCCCCCTGGAACCTCATGCCTCCATAAATATAGTAAAAAACTTACTGTATTCAAGCCAGAAGCTGTAACTCTGCATGCTGACATCGTCAGAAGTGGTAGCCTGATCCAATCACAGTGCTTCCCCATAGGATTGGCTGAGACTAACAAAGAGGCAGATCAGGGGCAGAGCCAGCATGATTCAAACACAGCCCTGGTCAATCAGCATCTCCTCATAGAGATGAATTGAATCAATTAATCTCTATGAGGAAAGTTCAGTGTCTGCATGCAGAGGGAGGAGACACAGTGCTGCCCTGTGCTCTGCTGACAGCAGATCTGAGTGGATTGAAGAGTTTTATGCCTCAATCAACTCAGAAGTCCCTCTGGTGGTATTCTGAGTGACTGCAACTGGAGGTGTTACTAGCTTTCAATGTAAACACTGTAGTTTCTTAGAAAATACAGTGTTTACATGAGAAAGGCTGCAGGGAGCTATAGTTCTCACCTGAACAACCTCATTAAGCTGAAGTTGTTCAGGTGACTATAGTGTCCCTTTAAGTTGCATTCAAACATACATGTAAATTCAAACGCTCCCAAGGTGCCTCCCAGGAAGATGAGGGGGAGCTATACATTTTGGCCAGGAACCAGAGGGGGGTTTATAAAGCAGGGATCAAAAATTATTTATTTAGCAAAGTATTGATTAAAATATATATTAAAGCAGCATGTCCTACGCGTTTCATTCCTATTATAGGAACTTCTTCAGGGATCACAAAGAAAAAATCAAGCTAACACAAATGTACAAAAAAAAAACAATGTACAAATCATAGAGGTTATCTGCATGTGACTTCTTAAAAAATAACCTAGATAATTTAGGATCCTTTATTGAACAGTTTACTCTAGAATAGCTTTCTAGAGCCTGCAGTAGTGTACTGTGTTTGTGATTAAATTTCAAATTACAGAGCATGCTGTGCGAGTCACAGTCAGGGGAGGTGTGACTAGAGCTGCATGGACAGAAACAAACATGATTTAACTCCTAAATGGCAGCGAATTGAGCAGTGAGACTGCAGGGGCATGATCTATACAACAAAATGTTATATTAATCTAAACTTGTTGTGATGCTTATAGTATCCCTTTAATGCCCCAAATTCAGATCTCTCTTTACAGGTGAAATCAAAGAACATATCTATGTTCTTATAGTCTCTCAAAGTCGGTTTCAATTTGAGTTTTCTTTTTAGACTGTTGAGAAATTCATGATTTTTTCATTACTTTCGAATAACTATTAATATTTGTATTCCTTCATAGTATTTCAATTACATACCCAGAGCATTAGCCCTTTTCTCGGTATTTATTCAATGGAATTTATGCAGAGCCATCTTCCTACAGATTAATGGTCTTTGTCCAGTTAAACTTATCAAAAGGTGGAATTGGACCAAAGGATAAGCATCTTTCCATGACATTTATTTGGTTTTCTGTAATCTTAGTGTTAGAAAGGTTAATAACTCTGATATTAACATATTTGAGTACCGCTTCTTTCGACTTCTGAGAGATTTCTGTCTCGTGCCTGGTCTCTATTTGTGGTCTTACTAAAAAGAAATGTACATGTTTCTTTCAAATAATTATAGTAGTTGTCAATTTGTCCTGATTGCTGCTATTTTTGGAAAGATTCTTGTTCTGAACTGCTCAATTTATATTCCAAAATTAATTGTTGACCTGAATCAAACTTTGCATTTTAGTATACTTCCAGTACATCCTCTCTGTGTTTAAATCATGTTGTCCGTAATAAATGTTTGATGTTTATGACTTTTATAGTCTAATTATCCCTGCCTTGAAAAAGTATTTATTTTTTTTATTTAAATTTAAAAATGAAACATGTAAACAATGATATTTAAATTTATCCCATCTTGGAGAAAAAGCCTGATTAAAAGAAAATAATATTTAAAAAATTAATATGACAATGTGAAGTTAGTGCTTGTAATGAGGAGTGTATGAATTGAGTGCATGAACTATTAATCTGAAGGATAAAAGTCACAAAGTGAAAACATAATAAACACTTAATAGTTACACAGAGCGGACACTGGCACACACACTGACACACACAGAGGGTACCTGACAAACACATTTACACAAAGAGGACACTGACAAACACATACTTTCTGAAAGTTGCTTCTTCTTTAAATGGTTGGATTCTCACTCCATTGAATGGATAGACTTAAATAAAGGGGTACCTCTCCATAAAAGAGAAACACTACAATAGTCAATCACTGATCTATGTACAAATACCCTTTGTGAATAACATACATGCCTCTGAACACAGTTGAAACAAGCACCTGTTGCAACTATATATTATGCCTCAAAGCTAGGCTTTATTAAGGACAATCAACAGTGGGGCGGCAGTCAAGTGCCACCCCAGATGTTTCCAATATTTTAAGATACATAATTAGCAAATTTTATGATACCCAATCCCTATAAATATACATTCTTCCTCGTATTTGTTTATTTAGGTACAAGCTTGTAAGATTTAAAACAATCAATCTTATTTTTTTAAAAGTTTAAATTATCCCTATGTAGGATCACAATTTGAGCTGAAATGTAGTTTGGAAATATGTTATTTTGGCATGTACCATGGCAAAGCATTATATCTGCATTTAGCCAGAAATTATCTAGTTACTTCTCAACTTGTAACTATAACTTCTACTAACAATGGTTCACTTGGAGTCATTTATCATACTAAGACTAAATCTAAGTGGGTTGCTATACCAAGCGTTCTATGTATTATAATGTATTACACACATGCTATGTACATATTCACAAGATGTATTGTTATCAATGTTGATCAGTATAATACTGTGTATACTGCCTATATAGCACATCGATTTATTTTGTGGAATCACATTCAGAGTAATTTCTGGCTATTTTTTGCTTAGTAGAAATGTTCTTCAGTTATTATGGTAATGCACAATATTAGAATTTAACCATATTCTTACTACCAGTCCCCACAGTCCAAAATGTTTCCTTATCACAAGATCTTAGTTATAAATCACATCACTTATCTGGCTTTTATCTTTAAAACTATACATATTCTGTCCGAGTTAGCACGCTAGAACTAAGGACGGTATAGGAATTAAGATGTAAAATATTGGAACCAAAGTCCTAGTGTTGTTTGATTGCTATGGTAATGCACACTCTCCATAATTAGCTATATATTATTCTTATCCAATGTTACTTTTTTTTTTACTACAACGTATTTACCAACATAAACATTGTTTTAAATTGAAAGGCAGGCTATTACAACTACATTTTCTACAACTAAATATGTGAGAGATATTATGCCAGTGTTTGGGATGGCACACATATTTAAATACACAGTATACTAGCTATGTATAATATTGGAATGTGATTTTAATAAATATAGATCCTTAATTTTTAATTAGTCGGAAGCAACCATCCAGTAATATTACATTTGTATGACAGTACTACATACCCATTCTAGTTTGGTTGCCATGACAACAGCATAAACACAAAATATAAATGAACCACTAACACAGAAATAATGACACAAACATTTTTAAAAGCTTTTATTTTTATTTAAAAAAAAAAAATATGCTTATTAATAGAAATTCATTCAATGAATAGGCCATTCTTTTTAAAGCGTAAAATACTATTATACTTTGTACTATTTACATAGGCTTCTTACTGGTATGAACACTATAAGTATTTGAAAAAGGTCTTATATAGGCAAAACGTGTTGTGCTAATTTTATTTCTACCCCGTATTATTATTACTTTGTTTAAAATAAATATTAACCTTTTAATGATTCTGACGATCAAGCCGGTTTTATACAAAGTATCTATTGCTGTTTGTGCTGACTTTCCTTTAGGTGAGGAATAAAATCAACCTTGTGCCTGCTACAATCTAAGTTTAGTATACTACTCATTAGGGATGTGCATGGGCAAAAAAATGTGGTTCAGTTTGGAAATTCGGGCAAGTAAAAAAATGTCTGCTTTGGCAATTCTGACCAATGGCATTCAGTTTGGTTCAGCACTTCAGAAATACGGGACTTCAGCAATTCGGACCCTAACTCTAACCCTAATCCTTCCCCTAACCCCTAAACCCTAACCTCAACCTTTAACCCTAACCTCTAACCCCTAATCCACTTCGGAACTTCGGCAATTCGAATATCACGAAATTCCCCAATTGACCGAATTGCACGAAATTTGTCCGAATGTACATTCGGAATGAAACGAATTGCACATGTCTACTACTAATCAATGTATAAGCTATATATACCACATCAGTGGATTGGCTATATTTTGCCATTGCAGAGTTTCTGTTTCGTCCACATCTCTACACATGCATAATTGGCGAGCTGAAGCTATACCAGTGTTTCCGAGTAGGGACTATATCCCACCAGCACGGCTACCACTTGAGGCAAGTAAATATCGGATAAAACATTGACTATTATTAAATATTAATTTGCAATAAAGAGCACATCCATTTTTACCTTACCAAGTCACAGAGTGCTTTCCTGTGCTTTCTTGTAAGACTGCACATATATATGCCTGGAGTTGTCTGTTCTATATCTATACATCTACACCCCTACCAGCTACCTCCTGACATTCTGCTGATGATTATAACCCCACCCACCTCTCTCTATAACACTCTTTAGGTAGGTCCTTTTTTCAGGCCTACCTGTTCATTATTTTTGGCACACCAGTTTTGTTTTGTGGTGTTCTAGGAACAAATTAGGAGCCACTCTACTTTAGTGTTCAAATTATTTTTTTTCACAAATAGGTTGATGGGACCATGTCACATTGAAACCAAATAGGAGTACATTTTTCAGAAATATTCTGTTAATGACTCTTGATTTACAAAGCAGGCACTTCAGAATATT
The DNA here is from genome assembly GCF_036172605.1 of Pelobates fuscus. NCBI lineage: Eukaryota > Metazoa > Chordata > Amphibia > Anura > Pelobatidae > Pelobates > Pelobates fuscus. The sequence continues at coordinate 47,873,709 of NC_086328.1, forward strand.
TCCAATGATATGTTTTGGTCATTTGCCCTAATTCTGACATATTACTTTGCTATTCTCCTGTCTTAGTTTGAGGTAGTTTGACCACCAAGTACTTCCATTTACCCATCATAATGACATTCATAAGGAAAAGTAGATATCATGGGCTATATCATATTATACAGTAATGAAAGATGCATAAAAGGTGATATTTAATGTAATTATTTTTTATTTATTTAAGCTAATTAAGATGGTACTTAATGGGCTGTTTAAACTATAGGCAATTTCATGGAAATTAAACATTCAGACTTTTCTGTTGCAAATTGTTGGTATTTCAACTTCAAAATAGTCACATTCTTGCAAACTTGCTTTGACTCATCCTTATTAACAATGTGCTAAATAGCTTTAGCAAAGCTCATGTAGTTTATATATTCCGGTATGGAAAGTAACAGAGCTACATTTGCATAAAACCTGAGCATAATGAGTCTTTCTTTTCTCATTTGCAAATGCTGTGTTACTGATGTATTATGTTTATGTCATGTTGCACCCAAAAAATAAGCTAAAATGAGTGTAAAAGGCAACACATGTGCTGTTATATGCACAAAGAGATAGTGAATGTTTAACTGTTTGTTTGCCATTAAATCAGTGATGCAACTATGTCTTTTAAATTAATTTGTGAATTTAATGGCACAATGACATACAGCTGTATAAGTCGCATCAATAATCCCATGTTCACTATATGTGATACACATATTTATTTCGACGTAAAGGAACATTTGTAAAGAAATAATACTCTTACATACAAATATTTACCCTTGGGTAATCTAGGCTTTAGATATTCTTCTTTGTATGTGTTTATATACTAAATTTCAGTTAATAACTTTGCATTTGTCTCTTAAAAAAAATATTCCAGCAGTACAAACACAAAACCTTGAAATGCTGAAGTGTTGTTAAGACTATTTAAATTATTGTAAAGGCAAAAGGGAATTGGGGGCACACTCAGAATATTAATTTTGCAGGAATGGTGCTGACCGTAGGGACCAAAATTTATTTAAAAAAAATACAGGTTAGGGAACAGAGCACACATAAAAATAAATGTAAACATTTTATAAGGCTACTTAAAAACACCTATCTCAGCAAAGAAATACGGGGCTTCAGTTCCACCATAGGGCCATATTGTGTTTAACCCACCACTACCTAACAATACCCCAATATCAGGGGGTTCTACACTAATTCCAATGTGAGAGACACAATTTGTGTGAGTGCATGTGTTTTATCTGGCACTGTTTGTTTGTGTGGCAGTGTGTATCTGCTTGTGTGTGTATCTAGCAGTATGTGCATGTGTGTATCTGGCAGTTTGTATACATGTGTGTGTCTGGCAGTGTGTGAATCTAGCTGTGTATATTGATATTTGTGTGGGTGTCTATGTGTGGGCATTTATGTCTGGCAGGGAGTATTTTTTGTATGTGTGTGAGTATAAATCTTTGTGCATGTATCCATGAGTGAGTGTGAAAAACGTTTTGAACGTGTTTGAACGTTTATTCCTTGTGAGGCGGATTTTATGTGCTGTAAGAGTTCTGGGAGCACCAAGCCTTTTTAGCAATGTATTTTTTTTTTTCAAAGGGTAAAAAAGGGGTTTATCAAACTTCTGTGATTGACAAAACAATTGACAGTATTAGAGCAAGGCTGTTGTTACTGAGAGTTTAAAAAATACATAGCACTTAGTAATACAAGCAAGATAACAATATTTATTTCTCCTTGAATAAGCTGCAGCTAAAAAAATACTTACCGTAAATTGTATAAAAATCAATAGAATATATACAGTTGACAAATAAAATGTGAACAATGCATACGAACATGACCTAAGTTGGATAGTTGGATACATATAGCCTTTTTTTTTATTGAATTGCCATTCACACCTAAGCATTAAAACATTGTCTAACTTTGAATATTTTCTTTATTTTTAAAAAGTCAAAAGTACACACATGATGGGGTGCAAATTAAAATACTAAGATGTGATAAAAGCTAGATGTTTAATGTGGTAGAAAGGAATGATTTGAATGTCACAAAACTAATATAGCTAAAAATAAATCAAACTTGTTATTGTAATTTATGTCATGCTTGTTTGCCTGTTATGTACATGCATTCTGTTTAACATTGATAAAACATATATAAAAGATTATTAGATATGTTTCTCCAATTCTTGGAGATTAATTTCCGTCCAAACTGCCATATGGTCAAGTTCGGGCCATTTGAGTGATCATCCGAAATTCTGATTTCAGAGTGCTATGCATCAAAATCTTGGAGGTACTGACCTACACAAGCCTGAAAATGCACATTTTCATTCTTGATTTGAATCCACACAACCAATGAGAGAAACTAACTCTTAACAACCCACCTCGCTCTCCCGGGGAAATGGCAAGCAAATCATCAAGGAAAGCAAAAAATAAGATCCCCCGATGCAGATCTCGGCCCTGTCCTCACTGAGCAAGCACGTCCAAGATGGTGCCGGGGAAGCACGCTCTCCTGTCTCTGAATCAGACCGCAGCAAGTCAGGTAGGAGCGATCTGACCTCGATCTCACTGACCACAGCGGTCTCAGCTGTGGACACAACCGTGCACAAGCTGCTGGATGACCTAAAGTCCACCATCAGATCAGACTTCCAAAAATTGGCAGCTGAAATTAGGCGGGAAGTGCAAGCTATAGGGGAACGTACAGCACTCTTAGAATTAAAACTGAGGAGATAATAGAGGCACATAACACACTAGCTGATGCCTATACTGACTTCTACACACAATTACAAACGTTTCATACAAAAATCACAGACCTGGAGGATAGAGCCCGCAGGAACAACATTTGCCTGTGTGGCATATCAGAGGAGATCAAAGCGCAAGATTTAAAGGCATACATATGCCAGTTATTTCAAACTTGCTACCTGATGCCTCGGTCCAGGAATTGGAGCTGGATAGGGCCCATGGGCGGTGCCATGGGTTCATTTCTACGCTACTAAAGAGTGATTGATGCAGGCAGCCACAGACCTGGTGAAGATGGCTTGCAAGTACGCAGGCCTACAACTTTTTTTGGATTTGTCCCCAGCTACACTGGCCAAGAGACGGTCATTTGGCACCATCACCAAGGCAGTGAGAGAAGCGCAGATCGATTACAAGTGAGGATTTCCCACCCCACTCATCATACACAAAAATGGCACCGACTGGGTTGTCTCATCTCCGGAGGAGGGGCACAAACTGCTGGAGCAGTGGAACATACAGCAACTGGCGGATCCATCCCCCACCAAGAGTGGAGCCCGTAAAAACCTGCATCACAGGGAACTGGCAGAGAGTTGCGGCAGCCAAGTGAACCAACACTACAGGATGCCAGTACACCATCCCTGCATGCGCCGTGGAACCGCAAGCTGTCCATGGACTGGGTGCAGTATTACCTCCCTACACGCAACTGCATAACTCTTTTGCTACTTTTCTACTTTTTTACTTATCCATCACACCTATAATCACCTTATATTTAGAACCAAAAAAATTTAAAAATAACAAAAATAAATAAATAAATTCAAATCGAAACAAAACAAACAGAATCTAATTTTTTTTTAAAAAAAATTAACATAATGTTACTGTCTCGCGGACCCTTGGAGACCGTTGTCGGTGGGGCTCGAGATTGAGGCCTTAGCTCTCCATTCTTTCTCTTATTTTGACTTACTCACGCTCCCACCAGGCTCACCACTGAGCTATTGCAGTGTGACACTGTTACGCTGTCATTTTTGTGTTCTTACTTGGACGCCTCTCTGTGGAGGATGTCTGGAGTTTGGGAAAACTTGTATATAGTTTATGTTTGGTTTTCTGCCTTTTCTTTTTACTTACTGTGCTGATATCTAAATGCTGGGGTACAATGTTTGCGGATATTGCGGATAAAGAAATGAGTAGATGGTTACAGTATCTTGCTTTAGGCACACCAAGACCCTTGGGGCCCCTAGGCACAGCACACGGGCTTTGTCTACACAATGGTGCTTAATGTCCTCTCACTCAACGCAAAAGGGCTGAACTCCCCACACAAAAGATGCCTAGCTCTACAAGAGGCAAAAAAGGCAAAAGCGACCATAGTGTTTACCAGGAAACTCATTTCAAATGGGGGCACCATCCAAGGTTCAACTCCCCACAATTCCTGGTAGATTTCCATGCTTGTTATGCAAGGAAGTAGCTTTTACCTTAGTGGCAAAGCATGCAGATAAACATGGACGGTACTTGATAGTACAATGCAATATTAACAACTCGCAATACACGTTACTTAATACAGTGTTTCCCAACCCAGTCCTCAAGGCACACCTACCAGTCCAGGATTTAAGGATTACCCAGTTATGTCTATGGAGTTTTTTCTTTTTTTTCTAAAAACACCATAGACAAAACTGGGTAATCCTTAAATCCTGGACTGGTAGGTGTGCCTTGAGGACTGGGTTGGGAAACACTGACTTAATATATATGGTCCACATACTGACCAGCCAGCCTTTTTAAAAAGTGTATTCCAAAAGATAGATAAGTGGAGATTGGGGGAGGTGATCATAGGAGAAGACACAAATTTTATTCTAGACAATCAGATGAATGTTACATCCTTGGGGTGGTGGCCCATACCATGGGGCTTCATAGGTGCTTCACAACGTGAAAATTGAACCAGATCCTACTGGCACACGGCTACATAGATCCGTGGAGGATGACACACCCCATGGAGAGGGATTCCACATTCCACTCTCTAGTCCACAATTCTTAATCCCGGATAGGCAGATTCCTTATCCATAGCTTGATGGTACTGAGGTGGGCCTCATTACGTGGTCTGACCATGCGTCAGTAATGATACAGTTAGGAGAGCAGTTCCCCACTAAAGGTAGAGCTTCTTGGCGCATGAATAAGCACTTGCTAACGAATCCACGCATACTTGCAGATATTCGTAGAGAACTGAACTTGTACTTTGACACCAATAAGTTGCCAGGCACTAAGCCGCAATCTCTGGGGTTAGCACACAAAGCCTACATACGAGGGGTCCTTATTAAACACGCTAGCTATGCGAAAGCACAGAGACTTCAAAAATACTTAGACCTTACTACAAAAATGACAGAAATCTCCTTCCTTAACAAAACAGCTCCCTCACCTCAACAAGCATTAGAATTAAAAGATATACAACACCAGCTCTCGGAATTAGAACTAGCCAAAACCAACTTTCTGCATTGCAGACAGGGCCGGACTGGGCATTAAAAGCAGCCCTGGAAATAATATTTTTTTACCAGCCCCATAATGCGTCGCGCCAGCATAGTGTGCAGATACAGAGTTAGAAAAGAGAACTTAAAATTAAAAATTATTACTCCGACGTAAAAAAAAGCACTCATATGGTTCAAAATAAACAAAAGTGCTGATTTATTTTAAGCAGATGTGCCTTTGCATGTAATCAATGTTTCAGTCCAACTACCATGACATATTAAGGAAAGCTTGGTAATGGGACTGAAATGGTGAATGTATGTTGGGCACAACTGTAAAAAATTGACGTTATCTTGTTTACTTTGAAGTCCTGTGGGTGCGCTCTTCACTTTTAAATATGTTATTGTGCTGGAGTGTGCACCTACCTAGCAACAAGACTGGGCCAATATCTGCTCATTACATATGGTACATATTAATGACATTTCTCTGTGTATTATGCATATATAAATGTACATTAATATATGTGTAAATATAATAGACATAATTATATATATATATATATATATATATATATATCTAATACACACATTAATATACATGTCATATACCAGTGGAGGATCCAGAGCCTGATCCCGGGAGGGGCACTTGTAGATTATTTAAAGAAAAAATCCATGCACAATAACCACTACTGCTCTGTGTAGTGGTTATGGTGCAAGGAGTGCCGGTGTTCTATCAGTCTGCTATACCTCGTCAGATTTCTATACCCTCGTCACTTCCGGGGAGGGGAAGCAGCTGGATCCTGTGCTGCACATGCGTGCTAGCACTCCTGCTACTCCTCCACAGCCAGGTCCTGGAAGGTAAGTAAAACTAGTGTTACACTTTCATTATATTTAGTGCATTCACTAAGCTTAGGCACACGGGACATTTAGGGTTAAGTGAGGGTTCAAATTAGGGTTAGGTAAGTGCTTCTAACCTCTCTCACTCTCTATTCTTACCCTAACCCTTGGGGTAAGGGTTAAAATAGAGTGTGAGAAATCCCTATTTAGTGATATTCCCCTATTGTGAAATATCACTAAGTCCCTAATCCTAACTCTAATTTGAACCCTAACATTACCCCTAAATGTCCCATGTCCTAAGCTTAGTGAATGCACTAACTATAATGAAAGTGTAAAACTAGTTTTACTTACCTTCCAGGACCTGGCTGTGGAGGAGTAGCAGGAGTGCTAGCACGCATGTGCAGCACAGGATCCAGCTGCTTCCCCTCCCCGGAAGTGACGAGGGTATAGAAATCTGACAGGTATAGCAGAATGATAGAACACCGGGACCCCCTCACAGAGTAAGTAGTCAAACCGTTTAAGAACAGTTTGACAACTTACCTGGGGTTTGCTGGGATATGGGGCTGTAGTAGGGTATAGGAGCAGTGGTACAATGTGTGAGGGGTGCAGTGTGTGTGTGAAAGGTTCAGTGTATGTGTGTGTGGGGGGTGTAGTGTGTGAATGTGTAGTGTGTGTGGGGAAATGTTTGTATGGGGGGCTGTGAATGTGTGTGTGTGCATGGGGGCAGTGTGTATGGAGGCACTGTGTGTGTGTATGAGGCAATGTGTGAATGTGTATGGTGTGTGTGTGGGGGGGGCAGTGTGTGTATGGGGGGCAGTGTGTGAATGTGTATGGTGTGTGTGTGTGGGGGCAGTGTGTATATGGGGGGCAGTGTGTGAATGTGTATGGTGTGTGTGTGGGGGCAGTGTGTCTATGGGGCTAGAGTTCACTCTCAACACTGCGACCACCAGGAACTCGTGGTGAGAGTGAACTCTAGCCCATAGCTCCAGGGCTAGAGTTCACTCTCGTGAGAGCCGGAGCAGTGCCGTGGTAACCGCGGCAACGCTTTGTGCTCGTGCGAGAAGGACGCAGAGGAGCTGCAGGCTGACCTCCCGGGTCCTTTCTCCCTCCCCTGCCGACTCCACCCTTTCCCTTTGTCTCTCTCTCCCCCACATCTCTATTCCTCTCTGTCTCTCTCTCCCCCTGTCTCTTTTTCCTCCCTCCACCATCTCTCTATCCCCCCTCTGTCTCTTTCCCCCATCCTTTCACTGTGCCCCTCTATTTTATTTGCCCCCTCCCCTTGTGTCTCTTTATGTCCCCCCTCCCCTTGTGTCTCTTTATTTCCCCCTTCCCCCCTTGTGTCTCTTTATTTCCCCCCTCCCCTTGTGTCTCTTTATTCCCCCCCTCCCCTTGTGTCTCTTTATTTCCCCCCTCCCCTTGTGTCTCTTTATTTCCCCCTCCCCTTGTCTCTTTATTTCCCCCCTCCCCTTGTGTCTCTTTATTTCCCCCCTCCCCTTGTGTCTCTTTATTTCCCCCCTCCCCTTGTGTCTCTTTATCCCCCCCTTGCGTCTCTTTATCCCCCCTTGTGTCTCTTTATTCCCCCCCCCCTTGTGTCTCTTTATTTCCCCCCCTTGTGTCTCTTTATTTCCCCCTTGTGTATCTTTATTCCCCCCCTTGTGTCTCTTTATTTCCCCCCTCCCCTTGTGTCTCTTTATTTCCCCCTCCCCTTGTGTCTCTTTATTCCCCCCTTGTCCTTGTGTCTCTTTATCCCCCCTTGTGTCTCTTTATCCCCCCCTTGTGTCTCTTTATCCCCCCCTTGTGTCTCTTTATCCCCCCCTTGTGTCTCTTTATTTCCCCCCTTGTGTCTCTTTATTCCCCCCCCTGTGTCTCTTTATTCCCCCCCCTTGTGTCTCTCTATTTCCCCCCCCTTGTGTCTCTTTATTTTCCCCCCCTTGTGTCTCTTTATTCCCCCCCCCCTTGTGCCTCTTTATTCCCCCCCCCTTGTGTCTCTTTATTTCCCCCCTCCCCTCCCCTCCCATTTACCTGATTGAGTGGGGCTGGGGCCGGCCGCATTCCGCGCTGGAGCCGCCGGACCGGGTGGCAGCCTCGCCGGTCCGGCGGCACTGCTTTCACTAATGCAGACACGCTGGGGGCTGATGGAGGAGGGAGGAGCATGTCTCTGTACCATGCTCCCTCGCGGTTCCCACAATTCCCAGCACAGGAACCGCGAGGGAGCATGGTCCGGCGGCTCCAGCGCGGAATGCGGCCGCCGACCGGCCCCTTCAGAGTATGTGCCACCGGACCGGCCACCCAGGGGCACATACTTGTTCAGAGCAGCCCCCAGGTGCCGCGGCCCACCGGGAAAATTCCCGGTATCCCGGTGGGCCAGTCCGGCCCTGATTGCAGATTTAAGCAGCGCTACTTTGAGCATGGCAACAGGGCTCTTCTAACCTCTCAATTGAAAAAGAGGGCCCAGGCTATGAAGATCAAGTTCATACACACGGCACAGAGCGACAAAATTCTTAACCCAGACAAAATAGTGCAATAATTCACCAAGTACTACAGTACATTGTATAACCTTAAGGATGACTCTAATACTAATGTCCCAAGCTTACAAGAGATAAATAACTTCCTAGACGCGACCCACATACCAAGGTTACAGGACACAGACATGCAAGAACCGCATAAAACCTATCACACTTTAGGAATTACAAAGACACATCACAGCCCTGCCTGCAGCAAAGACCCCAGGGCCCGATGGCCTGCCGGCACTTTATTACAAAACTTTCCAAAAGCAATTCGACTCTCACTTAACAGAGGTATTCAATAACTGCTTCCAAAAAGGATCCCTCCCAAGGAGATGCTCCTAGCCCATATAGTTAACTTACCTAAACTGGGTAAAAAAACAACCATGTGTGCGAATTTTAGACCGATTTCACTTTTGAACATGGACATGAAACTATATGCCAAAGTAATTGCGGACAGACTCAGCTCACTCCTGCCAAAACCCATCCACCATAATTAGTCCGGCTTTATTAACGGGAGACAGGGTTCAGACAACTCCAGACACTTCTTAAATGTACTCCATCATATCCACGTGGGTTGGAGCGAAGGTCTTCTCTTAGCGCTGGATGCAGAGAAGGCCTTTGACAGACTAAATTGGTCATACATGTCAGAGGTGCTGAGGAGATTTGGGTTCCCTCCAGCATTCATCACTGCAACAATGGCACTCTATACCTGCCCGACAGCTAGAGTCTCCAACGCAGGTTTGCTCCACTCGATATAACCAATGGTACCAGACAGGGATGCTCCTGTCCCCCCTCCTGTTCATATTGTGCCTGGAGCCTCTGGCCCAGCACATCCGTAACTCTCCAGACATAAAAGGCATCTAAATAGGAGAACAGACCCACAAACTATCACCATTCACTGATGATATCATTTTAACACTATCTAGCCCCAAAACATCCCTTCTAAAACTGCTGGAACTGCTGACAACCTTTGGAGCAGTCTCCTATTATAAACTTAGCACTTGCAAAACACAAGCACTACCGATCAACATACCCCATCACAAGCAGGAGACCCTCTCGAGACTCTTTCAGTTTGACTGGAGGGACGAATAAGTAGTCTATCTGGGAGTGAGAATATCTGAACACTAATGAAACACAACCACTTACAAATGCTGACAACACTGAGACAGGAATTAGACAAATGGAAGGAGGTGCAAATCTCCTGGTCCGGCCGAATAAATGCCCTTAAGATGATGTCCTTGCCCAAACTGTTATATATTTTCAGGATGCTTCCTATCCAGATACCTAAGAGATACTGTGACAAGGCACAGAGCTCTTCGTGGACTTTATAAAGGTAGAGCTAGAGTAGCGAGAGAGGTGTTGCAGAGACCTTTCACGGAGGGTGGAATGGGCATCCCTCAGGTGTGGACGTACAGTAGAGCAGCTGTTCTCCATTAACTTCAACGCACCCTACGGATTGCTGGGATGGGTGGATATGGAGAGGAAGCAAATGCCAGGGGATTCACTGCTGTCACACATGTGGACTCCTCCACTCCTGAGGCAAAAGACCCCCCCCCCCCCCGCATACCCAACCACAGCAGCATCTACAGCCACTTGTAACACATTCAACAACATGAGACACACACCCACCAAGTACCACAGACTGGCACCATTGGCTAAAAATTTACATTTTTATAACTTCAACTTAAGAAGGTATAAACATGTACTAGAACATGTAGGATATGCAGCGAATGACGCCGTCCCTACCAAAATAGAACTACAATTCTTATTAGCCTCTAGTTGGAAAACACTGTTGAACCCAAAACTCGTCTCTGGTTGCTATAGAGCCGTTATGGCCCCTAGGTCCCAGACCCCCATGGCCCTTGTGTCACAATGGGAAAAAGAAACAGGGATGGTAGTCCCACAGGAGAGGTGGATCACGAGATTTAATGTATTGAGGGCCATTAGTAGATGCTACTCACATATCGTAAGCTCCTGTATCATTGGTATCTTACACCAGATAAGCTCAGTCACATATACAAAACAACAACAACGGCAACATGCTGGAGATGTGGTTTAGAAGAGGGCACCATGTTACATGTTTGGTGGGACTGTACGGTAATTCAACCATTGTGGGGCACAGTGGCAAATCTTGTGGAGGCACTCCACATAAAGGTTCCATTAGAACGTGGGGTTTATCTCTGGCTTGAGTTCCCACCTAGCGTGACGTTCCATGAAAGGGCCTTGACGGCACACATTGCCCTGGCGGCTAGAGCGCTTATAGCTCTTAATTGGAAATCTGGCCTGTGTCCTACAATGTTGATAGATAAGATAAAACTTAACTACACATATGAGCATATGGCTATCCTCTCACTAAGCGCTAATTCTCAAACAAGACAAATCTGGGAACCACGGAAGGCCCTTCACCCCCGGGACAGGTGAGACTAGGGCTAGCTTTACCCCACCAACCTAACTTATGGAGGAAACAAAAAAAAAGTAGGATCCACATACCAGAACAACACAGCAGGGGCATGAATTAAAAGAGGAGAGCCCGCAGGGGTTCTAATTGCAAGCCACAACCTAAATCCTTGGGTATGCAAGGAGCCAGTGCTTGTTTCTCTGACTCTGGTCCATGACCGCACTACTACACACAACATCAATATCTTTGACAGGTCATGACCAGCATTCTCTTGTTTGGATATCAGAATGTTAATGTTTATGTTTGTTTATTATTTTTTCTACTTGAATTTTGTTTGATTGTATTTACCACAAACCGGTACTAATTGCGTTCATCTGCCAAAATACCACTCCTGCTACTTGATATATATTACTTGCCCTTCTAGCCATCTACTCCCCACAGAGGAGAACACAAGGAAGGCCTCACACCTAACACGTAGAAGGGGGAGAGTGCAGCCCCCACCCTAACCATTACCGCATAAATCTCTAAATTGTTGTGTATAGGTCTGCCTGTCATTATTGTACGCTACTGCAACGGGGGAAAACTGTACGGGATACTGTATGGAATAATGTATGACAAGTTGTTTAGCCTTGCACCTGTATTAGTAATGTTCGACCTTGTATACTGAAGGATGTGGCATTGTTGATGTGAAATAGCGCAGATGTATTAACTAAATGTAAAACAATAAACTTCAATTGTCAATTTTTAAAAAAAAAAAAACGGTTGCAAATCCCCACATTCCCAGAATATATGCTTGAGAGTTCCCACTTCTTTACTGCACCTCCATAAAAGGGGGCTCATAGTTGCGTATATACGGGAACGCTTATAGGGCACTTGAGGAGGACTTGGTATATCGCATGGCTATCCACCATTGTAAAATAGAGAATTCTGAGTTAAAATCTTAATCTCCCAACCAAGCATATACAGTAATTTACATTTCTCATCCACTCAGACCTGTGTAGCACAGGAACAGGGGCTTAATGTTCAAAGTAGTTGTTTAGCATCTTTTGCCAAATGTAATGAGTTGTGATGTGGCACCATTTTCTATGTGAATGTTTGCTTACAAGCTGACACACTCTGATCCTTACCTACATTAAGTCCCATTGGTGGACAAAGCCAGAAAAGTAAACAGTATTATGCTATGATTATATTTTCTGCTTTTTTCATGTCCTCATACATCATTGGAAGAAATAGTTAGAATTTTCTATTTCTTTAATAAGTATTTTGTATTAACCTTAACACAAAACACAACTGCAATTTTGCACATTGTTAGAACAATATATATATATATTTTTTTGGTAATTTTTGATTGCACAGTGCACTGTCACTTTCACTTCGTTGCACTTTATATTTTAAAGATATAGCGCACCTTTTTATCTTTTGATTTTTATTGGGTGTTTTTTGAGCTGTTGCACTGAGAAGGTTGCTGCTTTATCTTTTTATTGTTGTGTACACGAAGATCTTATCACTGTATTATTAGCGCCTTTTTTGCTTGACTCTCTTTTTTATATATATTCTTGTACTGAGCATGCCTTCCTCTCCTTGACAGCACAATGGGGGCTGTGGAGGTGTAACTAATAAAAACATTTTTTTCCCTTGAACCCTTCCTCCAGGGAATAAGGGACAATCAACACATTAAAGGCCTCTGAGTAGATAACCATGACTATAAAGTCATGACGTTTGTTGACGACCTCCTGTTTACCATATCCAACCCACTCTCCACAATACCAGCTATTATAGCAGAAATGGAGACTTATAGTAAGGTCTCTGACTTCCAAGCCAATCTAACGAAATGTGACCTGATGCCCATCTACACCACGAAATACCTAAACACCAACTAAGAGGGAAATTCCACTTCACATGGCAATCTACATCTCTCAAATATTTGGGAGTTTACATCCCAACTAAACTTAAACTCCTCTATGATCTAAACTTTCACACATTGATTACAGATATTGCCAAAGATATACAAAAATGGAACAAACCCTGTTTTGGATGGTTTTGTAGGATTAATATCATTAAAATGAACATCCTACCACATCTGCTTTATGTCCTGCAAACCCTTCCAATACAAATACATACCAGATTTTTCTCCAAAGTTAGAACCATATTCACAAGTTTTATATGGTCCAACACACAGCCGAGAATAGCCCACACGACCTTGGTCAAAAGTAGAGAGAAAGGGGGGCTAAACCTTCCAGATATCGAATTATATCACAAGGCAATTCACTTAAGTAGAATTTATGAATGGACACGACCTGAACCGACACAACATTGGGTACAATTAGAGAATATGTTCTCAGTCATCCCCCTGAAGGATCGCCCCTGGCTACCCAAAACGCTCACACACACCCAACAACACACAGAGCCACACCCGACAATTATGGCCACATTCCAGATATGGCACAAGCTAGTAAGAACAACAAGAATTGCTCCTCACCCATCCCCACTCTACCCGCTTACCAACAACCCAGACTTCCAAAGAGGGCAATCAGGGTTGACCTACAACAAATATCACGTTGGCACCACACTGCTACTGCGGGACATGATCACAAACAATAAACTAAAAACTCTACAACAAATACTACCTAACGAACCCCCTACAGGGAACCAACTACTTCATTACACTCAGTTAATACACTTTATTAAAAACCAGGATCTGTTACCTAAAGGAAACCGAACTTTGACAGGGTTTAAAAATCTCTGTGTAGACCACCCGCTCACAAAAAAGATCTTGTCCACTATGTACCAGACAATCAGGGAATCACAAGCCTCACAACTCCCAAAATGCACCCACAAATGGGCAGACGAACTACAAATAGAGATCACACAAAAGCAATGGCAAGCTATATTCCTGTCTATACACAAAGCATCCACATAGCTCAAGAAAGTAATTACAAGCATATTTCCCGCTGGCATTACACTCCATTAAAAATCCAACAAATACATAACTCAGACAATAGCAACTGCTGGAGGTGCCAACACACAGTAGCACACCACGCCCACATTTGGTGGCAATGCCCGAACCTTACCAATTACTGGAGAAGATTACACACATTAACGTGTTTCTGTACTTAATGACCAAACTTACTTGTTGACATTATGCATAATTTTCTTGAAACCTTAAAAATAAAAAACTTTTTGAAATTAAAAAAATATATATATTTTTTCTTCTTGTTGGTTGTCTCACCGTGTTAATATACATCTATATTATAATTCTTCTGTGTCAGTTAAAAACATCAACACACATTAAACTTACGTTTTCTTCACGTTTATTCTTACAGTTACTGATATATAATAAAACAACAAAGGGTGATTAAAATGTGTTAACCTCTCTTTATAACTAAAATGGTCCATTTATTTTATCAATTGTGTAGCCCGCATCTTTTTCTAGCGCAATAATATTGTTTTGTTTTGTTTTTTTCATTTTAACAGGTGCCCAAAATTGCACAGCATGCTCAAGGTGTTGTCTTATCAGGCAAAATTATTTATTCATCCCAAGAAATAATGTCCCTATTTATTTATGACAATACCTTACTGGCATTAGCAACTGCTGATTTACATTGCACACTCTTGTCTAGTTTAAAGTCTATGACAATTCCCAAATCCCTCTCATGTGTTATTATTCCTAATTCAATCCATTTAGATTGTAAATTGCTTGTGCATTATTTACCCTAAAGTGCATACTTTTCAATATTTCTACATTCAATTGTGTGCCCAGTTCCCCAATATATCTAAATTCCTATGCAGAGTTTTGTGTCATCTGCAAACACTGAAACATGGCTTTCAAAGCCTGTTTTAAGATCACTTCTAAATATATTAAATATAAGTGGTCCCAGAACAGAACCACGAGGAACACCACTTTACCACTTTTTTCAGCTTTAAAAAAAAATAAAATAAAAATGCATTAATGACAATTTTCTGTACTCTATATTTAAGCCAATGTTCTACTCAAGAACAATTTTTTTCATCTAGACTAGTGGTAGTCAACCTGGTCCCGACAGAAAAAGGAGAAAACAAAATAAAATAAATAATTTAATTTAAAAACAATTATCCAGTTTTTACATTTAACTTTATCTTTTTATTCAATTAGAGCAGATCCCGCACTATTAGGCGCTGCATCGATTGAGATGCGGAAATTCATTAGATTTAAATTATATATGTATAAACATGCATAAAGTAGAAATAAAAAGATACATTTGATCTATCCACTGTTCCATTTCTTTTGTCTGACCATCATCTACTAACATTTGACATCAGCATACCCCGTACCCAAATTTCACCACCCTCAACTCTCCAATCTCGCAGAAACTTCAACTGCCTTGATCTCCAGCATTTCTCCACCAAACTCTCCTTTTACCCATCTCAAATCTAACTTGCCCTAACTCTGCAACCTCACTCTACAACTCAACTCTCTCCTCTCAACGCGACATCATTGCACCTCCTACAATTAAACGCAGCAAGCGTCCCCAATTACAACCCTGGCACACCAAGCTGACACGTTACATCCAAAAATGTTCTAGAACTGCTAAACGTTGCTGGAGAAGTTCTCACTTCCTCCACTATAAATTTATGTTGTGCTCCTACAGCCTGGCTCTTTCTGCTGCAAAAGTAAATTACTTTAACACCCTCATAAGTACATTGTCCCATCAACCCAAACAACTATTTCACACTTTTGATGCTCTTATTCGCCTTTTTACTCCCTCTCCTTCTACCATCTTGTCTGCCACAAACTTTGCATCTCACTTCACTGAGATCTCTACAATCAGAGAAGAGATCGCTAATTTTCTCCTTCCCCTACCAATACATCACCCAACCCCTCCACCATTCTACACTCATTCGTAATTGCTACAGCAGAGGATTCTGCTCTGTTACGGTCCTCCTGCCCCACCACCTGTTTCCTCGATCCTATTCCCTCGTATCTCATCCGCACTTTGTCTTCCTCTCTTGCTCTTCTTCTCACTAAAATTTTCAATCTCTTCCTTTCCTCTGGCACATTTCCCTCACCCTTCAAACCCTTCAAACCCCAATTCTGAAAAATCCCAGCCTTGACCCCAACTCCCCATCCAACTACCGCCCTATCTCGCTACTGCCATTTGCCTCCAAGATCCTCAAGAGAGTTGTGTACACCAGACTGACTGACTTTCTCGAATCCAATTCTCTGCTTGACCCCCTTCAGTCTGGATTCCGAGCTGGTCATTCTGTCAAAATGGCTGTGACCAAAGTATCCAACGGTTTAATTGCTGCTAAATCCCACAGTCATTACTCTATCCTAATTCTCCTTGATCTTTCTGCTGCCTTTGACACTGTTGATCATCAACAGCTTCTTCGCATTCCCCATAATTTTGGCTTACTAAATACTGCTCTATCCTGGCGCTCCTCCCACCTCTCCCAGCGCTCTTTCAGTGTTTCTTTCTCTGACTCTGCCTCTTCCCCCCAACCACTCTCTGGCGTCCCCCAAGGTTTTGTCCTTGGTCTGCTACTGTTCTCTATCTTTACTGCCACCCTTGGTAAACTCATCAGCTCCTTTGGATTCCGTTATCATTTCTATGCAGATTACACACAAATCTACCTGTTCTCTCCTGCTCTCTCTACCTATCTTGACTCGTGTCTCTGACTGCCTCTCTGCGATTTCCAACTGGATGGCTGCTCACTTCCTTAAACTCAACCTGTCCAAAACAGAACTTCTGGTCTTTCCTCCATCAAGTGTTACTACTCCTTTGTCTGTCTCCCTCCAAGTCAATGGTGCTACCATCACCTCTACCTCACAGGCTTGCTGCCTGGGTGTTCTTTTTGACTCCAACCTCTCCTTCACTCCTCATATCCAATCAATCACCAAATCCTGTTGCTTCCATCTCAAAAACAGTGTGCATCCGCCCCTATTAAACGCCAGATGCGGCTATGGTGCTGGTCCATGCTGTTGTTCTCTCTTACCTTGACTACTGCAATACCCTTCTCAGTGGTCTTACGTGTTCCCAGATTGCACCGCTGCAATCTATAATGAATGCAGCAGCGAGGCTCATTTTCCTGTCCGCTCACACCTCTCACGCCTCCCCGCTCTGTCAGTCCCTGCATTGGCTTCCAGTTAGATATAGGGCTCAATTTAAAAATCTGGTGCTTGCTTACAAGTCCCTACATAATGCTGCTCCAACCTACCTATCCTCCCTAATACACAAGTATGTCCCGTCAAGGCCCCTACATTCTGCCAAAGACCTACGTATATCCTCTGTCTGTACTCCCACCTCTAATGCTTGCCTCCAAGATTTCTCCAGGGTTGCACCTCTTCTGTGGAACTCCCTTCCCTTCTCCATAAGATATATATATATATATATATATATATATATATATATATATATATATATACAAACATTGGATATTCCAGCACTCCAACTATGAAAATATTGCCTGGTGCTCAGTCAAAATATAATACATAGAAAATAGAAAAATAATACCGGCACTCTAGGTCTTCTAAAAATTTGTTGATTTATTGTGAGTCAATCCAGAGGGTCAACGTTTCAGCTCCTGTTTGGAGCTTTCATCAGGACACATCAGGACACATATATGTATATATATATTTTGGAATTCACGGTTCAGCTGCCCACATGTAGAACTTCATAGGTTAAAGGTGAAACTGGCACATGAATCCACGATCAGACAAGAACTGTACTGCCCTAACCGCATTCCAAAGCAACATTCTTTTTATTATTTCTTTCATACCTTTTTATTTTCTATGTTCCATTGTTATAAACTTTAATTGAGATAGAGTTATGCAGTCTAACATTTTTTTTTTGTTGTTGAGACACGTATAATGCTTGCCTAGTGACCAGTCCAGGCACTGACAAAACCAGACCGGGAATTACGGAAACACTGAATGTTATATTGTAACTTCACTGTATTTCATGCTGTAACCACATGTATGATCTCTATTATGGTTGTACCTATACGATTGGAAATCACTGATGTCAGCTACGGATGTTATATTGTGTGTCCTAATGTACTATACTGTTTTGAACTGCTTGTTGTTTGACAACAAAATCAATAAACAGGAATTAAACAAAAAAAAAGTATTAGTGGTCCCTTTGCTTGAACAAGAGTACTATAATGAGGGAACGTGGAGTCTTATACAAGTTGATAATGTATTGCAATTGTTAGTGTTATATTCTTATTATTCAATTTTTTTTTTTTTTTGGTTTTGTCTTATACTTATTTATACTCTTTGAAAGTGCTCTTTTCTTTTTTATTAGGTTTCTCCATCCCCCTCTCTGTATAAGTCCATGTTGTACCTTTCACTATTTACTAGTGAGAGAATAGCTTTTTTACATATATTTTCTTGATCAGGGATACAGTTTAACCCTATAATTTACTTTTTTGTTTATTTACATTATGTTTTTGCCATAACTGCATTTTTTCTCTTCTCTTTCCAACATCATCACTCATGTCTCATCCCTCCTTCCATCCACATTAATTAGGAAAAACTAAATAAAATAAATGTTGCCATCCATTTTTGTAGTGGGTACACCTATATTCAGGTACCTACCTTGTTCAGAGGCAGAATCAACCATGAAAACAACCTAATTCCACCAAATGCCCTGACATTTATGAGTCTTCAGTTATATTAAAAAGTGGCATCTCCTGGATGCATAATTGGGGGGGGAGGGGGGGGGAGGGGCCTAGGACACAAGCAGGGGGGCAGTTATAATATGTGTATATATGTGTGTGTACATATATGTGTACACACACTTACATACACAGGGCTTGACAAACCCCAGATGCCAGGTCTCCATAGCGATAATAAATGTTTCCCTGGTGCCTGGGATTTGTCAGCCCTTTGCTAAGCTGCGCAGGAAACATTGAAGCCAGCCGCTGTAGGGAGCTTTGAAGCCAGCCGCTGGGGGAAGCTTTGAAGCTGGCCGCCACAGGGATCAGTAACCTGCAGTTCCACGTGCTGTTTAGTGACATTACATTATTCCGGCCTCGGCATCACTACAGAGAGCGCGCAGGGGAGCAGAGAGAAACTGCAGTAAGATTAGAGAGGAGCCCCACTAGAAGCCAAGGAAATATCCAGTCAGCTCTCCCAAAGGTAGGGTGGCGGGGTGGATTTAAACTAAAATAAAAATAGCAATTTGTGAGTGTGTGAAAAAATGTGTATGTCTGTCAGTGTGTGTATTTACGTGTCTCAGTCAGAGAGTGTGTGCCTGTCAGTGTATGTTTGCCAGAATGGGTGTGTGTGTCTGTCAGTGTGTGTCTCAGTCATAGATTGTGTGCCTGTCAGTGAGTGTATGTTTAGGCACCTGCCTCCTCTGATCACATGAGAAAGGTGTTTTTACAAACCTTTTTTTCTAATGCCTTGCCAGTTTTGTTGCGCCTGGATCCGCCTCCATGGCTGAGTTTATTAATGAAAAGACAATGACAATCACCGATACACACACACGCTCACTACAGACAAGCTCACTGACACACATACAAGATCACTCCGTCATGCTAAGTATTACACACACACAGAGGGGGAACACCTCACACTACATCTTATAACTTCACTCTCGTGAACCATGGGGACTGGTAAATTGATATACCACAATGTTAGAGGACTCAACCTACCGGAGAAAAGATCGATGGTAATGAGGGAGATAGCGAAAACAGATGCAAATATAGTATTCTGACAATAAACCCACCAAAGGGGAAATGAAGCACTTAAGTTATATCATAAACGCTACCCACACGTTTATTACAACAACAATTCCCATAGTAAATCCAGAGGGGTTGCCATACTGCTCAGTGCTAATACACCCTTTACATATAGAAACCACCATTCTGACAACTCAGGTAGATTCATTATACTGAATGGCCTACTTGGTACCACACCCATTACTCTGGTTAACATTTACTTTCCCAACAAACATCAATGTGCCACATGTCGACATATGGCAAAGGTTCATAAACACTCGGAAGGAGAATTGGTCATTGGGGGGACTATAATCTATCTTTGGATGCTCACAAAGACAGCACTGCAATAAATCTCACTGGCACTGGAAGCTGTGGCAGAACTGGGAGGTCATTTTCAGGCCTCTTCCTGCAGCAAAGTCCTCTGCTAGAGAGTGGGGGTGTGGCTTTTGTTAGGGGATGGGGATTCCATGTAGGGGTGGAGTTTGCATACGGGAAGGTGATCTTTTATGCAGGGGCAGAGCTTGTGTGCCGGAGAAGCTGCTGCCTAGTGGAGGAACGAATGTAAAGAGGGCCCTGGTGCAAAAAATTTTTGATATGAAAACTGTCACAAACCATGTTTTGGGTGGTTTTGTAGAATTAACATCTTAAAAATGAATGTGCTACTGTGCATCATATATATACACTTCAAATGATTCCCATAGAACTTCCCAACATTTTTTTATACAGTCTGGATGATTTTTACGTCCTTTCTGTGGTCACACGCACATCCCTGACTAGCAAATTCCCTCCTCACTAAGCCCCACGAGAAAAGGGGGGGGGGGGTAAGACTCCCTGACAAAGACAGGTACAATAAATCCATTAACCTGGCTGGGGTCTATGAATGGATAAAAGTGAACACGACCCAACAATGGGTGACAATCGAAGCCTCATTCTTTTGATATGCCCATCCTGACAATTCCATAGCACAAAATAGGCCTAACCTTCCTAAAACACAAACAACACACTCAGAGTATGGACAAACATCACTCGCACTAGGACTATTTCCCCATACCCCTCCTCGCTATACCCACTCACACACAATCTCCTTTTCCTGGCAGGGATCTCTGGTAAGGCTTTACCACGACAAACCTTACCTCAAGCTTCGAGATATTGAATGGGAGAATAAATTAATTCCATTGAGCACCCTCATCTCTATGCAACTCCCCACAGGCACGCAACAAGTTTAATACGCACAGCTAGCTCATTTCATAGGGAGCATAAAACTCATACCGGATGGTGATCGATACCTTACATATTTTTTATTTTTTAGATGTGTCTCTTACATCCGTTAAAGCACAAGCTTCTCTCTACTATGTACATGCTCGTACAAAAAGCACAAACACCTGAACTCCCCCGATTCACAGTGAAGTGGGCAGAAGAATTACAATCCAACATATCACATGATCAGTAGCAGAGAATATTCCTTAGGGCACACAAGACATCCACAAACCTTGCCACGCAAGAAAGTAATTACAAACGCCTCACATGCACTATACCCCAGCTAAAATACACAAAATACACACCAGAGCCCAAAATGCTTGCTGGAGATGCCAACAACCAGATGCGCACCCAGCACATATTTGGTTGCAATAACTATATATATATATATATATATATATATATATATATATATATATATATATAATATACAGCAAAAAAAAAAGTTTATGGTGGGGAAAAAAATGTGATTGAAACCCTCTTCCACCTTTAGTTTGTTGATAGTTAATACGATGTTAATCAAACATCTGCACAACAGTCAAGCCATAATACTTGCTTTTCCGACTGAAATCACAAATTTGCACTGATGTTACTACTGCAAAGGATTTTGGGTTGGCATATGCAAATTAGTTTGAGTGATTCCCTGGCTTTGCATTTTTCCTAAGTTGTGTTTCAAAGCTGTTGTATCCAGCAAACACAGACTCATTTTGTGATTTCTATGGGAAAAGCAAGTCTTATTGCTTGACTGATGTGCAGATTTTTGTTTAACATTGTATTTACTATATATATATATATATATATATATATATATATATATATATATATATATATATATATATATATGAGATTTGGTGTGTAATGGGGTGAAGTATATATGTGTGTGTGGGGGTGAATGTATGTGGGGATAAGGTGTGTATGTGGGTGAAGAGATGATGTGTGGGATGAAGAGTGTGAGGGATGCACTGTGTGTGTATGCAAAGGTGTAATATTTGCATTTGCCTATAACACTCTGTGTTGGTGAGAGTGTACTGTATGTGGGGGTTCACTGTCTGTAAGAGTGTACTGTGTTCAGGGGGGATAGGGACAATTGTAACTTTAATAATTGTTTTTTGTTTTTTAACCCCTTAAGGACCATACTTCTGGAATAAAAGGGAATCAAGACATGTCACACATGTCATGTGTCCTTAAGGGGTGAAAGAATATTTCCTGATCTTACCTTGCCATTGCAGGGAGGGAGGGGCACAATCAGATCCGTGGTGGTTGAGAAGGCTGCCTATCCATCGGGTACATGGGAGGTCACGAGATTAGAGGTATCTCTCTTGGAGCTCAAACACTTTCACAGACATACAAACCAACAGACTGCCCCCTACAACCCCCCACACAGACTGACCTATATATACACACACACACACACACAGAGACTGACCCATACACAGACTGACCCCTCACACACAGAGACGGACCCCTTCACACAGAGACTGACCGATACACACACACAGACTGAGCCCCTATACACACAGACTGACCCATACACACACACACATAGACTGACCCCCCACAGACTGACCCATACACACACAGACTCCCTCCCACACAGAATGACCCATACACACACTGACTACCTCCCCTTACACACACACACACACACACACACACAAATACTGACCCCCCACACACACACACAGACTGACCCCAGTGGTGTATCCTGGTTTTGTGCTGCCCTAGGCAGGGCAAAACTCAGGTGCAGCCCCTCCTCCCGCCACCCATCCTTCCCCCTGCCCCGCCTTCAAAATACACACACACACACACACACATTCACTGACAGATATGCATACACTAGCTAACAGCCACACACACTCACTAACAGAAACACACACTAACAGACACACACAAACTCACTCACACTAACAGGCACACACACACTAACAGACACACACACACACTAACAGACACATACACACACACTAACAGACACACACACACTCACTAACAGACACACTCACTCACACACAGACACACACACACACACACTAACAGACACACATACACACACACTAACAGACACACACACACACTAACAGACACACACAGACACACACACACACACACTAACAGACACACACTAACAGACAGACACACACTCACATTAACACACTCACTTTTTTTTTAAATGTAACCCCTCCTTACCTTTGGGAATGCTGGGGGGGTGTTCTCCCTCTCCCTGGGGTCTAGTGGGGCTGCTGGGCGGTCGGGCAGGCGGTGCTGGCGAGGGAGCACTTTCCTCTGAATTCTCTGCTCAGCTCGCTTGCGCGCCGCAAAGTGATGCCGGGAGCTGGAATACAACATCATATTCCGGCTCCCGGTATCACTCTGCGGCGCACGAGGGAGCTGAGCAGAGAGCTCAGGGGAAAGTGCTCCCTCGCCAGTGCCACCTGCCCGCCCGCCAGCCTGGCTTGTCAGTTAGCCACAAGGCTAACAAGGCATTTGCCCTGGGCATTTGTGGGCAGCTTTTTTGCCAACCCCTGGAAAGTGTCGCCCAAGGCAAATGCCTTGTTTGCCTCGCGGCTAATACGTCCCTGACTGAACCCCCCACAAAGAGACTGAGCCCCGCCACACACACAGACTGAACCACACACACACACAGACTGACCCCCTCCTATTTCACACACACAGACTGAACCACACACACACACTGACTCACACATACCACCAGCTGCCTGGGTGCCTCTGTGCAGAGCTGAACTTCCTCTCCCTGTCTCTCCCCTGCGCTGGTCTCTATGACCCAGGGGGAAGTCCTCCCAGCACAGTGCCCCCTCTGGCCGCATGTGGGAAATTCCACCTCTGTCCACTGCTGCTGGTCCATCAGGCAAGTGGGAACTGACAGCACTGCTGCTGCAGCTTGTGAAGGGTGACTCAGTGCTCCCAACTTCTATTTCAATTGAACTCCCCTGTAAATACAGTGCTATCTATACTTAAGTATACTTTCAGGAATCTCTACCCGGAAGAAAATAAGGATTAAGATGAGCCAACCACTTGAAAGGAGATGTCAAAATATGTGTGGAAGTGGGTGTTAGGATAAGAAGACTTCTAAGAAATTAGAATCTGCTGTACTTGGTGCTTAGTGTACATAGCTATAACACGAATTTTCACAGTACTGTACTGCAAAATTTAACACTGTAGGAGCTGATAGAAAAAAATAAATAGCATTTCTGTAAACTGATACTTCTCCATTAAACTGACACCACTAAATGGTGATTATAATCCCCTGTCTGTATGTGAGGACATCTCCATGGAAACTGTTGAATAAAGTTAATAAGTAGATTGCTTTCAGTAATAATCAAGATCACCACACACTGATGTCAATTGACGAGCTTTCTTATACTAGTTCTGAAAGAAAGAAAAAGGGAGAAAACGACAGACACATTTAATTATGTGTTATAAACAGTAACAAACTGTGCATGTACTCCCTGGTTTAAACAGTGTAAATTGGTCTTTTGGGCATTGTCGGTTTATGGTGGTTTATTTCTCTAACAGAAAGGATATTGCAAAGGGTGGACTGACAATGGGGAATAGCAGATCAAGTAACCCCCTCCTAGGTGCAATGATTTTTGGTTAACAGGTCAATATGTATTTTGCCTTTCCATGGAGTATAGTGAGTATGCATAGGGCTGCAGTTTACAGGTAGAGGGGCATTCTAATTCCTGGTGGTCGAATGTGTTTGGTATCTTGGGTGCAGACCATGAAAAACTGTCTCATGCGCTCCAGCACTGAAAGTATCAGAGAGTTGCCTTGATAACACGATCTAAACCAACAGACTCTTTAATTTGTCCTGCTCGAATACAGGTCTATTTAAAGTTGCACAGGCAGCCACCTAGGGTTCACTGATCCGGGAATGGTATCATTTCCAGGTGATTGGTGGGATGTGGTAGTACAGAGCTCATTCTCAAGCGTGGCTTTGTGGACCACGGTAGAGGATCTTCTTTTTCTTCAATCAACTCTGACTGAGTTTCTGACAGTCTGTGACTGAAGAGGGTGGGGAATGAGCAGTCATCAGCATGACCAAATAGAGATACGATAGGATATAACCCAAGTGAGTATGCATAATGAATTTATTTACTGCATTGCAGGCCTAAAACTTCTAAAAACACATTGATATTTGACAACTGCACATGTATAAATTTATGTATGTGAATATTTCTGCCCTGCTTGTAATGTATTGTGTTTGAATCTGAGAGTAGAGTGAGTATATACAGCTACGATTATTGTGTTTATCCCCTTAAGGACACATGATGGAAATATTCCGTCATGATTCCCTTTTATTCCAGAAGTTGTGTCCTTAATGGGTTAAGATTAGAGTTGGATTAAATTTAGTATTGGGTAGTTGACTTGTTTAATGGTTAACAGCAGTTAAACAGGATTATGGTCAATTATTTATTTTAGGCTTTGAGTGCCGGAGTTCTGAGGGTTATTTGCATATTACTCTCACCCTTCTATGGTTGATAATACCTGTTAGTCTCCTATGATTATAGCAATATTAAAATTTGTAGGAGTGGTTATACAGTGTGCATCAGTGAGAGCTTCCCCTGCTACTCATTCTTGTGTGAGAGGTTACTAGTGGGAGCATGGGTAGTGATACTTCCACTTCCTGACCAACCACACACACAGACACTGGAGAAGCTGGGACAGCACTGAGTTTTACACCATTCATAACTGTTCATGCAAGTCTGCTGTTAGGAAGTATGCTGTGGATAGGCTGGGACTTACTGCGCGCCAAACTCAGATGAGTTTAAAAGGAGATCGGGACTTGAAGGACGTTGCATGCAGACTAGGAGATTCACTTTCCCCTGAGGAAGTTCAGGTTACTGAATGAAACGCGTAGGGCTTTCTATTTTAGTGCAGAACTTTTGACTTTGGTTTTATTTATTTTGTATTTTTATTTTTACTTTCACATCTTTTTATATTCTGGATATTGGTCATTTTGGTGTTCCTGATTCCAGGGATCCCGAGATTGGATTTATTGATGTGCCTGTTTTCCACTTCATTTTTGTAAGTGTGTTTGTATATTAAAGTGTTCACTTTTATCAAGATACTCTGCACTATTATTTTTATATTTTCTCTCCTTTATATCTGCCATGATGCTCCACAAGTCCTGAGGTTTATGATAACGCCTACAATCAATTTTGGTTTGTGAGTGTGACAATTTTGCATTTACTCACCATTTTAAATTGTTATAGCATTATTGCACTATGTTTTTCTGTTGTTATTGTATTGTAGATTTTCTATTTTCCATATTAATCTGAGGACTGTGAGGAGTCCTTATCTACAATACTTCAGTACAAGGGTAATTGTTTTTAGAGTTTTTCTCTATCTATTTGCCCACTAAGTGTGTGTCTTTTCTTTTCCACGCTCTGGTGTATCTGGACATTTCTGTATTAAGTCTGCTGTTAAGGCTGACTTGGCTACAGAGGACATTGGACAAGGCTCATAATACTTATCTCTCCTAACCATCCTATCTAACTAAGTTCAAAAAGGCAAAGTATATAAGTGCTGAAAATAGGCACACCCTAGTGGTCTTCCATTTGTAGGCAGGTGCATAGTCTGCCCAATGGGAAATCTGTCCCTGTTCACAGCCCCTCAGCATACCATCAGAGCACCCTGTCACCAAGTACTCTATCCCTTCATCATAACTTCCTTGTTCAAGCCAAAGGTTGCTGAGAGAATGTCCAATCTCTCTCCAAATTCATACTCTCGTGTTGCTCGGCTGTCTTACATTAAAACAATATGAATGGTTGTCCTGGTTTTCTTTCTTTTCCCTCAGCCATGTGCTCTCTGGGTCCCAGTAATGCACTGAAAGGGAGAATTGGGAATTATAGTTAACAACTTTACTCTAAAAATAGTTGTTTTAGTTTTTTACTTTCTAAGTTGTTTTTTAACTTTGCTCAATTCACTACAAAATACTGAATATACTATACTAGTATAGTAATAGGAGGGAAATAATGTATGACATACCATATGCAGTGTACTTTCAATTTGAAACATATATCAATGTCCGAATTACACAATCATGGCTTAATATAATGATTAATATAGTACATAAATAAAAACGCTAATTAAATAAAAAAAAATTAAATAAATACACCACATTTCAATCAACTGTTATTATGGCATCAGGGAAAGTATCACTTAAAAAAAAAATAATAATAAAAAATAATAATATATATATATATATATATTACAGCAGCTTTACTCTTTAAATAAAAAAATTCTAATTATTCCACAACCATGAAATGAGCCAATATAACCAATATAAAATAAAATCCAAAATTAGAAATAAACATAATTTATTCATGTTTTAAACCATGTAACAGAACAAGTTATGAAAAATGTATATCGGGGAATTCCTTCATCTCCATGGCACAGTAAGTCAGAGTTAAGGACAGACAGAGATGAGGTGAAAAATGAAAAGGAATATTATTATTATTTATAATACTAATTTGCAGCAGAATCTACTTTGAGCCCAAGTAATGCAGTTTTGGATAGGTAATTCAGTTATTCAGCTACTTCACAGAAAAAAATAAAATAATAATAATAAATATAATAATAAGAATAGTACATTAGTTAATTAAATTATTCCTCCTATTCCTCTTTCTGAATGTTCTGGTGCCTGCTACTTCAGCAGTCACAGTTGAGAGAAGTAGATTGCACGGTCCCAAAATGGCGCTGATGCATTCCAAGCTGGAACACATAATATTACCACATGTGGTTACGCCGCGTCACTTCCGGTGCGACATGTGTGTTCCACGAGTGGTAACAGGATATTGGACACACCAGGAAGTAATTTTTTATAATTGTGCTACCTATATAAAGGACATTTTCAAAGACTTTCCCACACTTCTGAAGAAGCCTGATAGGACTTTTTTTTATAGCCACCTTGTTTTATTTATATGTCATTAAATAGTGTATTTTAAAGCTATATACATGTATTTATTTTGGATCCAACATTCTACTTCCTGGTCATTATATCTTTTGATGGGGATTATACCACCTAAGCTGGGTATACTAGAGCAAGTTTCTGCTTTAGTAAATGTGAGTACCACATTCTTTATTTTATTTCTCCTTATTATTATCAGAATATACTGCACTATTGGAGTTTTCTTTTATATCTTTTATATTGCCGCCTTTCTGGAATATTGGAGTCATTCGCTTCCACATAGATCCTCAGATGGGGATTGTTCCGTCCATGTGAATTACGGTAGAGCTCCTGGTTAGCTCTATCAAATGTGAGTGTATATTGCTCTAATTCCCTCTACAACTTCACTTATTTATCAAATCATACTGCACTATTGTGTTTCCTCTCTGTTTTTATTTTATATCTAATATTGGAGTGAGCACCTATCACATTCTTCTCTATATGGTTTAATAATAAAATATACATTTTCATTGTGGTTAGTCCTGAGGTGTGACTGTCAGAGTTGGGATGTTATTGAAAAAATGTTTTTCAGGGACAAAAACACTTTGTTTAGGTGTGGAATCTGTATAGTCTTTGTTTGCAGACAATAAGGATATGTTTCTTATGAAAGTATTTATTGCTGTATGACCGAAAGTCCAACACACAGGGTTACATCGAAACGTGCAGGGAGATGTATAGCTTTCAGAACAAGAATGTAACAATATAACAAGATGTAGCACAGATCTTAAATGAATGTAAAATGGATGCAACCAGGGTTTGAGGAGAGAGCAAGGTACTTATTGAGAGGGTTCCAAAAGAATTACTACTACTACAGATATTAGAATTGCAATTTACATCAATTCAACCGGGCTGTGAGTTCCCAAGGCCCCACCTCTTGGAGACTTGGAGACTTGATAAGCAATCATTACTGGAAATTAGTAGAGTATTATTAGGAGAGTATTACAATATACCGTCTTGACTGGGAGAGTCTAATTGTGTTTTTAATTGAATCAGTTCCATGAAGCACAAGTCTAAAGAGTGCTAATTTCTTCTTAATATATTTGACAGTATCCATATAAAATAGTTGTTTTTCTTTTTTTTTCTCTAGAAAAGCTTATTTCACTCTCTGAATTAAATAGTTAAAGGCATCTGACATTACAAATCAAAAATAGAACATATTTAAGTTGGATGTTCTCTGTACCAGAAACAAATTAGTGAGATTGCCTGAAGAAAATATGGTTCAAATGCCACACAGGCCTCTCTAATATTGTAAACAGAATTTGTTGACAATTTTCACAGCTTCTTGCAAGTACAAAATCTATATTATTTATGTTTATATCAAAAACAAGTAATTGATATTAAGTTAAGGTAAGAAACTCAGTAGGAGCATACAGCTTTAAGATATCACTTATGCCGCCTGACAGACAGAGTATATAACTTCAAGGTATCGGCCATGGCACCTATCTTGAGAAAGCCCACTGTAGAAGGGTGAAATGCATTGAAGGTGCCGGACGTAGTTCAGATCATGGACGGTCTGCTTCAATGCATGAGGCAGACACTGTCTCCTCTGGAGGATCTGGCAACCCATCTGCATATCTGGCTGACACTATTGGTTCTTAGAGATAAGTACCCCATTTTTATCATGTAAGAGTTCCTACTTGGCGGGGTCTATATAAGGGTATTAAAATTTACAGTGTTTTTAAGGTATATCCAATACGCTACGTGGTTCAATACAGAAGTGGACACAGATCTTGACTATTTCCCCTTGTGACTATCATTTTTATCATTATTACTATATATTTTATTTTAGGAGGGACCTATAGACTCTCTTTTAGGACTTCCAATTATATAGAATAATTTTCTCTGATATCCCTGAAATTATCTCATAGGGATTGTGACAAGTCCAATCACGCCACTGTGCATTGGAGGAGCCTGGTTGCCCGCCTGCTGCCTTTAGACTATGGCCCCATGTTGAAACGCTTGATTTTCCCCTGCAAAGACACGAAAGCAGGGTCATTCAGTGCTTGCCCTGTTTGAGCGGTGATACCCCAGATAGCTATGCCATGGAGCCCATCCGTATAATGAAAGACTATGGGAAATACTTTGGCTCCATGGCAATTGAACTGTATGTGTGTGATCTGAGCGCCATTCAGTAATAATGTGCGCTCAGATCTGCGCTATCTGGGGATATGTTGAATGTACCTGTTTTATGCAATGGCTGCACAGTTATATATTTTTATGTATTTTATTGTCTTTTGCTGCCATGTGTTCAATGGACTTTTGCCTCTGTCCTTGGAGATACTTTGAATACTTCCCAATTATCTCCAGGATAGAAGACTCTGTGGAACTGGTTTTGGGCAGAAAAGCCATGCTTCATTTGGTCACAAAGGACTACGATCTATCTTTTGAACCACTGGACCAATTTGTATGATTTTGACGTATGTTTGTATTTGGAGTATGCTGATTCTGAATGTGATGCATACTTTTAAAGTTATGAATAATGTTGAAAAACTGTATTTCTCTACCTGTGATAATTACATTATCCATTGTGTAAGGTAATTGTATCACAGGAAGAGGGGAGGATTTTGTGTGGGAGTGTCTGAGTGTATTGTAAGTGTTTATTGGTTGTTTTCCAAAACCCTGTGGGTGGTACTAATGTGGATATAAGAACAATAAACCCACAGCTCTGGCTGTTCCTGTTTGACCCTCAACATGGAGCCTTGTCTCATTTTTTTTTTGGGGGGGGGGGGGGGGGGGGGATTTATTGTATGCTGTTCCAGTTCGACTGCTAGGAGTGTAAACCTTTCGTATGTTTTTTCCTATCCGGCTGTTTACAGCATTCGTATGTTTGAGAGCATTTGCATGCTTCTCCGGTTCGGTATATTGGTGTCTACAGTAGCTGTGCTTGTGTCTCTGGAAGGGAAGATCTACTAAACGGCTGTTAACCCCTTTTATGCCTGGGGGTGCCGTTACAGGGATACATCTACTAAGCGCTGACACTGTGGAATGTATTGTTATTTTAGAATTTGGGAAAGTTCTTTATGTGTTTTAGCCGCTGGTATATGCTATATGTTTATGGTATTTTAACTTATTATTTAATTTTGTTTATTCTGTAATTTGTGCAGTTTTAGGTTTTACTCAATTTAACCGTACTGCACTTTTCAACTTACACATTTTAGCTATTTTTTGTGTTCTCTTTTCCACAGTTGTTTTTAATGTATATCTATATTTTCCCACATAAGAGCAGGAGCAGTTAGAGCTAACATGTCTTTTTACGTTCAGAAACCATGAGTATACTTTTACGAAAGATACACATTGGAGAAAGCAAGTGTTCCAATTGGAAAAAAACTTATTGTTAAAGAAATGAAATTTAAATTAGAAACAGCTTCCCTAGAACATTATTGGGAGAAGCGGATTATCCCATGAGGCTTACGCTTTATGCTTAGATCAGCCACTGACAGAGAGGACGAGGATTTTAATATCGTTTGGGATAGGATATTGGATCATTGCTCCTTTGAACTGATTAATCACATTATCTGTAAACGTAATTGGATGCTGGTGACTTTAGATGGGGAGATAAACAATATTAAGGAAGTCCTGTCTCCCTACCTGGAGCTGCCATACAGCTAATGGAAAAGAAAGAAAAAAATTGGGTGTTATATTTGAGGACACCATAACGATCAAAAAACGAAAATCTGAAAGAGATCAAAATGATTTCAAGGAAAACAAAATTAGAAATTTCAGAAAAAAATGGGCGGCATAACCAGATAGGTTTAAAAAATTTAGCCCTAAGGGTAGAAAAACTTAATAAAAGGCGACATTTTAGCAAGAGCAATATGGCACATTCTCCTAGGGATTCCCCTGCACGGCATAATGCCACTAGAGGAGAACACAAGCCAATACAACGTATAGCACATAAACCCGATAAGAGGGAGTGGACTACTGTTACCTACAATAAAAGAAATTCATATAGACCCAATATAGATAGACACCAGGGGACCCCCAGGGTAAACAGACACAAAATTGGCGTTCAACTAATAGATTTGCAGCCCTCCGTACAGATGAAATTAATTCTACAGGGGCGGAGGAGAATGTGATACAATCTAATACCAATTTTTTAGGACCGAAATGCCAGTTTATAAATCGCTATCGGCAAGAGATCCATTACCCCAACAACAGAAAAATACCTTTTTAGGGGATGCAGAGGAGGGAAGAGATCCCATAGAAGGAAAGAGAATGAAACGATAGAACAAATAGGATTTTTTAATCTATCAGATATTACACTCACAACACATCAATTTAAAGTTTTGAATAGATGCTTGAAATATGCCCTTACAGTAAAAACAGATCTCTTTGCAGCATATTTAGATGTTCAAAAGTATATGAGAAATCTTACTCTAAAAAAAATGTTTTCTAAGTAATCCAACCCCAGCAAGACCAACAGTAGAACACACGACTTTTCACCACACAACTTTAAAAAATAAAGCCACATTTTGCCCCACAAACCAAATGAGTGGTCCTATGATGGCATTCAATCTAGCCATTACTGCAGATTTAGAAAAATTACCAAATAAGTTGTCTAAGCATAAACATAATTTAACTATATAGGAGAGTAAAGCATTAAAAAAAATTAAGTGAGAACAATAACTTTACTATAAAACCAGCCAACAAAAGTATAGTGGTTTTGAACATTGTAGATTACGATAAAGAATGTATGAGAATACTGAGTGACTAGAACACTTATAAATAGTTGAAAGGAGATCCCACGCTAGACACCAAGAAATGTCTACTGAATATATTAGAAAGGGGGACATTTTTAGGAATATTAAATAAGAAGGAATTAGATTTTGTTACTATCATATACCCACAAAAAACTGTATTTTATCAACTGCCTAAAATACGCAAAAGTCTCATAAAACCCCCAGGTAGACCCATCATTTCTGGGATTGAGTTCCTCACGTGTAATTTGTCACAATATATAGATGTAATATTACAACCTTTTGTGAAGTTAGGTAAGTCCTACTTAAAGGACAGTTTGGACCTGTTGAGAATGGTAGAAGGACTAGAATGGGAAGATTATCTGCTGGTGATGTTACATCCCTATATACTGTAATTATGCATGACTTGGGAATGAAAGCGGTCAGAGAAATCTTATTTGAGGATCCCTCGATGTTAGTGGAACAGGTGGCGTTCCTAATTGAGTGTATAGATTTTATACTCAATAAAAATGTATTTTGGTATGGGGAGGATATATACCTCCAGGTCAATGGCACAACTATGGGGACCAGGTTTGCCCCCAGCTTTGCCAACATGTTTATGGTCTATCGGGAAAATCTATGTATTTGGCAGGGCCATCCTTGGGGGGCTGAACATGGTCATTTATAGACAATATATCGACAACTGTTTCTTTGTATGGAAGGGGACAGAAGCTGATTTGCTAGATTTCCTCTCAAATATAAATAGTAACGAGTTCAATGTATCCATCACATACAAATATAGTCATACCGATATAGATTTTCTGGATTTAGTGTTAAACGTGGACCAACAGAGCTTGTCTAAAACATTTTTCAAGATCGTAGACGTTAATAGTTGCATTTGGACCTCAAGTTGCCACTACCCCTCCTTGCTATCTAGTGTCCCATACAGCCATTTTTTAAGAGTTAAAAAGAACTGCTCAGACCCGGAAGTGTGTAAATCACAATTACAAAGGGTACAACAACAATTTATCGACAAAAATTATGATGCACAACTTTTGGACACAGCCCTAAAGAAAGAAGAAAGTACAGATTACCCTACACTATTAAATAACAAAAATCATAAACCATCAGACAAATGTAGTAGTGATCTATGTCCTCTAGTTTTTAACTATAGTGCACAAACACTTTTTTTTTAATAGGAGCATTTACAAACATTGGTATTTGCTAGAACAAGTTCCAATACTTGCGCCCCATCTACCTATGAAACCGAGGGTAATATTTAGGGGAGCACCCACATTGAGGAATAAATTAGTAACACCAAGCAAGTGATCTACATGTTGGGGTGCCCCTGTGGCCTCCAATATATAGGTCAAACCAAGAGGATGTTAAAAATCAGATTAAGGGAACATGCCTACAATATTAAAAGAGGGTTTGACAAACATTCCTTATCATACCACATCAAAATGCACCATAAATGTAATCCAACTTTATTAACATACTGTGGCATCCATCGAGCAGGTGTACCATGGAGAGGAGGGGAATTAAGAAAGATATTGACATACCAAGAGATGTATTGGATCTTCAATATAAAAACTCTAGCATCTTCAGGACTGAATGCGGAACTAGAGCTGGCCAATATAGAGTAGGTATCTAGTTATTAAGATAGTCTGTTAGGTAGTTTTTATTCCATTCAAGACTAACGTTGTTTCATTCATGCCAAGAAATGTATTTCGTTCATGTTAAGACATTTTCGTCCCACTAAACTCAATTAGTGCATGTGATACATAAAGGTTTTGCACATTTCATTTTAGACATACAGGGAAAGTTACACAGTAGCCAGAATACATATTTTGTTTTATAGTTTACTTATTTGTTTCTACTACGAGTTCACAATAACTTTGATAGTTTCACCATTTAGTCTATCTTATTCAAGACGTATGCAGTTTTGCATCTAGCCTGAGAAGTTATCCCTTCTATTAGTAGAATACTCTTTTCAAGTGCACACTGTTAGGCACAACACCGCTCACTAGTTTTTTCCTAGGATAGTATTATGTCATAGGTCCAAGATACCCAGAAGGTTAAGGGTAGTGCTATTTTGTATAAGCTAATTCAGGTTCTTACTCCTTGTTACGGGAGGAACCTACATTGATATCTAGATTACACTACAGGTGGATACTTAGACTACATAGCGCTAGGATCTGACCAGGAGAAAAATATATTGTTAAGTTTATACAATATGTCTTATCATAGCCCTATCTCACAAAATAGTGGAAATATAAATAATGCTTCATGCATCTCACGTAATTCATTAGAGCTTTTTTTGTATGATCCAGTATTCGTTTTTAATTTGATGTAAGTCAAAGCCATCTTATTTATACTGTTTAAATATATCAGAAGCTCAAATGATACTATTTTGCATATGAAATACGATTATACAAATGAAAATATGAAAAAATAATGTAAGTGTTTGTTTTTAAAGTCAGCTGTACAATGTTAGTATTGCATTTTTACTCCTTTTGCTTATTTTTCATTGTGATGCTACTCATGTTAATTTTATTGTTCTTCATGTGAATGTTATCTTCATATATATTTTAAAGTTGACTAGCTTAGCTATCAAAAACATGTAATTGATATTAAGTTAAGGTAAGAACTTAGTAGGAATATACATCACTTATGCCGCCTGACAGACAGAGTATATAACTGCAAAGTAGCGGCCGCGGCACCTATCTTGAGAAAACCCTCTATAGAAGGGTGAAACGCGTTGAAGGTGCCGGACGTATCTCACAGCATCTGGTTACTACACAAGAGGCTCCAGTATCCAGCGGGACTTACCTTAGCGTTCCTCCGAGTTCAGATCGTGGACTGTCTGCTTCAGTGCACAAGGCAGACGCTGTCTCCTCTGGAGGATCTGGTAACCCATCTGCATATCTGGCTGACACTATTGCTTAGTGGTTCTTAGAGATAAGTACCACGTTTTTATCCTGTAAGAGGGGGGGGAGGGGGGGAGTTATACAAGGGTATTAAAATTTACGGTGTTACACTATATTCTGCTTTCTTAATTTTTAAGGTATATCCAATACACTATGTGGTTCAACACAGAAATGGACACAGATCTTGACTATTCCCCCCTGTGACTATCATTTTTATCATTATTACTATATATTTTATTTTAGGAGGGACCTGTAGACTTTCTATTAGGACTTCCAATTATATATAAATGTTTTCTCTGATATCGCTGAAATTATCTCATAGGGATACATCTACTAAGCGCTGACACTATGGATTGCATATAAATATAGTTGTTGCTTTTTTTTTTCTCTAGAAAAGCTTATTTCACTCTCTGAATTAAATAGTTAAAGGCATCTGACATTAAAAATCAAAAATAGAACATATTTAAGTTGGATGTTCTCCGTACCAGAAACAAATTAGTGAGATTGCCTGAAGAAAATATGGTTCAAATGCCTCTCTAATATTGTAAACAGAATGTGTTGACAATTTTCACAGCTCCTGGCAAGTACAAAATCTATATTTATGCTTTCCTATTTAATGATCAATAGCTTGTAATTCGTCTGAGTAAATTCTGCAAAATTAAATTGCTCATAGGTGCAGGTATTCCATAAATGTTTTGGGGATGTATTGTTGCATGGTATTTATTGCAACTGCGACAAAGAGCCTACACGTTATAGCAAGGAATCTCAAGGTACATAAGTAAAACATAACATTTAAAATATGTTGTTCTATGATGAATGCATCAATATTAAATTTAAACTGCTTTGGGTTTCTAGACAAAGTATTATACTTCTTGAACCTTCATATCTTTATAGTCCTAAATATATGTCTATAATCAGTATGTTTGTTAATACTTGTATACAGGGTTGCCATCAGAAATTTTGGGGCCCCTGACAAAGCTCAAGGTCTGGGCCCCCAGAGCCCACCCACGAGTCCACCCACAGAACCCACCCCTGAATCCACCCACAAGGATGCAGTGTGTGTTTAGTGGATGCAGTGTGTGTAAAGTGGCCAAAATGTAGTTTTGCATCTGTTGTACAAGTTCCAGAATGCTTTGCTAGCTGGGGATCTACAATTTACCCATTCTTGCAGGACTTTATTTAGCACTCAGCAGTGTATGTGTGTTTGAATGTAAGCATGTTATTGTATGGAGTATGTGTGTATGTGAATGTTGGTGTTTTAATGCAGGCATGCATTTGTGTGTAGTGTACTGTACACACGCACTGACATACATGCAAATACACAGACACACAGTTACACACACACATAAACACACATTGACACACATGCAAATACACAGACACACAGTTACACACACACATAAACACACATTGACACATACTTACACACACATACACACAAATGCAAACTGACACAGATACATACAGACACACACAGATACACACACTGATACACATTCACACAGATACATACAGACACATACAAGATACAGACACTGACATACATGCAAATATACAGACACCCAGTGACACCCACATACAAACAGACACACACACAGAGATACACACTCAGGTGCAAACTGACACACATACATACAGGCACACACACATACACTCAGATGCATACACTCTGATACACGTACACACATAGGAGATATACAGATACTCACTGACATATATGCAAGTTCACAGACACACAGTTACACACACATACACTCAAATGCACACTGACATCCAGATTCAGACACACAGTTACACACATTGACAAATACACTCACACTGATACACATACACTCAGGTGCACACTGACTCAGTTAGATACAGATAAACACACACACACACACACACACACACACAGAGACACAGATACACATAAAACCCAAATATAAATAAAATATAAGGTTTTAAAAGTTTATGTGCAGTTTCACACCAAATAAAATTAACTTTAGTTGAGAATCTCTTAAAACAAAGATAGTGTGTGTAGAGGAGCTCTCTGTATCCCAGCTGGGTACCTCTGCCAAGGACCGCTTCCTAGCTGGAACAGGAGAAGAACCTCAGCGCTTCTGCCCCAGTCGCCATGGCTTGACTGGGGTCCTCCTGGAGCCTCTCTGTCCTGAACCAGGATAGGGGATTAGCCCTTTCCCCTCCCAGTAACTAGACGACACATAGTTCTGGGAGTACAACTGGTTTAATGCATTCAAACTCCACCTTTTTATACACAGACCCCAGCAGAGGTCTCCATTGTCTTCACCACAAGCCCCTCCCAGGAATCTCTGGGCCTGGGAGATAATTGCATTAAATACCGGTAAGCTAATTATCTCCCAGGAACAGAGTTACAAACAAACATAAAAATACCCCAAAACATACAGTGCCTTGCAAAAGTATTCACCCCCCTTGACCTGTTACCTATTTTGTTACATAACAGCCTTAAGTTCAATGTTTTATTAATCTGAATTTAATGTGATGGATCAGAACACAATACTCTAAGTTGGTGAAGTGAAATTTCGAAAAATATCTACATAAAACTATTTTTTTGAAATAGAAAACAGAAAATTGGCATGTGCGTATTTATTCAGCCCCTTTGTTATGAAGCTCATAAAAAGCTCTGGTGCAACCAATTACCTTCAGAAGTCACATAATTAGTGAAATGATGTCCACCTGTATGCAATCGAAGTGTCACATGATTTGTCATTACATATACACACCTTTTTTAAAAGGCCCCAGAGGCTGCAACACCTATGCAAGAGGCACCACTAACCAAACACTGCCATGAAGACCAAGGAACTCTCCAAACAAGTAAGGGACAATGTTGTTGAGAAGTCCAAGTCAGGGTTAGGTTATAAAAAAATATCCAAATCGTTGATGATCCCTAGGAGCACCATCAAATCTATCATATTCAAATGGAAAGAACATGGCACAACAGCAAACCTGCCAAGAGACGGCCGCCCACCAAAACTCATGGACCAGGCAAGGAGGGCATTAATCAGAGAGGCAGCACAGAGACCTAAGGTAATCCTGGAGGAGCTGCAGAGTCCCACAGCAGAGACTGGAGTATCTGTACCTAGGACGACAATAAGCAGTACGCTCCATAGAGTTGGACTTTCTGACAGAATGGCCAGAAGGAAGCCATAACTTTCAGCAAAAAAAACAAAATGGCACATTATGAGTTTGCCAAAAGGCATGTGGGAGACTGCCAAAATGTATGTAGGAAGGTGCTCTGGTCTGATGAGACTAAAATTTAACTTTTCGGCCATCAAAGAAAGCGTTTGTTACAGTGTGAGCGCTCCAGAAATAATTACAAATAGAAAAGATACACACTGCAACAAAGTTAACAAAACAAACAGCAACAATCTGATCAAAACAGTTCAATAGAGCCCAACTAAAACTAAAAAAAAGGGGAATATCAACTAAGTAGTAAAAACTATTGTGGACAAAAAGTTTACATAAAAATCAAACACACTAGAAAACCATGAACATAAAAGCTGCAGAACTGATATACGATAATGATATATATATATAAAAAAAAAAAAAAGGACTACAGGCCTGTGTAAAAAATCAATAACAAAAATATACATTCCGGTGCACACTGACATACAGATACAAACAAACACACAGATACACACACACTGATCAGTACACAGACACAAACACAGATACACACTGATAGATACACAGACACACACACAGATACACACATACACTCAGGTGCACACTGACACACAGATACAAACACACACACTGACAGATACACACAGACACATAGATACAGGAGAAAAATAGAAGTAAGGGCTGCGCCAATTCTTATAACAAAATATAATGAGCAGTGAAAACCACAACATGAAATAAGTAAAAATCACAACATAAAAAAAGTAAAAAATCCAAATATCAGTAAAAAAAAGTCCAATAAGAAGGATCTTACTGAGATCAAATATAGAATAAAGTGCTTGAACGGGAATAATATCCTCAGTGTCTTTTTCCAGATGCATCCACTCATATGAAAGACAAAAAGGTAAAAGCAAAAAAAATAAAAGCAACAGTAAATAACTAAAATAGTACTGACAAGCAAAGAGCAGGCTAACTGCTCCTTGGTAACAGTGCTGGTGGTATAATCCGCAACTCGGATTTCTTTGAGTGCAGGATACTAGAAAATGCCAGGTAAAAAGATAGTTGGCACAAGGGAAGTGACCAAAACATCTTTATTACAATACACAATTAAAAATCCACAAGCGCATTTCACCTCAGGGCTTTATCAATATGGAATAACACATAATACCTGGCAGTATGAGTTTAAATAGGGACATGGGCGTAGGAACCGGGGGGGATGGGGGGGACGCATCCCCCCCCAGCAAATCATGTGGGGGGGACAGGTAATGGGGAAATCCCCCCCAGCTCCGCCGGCCCCCCTTTTGCTGCAGCCGCCTCTCACTCCCTCAATGTAGCGTGGCCGAGCCTTGTATAGTCCGCCGGTACAGGGAGCATCTGTCTCCTTTACCCGGCCGGACCAACAGGAAGTGAACACTGAGTGTGCACTTCCTGTTAGTCCGCCGGGTACAGGAAACAAAAGCTCCCTGTACCCGCGGACAGTACAGAGCTCGGCCACGCTACAACACAGGTAGGGGAGGGGGGAAGAAAGAAACAGGGAGGGAGGGGAGAAAGAAACAGGGGGGGAGGGGGGAGGGATAAAGAAACAGGGAGGGAGGGGGTAAAGAAACAGGGAGGGGGGATAAAGAAACAGGGAGGGGGGAGGGATAAAGAAACAGGGGGGGATAAAGAAACAGGGAGGGAGGGGGGATAAAGAAACGGGAGGGGGGATAAAGAAACAGGGAGGGAGGGGGGATAAAGAAACAGGGAGGGAGGGGGGATAAAGAAACAGGGAGGGAGGGGGATAAAGAAACAGGGAGGGAGGGGGGATAAAGAAACAGGGAGGGAGGGGGGATAAAGAAACAGGGAGGGAGGGGGGATAAAGAAACAGGGAGGGAGGGGGGGATAAAGAAACAGGGAGGGAGGGGGGATAAAGAAACAGGGAGGGAGGGGGGATAAATAAACAGGGAGGGAGGGGGGGGATAAAGAAACAGGGAGGGGGATAAAGAAACAGGGAGGGAGGGGGGATAAAGAAACAGGGAGGGGGGATAAAGAAACAGGGAGGGAGGGGGGATAAAGAAACAGGGAGGGAGGGGGTAAAGAAACAGGGAGGGGGGATAAAGAAACAGGGAGGGAGGGGGGATAAAGAAACAGGGAGGGGGGAGAAAGAAACAGGGAGGGAGGGGGGTAAAGAAACAGGGAGGGAGGGGGGTAAAGAAACAGGGAGGGGGGGATAAAGAAACAGGGAGGAAGGGGGGATAAAGAAACAGGGAGGGGGGAGAAAGAAACAGGGAGGGAGGGGAGAGAGGGGGAGAAAGAGTGACAAGGGAGGGGGGGAGAGAGTGACAAGGGAGGAAGGGAGGGGGAGAAAGAGAGTGACGAGGGAGAGAGATTGACATCCATCACACACACACACAATCATGCCACCCTTACACACACAGAAACACACAATTCATCCTTACACACACTCGATGCACCCCGTGCACACACACACACAATCACACAATCATGCAATCCTTACACACACAGAAACACACAATGCATTCCTTACACACACTCAATGCACCCCGTACACACACTCAATGCACCCCTTACAGACGCACACACTGCATCCCGTACATACACAGAATCACACCTTGCAGCCCTTACACATACAAACACAGATTCACACAATGCATTCCTTACACACATATCAGGACATCCCCTACACACTCCACCCCCTGTGAACAAACTCATTGGTGGAATGTGAAGGTGGACCCTGGGACCCAGACCTTGAGCTGTGTAAAGGGCCCCCAAAAAATGGAGCTGCTTCCCGTTCTCACAGAACATTGATTTTTGGGACCACAGTTACAAACAGCCTCCAGAGAGCCTGTTCTACACCAGACCAGTGGAGCTAGACTGCAGCTAGAACCCATCATCATCCTCATCTGGTTGTAAGTAGTCAATCTAGCATATTATTCGTGGCACTAATCTCTAATTTACCTCACATTAAAGAAACACTATAGTCCCCAAAAGCACTGCAGCTTAATGTAGTGGTTCTGGTGTCTATAGCCTGTCCCTGCAGGCCTTTTAATGTAAACACGGCGGCACTCCAGCACTGGCGTTAGTTAACATGGCAGAAAAATAATTGGAAAGGGTTAGGGGGGCTACTAATAAGGATAGGGGGAGAGGGGTAGGTAGAAACATAATTGGAAGGGTTTAGGGGGGCTACTAATATGGATGGGAGGAGGGGGGAGGTAGAAAAATTATTGGAAGGGGTTAGGGGAGTACTAATATGAATGGAAGAGGTAGGGTGGGTTCTAATATACATGGAAAGGATTAGGGGGGTACTAATATGCATGGAAGTGGTTAGGGGGGTACTAATATGCATGGAATGGGTAGGGGGTTAATATGCGTGGAAGGGGTAGGTGGGGTTCTTTTGTACATGGAAGGGGTAGGGGTGGTCCTAATATTCATGGGAAGGGTAGGGGTGGTTCTAATCAGGAGGATCCCGGCGCTGTATCCGGGTAAGTAAAACCCCTTCCTTGTAGTGACCCT
Organism: Pelobates fuscus; assembly: GCF_036172605.1. Classification (NCBI taxonomy): domain Eukaryota; kingdom Metazoa; phylum Chordata; class Amphibia; order Anura; family Pelobatidae; genus Pelobates; species Pelobates fuscus. The sequence continues at coordinate 47,915,814 of NC_086328.1, forward strand.
TTAATGTTATTATTTAATCATTTATATAGCGACTGCAAATTTCGTAGCGCTGTACAATGGGATAAACAACTCATAGTTTACGGAATAAGAATATACCCGGCGAGTAAAAATGCTATCCCCCCCAGATTTTTTGGGGTTCCTACGCCCATGAATAAGGATACAAATTATTAAAATTAGGGCCAAAACTAAGAACAGCCAATCACAGTACACATAGTGAAATACAACTTAAAATAGGCTAAAACATATATAGGTAGTAAACAAAGTAATTGTAGTACTTGGGTATTTAATTTCATGTAAAACCTAGGTGCCTATCACAGAATATAAATTATGTATTGTGATCATGTGACAATTTTCGGCAAACTTACCGCTATGCCCTCTTGTGAAATGTATTTTTTTTTTATTTTTTATTAGCAAATGATAACAGATAACATATATGAAGATTACATATATGAATAGTTAATATATGTGAGGGCTATAATTAATAAGGGGAAATAACAAGATAAAATAAATATAGATAAAACAATAAAAATATCAGATGATAGAGATAAACCAATTAAAACACTAAATAAATAAAACAATAAAAATAGCAGAATATCAAGATAAGCATGCATACATCTAATGAACATATTACAGAAAATTATGTAAATCAAAATCTGCATTAAGGCCATGGGGTATAAGGGTCTGTAGCTTGTATACCCATTCCATTTCTGTTTTACCAAGAATATTTTTTATATCCCCAGTCCCACCTCTCCAATGTAGAATACATTTCTTGATACCTATACACTTTAACAGTTTTGGGTCTTTATTGTGATAATGAATGATTCAAGTATGCATTTTGAATATTTCTGCAGTGTTCACTTAAACTAATTTTAAGCACCTTGTGGTCATTCCAACATACTGGAAGCCACAGGGGCATTCAAGCAGATATACAGGGAGTGCAGAATTATTAGGCAAATTAGTATTTTGACCACATCATCCTCTTTATGCATGTTGTCTTACTCCAAGCTGTATAGGCTCGAAAGCCTACTACCAATTAAGCATATTAGGTGATGTGCATCTCTGTAATGAGAAGGGGTGTGGTCTAATGACATCAACACCCTATATCAGGTGTGCATAATTATTAGGCAACTTCCTTTCCTTTGGCAAAATGGGTCAAAAGAAGGACTTGACGGGCTCAGAAAAGTCAAAAATAGTGAGATATCTTGCAGAGGGATGCAGCACTCTTAAAATTGCAAAGCTTCTGAAGCGTGATCATCGAACAATCAAGCGTTTCATTCAAAAAAGTCAACAGGGTCGCAAGAAGCGTGTGGAGAAACCAAGGCGCAAAATAACCCATGAACTGAGAAAAGTCAAGCGTGCAGCTGCCAAGATGCCACTTGCCACCAGTTTGGCCATATTTCAGAGCTGCAACATCACTGGAGTGCCCAAAAGCACAAGGTGTGCAATACTCAGAGACATGGCCAAGGTAAGAAAGGCTGAAAGACGACCACCACTGAACAAGACACACAAGCTGAAATGTCAAGACACACAGATATCCCCCTAAAATAGCTATAACTAAAAACAAACTAAAAACTACTTTGAAAAATATTCAGCTTTGATATTAATGAGTTTTTTGGGTTCATTGAGAACATGGTTTTTGAATGTCAGAAATGTATATTTGTGAATGTTGAGATGTTATATTGGTTTCACTGGTAAAAATAAATAATTGAAATGGGTATATATTTGTTTTTTGTTAAGTTGCCTAATAATTATGCACAGTAATAGTCACCTGCACACACAGATATCCCCCTAAAATAGCTGTAACTAAAAACAAACTAAAAACTACTTCCAAAAATATTCAGCTTTGATATTAATGAGTTTTTTGGGTTCATTGAGAACATGGTTGTTGTTCAATAATAAAATGAATCCTCAAAAATACAACTTGCCTAATAATTCTGCACTCCCTGTATTACATTCTTTGTATTGCAATTAATGAAATTGTTTATCTTATAAAGCCTTTTTGTCCTATTAGAAGTGAATTGAGTCACTTTGGAAGGCACTGTGGGGTCTGTAGTTTTACAGACTATGCAAAATTAGCATTTGCAAAAAACAATGGTTTGGGGGGAAAAAAGGACAGATTTTGTTTGCTTGGAGTTTAAATTGGTAGTTAAAATGGATTTAAAATTGGGTCCTCCTCTAAAAACTATATTTGGATTTTCAGGTATGATTTGGCTAAAAGTGTCATCTTTTAAAATGTGCCAATGTGTCTTTATGATATTTTTTATGTTTCTACTTTTATTATTAAAATAAAAAATAATGGGGAGAGATAAAGATTCATTGGTTTGTTTTGGCTTGTATATTAAAAGATCATTTCTATCCTTTTGTTTAATCGTATCAATAGTATTTTTTAGGTCTGTTTCAGAGTAGTTTTTTTTGGCAAATTTGTTTTTTTAAAAATTCAGCTTACTCGTTAAAATCATTCAGTTCGGAACAACTTCTACGGAGATGTAGTAATAGGCTTTTTGAGGCACTATCAAGCCAGGGTTTATAATGGCAGCTTGATTTACACAGACTTTTAAAAAAAGTTTTTTGCATGTAGTTGTCCATTTTTAATAAAAATATTAAAATCTAAAAAATGTATCTGTTCCTTACTATATTCGGATGTTAAAATGATGCCTCTATTGTTAGTGTTCAGATTGTCAATGCAGGGAATGAGGCTATCCTCTGAACCTAGATACACAGATACATACACACGGACACACTTTTTTTTTTTTTAAAACCACCCTCCTGTTTCTTACATTTTGACAGCAGGAGGATTGATTCTGCTGGCTAAGGGTGATGTGGGTCTGGCTCTCTCTCCTCCTCCCGCACGGGTGTTAGCTGAGAGGAAGTGAGCTCACTTCCTCCTAGCATTGCCAGGATCCTTAAAGAGGCCCAGTCTAGCTATTGGAAATCCACAGCACTGATCAGGCACCTTTAGAGATATGCCCATGGGTGGCCCTAAGTGCATGGGCCATCCGATGGGCCCCCTTAGGTAGTTCTGCCCCTTGCTTAACACATATATATAGCGATGCTCGCTATATATATATGTGTGTGCACTTTGGAAATAGGGTGCCTGGGTACAACTAGATTGCTGATCTCCAATGGTCTCCTATAAGGAAAGAAATGAGACCAACTAATTGAATAGCTGAATAAATATCACTATGGGAGTGAAGAGCCTCTAGTGGTTGTCTGTCCATATAAACATAGGAAAACAGCAATGACAGCTGGGTCATCTCAGTAGAATGCAAAGTTGTGCTCTTCGAGGTTAGGAATGCACAAGCAAGTAATACCCTAAATGGTTGTGATTTAGGGGGAAAAAAACACAGACAACAAACTAGGCATCAATGTCTAAAGTCAGTCAATGGTTGCTAAGGCCAGTAATGTATAGTCATTCATAAAAAGAGGCATTAATTTTCAAGACAAAAATATAATTTGCCCACATTATAAATCAATGGGAAGACCAATGCTTAAATATACCTTGATGTTTTGGGCAGCTGTTCAAAATAAAGATATTATGGCATTAAACAAAAGCAGATATTGTCTATAAAATTAATAAGGGTGGGGGTGAGGCTGACCACCAAGCAATATGGGTGCCTAAAAAAATTGCTCCTGCACAAAGGCTCCACAAAAAAAACACTCAATCTTTGCAGAATCCTATCAAACTCGGTGTAAGGAGAGATGTCACAGCAAAAACAGAAGAAGAACTTTCAAGAGCAGAAAAGCTAATTTCTTACTTCCAAAAGCCATCTCCTGCTCCCATTCCCAAGGGGGGACAACAACAAGATACAATATGATGACGGTTACTCAGATGCTGGTAGTCAAGAACTGGCCTCAGACAACAATACAACCCCAGAGCACATTCCAAAAGAACACCTGGCAAAATTGCTGGAAGCTTTATAAAATGTATCCTCACATGGCAACATACAGTGGATGTGCTGTGTAAAGATGATCAAGAACTTGGTGTGCATACTTCCCGAACAGAAGCTCTGTGAATTCGCCACCACTCACAAAAACATGGTGGACCACGTGCAAATCCTGGAGCAATGGATGGAGAGGATTAAGGCAAGAGTGGAGGACGCTGAGGACAGAGCAAGGAGGAACAACCTGCATCTCAGAGGAGTTCCAGAGTCTTTCCTTCTCTCCGATCTATGAGGCTTGCTTCAGGCCTATTGTCCTGACAACTGTTCTATGTTAGTTTATTTCTGTTCCTTTAAATCATGTTCCAGTTCTCCACCACTAGTGGCCTCCCTAGCGACTAGTCACCTGAGTCTCTCACCTGTATAGCATAAATCAAGTTATGCTATAAAGGCCACACCCGACAAACCAAGTGGCCTTTACATTGAAGTTAATGTGCATACTGAAAGACTTGAGATCCTGGCTCCTGTTAAGCAACCTGTGAACCTGTGAATTACCTTCATTGCTTCCAAACCTGATCTACTACCAACCCTGCTTTATACCAACCTGGAATGCCTGCAACTCTGCTTTATCCTGCCTACCTGATTTATACAAACCTGTATAACCCCTTTCTGGACATTGCTGCTTACTCTTATTTACAAGGTGTTATTTTCTTACCCTGAAACCGTATTGTTCTTTATACCGGTCTTACTATTCTACCTATACTCTTATCTCTAGCTTTCTTATTATTTGAAAACCTATTTATTATCTGTATAGGGCATATTGCCTTAACGTTTATTTATCTCACTTTCCTTCTCATTATTACATATAAAGTCTTATATTTATAAAAGTTATCCTGCTGATACGTCAAAACCTACCAATAAAGCCTCTTTAGTTAATTGTGGCCAAAGCCTCCTATCTGACCTGAACAAGATCATGAAACCTATGCACCAGAAGTCCCAGCAGACAAGCTACTCATTGATAGGGTACACCAAGTCTCCAAGCCTCATTACTTATATGAGTCTACCTCAGAGATGTGCTCCTCAGAAACCATTATTTCTACATAAAGAAACTCGTCTTGTGCTCCATCCACAAAAAAACCTAGCTGCACGAGGACTTTCATAAGGTTACATTTTTTTTAGGATTTATCAGCAGCCAAAGAACAAACAAGCAGATACATATGATCACAACACGTAAAGTGTTTATCAGCAGCCACATTGCGGCGCTGGAAAACTTACCAACCTGTTATCGAGGCACTGAAAACCCAAGGCATCTGCTACAGATGTGATTACCCCACCCAGTTGTTACCCCATGGTGCTACCCACTACAGCCCTCACACTCTAAATCTGGAATACATTCAGAAAGTCATAACCTGGAAGGTGGGATTTTCCTTGCACTTCCCATTTACACCCTACCTTTGATCATCCCTGACTTCAATCATAAGCCATGGCTAAGATTCAGTGTCATAAATGTATACCACCTCTTCCAAGGTTCATACTTCATGAATGTTCCCGATATTCAGAAACAATACATCCTTCCTAGCCTGACAAAGTTTTCCTATATGCAGTTACATTCTTGGCTTAAAAAAAAGTCTTCTTTCCTGTGATGATGTACATGGGCAACAGCTGACAGATGTGGAAAAAATTTGTGTAAACTTACAACCCTCGAAAAAAACGAATCTCCATTATATATGCTATAGACTTCACCCAATTTTTACGCACAAGCCTACCACTCATTAAGGCCTGGGAAACTAACAAGGGCTACGACCTAGATGACCACACCTGGCTATAGCCTTGAGGACCACAACTGGTAATTTCCTCACATAAACCACTATCCCTATGCTCATTCCATCTAGAGCTTTAACAAAAATAAATTATTCCACTGGTACCTAGTACCAGTCAGACGAAAGCATACCAATCCTAACATATCTGACATTTGCTGGCGTATGGTGGTTGTGCCCCTGGCAATCACAGTTCTGGACTTTCATAGCCGAAATAATTAAAGCATGCTCAGGTGTATCTCTTCCTAAGAATCTTGAAACTTTATACTTTACCTCTTCCCAAAATGTATGAAAAAACACCAAGAGTATCTAATCTACCACATTCTGCTCACAGCCCAAACCACTATCAGTAGGCTCACTGTGTGCAACCACAGCCCCATCCATTAGCTCCTGTGTACAAATCTTGGAAATCACAAGAAAATATAAAACCCTAGCCAGACAAAACCTAAGGACTAAATGAAAAAAGGAGAGGGCGAAAAGATTTAAAAAAAAAAACAGAAAAGAAAATAAAACCAAAAACAATTACACCCATCCACCATAGTATTTATTATTAATAATTATTTCTAGCTACTCTGGAAAAGTAAGGTCTGCCAGCTGTGCTCCCACTGCAGTAGGGATGTACAAGACTTGTTATGTATACCTCTGCCCAAATCTGAGTGTTTTTCTACCTGATCCTTTCTCTTTTTCTTGTTCTTTTGTTAAATATCAAAACTCAGTGCACCCAACTGAATGTTATTTATTTTGCTGTAACAAAATAGTCCCATGCTTCACAACATGATCGAGTACAAGATGGGCAAAAAGTTTCACATCCGTCATTTCTGACCAAATTATATTATTACATGAAAGCATTGTGATACTCTGTAATGTGCACTCAAAATTTTAATAAAATAAAAACAAAGAAAAAATCTCTTACCTGCAAATAGTGAAAAAAAATAATAAGGGTAATCGAAAGGGTACAGGAAAGGCAATCACCGAGGGTATAGACAAGAACACAAGACCCTAATAGCACTAAGAGTCATGTAGTTGCCAGGCTACAGAACAACCAGTCACTGGATGGCATGCGTTGGATTTAAAGTACTGCTGGCTCACATGACTGGCTCTCTCCTGCAGACAAGGTTACTGTGGATCCATAGGGTAATCTTGATAAAATGTTGCAGCCGCTGCTGGTTTTACACATAGCTGTGGACAGAATAGAGGAAGAGGCTGTCAAACAAGTATAAGTATTGGTTCCAAGACTGCTGTGCACAGGTGAGTGCCAATGGTGATTGTGACACATATTTAAATCTGTTTAGATTAGAAAATTTGCATCTCAAAAGTAATACGATAACATACAAATATATTTGGGGCCAATACAAACCATTGCCTGGAAATCAATTCATGAACAGGACTATACAAAGGACACAAGGTCACCCACTTAAACAAAAAAATAAAATAAAAAAAGGAGATTTGGTCAAAGTCAAAGGAAAGGCATCTTTACAGTAAGAAAAATAGAGATGTGCATGTGTATGCTGGTAGATGTGTTTTTATAAGAGCCATTACAGATTTTAACCAGCAACTGGATGAATTCTTAGTCAGTGTCTGTGTATTTGTCAGTATGTTCATGTCAGTGTGTGCATTTCGGTGTATGTATGTGTTTGCATTTGTGTGTGTGTCAATGTGTATGCATGTATGTTTGTGGCAGCGCATGTGTATTTCTGCATACATCCCAGCAATCAAACACGAAGACTACATGCTGTCAGACATAAAATATGCTCTTTTAATCAAACACAAACATTACAAACAAGCACACCCCTACGTTAAAATGCCAAAATTATATACATCACTCCTTTAAACACACAAAGCACACAAAACACTCAATCATCCAAATGTAAACATTACATAGAAGTACACTACTTCATTCCAGTGGAAGCAGTACATACAAATACACCCTTACATGCACACACAGAATACAAAATACAATTACATTAAAACGTACAAACACTGCTTATACGTTTAACCATGAAAGGATGGGCAAATAGTAGATCACTAGCAGACATTGCATTGTGGGAGTTATATGAAAGATGGGGATCTGCCTTTTGACCACCTTTGTGCTAGAGGGGACACAAACAAATTTCTTACACCAGGGCCCTCTCCATATTAAGTCCAACACTGATTCTTGAAAGACATAATATTAAGGAATATAATATTTAATATGTGGTGTAACAGTTTCTTGCTCCAAAGAGAGATCTAACTGCTATTCTAGAGTTGAGAATTTATTATCCTAGTGATTTGCAAAATTGACACTGAGCTTTAAACTAGGTTATTTTAGAATTTAATTTTAGAATTAAAAACTAAAAATTGTTATTATTATTGGCATTTATATAGTGTCAACTTATTCTGCAGTGCTTTAGAATATTAAAAAAAGGGAATTTTAACCCCTTAAGACCGCAGCCAAATGTACAAGTTGTGATCAAAACAAAACGTCAAAAACTTGGAATTTGCGCTTTAGGTCTGTCCAACTGTAATTCACCTCTTTCATAGTAAATGCACCCACACTTATTATATATCATTTTATTCAGGGGAAACAGGGCTGTCATTTAACATCAAATATTTAGGTATGGAACATAATTTAATATGAATAAAATATAAAAAAATGGGAGAAAATAAGATTTTTTTCAAATTTTCTTTTTTAACTGTGAATGTCAAAATACTGTTTGCGTTTACTGCAATAAAATACATGTATTTGTATTTAGCAATATCTCAGGTGTAAAATAGTACCCCCTTTGTACTATTTTTTGGGGTGTTTTGGGAAGTTATAGGGTCAAATATAGCGTGTTACATTTTTCATTTTTTTCACATTGAAATTCGTCAGATTGGTTACGTTGCCTTTGAGACCATATGGTAGCCCAGGAATCAGAATTATCCCCATGATGGCATACCATTTGCAAAAGTAGACAACCCAAGGTATTGCAAATGGGGTAAGTCCAGTCTTTTTTAGTAGCCACTTGGTCACAAACACTGGCCAAAGTTAGTGTTCATATGTGAAAATGCAAAAAACTAATTTGAACGCCAATTTTGACCAGTGTTTGAGACTAAGTGGCTACTAAAACATACTGAACATACCCCATTTGCAATACCCTGGGTTGTCTACTAATGCAAATGGTATGCCATCATAGGGGTAATTTTCATTCCTGGGCTAAAGGAAACATTACCAACCTGGCAAATTTTAATGTGAAAAAAATGAAACGCAAGCCTTATATTTGACTCTGTAACTTTTGAAATCACCATAAAACCTGTACATGAGGGGTAGTTATACTTGGGAGACTTCGCTGAACACAAATATTAGTGTTTCAAAACAGTAAAACGTATCACAACAATGTTGTCGTCAGTGTAAGTGCCATTTGTGTGTGAAAAATGCAAAAAATGTCACTGTCACTGACAATATCGTCGTTGTAATACATTTGACTGTTTTGAAACACTAATATTTGTCTTCCAAGTCTTCCAAGTAAAACAGTACCCCCCATGTACAGGTTTTATGGTGTCTTGGAAAGTTACAGGGTTAGATATAGTGCTAGCAAATTAAATTCCCTGAACTTTCGGGCTGGGTTGTCAGGCAGATCCTGCAAGTTGTAATTAATAAAATGACCTAATTATTTAAAATATTTACATAAATATATACATAGAATTATTAAATATATACGTGTGTATATATACATATATGTGTATATATATATATGTATTTAATTTTTAAAAATTATTTTTATTTATATATATGTATATATAGTGATATATACGTATATACTTATGTATATAGATATATATATTATTTCGTTCTACATGTATTTTGATAAGGACCTCGCGATCACATGGCCCAGGGGTCCAAAGAGGATGGAGGGGGACTCCCTGGACTCCCAGGTAAGTCTCCATACTGCGATCGCTGGCGTGGGATCGCCGGCGACCAGGTAAGTACATAAGAACGCAGGGCGTTCTATGCCGCCCTGCGGGTTTTATAGCCATCTAAATAAGGACGGCATAGAACGCCCTGTGGTCTTAAGGGCTAAGCAATAAATTAAACAATTACAAAATGTTACAAAAACAATAGGTTGATGAGGACCGCGTTAAACATTGTTGGTAGGTACGCCTCCCTTTAAGCTCCGTTTTAAGTGTATTATTAAATGTGTTCATTATTCATTATTAAATGTCCTCTGCTAACTTTCAGAATAAAAATATGAATCAATACAGTGAAAATATGGCACTACACTAACAATATAACAAGTGAGAGAAGCTGCACAAACATTTCAAGGTTGTTCCCTCACACGTACAACCAAACAATACAATCAATACAAGATAAGACACTGGAGGGTATGCTAAACAGTATGAAAGCAATGTGTTTACTAATAAATAGAATGATAAACTGATATCTCCATGTCGAACTCAAATACACATGAATACACGTGGAAAAAGAAAAAGAGAAAAACACATAATTTTTCCACCAATCATCTTTTTTTCCATTAATCATCTTTTTCTTAACGCCACGTAGGGAACTCTATATTAGCATGTCAGAGTTCGGAGATTTGGATGATTTGCCATTACCCAAGATTCAGACCAATCACAATTAGGGAAAAAACAAATGTGCATGTCCAGTTAAAAATTCTACCTTGATGCCTAAACAAGCAACATTGTGAAAACAGCTTCTCACTGTCAAATATCTCTACTATTACATCCAGATTAGCAAAGCTATTAACTGAATTTGTATTACTATTTCTAGAAATGCAATTCACATGGAGACCTCTCCAGTATGCATTTAACAAATTAAAATTTATCAGGCTCACCTTATTTTCCATTGGGAATAGGAGAAAGTAATAAGTTAAGAGCAGTATGAGGAAAAGGCATTGTAAGCCACAATCTAGTTCTTCCGTAAATAATTTAGACTTGGGAATAGTGAATATTAATGTATAAATTAGCCAATTTCTGCCTTGACTTTGCAGATTATGTACTGTACAAAATAATTAACGGCCACCAATATTCTAAATGTTTTCAATGTAAGAGAAGGAATTGTGTTACTTACTTTATGCAGCAGCATGAATAGGAAGAAGGCCTTGGTTAAAGTTAAATTTGAAGAACCTACACAATGTGTATGCCTTTGTAGCTAAAGGCCTAAATTAAGGTATTTTTTGCAGGTTTAATTTTAATAGTTTATACAACTACACTCTCATTTTCATATAGTTTATTTTATCTGATTACTGTAGCTACCTGGTTCTCATCCTAAAGTAAATATATCCCCTGTAGGCCCCACAATTGGTAACAAGATCAAAAGATCTCACCGGCTGGCTGAGCACCATCATAGTGAGAGAGTGTATACCTCCGGTGGATACAGATCACTGTCAGCTCCATCATGCTCCCATCACTTAGTGAATAACTCAGACCAGTGCCTGCAGGTTACCATTGAAACAATCTGCATAATTTACTGAGTTCCACACTGGAGAGAAGCAATTACAGTAATCAGTGATCTGCCTTCAGGGAAGGTGCAGACCACGTGCTCTACGAGGAATGAATTTCCTCCACCAGACCCTGATGAAAATTAAATAGCAACTAATCGACCACCAGGGATCTTACCCCCTCCCTGGAAGGAATAACTAGACAGCTAGACATTTTATGTTTTCATAAAAACGATATTGTAAAACCTCAACGTAAATACCTCGTAATAAAGTGTTAACTGTTCTAATTTGTCATTTGAACAATTGAGTCTCAATAAAATACATAAAATGCATTTAGCGGACATGAAAATCTGTAAGATATAAACATGCACATGGGTTATTTTGTCAGGAGTGCCCTTGTGCCCCTCCAAATATAAGCACTTAAACCAGTTTCTTATGGTTAGCATTCTTATCTGGGCTCCACCTTGTGCCACACCTTGGCTCCTCACAGCTGGAAGTGAGAGCCAGAAGCTCTATCTGCAAGTATCTGCTAGCTCTATTGAGCAAAGAACTAACACGACATGCAGATCCAGTTCATGGCTGAGATGGTCAGCTGATCACTCTCTGCCAACATGATAAGCCTTACACTGTTAGCTGTGATGTGGCAGAGAGCGGCATTAGAAAATAGTTTGAATTTACTTCTGGTGCATTAACCACTACAGTCCACTGTACTGGTTATTATGTCTGTTGTGCTCTTTAAGGTCAGTATATTTTAATGATTACTGGCAGTGAAGCTGGTGCTCTAGCACTGATGCCCACAGCTGGCTGCAAATCAGTCTCTTTGTCAAGGGAATTCAATAAGAGGCAATTTCACAGGTATGGTCTATCATGGTATGAGTTAATCCCCAGCTATGTCTTGTGCTCCAGGAGGTTCCCTCAGGGTGACCAGATAGTATGCAGAGACAGACTTGCTATACAGATACTCGTTGTCCCATAAAGGTGTTTGTTTAGACAGGTACTATACAGAAAGAGTCATCAGGTTGCATGAGGGCAATCTCCCCTGCCCCGGGTTTATATGAAGAGGAGGAGGTTCTCTGTGCCTGGGTTTTTATATGAAGGTAGTTTCCCTCTCACCATGACATTATATGAGAGACACTCCTCTCTGCCTGGGGATTTAAAACCAGAGCAGTCTCTCTGTCCAGGGTATTATATGATGGGCAATCTCTCTGCCATGGTACTATAAGGGCAATCTCGGGAGGGGGCACTCAGTATCTTAGTTCCATAGTTGTTATATCCACATGTTTGAGAAGATATTCCTTCTGCATATATCTTTCTACATAAATCATATGCAGTTGGTGAAAATATATTAGAGATTTACCTTAGACGTATATGCCTCATTGGTGTTTAAAATGAATTCTACAAATTTTATGCATAAGTCAATTTATTTAAGATGCATCATAAGGCAATCCCCGATAGGATCCTTTATAAGAAGTGTTCCCTGCAGTATTCAATCACAAATGTAAAATTTACAGCATTTAGAATTTTTTTTTTAAATATGCCATTTATCATGCTATATTTTCTCACGTATCATTTACCCTCTTCTTTTAAAGATAGCCAAAATTCAATTGGTTTGGGGTCACTATGCAGCCAACCAAAGCACACTTATTGTGTACGTACGCTTCAAGATACTTCAATTAGACAGGCGTTTCAAGGTCTACTGATAGAGACCAGAGAGAAAGCCACAAAGAACACAGTATAATGGAGTGTGGTTACTTAGCAACCCCTGGCAGCCATATCACAAAGTGACAAAGGTTTCATGAAGAATGAGTGAATGTGACAGTGACAAGTACATACATTTGGTGAGTGAGATATCATTTTTTATACAGCTGGAAAAATAACATGCAAGTTAAGTATTTTTTCCTCATTTTTTTTTCTTCCTTGTTTTAACACTTTCTGTATATACAGTTTTTAGGAAATAGATTTAGAATGCACAGTTAACCAAAGCATTTAATGTAAATAATTGTTATAAGTTAAAACCCCCCAAAGTGTCCTTAAAAGGAAAAAGAAAAAAATATAGAAGTTCAAGTTACTTTTATTTTGCCCTCTCTAGGAACTGTCTGCGTTTAATAAATCATTACTTTGCAAAGCTTTTTGATATACACCTGTTTTTATGTGTCTGCAATGCCAACATGAGTGCAATTCAACGTGAAGGCACATTACAGTTGTGTAGGGTGAAAAAAAAATAATAATAATTCAGAAACACTTCAGCAAAAAAAAAAAAAATGTTTTTGGCCCAGCAGAATTTAGTTCATGTCACTATTCGGGTCAGCTGAATCAGTACAGAAAAAAACCCACTCTCGAGATGGCCATTTGGGCAGCCAGAACAGCAGAAACAATGCTACCTATGACGGTGCTGACATATGACTACGCAATATCAGACATTTTTTCAATGCCAATTCTGAGTTTGCAAAATTAGATTATTATATATCTGGATGTAAAAAAAAAAAAAAAAAAAAAGAGAGATAACTTATACAGATGAATTATAATCTTTTTTGTACTATGAGCAGAAGTAATTTCAAGTTCAAAATAGTGTATCTATGAAAAAAACGGAAGAAAAAAGTTAGTGGGCAATTGACCACCCACTGACCCCTTTCATTCTGACAAGAACAAAGCTTTTCCACACAACCAGTCTGTAGCATCAGTGACCATCCTTAGTGTGACAAAAACACAGTTCCCTACTAGCATCTCCCACCTGCATCTGCAAGATTTAGCATGGCAGGCTGAAATTTAAGGTATTTGAAAAAAGGGGAACAGCAACAGCAGGAGAAATATAATTCTACATTTTTTTCCTCACTGCCAGGTTTTAAAATATGTTTTACAAAATTAGAAACATCTTTGAAGGGAGAGGTGAGTGGGCAATTGGATCTCGGCTAGCAGATAATAATGACTCAAGTAGTATACTGAGTAGCAGGGTAACCCAAGATGGGTAGATTGAGGCTGGCTATTTTCTCCATTAGTTGTGGGGACATTTGAGTGTTGGGGATTCAGAATGTTCCCTGTAATAGAACACACTCGCTCACTTTTAAAAGTGGTCAAGGAACATGACAATAGTGCTGAGCAACCAGGCACAGGGCAGGACACATACTTTTCTTCTTATCCCAGTAGCTCCGAGTTTCCTCAGTAGGAGGCAAAACAGGTTCAGACAAGGAAGGTTTGACCTTTTCAGAGGCACTACACTCCTTTCAGCCGCTTGCTGCTTCGCTTGCTGCCACCAAACTACCAACATCATTATGCCACAAACAAACTCTTCTACACTGTTGTCTTGGGGTTATGCTGTGGGTGCTACTGCTGGAAGTAGAAACCAATGGTAATGTAGTAGGTTCAATGCACATATTTTCCTCAAACAGAAGGTCTCTCTTTCACAGCAAATCATAGACCATGTTAATAAATCTATTCCGCTAGTATGTCAGGCTGATGGATTGGTGTGGTACTTTCATCTTAATAATATGATTACACAGAGAATCTTGCAGCAGTTATGGGCAATTAATAATTTGTTTGTGAAGATGAACATTGAGTAGATCCTTCAGCTTACTGATAACTGCTACTACATCAGTGTTTGTGTGCTGCCAGGAATACATTCCCTGTTTTCCAGGAAAGTATCTGTCATGTTTATGAGATGGGAGAACACATTGATGGCTTGTCCTAGGTTGGCATTACCGTGGCTCAAATAGTCTGTAATGTTCCTAGATAGAGAAGAACTGGCACTAGCTACCTTATCAGTGTTCAATTCTCATGGCCCAATAGGGAGTCAATACCAATGGAGTGGTGGGAAGCTAGATGATGTATTGACCTCTGCTGTTACCAAATTATTTTCAGCATTTCTAAAGTGGAGTTCCACTGCATGCTGACATCTTGTCATAGACAGTATGTGAGTGATATAGATTCTTTTAAGCAAACAAATAAGTTTGAATGTCTATCTGTTCCTGTCCAAATTTGAGATGATTAAATTGCATATACGCAGAAGTAAATTCACACTGACACATGGAGTTCAGGTTAAAAGAACTTCGAGAAAATTTAATGGCATCTGGTTAAAAAGCGGGCTCGCAGACCCTTATAAGAGCAATATTACATCATCATAGAATATCAAGATAATAACAAATAAACATCATTAATTGGGTTAGGTGTTAAGTGGCTATGTCAATACCCACCCATCAATATTATTAATTGGCTTAAGTACTAAGTGGCCGGCTAAATATCCTCCCACTGAGAGGTGGCGTCATCTTGGACACGGGAGTGGACACGATGGCTCAGATGCCATCTTGCTAGCACGAGGCTTCACTCGATGGGAGGGGGGCTTTATGCGCCATTTTGAGTAGTTAATACTGTTAGATTCGAGGTCAGGTTCAAGGCTTTTTAGTGAATGGACATTTCATTAGTACAGTTCTCATGATCTAACTATGGCATACAATGTTTCATATTACAGGAACTTGACAATTCCGGTGTTACTCATATCCTTCTAGAAAATATATTCTCTTTCTAATATTCTAAATGCTGTTAGGAAAATCTGTCATATAATGAAGTTAATGGAGTTAATGGGGAAATTTAATAAAGGTTTTAATAATTCTATAACAGTCCCCCCTATGAAATGTTAGGCACTAAAAAGATAAACTTTATTTGTTAATACCAGAAGACGTGTTAGTCCAAAGGCACAGAAACCCCATGACCGCTAGCTAGGTGTTATTGCAAAGTGCAATTACGTCCCTTCCTGTCCCTAATAGGCTGCAGCTCATCCATCAATACGGTCAGGAACTTTCTTCACTCCGCTGGTATCCCGCAGTGGCTTGCCCACCACATCTCCGCACGGCAGTCTATCCATAAAGACGGACGCTGTCCCTAAGCTGGTTCCCTACCTAAAACTCTTGCACTTTATCAGTAAAAGGGATAGTTTGCAGCGGTATACAGGGTGAAGTGAAATCTTGGTCATCAACTGTCAGATGTGCAAAAGTTGGTGCCGCTTGGTCTGCAGTCTTCTGTAGGAATTTTCTCAGACAGGGGAGGACACAACAAATGAGAAGAGCGAGAATAAAAATAAAAATTAGTAATGCCATACCAATGTGAATTAAAGCTTTTTGCCACCCTGTCATCCAACCAAACCACCTTTCCCAGGGATCTTTCACCCCAGAATTCCTTTTTAACTCTTCAGAGAGCTTATTTAATTTCTCTATGGCCATGGTGACTTTACCATTAGGACCTGTGTTTTCTGGGATATATGTACAACAGGTCATGGTGTCGGGCAGTATTTTACATACGCCCCCCTTCTCAGCTAGGATCATGTCTAAGGCCATTCTGTTCTGGAAGGACATCTGGGATGTGGCCTGCAATTGTTCGGCTAAACCCTGGAGGGCATCTCTGGTGTAGTTGACAAAGCGTTGTTGGTTGTAATAAATGTAATTAATCCAATTTAAATTCTTGTTTGCAGTAACTATGGTAAAAAGTGATTCAAACCCCGCAGCAACTTCATCTCTTGCTTTAAATTCATTAGGCACCCCCCTAGGCACCCCAATGGCATCAATATAAATATGGGGGTCAAAACTGCCTCTTACTGGGGCTTCACGCTTAACCTTGGCTGGTGTGTGTATGGACTCATGTATGTCAGGGTGTGTGTCAGAGATAATATGTATGGGCATGATGGTTTTAGCCAGAGTACACTCCCCCCACCATTCCTTGCCCATTCTGGATCTTAACTGTAAATACCCACACAACCAGTAAATATCTCCTAATGACCTAGTATGGAATTGTAATAGGTACATAGGGACAGTTCTGTAGGTGGCACAATATCCTTCGGAAAAGTTACCCATGAACTTACCAATTCCGTCATAATTGGCATAACAGGTGTAGTTTCCCTTATAGATCGTAACACCATCTGGGGGTTTGACATCCTTGATTAGGAGGGGATATTCTACTGTCCATGCTTTGCAGAGGGACCTGTTAAAATTGTAATGGTAGGCAAAAAGACTTAATATGCAATTTTCTATTTCTAATCGCAAGGTCAAGGGCACGGTGCCGAGGTGAGGCCGGGCACCACCACACACATAGCATGCGGTTCTGTTATGCTTGTTGGCATTATATTTCATCCATTCCAACCATAAATTAACATCATTAAAACCTGTTTCAGCGGCCATGGTATCTTCAAAGGTGGGATTAGCAATGGCCATCATGTCTTTAAAGGACTGGGTGTGTGGTTTTAATGGGTTTGGGACCATGTGGGTAGCCCCTTGCCACTCTGGAGAGTGGCACATATCTTTTAGGTAGAAGTGCCCCAATTTGTTATAGGAACCTTTCTTCCAATACATTCCCATTACATACTGGTCTGCATCCGTTGGACTGGGATGCTCTATGTTTAGAATTAATTTCATGGGTGTACCTCCTCCAGGCTTCCTCAAAGTCATTCTTTGGAGGAGGGATCTACCATGGTCATCTACCTTAGATAAGGCACTTTTGGGTTTGTAACCCCAGGCAGGCCCATCATTCCACCCTGCAGCCCCCCAATGGTTACAGTTATGCCCCCATTGTTTGTCAACTACACAAACATAGGGGTCTTTTACATGAGGTATATCTCTATAGATGGGGCAGCCATTAGGTCTTTTGACAGATGTGCAGGTCCATGTGCCCATTGGACTACTGCTGGATATAAATTCTTAGGGAGGCAGAATCTAAGATTGTTGTAGTATACTCCATCTTTTAGGACTGCTCCTTTCTTCTTCCATTTCTGTATTTCCTCAGGGGCAATTGCAGCTTGCTGTTCCCGTAGGATTCTTAGGTCAGTAGGAAGAGTCTGCAAGGTAAAAATAGGAATTTCTTCGTGTCCGGACACTCCTTCATCCACTTCCTGCAATTCTCTTGCTGCTTGCTTAGCAGCCTGATCAGCCAAATGTGTGCCTTCACTTTCAAAATGGCCACTTCTTCTGGGAGTAGGAGGGCATCCATTAGTTCCTTGATTGCAGAACTGTGTTTGACTGGCGTACCGGCAGTGGTAAGAAATCCTCTTGTTTTCCAAATTAATCCGAAGTCATGTGCCACGCCCAATGCATATCTTGAATCAGTGTAGATGTTGGCGCGCTTTCCTTCAGAGATCTTGCACGCTGAAGTCAGGGCTTGCAATTCGACTTCTTGTGCAGACATTGTTGGTGGTAAAGATGATGACTTGATAATTTCATCTGTTGTGGTTACGGCATATCCTGTGTGGTATTTTCCTTCTTCATCAGCATACCTTGAACCGTCCACAAACAGAGTGAGATCAGGATCTACTAGTGGATCCTCATGCACGGTTGGTAGATGTGTTGTCTCCATTTTCATCTGTTCAAAACAGTCATGAGGTGTCTCTGGGTCATAGTCATTTACTATGACCAGATCTTGAAATTCATTTTCCAGGAAGTGGCATGTCCATGCTTCTAGATGGTCAGTTGCTGGGTATTTGACAACACCATTTTCCTGTAGCTGTGATTCATTCATGGTGGCCCATAATTTTGCCATGGGCCCAAGATCATTCCATGATCTTGTCTTTAACTTGGTGACAGGGACATGTGGAATGGCAATGTCCCAATGACGATACAAATGTTTGAGTTCTGAAGGTAGATGAACCAAGACCATACTGTTGCCTTCAGAGTCACAGTAGAAGTCTTGTGAAGTAAGTTTCACTTCTACCAGATGATAGAGCTCATCTTCATAGCAAAGTTCAGGAGTGATGTTTGGCTTGTACCACATGGTACAGAAGGCATATCCTGCTTCATCACAGAGAGGTGTTTGTCCGTCATAGAAGGATAAATTGGGATGCATCTTCTTGATGGTGTCAGCAAGAAGGAAAATATAGGTTTCATCCATGATAAACCCATAGTATATACCCCCCTCAGGAAGTGGGAGAAGGGTGGACGGATTGAGAACCTGACATCTTTGGAGGGTGATGTTGTCAGGTAACAGGAGATGACATTGAAGACGGAGGTGTCTGGCAGGAGAGACATGCTTGAGTTGTACTTGGTTGATGATGGCAGAAATGTCACGAGGGGCCAAAACAACTAGAGTGTGGCCAGGACCAGGTCTGCAGTTCTTTCAATTAGTTCTCTGGCTGCAAAAACGGCCCGAAGGCAAGAAGGGGTTCCTCTGGCCACAAGATCCAGTTGGCAGGAGAAAAATCCAATAGGCCTTTGTCGTCCTCTAGATTCATGTGCTTGGGTAAGAACTCCTGTAGCATGGCCCTGTCTTTCAGAGACAAATAACTGAAAGGGTTTGGTATAGTCTGGTAGGCCAAGGGCAGGAGCAGATGCAATAGCACGTTTTAGAGTGCAGAAGTTGTCATGGGCTTCTATGGTCAAGCAGAATGGGTCTGATTTGAGGGTATCATAGAGTGGTTGCATGAGCAGAGAAGCTTCTGGGATCCAGGCACGGCAGTAAGAAATAAGGCCTAGAAAGGCATGTAGAGACTTTGAAGTCCTTGGAGGTGGAATATCCAGTACTGCTCTGACTCAGTCACGGGTGAGATGTCTAGTACCCTGAGATAGGCAATGGCCAAGGAAGATAACAGTAGGTTGACAGAATTGAAGCTTGAGACGTGAAGCTTTACATCCTTGTTCTGCTAAATAGCAAAGGAGATTAATTGAGCATTTTTCTGTTGTGGGTATGTCATCTCCACAGAGCAGCAAATCATCCACATACTGAAGCAAGACAACCTCTGGATGGTCAGATTGCCATGGATCAAGAATAGAACACATGGCCTTTGCAAATTGACTTGGAGAATTTTGTGCCCCTTGGGGCATGACAGTCCATGTGTATTGTTGTTTTTCATGTGTGAAGGCAAACAGGTATTGACAGACTGGATCCAGGGGTACACTGAAGAAGGCATTGGCCAGATCAATGACTGTGAAGTACTTTGCAGAAGGTGGAACTCCAGAGAGCAGAGTGTGTGGGTTTGGCACAATAGGGGTGTCCAGGGCTGTTGCTTCATTCACTGCACGGAGATCCTGGACCATTCTGTACTTCTCTGGTTCTCCTTTGGGTGTCTTTTTCTTCACAGGAAACAACGGGGTGTTGCATGGTGATTCACATTTGACAAGAGCACCCTTCTCCAGGAGTGCTTGGATTTGAATTGTGATAGCTGCAGCTTGTGCTGGTTTCAAAGGGTACTGTGATTTCCTTGGTAACTTTGCTCCTGGAATGAGTTTTACCATCACAGGTGGGACTTTTAAGTGACCTATGTCCTCTGGGCCTGAGGACCACAGTTTTGCAGGAACATCTGTCTTTAGTGAATCAGGGAAATTAGTTCTCAGTTCCTTTGCTTCCCCACGGGATTGTTCTAAATGGAGCATCAGAGGCAGGGAGCACAAGGCTGAGGTGTCAAAAACAGATAGAGGGGTAGATAATTCTACTTGTCCATCTGGAGTGAAGATGATAGATGCCTGCAGGCGTGAAAGAACATCAGCGCCTAACAGGTTAATGGGGCATGTGGAGGACACCACAAAACGAGCAAGCAAGCTAGGATAGTTGCCAACCCGTAAGGGAGTTGTTAAAGGACTTTGTCTTGGTAGGCCATCCACTCCTACACAAGAGACATCAATTTTTGACAGAAATGATGGGTCTGGCAGGTCTTGTTCTCGTAGAACACTTCGGGCTGCACCTGTGTCAACAAGAAATGTAGTAGGTTGTCCTTCAATGGGTAGAGTCACAGTGGCAAGTGGCCCCCCCTGATCCCCTGAAGACACTGCCATGACAGGGGTTAATGACACAGGCTTGCCAATTTCCTAATCTTCTGGCTCCTCAACAAGTGGAATGGCTTTTGGGGTCTTGTGGACATGTGCAGACTTTGTCACTTTCTTGGGTTCAGGACATTCACCCCTGAAGTGACCTTTAGCACCACAATTAAAACAATTTCCATCCTCGGGCTTGGTGCCCCTTGGAACAGGTCCGGGGCGGGACACCATGAGAGGAGCTGTATTGGGCTTTCTTGGAGTCTGAGCAGATTCTAGTCCCCTAGCCACCTGGAGTAATGTATCCAGAGGAACAACTCTATATTCAGGGCGTGCAGCAATGATCCCCTTGCGTATAGAGTCTTTGATGCCTAGGACAAAGGCACCGGACAGCATTTGAGAATGAATCTTATTAGTAAGATCGAATCCCAAATCTGAGAACACTTGAAACAGTCTTGCATGGAACCTTTCCACTGATTCTCCTTTTTCCTGTACTATGTCAGTAAGGCCAGCAGCCTGATCTGCAAGTTTGTCCTTAGCCCAGTCCTTTAGCTGGTTGCAGAATGCTATTCCAGAAGAGTAATCAGTATCAGTCGCAAGCAAATTTGTGCTTAGGTGGCGGGCTATGCTAGGCCAGTAAGCATCTCCGGCCTTAATGGCACAAATGCTTAGTAAATCACGCCATGCGGCGGAATAGGTCTTTTGAATCTGAACTATCCCTCGGTAAAAAGGCATTGGTTGCTTTTCTGGGTCAGGGAGTGATTTCATCAAAGCACTAGCCTGAGTGGGATTAAAAGAAACATATTTAGGAGGAGCCTGCTCTCCCCGGCCCATATGTCCGAAAGGATCATCGAGGGAACAGCGAGGCTGAGGCTCTACGGCATCCGGTGAGCCATGGTAACCATGAGAGCCAACCTCTTCAAATTCATCTTCGTATGTGACCTGGACCCCTCTGGGAAGTGGAGCCGCTTGAGGTGTCAGGACCGGGGGATATGAGGGGATCCCGGATGCCGGGGTGGCCAGTGGGTTATGGGCTCGGGGTGAGAAATCATTATGAAGTACCGGCATTAGGGGTGCTGGATTACTGGGGGCCGCCATATTGGAGGCGTGAAAGGAAGCTGCGTTTGGGTCAAGAGAGGTAGTGGCGGCCATGTTGGATGTGGGCACATTCAGGGCAGACTGTATCGGGATGGGCGTGAACGGGGCCTGGGGTGTGGCTAGGGAAGGGAAGAAGGGAATGTTTGGATAGGACAGGGCCACGGGATAGGGGTAGGGGTATGGCCAGGCCATCTGGGCAGGGGCTAAGGCAGAACCTGGGGAGGGCGAGATAGCTGGGTAGGGATTAGGAAGGGAGGTGGGATATCCGGGGTAGGGAAGTGAAGGTGGGGAGGCGGGAACTTGGGCTGCGGGAGGAGTAGGCAGAAGGGAGGACAGAGAGAGATTAGCAGAGACAGGTGTAGTAGGAGGGACCGAAGCGGGTGTAGTAGGATGGATAAA
Organism: Pelobates fuscus; assembly: GCF_036172605.1. Lineage (NCBI taxonomy): Eukaryota > Metazoa > Chordata > Amphibia > Anura > Pelobatidae > Pelobates > Pelobates fuscus. The sequence goes on from NC_086328.1 coordinate 47,938,139, forward strand.
AGCAAGTGAGGAGGGGTTAGTGGACTGGGTGGATGCAAGTGGGAGGGTAGGATTATTGACGGAGAGTGAGCGTAGAGAAGGAATGACGGATGGAATAGCTGGATTAGGCAGGGAAGATAGTGCAGGGATGGATGAGGGTGATGATAGTTGTAGGGATGATGGGGGGGAGAATAGAGATCCATCAGAATTCAGGACTGGGTAAACAGGGGCGATGACGGGATGGGTGATGGGAGGGTTAGGGGTGGGGAACATGGTCAGCTGAATGTCACTCATTGTTGACTGAACCTTGGGAATGGACATCCCCTGGGCGCCATTTTGGGGCGCTGGCTGAGGGAATCCCCCAGCAACATAATTATTATGATATACATACAGTTTCAAACCTTTGAGATCAATTGCTTCCTCAACCCAACCTTCCTGCTGAATAGCTCTTGCTACTCTGTACCAGGCTTCTGCTGTACGAAGCAAATCATTATCTGTAAGCTTGCCTTTCTTCTCTGTCAGTAATCTGCGCCAGCTCTCTGGCTGTAATCTACCACATGAAGGTACAGCAATTCTACACACTTTAGCAATATTTTCAACTCCCTTAACCATCTCTTCACCCTCTCTGTCTTCAACTAGATCACACGCTAACCAGCCCTTACTGGGCTTATCTAACCCCTGTCCCATTCCCCCTATAAAAGGCGTCCCAGATATAGAGGAAGAAAATGAAACAGAGTGTCTACAATGCTCGACTGCCACGTAAGGGTGGGTCCCTACGTGCGTCTTCCCAAAACGTAGACTAGTCACTTATTCCGCCTACCCGAGGTAGCCACGGATTGGAGCGAGGTGAGAAGTGTGTGACCAATCACTTCTCTCACAAAGAGAAATAGGAGGGGAAAGTGTAAATAACACAGGAAGTAGAGTAAAAGTAAAAAGTGAAAGTAGAGATAGACACAGGAGTTTGAATGACTCCCAATTAAGACAACATTTCAATTGAAATACAGTGCATGCATCACAGTTCAAATAAATTCAACAGTAATCCCTTTCCTTTACTCATGTGGCCAAAGCCACCTCCCTCAACCTCATATTGTCCCCGCTCGGAGAACGACTTTCGTAAGTCTCACTACCAGCGGCCACAGGAAACAGCAACCATCTCCGACCTGAATCCTGTGTAGCCTCCCTTGTTACAGTGGCCTGGTACCCGTGACCACCACTTCCCTCACCCCCGTAGTGCCCCTACGGACCCACCCGTAAGTCCCACTACCACGTGGTGCTGGAGACAGCAATGCCTGCTTGAATCCACCCGCCACAAATAAAATTGGAATGCCACCAGCCTCAGCGCTCGAGGCTGGAGGGTACCACCTCTCTGCAAGCAGAGCAACATGCACAATGAGGCTAGCTAGGCTATCAAAGTGACACCAAAGGAACCCCCAGGAAGCTATGAGTCTCCACAAACCTCCACAGATCCCTCACCCCCCTTTTTCCTTACTGCCGCAGCTACCCGGCACCTAAAAGAGGTAAACAGGCAAAAGAAGACCCCCAGGAAAACTTCCACAGGTCCACCCCACTTTTTCCTTACAGCCACAGCCACGTGGCTCCTAAAAGGGGTAAACAGGCAACAGAGGACCCCCAGGAAAACTTCCACAGGTCCACCCCCCTTTTCCCTAAAAGGGGTAAACAGGCAAACACTCTACCCGGGCACTTAAGCTAAAGACAGACCAATACAAACACACCCAGGCAACAGATAGGCAAAATGCAGGTAAACAGGTGGTTAACAATAAGGCCCCGGGCAAGTTATTACCTGACTTTGATGTCCTCCCGGCAGCAGTCGCAGACACTGGGACGAGTCAATCAAAGGGGCTGGAACATACCGGCTAGGCTCTGCAGCAGTCTCTACCGTGTACTGGGAGGTGATCAGTCTCCTTTCCTTCCCCCAGGATTCCTCCGTCCAGCGTCTTCTAGGACGGCTGACCGGCCAAAGGCCATAACCCGGAGCCCCACGTTGGGCGCCAAATTGATATAGATTCTTTTAAGCAAACAAATAAGTTTGAATGTCTATCTGTTCCTGTCCAAATTTGAGATGATTAAATTGCGTATACGCAGAAGTGAATTCACACTGACACATGGAGTTCAGGTTAAAAGAACTTCGAGAAAATTTAATGGCATCTGGTTAAAAAGCGGGCTCGCAGACCCTTATAAGAGCAATATTACATCATCATAGAATATCAAGATAATAACAAATAAACATCATTAATTGGGTTAGGTGTTAAGTGGCTATGTCAATACCCACCCATCAATATTATTAATTGGCTTAAGTACTAAGTGGCCGGCTAAATGTCCTCCCACCGAGAGGTGGCGTCATCTTGGACACGGGAGTGGACACGATGGCTCAGACGCCATCTTGCTAGCACGAGGCTTCACTCGATGGGAGGGGGGCTTTAGGCGCCATTTTGAGTAGTTAGTACTGTTAGATTTGAGGTCAGGTTCAAGGCTTTTTAGTGAATGGACATTTCATTAGTACAGTTCTCATGATCTAACTATGGCATACAATGTTTCATATTACAGGAACTTGACAATTCCGGTGTTACTCATATCCTTCTAGAAAATATATTCTTTTTCTAATATTCTAAATGCTGTTAGGAAAATCTGTCATATAATGAAGTTAATGGAGTTAATGGGGAAATTTAATAAAGGTTTTAATAATTCTATAACATGAGTATCCCTCTTTTCTCCTGCTCCAGTCTCAAGAGTAGGCCTTCCCTCACACTATAGTGGAAATGCCTAATAATCCTCATGCAGTACTCAGTTATGGTTTGCACTCTTGTGTTGGGTTTCTGAATTGCACCTTCAGTACAAGCAGAGGCATAACTAGAACTAGAAAACACAGGGCCCCATTTCAAAAATTGCCCTGGCCCACCATGTGTCTCACCCTTTCAGCCACTCTATGTGTTTAATTTCCCCCATGTGTCTCATTGCCTCCCCCAGCCCATTTCCTTCCCCAAGTGTTGTAATTTCTCCCACCTAGCCCTACATGTGTCTCATTCCATCAATGTGTCTCATACCCCCACAAGCCCCACCATGTGTCTCATACCCCCACAAGCCCCACCATGCATCTCATCCTCTCACACCCTTCCATGTGTCTCTCTCCACCTCCACTCTAGCCCCCCCCCCTCCTCTACAGTTCCTCCATGTGTCTCTCTCCACCCTCCCATGCAGCCCCTGCATTTCTCTCTCCTTCCACCCGTGCAGCCTATTTGTCTCTCTCGCCTGCCACCCATCCATGTGTCTCTCTCCCCCTCCCCTGCAGCCCCTCTATTTCTTTCCATCCTCCCCAACAGCCTATTTGTCTCTCTACCCCCTCTCCTGCAGCCCCTTCATTAGTCTCTCTCCCCCTCCTTTTCAGTCCCTCCATTTGTATTTCTCACCCTCCAGCCTCTCCATATGTCTCTTTTCCCCCTCCCCTCCAGCACGTCCATGTGACTCCCCCCCCCCCCTTCCCTGCAGCACCTCCCGTCTGACAGTAAGTGCTCTCTCAATGAGCACTTTCTGTCAGAATATTCGGCTGCACTACACACAGTGGCAGAAGGGGAACAGCACAGTGCTCCCCTCTGGCCGGTGCTGCAGTCCACTGGCTTAAAAGGTATGCCGGTGGCCCACAGTCACAGGGGTCACAGTGGCAGCCGGGCCCCCTGGATTGATGGCCACTGCAACCCGTAGCTATCAAATACAGATATTAATTTGTTAGAAAAATGCATGATATTCACCCCCAGTAAGGAGGTTAAGGAGGTTGACAGTTTTGAGTTATATATTGATTTTAAAAAATGTATTAGATTGATGACTGTTACAAGACACTTCCTTAAATATCCTATACCACCTAAAACAGAAACGGATAGTGTTAAAATCTCCCATGAACATTTTAGGGTGAAATCCAAATTCTCTATTTCTTCCCTAATCAAAGTAAGGGCCCTTATCTAGAAACCTATACAATATGGTAGACCAAGAGTTGGAAAAACTAATAGCTAAAAAAGATGAAAGTGGTAGAAGACATAATAATTGAACTAAAGCAGAACGTATATGTCTAAAGAGGTTAACTGAAAGAGAAGATATAGTAATAAAAGAGACGGATAAGGGTGGGGGGATAGTAATAATGACGATGGAGTACTATCTAAAAGCAGCCAAAAATATTTTAGGCGATAACAAGCACATGTAGAGTTAAAAACAGACCCTACAAACTCTTTAAATACTTCTCTGAAACAACTTTTGGAAGTAACAACTAGGGAAGACATTATTTCACAAAATAATTTAGATTATTAAATCCAACTATTTTTTTCCTAATACTCACAAATGTCTCCTAACCCCTCCAGGCCACCCTATTATCAGCTGTATAAATTAATTGACAGCTTACCTCTCAGCCTTTATCGATTTCTACCTACAAAAATTTGTACAGAAAGCAAAATCTTATTTTAAGGACACCAAATCATTTCTACAGGAAATGTAGAGTATAGAGTGGCAAGACAACACTAGACCTGACATCACTGTATACAGTGATTAGCCATGACTTGGGAATAAAAGCCGTAGAATTGTATATGGAGGAAGACAAAGAGATACCTAGGGAATTGAAATCCTTTCTTTCATTATCTGTTAAATTCATTTTGGAACACAATTATTTTTACTTTAAAGATAAATTTGATTTGCAAATTAGGGGTAGCGCCGTGGGCACCATGTTTGCCCCCAGTTATGCCAAAACCTATAAGAGAAGATGGGGAGATTAAACTGTGTGGTTTGGTCATGGCTGGGGTGAAAACCCAAGATGAAAAGGTGGCGCTAAAAGTCCAATAAAATGTAAGAAGTAAAACCCAGTGCAGCTAAATATCACTCAAGTGTTTAGTCACTTAAAACATTTACATACAAACAAATGGATACAGGAATATGGTGATTGCACACACAATGGCAGATGTTTTTCTTGGTATTGTTGCAAGATACCTAGCTTATGTAAACATAAAAGGCCATCATAGGACAATATGTATGTACGGAGTAAAAAGTTAAAATAACACTCACAATATTTAGAGCCCATATAAGTTGGCTCTAAACTGTAATTGCAGTTTCATCAATCAGATGCAGGTGCAAATGTGAGTTTGGGACCCCCAGAAGGTGATGATATTCCTCTGAGTAGTAATTCAGGAACCAGATCAAGAATAGGTATGTAACTTTTATTGGAACAAAAAAAGTATTAAAAAGCATGAGACAAAACTGTTCAGAGATACAAATTAGTTCAAAAAGCCTACAAAAAAAAAGTATAGCGAAGGCAATTAGATTGAAGTCACAGAGAGGTAGAAACGAGCTCCTTATGGACAAACAAAAAGAAGAAAACACGAAGAACAACTTTCAATGTGTTTTTTTCCACAAGATATAATATACATCATGAAAAAATAAAAAACAGTTTGAATACATTTTGGCCTATTCTACTGAAAGATCCAATTCTGGGGTGTGATTTACCGAAACACCCAATGTTAGTATTCCGAAAAAAAAAAATCTGAAGAACATGCTAGCACCTAGCTACATTATGAAAAAAGGAGGAAATACTTTAAACATGAAAGAGAAGGGTTTCAAAGGATGTGGGAACTGTAAAGCCTGTTCTACGATAAATATGACCAAAACTAGTAGATTTGTAAGTGTGACCATGGGAGAAGACTTTCCAATTATGGCAAATATTGTCTCTGGAACATATAAACAATATGAAAAGGAGTTATACATTCCACTCGATTCCAATGCACTGTGACTCTTGTCCAGCATTTAATTATAGGAATTTCATTTGTACAGGTAATGAAAAGGTACACCCTCATTGGAGAGGAGGAAATAGGGTTAAATAATTACTAACAGGAAACGTATTGGATACACAGGTTACCTACATTGGTTTCTTTAGACCACCATATAATGAGATAGCGCAGGACCAATGTAATCTTTAATTTTTTTATTCTGAATTTTATCTGTACCTATTGCCAATAAAGCAATTATCAATACTTCACTGGATTCCTGATTTTGGTTCCTAAGACATGCGGGTTCCAGTAAAAAAAAATGATACAGAGGGAGAGAAGGTGTTATCCCCCCAATACCTTCAGGGTAGGCACCCTTAAGGCAACATACAATCGACATTATAGTAAGTGCTACTTGTAAAAGTGTCATTATTCTGTTTTGTTGACATATTGCACTATGTACTGTTTATTTTTCTTTAACAGCTGTATCCCAATTATTGCATGAGTATGAGGCTGTGTAAAAGTTTGCCATCTGGGAGGTACCTGTGGGAAGCTGTACAAATCTCATTAAGCTAAGTTACTTTATATATATAGTGATGTCCCGAACAGTTCGCTGGCGAAAAGTTCCCGGCAAACATAGCGTGTTCGCGTTCGCCACGGATGGCGAACATATGCAATGTTCAGTCTGCCCCTTATTCATCATTATTGAGTAAACTTTGACCCTGTACCTCACAACCAGCAGACACATTCCAGCCAATCAGCAGCAGACCCTCCCTCCCAGACCCTCTCACCTCCTAGACAGCATACAATTTAGATTAATTCTGAAGCTGCATTAATTTTTTTTTGTATTATTTTTTTTTGTGTGTTTGTGTTTATTATACATTTTCCTCCATAGCCAGTAACCTGTGTTTATTATACATTACCCCCCATAGCCAGTAACCTGTGTTTATTATACATTATCCCCCATAGCCAGTAACCTGTGTTTATTATACATTATCCCCATAGCCAGTAACCTCTGTTTATTATACATTATCCTTCCATAGCCAGTAACCTGTGTTTATGATACATTATCTCCCCCATAGCAAGTAACCTGTGTTTATTATACATTATCTCCCCCATAGCCAGTAACCTGTGTTTATTATACATTATCCTCCCATAGCCAGTAACCTGTGTTTATTATACATTACCCCCCCATAGCCAGTAACCTGTGTTTATTATACATTATCCCCCACAACCAGTAACCTGTGTTTATTATACAGTATACCCCCATAGCCAGTAACCTGTGTTTATAATACATTGTCCTCCCTATAGCCAGTAACCTGTGTTTATTATACATTATCCCCCCCCATAGCCAGTAACCTGTGTTTATTATACATTATCCTCCCATAGCCAGTAACCTGTTTTTATTATACATTATCCCCCCATAGCCAGGAACCTGTGTTTATTATACATTATCCCCCCATAGCCGGAAACTGGTGTTTCTTATACATTATCCCCCCACAACCAGTAACCTGTGTTTATTATACATTATCCCCCCATAGCCAGTAACCTGTGTTTATTATACATTATCCTCCCCATAGCCAGTAACCTGTGTTTACTATACATTATCCTCCCATAGCCAGTAACATGTGGTTATTATACATTATCCCCCATAGTCAGTAACCTGTGCTTATTATACATTATCCTCCCACAGCCAGTAACCTGTGTTTATTATACATTATCCCTCCCATAGCCAGTAACCTGTGTTTATTATACATTATCCCCCACAGCCAGTAACCTGTGTTTATTATACATTATCCCCCATAGCCAGTAACCTGTGTTTATTATACATTATCCACCATAGCCAGTAACCTGTGTTTATTATACATTATCCTCCCCATAGCCAGTAACCTGTGTTTAATATACATTATCCTCCCATAGCCAGTAACCTGTTTTTATTATACATTATCCTCCCCATAGCCAGTAACCTGTATTTAATATACATTATCCTCCCATAGCCAGTAACCTGTGTTTATTATACATTATCCCTCCATAGCCAGTAACCCGTGTTCATTATACATTACCCCCCATAGCCAGTAACCTGTGTTTATTATACATTATCCCCCCGTAGCCAGTAACCTGTGTTTATTATACATTATACCCCATAGCCAGTAACCTGTGTTTATTATACATTATCCTACCATAGCCAGTAACCTGTGTTTATTATACATTATCCTTCCCATAGCCAGTAACCTGTGTTTATTATACATTATCCCCCATAGCCAGTAACCTGTGTTTATTATACATTATCCTCCCATAGCCAGTAACCTGTGCTTATTATACATTATCCCCCCATAGCCAGTTACCTGTGTTTATTATACATTATCCTCCCATAGCCAGTAACCTGTGTTTATTATACATTATCTCCCCCATAGCCAGTAACATGTGTTTATTATACATTATCCTCCCATAGCCAGTAACCTGTGTTTATTATAAATTATCCCCCCATAGCCAGTAACCTGTGCTTATTATAAATTATCTCCCCCATAGCCAGTAACCTGTGTTTATTATACATTATCCCTCCCATAGCCAGTAACCTGTGTTTATTATACATTATCCCCCCCCCATAGCCAGTAACCTGTGTTTAGTATACATTATCCCCCATAGTCATTTATTGTTGAACCTAGGCAGAATGATGTCTTAGGCCAGCTCAGAGAGTGAGTGAATAATATAATATATATTTCAGAAACATATTAGTAATATATGTAAATCGGGTTCATGCAAAGAAAAAGGTATTAAAAGAAAATTGGTATGAAAAGGTATTAAAGAAAAACACACTTATTGCATCAAATTTACAAAGCCAAGGGGGGCGGGGCCAAGCCAGCGAACTGAGCAGACGTGTGCAAACTGGGCTCCTACCTTGCTTATCGATACCACACAGATACCTGATAAAATCGAGAAACCAAGCAAACCGGGGTACACTCCCTACAACAGGGGTGACCCGGGGATCAGCCCGATATCTGTTATAAACGAATTGGTTACCGGGAACCCAAGGTGGAGAGCTGCGGCCTACTGATGGCGGGACCGGGGAGAGACGGCCGCTCTCCTCGCCCAAGCGGTAGAGACACAGACCCACCAATGCCCTGCTCCCCCCCCTGGACCGGCGGGGGTCATCCCGGTCCAGCCCTGAAGGGCAACCTCTCTGCCCGGACTCCAGGGGTGGAACCCAGCGAGCAGCAAGACACGGCGCAGCCAGGCAAGATGGCCGATGCCACGTGTGATCGAAGCACAAAGAAAATTGACCTCAAAGCCAAAATAGATGAGCTGTTCGCCAGGTTTTGGAGGAAGATATCAATCCGGGAGCAACAGGCGACAACACACAATCTAGCAACCTCACCTGACAGCAACCTAAAGGGCCCCTGCCACAGCCGCGCTGACAAGCACCCGACGACATCCCAAAGATGGTGCCGCAGACGGAGGCTTCTCCAGCACGCACGCAAACACCCACGACCGAGCCACATGGCAAGGCCAGCTCGAATGGGCCCAAGGGCCCCCACTAGACCCGGCACACGGCTGAGAACCACGACGCAACCTCCAGCCAGCGGACCGGCCTCACAGCACCGAACACAGCCACCGCCAAAGAGATCCACAGTGACCCAAAAAAAGAGACCCACCGTCAATACCGGCACAGATATTCATGGCGACAGGCGGCTGAGAACACCAATGGCATCCACACTGTCCCACCTTGCTCGATCCCAGCAGGACTCTCAAGCGCTCACGGAGTCCTCTCCCAAGCGGGGTATAGGCTGACAGAGCATCCATACTCCTGTCAGGTACAGAGACACCTAAATAGAGCCTCTGCCGCTCGGTACACTACCCAGACCCTACAACAGCCTCCACAACCGAGCTGGACTTGACACTTGAGTATCCCTCACTGTCTGCATATGTTTTTTTTTCCTATGCTTCTCCCTTCAATACTTTATTTAGTTTTCTCACGATAACAACCTCCTTATTGTACCATTTTGTGTTCACCACACGAGGCCATGTCCCCATGAGGCCTGTTGCCTGCCACTCACATATTTATTTTATAATCGACAACAAGCATACTCGTTACCAAGCTTGTATAGTAACGCTCTAGATGCTACCCGCTAAGCAGGCGTTGTAATACCAAGAATCAGCATACCTCACGCAAACCAGTACACACTAGACAAGCCTATCTTACTAAATATGTTTTCACACCTTCATAACTCTATCAACGTGCCTAGGATTCTGACCCACTTAGTCGCATCATCCTGTCAAATGTGTGACCTAGACATGCTTTGCTTAACTTGTAATCTACCTTGCTTAACAAAAAATGTGCAGAATACTACAATGCCTTGTAACTTGTAAGTGTACAATTGACTGCCTGATCAGTGCTTTGCGTATTCTGTTCTGTTACACATAATATGCAGATACTAAGATGTAAGCAACTTTTCTTATGAGACTTTCCTAAGACACCGTCCTATTATGTGCATCGCTCATGCTGGATCATATTCCTTGTGTTCACTTTAAATTTGTTAATCTCGTTCTTGCACTAATTTCCTCACTATTCTGGCAACTGATACATGTAAGATGTTTGTGTGCTTGAGGGGCTTTGGGGGTCTTGGGCTCCTGGTACTTAATAAGCATTATAGCCTGCTTAATTCTTAGCCTTATATTTTATTTTATAATCTTGATCACCACTATTAGCACCTTCTCACGTTGGACCCAACACCTGTATAATGTCTCAGGCTCAACATACCTCACGCAAACCAGTACACCAGGCACACTAGGCTAGCCTATCTTACTACATATGTTTTCTTACCTTTACAACTTTATCAACAGGCCGAGGACTCTGATCCGCCTAGTTGAATCATCCTGTCGAATGTGTAACCTAGAAATGCTTTGCTTAGCCCGTAATTTACCATGCTTAACAAAAATGTGCAGAATGTTAAAATGCCTTGTACACTGTAATTGTATAATTAACTGCCTGACCAGTGCGTTGCGTATCCTGTTCTGTTCCACATAATCTGCGGTTACTATGATGTCAGCAACTTTCCTTTACCATAAAAATGTGCTATGACCTTACATGCCATATATATGTAATGTAATACCGATGTTTATGAGGCTAGCAATAGCTGTTGTGGCATTGCCATCCTGTTTGTACAACCTATGCACAAATAAAATAAAGAAAAAAAAAAAAATTTACAAAGCCAAACTTTTACAAGCTTTCCTCATTTCTTTCTCGGGATGAGGAATATATCGGTTGTAGACTGGCCAGTTCTGAGATTCCTCATGGCGTTTAAAACATCAATCACACAAACCTACACCACCTTGCTACTACTTATACTTTTCTTCAAACAGAACTCCAAGAAGAGGTACCCAGTATCCTGCATTTCGGTAACAGGTAAGAAGGTTTACTATTTTTAAGTTTTCCCTTGAGGCCTCATTCAGCCTCCACGGCCTCATACAACCCCCCACCTCCCAAAGTGTGCTCTACACTTCAGAACGTACCTGGACTAAGATTCCTCACAAAATGTCAACAACAATCTCATAATCATAATCCACCATATTACTACTATATATAACGGTACATGTTTTGTCATTTATTTCTACATCTGTGTCATTGCCACCAAGTCCTACGCCATCAGCAACCTACAGGCTGCCTGGTTCCCTGCATTGCAGTATCAGGTATTGGTAATCTTACTCACTACGATTACGTTTCTCCTTAAGGCCTCACTTTGCCTTCGTATATTTCAAAAAATTCACATTTATGGAAACCCAGGGGCTTGTCTCTAATTTACGGACCAACGTTCAGGTCCCTCAGCTTACACATGTTCGTACGTTACAGTGTCTCTGATACACACCTTCTCATACGTTCGACATTTTTACACTCATTATATTAGCGGCACGCCTCAGGCCCACTAGCATCTTTTTCCCCCTAAGGTTTCCCGGACCGGGCCTGTTCCCTGCAGACGCAAGAATATATTGTAATCTTCCTGCGCATTGCCCAAATAAAGAGGACAAACACTCAAGGTTAAGTTACTACATACGTTACATCACACCATTCTAAGAGACAAGCCCCATTAGGCTAGAGAACTGGCATTGAGGGTTAGGCGCTGACCTTAGCTATCCTAAGTAATACTACGGTCCCGTAAGGTCTACACCTCACCTCAACACGGAGGTTCAGCCCCATGACCAAATCATAGTTAGCCACCTCGCTCGCCCTTCTTTAGGGCTACAGTTAGAGCTTCCCATGTCACGGCCACACATTTTGAATCTCTTACGGTCACCGAGAGGCCGATATCCTGCCACCACGTTCAAGTGGCCAAAAAATTCCCTCGGCCCAAATCATAGGTAGAGCCTCTCTCCGCCACTTGGCACAAGCAGGGCCTCACCTGTCACTTTGTACTAGTTAAATTTTTCGCTTTGACACTAGCTAGCAGGCCAGTTCTCCGAAGGTCTCATCCATACCAGGGACTTATCCAAATCATTATTTCTTTTTCAGAATGTCACAAGTATCCATCCCGATAATCGATCTGCTGTTGGACGAAATACCCAGCACGCCAGTCTGGCCAGGGTCTCCATAGGAATCCCTCACCCCTTCTACCCTCAGTTACCTGGGATTCTGGTACATTTCAAATAATATCAGCAGAGCTCTGACACAGGGGTATCGCCTCCCCAGCCACTGCCAGTGAGGCAGAACTACACTGGCTCACAAGGGCTCAGCCCAATGTTCCCAGGCCCGGCTCTAGCTCACAAGGGTCGTCAGCTTACTCCTCAGATTCCAATCAGGAGACCCCAGTCGCTATCCTGGCCAGCCTCCAAATGATTAACAGGCTGATAAATGGAATCGGCTATAGCCACACCAGGTGTCTCGTTAAGCCCGGCAGGCGCTCACCTGGCGATCTCGGTCATACAGTCTGGCTTACCCCTCATTTCCCTCCCCGTCCCCCACCACCCACTATCACTACTCCATATGTCTCACCGGCCCACCCTGTTCCAATTTCCATGGAGAAAGTAATTCTCGATGGAAAAGACGTTAAACTAACATCACTACTTAACTTCACAAGACTCCCTACAGTACAAAGGTAATGTTCTTGGCGACTTTTCAGTACTCCAAAGAGTGACACCCACAACTTAACACAACTTTCCATTCCTCTGTTTATCATTACCTCTCGCATAGAGACAACTACTTCCACTTCTCACCACCCCTTCAACCCCTTGCACTAGTCAGGGAGGCAGCCAGAGGGACAAGCTGTGCTGACCATTTCATTTCTGGGGAAGACTCGGGTGCACCATGACTTTAATCCTGGGGTATGCTACTTCACTACATGCAGGGTTTTGCACATCTGCTCCAGAACCTACACCTAGTCCTCATGCGCAGCTCATCTGTCACCTAAGATACGCCCAACTAAGGTTAACATTGTTATCCTAATATACTATCTGCATTTACACCCAGCTAGGCATCTGGTAGATTCTGGTGCCGGGTTTCTCACAGGGGTTCACACGGGCCTTATCGCCATTCCCACAGCTACACTCGTATGCCCTAACCTATTATCTGCACCCATTGACCCTCTTACGGTGGACCACCTTCTGTCCACAGCAGTCATACGCTGGGTTCACGATCACCTCCTTACGGTCTTCACACTTCTCATCTTGGCGTACCATTCCCATCGATGTAGAAATTCACTATACCCTATAATACGTCTGATCATAGACCTCTTCCGCACCGCACTCTACATCCATTCCCAGCATCAAACTCCCTCATTCCCGCTATGGAGTTCTCACTGCACTACGCAAATGGATCATGCCATACAAGCTATCACTTAGCAAGTAGTAAGGCTTGGTTGAGCTTGATGGACTTATCCAACGCCTTTAATCTACTATCTATTCACCCTTCACTATTGCACCTGGCCTACGTTCGGGCGGCCATCCTCGCTAACCATTTTGTGGCTATTTTCACAGGCTGACTTGGCTGGCAGCAACCTCTCAGCTCTGTTTAGTCTGCTTTTACATTCCTGGTGTCAACAACACAGCCGCTGAAGCTCTTTCACGCTCAGTTTAAAGTCTCCATACGACCTACTTCATACCATCCAGGATACAACCTTTTCATGAGATAATCTTGGACTAAGCACACAGTTGCACCTCATACAGATACGCACGCTTCACGCAGTTCACGACTACTCTATCACTCACGCCAGGGCTTTGTGTATTGTTCCATGTCACAAGTAGAGTTTGCTTGATTCAAGTCTTTTTAAACTATTGTACTTTTTGCCTTTTCCTCTAAACCTACATATCAAGCATCTTATGTATACCTCCTATGCTGTCACGTTTTACGTATCCAAGGTCAGCCACACACTGTCAGTTCTAATCCATTACTTCACGTCTAAACATTCCATTAAGGTAAGCTACATTGTGGCTTCCTTTGCTGGTCTCTCTTTTTAGCAGAAGCGCTGCATCAGCGGTTCCAAGCTCTTACACCCCAGTCCACATCACTAGGTGATGGGGCCACAGGTAATCTTCAGCTTAGTTACATATATACCTCAGAGTAAAAGCTCCTTACTAACTTTCAGTACACACGCTGTATAAACTTGCAATAAAGTGTGTTTTCTTTGAATCCTCTTTTTGCCCTCTTTTACAGGCCTACTCGTACATTGGTTTCGCCACACCTCAACCAACTTTGCTTCTCCTTCTACATTCCATTACATATTAGATAAATTCCGAGCACAAGTAGGAAGGCCATTTGGCTTGATTTTGTGGGAGGAGTTCTGATCCTATTCAAACCCTACCCCCCCTACTTACCTTTGTTGTGCAAGCTGTTTGTCCCCACCCACCTACATCCATCTATATTAACAATTCACCTTTGTGGGCCCTCTTTTACAGGCCTACCCGTATGTATATAAATATATTTGTGCTCGGAATTTATCTAATACGTAATGGAATGTAGAAGGAGAAGCAAAGTTGTTTGAGGTGTGCCGAAACCAACATACTGTAAAAGAGCTGGTTTGTTACAATATATATATATATATATATATATATATATATATATATATTGTAACAAACCAGCTCTTTTACAGTTAGGATTTTGTCACAGATCTTACCGTAACCACAGCCTTCTAGGGTATAGAAAGTCCAGGACACATTCAGTTCGGTTTTCTTTTTTTATTTTATAGGAAAAACAGGTGCTTTAAATAATAATAAACAAAACAAAATTCCTTGCTCTTACTAGACAGAAATCACTATCTGTAATTGGGTGGCTTTCCCACTTATCAATTTTCCCCCCAAAAATGAAATAGCATTTGCAATAAACACAATTGTTGTTCTCTCTCCTTCAGCTCTCCTATCTGGCTTTTTCTCCCTCCCTCTACAGCAGGCTGATCTCTTCTTTTAACCCCTTAAGGACCAAACTTCTGGAATAAAAGGGAATCATGACATGTCACACATGTCATGTGTCCTTAAGGGGTTAAATGCCCTGTCTGCTAATTGACCAGCTACAGGTGAGTGCCAATTAGTTAACTCTTAAGTTAAATCCAAATTCTGGTCTGTTACACAGCAACTAGTGCTGTTGGAGCATTGGCCCACCCTGCTCTCCAAATGCTCTGCCCCAGGGACCCATACTGTGTTTTGCAGAGCATCAGCAATGTATATTGCAAACTTTAACATCTCTCCCTGGGGCATTTAACTGAAAATTATCTGGCTGCAGTTTAGCAAATCAGGCCTGATGTATCTTCCATCAACCACTATTCCACTTTTTTCGCTCACAATATATATATATATATATATATATATATATATATATATATTTTTTTTTTTACTGTTGTAGTTACTGACAACAAGATGACAGCACAACCTTCATTGATAGCACACATTCTCACAGCTGCAAACCAACTAATCCCAGCGGAAACATGGTAAGGGAAATGGATTACGGTGAAAACCACAAGGTAATGGAAGAAATCACCTTTTCTGTTTCAAAAAATTACTCACAAATCTGGGAGCCCTGGCTTACCTTTCCCAGAACAGGGACATGGATGCTTGAAATAGAATTGCTGCTTCTCATGTTAACAATTTAAACTGCCACCTAGACACCAACTGGGTCACACTTGAAGTCCGACTAGCTATAAAGCAGGATTTAGCACATATCTACTATCCACTGTCATGGAATACAAACTACAATAATATATAACGAACACCGTACACAACTCAGTTCTACTAATAAGGATGCAGTGGCTAAGCATTTATGTATCTCAATTATTTATTTTTGTGTTTATTTCTTCTTCTGTTATGCTTATCTCTTACCTGGAACCGTTACAATGTACTCCAGATCTCACACAGTTTCTTGATTATATGTAACATATCTTTTATTGTAATACATAATGTCAACTACTGTAACTTGTAATAGACCATCAAGATGACAGCACAAAGCTACAAAGGAAACATCTTTGAGAGCATTGACTATATTAGCAGCTTCTTTAGTGCCCTTGGACTCAAACTCAAATGGTTGAGTTTTTTTGTAGTCTGAGTGCGCCACAACTATTTATTCTCTCATTCATGTTCTTCATAAAGACATGTTGGCCCCTTGTAAATTGTTGTATATGGTTAAAATCTATTTCTAAATTTTCTCGCGTTATAGACCTTGAAACAATTTTCATCTTAGCTGTTCTGATCAAAGGTCTGTGATTTCCCATGGTAAATATATATTTTCTATATTACTACAAGCATCATGCCCTCAAGTGTTATGATTTAAAAAAAAAAAAAACAAAGAGCATTCTGGAATATTAAAAACAATGTTTTTGCCATTTTGAGGCTAAATTCCCCAAGTTCAACAAATCATTTTCCAGGTTTTCCAGTAAGAACAAAGATGAAGGCAAAATGCAAAGGGGGACACCAAATGAAAAAATGCTAATGCGTTTCATGCCAAGCAGACACTTCCACAGAGACCTCTCTACTTCTTACAGAGACCCCTTGGAGCTGCCATGTTATTATCTGGTGACCCCTAGCACACTTTAAACAATACCAGGCACTCAGAATTAATACATTGGAAATGTCAATTCACCATATACCTTTCCTATTTAGGATTAGGATATTTTTTGAAAGCATAAATTGGTCCCCAAAATAGACATTCTAAATACCCATCAAGTTCCCTTTTCCCAATGAAAGATGCATGATGTCTGGTTGTTTGTAATAGCTTTCAAATATAAAACTTTATTAAACATTACTCTGAATGTATTTTTTTATTATTTCCACTTAACTTCACTGTGTGGATACCTACAAAAACCCCATAATGTAACACATAGCTTAAAACTGACAATTTATTTTAATTTCAATATAATATATTTCATATAAATAGGTGCAATTAAAATTCTTACAATGTGGAATTGAGAGACTTATTTCTAAGGATCACTAACTTCCCAAACCGCACTCAATTTATGCATTTCGCCTAGATAGAGTGCAGGCAGTACTAGTCCAGAATGAAGATATAATACCCAATTGTTCACGTTCTCTTAAGCATGTAGTCTGATCTTTAATGAATCAGGTAGGGCTTAAATCACTAAATATAACTTACTATGGACACATAATAACAACACATATGAATTAAAATATCCTATTAAACTATTGTTCAACTCAAAACAAGATGAGAACAAGAGACACACTAATAATGGTTACTATAAAGTAATCAAACAATTAAATGTTCTTTACACAATATGTCTATATCAGTGGAAGATATTTGTTCTGGAATTCCTTTCTGCAGTTAATATTATAAGAAATAATCTTACACATATACAATCTAAAAAATATAAAAAGAACAGAACGGAAATCACGTAGTATTGTAAAATCACCAGAATGGAGTGGGCTAATTATTGCACTCACAAAGATAAACTTGATAGTAGGCATGTAAATAAACTTTGACGTGAAAGACCTTCTTATTTTCTCTTTCCCTCATGTACAGTACATGGAATACAAATGGAGAGACAAATAAATAGTGTAGCAGTTCAAAAATTGCAATAAACAGCTTTATTCAGTGGCACTCACAAGATAAAAGACCAAATCAGGCACATCGAATTTCACTCTGGAACCAGGACTTTGGTAGGGTTCTCTGAGGGATGATTGTGTAGCCATAATTCTGGGTAATACAAGAATAATAACAATTCAAAATAAGTTAAAACACTATGTATGTCTCTAAGCCCTACGCGTTTCATCCAATGCAGGACTTCCTCGGGGGAATATGTTGTATGAATGAAGGTCTCCCCAGTTTAAAAGCCTATTTTTGCACCTTCTTTTAAGAAATAATCTTCACTGAAACTGCAAACACAAAAAAAATATCTTTCTATAACCTAAAAATTCTAAAATGAATTAAATTGGAAATAAAAAATGTATTAAAATAAAAAAACAAAGTTTTTTCACATCTATTTTATTTCATATGCATTTTAGCACAGGACTTGAAACTGGACTTGGTGATGAAATAACACTGTGAATTGAAGCAGATTTAGTGCTAATATAACCCCTTAAAGACCAAACTTCTGGAATAAAAGGGAATCGTGACGTATCACACATGTCATGTGTCCTTAAGGGGTTAACAGGATCAATGTTTCAGTCCCATACTTGACTATTATCAAGACAATGTGCATGTTGTCTTTAAATAGGGTGCTAACAATTGAGGATGCATGAGAGAGAGAGGCAAAAGGAGAGGGCAAAAGTGGCCAAGAATAGCCCAAATAGCTTCAAGACCATTCTTTTTGGCCCTTGTGAGTCTGAACTTACAATTGATGATGCTCCCGATACTCAACTAGTCTAATGAAGGCCAGTTTTATTGCTTCTTTAGTCAGCACTACAGTTTTCAACTGTGCTAGCATAATTGAAAAAAGGGTCTACTAATTATCAATTTGCCTTTTTTAAAGGAAAAACCTACATTGGCAAACGCAACATTCCATTGAAACATAGGACAGATGGTTGCCGATAATAGGCCTCTGTTAGCCTATGTAGCTATTCCATTTCATCAGCCACTTCTAGCTACAATTGTCATTTACAATGTCTACACTGAATTTCTGATCAGTTTGCTGTTATTTTAACGGACAAAAAAATCTGCTTTTTTTTCAAAAACAAGGAAAATTCTAAGTAAATCAAAATGTTTGAACACTAGTGTATATACTATAATTATGTTCTTCGCAATAATACAAAGCACAAACTAAAACTGTGATTTTCATGTCAGATTTTCTTTCTCTTAGAGAAAAACATGTCATGATGATTTACAAATTAGAAGGTTAAAGATAAGGTGTTTTCACTAACAGATGGTATCCTAGGATTCAGATGGACATTAGAGAAGGATTATCATGGAGCTTTCCTTACAGAACCCAGGAGACAGGAACACACAGAGTTAAGCAAGATTTTGGCAGCTTCTGTGGACAGATCATATGTTACTTTTGATCTCTAATTTCCTGAAATATGTGTACACAGTTCAATGATTAGACATTCCATAAATTGGCTTTGAAAAGCTTCCTTACCCTGATCTTCGTGTACCAGGATATACCAGTGCCAAAATATGTGGCAATAGTTAAAAAAAAAAATGTGTGTTTCTAGTTTTTGCTGTAATGCCAGCTTTTCTCTGTATAGTAAATAGACAAAAGTGGAAACCACCCAGAATACGTATATTAGATAGAATACAAAGGGACAACCTGGTATAGGTCAAATATCCTTGAATGGAATCTGTGTGAAAATTGAAAAAACTTTCATAGCGTAAAAAAGTAAATATAAATAGTGTTTAAAGTGAGATTAGAAATGCACTCACAAACAAACGATTAATCAGGCCTTTCACCCTCTCAGGGGTAGTGTGATGAGCACAGATATCCTCCGACACGATATATGTGGATGTAAAAAATGCAATATAGTGAAGTATGTTTTAGAAATATATAAATTCACATTTATTCATTGCACTTACAAATTAGCAGCATAAAAAAGGCATCTCTCCATAAACATATGGAACTCCTGGTGGTGATAGTCGAGTATCCACAATCCAGAGTCAGGGAGAAGATACAGCATTCAAATAAAAGTAAATAAAAACAAATATAAATACACAAGAAGTTCTGTAATATCCAACGCGTTTCGTCCTATTGAATGTCGGACTTCTTCAGGGATAATTGTAGATCTACTTCTGAGGGTTTTTATACCGTTTAAAATCATCTTCTTGATCCGGTACACATGTGATCAAACATGCGTTCCACCGTGAACCGCAGGAATCCAGCGCGTAATGCAAGGAGCTCATCAAACAGTTCCGGGTAATATTGCGCATGCGCGTAATGAACGCGCATGCGTACACTGAAAAGACCGTAGCCTGTAAGGGACAAAAGGCATAGAAAGGCGAAAACGCCTGAGAACAAAAACCGAACACATATGGCTAAAGAATCTAATGAAGTGACAAAATAGGCTATATTATTACAGTATATACTCTATAAATATATCTCTGCACCTCAATTTATATACACACATTTTATTTGTATTACAAACATAAGCACAAAATTAATATAAAATATACTGCATAATATATAATATATATACATGCAACCATATGTAAACACAAAATTCCAAATGGAAATGGATTTAAAATCCAACTAATATGAACCAAATTAAAGGGTCATGTGGCCCCATTATAAGTGTTTGTGTGCAGGATTTATGCATGTCAATTTAATTATAGGGTTCTTATATGTGAAGCAGAGAGTTAAGCTCAGTTAAAGGGTCATGTTTAACCCATCATATGTTATTAGTGGGCAAAAAATTATGTATATTAAATTGATTATGAAACTTCCTATAGGTGAATCGGAAAATTAAACCATAGGAAGTTATAAATATAAAACATAAAAAATATAAAAAATATAAAAAATATATAAATTCCACATATTTACATATAGGTTCGTATATACATATAAGCAGAGAAAGAAAAACCATGGCATCCTATTAAAGAGACCTCGACAACAAAGAAACCCTAAGGAAAATGATTATGAAAAAATGATTAGATGAGACCTTGTAAATCTATTTCTTGGTTGAGTCCCACATTTAAGGTTTTTAGATTGAAAATCCACCAAGCCTCCTTTCTAATTAACTCCTGTAGTTTGTCTCCACCTCTCCATCCTAGTAGAACTGAGTCTATTCCATAAGCTTGCAGAGTATTCCAAGAGAATGAGGGACAAGAATTACAGTGTCTTGGTACACTATGGTCAATTTTATTTTTTCGTATGTTGTTGTGGTGTTCCAATATTCTGATGTGTAACTTTCTGGATGTGCGTCCGACATATTGGGCACCACAGCCACATTGCAATAAATAGATTACAAAAGTAGAAGAACAATGAATATAGTTTTTTATTTTATTTTATATGTTTTTTTCGTGTATGTACCAGTGAAATCTTGAATTTTCCTTTTGAGGTGTGTACACGTAGAACAATGGCCACAGCTATAAAACCCTTGTACTTGGGTCTTAAGAAAGTTGTTACAAGAAGGAGTGATAGGTAATAGGCTGGGTGCCAATTTGTTCTTTAGATTGCTAGATTTTTTATAGATTACTGTAGGAAAATCTGGTAATACATCTTTTAAAATCTCATCTCTCTTTAAGATGTACCAATGCTTTTTAAGGATTTTTTCTACCTGTCTAGCTTGGGAATTATATTGTGTGACAAACGCAAATTCAAATTTGTTATTAATATCTTTGTTGTTGCTATTATTTTTTCTTTTATCTGTATTGTCACTTTTCTCCTTATTTTTATTTTTCCATTTGAATCTATTTTTTATTTTTTGCTCAGCTGTTAGTAGTTCCAGACCCTCTTCATTTTTGTTTATTAGCAATAATGATCTGTCAGAATTTAATATTTCCGATTTAGATATCTCCATTTTTTGCACATTATACCCTTTGTCAGTATATCTTTGTTGTACAATCTTAGACTGTTCTAGGAACATGTGGTTGTCTGTACAGTTCCTTCTGAGCCGGGTAAATTGGCTTTTAGGAATGTTGGAGAGCCATGGAGGATAATGGGTACTGGAGCTCTCAATGGCTGTGTTGCAATCTGTGGGCTTAAAATACGTCTTGGTTTTTAATTGATTTTGTTCTACATATATAGTTAAATCCAAGAAATTACCAAGACACTGTAATTCTTGTCCCTCATTCTCTTGGAATACTCTGCAAGCTTATGGAATAGACTCAGTTCTACTAGGATGGAGAGGTGGAGACAAACTACAGGAGTTAATTAGAAAGGAGGCTTGGTGGATTTTCAATCTAAAAACCTTAAATGTGGGACTCAACCAAGAAATAGATTTACAAGGTCTCATCTAATCATTTTTTCATAATCATTTTCCTTAGGGTTTCTTTGTTGTCGAGGTCTCTTTAATAGGATGCCATGTTTTTTCTTTCTCTGCTTATATGTATATACGAACCTATATGTAAATATGTGGAATTTATATATTTTTTATATTTTTTATATTTTTTATGTTTTATATTTATAACTTCCTATGGTTTAATTTTCCGATTCACCTATAGGAAGTTTCATAATCAATTTAATATACATAATTTTTTGCCCACTAATAACATATGATGGGTTAAACATGACCCTTTAACTGAGCTTAACTCTCTGCTTCACATATAAGAACCCTATAATTAAATTGACATGCATAAATCCTGCACACAAACACTTATAATGGGGCCACATGACCCTTTAATTTGGTTCATATTAGTTGGATTTTAAATCCATTTCCATTTGGAATTTTGTGTTTACATATGGTTGCATGTATATATATTATATATTATGCAGTATATTTTATATTAATTTTGTGCTTATGTTTGTAATACAAATAAAATGTGTGTATATAAATTGAGGTGCAGAGATATATTTATAGAGTATATACTGTAATAATATAGCCTATTTTGTCACTTCATTAGATTCTTTAGCCATATGTGTTCGGTTTTTGTTCTCAGGCGTTTTCGCCTTTCTATGCCTTTTGTCCCTTACAGGCTACGGTCTTTTCAGTGTACGCATGCGCGTTCATTACGCGCATGCGCAATATTACCCGGAACTGTTTGATGAGCTCCTTGCATTACGCGCTGGATTCCTGCGGTTCATGGTGGAACGCATGTTTGATCACATGTGTACCGGATCAAGAAGATGATTTTAAACGGTATAAAAACCCTCAGAAGTAGATCTACAATTATCCCTGAAGAAGTCCGACATTCAATAGGACGAAACGCGTTGGATATTACAGAACTTCTTGTGTATTTATATTTGTTTTTATTTACTTTTATTTGAATGCTGTATCTTCTCCCTGACTCTGGATTGTGGATACTCGACTATCACCACCAGGAGTTCCATATGTTTATGGAGAGATGCCTTTTTTATGCTGCTAATTTGTAAGTGCAATGAATAAATGTGAATTTATATATTTCTAAAACATACTTCACTATATTGCATTTTTTACATCCACATATATCGTGTCGGAGGATATCTGTGCTCATCACACTACCCCTGAGAGGGTGAAAGGCCTGATTAATCGTTTGTTTGTGAGTGCATTTCTAATCTCACTTTAAACACTATTTATATTTACTTTTTTACGCTATGAAAGTTTTTTCAATTTTCACACAGATTCCATTCAAGGATATTTGACCTATACCAGGTTGTCCCTTTGTATTCTATCTAATATACGTATTCTGGGTGGTTTCCACTTTTGTCTATTTGCTATACATTTCCACAGGTGGTTGTGAAGTTCACCTGGAGCTATCACAGTATACGTGTATTTTCTTAGTGTATATACTTTGTTTCTTTGTTTCTCTGTATAGTGTCAGAAGGCATTTTGGTCTTACTAATATGATATCAGTATGTATTACCATTCGAATCATCTACTCTACAAAGCTGCTGGTTGATATCTCTATCTATTGTGGTGCATTACCAGTTATAAATGTCACTATTATGGACTAAACTAAATTGATTACCTGAGTTGTCTGAATTTTGTTTCAACAATTCCATATTCATCCATGTGGTGTTTTGGTTCAGATGAATGTCGTCCTTGCAAAATATCAATATGTATTCCCTCTTAGATAATGGTCTCAAACCATGCCCCCCTAAAATAATTAGATGTGTGGCAAACTATGATGCAGGGTGGGATACAGCGAAGAAGATCTTGGCAAGATTTTGGCCATTGCTTACACAAGATCGTCATTTAAAAGATGTAATCTCCCCACGTGTCTCGATAACGGCTAAAAGAGGAAAAAATCTAAAGGACCTTTTGGTACCAAGTCATTTTTATAAACGTAACGCAAATAAGAAAAGTTGGATTAATGTGCAGGGTACCTATCAGTGTGGACGGTGCGTAGCCTGTTGCTACATAGATAGAGATTCCAAGTTTATAACCGACTCCTCTGGTACATTAAAAATCCCAATTAAACAGTTCTTCAATTGCAATTCAACGGGGGTAGTCTACCTTCTTACTTGTAAATGCGGTAAAAAATATGTAGGGAAAACAATACGTCCCTTTAAAAGACACATGATGGAACATATCCATTCAGTTACATCAGAAAGAGGCACCCCCGTTGCCAGACATGCCAGATTACATCACAGTGACTCACCTAGATGTTTTAAATTTGTCGGTGTTGAAAAGGTAATAATGGGGAAAAGGGGAGGTGATTTGGATCTGACCCTTAAAAGGCGAGAATGTTTTTGGATTCATAAATTGGATACTTTGTTTCCAAATGGCCTCAATGAAGGTTTCCCCTTCACCACCTTTATTGCATCATAGTCGTCCTTCTTATGTATATATATTAGTTTACTTGTTACTACCTAAATTCACTGTATATACCATAATTAACAAGTATATCACAATCATGAACCACTGAGGATAATAATAGTTACACAGATTATATGGAGCTATTGAGCTATTTTTTCTAATCTGAGCAAAATTATGTGCATCATATCACTTTAAATAAATCCCTTTGTGATACACCTATATAAAGGGATCTCTATCTTCTATCTTCTAAACATGGTTGCTCTTGTCTTATTATTGTTTCCACCTATATAGGGATCATTTGTAACTATTGCACTACTATTTCTAGTTAGAGCAGTTTGCACATCATATCACCTTAAGAAAACCATGCTGTGGTGGAGCTATATATATATATATATATATATATATATATATATATATATATATATATATATACTATTATCCCTTACAGATTATATACTTTTGTCTTTGTCTATATTGATTATAGCCATCATGATCTGTACTTTTTATGTGTAAGGGTAAGACTGTATCTTTACAGCATATATATAACTTCATATTATATTATATGATAGGATACAATAAATGTCCCTGGTTATATATATAAAGGCTTGGCCTGTAGTTGTGGGAGGGGCTTGGTTTCCCTATAAAAGGGCTACCAATCCACTCTCACATTACCGTCAATGGTCTGGCGAGTCAGAAACGTTACTTCCGGTTCTGACCGCCATCTTGGATTTTCGTCTTACCTGTTCCTCGCGGTCTCCTGGTCTCCTGGTCTCCTGGTCCGGTGCTCTCCTGCATTGTCCGGGCTCCCCAGGGTCTCTTATCCCGCCACCGCTGTCCGCACAGTTTTCCGGTACTCGCTGCCGCCGAAAAACCGTAAGTGGGGCCCGCCGTAAAGCAAACTGCTTCTTACTCACAGCTTACACGGCGGAGCCCTTTCGCATTTCGGCACTTCTTTATAAATCACTCCGCCGCTCAGTAAAATAATCCATGTCCTTTTAAACTGCAAAATGATATCGCTGCATTCGGCTACACACTTAAAATTTTCTGCTTTCAACTAAACGGTTTAAATATGTACTGTATCACTATTTTAAAATTCACACGTTAATTAGGAATTTTAACACGATCCGGCACCCACTTCTTAGGTGGAATTTCGCCCACTACCGGTCAATAACGATACTACACACAAATTATTATTTTTTTTCTCCCTCTCTTTCTCTTATTATGTATACATAAATTATGCTACACCTGAATTATGATTTCTGACGTCTTCCCACAGGTTCTTTATCAGAAGTTATATTAAGAATTGGGCACCGGAGTCGGTACCATTTATACCTTATTTATAGGTTGGTAATATTGTCACTGGTTATGTTTTATGTAATGGCCATATAACATATAATATTAGGTTAAAAATATTATTTACTCTCCTAGGCTTAGTCAGCGGAACGGTAGCTTTTACAAGCAAGAAGCCGGTTTCTCTCGGTTATATCTCCTCCGCAAGTTATCGGGTAGGTTCTGGTTCTAAGGTCCACGATCTGGCCTAACCACTACCCCAGAGTCAGATATTTATATATCATCTTATACCCACAGGTTAACCAACCGACAATATCACAGTTTCTCTGCAATTGAGAGGTCAAGCCTGACTCACTCTTCAGGTACTACGCCAGATCCCACTATTTCCTAAAATATTATTTGAGGGGTACTGGTCCTAGATTAGGTGGCCCAATTAGATAAATATTTTCTGGTCTTAATCCTTAGGCTAGTGGTCCCGCGAGGCCAACATCCCTAACCTCACACTCGGAGGTAATACGTCCCTCGGGCCAAATCATAGCTAGCCGCCTCGCATCAATGCAAAGAGAGGGCCTCACCTGTCACTCCCAATCTTTCTTATGCTTTAAATGACACCGAGAGGCCAACACCCCGCCACAACGTTCGGTGGCCTCAAACGTCTCCTCGGGCCCACGCATAGATAGTGCCTCTCAAGCCGCTTGGCAACTAGCAGGGCCTCATCTGTCACGTTTCAAAAAAGCTTAATTGTTTCACCGCTTGGTATTTTGTTAGCCCACCAGTACCCAACCACAAAACAATTCATACGACTGACTATATATATTTATAATTTCAGTTATGTCACTAACGCCAGTTATTCCTGAAGAACTGTCACCACCTAGCACACCCGCTAGGCCTACCACCCCTGGTCCAAGTACAGACGTGAATAGCCCGGCATCCCTTAGATCGTGGACCATACCACGTCTTACAGCTGAACTAAGAAGACGCTGCATCCCTTTCCCAGCTACAGCTAGAAAGGCGGAGTTGTATAGGCTTCTGAACACTACCACTGACAACTCCGAGGCAGGGGAAGGCCCTAGCGGGTCTCAAGTACCAGCATTTCATACAATGATGACGTCCCTTATGACATCCATGGGGAAAATCACTGACAGGCTGGACATATTGGAGGCCGGTAGTGCTACTCACTCCACTACAAATACAACGGTCGCCACTCAGCCTCTTGCTGATACCTTACCCGGTAATACCCCACCAGCCACGGGGGACATAGAATCTATAGATCCCTCACACATGGTCCCAGCTCACCTTAAAAAGGACATTCTGGAAGGCAAGGACGTTAACCTAGCTTCATTGCTTATTGCCTCCCAGGATGTCCTTGAGAACAGGACCTTTGCTTGTGGGGACATTTCTGTAGTCCTTAAAGCTAGGGACCCTCGCCTGAATAAAAAATTGAATATACCAGAATTTGTGTTAGGTTTTGGCATCTATAGGGACGTATATTGCACTGTATACCCAGGGAAAAGAGCCGAGCTGGATGCGTACATGCACAGGTTGGTGGATTTGGGGCACAAATACGGTGGTACAGCGTTCTACGATTACCACCGTTCCTTCTCTGCAAAGGTGGCCGCAGCTCTGGCTCAGTTCAATTTAAGCATTAAGTGGAATAAATTGGACATGGAGCTATTCTGTAGGCACTTTGCAGGCCTCAAGCCCCCAACTTGTGCAGTATGCTCATCAGCAACCCACAGCACTAATTTCTGCCCTAATACAGCTGAGGCAGAACAAAACCAAGCAACTACTATCCCCTCAAGGTCAAATAAAGGTTTAAAAGACAAACTAGGAAGATATATTGTCTTCTTAGGGAAATCCCAAGTATGCAACAATTTTAATGCTGGCAATTGTGGGTTTAGTTCATGTAGACTAATGCATGTCTGTTCACATTGTTTTAGGGCTCATTCCAAGACAATGTGCCCACATAAAGCTTTTCCTAAACCCTATCTCACATGCGTGAACCTCAGCTTATTCACTGATTTACTACATCTACACCCATCACGACATTTTAGTGACTACCTCATAACAGGTCTATCGGAGGGTTTTCACACAGGGTTGATACACTTACCTACAGGCACACTGGAATGTGACAACTTACTTTCCACACGTGATGACCCACAGCTGGTACATAAACTTATCACAACTGAGGTGGACCAAGGGTTTTTGCTGGGTCCTTTCCACTCACCACCTTTTACTTCTTGGAGAACCAATCCCATTGGGATTGTCACGGGGAAAAACTCACTTAAACCCAGGCTAATCATTGATTTATCCGCACCACATTCCTCTACAGTCCCCAGCTTAAATTCCCTCATACCATCGGAAGAGTTTTCACTGCATTACGCCACTATCGACCATGCCATTGGGGCTATCATTAAAGCAGGCACAGGGGCATGGTTGAGTAAAACGGATGTAGTGAACGCCTTCAAATTACTTCCTATGCACCCTACACTTTGGCACCTTCACGGCATTAAATGGGAAGGGTTATACTATTTTTTCACGCGCCTCACTTTTGGCTCTAAAAGCAGCCCGCGTATTTTCGACACATTTGCAGAGGCCTTATGTTGGTTGTTACTCAATATATGCAAATGTCCCTCAGTGATTCACTATTTAGACGATTTCCTCACAATTGAGAACAACACACTTCCACCCACAAGTTTAAGACACATGTTGGCATTATTTGAGTCACTTTCTATCCCAGTCTCCCCACATAAGACCCTGGGGCCTGACACTCAGATGCAATTTCTGGGGATACAACTAGATACAGTACACATGCAGGCTAGCCTCCCTCATGAGAAAATTGAGCGTATCCTGGCAAGCATTGACCATTACCTACAGCAAGGTCGTTGCACAAAAAAAGATTTACAATCATTGCTGGGATCGCTTAATTTTGCAATGAGAATCATTCCCCAAGGGAGATCATTTATTTCACATTTGCTGTCACTATTTCCACAATTTACCTCAGACACATCTTACATTTCATTGGACAACCACGCAACATCAGATTTGCACATGTGGAGAATTTTCCTCACTTCTTGGAACGGGCGTGCCATGTTTATACCACCTCACTCAGACACTTCACCTACACTATGGACAGACGCTGCAGCAAACACAGGTTTCGCAGCCATATGGGGAGACCAATGGCTTGGGGGTCCGTGGCCAACTGAGGTGACAGCTCTCACAAAATTCACAGAGACCTCTGCTTTATTTGAGTTGTACCCCATCGTGGCAGCAGCCGTTACCTGGGGCCACCAGTGGTCCGGTCACACGGTTTGGTGCTATTCTGACAACATGGCTACTTGCCATATTGTCAATAAAGGCCGGTCATCATCACTGGTAATTATGAGGCTCTTGAGACGACTCACATGGGTAGCAGCCACTTGTCAATTCTTTCTAACATGTATTCACGTTCCAGGGTGCACAAACATCAGTGCTGATCACTTGTCTCGATTTCGTTTTCAGGAATTCTTCTCGACACTGCCCACCGCTTCCAGACTGGCAACACCAGCCCCACTTTTCACAGACATGATAATGGATTAAAAGCCTTGTTAAATCACGCACGTCACATTTCTCACCTTGCACTTTCTGTAAATACAAGAAACACTTACGACAGAGCATTTCACATATTCAGGAAATTTATCACGGATTTTCACATTCACAACATGTTTACGATAGAAGCAATTTTGGGTTCCACTTCTTTTTGCCACATCAACCTAAAACTATCATTCAACACTATTAAATTATACCTCACGGGAATTCAACACCACATGCTTATTCAACAACCCAAAGCCACTAGTTTCTTGTCATCATATCAAATCAAGACAGTTCTTAGAGGCATTAAAAAATTAGACACACATGTCCCAGCAAAACGACTACCTATAGATAACCATATATTTCATGCCCTAATCGACTTGTTAGATTCCTCCCCGTTTGAGCCCAGGACAAACACGGTCATAAAGACAGCCATATATCTAGCTTTTTATGGATTCCTCCGTCCCAACGAATTCACAACCAGGACTATTACGACCACTGATTACTTAAGAACCATGGACTTAGAGAAACATAACGACCATTACCTACTCATACTCAAACACTCAAAAACCAGCACCATGGGTCATACCGTTACGATCCCTTTGTACCCTACTCATAACAAATGGTGCCCGGTACAAAATGTTGACAATTATCTGCAATCACTCCACAAACAACCATTACAACCTTTGCTAGAACTGCACGGTAACGTTCTAACTACAGCAAGGTTTATGCTCTATGTAAGATTGCTGTTGACTAGACTCGGCTTGAACCCTAGTCAATTTTCAGGTCATTCTTTCCGAATCGGGGCAGCATCCACAGCCTCTGCTAACCACATACCTCCACACATCATCAAAACAATGGGACGCTGGAAATCTTCCGCTTATACTCTTTATATACCCAATCCTGTTAAAGAATTAAGACTAGCTTTTTGTGACTTATCTAAATAAAGTTTGGTCAACGTATTATGTCTTATGGTATTTATTTTTGCCCACTTTTTACAGGCCTACTGCTCTGTCGGTTTCGGCACACCACAACCGACTAATTCCAACTAATTGGTATTTATGTTATTATATGTTATTATATGTTATGATCTCATATACGGCTATATGGCCACGACCACAAATATAAAGGCTTGGCCTGTAGTTGTGGGAGGGGCTTGGTTTCCCTATACAAGGGCTACCAATCCACTCTCACATTACCGTCAATGGTCTGGCGAGTCACCCCACCCGCCACTCCCTCTATTACAAACACCCTCTAAGGTGGGCCCACTTTTTACAGGCCTACTGCTCTGTCGGTTTCGGCACACCACAACCGACTAATTCCAACTAATTGGTATTTATGTTATTATATGTTATTATATGTTATGATCTCATATACGGCTATATGGCCACGACCACAAATATATATATATATATATATATATATATACATGTGCTTACAGTGTTTACTTTTTGTGATTCGATACCTAAGTCACTATTGCAAAACGGGAGGCGAGAGCTTGTGTCCATGGGAACACAACACATATGCGTTTCCATGTTCGGCACTAAGCTCCGCCTACCCTATTCGGATTGGTGCGATTACGGATGATCGACAGAATGGTGGTACTATTCCGATAGGTAGGCGTGTAAACGTAACGCAGCCTAATAACCCTTCTGATTGGCTCACCATTAATGTCACTCAGGACATAAATACCTGCTCAAGCGAATATCCTCATTGATAGCCTTTGAGAAAGGCGCTTGTTTTAGCGCCGACACGCGTTAGGCGTATTATGATTTTGTAAATCACTGCACTTTTTATTTTGGCACTGTTTGGGGTGTTCATTTAGTTTATGGGGAGTTGAAGCCGAATTTGAGCGAAGCTTAATAAGGGATTTTACCTACTTTTATTATATAGCCTTTCTCCACACAGGATAGATATTGATAGCACTAGATAGTGTGTGCAACATTGTAGCATAGATACAAAGTGCTTTATTTAAATTCCTGTTAATCCTGGTGTGTTGCTATAACTGGGGCTGGAGGGTTTTTTCTACTATAAGACTATGGAGTAGCAATTGCTCGATATTTGAGAGGTCTATTTAGCCTTTTTTCAGGCTTTACAATTACTCGCATTTTCTATATTGGGCACTCATATGTCATTTAGCAATATTTAACCTCCTTACCACCCCTTGTGTAGGCTTCCCTTATAGCTCACTGAGCTTCATTTTCTCCTCTTTGTTTATTAGTGTATTTTTTTCATTTATTTATTTTTGTTCATGTTTATGATTAATAAATTTATGTTTTTTAAAGCAACAGTGTATTCAGACCAATATCCTACCAGTGTATCCTGGACTTTTTAGTCCTAGGATCACTTTCCTCTCTCTAATATGATATCAGTATGTATTACCATTCGAATCATCTACTCTACAAAGCTGCTGGTTGATATCTCTATCTATTGTGGTGCATTACCAGTTATAAATGTCACTATTATGGACTAAACTAAATTGATTACCTGAGTTGTCTGAATTTTGTTTCAACAATTCGGTATTCATCCATGTGGTGTTTTGGTTCAGATGAATGTCGTCCTTTCAAAATATAAATATGTATATATTTTGCAGTACACTAATAGTTGCATTTCCATGCCACTAGGTTCACAGATATAATTGATCAAAATGTAGCCAATAGAGAGAAAAATAAGGAGGAGCAGTAAAATTCTATATGTGTATACTAGGGTTAACCCTGCAGATGTAAACATAGCAGTTTCAGAGAAACTGCTATGGTTTACATTAGGGTTAATCCAGCCTCTAGTGGCTGTCTAATTGACAGCTGCTAGAGGCACTTCCGCGCTTCTCACTGAGATTTTCACAGTGAGAAGACGCTCCTGTTCATAGGAAAGCAATTCGAA
This sequence comes from Pelobates fuscus, assembly GCF_036172605.1. Taxonomy (NCBI): domain Eukaryota; kingdom Metazoa; phylum Chordata; class Amphibia; order Anura; family Pelobatidae; genus Pelobates; species Pelobates fuscus. The sequence continues at coordinate 47,970,361 of NC_086328.1, forward strand.
TTGCTTTCCTATAGACTGATTAAATGCACGCGCATTCATGAGAGTCCCCAGCGAAAGGTAAGAATTTAACCCCTTACTCCCCCTTCAGCCCAGCGGGAGTGGACCCAGAGGGTGGGGAGGACCCAAAGACCATATAGAGCCAGGAAAACAAGTTTGTTTTCCTGGCACTATAGTGGTCCTTTAAAATGTCCCTCGGACTTGCCCCCCCCCCGCCCCTTCCCCCCACACTGTTAAAAAATATGGATTTTTTTCTGAATAATGCAAAAATCAAAGATGAGCACTAACTTTGGCTGGGATTTGCGACTAAGTGGCTACTAAAAGGACTGGACAAACCCTATTTTGAATACCCTGGGTTATCTACTTCTGCAAATGGTATGTCATGATGGGGATAATTTTCATTCCTGGACTGCCATACAGTCTTAAAGGCAACATAGGCCCAGCAAACCAATCTGACTTAATTTCAATGTGTAAAAACTGAAATGGTCAAGCTCTTTATTGGACATTTTAACTTTCCAAAACAACATAAAACCTGTACATAAGGGGCATCGTTGTAACGGTATTATGACATCCACAGTTAAAACGCCACGCAGAATTTGGAAAGTAATATTTTTTAATTTCTCACACTTTTTAAAAAAAAAAATGTATTCATATTAAATTGTGTTGCATATATAAATATTTGATGTGAAATAAAAGCCCTGTTCTTTCTGAAAAAAATAATATATACGTGTAGGTGAACTTAATGTGAAAGTGATAAATTAGCTCAAATTCTAAATGTTGTATTGTTTTTCTTTAAGTCAGAACAATCTCTGTCCTTAAAGGGAATCTCCAGTGCCAGGACAACAATCCGTTTTCCTGGCACTGGAGGGTCCCTCTCCCTCCCACCCCCCAATACCCGGTTACTGAAGGGGTAAAAACCCCTTCAGTGACTTACCTGAGGCAGCGGCGATGTCCCTCGCCGCTGTCTCCGCCTCCGCGACGCTCCTCCTATCCATTGCGTCGGCCGGTGGGCTAGACTGATCTCGCCCACCGGCCGAGGGGACCTAATGCATTACGTCTCCCCATAGGAAAGCATTGAAAAATCATTTCAATGCTTTCCTATGGGGTTTTGAGCGACGCTGGAGGTCCTCACACAGCGTGAGGACGTCCAGCGACGCTCTAGCACAGGTTTCCTGTGCTAGAAACCAGGAAGTTCCCTCTTGTGGCTGTCTAATAGACAGCCACTAGAGGTGGAGTTAACCCTGCAAGGTAATTATTGCAGTTGATAAAAAACTGCAATAATTACACTTGCAGGGTTAAGAGTAGTGGGAGTTGGCACCCAGACCACTCCAATGAGCAGAAGTGGTCTGGGTGCCTAGAGTGTCCCTTAAGGGGTTGATAAGAAATGTAACATATTCTAGATAAACATTCTTATGTAATTTTCCATCTTGCCCTTTTGAGTGGTGTAGCTCTGGGTCATAGACTATGCTATAATCATGGGGTCTAATTATTAAACAGAGTTTTTATGAGATTACAACCAATATGTTAGCAAACAGAATACACTGCCTGTCCAAAACAAAAAAATTCACCACCTGGATTTAACTAAGCAAATAGGTAAGAGCCTCCTATTAGATAGTTACTGCATGGGCGATTAATTTTCAGCTGGCAACAGGTTATAAAACCCCAACTGTTGCAATGAGTAGCTTCTCATTTCTTAAACAACCATGTCGAAAGACACATCCTGTGGTTGTGGAAAAGATGTTAGTCTGTTTGAGAGGGGTCAAATCATTGGCATGCATCAAGCAGAGAAAACATCTAAGGAGATTGCAGAAACTACTAAAATTGGGTTAAGAACTGTCCAACGCATTATTATAAACTAGAAGGAAAGTGGGGATCCATCATCTTTGAGGAAGAAATGTGGTCGAAAAAAAATCCTGATTGATCGTGATCGGCGATCACTTAAACGTTTGGTGAAATCAAATCGCAGAAAAATAACAGTAGAACTCAGGGCCATGTTTAATAGTGAAGGTAAGAGCATTTCCACATGCACAATGCAAAGGGAACTCAAGGGATTGGGATGGAACAGCTGTGTAGCCTTAAGAAAACCACTAATCAGTGAGGCTAATCGGAAAAAAAGGCTTAAATTTGCTAGGGAGCATAAAGATTGTACTCTGGAGCAATTTTAAGAAGGTTATGTGGTCTGAGTCCAGATTTACCCTGTTCCAGAGTGATGGGCCCATCAGGGTAAGAAGAGAGGCAGATGAAGTGATGCAGCCATCATGCCTAGTGCCTACTGTACAAGCCTGTGGGGGCACTGATATAATCTGGGGTTGCTGCATTTAGTCAGGTCTAGGTTCAGCAACATTATGTGCCCAAAGAATGAGGTACGCTGACTACCTGAATATATTGAATGACCAGGTTATTCTTCCCCGATGGCACGGGCATATTCCAAGATGGCAATGCCAGTATTCATTTTGCTCAAATTGTGAAAAAGTGGTTTAGGGAGCATGAGACATAATTTTCACACATGAATTGGCCACCACAGAGTCCAGACCTTAACCCCATTGAGAATCTTTGGGATGTGCTGGAGAAGGCTTTGCACAGTGGTCCGACTCTCCCATCATACAAGATCTTGGTGAAAAATGAATGCAACACTGGACAGAAATAAATATTGTGATACTGCAGAAGCTTATTGAAACAATGCCACAGCAAATGCATACCATAATGAAAGGTGTTCCAACAAAATGTTAGAGTGTGTGAACTTTTTTTTTTTTTTTTTTTGCGACTTTTTGGCCATGCAGTGTATTTTTTTAAAAGCCTCCAACTAAGTGGCCATTTTCTCTACAATTAGCAAATATGTGTTACGCTCAAATCAATTCAGTTACATATTTATTTATTTTCTGTTATTGCTTAAATTCTATGTATACAGTTACATATATAGATGTGAAAAAATACATTGAGTCTTTAAACATCTCTGTTTCTGGTGTTGATTCTAAAGAAGGCTAAAAACATACCTTGATTTTCAGTTATGTAAGAAAGATGAAAAATCCAATTTTCTCTTTTGATTTAATTTATATATATATATATATATCTTTTATATAATTCCAAGTAACTATTATAGACCTTAATATTCTGCTTTGCCAAAAAATCCACAACAAAAAAACACCCAGACATTTTTACGTAATGCCTTAGTGACCAGGCCATTTTTCAATTTTATTACCGTTAAGGACCAGGGCTCTTTTTACATTTCTGCAGTGGTTGTGCTTAGATGTAATTTGCCTCTTACACATTTACTGTACCCATACATATTATATACCATTTTTCTCGCTATTAAATGTTCATTCTAAAGATACTATTATTTTCATCATATCATATAATTTACTAAAATAAAAAAAGTTAAATATGATGAAAAATAAAACACAGCTGGCCATCATGCACCCATGTCCCAGTTGGAACATTTCTGAAGCCGGCCAATGTAATTCACCTCCGTCAAACCATATGTTTTTGAAAAGTACACACCCTAGGGCATTTCACATGGTGGCATTTCAACACTTTACATGCACTAATTCTACCACCAGTCTCTGTCAAACATTTTTGTGGTGTTATTTTTCACTCACACATTCTACTTTGGGCATAGATTCTAAGCTCCTGTTAGGTGTTACTGCCAAAAGACACCCCAATATGTGCTCGGCAACATCTCTTGAGTACAGTAATACCACCCATCCATACGTTTGTCGGGTTCACTGGGGGGTGCAAAGCAAAATGTCTGATATGCGTTTTTCAAATTGTACATATCTTGTTTGCCCATCTTCCTTTTGGGGGCCTTATCAGATATCCCAATGTATTTTCTTGCCATGAGCGTGCATATATTTGAAAAGTTGACACCCCGCAGTATTGTATATGGAGTGTTTTGATGCCTTAGATGCAATCATTTAAGTCAAAAAAAGTTGAAGAACGTGTGTGGAGGTAACTGTTCAATCCTCATTTTTACACACGCACACTGCTTTTTGACTGTGATTTAGGAGAGCCCGTTGTTGGTTATTGCAAGAAAACACCCCAGGTTGTTTTCTGCAAGGCCTCCTAAGGACACCCATGCCCCCCATGCATGGGGTAAATGTAGCAAACCCCCCCCCCCCCCCCCAAAAAAAAAAAAGACACCAAAACAAACTGAACGGCAAATGTTAAAAAAAAAAAATGAAATTTTTTGGGGATTCAAAATGCTTTGCCGCAGTAGGGGGAATTTTAAAAATAAAAGAGAGCCCAGAGAGCAGGTGCATCACGGTACAAGATTCCCGAAATGATCTGGAGCTGAAACTGTAAAAATCTCTGTTGCGTCCCGGGGTTTGCTTTTTTGAACAACAAGAAAGCGTTGTGGGTTGCAATCTGCATTAGGTAGATTGCAACCTTTTTGTACCAGGCCCTTGTCTTTCGTATAATAAGGTAGGGCTGCAGCAGCTGATCTGCAAGATCAACCCCACCCATGTGCCGGTTATTGGCCTTGATGCACACTGGCTTCCTTGTTCTCTCAGCTCTGCCATGTACAAGGACCTCCTCAGTCCCCTCAGTGTACACATCCTTCTTGTCTCTGTACTTAACTGCCAACAGCTCCTCTTGGCGCAGAGCTGAAGTCTCCCTCCTTCGTAGCCGGGTGCGTGCAAGTTGTCCTGGGAAACCTGTGCTCATAGGAGTCTGCAGGGGGGGGGGGGGGGCAAGAGGGGGCACTTCCGTGAGGTGGCGCTGTGAATGTTGAAAGGCAGGAAGCTACAGCTTATCCCTGCCTCTCGCTCATGACTGGAACCGCAGAGGAGCAGCACAGAGGCAGCCTACAGATCAGGTAAGTGAGGGATGGGGGACACTATTACCCCTCTCACCACCCCTTCACTATCACCCCCCCTCACACCCTCAGCATCACCCCCCTCACACCCTCAGCATTACCCCCCTTCACTATCATCCCCCCTCACACCCTCAGCATCACACCCCCTTCACTATCACCCCGCTCACACCCTCAGCATTACCCCCTTCACCATCACCCCCCCTCACACCCTCAGCATCACCCCCTTCACTATCACCTACCCTCACACCCTCAGCATCACCCCCCTTCACCATCACCCCTAATCACACCCTCAGCATCACCCCCTTCACTATCACCCCCTCACACCCTCAGCATTACCCCCTTCACCATCACCCCCTCTCACACCCTCAGCATCACCCCCCCTTCACTATCACCCCTTCACACCCTCAGCATTACCCCCTTCACTATCACCCCCCTCACACCCTCAGCCTCACCCCCCTTCACTATCACCCCCTCACACCCTCAGCATTACCCCCTCACTATCACCCCCCCCCCTCACCACCCTCAGAATTACCCCCCTCACTAAAAAATATCAGTGTTAATGTGTTCACTTTAATTTACCGAGTGTCAGGAAACACAGAGGGCCGCTGGGTAGGGGTGCCGCTGATTGGCTAGAGGGTCAGCTGGCACTCAAAGCCAATCAGTAGCTCCCCATTCATGAAAACATAAACATTTTTATGAATCGGGAACTAGCGATTGGCTTAGAGCGTCAGCTGACCATGCTAGCCAATCAGCTGCACCCATGCCTGATGTCAATCTGCACTTCCTGACACTCCGTTTAAGAAGCTGAATACCACTGAGCGACCTGGAGATCTGGAGCTGGAGGAAGCCTTTTGGGGGAAAACCATTTGAGACTGGTTTCACCCCTTAAAGGAAAGAGAGTGCCCAGGGGCCTCCTTGCATCATAGCATTTTCATTTAGTTGTTATGGTGACCATAATGTTTCTTTAATTTGATTAAAGGAACACTATAGTGTCAGGAATACAAACATATTCCTGACATCATAGTTGTAAAAAAGTTATTCACCCTGGCTTTATGTGAAAATGACTATGCTCCTTCCCTTTTATGACACTGTCAAAAAGGGGCCAAGCATGGATGTCATTACAATTATGCCCCCCCCCCCCCCCCCCCGGAAAGATTCCTGCGGACGCCCATGCCTGTGCTGTTCTTTTTAATTGTGCCGCAAGCTACTGTATCAAAACAGTACAGTAGCTTGAACAAAGGGACACTTGTATAAAAATTGTCAGTATACAAGTGGTACCCTTTGTTCATCAGGGGGAATATCAGGTCCCAGACAATCTTGCCACTGGTTCCCATATGTTCTGGGCAACCTGGAGGGTCAAGGTGGCTATCTTTTCCCTCGTACACCCGGAGGCCTGAGTATACCCAGTCTCGCTATCACAGAGCTTATACATCTTTACACCATACCTAGAGTGCTTGAGAGGAACATACTGCTTGAATCCCAGCCTTCCCTTATACTTCATCAGGGATTCATCCACGCATATATTCCTTCCAGGTGTATAAGCCTGTGCAAACCTGGCAGCGAAGTGGGTAATCAGGGGGCGGATTTTATACAGCCTGTCAAACTGGGGATGCTCCCTAGGGGGACACAGGCTGTTGTCACTGAAGTGCATGAAATGCAGAATCATTTCATACCTCTTCCACGACATACATTGGGAGTAAATGGGGGTAGAGCAGATGGGGCTACTGCTGATGGAGTGCTTATTTATGATGCCCATCAGCATAGTCAATGCCCAGAATCTTTTAAATTCTGGCACATCGATGGGGGCCCATTGCTGCTTTGCCAAAAAAGAGTCAGGATTTGTAGCTCGGAATTGGTGGGCATATAAATTAGTTTGGGCGACAATGTTCCCCAATACATCATCGCCCAGAAACACCTCCATAAACTGCTGAGGGCTAAATACTGTGACATACAAATTAATGCCAGGATTTGCAGTAAAGGATGGGATGTCTGGCCTCTAGCGATGAGGCACTACCCACTCCTCAGCAGTTCTGCCAGCTGGAGCAGCACATCTCCTTCTGGCAGGGGGACTAGCAGGCACAGATACAACATCACTAGCAGCAGACACTGTATCTAGTGATGATGTATCTGAGCACCTGGCAGGGTCAAAATCAGGGTCAGAGTCTGACATAGACGCGTCAGACTATAGCGCAAGGGTGGCATATGACTGCTCAGCGCTGGTTGACTTCCGTAAGCCATGTGACATGATCAGAATCACTTTACTTAGTGATCTGTCACAAAAAAAAAAGAAAAAAAAAGAACCCCTAAAAAAATGAACAGACAGCAAAATAAGTGCTCCTGTGCAAAAGCCTGTGATCTGTGATCTGTATAGTGATCACTGGCAGGACTGGGGTTAATCTTTCTAAAAAGAGCTTTTGGGTCTCAAAAAAATAAATCACAAAAAAATGAACCCCTAAAAAAATAAATGCACAAACAGCAGAAAAGTGCTGCTGTGCAAGAGCCAGTGATTATAGTGATCATTGGCAAGACAGGGGTTAATGGCTCTGAAAAGAGCCTTTGGGTCTCAAGATTTTACAAATCCCTACCTATAAATACCTAAATCTCTCTAGCTAAACCACAGATCTCTCTCCCTCTCTCACTAAAACACAAGTGAAGAGAGGGAGGCAGATCCACACTAATCAGAGAAATGGGGAACACACTTGTGATGAAATTGCTAATGGGGCAAGCTGTGATTGGATGACCCCAGCCTGCCCCTTATGATGAGGCATGCTAGGGACACCCCCAGAAGATTTTTTATATATATTATTATATATGCACTGAGTGCGAGGACCCCTCGAGGCACTCAGCACATGCAGAGCATCACTGCAATACTATCAGAGCTTCCAGAGCTCAAAATAGCTGCGGACGTGCCTGATACATCCGCGGTCGGGAAGGGGTTAAAGGGACACTATAGTCACCTGAACAACTTTAGCTTAATGAAGCAGTTTTGGTGTATAGAACATGCCCCTGCAGTCTCACTGCTCAATCCTCTGCCATTTAGGAGTTAAATCCCTTTGTTTATGAACCCTAGTCACACCTCCCTGCATGTGACTTGCATTGGATTGGCTGAAACAGGCAAGGTGGGATGGAGGCGGGCCAAACACTGTTTTGGACATTAAGCATCCTCTCCTTGAATCAATACATCTCTATGAGGAAAATGCAGTGCTACTGTGCAGCACTGCTCCAGGAAGCACCTCAAGTGGCCATCTGAGGTGTGGCCACTAGAGGTATCCCTGGGTGGCAATGTAAACACTGCCTTTTCTATGAAAAGGCAGTGTTTGCATGAAAATGCCTGCAGGGAATGGTTATACTCACCAGAACAACTACATTAAGCTGTAGTCGTTCTGGTTACTATAGTGTTACTATAGTGTGCCTTTAAGAATTTAAAGTGAATTCACGTTGAATGCTTCAATCTGATTGGTTGACAAACGTTTTAAGGTGTGCATTATTTTCAGGGAGACGCACGGCTAAAATAGTTCCAGACAGGTCTTGACCGCATTACAGTTGCGTAAGAAATTAGTCCTACATACAAGAGCGTTTTAATGACAAAAACTTGACAAACGTCTTGAAATACATCATCTGAACAATGTTTTGAGGTGTGGTAACTGTAGTATAAGCGGAATAATTGACTCCAGTCCGTTGAATTAGAAAAAAATAATGCACACCTGAGGTGTAACGGCCACTCCGCTTCGCGTCGTGACAGCATTGCTACCGCGGGTGTGCATTTTTTTTCTAATAATTCAACAGCCTGTCGTCAATTATTCTTTACATAATATATTGTAAAATGCTTTAATCATTTTATAATATATTATACATATATATATTATATATATATAATATATATATTTATTTTATTATTATTTTTTCACCTTTAGGTGTCAGGGGGACTGCCTGACAGCTTTCAAACCAATCACAGTGTTATGAGTCAAATGACACAGCATGGGAACTTTCCCACACTGTGTAAAATGACTCAGAGCAATCTGATTGGTTGGATTCCAAGCCAACCAATCAGAGTGCTGTGACAGGTAAATGTAGAGACTTACCTGTCAGTCTCTTCATTTACCTGTCAGAGCACTATTTTTGCTCCGAGTCAAATTGCAGTGCAAGGGTAGCCTATATAATGGCTTCCCCCGCCCAGCAAAGCTCATTCTGCACGGAGCCTTCCGGGTGAATATTATTTTTTTTTTGTATTTTTTTTTTGCAATTGCATTTTGTTTGGCACTCTGGTTCTTTTTTTATTTTAACAGTTGCAACGGGACAACTATGGATTTTTATTTGGCCTTTTTTGTGGCTGAAGAAAGAAAGGAAAAGAAGAAAGACATCTACTGGTAAGTATGACATTTTTTTTTACAGGGAGTTAGTTTTTTTGCCCCCTCCCTCACTATTATCAGGGTGAGGGGGGTAGGTAGGGTATTTTTATTGGGGGTATTATTATTTGTGGTCCTTACGCACTGCTCATGGGTGGGGATCTGGAGGGGACATTAGGTCCCCCTATTAGTTAATTAATTAGGGTCCCCACCCACCACTCATGGGTGGGGATCTGGAGAGGACATTAGGGTCTTCCTATTATTTACTTATTTAAGGTCCCCACCCGCTGCTCATGGGTGGGGACCTAGGGGGACATTAGGTCCCCCCATTATTTATTTATTTAGGATACCACATGCCAATCAAGGGTGGGGATCTGGGGGGATATTATGTCCCCCCCATTATTTATTTATTTAGGGACCCCACCCGCCGCTCATGGGTGGGCAAATGGTGGGGTCATTGGGTCCCCCCCCCCCCCGTATTTTATTAAATTAGGGTCACCTCACCGCTCATGGGTGCGACATTGGGTGTCCCCTCCCCTTTATTTAATTACGGTCCCCACCTTCCAATTATGGGTGGGGACCCCTTTAATTAATTTTAGCCCCAACCTGCGGGTCACAGGGGGGACACTAGGTAACCCCATTTATATTAATAGCCCCCAACTACGGGTCACGTGTGGGGGTGTGGGGGGACACTATGTTCCCCCATTTTAGTAATTTGGGTTCCCCACCAGGGGGATCTTTGACAGGTCTTCCCTTATTGCACTAGCGACTGGGCAGCTAGTCACTAGTTGTTTTGAATGACAGCGAGCAGCTAATGGCAAAAATAAGACTGAGGCTTCTACAGAAGGAGTGGAATTCATCAAGATTTATTAATTGATGCTTCCTGTCCTGACTGCTGAGTGGGGATTTAGCCCATTAGTGATGCTACCATGTTGGCAAGGAAGTATATTTGTTTCTCAATACATAAAACTATAGCCTTTTTCATATCAAGATATACCATTTATTATTTGATAACAGAAAGCTGTACCTTTCATATTTATTTCAATGTACTAATATATTTTTTTGAAACCAATATCTAAATTGAAGGTAGCATATTGCAGCTGATTAACATAAAAGCAAAATAATATGTTCACAAGTTCATACATCCTTTAATATATGGCAGTATTTAATGTATGTTGTAGCTGCTGACTTACATTGTTCATTGGTGTCTAGCCTGTTGTCGACATATCTCTTTTTTTATTTTTATTACACAAAATATTATCAACACAATCTAAAACTCCAAAATGGATAGAATGGTGGAATGACTACACTATAACCATATTTTCAAAATCCATAATGAATTGCTGCAACAAACCAATCATCCTTTTCAAATACAGTTGTTATTCCTAAAATACAGCCCTTGATGTATTAATGTCAGGGCAAATGGCATTTCATCTCCTAAGAACGCAATATGTGACATTGCCATAGTACATAATACAAAGTGCCTAGTGCCGCTGAGAGCCATTTGTTAGATGACATTAAGTTGCTTGCTGAAGCTTTCTCTTTTCCTTGCAGTGGTGCTTAAAGCAGAAGCTATGTTAGGGAGGCAATAACCTTCCACCAGGGGTTTTGGCATTGGCATACAAAATGTTCTAGTATCATGTATATTAACTTAACCCCAGATGTACCATACTACTTATTATTATCCTAGCATTTTATGCAAAAAAGATGGCTAGAAGAAATAAATGTAGAAAAATAAAAATAAATCTACAATATTTATAAATTGCAATAAGGCTTAAAACTCCTTTCCATGCTATTAACTATTATTTGAAATGCAACGTAACAACGTTGTTTTATGTTACAATTGTACAATAAGCAGGAAATTAAATCATTATTCAAATTTCAAAACCTATAAAAGAAATCAAAAGTACTTTTACAAAAATGTATGGAGATAAATTAAAAAACCTTTTAATAATAACTGATAGAACCCTGTAATTACAGATAGACATATAGCCGCCCTTAAGACACAGAAATAAATAACAGTTGACATAGATAAATGGGTAACTCAACTTGTTATTATATATTGCTAATATAATCAACATTTAATTCCCTTACTTGTGTCTATTCATTAGAATATTTGCTTTAAAGGTAGATATGAACTAAAAGACCCATATCTGATTATAGTGAGATAAATTACTTTTTTAAAACTTTTTTTTTGTATTCTTTGCAAGCTATATGTAAATTTCAGGCATTTTTAAATTTCTTTATTTCCCAACGCTATTCCAGGTATATACTTGTTGAAGTAGTATATTAATATCTTGACTCATTTTGTTTCCATTGTGCATCTCCAATCTATGAATTTTATATGAATGTTTTTTGTTTAATCTTTTAATGTTATTAACAAGTCTTTTTCTTCCAACTTCATGAAATCAATCAATTAATTTGATATGTATTTTCATGCCAATCCCATTCAAAGTACTCATATTATAGAATTGTTTACTTTAAGGGTTTATCAATAATTTGCAATCAATGCATCTACTTCTAGATTGAAATGCTACTATGCACACAGATGTGAGGATGCAAAGGGTTAATATCCTTGCTCAGTTTGTCATGATATCATGAAAATGCCTAGCTTAATATAACACAAATATTAAGGGAGATGTTCTAAATATTAGCTAATTAACTCCATGGGACCTAGCATTTTGCCACAGCTTATTCTCCTCCTGATTAGTTTTCCACAGATGTCATGAATAACGAACTACAGAATTAGATGGAAAAAAAAATCTAATTGTAAAAAAAAACCCTGTAAAAAATAACGGTAAATATATTTCTTTGCAAATCATTATGTAAATTCACTTTTAGATATATTTTGCTGTGAACAATTTGTTTGATATAAAATATTCAAAACAGAAAGGTATGCAGGGTCAAGAGACGTGAGCATAGATAAAAGTCAACTTTATTAAAAGGTGATTCAAATGGAGCATTTGTAAGAAAAATAGTTCTTTCAAGGTTATACTCTTAATTTCATAAATGATCCTTTTAATATACATATATGTGAGTCATGCTATTTTCAATAACAATGTTGCTTTCATAGTTATATTAAAACAAATCTGTAAATTAAATTATAATAACATTATTCATGGATTTTATGTGTACATAATATAATGTATAAAGACAAATAAAATGTATTTTAAAAAGGGTCAGCTTATTGTACATCCATTTGCTTTAAGTTAAAGTGACACTATAGTCACCAAAACAACTTTAGTTTATTGAATTTGTTTTGTTGTATAGATCATGCCTCTGCAGTCTCACTGCTCAATTCTCCCTGTTTATGCATCCATAGTCACGCATCCCTGCATGTGGCTTACACAGCCTTCCTTTACTTCCTGTAAAGAGTCATCTATTGTTTATACTTCCTCTATTGCAGCGTTTCCCAATTGGTGTTCCGCTGAACCCTAGGGTCAAGGTATGTGTATCTGTGTTTGTGTGTGCCATTGTGTGTCAAGGTGTGTGTATCTGTGTTTGTATTGGAGTGTTTCTGTTTGTTAATGTGTAAGTATGTATGTTGCAGTACATGTACAGACATCCTAGCAACCAAACACAAACACAACACACAATCCTGCAAACACAAACATGACATACAAAGACACCCCTGAACTCTAATTCCAAAATGATCTACAACCACTCAAACACCAACACTACACGCAAATGTACATCCACATTTAAAATCCAACACTATATCCAAACCCATCTCTGCAAGCAAATGCAAACATTGTATATATTTTAGCATATTAAGATAGGAATGTGTTTGTATGCAAACACTAACTCTACACACAGAAGCAAACCTGCTTCTAAGTACTACAATCTGTTTACTATCTGTAGAAATGAGTGTATATATAATAAAAAAAATAAATGCCAAAAATAAGACATTCTGCACTTCTAATTGAAAGGTTTACGCAACAGCGCAAAATAGTTTTTTTGGAGGGGGTTCCACAATGTTGATGCACTATGTCAAAGGGTTCCACAGGACAAATTAATTGGGAACCCCTGCTCTATTGCATATTCTGTTTGATTTAGAATTTTGTATCTCTTTCTCTATTAATATCTAGACCCTGCAGGAGCCTCCTTGATGTAATTACATTTCAATTTACAGATCAAGAGATAAAAACCTTTAAATTAAGTTATTTCTGATTGGAAAAATGAAACCATTTTGTTTTCATGCAGGCGGTGTGAGTCACAGCCAAGGGAGGCATTGCTAGGGTTGCATAAACATAAACAAAAGTCGATGTGAAATAGTTTAGCAAATGTGATATGTCATTGCATTCACAAGGGTTGCTGCATTTCTGAGCAAAAAGAAATCAAAAATTGCAAACAAATTGGCAATGTTCCAGTCGTGATTCAGGTTTTTGAAATCATGCAATGAGATGTAACCCTAGTGCTGGACTTTTCCCGATGTTAAACGATAAGTCTAAAAAGATAAACAATAGTCTGCACAAACATGGGTAATCCTCAAATAAGTCACAGAGAAAAACAGAAATATGAAACAAATTACTCAACCTTTTCACTCGGGTAGCTGTGTGGGTGGTCTCTCCCCTGTCTGGCAGCTGCAGGTAGCACTGTTTTTCGCTATATATATATTTTTTCATTTTATATTTAAGTTTATTAATTTAAGTTTGCTGCTTATACTTAAAAACCTATGTCACTTCAAAAAACCATAGTTTGTATGATATATCATTCCTGTACAACCTGCAGTAATTATGAGGGTTGCCATGACAGTCTGATTCCATGAACTTATAGTCTACATATATTTTTTTACTAAAAAAAGTGCACTTTTTTCAAATTTCCTTTTTTCTCTGTGACTTAATTGAGGATTACCCATGTTTGAGTGGGCTATTGTTTACCTTTTGGCACTTATCGAGAAACAAATGTCATTAAACTCCAAAATGGCAGTGAATTGATGATCTAAACACCAAGACGGCTTAATTAGGCTTAAGTTATTTTGGTGACTGTAGTGTCCCTTTAAGTTCTAAACCATACTGGAAGGAGCCTACTCTACTATAATTTAAAGGTTTACATAAACATATTCAATTTTGTCTACAGGAGATACCTATGGCCCAATAAATTTCATGGGGAAGTAGTTCGGGCCACAATTTAGTATTTTTTGATCAGCTTTTCAAAAAATCTAATATTTTGAATACGCTTTTAACATGATTTTAGAAACATACTTTAACATTACGCATATATTGATATAGTTTTTTATATTTTTTCTTATATGTTTATAATAAAAATATTTTATATTTAAGGTTTATCCAAAAATACTAAATTGAGGCCTAAATGAGCAGTGGTTATAGACAAGAAACATCTGGATCCAGAAAAGGGTAACACACGATTCTTTACCCTGCCTGGCCTTGTGCAAAATATTTCTTTCATGTACCAAGGGTAGGAAATAACATATCACGTTTAACTACTTTTACTTGAGTTTTCTCTTTGGGAGGATTTGTATGTATGTTATGTGCTTGTGTGATGTGGAACATAGAAAACAACCTTTTATTTATAACTGTTACATTCTACTTATTTGTCTACTTCATACATATAACATATTCTAAACGCATCATTCTCCTTTATTGGGTCTTGAACATATTATCAATCAACATTTTACCAAAAATGTGTAAAGCAGTTTATTAATCTGAACTTCTTAGAGTCTTTTGTGCCTTTCCTACAGTAATCGTTAAAAATAAAATAAAACATGCTAAATACCTCAACTACTTCATTACTATTTGCACAAGAGGGATAGTCTGTGTTGTGATTCTATCCTAACCTGGCTTTGCTGAGATAATTTACTAAGCTAGTCAGTCGAGTCATTTAGTTGAGGCAAAGTGCCTTAAAACTTTGGAAACCTTACAAGCATATATCAAATTTTCATAAGGGTATGCACCGAGAATTTGTTTTTCAATATTTAGCAATTTACTTAGTAATCAAAAATATTTAAATTTTAGATTTACTTTAAATCATTAAATCAACCACAAAATGTTATTTTCTAGTGGAAAACAAAATTCTTTTAAGATACTCTTATTTTTTATATATTCAACCAGATAATCAGTGGCTTAAATATATGCAAAATGTCAGATAGAGACATACATGGGGGATGGGAGAGAACAATCCTTCAACTTGGCATTCTTAGAATTTTCCTGTCAGGTGTCTGTAGACACAGAATTCCAAGATGCCTGCTCCCTTGAAAAAAATATATAAATTAAAGGCACGTAAGGTAAGTTCAATTAATTTATTAACAGGACATTGCAGGCATAAGAGCATCAAAATTAGGTATTCCAGGGGCAGGGCCTGACTGCTCAACAGGACGGTTGCATGAGCTGTTAGCTCCTCAACAAATCGACCCAACACAGAGAATATAATAGCACTGTGTGCCCCAAACTGTCCGTGGTGGACCCCAGCGATTCCCTTGCCCAACATGGCATCGAAATCAGTGAAAAAAACAAGGCACAAACAAACTTTGCTACAAATCTCGGCACTGACATCGCCACGCTTTCAGGCCCAAGATGGCACCGACACGCCAAGATCACCAGCGGCCTGAGCCAATAGCAACCCCTGCAACAGACCTTTTGGTCCACAAAATGCTACAAGCCATGCAAACTTCACTGCAAGCAGATACCACGAAAATGGTGCGTGATATAAGAACAGACATACAAGCACTGGGAGATAGAACAGCACACCTCGAAGATAAAACAGAAGAATTCATATCTGCACACAATACACTAGCGGATGCCTATACTGAAATGAGAGCAAAACTAGAACACCTTACTGATAAAGTGGCAGACCACAAAGACATGGACAGGCACAGCAACATTTGCCTCCGCGGTATATCGGAAGACATCTTGCCTCAAGACCTTCAGGCATATTCCACATGCCTCTTTTCAGTCTGCACGGAGCCCCCCATGGGTGAAAATTGAATTTTATTTTTATTTTTTAAGTGCGTCGGTAATTATGGATTTTTATTTGGCCTTTTTTGGGGCTGAAAAATGAAGAGTTTAGAAGAAAGAAGACATCAAATGGTAAGTCTATTTATTTTTAGGATGAGGGGGCTAGGTAGGGGTTATTTTTTTTTGGGGGGGAGGGGGGTGACTAGGGGTTTGGGGACACCTAGTCACCTGGGGGGATACATTTTTATTTAGGGCCCCCAACCGCCACTCAGGGGTGGGGGCCGGGGGAGGGGGGGAGTACAGTACGTTCCCCGCCCCTTATAGTTATTTAGGGCCACCACCCGACGCGCAGGGTGGGGGCCAGGGGGAGGGCAGTAGGTTCCGCCCCCAATTTTTATTTATGGCCCCAACCCACCGCTCAGGGGTGGGGTCCAGGGGGGGAGAACATTAGGTCCCCATCCCCTAATTTTATTTATGGCCCCCACCAACCGCTCAGGTTTATCAGCAATGTCGAGAGGAACTAGATTTATATCTGCACAAAGTGGTAGACTTAGGCCACAAGTACAGGGGTTTTATGTTTTACGATTTCCATAAGTCTGTGTCGGCAAAAGCAGCTGCAACCCTGGCCCAGTTTAACATCCGCACTGACTGAAGCCTGTTGGACATGAAACTCTTTGCAGACATTTTGCAGGCTTGGTACCCCTGTCTTGTGCAGTCTGCTCTTCCACCTCCCCTAACACCAATCTTAAGTTAACTTAAATGGTAAACACAGTATAGAGGAAGGATAGAAAAAGCAGGAAAGGTGGTGGGGTATGTTTGTATGTCAACCACGAGTTAAAGTCATATATTAATCAAGTGGAATGTGACGAGCATAATGTGGAAACTTTATGGGTAGATATCTGCTTTGGGAAAAAAGAAGGGGAATCAGTTAATGGTTGGCATATGTTATAAACCACCTAATGTTGATATTGATGAGGATGAACAGCTTTTAGAGCAAATTGAAAAGGCTGCACATCAGGGTAACGTGTAAATTATTGGATATTTTAATTTAATTACCCATCCATAAATTGAGATAGAGGCACTCAAAGTTCAGCAAGGGGAATCAGGTTTTTGAACCTGCTAAATGACACCTTCATGTTACAATTGGTATAATCACCATCTAGAAAGGTTGATTGGATCTGGTTATAGTAAACAATGTTGATCGTTTGACAAACATTCAAGTAGTGGAGCACTTGGGAAATAGTGATCACAAATGGTGTTTTTTGAAATAAACTCAAAAAGCATATGCACATGGGGTATACCAAAACATATCATTTTAAAAAGTCCAGTTTCAATAAGATTAGGACACAAGGTCACACATTTAAACTCAAGGAAAGTACAACTGGTCTGTACAGATATTTAAACAACTGCATGAATACTTGCAGAAGCATAATATTCAGGGATCTAATTTTCAACAGCTTCTTGATCCACGAAGAGATACTGCCATTCTGGGGTCAAGAAGGTTTTTTTTCCTAGTTTGTTGCAAAATTGGAAAGTGCTTCAAGCTGGGGTTTTTGCCTTATTTAGGATCAACAGCAAAAACGGATGTGAGAAAGGCTGAACTTGATGGACACATTTGTCTTTCCAGCCCATGTAACGACGTGAGTAAAAGTAAACAATAGTGGAAAATACAGGAGGGGCAGTAAAACATGTATATTTTCATATTATATATTTATTAAATATTGGGTGTTTTTTTTACTGTTCCTCCTTTTTTGTCCTCTCCTTTTTTGACCTCTCCTGCTCACTTCTTACTTTATAAGTGAATAAAATGAAGTTTTAAGGATTGTCCCCTATCCATCAATCATCTTTTATCCCATCGCTACTTGTGGCATCATATGTGGTATTCAGAATCAGGAATTGTGTTCGGGATTCAGCTACATTTCTACTCGGAGCTCGGGAATTTGACCTGATTTGCCCAAATTCAGAGGAATAACAGAGCAGACTCAAATTGATCTCTAAAACTACCTAAAACATATTGACTGATGTGAGGTCAAAAAAGGTATTTGCTTGGAAAAGGAGCATTGGACCTTATTGTTTTATAATGGTATATCTCACTGGTGTGACAGTCCCAGAGCTTGTGAATCATTTCATTACATTTACAATAGCTTTAGTGTTCGTTACCTACTCATTTGATATAATTTCACCTTTGGGATTTTTCACCTAAGAACTTTTGTTTTTCTTTGGGATATCAGAATTCCGGCCATGTGCAGTTTTGACTCGGCTGAACCTCGTCCAATGGACAAAAATTCAATGCAAAAAAAGCCTGAAAAAAGTACAAGAAAAGCAAGTTCAGTTTATTAGAATAATACCACAAAAATGGAATTATATATTATTAGATAATTTTATTTAATGCTGCAGAATGTAATGCAACACACTTTATTTTAAAAAAGCACCTTTGAAAGAAAGCACTACACAGAAAACCATGATAAAGTGAAGAAAACCATTGTTAAGAATATTTATTAACTTCTCACCATTTCCACGCTTGAGTTCATCAGGTTACAACATGAAGTCAAGATTGTATGATTGTTTTAATCAATTGTCTTTTATTCAATGGTTGCTTCTGACTAACAAGTTTTCTTAATCGGCTCCACATTTTTTTTTTTTTATTTGATTCAGGTCTAGGCTATTACCTGGTCATTCTAGCAGTTCAATATGATTTTTATCTGAAACCACTATTTGCACACAGCAGCACCAACAAGAGATGAATCATGTTGAAATATATAGGCTTCATTATCCTGGAAAAGATTTGATTTGGATCAAGTACATCATTGAAATCGTTTTGCTATTTACATAACAAGGGAAACTACAGGCATTTAAATGGACACTACAGGCATCTGAAGGAACTAACTCGCTGAAGTGCTTTATGCTTAGAGTGTGTCCTCTTTTATCATTTAAAAAAACAGACTTTAATAGAAAATTGGCCCTTTGATATATTTAAACTGTTACACCCCAGGGCTTCCAAACAGACAATAGGTCCTGTTACTTCCTGGTTGTTTAGTTCAGTGGAGCTAAAGTTAAGAGGCAGGCAATTGTCCAGAACACTTGCCTTTCAAATACTTCTCAATGAGCTACATTGTGAAGTCTGTGATTGGACCGTCACATAACGTCTGGGCTTGGGAAGAAGAGACAAAATATCTGCAAGTTGGTTTTAGATTTGCCCGAAAGAAAAAATGTATAACAAAATGCATGCATTTTTTCATTGGGGATATTTCTGCAAAGCGTTACTTTTATTGTATTTGGGCGGTGGAGAGGCTTTTTCAAAGAAATGTAAGGAAAAAGTCAGTTGATGACCCACTCACCCACTCACCCACTATGAGAAGACAAAAAGCTTTCCTATACATTCATTCTGTAGTGTCAGTGACCATCTTTTAGTGTGGAAATACAGTGCCCTATCATCAGCTTCTACCAACTGCATCTGCAGAGGTAGCAGGTGTAGTCGCAATACAAGATTCAGGCAGGCAGAAGCCAGACAACTACAACAGAAGCATTTAAAAACATTACTACAACCAGCAGCACCACCACCTTTTAGAATTCTTTTTAGTTTCTATCCAACCTGTTGACTACTGACATTGTCCTTACTATCTTCCCTGTTTCCCTAATGATGGTGTTATAGTGGTGGGGGAGGAGGTACTGCTGGTGATAGCTGCCGTGCAGGGCCAGATACAGTACCAGTGGATGTGCCACCTGTCTTACTACATTCTCTTTTTGCTTCTTTCTTCACTGGGAAATATTTCTTCCATACACAATTCTACTTACCAGTATACAGCCATTCACATGTGCAAAGACTACGTGGAATGGTTAAATGGTTCTAAGGGGTTTTAAAAAAAATAGACTTTACTGATTTATGTAAGTGCACACTTAAACCAAACATTAACCACTTACACTACCTTGCTTTGTATGTATCAAGTTCTGCAAATTAGAGTCGTGCCTCATTTCTCAGCTTACAGATTCATCGTTTTGTATATTTGTCCTACAGAATTCAGTATTCATAAACTGACTTGAGGAAAAAAGAAATCACAGTGGAAATTGAAGGTAGCTATAATGGGTTATAGTTTAGTATATTAGCCCATCTCGTATTTAGAATGATTTTATTACTAAACTCAATATGGACTTATTTCAGAAAATCTAATAAACCAAAATCCTTTTTAAAAAAAAGCCCATAAATTGAAAAAACATCAAAGTCAAAGGGGGCTCATCGAATTTAATTTATTTAATTTCTTGCATGTAAAATATGGAGCAAGGGAGAAATCGTGGGAAAAGCAAGTAGATTTGCATAAAGACTAGGATAATTTGAATATTATTCAAAACACAGATTTGATGCACACATCCGCTTGCTATTTTAAAAACAAAAGCAAAACATAAAATATATAAACAGGAGAATTCAGTAGTGATTACTGGGATGAATACACTAAGAAGCAAAAATAGAGAATATCTTGGCAACATATTGCATTTTCTGCATAAACTTCAGTAAGCAAAGATATAAAGAATCACATCAAGAATTAAAATATGATATATAGCTGACTGACATTCTTTTAGCAAAATAATCAAATACAGATGTGCTGATCAGGAGCTTATCTAGAACCTAATCTCAGGAGGGGGAATTGTAGATTAATATTTATTTTTATAATTTAAAATGTTGGTCCTTTGAGGAAAAAAATAAATAATATGGTATAGTGTACATAATCAGATACAACACATGCACAATCAAGCTCACAAACAGGGCTGGACTGGGAAAATATATTCAAACCAGGCATTTTTTTAATCAAATGGGCCTAGTGGTGCCAGAGAGAGGTGCGTTGTGCCATCACCATTTACAATAATAGTAAAATGAAGGAAAACGCACTCACCAGGCTGCCAAGGTGCACTGGATCCAGGGAAATAAGAGCAAATGAAAAAGTCCTTCTAAATAGTCACTATTTAGAAGGACCTTTTAATTTGCTTTTATTTCATTTTGTGTGGTATATTTCAATAAAGATTGTGTTTACCCTCAAAATGTTATGTTTAATTTTTTTATCCTGCTTTTATTTTATCATTTTAAAGGAGCCTCTCCAGGGACCATCACAACATCTACCTCTACTCATATATATCTTCGGTGAGGATCATTCCACTTAAGCTGATATCATTAGAATACGGTGCTCTTAAAAATTGTGAGTGATTTTCATACTTTTCCACACACTTTTATTGGTTTGAAACAGTGAGCACTATATCCTGTTTTTTTTCTTTCATATGCCTCTTCCACTGTGAATACCAAAAGAGAAAAATTCCAGTTTCATCCCTGAGTGGGGATTATACCACTCAGAGCCTTATCTAAGAGCTGATTGGAGGCTCTATCCTTGTGAGTGTATTATCTTTCTTCACATAATTGAGATATTAAACATACTGGATTGCACTATTGTTTTTTCTTTTCTGATTATATTTTACACAAGATTCCAATAACAGAACTCCCTACCTCAATCAAAACCAAATTAATTTGAACGCCAAGGAGGACCTTTGACTGATCTTCACAAAAGCATCAACTCCTCAAAGGTTTATAGAAAAAAGACTCTTGTTTTATTCCTCTGGGACTTTTTAAGTATAACTAAGTATATATATATATATATATATATATATATATATATATATATATATATATCTCCATACTTATTTCAATGTATACTTGGCACAAACCAGTTTTTTATTTGTTTTCTATTTATCACACATAGCCAATACACCCATAACAAATATCACACACAGCCAGCACATAGCATACATATCACACACAGCCATAACTCCTCTCACACATATTTAATAAATCCCCTATACAAACATTACACCTCTTTAAACACACTACAGGGGCTGAAGTGTAGTGAAGGGTATGTATGTGAGTAAGTGTATGTTTGTGTACATGGGATCTAGCATGTGTCTATAAGGGATCTAATTTTTGGATAGGGATATGAGATGTACAGTGTGTGTGTGTGTGTGTGTGTGTGTGTGTGTGTGTGTGTGTGTGTGTGTGTGTGTGTGTGTGTGTGTGAAGAATGCTGGGTATGTGGAGATGGTGTAGTCTGTGTCTATTATAGATCTAGGGTGTGCATAATGGAACCATAGTGTGTTGGGATTTATGTGTGTGTCATCAATGTTGTGTGTGTATAGGTACTGAAGTGTATGTCTATAGTGGATCTAAAGTGTGCGTAGAGAATCCAGTGTTTCTGAGGTGTGCAGTGTGTGAATATGTTGGGTTGTATAGGGCCTGTATTGTGTGTGAGTGTTTGGGGGGGGGAGGAATTAGAGGGGAGCAATTAAAAAAAAAAAAAAAAATATATATATATATATATATATATATATATATATATATATAAATCACTGGTGGTACATGGTGGCTCTAGACCTGCACCTCTACTGGGTGCCAGACAAGATTCCTTCTTCACACACACACTCCAGCATTGTTCTGTGGCACACTGTTGCCGTAGTAAACCACAGCAACTCTCCAAACCATGGAACTCTTGCAAGGAATATTTTGCAATCGGCTGAGGGTAGATAAAAGCCTACTGGCCCTCCCTTATCCTGCTGATCTCCCCACCGCCCGTGAAGATACAAATCTCCCCTGTCGGCCTCGCTCCATGGCCATTGTGGCCCAGCAGCTATTAGCCCGGTTTGCCCAATGGCCAGTCTGGGCCTGCACTCAAAGGTAAACTTACTGTCACAGATTCTGTTGGGCACACACAGACAATTTATTGAGACGTTCGACATTCTAATCTTGTATTATAGAAGAGACACAAAAGATAATCTGATATGGCAGAAGCATAGCGGAGATATATCCAATTCAGTCTTCTGTAAACAAAACTGCTCAACTATTAACCCCTTAAGGACAGAGCTTCAGAAGCTTGTCTTTCACTTAATGACAACGGCATTTTTTGCATTTTTTGCTATTTGCGTTCAACTGCAATTTGCTTTTTACCAATTCATTGCACCGACACATATTATATACCGTTTTTTAAAGGACAGAAAGGGCTTTAATTTGATGTAACTCATATATATATAAATGCTTATTTATTATTAAAAAAATACAGAAATATGCAAAAAAAATGAATTTATGTGTGTTTTTTTTACAGTTTTTGCAATAATAATGTGTACATAATTAGTGCAGGTTAAGGAAAGTAATTAAAAATAAATTCATTTAGTTGTTCTGAATTACAGAACATATAATGTGTCTGGGATTTTAAGTTTTTTTTGGTAGTTACAGGTCACAAAGCACAAGGAGTAAAATAAACTTTTTATGTGGAGCGATTTTAGAATTTGGTATGTTTGTCTTGTCAGCCTAATAGCCATAAAAGAAAACAAAATTGCCACACAAAAGTATATATTTATATAAAGTAGACACCACAGGCTATTTACCTAAGGTTGTTTTGACACTTTCTACGTAGCCATTTTACCGCCAACCTCTGCTAAATATTGGAGTAAAATTGTGTTTTTTGGGGTTTTTTTCGCACACAAATTTATAACAAAGAACTTCTCATGTGTATTTTGTAAAGTTGGTGTGTGCTATTCCTGTACAAAGTTTTATTATGTGTTCAGTTACTTCTGCTGAGTACAACGGTACCCCCATTGTATGTCTTTGGCACTATTTCGTGAAGCTACAGTGCCATATAGGAGACCTGTCCTTTTCAGTATTCACAGTAGAATTTTGAGAGACGGATTTAATGAGCCTATGCTTCCATTTGGGGTATTATAACAGTCTGTCTGTTCGAAAAAAAAAACCCAAAGGCCTACCATTTGTAAAAGTAGACACTCCAGGGTATCTCATAAGGTGCATATTGTGCCTTAACATGCCCCCATTTTTTTACCAATACATGCCAAAGTATGTGGTAAAAAATAATTTTGTGCATTTTTTACATACGGATTGCATTTTTGCTGGGCATTTTGTATATTTCACATGTGCCACTAAGTTCAAACCCCCCAAATTATGTTCAGCTAAGTCTTCTGAGAAAAATGACACCCCTATTGTATGTCTTTGGCACTAGTTCGTGAAGCTACAGTGCCATATAGGAGACCTGTCCTTTTCAGTACTCTCAGTAGAATTTTGAGAGACGGATTTAATGAGCCTATGCTTCCATTTGGGGTATTATAACAGTTTGACTGTTCAAAAAAAAACCCACAAAGGCCTACCATTTGTAAAAGTAGACACTCCAGGGTATCTCATAAGGTGCATATTGTGCCTTAACATGCCCCCATTTTTTCACCAATAGATGCCAAAGTATGTGGTAAAAAATAATTTTGTGCGTTTTTTACATATGGATTGCATTTGTGCTGGGCATTTTGTATATTTCACATGTGCCACTAAGTTCAAACCCCCCAAATTATGTTCAGCTAAGTCTTCTGAGTAAAATGACACCCCCATTGTATGTCTTTGGCACTAGTTCGTGAAGCTACAGTGCCATATAGGAGACCTGTCCTTTTCAGTACTCACAGTAGAATTTTGAGAGACGGATTTAATGAGCCTATGCTTCCATTTGGGGTATTATAACAGTTTGACTGTTCAAAAAAACCCCACAAAGGCCTACCATTTGTAAAAGTAGACACTCCAGGGTATCTCATAAGGTGCATATTGTGCCTTAACATGCCCCCATTTTTTCACCAATAGATGCCAAAGTATGTGGTATAAAATTATTTTGTGCGTTTTTTACATATGGATTGCATTTGTGCTGGGCATTTTGTATATTTCACATGTGCCACTAAGTTCATACCCCCCAAATTATGTTCAGCTAAGTCTTCTGAGTAAAATGACACCCCTATTGTATGTCTTTGGGACTATTTTGTGAAGCTACAGTGCCATATAGGAGACCAAGCCATATCAGTTTTTACCGAACTTTGAATTTTGACGCTGGGCCTATGTGCAATTTCCAAGCATCTTAGAATGTTTTAAATTCAAACTACACCACAAAGGCCTACCATTTCTTAAAGTAGACACTCCAGGGTATCTCATAAGGTGCATATTGTGCCTTAACATGCCCCCATTTTTTCACCAATAGATGCCAAAGTATGTGGTATAAAATTATTTTGTGCGTTTTTTACATATGGATTGCATTTGTGCTGGGCATTTTGTATATTTCACATGTGCCACTAAGTTCATACCCCCCAAATTATGTTCAGCTAAGTCTTCTGAGTAAAATGACACCCCTATTGTATGTCTTTGGGACTATTTTGTGAAGCTACAGTGCCATATAGGAGACCAAGCCATATCAGTTTTTACCGAACTTTGAATTTTGACGCTGGGCCTATGTGCAATTTCCAAGCATCTTAGCAGGTATTAAATTCAAACTACCCCACAAAGGCCTACCATTTCTTAAAGTAGACACCCCAGGGTATTTCAAAAGGTATATTCTAAACCTTAGTGTAGGATCATTTTTTTGTTAGTTTGTACCAAGTCTAGTTGCAATTAGCATTTTTTCTGCCTTTTTGACACACACTTGGAGATGTTACTGTATATTTTGCTATCCTTATGTGTGCTACGGCAGTATAACACCTAATATGTTGCTCAGCTATGTCATCTTAGTGCAATGATACCCCCATATACAGAATAGTTGGGGTAAACTTATCCGGGGGTAGTACACAGTTATCTGCGTCCCGGGCAAAGCTGTCATGGATTCCGAAACCAAAACACAGACAGACCACAAAGAGAGAGAACACAGAGAGAGAAACTTGTAATACCGGTCCTTAGAATGGCCGGGCTATACAAGCAGAGAATTGTCAAGGTACAAGCCGAGGTCAAAGGAGTAAAGAGAAACGGAACAACGATAGGACAAGCCGAGGTCAAGGATCAGAGAAGACAGGATAAACGGTAGACAAAGCCAAGATTCGGTAACCAAAAATCACACCCCAAAACTGGTCTACTTATTCGGCCTGGGTGTGAAAAATTTTAAAACAATGGCCAATACATAGGCCGGGCTGAGAGGGGCAATCAGGGCAGTAATAGCTGGTCTCAACTCTTACGCCCCTCTTGTAACACACCCTGCACCTTTTCTGGGGGTTTTGTTTTTTAAGGGTTGGTGGAATCTTAAAGCAGAAGTGACCTCCCTCCATTCTTCTGCTAGGCTCCACTGATGGTCTCCTTGTGTGGCATTCTAGCAGCTTAGAAATTAGCTCAAACTGGAAAGAAAGAAAAGTGCTTTTCAGCCCAGCATTTGCCTTTTTAAAAATAACAAAGGCATTGTGGATTGCCATCTGCAAAAGGTATATGCCCACTTTTTTATACCATGCCCTGGTCTTTCTCATGATCAAATATGGCTGCATCAGTTGATCGGACAGGTCAACGCCCCCCATATGCCGATTATATTGCCGTATGCAGACTGGCACCCGTTTATATTCGTCTCTGCCACGAACTGCGACCCTCCGAGTGTTTTCACCATGGATGGTGGTTAAGATGAAAACATCCTTTTTATCCCTGTACTTGAGTGCCAGCAGTTCATTCTGGCAGAGAGCTGCTGTTTCCCCCCTTTTAATTTTTTTGTTCGCTAGAGCCTTTGGGAAACCTGTGCGACTCTTCCGAATAGTGCCACAGGCCACGGTCTCGAAGCAATACAACATTTGTAACAGTGGGATGCTATTATAAAAGTTATCGATGTATAGATGATAACCTTTATTAAGTAGTGGCATTATTAAGTCCCAGACAATTTTTCCACTTGTCCCTACTGTATCTGGGCAACCTGGGGGATCAAGGTGGCTATCCCTTCCTTCGTATACACGGAAGGTGTATACGTAGCCACTGCCACTTTCACATAGTTTATAAAATTTGCTCCCATATCGGGATCTTTTGGATGGGATATATTGTCTAAACCCCAGTCTTCCCTTAAACTTCATTAGGGACTCGTCAATGGAAATGTTTTTATTGGGGGTATATATAGCGGCAAATTTACTGTTAAAGTGGGCAATTAAAGGGCGTAGTTTGTAAAGAAGATCATACTGCGGATCACCTTTTGGGGGGCACTTGTTGTTATCACTAAAGTGCATAAATCTTAGTATGTCTTCATATCTTTCCCTTGTCATTGTCTCGGCAAAAATAGGAGTATTGCAAATAGGATGTTTAGCCCAATACATCCTAATTGTGGGCTTTTTAATTAGCCCCATTAACATGGTCAGTGCCCAGAATTGTTTAAATTCTGGCACACTGGTTGGGTACCATCTCTCTTTCCTAGAGATAAGAGAGTCTGGATTGCGTGCCAGATATTGCTCCGCATAGAGATTAGTCTGGGTGACTATCTCCCCAAAAATCTCATCCCCCAAGAACAGCTGCATAACATCCAGCGCACTATAGGCAGACAGGTCTGCCTGTATGCCAGGATTGCCTGTAAACACTGGGATGTCTGGGGAAAAATTATTAGGGGGTACCCAGTCATCTGCGCCATGGTCAGCATTAGGGGAATCGTCGATTTCTCCTGATGGTCCTGCAGTATCTGGCACATAGTCCATGTCCCCTGCATCCCCTGCGTCACTCCCTGCTTCACTCTCTGAGGCAGTGTCAGTCGCCTCTGAGTCTGCCGCTAACAGGGCATAAGCCTCCTCCGCGCTATACTTTCTAAACATTGTTAATACAGCTAACACAGCTAACAAAAAATTTTTTTTTTTTTTTTTTTATACCCTAATTCCCACTAAATTCCACCCACCAAAATAACTAAATCACAAATTAATAAAATCAAATAATAAAATTTAACCCCTTAGGGTTACAAAAAAACTAAAAATTAACCCTTGAAAGTAAAAAAAAAAATAGATCACAGTAGAGTACTGTGACCTGTATATTGATCACTGCTAGCAGTGATCAAGCAGCAGGGAAAGGGTTAATTTTTTTTTTAACTCCAGAAAAGTGAATTTTATACTTAAGTATAACTCTGCAATAAATCAGGGACACAATGTAGCACCGATCCGTCTCTCTCCACTTCACAAACTCACACGAGGTGGAGGGAGGCGGATCAGATATCCCAGCAGCATTGTGACCGCTGTGACTGGCTGTCACAGCGATCACATGGGCTGGGATATCCGGATTTGCTGCTGCCCCTGACTCGGAGGGACCCAGCAACAGCATTAACCCCGCGATCGCCGGCACTGCGTCATTAACGCATTCCCCTGAGTGACGGACCTCGTCCGTCACTCGTCGTTAAGGGGTTAACATACTTGCTATATTCTTTATCTTGAATAGGCAGTCTTCAGCACCGGCAAAAAAAAAAGGATTTAACTGCACCTCAAGCTGGCTCCAAGGAGGGGGAGAAACCCCCACCCCACAATGAGCACTGGGTCTGAACTACCACCTGATATGTAGTACAGACACCCTGATCAATTAAAACCATCCATGAATCATGCACTGGGCTTTGCGTAAGCATAACTGAGGACACACATACACCAGTAGAAATTCAAAGAACAAAATAACTTGTTTCTGCTGCAAAGTAACATTTCCAGATTATAGATGTTTTTCATTACATGTGTATTATAAACAATGTTTTGTTTTTGCTTGTTTTTTTAATATGCTTGCCTGTCATTTTGGAGATAGTGTTCTTTCTCTAATTCTTTTACTATATTGCTGCCCTTTGCATTGTGTATTTATGCACTAGTTCTCTTATCTTCAAGGTCTGTGTCTATTTCAAATGTATTTTTGATATTATCATTTTCTGCCTTTGTGTGTATCACTTCCCTGATACGTAATGTGGTAAAATGCCGCATACAAATGATTTCAGCTTTCTAAAATCTTACACAATTATATTGATAATCATTTTCCAAAGTGTACACAGCTTTTCAGTTTTACCCCCAGCTGTGGATGAAATATTGGATTGAAATGAAATGTAATAGGGAAATTGGACTAGTGTTATATAAAACAGAATCTTGATCCTCTTTCTTGTTTTATTTTTGTTTTTGTTATTGTAAGATTCGCACCTCCTGCATTTTATAGCAGTCAATAGAATAAAAATTTTTTTTTTGCTTTTTTATTTCTTAAAGTCTTCTACAACTGTGGCAATAGATCTCTGTATAACTACTGTCATCCATCTTCATAAAAGTCTCCAAGATGTTGCTGAAACTGATTGGCTACTCACGTGCAAAGGCACATGCTCCCATCACTTCCTATGGGAAAAGCAATTTACAGCACATAACAGCAGGTTCATTGTTATCACACAAACCATAATAAAACCAAAGACGCTTTCTGTGCATTAAAGAGACAACAGAAAAACAGTCTACTCTGTACTTTTTTGTGTCTAAAAATTTCAAGCACAAAATATGGATTTTAGCATACTGTTTTCTACACAGATGTGGGGCAGACAGTAGTTAGTCAATAGGAAAACACCATTTACTCAAAAATAATGGGGATAAGCAAAATATATTTGCAACATTTTAAACAAAATATCCAAGTATTTGCTTAATGTGTCTTGGTAAAACATCCATCCAATTTGTCTATTTGATTCAACTACTTTTTATAGTAGCAAGGAGACAAATGCAACTAAAAGGGTCCTTCAAATGCTATCACGTGGCTGTTTAAACGTAGAGGTTAAATACTTTACCCATTCAAAATCACAAATTAGATAATAAAGATAACCTCAAATGTCTCAGCAGTGGCAGAACTAAAGTAGAGGGTCCTGGTGCAAGATTTAGTTTTGGGCCCCCCAATCGCAAGGATAGATAAAAAAAGTAGATATCTGTCTGTCTGTCTTACAACTCCCACAATGCTTTGCCAGCTGGGGATCTACAACTTGCTCATCTTTGCAGTGTATTTAGCACTGATCATGATGTTTGTATGTAAGCATGTTTCTGTCTGGTGTATGTGATGCATTAGAGTAGTGCATTTTAAAGTACTGTTGCCATTTAAAAGCAGTAGTTTACTTGTGTGTAGTGTTTGTCTTTGAAGGCAGGGGTGTACTTGTGTATAGTGTTGGAGTTTAATTGCTGAGGTTTATGCACATATACATAAATACTGCCACACATATATACACTAAAACACATCTGGATACACAGACACACAGATATACAGACACGCATGCAGATACAGACTCACCGATACATACACCGACATACATACAGATAAACAGGTACAGACATGCAGATACACAGACACACACTGACATATCTATAGATACACAGACACACATTGACACAGATGCAGATACAAAGACACAGTCTTTTGGGAGTCAGAGGTTCTACCTCTCCACTACCCCTCCTTTTCCTCCCATGCTGTGTTATCTGGGAAGAAGAAATCGACTGTCACTTCCATCCAGAGCTACTAAAATCACTTTGCCATTGGGTAGCCCTATGTGCATGGGCCGCCACATCTCAATCCAATTATTAGAAGTGAGGTTTAATTATAGTGAGAGAGGGTTGTACGTGATATCTCCCTCTTCTTACCTTTATTACTTTCCTCTAATTTGTGACACTTAGTGGGGGATTCCCAAATACATCTAAGAAACTACACTCAATTTCTTAAACTCAAGAAACATGTTTCTTTTCCTTTATGAGCCCTCCAAATTGGCTTATTTGAAGGTCAAAAATTACTAGATTGGCTCTTAATAGAGAGACCAAACTGAATATTACCAATAAGCAACGGGAAGTATTGGCTTCTTCAATAACAAAACTGGACGTTAAATAAGACAGTACGTTTCTCAGTGTTGCAAACCACCAAACACTAATGGCTTTAGTGCAGACTACTATATAATCCTTAAAAGCTAGCTTACAACCCCATTAGCATCTTAGTTGATTAACATCCCTCTGTGTTTTTGCCCAAGCCAAACAGGTATACCTAACGTATAATCATATAGGATCAACACACTTATGAACCGAAATATTAGATAACTTATTAAGATAGTGGCCCACTGCCTAAAATCCTTTTTACCTGATATTTTTCATCATATTCATCATCCTTGTTCAGTAATGGCACTCTAAGCAGACTGTCCATAGTACTATGGCACTATTTATATATAATCAATTAATCTCTACTTAAACAGGAGTACCGCTATTGAGCCTGACTATTCAAACAGCATTTCATTATAGTCTTCTAGTCATATCTTTTTTTAATTTTAAAATATAGATGCTTAAGGAGTCCCTTCTTTTTTCATATCAAATCCATATATGATTGTCGAATAATCCATAACTCAACTAATGGACTTAATAGGGTGGGAAGTTGTCAATCCTATCCTCTCTCTTCCTTGCTATTCTATCTGGCTTTGTACCCTTTTATTCAGGTATTACACAAATCTGAGGAATTTCACAGGCATGCAGATGGGCTCTTGCACACTAAAAGTAATAGCTTTTCCTACCCCGCTTTCAGTCATGGAAGCCTCTCTAGCAAAATTGGTCAGGGATGGTCCCAAATCTTTGAAGTCTATATCTTTGTTCTATGACTCCATTATAACATGATCATATTGTTAGCCTGGATGGGACAAATAATTATGTAAAGATTTTTTAGAGGCAGATCATGTCCTAGCACTCTGCACTAGCGGCCCCACTTATATGGAGCACCGCTAAATGACATTAACAATGGCACCCAGGCGAGTCAGGCACTCAGTTTTTTCTCCCACAATGGCACCAAGGCCATCACTCAAAGTCAGTCAGAGAGCAATCAGTGCCACAACAAGAAGCAGGCCTACTCCATTGTACTCTCCCCAGTGTCTGATACAGCCTCAGAATAAGAGATCATGTCAGGTCTCTCAGAAGAAGCCATGTCAGAAAAGAAACTATAAACCATGCTCCAGTCACCAAGAACACTCCTGCAGGTTAATGTTAAAACCATAACTGCAGATACCCATTGCATCCACAGGGCCCTGTGTGACAGAACATCTCATTTGGAAGGTAAAGTGGATGAACTCTGCACAGCCCATAACAAGTTGATAAACAGGTTTACCTCCTTAGAAGCAGATCATGGGAAATGTATGACTAAAATAGCAGATATTGAAGACAGGGCAAGAAGAAATAATGTGAGGGTGAGGAGCATATCCAAAGATGTAACCACAGATGATCTGCCTTCTATCTCAGCTCCCTATTCAAAAATCTTGCACGCAATGTCAAATACAAGGACTGGCTATTGGACAGAACCCATAGAGTTCCAAAACCAAGAAACCTATCAATTAGTGCCCTGAGAGATATAGTGACATGCATCCACTTTTATCATGCAAATGAAGTACTGCAAACAGCCCGCAAGGAAGCTCAGGCAGCTCCCTGACCCCTACTGTTGCCTAATGCTCTACGCAGACCTCTCATCAATCACAATGTCTGAAAAGGTGAGAATTCAACACCGTTACCAAGCTTCTCAGAAAACACAACATTTCCTACACTAGACTTCTTACCTGGAGAAAAAGAGCAACAAGAATACCAAATACCCTAACGAGGGCCCTACCGCACCCTCTTGTTCTGGGAAAATTCAGGCAGATTGGAAAAAAACAAGATCGCCAACAGGATCAACAGCCTAACAGCCCCCCCCCCCGCCTCACAATCGCCCTCCCTCAAGACCTTGGTGATACCCAATCTCTCTGACTTTGTGAGCATCAAATGAAGAGAAGATGAGACATAACATTAGATTCACCCTAGAAAAGGAGAACTGGCTCATATACCTCATGCAGCATTAGCAGAACCTACAACTTCGACCTTAAAGCAGGTACCATTCACACCACTACCAAAATAGCACATGACATCCCCATTGTCTCCCTCAATGGTAGGGGACTTAAAACACCACATAAATATAATCTGCAAAAAGGAAACCCATTTCTGCAAAAGAAAGCCCCCTAAATTCACATCTCCGCTCTATCCTACAACTGTCAGGGACCAGGAACATGACAGAGACAGAACTAGATGCAAAAAACACTTTATTAATAAATAACAAATAAATAACCAAAAGCATAGTCCAGGAATCAAGCAGGGGTCAGTCACCAGAGTGGGTAGTCAGACAAGCCAGGATCAGGAGCACGGAGAGCAGCGGAGTCAGGAACAAGGCCGGAGTCAGGAACAAGGCACAAACAGGAAACACAGGAACAAGGAGACTTCTGGGGAACAGGAAACCACGCAAGGGCAAGGAGGTTCTGGGATTTGCTGCTTAAATAGGCTGAACTGATTAGCAGCAGGGTTGATTACTATTCTCAGGTGAGTAACCGTGGTAACATACTGAAAGAGCTGATAGTAATTACAGCTGAAAACTCAGTCAAAGAAACAGGAAGGGTTGCTGTTTAAAATAGCAAATAAACCCTGACAACAACATACCATGCATCTTTGCAGACTCCAAACTTAAAGGAGTGTCCATTCTAATTTAAAAGGACTGTGTTTTTGTCCTTTACTTGGAACACAAAGAAGATTTCTGAAGGAAGGATGCTAGCCATCATAAGAACTCTCAACACAAAACGAATAAAATTATGAACATGTATGTTCTTAACAAAAACCAGACACACTTCTACACTGTGTGCAGAATTATTAGGCAAATGAGTATTTTGACCACATCATGCATGTTGTCTTACTCCAAGCTGTATAGGCTCGAAAGCCTACTACCAATTAAGCATATTAGGTGATGTGTATCTCTGTAATGAGAAGGGGTGTGGTCTAATGACATCAACACCCTATATCAGGTGTGCATAATTATTAGGCAACTTCCTTTCCTTTGGCAAAATGGGTCAAAAGAAGGACTTGACAGGCTCAGAAAAGTCAAAAATAGTGAGATATCTTGCAGAGGGATGCAGCACTCTTAAAATTGCAAAGCTTCTGAAGCGTGATCATCGAACAATCAAGCGTTTCATTCAAAATAGTCAACAGGGTCGCAAGAAGCGTGTGGAGAAACCAAGGCGCAAAATAACTGCCCATGAACTGAGAAAAGTCAAGCGTGCAGCTGCCAAGATGCCACTTGCCACCAGTTTGGCCATATTTCAGAGCTGCAACATCACTGGAGTGCCCGAAAGCACAAGGTGTGCAATACTCAGAGACATGGCCAAGGTAAGAAAGGCTGAAAGACGACCACCACTGAACAAGACACACAAGCTGAAACGTCAAGACTGGGCCAAGAAATATCTCAAGACTGATTTTTCTAAGGTTGTATGGACTGATGAAATGAGAGTGAGTGTTGATGGGCCAGATGGATGGATTGGTAAAGGGCAGAGAGCTCCAGTCCGACTCAGACGCCAGCAAGGTGGAGGTGGAGTACTGGTTTGGGCTGGTATCATCAAAGATGAGCTTGTGGGGCCTTTTCGGGTTGAGGATGGAGTCAAGCTCAACTCCCAGTTTCTGGAAGACACCTTCTTCAAGCAGTGGTACAGGAAGAAGTCTGCATCCTTCAAGAAAAACATGATTTTCATGCAGGACAATGCACCATCACACGCGTCCAAGTACTCCACAGCGTGGCTGGCAAGAAAGGGTATAAAAGAAGAAAATCTAATGACATGGCCTCCTTGTTCACCTGATCTGAACCCCATTGAGAACCTGTGGTCCATCATCAAATGTGAGATTTACAAGGAGGGAAAACAGTACACCTCTCTGAACAGTGTCTGGGAGGCTGTGGTTGCTGTTGCACACAATGTTGATGGTGAACAGATCAAAACACTGACAGAATCCATGGATGGCAGGCTTTTGAGTGTCCTTGCAAAGAAAGGTGGCTATATTGGTCACTGATTTGTTTTTGTTATGTTTTTGAATGTCAGAAATGTATATTTGTGAATGTTGAGATGTTATATTGGTTTCACTGGTAAAAATAAATAATTGAAATGGGTATATATTTGTTTTTTGTTACGTTGCCTAATAATTATGCACAGTAATAGTCACCTGCACACACAGATATCCCCCTAAAATAGCTATAACTAAAAACAAACTAAAAACTACTTCCAAAAATATTCAGCTTTGATATTAATGAGTTTTTTTGGGTTCATTGAGAACATGGTTGTTGTTCAATAATAAAATTAATCCTCAAAAATACAACTTGCCTAATAATTCTGCACTCCCTGTATAGAAAATGTCAGAAACTAGTAAAAATAAGAATGGGTCATACCATAGTGTGCAGAGATTTTAATTAACTCTAAGATCCAATACAAGATATGGAGGGCATTCACAAAGTCCATTCATCAAAG
Organism: Pelobates fuscus; assembly: GCF_036172605.1. Classification (NCBI taxonomy): domain Eukaryota; kingdom Metazoa; phylum Chordata; class Amphibia; order Anura; family Pelobatidae; genus Pelobates; species Pelobates fuscus. The sequence goes on from NC_086328.1 coordinate 48,005,510, forward strand.
ACCGCAAAAACTCTAAGCTCTTCTTTTCTTACACTCATGCATACACATAATCTATTTGACATCTGGAGAGAAATATACACGACCCAGAAAGACTACTCATACTTCTTTCCACAACAGTTGGTTTCTCCCTAGCATTCTCTCAAACTAGAAAACTCGGGCAGGTATACCATAGCCAGGGCAATAAAGCTAGCTATGGTATGTAGCCAGCTATATTGCCCTAGCTTTAGTATACAGTATAGTATAATAATCACCTGGCTATAGTATTGTTATGATACCTGTCCCTCGTGGCGCCGTGCGATCACAGAAAGGATGTATTTTCTGAGTTCTGATTCTCATTTAATAGTGTCAGCCCATGTGTCGCTTTTTAATGATGTGTACAGACTTGTGATATCACTGTCCTCTGTGACCAATCACAACCCATTGTAGGGGATATATACTTCCTGGTTGTCCTTTTTCCTTGCCCTGTCGTGGTTTTTATTACCTGAGAGTGTGTTTACAGTGTATAGGATTTCCTATTTTATTACCTTGGCTTGTTTGACTATTCTTGCTCTCTAAAGAAAAGAAAATGTTACCTGCGCTTTCTCCTTAATCCCTATGTATATTTAGACAAATGGAGGTCATTTAGTTGCTCCAATGGCCATTGGAGGGAATGCCCACCTGCCAACGTCAAGGCTGACCCCCCTCAGTGTTAGGACCTGCTTAGGGGGGTCTGCCTTGACGTTGGCAGGCGGGCATTCCCTCCAATGGCCATTGGAGCAACTAAATGACCTCCATTTGTCTAAATATACATAGGGATTAAGGAGAAAGCGCAGGTAACATTTTCTTTTCTTTGGTTTTTACTATATATTTGGGCTGATGTGTATTGTAGTCCATGCTGCTGGCCCAGCAGTAATGGGACTAAGCGCAGGACTTCTCTTTTTGTATTTTTATTCTTGCTCTCTGTTATTCTGATCTTGGCCTAGCTATCAATTCTGTGTATTTCTGTAATCTTGACCTCTATTTGTCTCTCGTTTATTTTCTGTCTGCTTGGAGACATTTCATATATCTGTCTCAGGCACTAACTCTAAGGACTGGTACATGTACCTTTACTGTTACCTTTAGATTTGCGTGTTAGGGTAACTCTATTCCTGACAAGTATATAGTATAGTGTAATAATCACCCTTCCTAAGTCAGGTAAGCCTCCAACCACCTGCACACGTTTTAAACTACTTTAGACCTATTTCCCTTCTTAACTTCAGGCAAGTCACGTGCGGATCGAACACCTCTGGCTCCCGGCATGTGCCGAATGTTCTGATCGGGTGCATGGCCCATACAGTATTGAGAACAATGCTCGCATCACAAGCACATTCTTAAAGGGAAAATGGGAGCCTAACCTTGTGGTTGTCTTCCATTGGCCCATGTCATACCTGCACCCCAAAACGTGCGTGAAGGAGGGCAACAGAAGGACGTGGACCAATCAAATTTAACCCAGGGTTATTTAAACTTACCTGGCACTAGATAATGTGCCCTATTGTGGTTTCTGTTCCCAGTACCCTTTAGTGAGTTTCTCTTTAACCCTTGCCTGTCTTGTTTGCCCATCTGACTATTACCATATACCCGACTTCAGCTAGTTCCCGTTTTCGCTGTCTCTCCATTACCCAAACCTTGGCTTATATTTCGACTACGCTTTACTCTGTCTAATGTTAAGTCTGGCCACTCTAAGGCCCTGTAATATGTTTATTTTCCTTTGTTATCCTAAACTCTGCGTGTTAGTTTTATACTTTGTGACACTCCCCAGCCAAAGTGATGAATGCAGGGTTTGTCTCTGCCCTATTCTCCATAACCAATGGCACAAGACAAAGTTGTCCCTTCTCTTCATATTAGCACTTGAACTCCATGTCCACAAAATTAAAAAGCACCCGGACATTCAACCCATTTTCTTTAAAGAGATACTATAGTCACCATTATCTTTAAAGAGATACTATAGTCACCAGAACAACTACAGCTTATTTTCTATAATGTCAAAAGATTCTAGACTCTTTAACTCCTTCTGTGTGGGGACAAATGTCCACACATAGTGTTGGAAAAACGACATTGGGAATTAATCTACCCGATATCATGGATTATAGCATCCCAATATCACCGTGCCTAAGACTGACTCACCCTAAAGTGTTGTTTTACAGTAACAATCTGTAACAATCCTGTAGACATGGGTACATTAATAATCCAAAACAAAAAATATTCAGTTACTAAGCTTTATGCATAAATCTGGTCACATCTCAACTATAGGTTTCACTCTTCTGGTACTGTAAAATGGCTTGAAAAATTCTGCAACTTTGACACTATACAATACTTTTGAATCTGTACCTTATTGACTGCATCTACATAACCTTTTTCCATTAGGTGTACTTTGCCAGAAATAAGCAGTTCTGTTAAAAAAATTACATCTTTTTCAACTGTCCGAAATGTATCAGGAGGTTGCAGACCTGTTTCCCTGTCTTTAATCTTGTAAGCATATCCAAAGATTATGAAAATAGCTTAAAACTTGTGGTACCCAAAACATGAAAATGACTCAGAACCACAGAAATTGCAATCTTCAGTTGCACTCTCAGTGATAGGTAGACAATCCATTCTACAAAGCTGGATACAAAATGAAGCTCCAAACACCAACCTATTCTGATCCGAGCTTTATCCTGCCTTTTGCAAATGCTAGTTAGAAATTTATAACCATAAAAAGAAACGTTTTTTTCCCCCAAATTTGGAAACCTTGTACCCATTCCTGAGAACCAACCTTGAAACTAAACATTAAAGGAACATTCGAATCACCTAAAGCACTTAAGCTTATTTAAAGAGACACAGCTTAATGTAATGGTTCTAGTGTCTATAGCATGTCCCTGCGGGCTTTTCAATGTAAGAGCCATTGGTGCCTAGTAACACCTCTAGTGGCAGACACTCAGACACCCATTAGAGGTGCTTCCTACTCCACATTTTGCATGGACTTGTTGAACATTCCCCGTAGAGATGTCTTAATTCAATGTATCTCTATAAAGAGATTCTGATTGGTGCAGTGTGGCATTTTGCCTTGCATGCTCAATAGCCTCCCAATGCTTTCTGATAGGAAAGCATTGGATTGGCTGAGATTAGCCATGGAGGTTAAGCCAGGCAGGGCCACCGGCAGCAAGACCAGCATAGCATGGGAGAAAAGGTGAGTAAAATCATGGTTCCCATGTGATGCAATGGTGCCAGAGGCCTAAACAATCACACCAGTGCTACATGTTTATATTCCTGATGCTATAGTGTTCTTTTAAGTGCATTATGTGTGAAGATTGTATCCTTTTTTCATATTACAAAAAGTTCAGATTTTAATAGAAATTGACAGTTTTACAAATGGACCTTACTACACCTCACTGGCTGTCAATCAGACAACCTTTCTGACAACCGGCGCTGTTACTTCCTGGTTGCTTAGCTAAATATAGCTAAACTCAAGAGGTGAGCAATTGCCCAGTGCACCTGTCTTGCAAAGACTTCTCATTGAGCTGCATTGAGAAGTCTGTGATTTTACAGTCACATAAATTCTGGACTTCGGAAGAAGGGACAAGAGATCTGCAGTTTTTGTAAGCCTTTTTTACATATACCTCCAATAAAAAGTGCAATTAAATGTGCATTGTTTGATTGGGGGTGTATCATCTTAATAGTGTTTTTGTATATTTTATATTTGGGCAGAGCAGCACTTTTCTAAACAGACATTACAATGTACAAACTAGTATTTACACCAGACTCTTTTAAATGCCAACTCAATCACAATGTAATATGTCACCTCTGAAATGGACAGAGTCTACCATGAATGAATGAAATGCGATATGTATTGATTCATCTTTTTTGTCTCGTTTTTTTCTTAACTATAGGTTAGCTGATTCATCTTACTTCCTATTAGGGATTTAAAACCTGCCTATAAGTGGAACACATAATTGTATTAATGTTCTACTTTGATACTGCCAAATGCTAGCTGTCCTTTCCTTTACTCTTAGTTTTATATTATAACCAATACAGTTCTAAACCTCAAAATTCTATTAAATGTTTAAAAATAAGACAGCTAACATATTTTCGAATGACTTAGACAATGCATGAGATGTCAGTTTTAAGTCAAACTGTGACTGAGAGGACATGACTGTGCAATGACTCCTTACATGGTTCAACACATCTAGATAATTGCTCTATATAGAAAGATAATTTAGTCCCGAGACTATGCGTGTGAGTTACTTTGGGTCAGCTTAACAGTCTTCAATATACTTTGAACAGTAATGATGGAATAACAATGACAGTTAAATGAAATATAGAACACATTGCAGTGTTATCTTAAATGACAGGGCAAACTGCGACAGATATTTAACCATTATCAATGGTCACATAGACAACTATCTAGCAGCCATCTTCTCCCTTCTGGGTGCTTCCCTCTGTTGTGTGACACTAAATAGAATTACAGTGTCTGCCAGATGCTTCCCATGTTTTTTTACATTGTGTAATACTGTAAAATTGTTACACCATTCTTTGCATGATTGTTTCTGGTATTTTGCCTGTATTGTATAATGAATCCACATGAACCTGTCAACTTATCTTGTTTGGGTCAAAAATGGTAACTATAACGAACCAATAATTACCTGTCTGTTATACTCAATAATGTTTGCTGAAAGGTTTATTGTTACATTAAATAAAATGGATTTCTTGTTAATTTTGTAAAGTGCAGATATCAGTTCATATATAATATCTAGCTACCTACACTTGAAAAGAGAGAAAGAGTGGGTACATCACAATTAAGTTATGGGGATATTATGTTATTGAGGGGTCCTGGAGATATCACAATAAATCTCAAAAGATAGAGGGTTTATGAAAGTCGTTTAAACCTGGAGTGTTATGCATGATGTGTAAAGCCTAGGGCAGTGTAGGGGTACAGTTTAGGTGTATTTTAAGTTTTTGGGTAGTAATAATTTTATCATTGAAAACATCTCATCTTAAGTATGCCTTGATGCAAAATAGTTTGGTAACCACAATTCTGTAGCCTTGAATTGAAGTGTGAGTGTGACTCCCATCAATATTTGGCATGTTTGCCCCAGTGATGCATTCAGATTTAGGGACCTTGTAACTTTCTTTGTAACATCATACATTGAATTGCTTTTTTACTGCACACTGTGACATCATGCTGTGCAACATAATGTAAGAAATGTGATCTGCCCAATTATTTTCAAACGGATATTAGCTCATTATTAGCTACTATTATCATTAATATTATTGTCTTACTTGTTATTTTGTTTATTTGCTGGAAAACAAAATCATATACCCTCCTTTCTTACCCAATATTATCTTGTTCTGTTCCAAGGCATCAAAACAAAAATATTATTTTAACTGGCATTTACGTGTAAAAAAAGTGCATCTCCTATATACAGACATCTGACATGCAATCTAAAATGATCATAGATACGATAGATCTGATTACATAGCATGAGGTTTACCGAAGAAGATAAGTAGTAATGCGTGTTGATGAGAGAGAGAGACCGTGTGCGCGCGCACAATTTGAGTTATTCTCCATTTTGAATTATGTAAAAATCATAATGTAGTCAATCAGTTTACATATCTGAACACATTTTCATTGCTTGTTTGTTTGTTGATTGTTTTTCTCTCCCACCACTCATGACATCGTCAATGTGGTTAATATAAGTATAATATAGTTTAGAATAAAGCACATCTTAAAGTAGATGTTATAAAGGAATACTCCAAACTAACAGAACCTCTTTAGAACTCTGAAAGGAGTATTGTGTTATTTCAAACTTGTGGAAGAATGGAGATGATGTGGACTGATACCATTGCATGTACATTTAGAGTGTACGTATCAGCTAAATTAGCCTGGATATTAGATACCCCCTAATCCTAGTGGTAAAATGTAATATGACACTCTCTTAAAGAACCCTGAAATTATAATGACCTATAAAAACAATGTTATGGCAGGACAGGAGGCTTAATATTTGCTTTACCTTCTTTACTGAAACCTCCAGCAGCGAAGAAACAGTTAACAGAACTTTTCAAAACAACCAATCAGAACAAAGCAACAGTAGTATAAAACCCCTAAGCAGGCTCTTCCACTTCCTCTTTCTTTGCTGCTGCCTCCAGGTGAGCACTCACCAACCCAGAGTTGTCTCTGCTCTGGGTTGTTTTTTATCCTACATGCTGCTTGTTTATTTAAACAGTCTATTTAATCAGTCTATTTACTAGGTTTGTTTAGGCAGCTTAATTCAGTGGCGTACATACCAGGGTCGCAGGGGTCGCGGCTGCGACCAGGCCCGGCCCACCAGGGGGCACGGCCACCCCTGCGACCCGGTATGTACGCACTGGGCCAGCCTCTTCTCCTGGGGGGCCCAGGAGCCGGCCACCTCCGGGCCCACCGAGGCTGGCCCTGCTTACACCCGGCGGGCAGTCAGGCTGGCGGGCGCGCGAGGGAGCACTCTCCCTGAGTGCTTCCTCTTCAGCTCCCTCGCGCACCGCACTGATACCGGAGCCGGAAGATGACGTCACCCGCCGGGTGTAAGCAGGGCCAAAAGGTAAGGAGGCTGGGGGGATTAAATTAAAAAAAAAAATGCGTTAGTGTGTGTGTGTATGTGTTAGTTTGTGTGTGTTAGTGTTACTTTGAGTGTTTGTGTTAGTGTTACTGTGAGTGTTCGTGTGTGTGTTAGTGTTACTGTGAGTGTTAGTGTGTGTGTTAGTGTTACTGTGAGTGTGTTAGTGTTACTGTGAGTGTTACTGTGAGTGTTAGTGTGTGTGTTAGTGTTACTGTGTGTGTTAGTGTTACTGTGTGTTAGTGTGTGTGTTAGTGTTACTGTGAGTGTTAGTGTGTGTGTTAGTGTTACTGTGAGTGTTACTGTGAGTGTTAGTGTGTGTGTTAGTGTTACTGTGTGTGTTAGTGTTACTGTGTGTGTTAGTGTTACTGTGTGTGTTAGTGTTACTGTGAGTGTTAGTGTGTGTGTTAGTGTTACTGTGTGTGTTAGTGTGTGTGTTAGTGTTACTGTGAGTGTTATTGTGTGTGTTAGTGTTACTGTGAGTGTTAGTGTGTGTGTTAGTGTTACTGTGAGTGTTAGTGTGAGTGTCAGTGAGTGTGTCTGCTAGTGAGTGTCAGTGAGTGTGTTACTGTGTGTGTGTTACTGAGTGTGTTAGTGAGTCTGTTTGATGTCTGTTAGTGAGTGTGTGTTTGTCAGTGAGAGTGTATGTATGTCTGTCGCTGAGTGTGTCTGTCAGTAAATGTGTGTCTGTTAGCTAGTGTGTATGCATCTGTTCGTGAGAGTGTGTGTGTGTCTTCAGCACTTACCTTTCTCCAGCGCCGGACTCCCTTGGCGCTGGGGATCCCTCCGACGCTCAGCTCCGAATGCGCATGCACGGCAAGAGCCGTGCGCGCATTCAAACCGCCCATAGGAAAGCAATACTCAATGCTTTCCTATGGACGTTCTGTGTCTTAGAATCGCGGAAGCTCCTCTAGCGGCTGTCAGTGAGACAGCCGCTAGAGGCTGGATTAACTGGATTTTAGCTGCAGGGTTAAAACTAGAGGGACCTGACACCCAGACCACTTCATTGAGCTGATGTGATCTGGGTGTCTGTAGTGGTCCTTTAACCCCTTAAGGACACATGACATGTGTGACATGTCATGATTCCCTTTTATTACATAAGTTTGGTCCTTAAGGGGTTAAGTGTGTGTACATACCGCGGTCGCAGGGGTCGCAACCCTGAAACCCCTGCGACCAGGTGCCCGCCGCCATGTGTTGCGGCCCTGGCCTGCGCAGAGTAAGCGTGCGGGGGGGGGGGGGGGGCACGGATCAATTTTCGCACCGGGGCCCCATAGGTCATGTGTACGCCACTGGCTTAATTGCTGGATTTATGTAGGCAGGTTTCTTGCTGAATAAATTTTAACAGTTTGTTTGCTGTGTTTATCTAGGCAGCTTATTGCTGGGTTTAGCTAGGCAGTTTATTCTGTTATTTCCTATCCCACTTCATGCTATGTAGCTGCTGTACCACTTGTTGTTTTTTTTTTAATTCTTTATTTTTGCGTGCAAAAGATTACAGGCGAGTTATCATTGCCACGACAGCATTAACAAACACATTGTTATATAGATTGAGACAGTGTTATGGCAATTGTAGGTACTGCACATTAAAAAATTAGGACATGAAAGAACTATTGAGTAAACGTGTATTGGGAGTAGTAATTAAAACAGGGTATGCAAACTAACTTTGTCTGCTGCTAAGGATAAATTGAAACCTTAATGGTAGCATACATTGAATTGGTAGCAGGCTTGTTACAACATGAGAGTTAATACTTCAAGCAGGTCACTTGGCTATTTAGGGAGTAAGTGTGGAGGTGTAAGTTGGTAAGTGCCTAGTAGGGGGTGGGTGTCAGCCAAAAAAGTGTCCCTGGGTCTTAGGCTGTATGTGTGAAGCAGCCAGAGTCGTGGGGGATAAGTCCACAGTCACCCGATGCCAGCAGCTGGCAGGTCAGAGTGCATGGATGCACAATAGCACAAAGACAGACCTCTAAGCCTTGCTGGAAACCTGCAAACAAAGCCAGGTGTCATGACTTGAGGGTGTGTAACAGTCCCTGTGCTGGGTCGCAGTGGTGCCCTCCTTCTTGCTGCTCTGTTCTGGCTTGTTTTGTGCGGTAGCCATGTTGGGGCCCGTTTTGTTGCAGGAGCCGTGTTTGTGTTCCGCAAGTCAGGCAGTCGCTTGTGTGACAGTTCGGCAGCTGGTTGGGTCTGGGCAGGGTGATGCATCCTTTCCTCCAGTTTGCGGCAGAAGTTTTGGAAGATCTTCTCCAGGCCTAGCCGCGTATCCCTGTTCGTCCTCTTTGGCGCCGGCGATCCACGTGGCGTCCGCCATCTTAGGTTGGTCGCTGTATTGTGCAGCAGCCTTCGTGGTATCTCCCTACTCAGCCTGCAGGTCAGGATAGCCACCTGGGTTTGGACCGGGATAACCCCCACCGGTCCGGGGGGGGGGGGGGAGGAGATTACTGGGCTCTTGTGCAGCTGTGGGTGCCGACACGCGTCACCGGTCCGGGGGATCGACAGCCTCCCCCGTCCAGTGCGTCTCAGGCCACATGTTTTAAATCTTGAAGTTAAACAGCTCCAGTCTCGCCTTGAAGCCTTTCCTCGGGTCACAGTGGGATCAGGAGTCAGGTAAGTCGCTTGTAGTGATCCACCGTACCCTCAATGGGGGTAATAATTGCGATTTTACCCGATATTGGAGAGGAGCTCCTGCAGAGCACGTCTTCCCTCCGTTATGGTCAGGCCCCGCCCCGCTGTATCACTTGTTAACACCTGTTGCTGTATTTAGGCTATTTATCTGATATATTCTGGATACTGCTCATTGATTTATTGTTCTTCTGGGTTACATTATGCAGTTTTTCCTCACTCTGCTGTATGGGGAATGGGTGTCCCTGCTTTGATGCTTTGGCTCTGCCTGTAATCTGTTTCCCCTCCCTGGATTCCCCTGCTGGGCTCTGTCGCCCATACCCTTTTTCCCTTATTCCCCACCTGCTCCCCGCGGCCCCTGGCCACTTGCTGAGCAGCTTTTTCAACCGCGGCGGTGCCGCACGATCACCATGCGGTAGGCCGCGCTCGTTTTTTGTTGGAGCCGTGGCGGCCATTTTTTCGGAGCCGCATGGGCGACGTGCATTGCGAACAGCCCGGTCTCACCCACTGAGCTGCCCTGCTGCCTGCTGGCCATGTGGCCAGCCTCCCCTCTCCCTTTATCAGGGGAGATATCCCAGTTTTTCAGTTATCCCCCTACTTACTGTGCCTGTCTCACATGCTGCAGATGTAACAGATCCTGGATAGCAGGATCTGTCCCAGGCACCCCCACAGCTCACAACTGCAGCTTACTATGATGTCTGATGCAATGTGACTATGTTATCTATCTTAGCAGTAGACTTGTCACGCTTTTTTACTAATTAAATGTGAATCTCAGATTGAAAGGTGCATGTTACTGCTCAAATAAAAATCATTGTTTAACAAGACTATGCCACACAAAAAATAACTGGCCTGTTTTTCAGCACATAGCTCCCCTGCCTAGGATTTGCTGCCCTTCCTGCAAGGGGCTTACATTTTTCCACTATACATACACTTCAAAAGTGTATCCTAATATAATACCTGAGTGGTCTGTAGATGTGAGTCAGCTTCTAGCTGTATGGACCTTTCTACCCCTCAAGGTGGGCTAACTGGCCCCACATAAAGCCATGTTATTATGGGGGGGTGACCCCCCCTGTCCATATTTCTGGGGCTCTACCCGCTACTGGTCCATAATAATGGACGTGTGACACCATTGTGGGCTGGGTGACCCCCTCCCTCTGGCAACATGGCTACAAAAGCCCTGCTGGCTCTACGGCATCCTGTAGGATTAATGCTGAGGGTGACCCCCTCCTGCTTCCTACACTAATGCTCCGGCAATGTCCTGTTATTATCATACCGAGGGGGAACCCCTCCTACAGTCTGCACTGCTGGACCTGCAGTGTCTGGGTATTCCCATAAAAGAGGGTACCCCTCCCACTGATTGAGCTACTGTTCTTACAGTGCCCTGCTATACGCAGATACTGAGGGTGACCCCCTCCTGTGGACTACTTTGCTGGACCTACAGGGTCCCATTATAAACATAATGAGGGTGATCCCCTCTTGCTGACTGCACTACTGGGTGTACAGCCCTCTATGATACCACACTGAGGGTGACCCTCTCTTACCTACAGCACTGCTGGATCTGCAATGCCCAGTTATGGTTATATGACGGTGACCCCCTCCTGCCGTCTGCACTGCTGGACCGGCAATGTCTGGTTACTTTATTATACGGCTAACCACTACGGCACTGCTGTACCTACAGTGTCCGATTATGTTCAGACTGAGGGTGACCCTCTCCCCTGCTGGCCTATACTGCATGGTATGCTTGTGCTTGTTGGGTGACCCCCTCTTGCACGCTGGGTGACCCCAAGCTGGCTGCACCAGGTATCACTCCGACAGTGTTACCTATGGCAGTTATGCAATCACGACTGAAGGACAAATCTCCCATACCCAGAAGGTCACTTGGCCCGTCATCATGCCGCCCCACTGACCTCACTGCCAGAAATCATCAGTACCCTACAGGGGACACTCCACCGGCCATCCTAGACGCTACACCAATCCCCCCTGGTACTCGTTGGCTAACGGATGGATTCATCAAGAGGATCAGTCTTCATGACGGAGTCCAAAAAGGACCCCGCAAACACCTGACACAGGGTGTCTATCCGGTACTAACCACTGGATGTCGATGACACGTGGACACAGTTTCCTCGGGACGAACGGCGCGTTACAGCTTGGAATGCGGAGAAGACTAAATTCCCATTGGGAATGGACCGATATGACTTATAGGTATCACCTAGTTGGTTTCTACCCCTGAGAACCGCAAAACGGACCCCGTCCAAGCTGGACATCAAACTGGCAGATTTGGCATCCAAGTGCTGGTTCTGCTCTCCGGAGTTACCCTCATAAATTGAGCTGACACGTCTCTATTCATAGGATTCCCCTTAACTAGCCACAGAGGTCTCTCGGACCGTGCCCGGACTCAGGATCAAGGTTGCGGAACCTTGGACCGTTCCATGAGTGATACGCATGGTCCATTCCGACTCATTCCGAAGTTGCCCTGCTGGGCGAAGGGTGCAGTGGAGTGGACTCCCACCTCATCCCCACGCTACATGTTCCCAATGCATATGTCGCCTGTTGACACTTCGAGACGGAGGCCACTCATCCCCTCAGAGAGCTGCTCAGCGTGGACAATTGGTTCTCTCCCTCAACTGGACATGAGAGAAACCTGCCTGGATTTCGCCATCAACATGGACATATTGAGTCACTCCCAGTCAACCCAGTTTCTGGTCTTTCATGGCATATTCGGTCTAGGCGGTTCTCCGCCTCCCGAGGACCAAGATGTCCATCTTCAAGGAAAATACCAGGCATATGCTCCGCAACCCGCAGGTCTCACTTAGGGGCCCAACCCGGTCGATTGACCGGTTGTTATTCGGCATGGAAGCCATACCTCCAGGATCCGGTACTATCAGCCGCTCCAACATGACGCTTTCTCGGGTCTTCGGCCTGGTACGACCGAATCATGTGACCTTCGGGCGAAGCTCATCTAAAACTTAATTGATGACTGACATAGGGAGACCTGGCCTACCTTGGAGTTTCGGACCCCAACCAACTTCAGCCTGGAGTCCGGAGGAGGGACCTCTTCACGCCAACTGCATGGAACTGGATGGAACTACCTGCAGGTTTGTTCTCCATTCGCAGCTTCCCCAGGGGAAAGTAGTACTGCTTGCTACCTTCCGGGATGGACCGGTTGCCCACTACGGACTGCAGTCGGATCTCACGTAGGATCGCTATCTATAGCGTCTGGACATGTAGTTGTCATTTGTGACAGAATGTCTGCGGGACGAGACGTGGCAGACGGCTTCACCCGACCATGGTGAGACCCCAATGATTGGCATGATTGCATTCGGTACGAACCACCATACGGAGCGGTTCTCCAGCTGGCCGCCGGACCCTCGGCGAGGGACGCGTTTTACAAGCTTGGTCTCCTTCGAGGCGTACGCATCCCGTTTACCTACAAGATACTTCGGGCTTTGCTTCAGACCGAATTCCTGGGAGTGTCGTTTCGCCTAGCCACACCACTTCGGAGGAGTCCTCCGTGCTTTCCACTTTTTGCTGGAGTTTGCCATGGGAAGGCAATCTACGACTCCCTGTCTATTAATGTCCCGTGTGGGATCTACAGGGGTAGCCTGCCATGACTGGTGTCTGGAGAGATGTTTGGGTCCCTACGGCGGTCCTTATCATGGCTGTCCCCATTGTCTGGCTGAGTTGCCCTCTCAGGGTAGGATCGTATGGGGCCATTCACGTCCTATGTCAGCTAGTGGGCGGCTCATGTGCGTTTTCTCAAGATTCTGGCATTGGTAAGGATCTCTTGGTCTGCAGTGTACCAGGAGGAGTATACCTTACGGGAGCCCTATCTCTCGCTATTCCTCAATTCTAGTGGTATCGTGTGTTCTGCATTTCCTTGAGGAATGACCTGATGATAAGGACTTGCCTTGCACCAGTTTTTCCGATAACGGTTTTCTCCAGTACATCTTGTATTTCATCGCGTTCTGACGTCATGGTATCGACGTAGTGTCTTCTTCCTTCTTGCCATTCAGCACATTGGCTTCTGCTCCACACATATTTAATTTTTATTCTTCCTCTGTGTCGTACCCCTATTCTCCGGATAGGCCACGGCTCTGTTGACAGGTTGTACACGAACATATATGTAACGGAATGCAGTATATTACTCCACGATATCCGTTGGTATCCTCAGGAAATCCACAGTCAGAATAGAAAGCACGGCAATATTCCCCATCCTCCCAATAAACGGACGAAACACAGTTTGGGAGTCAACTAACTCAGTTTATTCGCAAGCTGGCATATTTAAGCAGTTCCCCATGCAAGGGGTTTCCTTACAGATAATCCAGGGGATTTCTCCCAACATGCATTGTTACTTTCCCAACAGGCATTGCTGCACGAGAAGGATACTCCCACTAAAATGGACGATTAAGTGGATTATCCCCTCGTGCAGCAAAACTGACAATTCACTTTAAAATACATATTTTACACAATATTCGGTACTTTGAGATGACTGAACGTTCGGTAGATAGCTGGGGTCGAAGCGCACACTTCGTGGGAATACCGCTCTGATCCCAGCTGAATTGACCGAACGCCGCACAGAATACATTCAAACATTGAGGTCGGTTTAAAAGTACCGAACAAGTATGGGGAACATAATGTACCGAACGCGGAACTCCCGAACGCTCTGGAAGTCCAGCGGTGTTCGGATCATTGAGTAGCCGTTTTCAGTTCCAGGCTCTCGACGACCGAACACCGCTGCAGAGACAAAGGATCCAAGATGGCCGACCGCCGCATGGTCGGTAGCCGAACGGCGGCCACCTAGGAGAGCCCTTAATTACCGATTGCAACATTGTTGCAATCGGTTAATTGGTGCCACACGACTTGTGAATGTGTGGTCTACCTGGGGAGCCCGCATTCGTATGGCGAACGGCCGGGATAGCCGTGTTTCGTCAAACGAATGCTTGGTATGCTGGCAGCGTACGGCTGCCAGCATGCGAACGGCCATAATACAGCACATATACAGTAAAAGACACACATTATGCGTTCAGCCTATGGACAACCTAAAATAACTATAGTCCAGAAGTGGCTAGGTTTGCCACAATGCTCCCCCAGAACCAAGCCGGCATACACAGTCTGATCCCAACGGATCGGCTTGGGGATGTCCGGGAGAGTACTCACAGATCACTTCTCGAGTTCAGTCTGTCTGGATAACCCGTCAGCGTTACCGTTTTGTTTTCCTGGCCGGTAATGGATGGTAAAATCAAAGGGCTGCAGCGCCAAACTCCAGCGCAGCAGCCTGGCATTGTCTCCAGACACACGGTTTAGCCACACCAACGGGTTGTGATCTGTGAGTAGTGAAAAAGTTTGTCCATACAAATACGGCTCTAACTTTTTAAGGGCCCACACCACGGCCAGGCATTCTTTCTCAATGGCGGCGTAGCTCACTTCACGGGGCAACAACTTGCGGCTTAAGTAGGCTACGGGATGTTCTCCGCCATCGGCTCCCACTTGACTCAGCACTGCCCCCAATCCAAACATTGAAGCGTCTGTGTGGACAAGAAATCTTTTAGTTGGATCAGGAGCAGTTAACACAGGAGCATTAGTTAGGGCTGTCTTGAGTTGTTGGAATGCCTGCTCACACTCTGGGGCCCAGACAACCAGTCGGGGAAGGTTCTTTTTGGTCAGGTCCGTCAGGGGTTTGGCCAGGGTACTGTAGTCGGGTACAAATTTCCTATAATACCCTGCAGTCCCTAGAAAAGCTAGCACCTGGGTTTTGGTCCTTGGGGTAGGCCACTTAGCTACGGCCTCAATCTTGGCTGGTTCGGGTCTCTGCTGCCCACACCCTACTCGGTGTCCCAGATACTGCACCTCGGCCATACCTACGTGGCACTTACTAGGTTTTAAAGTTAACCCGGCTTCCCCAATACGGTCTAAGATTGCTCCTATATTGTGTAGGTGATCTTCCCAGGTCTGGCTGAAGATGGCTATATCATCCAAATAGGCACAGGCATACTCCTGGAAGCCGTCCAGTAGCCGATCTACCATCCGCTGAAAAGTAGCCGGAGCGTTTTTCATTCCGAAGGGCATGACCTTAAACTGGTACAGGCCAAACGGAGTGACAAACGCCGACTTGGGGATGGCATCATCGGCTAGAGGAATTTGCCAGTATCCCTTACACAAGTCAATGGTAGTGAGATACTGACCCCGTGCCATCTTATCTAGCAGCTCGTCTATCCGAGGCATCGGGTAGGCATCAGACACTGTCTTGTCATTCAGCCTCTGGTAGTCAACGCAGAATCGGGTAGTGCCATCCTTTTTAGGCACCAGGACTACCGGTGATGCCCAGGGGCTATCTGAGGGTTCGATAACCCCTAGCTGCAACATTTCATCCAACTCGGCCTTCATATGGGTCCGGACTGATTCCGGGACCCTATATGGAGCCTGTCGCATAGGTAGCTGTCCCGGGGTTTCGACTCGGTGGGTGGCTAGCGTAGTGTACCCAGGTAAATTGGAGAAGGTAGCCCCTTTAGCTACGATCAGCGCCTGTACTTGGGCACGCTCGAGAGGGCTTAGCCGCTCCCCCAGCTGAACTCCCCGGGAGGGCTCTATCGGTTCTTCCGGTTCTAGTAGATCAGGTAGGGGCAAGTTCTCCTGATCTTCTAAGGCAGAGGCACAGATTGCCGTCACATCCTCTATCCTCTCATGGTAGGGTTTGAGCATGTTTACATGGAGCATGCGTCTCTTCCCTACCCCTGAGCAGGGGCCGATCACATAGGTAGTGTCGCATCGCTGCTCTACTACCTGGTATGGGCCTTGCCAGATGGCCTGCAGCTTGTCCGTGCGGACAGGTTTTAAAATCAAAACCTTCTGTCCCACTTGAAAGCTGCGGTCCCTGGCTCCTCTATCGTACCAGCGTCGCTGACGTTGCTGCGCCGCCTGGAGGTTGGTGTGCACAGCCTGAGTTAGCGCCTCCAGACGGTCTCTGAACTCCAGTACATATGATACGATAGGGGTTTCGCTAGCCGTACTTTCCCCCTCCCAGTGTTCCCTAATCAAGTTTAAGGGTCCCCGTACCCTTCTCCCGAACAATAGTTCGAATGGGGAGAATCCGGTCGATTCTTGGGGAACCTCTCTATACGCAAAGAGCAGGTGAGGCAGGAACCTCTCCCAGTCTTTGTGGGTTTCCCCGAACGTCCGAAGCATCTGCTTCAGCGTCCCATTGAATCTCTCACATAGTCCATTGGACTGGGGGTGGTAGGCGGAATTGACTATTGGCTTAATGCCACATACCTTCCACATATGCTGGGTGACCTCGGCAGTAAATTGGGTGCCCCGGTCGGATATGATTTCTTGGGGGAACCCTACCCTGGAAAACACTTTCATTAATGCTTCAGCTACGGTTTCAGCATGAATGTTAGTGAGAGCCACGGCTTCGGGGTACCTGGTGGCGTAGTCCACCACAGTTAAAATATACTTTTTGCCGGAGGGACTGGGTTTTGGCAGGGGCCCTACTATGTCTACCGCTACCCTGCTGAAGGGTTCGGCAATAATGGGTAGGGGGCATAACTTGGCCTTGTGGCGATCCCCTCGTTTACCTACTCGCTGGCAAACGTCGCAGAAGGTGCAATACTGTCGCACATCCTGGGAGATTCCGGGCCAGAAAAACGCATGCGTCAGGCGGTATCTGGTGCGGGTCATCCCTAGGTGTCCTGACAAGGGGATATCATGAGCAATTCTAAGCAGCTCCTGCCTATACTTCTGCGGTACCACTAACTGTTTGTTAGTCAAGGTGACAGACCC
Source organism: Pelobates fuscus (assembly GCF_036172605.1). NCBI lineage: Eukaryota > Metazoa > Chordata > Amphibia > Anura > Pelobatidae > Pelobates > Pelobates fuscus. The sequence goes on from NC_086328.1 coordinate 48,022,486, forward strand.
CCCCACGTCCTTGGCCGTGACACTGTACAATAACCCTTTCTCCCACGTGTAATGCTCCCCCTCTAGCCCTGTCTGGTCAGCTTGTGCCCGGTCCTTATAGACTTGTAAAGTGGGATCGGTCTGTACTTCAGTGACAAAGGTAGTCGGGGTATCCCAGGACATGGGAGTCGGGTGGGGGTCATGGTCTCTTACCTGAGCCTCAGAGTGTATCGGTGTAGCCGTGGTGCGAGCCTGCTGCCGTGTGGTTACTGGATGGGCTTCCTGGTAGGGAGCCTGCGGAACAAAGGCAGAGGTCATCTGCCCCAAATCATTCCCTAGCACAACATCTGCGGGTAAGTTCTGCATTAGTCCCACTTCTACTGTCCCCTCTCCCGCACCCCAGTTCAAATGTACTTTCGCCGTGGGTAGTCGGTATACAGCTCCCCCGGCTACCGGACGGCCACAGATCCGCCAGTATGCATGCCCTCCGATACCAAATGGGGTGCTATCAGGGTTAAGGTAGCTCCCGAATCCCGCAGTCCCTGAACCTCGTTCCCCTCAAGCGTTACCAGCTGCCGGTGATGCTGCCGGTTATCGGTGGCTCGGACCGACATTACCTCGTGTAAGATACCCAGGGGTTCCTCTGCATGAACACTCCACAACTCCTGAGTGGCTGGTTCCCTCTGGTAATGGTGAGCAGCCACCCTGGGTACGGGGTTTGGACGCCCCTGATTCCAGGTGGGCCTGCCACGATTCTGGGTGCATTCTCGGGCCATATGCCCCCATTGTTTACAGGAATGGCACTGGATGTTGGCCCGCCCGTTGTACCTGGAAGGTGGCGGTACATGTCCTTGCGAGGGACGGAATGGGGCGGCTGTGGGCGCTAGAGGTGGTGTAGCGCTAGGTAGTCCTGTGGGTCGGGAGTAGCTTTTGGCTACAGGTCCCTGGTGCCTCCGTGCATCAAAGTGTTGATCGGCCAATCTAGCTGCTTCAGTTAGGGTGAGGGGTTTCCTGTCCCGTACCCATTCTTGAGTCTCCGGGGATAATCCATTAAAAAATTGCTCCAGCAACATCATCTGACGCAATTCCTCCATGGTGGTGGCGTTGCTGGCCTGTATCCACCCTTGGGAGGCTTGATCCAGTTTATGTGCCCACTCTGCGTGTGAATCCCTCTCTGGTTTGCGTAAGTGTCTGAACTTGCGCCGGTATGCCTCTGGGGTAATGGCATACCTCTCCAAGATTGCGCGCTTTACTTTTTCGTAATCTTTGCTGTCCTCACTGGGCACAGCACGGTAAGCTTCGGCTGCCCGACCTGCTAGTTTGCTTGCTAGCAGTTGCACCCATACTGACCGTTCTAACTCATGTAGGTCACACAGTCTTTCAAAGTCCTGCAAGTACCCATCGATCTCGTCCTTTTCCTCGCAAAAGGCTCTGAAGGCCTGATACGGGATCTTGGGCTTTACCGGGTTGTAAAGAGACCCTGGGTTGGACTCGGTTCGAGTCAAGGTGTGTTGTGGGCTGTGTGCCATAACATATTCCTGCACATTTGCCATTACCATATTCAACATGGCCTCCGATATAGGCTGCGGCAAAAATGCTAGCCTGGTCCTCATCTCTCTTTCATAGAGCGTTTCTTCCATAACTACTGGGGGTGTAGCGCTGCAGGCTTGGTCTCCCTCCATCAGCTCGGCAATTAGTACCGCTTTGGTTTTGCTGCTGGCTACTTTCCCTCTGGCTTCCAGTAGTTCTTTTAAAGTCTGTCGTTTCAGTATGGTATAATCAATCTCCATACGAATTGCCCTTGCTTTCCTTGTTCGGTAGTTCCAGTTACACGAATTCTGCTTTCGGCTGTAAGGTTCGGATCCCGTCGCTTGCCACCAATTGTAACGGAATGCAGTATATTACTCCACGATATCCGTTGGTATCCTCAGGAAATCCACAGTCAGAATAGAAAGCACGGCAATATTCCCCATCCTCCCAATAACCGGACGAAACACAGTTTGGGAGTCAACTAACTCAGTTTATTCGCAAGCTGGCATATTTAAGCAGTTCCCCATGCAAGGGGTTTCCTTACAGATAATCCAGGGGATTTCTCCCAACATGCATTGTTACTTTCCCAACAGGCATTGCTGCACGAGAAGGATACTCCCACTAAAATGGACGATTAAGTGGATTATCCCCTTGTGCAGCAAAACTGACAATTCACTTTAAAATACATATTTTACACAATATTCGGTACTTTGAGATGACTGAACGTTCGGTAGATAGCTGGGGTCGAAGCGCACACTTCGTGGGAATACCGCTCTGATCCCAGCTGAATTGACCGAACGCCGCACAGAATACATTCAAACATTGAGGTCGGTTTAAAAGTACCGAACAAGTATGGGGAACATAATGTACCGAACGCGGAACTCCCGAACGCTCTGGAAGTCCAGCGGTGTTCGGATCATTGAGTAGCCGTTTTCAGTTCCAGGCTCTCGACGACCGAACACCGCTGCAGAGACAAAGGATCCAAGATGGCCGACCACCGCATGGAGAGCCCTTAATTACCGATTGCAACATTGTTGCAATCGGTTAATTGGTGCCACACGACTTGTGAATGTGTAGTCTACCTGGGGAGCCCGCATTCGTATGGCGAACGGCCGGGATAGCCGTGTTTCGTCAAACGAATGCTTGGTATGCTGGCAGCGTACGGCTGCCAGCATGCGAACGGCCATAATACAGCACATATACAGTAAAAGACACACATTATGCGTTCAGCCTATGGACAACCTAAAATAACTATAGTCCAGAAGTGGCTAGGTTTGCCACAATGTAGATCCAGGATCTGGTTCTTTCGTCCATCTACTCATGGGCGGCTGTTGATTTATGCGTACGGCCATTTTGGACTGTTTCTGCATCTTCGCTCGACCGTGGGATTTGGTGGATCCTCTGGGACACTTTTGGTTCGGGGTGCTGTCACTCAACAACTTTGGAAGCCATTGGGTCCCTTCTGCATTTTCTCTACACCGCTGCTTGGTTTAGGGAATCGTTTTTTCCATTCTCCTTTTATTTTAGTCCTCTATCTCATATTGCTTCTGGTTTTACTATTTGGGCGTTAAAATTGCAAATATGAAGCCTCCTGTCCTGCCATAAAATTAGGAATTATTCTAGCCTCGGTGAGGGAATAATCTAAATTTTATTAAAGACAGGAGGCGAATATTCCCCCCCCCCCCCCCCCTTTTTTACGTTCCCTCCCTGGATTTAGGTCTTATTCTATTATAATTAATTGGGGATATTGTTATGTTTTGTGAATGCATGGCTTTACATAATAAAGGTTATTTTTATTATTTAGTGATGATTGTCTGTGTGTGTTTTATTCATCATGTTTTGTGTTGTATTTTTGTTTTAGTCAATGCCTTTTAGTTTAGCTACATACTAGATGCTAGGTCTTCATAAGATCTGTAGACTTTGTTTATTCATCATTTATTATGATGTGCAAGTGATATTGTATGGATATGACATCTTGCCTTGACAGTTTACTTTCACAATGTTTTCTGTTTTCTTGCAGTGTAATCTGTTTTCTCTCTGGGCTTGATGATTATTTCTCTGGATGTGTCTGCTACAAGGTGGATTCGTTGGTTTCCTTGCTTTCCTGCTCGACCTCATCAAATAAAGAGGAAGTGGAAGAACCTGCTTAGGGGTTTTATACTACTGTTGCATTGTTCTGATTGGTTGTTTTGAAAAGTTCTGTTAACTGTTTCTTTGCTGCTGGAGGTTTCAGTAAAGAAGGTAAAGCAAATATGCGCCTCCTGTCTTTAATAAAATTTAGATTATTCCCTCACCAAGGCTAGAATAATCCCTAATTACAATATTATTCAAAGAACAGTTTGCTGTTTTGACAACCAGAATTTTAATGTATATTAAATACATGCATTCTTGAAACAGCAAAATGCCTAATATAACAAGGAAATCTCCAAATGTTCCTATATGTCTATTAAAAGTGTGCTATGTTGTCTAATAATACATTTCAAAGCACTACTTGCCCTTCAAGAGTTAGAAAAAATCATTTGAAGGGTGTATAAATAAGAAGGAATATGAGACACTAGTTTCCTGAAAGACCTAGAACAGTCTTTTCACAAAAGAAAAGTCTCACAGTAATAGATGCTCTGAATGTAAGTGAGGGCATCCTGAATGATAAATCTGTCAAATGGCAGAATTGATTATTTTATGAACTATATTTAAGAAATGCAATACTGTTTATATTTTGTGTTGTCTTTACATGTGCTTTACAATATGTTTTAATATTCTAGTTCTACAAATTTTGATCTTCTTTATCCTACTGAGCGAACTGACCATCTTAGCAAAAAGGAGTATGGGTGAACTGTGTGAAAATAAAATACCTAAGGGGAATCAGCTTGGGAGAGCCTCCCTATAGTTTAAATTTAGCAGTGAATTGAAATCATAGATTTTATTAAGAATAATCAGATTGGAGTTGTAGTATCATGCTTCTGTAAGATAATTTTTGGGAACATATTTGAGTTTTCAACATACATGTACTTTTGTGTAAATACATGGTCAAACTATATGCATGCATTATTATTATTATTATTATTATTAATTTTTTACTTTTAAAAAACAAACAAAAACACTCTAAATTTAACGAGACAAAAAAATATTTCAAGTCAATCATGATGAATTCTTAGAGATGGTTAAGAGTTCAGCATACAAACCTGATCAAAACTGTTCCATTCATGACAAAGATGCAGAGTGAACTGGCATCTTTATGGACATTGCAATTAAATATTCCTACCAGTGTTATTTGAGAGACTGGCATCTCTGTCACAGGGTAGCAAGGTTTATTCAGTTTTGTGCTTGAACTGACAGCCGTCCTCTGCCTCCCTGATTCTTTTTATCAGTCAGATGCCATTTAATCCACTTCCTGACATCTCTTTCAAGAGTAGTGAAAATGAAGAGTTCTATATAAGATCCTGTAACGGCTCATTATAAAAGTCCTTTATCCTTTACTCTGCTCATGCTATCTTTCTATGATTATAATGCTTGACCAAAGAGTGATATAAAAATGTGATTTTAGTGGCTCACCTGTAAAGCTAGTTTTTTTTTTTCTAATAAGATGAAGGCATCTTAGCTTTCTGATGAGTGACCTTTCCCAATCCTTTTTTTTTTTATTTTCTGTGAAAGGAGCAAGAAATTAAGTCATGATAACAATGGAACTACAGGTTCTTTTTCATTGCACGGAGGAAAGCTAATGCAGTGAATACACATATTACCTAATTAATCTTTTGGTGATATAATATCATTTAATTGCTGACTCCTTTGCAACCACGGGTTTTGTGCAATGATATTAGAAAGGCATTTATTTTGAATTATAGTCTCTCTTTTCATTAATTTTTTGTTATGGGTTTTTTTCATAACTGACAACTGAAAGATTACATTTACACTGTAATTTCTGCTTAATTATACAATTTTCCTGTTAAGCTAACATGTACAAGATACGTCTGTACCATTAAATATTTGCATATGATCAATTACACATTTAGTACATTCATTTGTTTTGGATCCTATTGTACATGCCAATTAAGGAATAATAACATTATTTTAAAATAATCATAAACATACTTAATACCTAATAATCCTATGCCTTGTTTGCTAAACCTCTTATGACTGATAAGGTCTTGCAATTTAACTAGTAGGATTGCAGCTCTTGGGGTATTCAGTTCTGTTCTGAGCATGCACATATTGAAAAAAATATATATTGATAAAGGTCATATTATTTTCTACAGCAACTAAATGTTGTGAGGTCAATGAAGACTTGACAGGGCAATTTGCACAGCTCACTCCCATAATTCAGTACTGCTGCTTGCATAACTTTAACAGGCATCTCTTTGGGCATTAAAGGGGACCTGTCACTTCAAAGGATTTTCTCTATTAGGTTTGCTCATCGCTATTACTCAGCATAGAGAAAGGATAGAGAGAAGAGGAGAAATTAAACAGAGGGAGAAGATTAGAAATTTAAGGAATACTATAGTGCCAGCTGTATTCCTGGCACTATTGCTCCGCCTGCCTCCCCACTCCCTTGCAACCCCCCCTCCCTGGAAAATAAAGGGTTAGAAACCCTTTATTTACTTACCTGATCCCAGCACCTAGGTCCCTCGGCGCTGGGTCGAAGTTTCTCCTCCTCTGTCTCGTGACGAACAGGCTCTGCCGTGCGCATTGGACCTCCCCATAGTAAAGCATTGAATCAATGCTTTCCTATGGGGAGGAATAATCTGATGCTGGAGGCCCTAATGCAGAGCGTGAGGACATCCACCATCAGATACTGGACCAAAGGTCCGTTTCAAACCAGGAAGCCCTCTAGTGGCTGTCTGGTAGACAGCCACTAAAGGCTGACTCAGTGTTGCAATGTAAACATTGCAGTTTCTTTGGAACTGCAATGTTTAACATTGCTGCACTAAGGGCAATAGAGACACTGTACCCAGAGCACTTTAATGAACTGAAGTGGTCTACGTGCCTACAGAGTCCCATTTATCAACATTTCTGTTTCACTTCTTCATTTGCAATGTTTGCCCTGACTTTGCCTTGTGTATGATTGCATGATGTAATTTGCTAAATTTCTTATATACATTTAAAATATATAGAGCATCTCATGAACAAGGTTAACACACGTTTAGGTGATTTCAATATTTTTAGCAAATGGTGTACATTCAAGAGAAATGACAGTTCCTCTCTAAAAGAGGCACTAATGAGCACACATCATTTGCATTGACATTTAAATATAATGAAAGATTCTAGCTATGGAATAGATGGTGGAATAGAATGATGAGTTAAAATCATTAAAACATTGTATGGTATTTGAGCTTCGATGACTGCACACAGTGGCTTCTACTGTATGATGTACTTATTTGATTACACATTACAATTAAACTAGTTTTCACCTATGTTTAACTAGGTTTTGGCATTGTCTACAAAGATACATTAAATCATCACAATATGTGAATTTTTGTTTGTTATTCTTATTTGCTGCACACAAACAAAAAAAACACAATTTAATGTCATGTGCTTGTAATACATACTTCGAGGGGTCTTTTTCCCTTAAATTTCCTTTTTTCCTTGAATTTGGTGAACATTATTTTAAAATCTATGTTGCTAAAGACTAAAGTCCATTGAGTTAATTGTTTAAAACACATATTTTATGGTGCTGATTAAAAATAAGGAAAAATTAAGGAAAAATAAGGAAACACAAAACAAAACAATTTGAAATGATGGCCATAATTATGCTGCAGACTGGGAAAACAAATATCCTTATTGACTCGATAATGGCAAACAAACATCTCCTTGGATCAACAACCCACTTACATGTCAATTATAACCTTGAGCATTGTGTTTGTCAAAAAAATATCTGCAGAATTTGGTAGGATAAACTGTTTGAGTAGAGAATTCCACATCTTTATTGTTCTTTGTTGATAGAACCCTTTCCTCTGCTGTAAGCTAAAACACCTTTCTTCCAGTCTCAGTGGATGACCTCTTGCCTGTTGTATTTTCCTGCTAACAAAGAGTTTAACGCCTAGCGGTTTGTACTGACCCTTTGAATATTTGTATAGTACTATCATATCCCCTCTGAGACATGTTTTTCAAAGAAAACAAATGCAGTTTTTCTAGCCTTTCTTCATAACAAATGTTTTCCATCACACTTATACATTTTTCTAGTTCTGCAATTTATGTATTTAAATCTGGTGCCCAAAATAACACCACATAGTCAAGGGTGGATCTTACTATTGATTTATAAATATGCAATATATTTTGATTACATGAATCAATACCCCTTTTATACAAGACAGCATCTTACTAGTCTTTGTATTGTGCACTGTTGCTTAGTTTATCTTGAATTGTTCCTATGTCCTTTTCTTTTCATGTTACCTCTAACTCATTCCCATTTAATATATGAGTTGCTTGTGGTTTCCTTATTTCAAAGTACTTGACTTTACACTTATCTGTATTGAATCTCATCTGCCACTTGCCTTCCCAGTCCCCCCAATGTATTCAAATCCTTCTATAGAGAAGTTATATCATGTACTATACAAGTTGTGACAGACTGACTGGTGCCCTGACTGGATACCTCTGTCAAGCTTGCTTCCTATTTATCACCGGGACAGTAGTAGTGCTTCAGCCCCTAGCTGCCTAATCTTGGCTGGAGTCTCTCCCTAGCTTCCGGTCCGGGGTAACAATACACTCTCTCCTGCGGAGTGTATTGTTGTAAAGCTGTCTCACTCAATCACTTGCTGAGACTTCGTGAAGGGTGAAGTAGAACTGCCTTCATTCAGTGAACCACAGGTTTATATAGGAGTAATCACAACAGGGGATCATCACACAAAACTATGCAAGTCACTCCTTAGAGTCTTTGTGTCTAGGACAGAATTAGGTCGAGTCCATAACTGAATTACCTGCCTGACACCAAGAATCATTGCACAATAGCTACTGTATTATAAACAAATGTATTCCCCTTCTGTTTACCTTTTATACACACAGACTCACAAAAACATTTGTCTCCCATATTACAAGAAAACTCCTAAAACACATATAATAATATAGAGGAGATGAAATGGATTTCTGGATCAATGGGACAACGCCCTCCTGGAAAAAAAAAAACGGGAAAAGGCAGGGGGTTGAGGAGAATAACTAACAATCAAATACATTACACACCCTGTATCTATACTGGGCATATGGTGACTAAAACATATGAGTAATCTGGGGACCTCCATAAACTGTCCATCTTTAGCCCCCAGTATTTAGTGCAACTGAACATTGTGGAAAACCATCAAACAAACATAACAGATCACAACTATTCATTTATATCTGGGCACTATAATATTATTAAGCATATACAACCAGGAACAGGTCAACAAAAATATCAAAGTAGCTGAATCGTAGCGGTGTAAGCAATTACATTTTGATAAGCTCTAGAACAGGGATAGGCAACTTTGAGCACTCCATATGTTGTGCACAACATTTCCCCTGATACTTTGCCAGTATTATGGATGTAAGAGCATTATGAAAGATATAGTCCACAACGTCTGGAGTGCCGAAAGTTGCCTACCTTTGATCCTGGAAGGAACCCTGGGGTTATTTCTTATTCTTTGGTCTATCTGCAATAATGCTCAGGATGGTTCTTAAGTATGACCAACATTCTAAAAAAATAAAAGGGTTGTAGTCCAATAGTATACAGCAGCTTTTTTTATTGTTATTTATTTGTTATTGGATAAATCCTAGACATATATCCGATTCTGATATTTAGGATAAATACATTGATAAATTCTGGGTAATTTGTTTTTAGCCGAACAACAACAGTAGCTATCATCAGCTTCTCTAAACTACCATTAATCAGTAATGAAACTGCAAAACTTGAGTAATTAAAATGACAAATATTTAACACATCTCAAAAGTACAACTTTTTCACTCCAGGAAAATGTATTCGTAAGTTGTCCTTAACACTACCATTATAATATTTAACTATTTATTTGTTTATTTATTTAGAAACTGCCATATCTAGGATGTCTATTAACCCCTTCAGGACGGAGTCAATAGTACACGTTCTGATCAAAACAAAACGTAAACAAAAACTGGAATTTGCGCTATATGTCTGTTCAACCGTAATTCACCTCTTTCATATTAAATGCACCCACACTTATTATATATCATTTTGTTCAGGAGAAACAGGGCTTTCATTTCATATAAAATATTTATATATGAAACAATTTATTATGAAAAAAATGAAAAAAACTGTGAGAAATTTTAATTCTTTTTTTAAATTTGTAGTTCCGCCTCACATTTTAGCTGTAAATGTCATAATACTGTTTTACTGCAACAAAATGCACATATTTGTAATCAGCGATGTCTCACGAGTACAACAGTAACCCCCATTAACAGGTTTTATGGTGTTTTGGAAAGTTACAGGGTCAAATATAGAACGTTCCATTTTCAAATTGAAATTTGCCAGATTAGTAATGTTACGTTTGAGACGGTGTGGTAGCCCAGGAATGAGAATTACCCCCATAATGGCATACCATTTGAAAAAGTAGACAACCCAAGGTATTGAACGTGGGGTATGTTTAGTCTTTTTTAGTAGCCACTTAGTCACAAACACTGGCCAAAGTTAGCGTTCATATTTGTTTTTGTGAAAAAAGCAAAAAACTAATATTTGGCCAGTGTTTGTGACTAAGTGGCTACTAAAAATGACTGGACATACCCCATTTGCAATACCTTGGGTTGTCTACGTTTGCAAATGGTATGCCATCATGGGGGTAATTCTTATTCCTGGGCTACCATACGGTCTCAAAGGCAACATAACTAATCTGGCAAATTTCAATGTCAAAAAAATGAAATGCAAGCCTTATATGTGACTCTCTAACTTTCCAAAACACCATAAAACCTGTACATGGGGGGGTACTGTTATTCTTGGGAGATTTCACTAAACACAAATATTAGTGTTTTAAAACAGTAAAACATATTACAACAATAATATAGTCCATAAAAGTGCCGTTTGTTTGTAAAAAATGCAAAAAACTTAACTTTTACTTAAAATATCATCGTTGTAATAAAATTTACCAGTTTTAAACACTAATATTTGAGTTCAGCGAAGTCTCCCGAGTAAAACAATACCCCCTATATACAGGTTTTATGGTGTCTTGGAGAGTTACAGGGTCAAATATAGTGCTTGCGAATTAAATTCTCTGCACTTTCTCCCTGTGTTGTAAGGCATGTCAATCAAATTTTAATTAATCAAATGACATAATTATGTTAAAAAATTACTTAAATATACACTTAGAATTTTAATATATATGCATTTATAGGTATTTATATTCTACGTGTATACTAATGTAATCTTTTATGTAATTATATGTATTTATCTCTATATATATATTTGCGGTTATTTGTATTTTATATATATATATATAGAATGTCATTCTAAGTGTATTCTGTTTCCAATATATATATATATTAATAACAAAATACAGTTAGAATGAAATTACATATGAATATATAATTTATTTTAAATTTTGTTTCAATATTTTATTTATTTATTTAATAATTGTATTTATTTATTATTGTAATTATACGTATATATATATAATATATATATGCAGATCTATTATATATATATATATATATATATATATATATACATACATATTATATATATGTAACGTCATTCTAAGTGTATTTTAATACTAATATATATACTAATATTAATATTAAAATACATTACGTATGACGTTACATATATATAATATGTATATATATTATATATATAATATATATACATATATTATATATATAAAAGGCATTTAATTTATTTTATAACATGTTAATTTTTTTTTTTTTACACTACCTACCAGCAGGGGGACTGTCTGATATTTTAGACACCCCCCTGCTGGCAGATCCATAGCCAGCTATAGGGGGCCATGTGATCGCTCTTTGAGAGCGATCACATGGCCCCCGGGGGCCTCATTTGCCGGAGGGGGGCTGCCCCCCAGAAGAGGATCGCGGCGGAGGTGAGTACACCTCTGCTCCTGGGGCTGCAAGCCGTTACGGCGTTCTATGCCGCCGCAACGGCTTTAAAGCCCTTTAAAGCCGTGACGGCATAGAACACCGTAACGGCGTTAAGGGGTTAAGCATCCACAGCTAGGGTGTTTACCTTGGGATATTTTGACACTCTTCATGTGCCTATTTTGCCTCCATATCTTCTACATTTTAAAATAACATTGTCTTATATTGTTGTTCTTTTTTTCACACATAGATAAAAATTTGTCGAGCATAACATAAACCTGATAAATCTAATAAAAAATGTGCTCAGCTTCATATTCTATGTTTATCAAACTATTCCTAAAGGTTTTGACAAAAAAAAAAATACCCACTGCCTCTCTACATCATAACTAATACACATAGCTTTAGTGATTATGGTGCTTAGAGTGTCTGCTTAGATATATGATTAAAACCTTCATAAACCCTTTTTTAGGCACTACTGAAAAACATTGACTAGTACAAGTGAACATTCTGTATGCATTATCAAGGCATTTTATATTGTAAAAAGCAGTATTTTCCTCAGAACCTCTCTTCTTGTCAGAGAAACCAACTGTACATTATATTTTCTTTGGTGCATGGTATTTGCCGCAAAGTAATTTCAACGTTCTTTAAATATTTTCTGACTTACTTAAGGAAAGCTTCACCAGGGTTATCTTATCATCCTTATGTGGCCCGTGAGTGTTATCCTTCTTGTTTCTTGCCTAATTATCTTGTTTATTCCAGTACTTGTTATGAGACAACATTTGAGTCACCGATTTCATCTTCTTTGCTTCATGAAGCGTATGACCTTGTAGCAAAAAAAGAAGAGTCTGTAAAGGAAAACAAATATGCTTCCTAGGCAAGTGTAAGCTTAAGGGAAACCAGTACTAGAATTTTCCTCATTACTGTAACTTAAACTATTTCCCCTTTGGTGTTAATCAGTACAGATCATAATTAAATAAACTTGAATTAACATCTTTGATGCCGAATTGTAACTCTAAGGTCATTGTGCCACAAATTCATGACCACATTTTATTTCAAGGATCATTTCAAGGCATAGGTATGACGTAAAATAAATATTCTCCTTCAAACAAGTATATATTAAAATTATACACCTATTTCTTCCACCCCAAAGTAATACACTTAAATTAACATTCCCACCATAAACATAAAATTGCAAACATTAAAATACAGGGGTGCACTTCTTTCTTACTTAGTTTTTGTGATAACATAAATTGGAAGTGGAAGATTAGTGATGACATTAACATTTATGACAGTTGCCTGCTACGCTGTTCATTAAAGTGAGCTGCTAAATGTTAAAAAGCAATGTTGCAGTTTTGTTATAAACACTTTTGAATGTTCGCCGAGGTCCAAGCATAATTTCTTAAATATATAATTGTAGTACAGGGGCTTTAAAAGATATGATATGAAAATATGTATCTTCTTATAACAAATGTAATTTAGAATTTGGTCACCAGCTGCTTATAGTAACATATAATGGTCGCTTAACATGTACTACATTTTAGCCACTTTCATCATAGAAATCTGAAATTCCAATATCCAAATTACAAATACAATATCATATCTTGATATTGTAGCTTTTGTATTGACCTATTCATTCATGTGTGCTTAAATGGACACTACAGTCACCAAAACAACTTTAGCTTAATTAAGCAGTTTTGGTGTATAGATCATGCCCCTGCACTCTCCCTGTTCAAATCTCAGCAATTTTGGAGTTAAATCCCTTTGTATATGCAGCCCTATTACACCTCCCTGCGTGTGACTTACACAGCCTTCATAAACACTTCCTGTGAAGAGGCATCTAATGATTACACTTCCTTTATTGCAATTCTGTTTAACTTAGAATGTATTATCTCCTGCTCTGTTAATAGCTTGCTAGACTATGCAGGATCATCCTGTATGTAATTAAAGTTAAATTTACAGAGAGCAAGAGATACAAACTTTTAAAGTAAGTTACATCTGATTGAAAATTAAACTTTTTTTTTTTTCATTCAGGCTGCGTGAGTCACAACCAGGGGAGCTATGGCAAAATAAAGGATCAGCCACAACATTAAAATCACTGACAGGTAAAGTGAATAACATTGATCATATCGTTACAATGGCACCTGTCAAGGGATGGGCTATATTGGGCAGTAAGTGAACAGTCAGTTCTTGAATTTCATGTGTTGGAAGCAGGAAAAATGGGCAAGGGAAAGATCTGAGTGACTTTGACAAGGGACAAATAGTGATGGCTAGATGACTGGGTCAGAGCATTTCCAAAATGGCAATTCTTGAGTGTTGTTTCCAGTATGCAGTGGTTAGTACCTAGATAGTGGTGCAAGAAAAGACAACCGTTGAACCGGCATCTGGCTCATTGGTGCCCAAGGCTCATTGAAGCATGTGGGGAGTGAAGGCCAGCCCGTCTGGTCTAATCAGACAGAACACATACTGTAGTTCAAATGTCTGAAACACTTAATGCATACATGATGTCAGAACACACAGTGCATGACAATTTGCAGCGTATGGGGCTGTGTTTTCACATAATATTCTGAGTGATCATGGTAACCGCTGTTCATCACTGAAAGCACCTTTAATGGGGATGTGAGCATCAGAACTGGGCCATGGAGCAAAGTAAGAAGGTTTTGAGGTCTTATGAGTCATGTTTTCTTTTAGATCAAGTGGATGGTTGAGTACCTGTGCATTGTTTACCTGGTGAAGAGATGGCAGCAAGATGCAATATGAGGCTAGTGAAGGAGGGGTTATTCTCTGGGCCATGTTCTGCTGGGAAACCTTGGGTCCTGGCATTCATGTGGATATTACTTTGAAATGTCCCACCTATTAAGTTCACAGCAATGGTGTTCCCTTATATCAGTGGCCTCTTTCAGCAGGATAATGCCCTCTGCCACTCTACAACTATTATTCAGGAATGGTTTGAGAAGGATGACAAAGTGTTCAATGTGTTTTCTTGGCCTCAAAATTCCCCAAATCTCAATCCATGGAGGCCCCACATTGCAACTTTCAAGACTTAAAGGATCTGCTGTCTTGGTGCTAGATATCACAGGACAAGTTCAGAGGTCTGGTGGAGGACATGCCTCGATGCATCAGAGCTGTTTTGGCAGCACAAGGGGGATATTAGGCCGGTGGTATTTATGCCGTGGATGATCAGTGAATACTGCCTAAAGCTTTTCATTCCTATGATATTTCTTTAAAGGATGAACAAAGAAATAAATAAAAATGTAGTAATTAACAGAAAAATAAATATTTGCCTGAACAACAATCTATAATTGGCGTTTTGATACATATTTATGTGCTAGCTATGTAACCCATGTTTCAAATAAATATTTCAGTGATATTTTTTTCAATTAAAAATAATTTGGTGTGAAGGGGTTAATATAGATATTTGTAGCGCAGAAGGGCCCAACCTTTGTTTTAATTATTTCTTTAGCATAATACATTGTATGCAAAATCATAAAATGAATGAATGCTTACATCAATGCGTTTAACGAGTTTCAAAAATATAATGTCCATTTCAAAAACGCTACAGAATCATGCAATATTATAACATGTCTTCCCTTTTTTCTTATTTATTAGTGGTCTCTTTCATAATTGCAAAATCTATATCATATTTAACTGGGCAATAAGTACTTCATCCTCAAATTGTGTCTATTTCTTTATGGCCGTTGATTTAAATACTGGTGCCAACACCTTGATATAACTGGAAGTGACAGAGCAGCACGTCACCTGGCATGAGAAGCGATTGAAACCAAGCAGCAATATCATTCCTAATATTGCTCTGTCTGTAGCTTTTCTTTGATGTGATTTGATGTAGTTTGAGCTGGATTAGAAGATGTAGTTTGATATCAAATTAATGTTTCTTTTTTCGTTTCTTTTTTTATATATATATATAGCCCATCCATTATTGTCTTGACTGCAGTAATATGACATATTAAAACAGTTTGAAGCTTATGGAATGTAAAAATATCTACACCCAGCACATCCATACCATTGAATGATAAAATAGAACCAAGACTTTAAATGTTGTACAACATGATCTTACCTTTTGAAAATATAATATAAAATATTTCTGCAGTTAAGACAAGTGTAAGACACGCAACAAGATATTATGCTGAAGAGTATATATAGTATAGAAGTATTCAGTTTAAAGGGACACTATAGTCACAAAAACAACTTTAGCTTAATGAAGCAGTTTTGCTGTATAGATCATGCCCCTGCAGTCTCACTGCTCAATTCTCTGCCATTTAGGAGTTAAATCACTTTGTTTATAAAGCCTAGTCACACCTCCCTGCATATGACTTGCACAACCTTCCTACACACTTCCTGTAAAGAGTCATCTAATGTTTATCCTTCCTTTATTGCAAGTTCTATTTAACTTCGATTTTCTTATCCCCTGCAATGTTAATAGCTTGCTAGACCTTGAAAGAGCCTCCTGTATGTGATTAAAGTTAAATTTACAGAGCAAGAGATACAATTGTTTAAGATAAATTACATCTGATTGAAAGTAAAACATTTTTTTTTGTGCAGGCTGTGTCAATCAGAGTCAGGGTAGTTGTGGCAAGGGCTGCATAAACAGAAACACAGTGATTTAACGCCAAAATGGCAGAGAATTGAGCAGTGAAACCTTAGAGGCATGGTCTATACACTAAAACGGCTTCATTAAGCTAAAGTTGCTTAGGTGACTATAGTGTATCTTTAAGGTGGTTTGCTAGTGCAAAGCCTCCTGCCCTGAATACAATCACCAAGGAGACACTCCAGTGGTGTCTGGGGCTTAACCCCTATTTACAAATTTGAAATAAATAAATAAAATATCCACATTCAAAACAAAAAATAATTTTGACTGTTGATATACACGGGATATATGTGAAACACTATGCAAATATTCACTGTCCAAAAACAAGAATGAGAGAGTCTAATTGTTGGTACTAAAGCTGTTAAGCTTTTCTCTGACTTGGAATTGAAATCAAGGCTATCCCCTCATTTATAGGCTTTATTCATGATTGCCAAAATTGGGGGATCCTCAAGAAAATCTATTAGTAGTTAGTGATCCAGAATGTAATTCTGTTTGACAGAATATAGGGAGATTAGTTACAAATAATTGCTAAAGTAAATGTTCACTCCAATATGTGGAGTTAAGGAAACATTATCTTGAGGCTAATTGATACGTCTTAAGTCTTAGATTTGGTACAAACGTTTTACCTAAATTGACATGCTTAATATTTATCCCTATGTATTTTTAAAACAAATGGAGGTCTTTTAGTTACCTCCAATGGCCATGAGAGGATTGAGCCCACCTGCCACATCAAGACCTTGATGTGGCAGGTGGGCTCAATCCTCTCATGGCCATTGGAGGTAACTAAAAGACCTCCATTTGTTTTAAAAATACATAGGGATAAAGGATAGAGCGCAAGTAACATGTTTTACTTTGGTTTTTACTATGTATTGGGGCTGATGTGTACTGTAGTCATTGCAGCCACCCAGTAGTGATGGGAGTTGAGCGCAGGACTTTTCTTTCTGCATTTGTATCCAATTTTTGTATTACTCAGCCTTGTTACAATGCAGCCGCCCATCCCATGTGTTCCCTATTAAGGGTTAATAATGTATAGGGGTGTATATAAAAAATACCCCTTTCTGTCTCATTAGAGATTTTTGCCAGAGGCTCAAGGAAGCAAGGTGAATGGTTAGAGTTAGGACCCACCTAGGGGGGTCTGCCTTGATGTGGCAGGTGGGCTCAATCCTCTCATGGCCATTGGAGGTAACTAAAAGACCTCCATTTGTTTTAAAAATACATAGGGATAAAGGATAGAGCGCAAGTAACATGTTTTTCTTTGGTTTTTACTATGTATTGGGGCTGATGTGTACTGTAGTCATTGCAGCCGCCCAGTAGTGATGGGAGTTGAGCGCAGGACTTTTCTTTCTGCATTTGTATCCAATTTTTGTATTACTCAGCCTTGTTACAATGCAGCCGCCCATCCCATGTGTTCCCTATTAAGGGTTAATAATGTATAGGGGTGTGTATAAAAAATACCCCTTTCTGTCTCATTAGAGATTTTTGCCAGAGGCTCAAGGAAGCAAGGTGAATGGTTAGAGTTAGGACCCACCTAGGGGGGTCTGCCTTGATGTGGCAGGTGGGCTCAATCCTCTCATGGTCATTGGAGGTAACTAAAAGACCTCCATTTGTTTTAAAAATACATAGGGATAAAGGATAGAGCGCAAGTAACATGTTTTTCTTTGGTTTTTACTATGTATTGGGGCTGATGTGTACTGTAGTCATTGCAGCCGCCCAGTAGTGATGGGAGTTGAGCGCAGGACTTTTCTTTCTGCATTTGTATCCAATTTTTGTATTACTCAGCCTTGTTACAATGCAGCCGTCCATCCCATGTGTTCCCTATTAAGGGTTAATAATGTATAGGGGTGTATATAAAAAATACCCCTTTCTGTCTCATTAGAGATTTTTGCCAGAGGCTCAAGGAAGCAAGGTGAATGGTTAGAGTTAGGACCCACCTAGGGGGGGGGGTCTGCCTTGATGTGGCAGGTGGGCTCAATCCTCTCATGGCCATTGGAGGTAACTAAAAGACCTCCATTTGTTTTAAAAATACATAGGGATAAAGGATAGAGCGCAAGTAACATGTTTTTCTTTGGTTTTTACTATGTATTGGGGCTGATGTGTACTGTAGTCATTGCAGCCACCCAGTAGTGATGGGAGTTGAGCGCAGGACTTTTCTTTCTGCATTTGTATCCAATTTTTGTATTACTCAGCCTTGTTACAATGCAGCCGCCCATCCCATGTGTTCCCTATTAAGGGTTAATAATGTATAGGGGTGTATATAAAAAATACCCCTTTCTGTCTCATTAGAGATTTTTGCCAGAGGCTCAAGGAAGCAAGGTGAATGGTTAGAGTTAGGACCCACCTAGGGGGGTCTGCCTTGATGTGGCAGGTGGGCTCAATCCTCTCATGGCCATTGGAGGTAACTAAAAGACCTCCATTTGT
Organism: Pelobates fuscus; assembly: GCF_036172605.1. Taxonomy (NCBI): domain Eukaryota; kingdom Metazoa; phylum Chordata; class Amphibia; order Anura; family Pelobatidae; genus Pelobates; species Pelobates fuscus. The sequence goes on from NC_086328.1 coordinate 48,041,030, forward strand.
TTTAAAAATACATAGGGATAAAGGATAGAGCGCAAGTAACATGTTTTTCTATGCTTAATATTTATGTCCATATAAAATAAAAACGAGATACGAATAGTAACATCTCCTAAGATACTATGTTCCTTCAAACTGAGAAGGAATAAATCATAGATAAAGAAAAAGCCTCTCTCCCTGGTAAAGTCACTAAACAGCTAATGATAGGAAAAAGAGAAAAGGAGCTTTAAGTGTGCATGATATGATACACCAACATGATAGTGTGTATAAGTGCCAAGGTTGCCCATAGTAAACGGAAAATCAAATAGATGTTGTACCAAATGTGTTACGCAAAACCCACAAGTGTTTATCTGACACAGCTACCCTTGAAGATTCATATTTATATCTAGTTCATTCAATATAAGTATTGTTATTGTCTTCAATGTAATACATGCTCAAGTATACAAACCAGGTAATAATAACCTATTTGAGACCACCCACAACCATGTAATTATTTGTCCTTTAGTAGCTCTGACACTTAATATAACAATTCTACAGATTTTATCAGGAACAGGTAAATCACATCAATATTTATTGTTTATTAGGCACATTCATCAGCTGACACCAGAACCTTGTGTAAAGTACTAATATATCATATCATAAAGGCACAGCACACATATAAAGAACAAAAGTAACAAATTGTAAAACTGTAACAATAATAGATTTTGGTTGTACTTACAAGCAATGACAATTTTGTTTTGCACATGTTGTTCCTAGTTGGAGTAATATGCACTTAATGATATCACTACACACCGATGGGGGCCTTTGTATTACTCTGACAAAAGGCGTAGGGCAAGGCTAACATGGAATATGCATTGTCCACTGATGTTTTTGTGATATGCTGTGAATTTTTTATATTAAGTTAAGTGCAAAAAATAAGTTTGTTTTATATGCCAGTCAGCATTCTACACTATCATTTTCGCCCATTTAAATGATAGTAATATGTGAAAACAAGATTGCTGATGCCCGTCCATTAGAGAATAATTTCATCTTGATTACAATGCTTCTATTCCATTATTACAGTATTATACTATGTAACGTCTGTTCCCTGTAGGTTTGCTGCATGTCTATTTTGGTGCATTGTCTTGTTGCATATCAGGATTGGGGAAGTCCTGAGAGAAGCAATCTACTTTATAGTGTAAAGTATATATTTATTTCAGTAACACTTTGAGTTAATTTAGAGTGTTCTGTTTTACTGTGGGGCACACGATCTATAGTTTGTTTCTGCTTTTTATGTGGACAGTTGCTCTAACACACTGACCATGTAAGAATCACTACCTTTATTTCCATGATCTCCAATTTCCCTTTAGGAAAATAAGTGACAGCCCCAGTTTGTTTGTTGTATTAATATTTTACTTGTTTCATATTGATTGTTCATTTTATTGTAAAAAATGTAAATCTTTCAATAAAAACGATTTGAAAAGGAAAATAAATGACAGTAGTGTTAGGCCAAATGACAGGTCTATTGAAACAGATTCCTTGCTATTTGCAGCAGCCAAAACTGGAAAAGTAGTTGAGATGTCATCACTTGGTTAAACGATTGTGCACATTGAAATAGTATGGAATATTGCTTTGTCTCCTTAAACAATCTGAAAAGGTTGATACTTTTCAATAAATACACTGCCGTGAGACCCAGTGATTGACTTTTAGTTAAGATATGGCTACCATATTAATGTAGTTGTAGGCTCTGTTAAGGAAAACCGCAAAAGAATAAGAAAACACTCATCATGTTCTGTTCAACAATAAAGCACAAATTGTAAGATTGGTAAATGTATGCTTGAAGTTAAACTTTTGGCATCATGTCCTTTGCATGCCATAACTTGGCAAGGTGCGTCAATATAATTACCAATATGGATAGCGCACTCTCCTGGATCCCAGGGTGCAACCAGGCCTAAGGTTGGCCAATCCTCACAATGTGATTTGCAAAAAAGTAATGATCGTCCAGTTCAATCCAGTGAGCAAAGTTTATTTTTTTCAATAAATCTGCCCACCGGATTGAACTTGAGTGCCTGGACCATCATTTACTTTTTTTGCAAATCACATTATAAAATAGCTTCAGAGTTATAGACTTCAGTGTTATAGACAGAGTTACAGACACCTACACCCTACAGGCAGTAGACACAGTAAATTGTTTTGTAAATGTATTATGTTTTATACATTGAAACTGTAATGTTAAGAATTATATTAGGATAACTGGAGGTAATATGTGGGCTCAATCATGGATAACCACCTGTAAAAGTGAATGGACATTGTTACAAAATCCCTACAGACAAGCGATATGTTGTTTCCTTGTACTCTACTTCTGTACCCAACTCACAAATGGATTACTTGCACCTATTCATTAAACGAACAACAGACCACCTGGTCCCTGGTGTGTGCTGCCACTTAACCCCGGTCACCTTTCTAACAACCGAACAACCGACCACCCTGCGAGGGGAGTGTGTTTCCAATTGATCGCCCAGAGAGTTTCGGTCTGTGGTTAACCGCAACCTAATTGACGGCCTCAGGGCATTCCCGTTCATGCCTTATCTCCCGATACTCAAAATAACGAAAGGGTCACGAACGGGGACCACCTACAAGCCTGGCGTGTGGCCTCAATTAGAACGTTGGGTTTTGCGGTTAACCGCAGGTTAAGTACCCCCTTCACGGCGGTCTACGTTCGTCTCCGGATCCACTGAAACATCCAGTAATACAGCGGGGATTCGCACACCACTCTGGCCGTTACTCGTTCCATGAGTTTGATGCCGAGGTCCCGCTGCCTATTGACTCACTTAAAAACATGGCCGCCATCTCAAGCTCGAAACCAAAGATACGAACGGACTTTGTAACGAGGAAACAAAGCGTATGGTTCTTGGATTTTGGGCGCTCTTCGGTTAACTATTGCACCCAGACCCGGTCTACAGAATGAATGGTGGAATACCTGAATTGTATCTGAAAATTTTGAAGTTATATATTTTTAACCTATTTGTTATGTGGCAAGAAAACTTGGTATTTTGGGCGCTTGGAGATAATTGTATTGGCATAGCCGTTGGATTCATTATCTCCAAGCTGAGCGGTAACAAATTCAAACGATACATTTTATTCTTATTGGTTGATCACTTGTATTATCCCTGTATCCCATCAGGTCCAGAGGGGGCTGTCCCTGGACCTGAGATTTTGCATAAATACCAATCCTTGTGTGCCATTAAAGCCAGTTCTTGCTTGACCTCAAAATTGCAGCCTCGACTCGTTTTGTGAGGAAAAGGGTATCCTAGCTGTACAATAGCTAGAGGGATTGTTTTACATTTACAGGATTCTTCTGGTCGACTAGCTGAAGCGGCTTCTCTCTCTCTCTACATTGGGATCCAGACTATCCAAGCGGTCCAGCTTCCAGCTAACCTGGGGGTAACCGTAACAGACATGAATTCAGATTCCATGTGCAAAAGCAGTGATGTTTAGAGTTGGGGAATCAGCATTTCATGGGAACATAAAAAAAAAAAAAAAAGGAAATAAGACAAAACAAATAAATAATAAAAATACAGAAAGAGGTTATTAATTAGGACGGAGTCAATAGTGCACGTTCTGATCAAAACAAAATGTTAACAATAACTGGAATTTGCGCTACATGTCTGTTCAACCGTAATTCACTTCTGTCACATAAAGTGCACCCACACTTATTATATATCATTTTGTTCAGGAGAAACAGAGATTTAATTTATCATTAACTATTCATATATGGAACATAATTTATTATGAATAAAATGTAAAAAAAAATTGAGAAAATAAGATTTTTTTTTAAAATTTGTATTTACGTCTGACATTTTAGCTGTGAATGTCATAATACTGTTAGGTTTTACTGCAAAAAAAATGCACATATTTGTAATCAGAGATGTCTCATGAGTACAACAGTACCCCCCATTAACAGGTTTTACGGTGCTTTGGAAAGTTACAGGGTCAAATATAGAACATTTCATTTTCAAATTGAAATTTGCCAGATTAGTAATGTTACCTTTGAGAAGGTGTGGTAGCCCAGGAATGAGAATTACTCCCATAATGGCATACCATTTGAAAAAGTAGACAACCCAAGGTATTGAAAGTGGGGTATGTTTAGTCTTTTTTAGTAGCCACTTAGTCACAAACACTGGCCAAATTTAGCGTTCATATTAGTTTTTTTGTGAAAAAAGCAAAAAACTAATATTTGGCCTGTGTTTGTGACTAAGTGGCTACTAAGAAAGACTGGACATACCCCACTTGCAATACCTTGGGTTGTCTTCTTTTGCAAATGGTATGCCATCATGGGGGTAATTCTCATTCCTGGGCTACTATACACTCTCAAAGGCAACATAACCAATCTGACAAATTTCAATGTCAAAAAAATTAAATGCAAGCCTTATATGTGGCTCTAACTTTCCAAAACACCATAAAACCTGTAAATGGGGGTACTGTTATTCTTGGGAGACTTCACTAAACACAAATATTAGTGTTTTAAAACAGTAAAACATGTTACAACAATAATATAGTCCACAAAAGTGCCATTCGTTTGTAAAAAAAAAAATGCAAAAAACTTTTACTTAAAATATCATCGTTGTAATACAATTTACCAGTTTGAAACACTAATATTTGAGTTCAGCGAAGTCTCCCGAGTAAAACAGTAACCCCTATGTAAAGGTTTTATGGTGTCTTGGAGAGTTACAGGGTCAAATTTGCTTGCAAATTAAATTCTCTGCCCTTTCTCCCTGTGTTGTCAGGCATGTAAATCACATTTTTATTAATCAAATCACATAATTATGTTTAAAGATTACTTAAATATACACATAGATTTTTAATATATATGCATTTATAGGTATTTAAATTCTATGTGTATACTAATGTAATCTTTTATGTAATTATATGTATATATATATATATATATATATATATATATATATGCGGTTATTTGTATTTTATATATATATATATATATATATATATATATATATATATATATATATATACATATAATTACATAAAAGATTACATTAGTATACACATAGAATTTAAATATATATATATATGCGGTTATTTGTATTTTATATATATATATATATATATATATATATATATAATTTCATTCTAAGTGTATTTTGTTACATATATATAAATAACAAAATACAGTTAGAATGAAATTACATATTAATATATAATTGATATAAAACATTTTTTCAATATTGTATTTATTTATTTTATTATTTTATTCATTTATTATTGTAGTTATACGTATATATATATATATATATATATATATATATATATATATAGATAATATATGTGTTTATATCTATTATATATATATATATAATATATATATATGTAACATCATTCTAAGTGTATTTTAATACTAATATATGTACTTATATTAGTATTAAAATACACTTTGCATGACGTTACATATATATATAATTTTATATATATATATATATATATATATATATATATATATATATAACGAAGCAAAATAATCCTGCACTCCACAATCCAAATGTAAATGCCCGGTGCTTGTCCAGCAAAATACAAACAATGAAAAGAAGATAGCACTCCCAGGACTTGTAAATAAAGTAAAACTTAACTTTTAATCAAACAGCAGAAGGTCGACGTTTCAGTCTGTTAACCACAGACTTTCATCTGGACTAGTGCAACACACCATAAAATGACATATATATACAATCAGTACATAATGGTAAAGGACACCCCGAGTTTCGTAAGACTATTATACGAGACAACATTACCTTCTGAACCGGTTGTTCTATTGACGTGTGACGTGTCAAGTCTATACACCGTGATACCCCACCAGGAGGGTATAGACGCAATGAGATCAATACTATCGCAGTCCACGCAATATACAGGTCCTCCTGTAGAGTTCACGTTGGAGCTCTTGGAAATAGTCCTGTCCCAGAATTACTTCAGGTTCGAGACGGAGTGGTACAGACAAATTGCTGGTACATCCGTGGGTGCAGCCATGGCACCCATGTATGCCAACGGTTACATGTTCGAGTTTGAAAACAGATTTATACTGGAACCTTATCAAGACCGTATCCTGAAATATGCAAGATATATCGACGATATCTTTATGCTGGTTACTGGTACTATAGCTGAGGCCCAAGAGATGGTTCAATCCATCAACTTAAGCACAAGTAACATTAAACTTACAGCGGTAATGGATGAGACAACTGTTGATTTTCTGGACATCAGAGTACTCCGTGAGGGGATGAAGCTGGCTTATACTCTATACTCTAAGCCGACGGACCGAAATACTATACTTCAGGCCAATAGCTTTCACCCTGGTTCATTAAAAATCTCTCTGCCCTACTCGCAATTCTTGCGTGTTCTGAGGAACAACTCAGATCCATTGAGAGCCCAAGAACAGTTGGGGTTAATGTGGGAGAAGTTTCGACAACGTGGATATACATGCCAGATCTTACAGAAGGCACTTGACCGAGGGTTGGCTACAATTGACACTCCTGCTCCAAAGACAAAGACCGACAGATTGGTCTTCCCCACCACGTTCACAACATCATCCCTTAAATTCAAACAAATCATTGAGGCAAATTGGAGAACACTCAGCAACGATGTAACATTACCTCCAATATTCCAGAATCCTCCGATGTTTTGCTACAAGAGGAACAAAAATCTGAGGGATTTGCTAGTGAACACCGATCCAGTCCACTGCTACACGAAGGGTAATACTCCACAGAACCTGGGATGTTATCGCTGTCTTGGATGTGTGACTTGTGGACACATGATCCCTGGAAAGACGTTCACACATCCACACACGGGGACTAGCTTCCGCATCCAACATCGACTATCATGTACCAGCGATTTCGTGATATATAAACTCATGTGTCCTTGTGGCTTAACGTACATTGGGAAAACGGACTTGCCCCTGAGGGAACGTATCCGAAACCATAGGTCCAGCATTAGAACAGCTTATAGGGACCAGAAGTCGGAGTTACCGGTAGCGAAGCACATTCTTGAACTTGGCCATAATTTGCCATCTATGAAGCTCATGGCTATCGATCATGTCCCTGCACCTAGGAGGGGGGGAGATCACAAAAGAATGCTCCTACAAAGAGAATTGTTCTGGATAAGGACTTTACAAACGGTCCACCCTCTTGGACTGAATGAAAAATATTCATTATCTGTGTTCTTATGATCTAATACTTTGAATGACCTGATGTATACTGGCATAGGTGTTGGGAGCCCGCCCTTGGGGTTAAGCTACCTCCCTGGTTGTTCAGTTTCGAGGATGGTCATTCGCTTCATACTTCAATATGTTTCACATTTCTATGTTTACTGTAAGTGATAATCACTAGTATAGCTATCAGATTGGCAGGGGTACCCATCTACATAGTGGGTTCTCCATATGTGTTTTTCATTAATTCTACTTATTTATATGTTCTACAATAGGTTGCACCATAACAGGTTATCTAAGTATTATTCCTATAAGCCACCGAGTAGGTATACCCTGTTATCCTGGCTATTGTACAGTGGGGACACTACCCTGTCTCCTTATGGATTTTGATATCGTGGTCTAAGTACTCTGGACAGTGTTTGGTCCATTTGATTTGTTTTCTCAGTCACTAAATTTGTTGGGCTACCAAGACAATTTATTTGACTAGTAGGCGCTATGATTGTAGATAGTGTATATAGTGTATATATTGTATATACTTTTCTGGATTTAAGGGTCTCTTTCTCTATACTAATACTATGGACCTGTTTGTTTAATTTGTAATTAACATTGGGCTTCCTATAGAGTTTATCCCTGCAGTGTTCTATCTATTATATTGGTCTGCCTAGGACTGTATGTGTTTAAAGCTTTGAATCCCCCGGTTATATAGGGATAGTGGTTACACTTCTGTATCCAGTTCGGTAATACTGTCCATGTGTTCTTCTCAATGCCGTTTCAGCCGTTCATTATTGTTTTTATTTGGTTGCCATGGAGTTTATTTCCATGACAACACTCCCCATGATGCCGACGGGCGTGTGGTCACGTGGCGTGATGACGCCGGCGCCGTGTAATGACGTCATCGCGACGCACGCACTGGCGTCGGCGGAACCCGCGGCAGACCCAGCCGGAGCTGACAGGGAGAAGTAATTGGTTTGGTGGTGGGTAAGTTGATTACCATTATGTACTGATTGTATATATATGTCATTTTATGGTGTGTTGCACTAGTCCTGATGAAAGTCTGTGGTTAACAGACTGAAACGTCGACCTTCTGCTGTTTGATTAAAAGTTAAGTTTTACTTTATTTACAAGTCCTGGGAGTGCTATCTTCTTTTCATTGTTTATATATATATATATATATATATATATATATATATATATATACACACACACACACATATATTATATATATTTATTTTATTTTTAAACATGTTTAATTAATTTTTTTTACACATCCTACCAGCAGGGGGGCTGTCTGACATTTCAGACAGCCCCCCCCCCCCTCTGGCAGATCCACAGCCAGAGGATCGCGGCGTATGTGAGAACACAGGACCTCCTGGGGCTTAAGCTTTTACGGCGTTCTATGCCGCCGCAATGGCTTTAAAACCCATTTAACGCAGGACGGCATAGAACGCAGTAACGGCGTTAAGGGGTTAATGCAGTGATGTTCCACCACAGCCACAAGGTAGAACCACAATATAATAAATCAACTGACTAACAAACAATGCATACAGTTTAATGTTTCACTTGAAGATTACCACAACATATAAGAATTTGGATATGCAATTTTGTTTTACATGGACAGTTATCACAGCACACTCTATGACTTTTGTATGGCAAAACCATTTGACTTAGATGTTAAACTATCTAAATTTCATAATGTGCTTGGCTTAACTAAACATTGCTTACAAAGAGAGTGTTATTATTATTATCAATAATAATAAATTGCTAACATTTTTCCACGGTGCTTTACACAGTGTACATTAAGAAAAAGGCAAGATTAAAGACAATTACAGACAATCAGTACAAAAACAAAGCCCTGTCATCAACCTAAAATCTAGCATGCAAAACACTTTTGAATAGTGTAAAAATACTATGTCTTGAAATCAATAAGACTTTAGAACAGATGGATAAGTGTCTGTAGAGTAATAGGAGTTCACTGTTATTTTTTTTTTTTTTATCTCATATCATTCATTTTTACATTGACTGTATCTTGGATACATATCAAAACAATGTTAAACATGTGGAATGTCATAATATTAGCTTTCTGCAGTACTGAATGTGTCCTATTTAAATTTTATAAAAAGTACAGATTTCATTAGAGGAAAGACGAGACAGGGGGGATATAATAGAAACATTTAAATACATAAAGGGAATCAACACAATAAAGGAGGAGACCATATTTAAAAGAAGAAAAACTACCACAACAAGAGGACATAGTCTTAAATTAGAGGGACACAAGGTTAAAAATAATATCAGGAAGTATTACTTTGAGAGGGCACTGAGAGGGTAGTGGAGGCATGAAATGGCCTTCCAGCTGAAGTGGTAGAGGTTATCACAGTGAAGGAGTTTAAGCATGCGTGGGATAGGCGTAAGGCTATCCTAACTATACGATAAGGCCAGGGACTAATGAAAGTATTTAGAAAATTGGGCAGACTAGGTGGGCCGAATGGTTCTTATCTGCCATCACATTCTATGTTTATATGAACTCTATCCAAAGTATCGATATCCTTCTGGAGGTCTCCAGTACTGCGTACAATATTCCAAGTGAGGTCTCACCAGTGTTCTGTACAATGGCATGAGCACTTCCCTCTTTCTACTGCTAATAGAGTTCGTGAAGCTCCTCCAGCCCGAGCGATACAGAGCTGAAAATAACTGGCCTGCAAAGCAAAAATCCCGTACTACACGGGTACAAAACCTGCACTATGTCCCAGAGACAAAAATCCAAGACCGCAAAAGTGGATCGAGCTTCATCCTTCCTGGCTAAAGCGTCGTACCCCAGGGGTATTGAAGGTATTGGCAAACGCCGCAGTTTCTGAGACTGATTCAATTTAAACAAACAAAAATTTAAAATAAAATTCACTTCAGACCATGCTGTTAAATGGACCTTACTAGCCGCCTGGCAACTTACTGATAGCCAGAGTTTCAGTAGCTCTTCGGTGAACACTTTGTTGAGTAACTCTATACGATGGAGTGATCCTATACCACGACCCCAAACACCTGTATTCGAGCTAGACTCGGCTTGGGAGATACATTACAACAGTGTTGGGAGACACATTACAGTATTGCTACTTTTTATGTTATTATTCCCCCCACACATCCCCCCATGTTCCATTGACACTTCTTTTTGTGCAGACTATCAGCATGACACACAAAGGGGCCTAGATATGGCCTTCCATGTATGTCTATCCTTACTGGACTGCTTAACTAGGCAATGTGCTGGCACACTGAGTGAGAGAGCCCCTATGCCGTACTACATATGATCCGCTCTTTTTACAAAGATGTGAGTCTTATTATAAACGTCAGTTTAAAGGAAAGTGAACCTGGTGGCTCAATGAGTCACACCTTCTCAAGGACTCTTTCGCTAACTCCATCCAACTGGAGTTGATGGATTATTTCACAAACAATACTGGGAGAATCAGACTTTACTGTGTGGTCCGCACAAAAAGTGGTAATTAGGGTAGCATTCATAAGACATGCTACATATGTTAAAAAGAAATGACAGGCCACTTTGGTGGATTGCCATAAGCAAATTGCCCAGATCTCAGCTCAAAAAAAAAAAAAAAATCCTTCTCAGGAATGATATCATAAGGTAGATTCCCTGTATATGCAACTCCAAGAGATTAATGCCACCAAAACAAACTATTTTCTACAAAACCTACGCACTAACACCTACCACTCTAGTGGTAAGGCTAATAAAGCCACGGCAAACCGGCTCAGAATGAAATTATCCGATTCTAGAATCTCATACCTTATGGGAGATGATGGTACCAAAAATTAAACCCACAAGAGATCAGTGAAGAATTTGTGAAATGTTATTTAAACCTGTATAATTTGCATAAAGTTGCACAAACACACACCCCTGACGAACAAGAAATAGACTATCTTGCAAACATTAACCTTCCCCAGATTAAACAACAACATGTAACAACCTTAACAAGCCCGATAACACTAGAAGAAGTTCTTGCCATGATAAAGAAACTACCACTGGGGAACTCATCAAGGGCCGACGTCCTCCCTAACTCTTACTACAGCACTATGCCTATATTTTAGCCCTGCAGTTACTCAAAATGTATGAGAAGGCTTCTGATTCTGGCTCTCTGCCCCCTGAGATGTTAATGGCCACCATAGTAACATTCCCAAAACCTGGCAAAATCCCCAATGTATGCAAAAATGTCAGACCCATATCACTCCTCAACACTGATGTCAAGATTTATGCCAAGATACTTGCTAACAGGCTGACGCCCATACTTCCTTCCATTATTACCAATGATCAAAAGGGCTTTGTCTCAGGGATGCAAGGACATGACAACAAACTATCCGTGGTTTTGGAGCAGTACCTGAGGTCTGGCCGGGGTGGTTTGCTCTTGGCGTTAGACGCTGAGAAGGCATTCGACCACCTTAGCTGGAGCTTCCTGAAAAAAGGTATTAAAATCTTATGGTTCCCCCCACCCCCAAGTCACAAAACAAATATTTGCTCTTTATCCTGGCCCTTCCGCACAAATCCTACAAACAGGTTTCATCTGTCTCCATTCAAGATTACAAATGGAACATGTCAGGGCTGCCCCTGTCCCCACTGCTGTACGTACTAGCCTTGGAGCCCCTTCTAATCTCCATACGCAATCACACATCCATCCATGGTATGGAAATATATGGCAGAGAATTAAAAATCGGAGCAGTTGCTGATGATATTCTGCTATATATTACCAATCCGTTGGAAACACTGCCCCCTTTACTTGAGCTCAAACGAGAATCCTGACTGGTATCCTATTACTTTCTTAACATGGGCAAAATGCAGGCCTTAAGCATTGGCATGCCAACAACCACCCTTACCTACCTCCAACTTACCTATGACTTTGAGTGGCGATCTGACAATATTAAATATTTAGGAATAACTTTTACCAAAAATCAAGCAGACCTTTATACTGCTAACTAGGTTAAGGTTTGGAGCGATTGTACTACACTACTTAAAAAATTTGCACAGATGTTCTTGACATGGACAGAACGCATTGTAACAATCAAAATGTCTATACTCCCCAGACTCCAATTTCTTTTTCGCACACTACCTTTACAACTGTCCCATATGTTCTTTAAATCTGTAAATAAAGACCTCATTAAGTGTGTTTTTCGTGGGGGACGACCTAGAGTGACCCGCGGATTAGTGCAAGCTTCATCCAAAGTGGGTGATATGGCATTCCAACATATCCAGGCATACTACTACGCATCTATCTTGGCTTCTGCGCTACCACACTTTCTCAAAAAAAAAAAAAAAAATACATCCCCAATGGAAAAATCTTGAAAAAGCCCTTCTGAGACCATATGACTTACTTAGCTTGTACCATTTCTTTTCTTCACCTTTCTTCTTTTCACCTGTACCATTTCTTTTCTTCAACAGATCTGATGGACTTTCATACACTGTCCTCCACATACGCCCTGCCCCAAACCTCCTTCTCTTACATACAACTAAATAATTTCTCAGAGGCACACTCACAACAGATAAAACACACGGCAAATGCCGCAATAATAAACCATCATGGGAACATATTTGTATAAACAAATCTATGCCTCTGCTTTGTAAACTGATTTCCATGTGCTATAGAATACTCTCTGATCAGATCCCCTTTGCAGGATCTAGACCTGCACTACATTGGGCAGAGGATCTAGAATGCGAGATTGCCCCGAAACAATGGGAGTCCATGATAAACGCACCCAAACACCTGATTAAATTGGCCATGCTTATTGAACAGAACCGAAAATTACGATATCGCTAGTTCATGGTGCCAACAAAAATCCATAAGCTCTACTCACTACATTCCCCCTTGTACTGAACGCTGAACAGCGAGAGACATGTTCCATGTGTGGTGGCAATGCACAAGGATAACTACATTTTGGAGAAAGTAAACCAACTACTTCTAGAAGTAACAAACCAGGTTTTGCCCCTACTGCTTATAATGTACCTGCCAGGGTTGTTCCTAAACACAAACAAAAGCTCATATTTCATATCTTACTGTCAGCATAAAGGATGATTGCGAGAGCATGGAAAACACATACAACTCCAAACATATCCGATTTCACTAAAGAGATAGGCAAACAATGTATATATGAAAATTACTTCAGAAGCATTTTACCTTCATCCAAACTCCTTCATGATACTTGGAACTTATGCAACACATGGAGATCGGTAACTTGAACTTGTACGTAACTTAAACAGGTATATAACCTTTGTAAAGCTTACTATCAGGTTGTACTAAGGATGCTGACACACGACTGCGAGACAGGTGCCGCACATATCCCTGGAAATATAGAAATGTAGTCCCATATCAAATGTATTACTGTACTTTCGTGCAATGTACCATGCTTTTGTGCAAATTAAGTGCTTTTTCTGTACCCCCTCCTGTGTCTTATTGTGCAATCAATAAAAACTTTAAATATGAAATCATGTGTCAGTGTTCGCAAATGGCACAAAATTGAGTAAGGTGTGTGAGTAGAATATAGCATCATTGCAAAAGGATTTAGAACCTTCAGAGGTCTGGGCAGTCAAATGGCAGATTTTAATACTGTTTTTTTAAGAAACTGTTATTTTTTGGTAAATATTCCTTTAAAATAATCTAATATTTTAGTTCAGTTCATTTGAGAAACAGATGGTACACTTAATACTTAAGGCATCAGTTCCTATAGTATTCGTGTGTGCACAAACTTTCGCTCTACAGGAGCTGTGAAATCGGAACCCATCGCTGAACCATCCTATTCACCATAATTGGCATTTCAGAAAAAAAATCTCTGGCTTTCAGACTCGACTTGGCATTTTCTCTGCATTTGCTTCACCATCACCCCTTTATTCAAACAAGACTTCTCAGCTTTTGGACGCCGCTTGGCATTCTCTCTGCATTCGACTCATCCCCTTATTCAAACTTCTTTAAAGGTATTATAAAAGTCTTGCCTTTTTCATTTATTTTTTTCTCATTCTCAAACCCAGAAGGAGAACCTTTACAAATTGATTTTGTTCTGCTTTCTGTTGTATTTAAAGGAATACATACCTGCTATGAAGGACTGTTTCTTTAAAGTATCCATTTTTTTTATTTCCTTTCGCAAGAAAAAAGTTGTAATTCATGAGGTTACCGTCTATTATTTTTCAAGGACTGTAACTCCCATGACTCTTTCCAAAAATTGTGGATACATTTTTTGTTCTCTAATTCTACAAAATTATTTACCTAGCATAAATCCTGGAATTATGAAAAGTTATTTTTCTTTGGAACTAAATAAAGAAAAAAATATTTACTTCAAACATCTCAAGTTCAATTCTTACACTATCACTAACAGTAAAACATCAAAACAGCCCAAAAATTTTGATTTTATTCACAGATCAAGGCACAACTGTCCAATAGAGAGAGAAAATGCTGAGTACTAAAATAATCTATACTCCAAGCAGAATTCTTCAAAAACACTATAACTATAGCTACTAAGGGACACCAACAAGCAGTGATGCTGAGTGTTTTACCCCTGCTGTTCTTGTGTTTCAGTGTTAGATAACCTTAGGCCATTGGTTCTAGTGTGAGACTACACTTAGCTACTAGCTACTGCCAGGGGCACTTACTTTTTTGTTAATTGTTTGTAGAAAGAAAATCCTTATTTTGGGGAATGTGGTGTTCATTAACAATGAAAAAGCTTCCAATGGAACATTGATTCTAGTGTGAGACTTGGCTTAGCTTGCTGCAGTGTCTAGCAGTTCGCTACTACCAGGGGTACTTGAAATAACTTTTAGTAGACAATCGGAGATTGCCTTTTTGATACCACGTTACCTACATACAGTTTTTCAAGTTTTTTTATTTCTGTGTTAGTTAGTTGTTTTGAGAAAGAAAAACTGTTTTCAAATTTTTCTACGAGTGTGTTCCGTCCAGCGTGTGTTGTGCAAGGTGAGTACTGTGCAAGTATTAATAGTTGCTTAGTAACATCCCCTCAACATACATTTGTATAAAACCACTAGAAATAGATTTTAATTTAAAGACTCCTGCATATTGTGTTGCTATAGTAATGCGCCTTAAGTGGAATAGATTCCAAGTCTTTTCTTTTAACATTAGCAGCTTTATTGGTGATTTATATAAGTAGTTGCTTTTTAAAAATGAAAACCATAGGAAAAAAGTTTATTACTTGAAACTCATCTACATCATTACCTCATCATCTTTATATATCGAGCATCTGAGGATAACTTTTGCATTATAAGAAGCCTTAGTACAAAGAGGTATTACATTTCCAAGTGTCCTATTTCATATGTCCACGTACATATATATCAAAATGCACGTATATGTAAAATAGTATACGTGCATATAAAATTGTTTATAAAAATTGTGTAAAGAAATGAAAAAATAAAAAATAAAAAAATAATTTAAAAAAAAAAGTATAAAGTGGTAGAAAATGACACATCTCAAAGTCTGAATTGAGTCAGTTGGGGTAAAGTGTTTTCAGATTGTAAATCCAATGCATTTCAATTTCCAATCTTTCTATAAAAATCACCTCAGCTCCAATTTCTTCTCTCCATAAATATTGCTCCAAAGTCTAGAAGGCTAGCATCTCCATAGTGATACTGTGAAAAATGGGAAGATACAGTGTACTGCATGAATTTCTTTTTTAAAATTTTATATTTTTGCAGTGCATACAATTTTAACAGTCATGCATGAGGAACCCCAATGGCATTCCTCAGGCAAAATAACATGTGTTACATTTAGGGTATTAGATGGACGTGCACAATTTTATAATAAATAGATTCGGTCAAACATGTAGGTTCATATGGGTTCAATGTGGCGTTTATGTGTGGGTCTAATACGAAACAACATGGGCTAACAAATGCATAAAATAATATGTGAGAAGACATAACTGGCTATGCTGAAGGGTAGGTTCACTGTACTCTAGAGTTTAGTGAGAAGGCCTTCTGCTCCCTATGTTTTGCAGTCATGGTGGTGTGTGACAGCCTAGCTAACATGAAACGTGAAATAACATAAAATAAAATCACGTGTAGTAACATGAAGTAATGGCACAATTGCCCAGCAGAGAGAGTACTGGAAGTGTGGGTTAAAATGTCCTTGTTATCCGATGCCCTCCATGGGGAAATGGCTGGGGCCTGCTGGAGGGTCGTGGGAGGCCACTGCTGCACAGGAACTAACGAGGGTGTCCCTCCAGCCCCAGGCTGGTGAATAGGCCTGCATCTCCTGGCCACAACCTCTGTGACTTTTGGAGTTCGAGGTTCCGCCACATGTGGGAGTATCGGAGGGTCTAATGGCTTTCTACTGCTTGCTGCATGCGGTCCACCGCAAATGTGGGCAATGATTCTGGGTTTTCACCCTCTTGGAATTCAATCCGGGTGGACTAAGAAGAGTAGGAGTGGTTGGTTGTACCGATTCTATGCCTGAGGGTACCTCCCTCACTCCCCCGTGTGTAATGAGTCTTACCTGATAGGGAGTCCAGCTCGCAGAGTTATACGCTCACCCTTGCAAAGTAGACACAGACCAGGGTGACCAGGTAAGACGCCACCTGGCCTGTGAGTCTGTGCACGGGGGCTTTCCAGGAAAAGTGCTCCAAGTCTCAGTACAGCAGGGATTAGCAGAAGCGTAGTCAAGGAAAGCCAAAATCAGGGAAGCCAGAGATCAGAGTAGTCCAGGAGGAAAGCCAAGGTCAGAAGCCGGAATCAGACAGGAAAACTGGAACGCAGATACGGAGAGACAGGAACCAAACAAGGGAACCAGAGTTAATGAACTGACACCCCTCCCAGGGTGAGGCAGGCTTTTATATCCAGCCAATTAATATGGGATACAGGTGTGCAGAGCAGCCACGGGTAAGTTCAGCTCCCTGTGCTGGAAACAAGGTGAGGACACCTATTAAAGCAATACATGAATGGCTGGATAGCACAGTGGCAAAAGAGCAAGATTCACAAAGCCAAAGTCCAGGGTTCAAATCCCCTGCTGGGCACTCCTGGGTTGACCTCGTCTGGCAGACTGGATGTCGCGGCGAGAACCGTGACACTGCGGCCCCGCTCACCTGATGTTGGTAAGTTTTGTAGCTCTGTCTGGGTTGCCCGCTGCCACTCCCAGAGCCTGTTCCATTAGCGAATAAATATTTCGTCCAGACGCTGCATGGTGGGTATTTTGATTAGGTAGCACACTCTGCTCGTGTGGTGTGTTGGCCGTCGCCATCTTAAGTGCACCGTGTGCTGGGCTGCTCCGCTGTTGCGGTACACCACTCTTTGGGCTCGATCTGTGCTGACTGCTCCAGTCACCCAGTGAGGACCGGGATGACTCCCAAGATATTATGAAACTAGAAAAGTAGAGAAGTTGGCTAAAAAATAATAAGGATAATGATAATTATTAGTATGAAGAAAAGCTAGAAATCTTGAACTTCTTTACTTTAGAGGATACAATATTATATAAATATAAACAGGGGCAGTACAAACAGCTCTCTCATAATCTACTCATCAGTATGGCTGTACAGAGAACAAGAGGTCTCTCCTTAATCCCTATGTATATTTAAACAAATGGAGGTCATTTAGTTACTCCAATGGCCCCTGGAGGGAATGCTTTTTGTATTTGTATTCACTTTTTGTATCACACGGCTGGGTTACAATGCTGCCGCCCATCTCATGTGTTCCCTATTAAGGGTTAACAAGTATATAGGGGTGTATATAAAAAATATCCCTTTCTGTGTCATTAGAGATATTTTTGCCAGAAGCTCAAGGAAGCAATGTGAAGGGTCGGAGTAGGACCCGTCTAGGGTGGTCTGCGTTGACATTGGTAGGCGGGCATTCCCTCCAGTGGCCATTGGAGTAACTAAATGACCTCCATTTGTTTAAAAATACATAGGTATTAAGGAGAGAGCACAAGTAATTTTTTTTGTATGTGTATTAGCTGATGTGTACTGTAGTCATTGCTGCCGACCAGGGGTGATGGGAGTGAGCACAGGACTTTTCTTTTTGTATTTGTATTCACTTCTTATATTTGTGGAAGGTATATTTTTCTGTGGATATCTTTACAGGGTTGGTGTTTTCTTCAGTGGATTGTAGGGGATCTGTTATTTGATACTTGTCCCCCAATAGCCCTCTTCTTCTTGATTTCCTGTTTTGGCATGTTTTGGTCTGGAAGCAAAGTTTCTATGTCTTCCTATAGGTGTGAGATAGGAGTTTATCATATTTTTCTATGTTTAAGCATGGGCTTCGCTTGTCTCGGTGACATGTTATCTTTATCTTCCTCACATTGCTTTTGTTTCCCAAAGTTTTTCACTTTTTTCAATGTATAATCTTCTAGATCCGGTAGATACTTTATCTTCTGTGTTTTCTTTAAATATTAAATTTCCAATCCATTGACTGCTTCAAAAATTTAGTGAATGCTATCTTTTCAGTCCTGCTATTCTATAATAATAAAACAAATAAAAAAAAAGTAAAACAGCAGCCCTCCATGGTACAATTTATCTATTAGTTTGTTATCTTCTTTTGTGAATGCAGTATCTCTGAATAATCTTAGGCCTCTTTATTATTATTATTATCACCATTTATATAGCGCCACCAGATTCTGTAGCGCTTTACAATAATATGAGAGGGGTATTTAACTATATATAGGACAATTACAAGAAAACTAACAGGAACAATAGGTTGAAAAGGACCCTGCTCAAACAAGCTTACAGTCTATAGGAGGTGGGGTATAAAACACATTAGGACAGAAATATCAATCAAATATGGTGGGAGTGAAGCAGAGCTGGAGGAGAGAGTAGAGTGCTGCCCTTTAGGAGAGAGCAAGCAACAGGTAAGTGATATTATCAATAATATATTGTTACAGAGTCACCACTTACCATGTCATTCTCATTTCCTGTTTTAAAAGCGTTTCTAGTTTATTTAGTTATGTTCTGTTGTCTTGGTTCATGAAGTTATCTCTGGATACTACATCGCCAAAACATTGGCAGCATTTATAGAGCTACGACTCCATAAAGAGATGCTGAGATAATGATAATAAGTAGATGAGTTTCTGGTGACAACCTGTTTTCCACTGGTTTTCATTTTTATAAGCATTGCTTAAAGGGAAACAAAATAATTAAAATAAAATAAAATAACTTCTGCTGAAGCTTATCTTTTTTTAAATTCCTTTCATTGTAGTGATTTTGAACTGATTGGCTGAGTCTTGTTGTGTAACACCTGTTACCTCCACAAACAAAGTTGGGAAAAGCTGAAAGAGGACTGTTTTTGCAAACACTGAAGGACGATAACCGATGCTACAGACTGGATTTGTGGTAAAGCTTTGTTCTGTAGAAGGGATTAGTCAGTGGTCAATTAGACACTCACTTTTTCCTTTTTATTTTTGGCTAAATACACAATTCTTTACTTGAAATGACTTATACTCCCCATTTTTATTAATACAAGATAGCAAAACAAAGAAATATTACAATCAATCATTCTAAATTCTAAAAGTTATCTCACTTCCTTATTTATTTTTTTATTTCATATATATATATATCAATTTAATGTGTCAACTTGGAATTGGCATTGCAAAGATGGCTGATACTGGGTAGCCATTAGGCCAGGCAATACTTTTCATTAGTCTGCACATTCATAAGCATAATTTAATGCGTTTTTGACTGTCCAAATGGCTTTCCAGAATTATTTTCTGTACTGAAATGTGACCCAACTAAAAAGTGTCAAGAAGTCAAATCTGTCAACCTGAAAAAATGAGGAAAAAACTATATTTTCCATCCTGCATAAGCCTAGTTGTTAATGTCAATAAAGTAATTTCCCACATAAAATGTAGTATTAATTGAAAAGATATATATATATATATAATATGATGGTAGTCACCATCACTGGGAGCAGACGAGGGTATAGGTGAGTATATGGTCTATCCAGAGTTAAAAAAAATAAAGCTGTGCATGTTAGCGTCTTTTGGAACTGTGTGTTCTGTGTGGATTTGTTCATGGATCTCAGTAACAGAGTCTTCTGACCTGTTGACTGGCTGCATGATCCCTCTAGACACAGACAAGTCAAGAACAGAGCTATGCCTGAGAGAGGCAAGTGTCTTCATAAAGGCAAAAGCTATTCATAGTGTAGGCACGGGTGTGGTTACCTGCCTGGGAAGGAGAGCTGCAGACAGGATGAAACTTGCCTGAGAGGAAAGTGCTCCAGAGCGACCCCAGTCAAGTTTTGGTGACTGGAGCTGGTGCATTGCAGGGTTCCGGCAAGTGGCTAGGAAGCGGACTGGGCGGAGGTACTCATTTGGAGTACAGGAGCTCTGCTATAATTTTGTCTCCTTATAAATCAGTGGTAAGAATCCACCTTAAATATACAATGCAAGTTTTGGTATCTGTTTTAAAGGAAAATATTATGAAACTAGAAAAGTAGAGAAGTTGGATAAAAAATAATAAGGATAATGATAATTATTAGTATGAAGAAAAGCTAGAAATCTTGAACTTCTTTACTTTAGAGGATACAATATTATATAAATATAAACAGGGACAGTACAAACAGCTCTCTCATAATCTACTCATCAGTACGGCTGTACAGAGAACAAGAGGTCAGACATGTAGGCTTAAAGAAAGATGTAATCTAAAGAAAGATTTTAATTTACTTTCCATGTTACATTAACAACAATAAAAAAGTAAAATTCTATCACTCAAAGGTAACTTTACCAGTTTATTCATTTTCTAACCAACATCTGGGTGATAATTAGAACAGAATATTTGAGAATATAATGGTTAATATGTGGAATACCACTTGCTGATCTTAAAAGAAATCTGAAGGGTTATATTTCCAATTTTGTGGCAATATTGCAAATCATTTTAAATTTAGTTTTACCACCTTCTTTGGGATCACCAGCAGTAACAAAGATGTGTGAAAGAATGAACTTAATAGAACTGAATATTGTTTTAGGCTGTATTGCAGACTTATCTGTTACCATCACAGCTATGATACTGTTTAACAAACTGAAATACACAAAGAAAGGAACAGGAGAAATTATTTATTTATTGATATACAAAATATTTTACCAGGAAGGATACATTTAGATTTCTCTAGTTTACATGTATGTCCAGGGACCACAAACACTAATCCTTGCTAAATCTAATCTTAGTCATGAATTAGTCAAAAACACAAAACTGATCATAAGACCAGCTGACAAATGTGGCATAATCATTTCCAAGTCTGTTTTATCAACACTATATACAGATATTGAGAAGATTGGACATGCATATAAAAAGCTACGGCAAAAAATTTAACTATGCATAAGGTGGGGAATGACACAACCGTTCAAGACATTCCAATAGCATAATCTCTCCTAGAGAAATTGTCCTATAATTTGTATTCCATGAATGCACTAAAATGTCATACATTGTATTAGTAGTAGTTAGAGCAGTCTGCTTGAGCCTATGGTTACACGATTTGACTTTTAACGTAAAATGCGAGTTTTAATATTGTGCAAATGCTTTTGATGAGCCTCAGATTTCCTTTGACAAATCAAACACATTCTTGTTTATAACACAGAAGTAATATGTCATCGCAAGATATCATCATTTGTACATACATCATGACATCTATTGAATCCAAGATAGAGATACTAAATACTATTCTGACTGAAATTTCAATCATTGTATATTTGCCTTACATGTCTGATCATGGCTATTTTTTTCAAATTTGACAATTTAATTGCAATAAATAGGAATATAATTGCCTCCATGTATGTCTTTGAGGAAGGACCCATACTAATTAACATTTTTGCTAAATTTTTTATGTTATAGAATAGCAGCTAGAATAGTAGTATGAAGATGGATTCAAACACCATACTGTCCCTAGAACTATAAATCATAAAACTTGAGTTCAAACCTGTGATGCACTAACTATAGAAAATTATACTGCACTCCAATAGTTAATGTTCAAAAAAAGAAGGATTTTTTTATTTATATTACATAGAAAAGAATCAAATACAATATAAATTTTACGGTGAAGCAAAGGGAATTGTTTCCTTATGGGGGATATAGCACATCACTCCACACAATAAAGGGTAAACATAAAAGTTATATAATAAGTCTTGATCCAATCTTGGTATCATTTTCTATATTTTTGTCTTAGTATTTTGAGGTTCGCAGAGTTGGGGAACCTAGATACTTGCACCAAACAACAGTTTGAGTGCCAACATATAGAAACATAGAATGAGACGGCAGATAAGAACCATCAGCCCATCTAGTCTGCCCAATATTTCAAAATACTATTAATTAGTCCCTGGCCTTATCTTTTTTTTGATGCACTAACTATAGCACATCCATCTTTCACCAAAATCACTATACCATAATGATAGTTAAACATTCCCAACAATGGGGGGAGGGGTGGGCATGACTGCGGAGCAAGCTGGACGCACGCTGCTAAAGCTCCGTCCTGTACCCGCCACTAGAAGCCACATTTTGCACATAAAACTATGACAAATCCGACCTAACCTAACCATGGATAAGAGGAATCCGAAGAAGCATCCTAAAAAGCATCTGGAACCAGGAGCGACAGTAGCCGACCTGTTCACGTCCTCCAGAGCCGGCCCAGCACAGGCCCAAGATGGCAACAGAGATGGCCTGTCAGCATCCAGCTCACTGTGATGGGTGGACCCCCGTGCGGACCCTCCAGTGGACCATAAGATACGGGACACGCCGCAAATCCTGGCTCAGCTAGCCGAGGTACAGACCTACCTGGTGAACAAAATAAAAAAAAATCTATTACAGTGATCTTCTTTCAGTATACATTTTATGGTACAATAATAGCCTTTATTCCGGCATTTGAACGTAGGGTCCTCTTTCTAGTCACTGTTTTTTATTTTCATGATTCTTGTTGCATATGAACCATAAACTTTTTGATTTTTAATTTATAACTCATATTACTCTACTCTTCTAACATTTTACATACTTTAAGAGTTGTTTGATTTGGTTACATTTTTGAATCTCTAAAAAGCTTTGCTACTTTTATAGAACTCCATAGCAATATTGCTAACACATAGGAATGTAATCACCTTCTTCAGAATGAGCTAGTATGGATTTACAAGTTTAAATGACATTATCTTTAATAATATCATGCACTTTACTGACGCATCCATTCCTCTCCGTTATATATTAGGTCTTTATTACATTTCTTTCAATTATCCCTCTGCTCTAGTTTAACTGTAGCACCCCTGTGCTTTTCTCCGTTTTTTTTTCGTTTGCAAAGTGACTCTTTTTGAACTGTCCCCCCTCCTGTATTCATCTCCTTCCTCTGTTCTGGACACGGAGATCAGGTTTACCACGCCCATCACTCCTGATTGGTCCGGACTCCGGGGGAGTCACTCCTCTATAGGCAGCACGTCTGATTGGAGGTTTTGTTTGGAGATGCGTGCCTTTACCCCTTGATAAGCGGTTCCCATTCCATTTGCCGGGTGGCTCTTGACAAAGGCGTATCTAACAAATGCGAAACGCGCGTAGAGCTGTTAGTAGCCGACGCGATGATTTTTTACTAAGCCTTCTTTCCGTTTACTCTTATTTACTTGGACTTTCATGGCGCTACTTTAGCGTCTTATACTATGATTATAGCTTTGGGGGATTCTCTTAGGCTGCCATGAAGCAGCAGTGAGTGGCTGTGTGTTTAGACAGTTAGTTTAGGGTATCTCAGGTTCCAACTTTATATTTGGATACTCTTGTGTCCACTAGACTTTACTAATTAATTTATTTGTGTTCTGACTTTTCTACCACTGATTACTTTATCGGACTTGCTACTCCCATTGTGGCTTTATCCATTAGGGATTCTCTCTATCTTTTACCTTATTGGTAATTAGAGTGTTACTTACTAGTGAGTTTTTTTTTTCTAGACATTTTAGGACTTAGCCCTATATGTCCCTGTCTATCATTTAAGCCTTGCTGCTCTCTCTACTACTGGCACTACAACCGCTGCCAGACCATTATCCCAATTATGCTTTCTCCTTTAAATGAGACCCTCCTGTTAGCTTTATATTGAGACATTTGAGGTGATTTTACTCTGATTGCCTTTTGGCATATACTACTTATTCACCCTTGTCTTATCTGTAGCTAAACTGATTCTGTAGGTCTTACCTACCCAGGTTTTTATTTGTGTTGGTATTTTCTTTTCCACTACTTACACACACCTTTTTTGGTGTAATTAGTAATTGTATATTATTATTATTATTATTTTTCTGAATAAAGGTTATTCTACCCTATCTATGTGATACTTTATTTTGGGAGGTATTTTTAGTGGGTTGGACTCTCCACTTGTTTTATATAGGTGGATTCTCTACCCCACTCCTTCTGTCTTTTTTATGTTAGCTACCTGGGGTTAAGCCCCTTATACCTTCTGTAACCTTTTTTAGTGCAGAGGTGGTGTTTTTTCCCCACCACCTAACCCCTTCTCTTCTATCTCTTCTTTAAAATTAAAAAGTCCACAGCTGTTTTACAGGGTGAGATACATGCCCTTGGGGAGAGGACCACGAGGCTGGAACAACGTCAAGAGGCTACTGTGGAAGCACACAATACCGCAGTCCTCCAGGTGAACCGCCTTACCGCTCGCACAGACCTCACCAGTTTACTTTTTCTATACCAAGCTTTACCTCTACCAGTCACTAAAGCTGGGTTGGCACCGCTTCAAAAAGACGCAGGGTGTCGCGAAACGTATTGTACCATACAAAACAACTGGGAGGTCTATGATTGTCCAATCTATACTTCTATTATTTTGCTGCACAGTTAGCTTAGGTAGCCACGTGGCATGCCCCCTTGGAGGTGAGAAAGTGGGTAGATCTCGAGTCCCTCCTGATGGAAGCAGACCTCCCACAATACCTTAAGTGATATCAAAGGAATTCAGGCCTATGATATGGACAACGTGCCCAGCCATCTTAAACTGCCTTCGGCTGGGGGACACTTTAGCTCAGTAATGTATCCTTGCCTCTCTCCCTCACCACTAATGCCATACCTAAGGAACAGAGCATTCGCCCCGGGCCTAACGGCTCATGATTTCCAACACCTGGAGCAGGCAGGGTTGCAGAGAATTTGCCATCTCTTTGAGGACGGGAAAGTCATCCCCTTTGACGTCCTCAAACAAAGATGTCAACTTAACCCTTAATTTCTTTAGATATCTGCAAATAGCAGATGTTGCTAAACAGCCCCACATCAGGGAACCAGCACACACTGCTTTGACATTTTACGAGAGGCTATGCTTGAACGAACTATCACCTAAGGGACTGATCACACAAATGTATGCCCAACTCTGCATGGAGACGAAGGACTGGGGTAGATTGACGTATATAGACCATTCGGAGAGGGACCTGGGAGAGGTACTGGAGGGCATAGAGTAGCCGGAGGTCTGGGAAGCCAGCAGCTCCTCCTCCATATGGGTGTCTATGCAGGAACAATACTTTAAGACTCTATTTCAGTGGTATACCACTCCGGTGAAGCTGTGTCGGATGCAAAAGAGGACATGTGTTGGAGGAGTTTCGGCTTCAGGGGCACCTATCTTCACATGTGTTGGGACTGTCCCAAAATCAGGGTCTTCTGGGAATCGCTCGGGGAAGTGGTGAGACAGATTTTTCGAAAGGCACCACCCCTTGACCCCAGGATATACTTACTAAACAGGGATGGTTGGGCCAAGCACGAACAACACTTATTACAAAATATCACAGTGGCGGCTCATAGAGCAATAGCACAGCATTTGCTAAAAGTGTAATCCCCCCCTACCCTCCCGGCGGTGATGGGTAAACTAAAAGATGTTTATATTATGGATGACTTATGGATGACTTTACGGCTAGGGTGCGAGGATCCACTAGAAAACTTGACAAAATATGGGGCCCTTGGGTAGATTGGCCTCATCTCCCACATGGCCGAATCAGACACTGGCTACCTCACTGAATAAGTAAAGCTGCCCGTGATGGTAGCTTACCCCCGCTGGGGAGTGGTTCTGAGTCTGCGGGCGGGCATGGGCCACTCTCCCTGCACATATTGCCCAGTAATCTCTCTTCTCCTATTTTCTTTTTTCTCTCTTTCTGTCTTTGATTTAGATTTTTCAATGTCTGGATTTTAAACAGATGGCTCTGAAAAAGGCTGAATATGGTCTGGGTTTCAGCAGGACCAAATGCTGCTGAATGACTGAAATCTGAACCTGGATTGTCCAAATCTAAACAAATCTGCTCAATAACATTCTCTGTTTTTTTTACAATACATTTGCTTGGGCTCTCCTTGAGCAGGCATTACTGCTCAGTTGCTAAAAAGGCCACATCTCTATGAGATGTAAAATAACAGGGGGTGGGGAGGCAGAGATCCGAGCACCCTTATTCAGATAAAGGTTCCCTACCTACCACCTGTCACCAATGAATTCCAACAATACTAATGATAATAAAAAAGGACCAAATTGCAAATAAACCTGCAGAAAAAAATAAAATAAAATTATACAACAAAATATAATCTGTGCGAGGTCTCCATGCAGAATGAGATTTCAAGATTTCAAAGCAGGAAAAAGCCTTTATAAAGTGTTCTGATTAGTTGTCTCTCATGAGACTTGTTATAGGAATATTTAAAGGCAAGTTCTGAAAGAAAAGGCTTTTTCTTTTTTTTTGGGTGGCAGCATATAAGCAGCTTACTTTTCTATGATGGACAGGGCTGCCATTAGAAATTTCCAAGTCCATTTGTATTTGCTGTAGAATCGTTTCATCCATGAGAGACAGTTGAGACATCAGCTGTACCTGCTAGCACTGGCACAAGTAGCTTACCCACTGTTAATGTTACCACCATCACCACCATCAACATCAACTGTATTGGCAACATCAACATTTCTGTTAGCATAAATCAACCAAGTGCTGGTGTTGCAACAACTTCCATTGCTACCTTTGAAAATCTACCTGCATCTTCAACAAATGCAAGGCAAAGTATTGAGGGTACTGCATTGCACCAATGAAGTTTCTGATCATTTTCATTGCGTGCAGGTACTAGGGCAGCAGAAGGTCCACTTGAGCTGTATTTGATTCTGCATCGTAGTCACAACCTACCACCAGCACTACCTCTGTCGCTACTACTATCACCACCCTTAGATAGAGGAGGGTGGATGGTGAGGATAGTGACAGTAGACAGAGACAGTTAACAGAAACAGGTTGGACAGTAACAGTCACATTCCTCATTATATGGTAAATGAAATAGAAAAAAAAATCCTCTTGCCTAGCTTCTATATTGCCAGTGCAAGTTACACTCACTTTGAAAATTGTTTTACTGATTTGTGTTTTTTTTTTTTTATTTCTAGTACGATATAGATTATTAGCTTTGCAGTATGCTTCTGTACCACTGCTTTTGTTTTGGAAATTGCAAGCTTTATCCCTCAGTAATATCCACAGTGTTTGGCTGCAGTGTACTGCACAGGTAAACTCTGCATACACTGAATGTGGCAGGGTTGTTGTTGTTTTTTTTGTTTTTTTGTTTTTAAACTCTGAAGAAAATAATTCTAAAATGTGGTGGTACTTATCCTCTTGTTCACCCACTAAAAATAACTCAATAAATAAATACAATTAAAATTAAATTACCTATGTTGCTGCTGCTGCTACTGCTCCCCCTTTTTTCAAAATTCCTTCCATTGTGGTTTTGCACTGCCTTACTGAGTCTTACCTCTACAGACATAGTCGGTACAAGCTGATAGGGCACAGCTTTTTTCACAATGAAGGACAGTCACATTGACTGAATCTGTGGAAAAATTTTGTTCTTGTCAAAGTGGAAGCAATGAGTGGATGGCCACCGACTTTTTACTTTCATTTTGGATAAAAAGCAAAAAAAAAAAAACATTGCAAAATTAAATGCTCCCACTTCCTATTTTTTTTTTTTAAATCCACATATATAATAATCTAATTTTTTTTTTTTAAGTTTTAGAATTTTTCTCCTTGCACGAGTTTAGTAATTAGGGTTGTGCCATTTTAATATTTGGTATGTGCTCCTTGTAGTCTGTTTGCTCATTGTATCTACAAATTCAAGTTTTTAACTGATACCACTTATATCAGTTTGTTCCTTTACTCGAGAATTTTGTGAGAACAACTGAGTTCCACTATTGTAGTTTAATGTACTATTGTTTAATGTTTAATTTGACCATTGCAATTGTATGTATATATGGCATTTTATTTAATTATTGTTAACATTAACACTGGTTCACACAGCACTTTTTTATTTAAATTTATTTGTGTAAAAACAAATAGTAGACATATCATATATGTTCTTAAAAAGTAAATTCAACTTACATTATTAACCTACATCCTCACCTTGTATATGTTTATGTCAAAATACTGGTACAAATAAAACTGATCCAAGAAGAATTATTTTACAAACTGCTTTATCCAAAGGATGTTTGTGCTCTACAGAGCTGTTCAATCTGCTATTTGTTTGGAAAACGTCCTTCTGTCACATTTAATATAAATCACATAGTCATAAATAGCAGGTGAATGACTTAAGCCAAAATTACAAACCACAGGTGTCCTTATTTGCAAAATTCTACTCTTCAGTAAAAACAGATTCCAATGTTGAATAAACTCTTCAGTCATTTAAGTGATTTTGTTGTAGCAGAGTTTAAGCTTCTTGGAGCATCATTCAATATGAGCCAAAAAAATCACAAATCAACTTTTTTCAGTCAGTTTTTCTCAGACAATTTTCCAATAAAAGAAATTGTACTGGTATAAAAAAAAGTTAAGAAACAACAACATTTAAATCATATATCCCATCAAACCCCTTGTTAATTAGAAAATAAGTTGGGAAATTTATGGTAAAACATCATGAATAAGTACCATTTTGTTATTCTTTTTAATGCCATTGTTGACAGTAAGGAACAATTTAAAATAACAGTAAACATGCATTTTTCAGCCTGTACGAATGTGTGACTTTATGGGTAACATACTTAATCAAATTCTTCATAATTGAGCATGATTTAATTTTTTATTTTTATTATTGCTTGTACGTATACTTAAAAAAAAAAAAAAGGACTCTACTTGCATCTGTCATTCTCATATAATCACAATTTTATTAAGACACGGATGCTCCTTATTATGCTGCTCTCTTTCTATATTTCTCTCAGCAGCAAAGAAAAACATTAAATCAGTATAAAAAAAAGAAACCAGTAAATAACATGAGAGGTATAGCTTCCTAGCAACAGGAACAACCAATCAGCATCCTCTCCATAGCATTATAAGCGTCGTCTAGTATACTACTTCCTCTTTCTTTGCTGCTCACTCAGTTAAGTGACACTGGGTCCCACAGTACTTAACAGTGGGATCTTTTACTTTTATTCATATCATTACTGTAGTTAATATAGTTATTATAGTTATTACATTTAATAATATTTTCATATTTATAATTATATAAATTATTATGCTGCTCTCTTTCTTTATTTCTCTCAGCAGCAAAGAAAAACATTAAATCAGTATAAAAAAAGAAACCAGTAAATAACATGAGAGGTATAGCTTCCTAACAACAGGAACAACCAATCAGTATCATCTCCATAACATTATAAGCGTCGTCTAGTATACTACTTCCTCTTTCTTTGCTGCTCACTCAGTTAAGTGACACTGGGTCCCACAGTACTTAACAGTGTGATCTTTTACTTTTATTCA
Source organism: Pelobates fuscus (assembly GCF_036172605.1). Classification (NCBI taxonomy): domain Eukaryota; kingdom Metazoa; phylum Chordata; class Amphibia; order Anura; family Pelobatidae; genus Pelobates; species Pelobates fuscus. Next base: position 48,070,847 of record NC_086328.1, read on the forward strand.
TATCATCACTGTGGTTAATATAGTTATTATAGTTATTACATTTAATTGTAATATTTTCATATTTATAATTATATAAATATATTTAATTACTTCATTTAATTTCATTTTAATTTCCTGATGTATCTACTTCATTTGCTTCAGTAATATGCTTTATTGTATGTATTCTTTGATAATTTCTTTCCCCTCTGACCTCCCTGGCCCCAAGATTACCAAAAATTTTGGCTCAGGGATGTCTTTGAGGATCGTTGAAGCATTGCCTGTTTCACTCAAATAAAGCTTGCAAAAGTGGATCTATGTGTGCCTGGACATCTCATTGTTATTTTGATTCTCATATACTTACATGACTTTTGTTGATGGCGAGCCAACTTTATATTGCTTGTTTCTTTCTTTTCTTTCATTTTTCCCTTACTGATTTGATTATGTAACAGTTTAACATGGTGTCCTCAATGCAGCCAGTGGTCCTTTTCCATTCTTTACAGCACTCTTGTTGGGGATTGTCTGCTCATTTATCTTTTTTTAAAATGTATAGTGTTAGCAACAAGGCTTTATACATCATCTCAAGACAGCTTTATACAACTGTTTATTTATTTATTATGAGCAACGCTTATTGTGTGCCAAATAGTTTCTGAACACTGGATATGCTTTTAAAACCATTGCAATTGTGACAACTAAATGCATTTAAATATTGTAGAGAAGACACGGTAGCACACATACATTTTACAAATCAAACCACTAAATTGCAAAGTGCATGAATAAAAACCAAGGGTGTTCCATTGAACTGGTAATAAGTAGAAAGGACCAATAGTGATGTCGCGAACAGGGAACTTCCGCAAACGTTCGCGAACCGGCGAACCGGGCGAACCGCCATTGACTTCAATGGGCAGGTGAATTTTAAAACCCACAGGGACTGTTTCTGGCCACAAAAGTGATGGAAAAGTTGTTTCAAGGCGACTAACACCTGGACTGTGGCATGCCGGAGGGGGATCCATGGCAAAACTCCAATGGAAAATTACACAGTTGATGCAGAGTCTGGTTTTCATCCACAAAGAGCACAAATCACCTAACATTCCTAAATCGCAATGGATATGGATTGACACCTGACATATGACATATTGACACCTTGACATATGGATTGACACCTTGACATATGGATTGACACCTGTCCTCAGAGACCCTGATACACACTGACACAGATCAGAATAGGGACTGTTCCCCTTACATAGGGTCACTTGGCAGGTATGGATTGACACCTGTCCTCAAAGCCCCTGATACACACTGACACAGAGCAGAATAGAGACTGTTCCCCATCCTCAGAGACCATGATACACACTGACACAGAGCAGAATAGAGACTGTTCCCCCTACATAGGGTCACTTGGCAGATATGGATTGACACCTGTCCTCAAAGCCCCTGATACACACTGACACAGAGCAGAATAGAGACTGTTCCCCGTCCTCAGAGACCATGATACACACTGACACAGAGCAGAATAGAGACTGTTCCCCCTACATAGGGTCACTTGGCAGATATAGATTGACACCTGTCCTCAGAGACCATGATACACACTGACACAAGCAGAATAGAGACTGTTCCCCCTACATAGGGTCACTTGGCAGATATGGATTGACACCTGTCCTCAGAGACCATGATACACACTGACACAAGCAGAATAGAGACTGTTCCCCCTACATAGGGTCACTTGGCAGATATGGATTGACACCTGTCCTCAGAGCCCCTGATACACACTGACACAGAGCAGAATAGATACTGTTCCCCGTCCTCAGAGACCATGATACACACTGACAAAGAGCAGAATAGAGACTGTTCCCCCTACATAGGGTCACTTGGCAGGTATGGATTGACACCTGTCCTCAAAGCCCCTGATACACACTAACACAGAGCAGAATAGGGACTGTTCCCCGTCCTCAGAGACCATGATACACACTGACACAGAGCAGAATAGAGACCGGGGGTCTAGTAGCGTGGACACCCAGCACAGGTCGTTCTCCTTCAGCCTTTTTATACGAGGGTCCCTCAACAGGCACGACAGCATGAAAAACCACATTTGCACAAGGTTGGATGCCGAGCTACTCATTTCCCATTCCTCCTCCTCACACAGAGCATAATAGGGACTGTTCCCCCTACATAGGGTCACTTGGCAGGTATGGATTGACACCTGTCCTCAAAGCCCCTGATACACACTGACACAGAGCAGAATAGGGACTGTTCCCCCTACATAGGGTCACTTGGCCGATATGGATTGGCACCTGTCCTCAAAGCCCCTGATACACACTGACAAAGAGCAGAATAGAGACTGTTCCCCCTACATAGGGTCACTTGGCAGGTATGGATTGACACCTGTCCTTAAAGCCCCTGATACACACTGACACAGAGCAGAATAGAGACTGTTCCCCGTCCTCAGAGACCATGATACACACTGACACAGAGCAGAATAGAGACTGCTCCCCCTACATAGGGTCACTTGGCAGATATGGATTGACACCTGTCCTCAAAGCCCCTGATACACACTGACACAGAGCAGAATAGAGACTGTTCCCCGTCCTCAGAGACCATGATACACACTGACACAGAGCAGAATAGGGACTGTTCCCCCTACATAGATACACACTGTGCCAAAATTTAAAAGATTCTGGGCATTGACTATGCTGATGGGCATCATAAAGAAGCCCTCCATCCGCTCCTACTGGAGCAGTAGCCCCATCTGCTCTACCCCCATTTACTCCCAATGTATGTCGAGGAAGAGGTATGAAATGATTCTGCATTTCATGCACTTCAGCGACAACAGCCTGTGTCCCCGTAGGGAGCATCCCCAGTTTGACAGGCTGCATAAAATCCGCCCCCTGATTACCCACTTTGCTGCCAGGTTTGCAGAGGCTTATACACCTGGAAGGAATATATGCGTGGATGAATCCCTGATGATGAAGTATAAGGGAAGGCTGGGATTCAAGCAGTATGTTCCTTCCAAGCGCTCTAGGTATGGTGTAAAGATGTATAAGCTCTGTGATAGCGAGACTGGGTATACTGAGGCCTTCCGGGTGTACGAGGGAAAGGATAGCCACCTTGACCCTCCAGGTTGCCAGAACATATGGGAACCAGTGGCAAGATTGTCTGGGACCTGATATTCCCCCTGATGAACAAAGGGTACCACTTGTATACTGACAATTTTTATACAAGTGTCCCTTTGTTCTAGCTACTGTACTGTTTTGATACAGTAGCTTGTGGCACAATTAAAAAGAACAGCACAGGTTTCCCAGGACAACTTGCACGCACCCGGCTACGAAGGGGGGAGACCTCAGCTCTGCACCAAGAGGAGCTGTTGGCAGTTAAGTACAGAGACAAGAAGGACGTCCTGTAAGCCTGTGTACTTATGCACAAAGCGTTGTACGATCAGATTACACACATGTGCCATGCACGGCACATGTGTCAACTTGCCCAACTTCAATGCCGACAACAAATTTGTTTCGTTGTCACAAACCACTTTGCCGATCTCCAGTTGCTGCGGAGTCAGCCACTTTTCCACCTGTGCATTCAGGGCAGACAGGAGTGCTTGTCCGGTGTGACTCTCTGCTTTCAAGCAAGTCAAACACAAGACGGCGTGACACTGCCGTATCCGGGATGTGGAATAGTACCTGGGGAGCTGGGGGGTGCCGTTGATGTGGAGCAAGACGCAGCAGCAGAAGAGGACTCAGCCGAGGAGGTTATGGAAGAGGATGGAGTAGGAGGAGTAGAGGAGGTGGCAGCAGGCCTGCCTGCAAGTCGTGGCGGTGTCACCAACTCCTCTGCAGAGCCACGCATTCCATGCTTGGCAGCCGTCAGCAGGTTTACCCAATGCACAGTGTAGGTGATATACCTGCCCTGATCATGCTTGCCCAGACCAGGTATCAGCCTTGCCCCAACACTGTGTGCCAGACATGCCATTACTTCCTTTTGCACAATCGAGTACAGGTTGAGGATTGCCTTTTGTGAAAATAAATTTCGTCCGGGTACCTTCCCAACACCGGGAACACCGGGGGAACGACGGCGATCGGGTAAGTACATCTGACCGTTAGGACGGTTCAGGACCGTCACCGGTCAGCAACGCAAAAATGCCGATGATGGTCCTGAACCATCCTCGGTCCTTAAGGGGTTAAACAACTAAAACTAACTTGGGCAATCTTTTCACTTTATTTGTATATATAAAAGCTTATATCCTTAGATTTTCATTCTCCTCCTGCTTATACCAGATTCTATATTTTAAATAATGTGTTTTTTTTGTTTGTTTTTTAATTCTTTATTTTGTTGTGCACAGCATTTTCAAACAATTATGTGCTGACATTTCAGTGGTAACAGGCTTTGGTAGTATATGATTAGAGAGGTTGTTACATGGCATAGAAGTAAGAAGCACATTTTCCAATAAGTAACAGGACATTTTAACAGTTAGGTTAGTCACAGTGAGGTTGGTTTAGCGTTGTGTGGTGTTTGGCTATGTAGTCTGTGTGATTCATTACAGTCTACTATAGGACTAGCTGGACGTGGTAGGGTATGTATGCTGGCCGGGCGTGGTGGCTTAACAGCACTACGGTGGCTTGCATCAGCAATGCGTCTGGATGGTCATATGTGTTCAGGCTTCCATGCTTGTATCTGTCATGCTATGAGTGTAGTAAGCCAGTTGCGTAGGCATTGTGTTCGTCTCTGGTGTAGCTGGGCCTTGGACTGTGCTGTCATTGGGGGTGCATCGCCTTGTTCTGCCTCTGCATTGAGGTTGGTTACCCTTAACCATGGGTTAAAATAATGTTTTATATTTGTGTTTACATGTTTTTAAATATATTTTTAAATATATTTTTATGTCTTTGATATGCCTTTTATTGATTTTTTTCACTTTAATTTTCGCTATATGTATTGCCCTTAATGGACAAAAACGGATATGTGCATATAGGAACATGAGATCGAACATTTACATTTGCAATGTCACATGGAATAACAGACAGTTGAAAGGGAAAATGTGGACTGTCCTCCCTCATGTAGTCCCGACATCTTAGGATGTCGGATAGACGTTGTGTTCCAGCCGTTAATGCTGCGTCTCAGCTATGCACTGCTATGACAGAGTAAGCAGAAATTACGCCAGAAATCCGGAAATACCTTCACAGAAATGCACTCAACTCCAACCCTAGTAATAGATAGATCCCCTTGCAGGTTTTAGCAGAGGGTTTCCATTACTGATCATAACTCTAGTACTAATCCTTAATCATAACCCTAGATTTAACTATAATCATAAACCTAACCCTAGTCCTAACGATAATCTAACTCCTAATCCTAACTTTAACCCTAATCCTTAACGTGTTTCCTTCTGCTGATGTCCGCAGTCGGATTTCCTTGCTGATTTTATAGGGGTTATTTCCTTCTTTTCTGCTAAATCAAATAATGGCAATTTGTCATGATATGATTTAAATCCACCCTGCAGCCATGATCACTCTCAGTGATCAGGGACAATTACATTCTTCTGCTTGTGATTGCATTTGGGGTTCCCCTACCGACTGATGAAGGGAATCCTCTGTGACATCAGAAATTACACCACTGGGACCAAGAAGACAGCCACAGACATTTATGTGTCTGTGTGCAATACACTCTTGCCCCAACTACACAGAGGAGTTCAGGCATTGTACACTTTGGCTCTGCTATCATACATAACATTCAATGGGATTGCAATCCATTTTGCATCGTACTGTATTAGACACTTTTGGGTCTCTAACCATGTCTGACTCATTAAAAAATCTATATATGACTTAGTTTTAAAATAATTATAGAACAATTATCCTAATTACATATGTTTTCATTGTATGTAGTTGATCCATCAAACATTGTTTATTTACAAAATAAGAATTTTCATGTACTTGTATATATAAAATCAATAAAATAAGGTTTTCAAAAACAAACTTATTAACACATTTTTTTTATATAATGTGTGTACATCATTTTGTTTTTTGTTTGAGAGCATTCTTATGCAGGTATGATAGGTGGATCTTACTTACCTTTCCGCCTAAGCCAATTGCTATAGTTATTAAGATTGGGTGCATCTTAAATGTTTATATACTAAGCTATTTTTCTAAAGCCAGTTTATCTACATCCTCAATTGTGGCTCAAAAACCTGCAGCAGTGTAGCAGATGCTATACTGGTTCTCTTATTTTTCTTCCTTAGTTTGTCTAAGATTAGTGTTTTGTGTTAACATTTTCAGTTTTATGCTAATAATTGTATGCTAGTGCATGAGAGGCAGAGACGGCTCTCTAATTAGGGGATTTAGGCGGCCACCTTAGGCCTCGCGCTGGCTGGGGACTCGCGGCCGCCTAAATCAGCTTAGGGCAGACTGACTTGTAGGGCCCTCGGTCTATGACCGAGGGCCTGACATCGGGAGTGGGCCCAGCAGCTTGCCCATTATGCTGCCAGGTGCAAGGCCCCTCCCGTCTGCCCAGACAGACAGCCATAAGTCTGCAATTCCGCCAGGTGTGAGCTGCAGACTGAAGTGTCTCGAGATCCCTAGCCAATTAGAGCGTTGCTGCGGGTTACCACAGCAATACTCTGACTTCTGGAGATTGTGAGACTCCTATCACGTGGTCTGCAGCTCACACCCAGCAGAGCTGCAGACTGGATAGGGAGTCCACTGGACAACCAGGGAGCCAGGACACTGACCCACCAGGTAATAAGGTATTTCTCTTGCCACATATCACCCCTCCTTCCCTAACTGCCACCTGTCAACCCCTACTACTCTCACTGCCACCTATCACCCCATAACTGCCACCTGTCACCCCCTTGTCCCCTCACTGCCACCTGTCACCCCCTACTACCCTCACTGACATTTGTCACCCCCTCCTTCCCTCACTCTGCCACCCCCTCCTTCCCTAACTGCCACCTGTCACCCCTTCACTGCCACCTGTCACCCCCTACTCCCCTCACTGCCACCTATCAACCTTTACTCCCCTCACTGCCACCTGTCACCCCTTCACTACCATCACTGCCACCTTTCACCCTCTATTCCCCTCACTGCCTTCTGTCATCCCCTCCTTCTCTAAATGCCACATGTCACCCTCTCACTGCCACCAGTCAACCCATTCTTATACCTGTCACCTACTCTGTCACCCCTTACTCTCCTCACTGTCATCTGTCACCCCCTACTCTCCTCACTGTCACCTGTCACCCCCTACAACCCTCACTGCCACCTGTCACCCTCTCCTTCCCTAACTCTGCCCCATATCATCCCCCCTCCCCTAACATTACCACTAGTCAACCCCTCCTTCCCTCACTGCCACATGTCACCCTCTACTTCCCTCACTGCCACCTGTCACCCCTTCACACACTCTGCCACTGCCCTTCACACACTGTTACCTTTTAACCCTGCCAGGCTCACATTAACCCCTCCTGAACCTGTCACACACTGACCCCCTTTTCAATCAAACTGTACTCATCTCCCCTCGCTCTGCAACACTCACCCTATCACATTAACACCCTAATCCTCTTACACTCACCTTTTCTCTCACTGTCATGCTCACCACTCCTCTTCCTGTCACACTCCCTCTTCCAACCGTGTCACACTTACCCTGTCGCATTACCACCTCTATTCCTGTCACACCCTGTCTACTGTCTACTGCTCTGCTAGGAGAATTAGAAGACTGTCATTTTATGTTCAACTCCCTGCAGATTCTGGAACTTTCTGCAGGAGTGTGAATGAGCTCTTGCATCCTGTCAGCAGAAGGAAGAGAAAGGATTGCCATTGCTGTTCTGCTGCTGTCCTGTATTCTGCTGGATCTCTCTGGAAAGATCTGCAGTTACAGAAGTCACTCAAAGGTATTGTCTCCAGTGATTGCTTCAGGATTCTCCCTTATAACGGTAGCTGGGTAGCTGGGCCCTTAGCCTACACCTAAGGGCCCCAACATTGTGCACATAATTTACCTGCAGGTACCTAGGAGTTTAACTGTTCAGATGTAGTTATTAATGTTATTAAGAGAAGTTTGTTGTCTGCATTCCTGCTGCTAAAGACTCTTGTGACTGTGTTTAACATTAGCCAGGAACTGCACTGTTATATGTGGCTGTTATATGTGTATCTCTTTAACCACAATACAGTGTGTATTTCCATTTCTGTATTTATTTCATGTCTCTGAGTTATTAAGTGGGGGGTACTCATCTACTCAGTGGGGTGGGTTCCCCATAAATAGAATTTGCACTGAGTGGAGGCACTGCGTCAGAACAAGATGTCCCGATCTGCCAAAATATAGCGGAAGCTCAGGATCCCTGTCAGCCAGAGGCGGCTCTCTAATTAGGCGATTTAGGCGGCCGCCTAAGGCCTCGCGCTGATGGGGGCCTCGCGGCCGCCTAAATCGCCTTAGGGCAGTGGGACAGGTCGGGTCCTCGGTCAGAGACCGAGGACCCGACACAGGAGGGGGCCCGGCGGCTTGCCCTTAATGCCGCCGGGTGCGAGGCCCCTCCTATGCCTGCCCGGGAGAGAGCCAGCCTGTCTGCAGCTCCGCCGAGTGCAGAGCTGCAGACTGAGTGGGTCTCGCGATCTCACCCAATCAGAGCGTTGCCGCGGGTTACCACGGCAACGCTCTGACTGACTGAGATCGCGAGACTAAACTCACCACGTGGTCTGCAGCTCTGCACCCGGCGGAGCTGCAGACTGTAAAGGGAGCCCACCGGACCACCAGGGAAACAGCCTGGCCGCCCACTGGACCACCAGGGAAACAGCCTGGCCGCCCACTGGACCACCAGGGAAACATAAGGTATTTATGCCACCCCACCACCCACAGCCACCCCACCACCCTCTGCCCCAGCCACCCCACCAGCCACCCCACCACTCACAGCCACCCCACCACCCTCTGCCCCAGCCACCCCACCACCCACAGCCACCCCACCACCCTCTGCCCCAGCCACCCCACCACCCACCCCACCACCTCTGCCCCAGCCACCCACAGCCACCCAACCTCTGCCCCAGCCACCCAACCACCCTCTGCCCCAGCCACCCCACCACCCTCTGCCCCAGCCACCCCACCACCCACAACCACCCCACCACCCTCTGCCCCAGCCACCCCACCACCCTCTGCCCCAGCCACCCCACCACCCACAGCCACCCCACCACCCTCTGCCCCAGCCACCCCACCAGCCACCCCACCACCAACAGCCACCCCACCACCCTCTGCCCCAGCCACCCCACCACCCTCTGCCCCAGCCACCCCACCAGCCACTCCACCACCCACAGCCACCCCACCACCCTCCTGCCCCAGCCACCCTACTTCCCCAGCCACCCTACCACCCTCTGCCCCAGAAACCCTACCACCCTCTGCCCTCCTACCACCCCACTACCCTGTCACTGTCCTCCTACCACCCTCTGCCCCAGCCACGCTACCGCCCTCTGCCACAGCCACGCTACCACCCTCTGCCCCAGCCACGCTACCACTCTCTGCCCCAGCCACGCTACCACCCTCTGCCCCAGCCACGCTACCACCCTCTGCCCCAGCCACCCTACCACCCTCTGCCCCAGCCACCCTACCGCCCCAGCCACCCTACCACCCTCTGCCCCAGAAACCCTACCACCCTTTGCCCCAGCCACCCTACCACCCTCTGCCCTCCTACCACCCCACTACCCTGTCACTGTCCTCCTACCACCCTCTGCCCCAGCCACCCTACCACCCCAGCCACCCTCTGCCCCAGAAACCCTACCACCCTCTGCCCCGGCCACTCTACCACCCTCTGTTTTCCTACCACCCCACTACCCTGTCACTGTCCTCCTACCACCCTCTGCCCCAGCCACCTTACCACCCTCTGCCCCAGCCACGCTACCACCCTCTGCCACAGCCACCCTACCACCCTCTGCAACAGCACCGTATACACACAATGCAAACCCTATTTTTAACTTTAGATGTTAGTGGGGGCCTCCTGTTTGAGTTTCGCCTAAGGCCTCACAAAGTCTAGAGCCGCCACTGCTGTCAGCGACAGAAGAAGGTGTAACTGCTGCTAGCTGCTGCTTGTTGCAAGGGGCAGGGCAAAAAAGGTTTACAGTTACATAGTTGAAAAGAGACATTCGTCCATCAAGTTCAACCTTCCTCACATATCTTTTTGCTGTTGATCCAAAAGAAGACAAAAAACCTAGTCTGAAGCGTTTCCAATTTTGCAACAAACTAGGAAAAAATTAATTCTTGACCCGAAAATAGCAGTCAGATGTCTCCTTGGATCAAGCAGCTATTACCCCACTAAGATGCTCCCGTTGTGCTGAATACTCCTGGAGGAAGTCTCGCACACAATCAGACTTTCTCCATTATAGATTCATATTGTGTTCATACAGTGCAGCCCTTGCCCTTGCCAAACAGTCCTATTTTTCCTCTCTCATTAGTTCATGTTCCCACAACCCCAGGTGTCTCTTTCACACCTTTAATTCTCTTCTTCGCCCTGCTGTGGCCACCCCCAAAACTAACCTTACTGCTGATAACTTTGCATGTTACTTCACTGACAAGATTGAACAGCTAAGGAAAGAATTCTCCCCTCCTTGCCTTTCTGTTTCTCAACCACACATAGATCATGCCTTTCCTACCCTTCAGACATTCTCCCCAGCTACTGACCAAGAGGTGGATGCTCTTCTTTGCTCCTCTCGCCCCACCACTTGCCCACTCGATCCTGTCCCATCTCACCTTATCAGATCTCTCTCCACTTGTCTCGTGCCTTCTTTAACACACATCTTCAACTGCTCGCTCTCTTCTGGCATCGTCCCTGCTGACCTTAAACATGCCACTGTAGTACCTATACTAAAAAAAACATCCCTCGACCCATCCACCCCATCTTACTACCGTCCCATATCCCTGCTCCCTTTTTCCTCAAAGCTTCTGGAAAGACTTGTCTTTACCCGTGTGTCTCATTTCCTCAATTCCAACTCTCTCCTTCAATCTGGCTTCTGCCCTCTCCACTCTACAGAGACTGCCCTTATCAAAGTTACTAACGACCTAATTGCAGCTAAATCCAAAGGCCACTACTCCATACTAATTCTTCTTGACCTCTCAGCGGCCTTTGACACCGTTGATCATGCTCTCCTTCTTCAAACTCTTCAATCGCTTGGTCTCTGTGACTCTGTCCTCTCGTGGTTTTCCTCTTATCTCTCCCAATGCTCATTCAGTGTCTCTTTTTCTAAGGATACCTCCTCCCCTCGTCCTGTCTTGGTTGGAGTCCCCCAAGGCTCCGTCCTTGGTCCCCTTCTATTTTCTCTTTATACTGCCTCTCTTGGTAAACTTATTACCTCTTTTGGATTCCACTGTACGCTGATGACACCCAGCTATATCTCTCCTCCCCGGTCCTCTCCCCTGCCGTCCTGCAACGTGTCACTGCTTGCCTTTCTTCCATCTCTGACTGGATGTCCTCCCACTTTCTGAAACTCAGTCTCTCAAAAACTGAGCTCCTTGTCTTTCCTCCTCCTAATACTGATCCTCCTCTTTCGCTCTCCCTTCAAGTTTCTGGTACTAACATCAGTCCATCCTTGCAAGCGCGCTGTCTTGGCGTCATACTTGACTCTGGTCTCACCTTTGAGCCTCACATCCAGCATGTTGCCAAATCCTGTAGATTCCATCTTAAAAACACAGCCCGCATCCGCCCCTTTCTTGCACCAGATACTACCAATGAGCTTGTCCATGCTCTAGTAATTTCCCGCTTGGATTATTGTAACCCTCTCCTGATTGGTCTTCCCAAAAGCCATACTGCACCCCTGCAGTCCGTAATAAACGCTGCTGCTAGACTGATTTTCCTCTCCAGTCGTTTCTCTCACACCTCACCCCTCTGCCAGTCCTTACATTGGCTTCCTGTATGCTATAGGAGTCAATTCAAGGTACTAACTCATACCCATAAAGCACTGAACAACTCTAGCCCCTCTTATATCTCCTCACAGATCCATAGGTATGTCCCTTCTCGGTCTCTCCGCTCTGCCCGTGACCACCTCCTGTCCATTGTCCGCACCCGTACGCCCAACTCGCGCTTGCAGGACTTCTCGCGGGCGGTTCCCTTCCTATGGAATAGCCTGCCTACTGCCATCAGACTCTCCCCTAGTCTTGCATCTTTTAAGAAGTGCCTTAAAACCCATCTCTTTAGGAAAGCTTATGGCCTCCAAGACTAACCCTTACCTCACATACCTGTCTCTTGCCCTCTCCTAAAGGGCAGCCCACCTTATTTGATTGCAAATTCCTGTCCTAATGTGTTTTACACCTCACCTCCTATTGTCAGGATCGGGACAGGGATCCAACACGCAGAGTACAAAGAGTAGCAGATACGTATACCGGACCTTAGAATGGCCGGACTTAACATAATACTACGTATAGAATGGTCAGGGACAAGCCGAGGTCGAGGAAACGAGAAGACAGGTAAGCGAGAGACAAGCCGGGTCAAGGATAACAGAGAAGACAGGTAAGTAATAACAAAGCCGGGTCAGAACCAAAAGACAAGAGAATACAAGAGCACTGTGTGACTAGGCTGGCTAGAACCACGACAGGGCAATGAGCAAATGCTGAGAGCTCCCTTAAATACCCTGGTTCTAGAGACTAATCACGCCTCCGCCGAGACCTGATTCGTGTCCGGGATTTGACTGACAGGTCGGGCTAGAATAGCGTCATGACGTCGACTATTGAGCGTCACGTTACAAAAAGGCATAGTTCTCTCGCGGCCGGCGTTTACATGCGCGAGGGGACCGCAAGGAACGGGAGAATCATGCCGTCTGGATGGAAAAACGTCTAAGTCTCTACCCGTCTCAGGGGTAGAGACTACAGGTACCCTGACACCTATAGAATGTAAGCTCGATTGAGCAGGGTCCTCTTCAACCTATTGTTCCTGTAGGTTATTTGTAATTGTCCTATTTATAGTTAAATCCCCTCTCATAATATTGTAAAGCGCTACGGAATCTGTTGGCGCTATATAAATGGCAATAATAATAATAATAATAATAATAATAATTAGAAATAATATCCCTGTATGTTAAGGTTTTGCAAGTATTTATCCAGTTGCAGGTTAAACATCTGTATGGACTCTGATAAAACCACCTCTTCGGGCAGAGAATTCCATATCCTTATTGCTCTTACTGTAAAAAAACCCTTTCTTTGTCCTAGATGAAATCTCCTTTCTTCCAGCCCAAATGTGTGACCTTGTGTCCTATGTATAGCCCTGTTTATGAATAGATTTCCAGATACAGGTTTGTACTGTCCCCGCATATATTTGCATGATGTTAACATATCCCCTCTCATGCACCGTTTTTCCAAACTAAAGAGATTTTAATTTTTTAACCTTTCTTTGTAACTAAAATGCTCCATTCCTTTTATCAATTTTGTAGCTCGTCCAGGGCCGGCGCTACCATTAAGGTGGACTAGGCAGCCGCCTAGGGCGCCCCTTAGGAAGGGGCGCCGCCAGGAGCGCCGGCCCCCCTAATGCTGCAGCCGCCCGAGCGCTCTGCAGAGAGCCTCAGGCAGCTGCAGCTTCGCCCGGGCTGGTGCGTCCATGAGGGCGCACCGCCCGGGCGCAGCATGAAGAGAGGAGCTGACAGGAGGGAAGCGCTCAGCGCTCCCTCCTGTCACTCCCTCACTGTAGCGTGGCCAGCCCTGTATGATCCGCCGGTACAGGGAGCATTTGTCTCCTGTACCCGGACGGACTAACAGGAAGTGAACACTGAGTGTTCACTTCCTTTTAGTCCGGCCGGGTACAGGAAACAAATGCTCCCTGTACCCGCGGACAGTACAGAGCTCGGCCACGCTACAACATAGGTAGGGGAGGGTGGGGGGAATAAGGGGGGGGAAAGAAATAAATGGAGAGGGAGGGAGGGGGGGAATAAAGGGAGGGGAGATAAATAAATGGAGAGGGAGGGGGGAAATAAATGGAGAGGGAGGGAGGGGGGAAATAAATGGAGAGGGAGGGAGGGGGGAAATAAATGGAGAGGGAGGGAGGGGGGGGAAATAAATGGAGAGGGAGGGGGGGGGAATAAATGGAGAGAGAGTGGGGGGGGGGAGAAATAAATGGAGAGGGAGGGAGGGGGGAAATAAATTGAGAGGGGGGGGAATAAATGGAGAGGGAGGGAGGGGGGGGGGATAAATGGAGAGAGAGTGGGGGGAGAGAAATAAATGGAGAAGGAGGGAGGGGGGAAATAAATGGAGAGGGAGGGAGGGGGGGGAAATAAATGGAGAGGGAGGGGGGGGAATAAATGGTGAGGGAGGGAGGGGGGGAAATAAATGGAGAGGGAGGGAGGGGGGGAAATAAATGGAGAGGGAGGGGGAGGAGAAATAAATGGAGAGAGTGGGGGGGAGGAGAAATAAATGGAGAGGGAGGGGGGAGAAATAAATGGAGAGGGAGGGAGGGGGGGAAATAAATGGAGAGGGAGGGGGAGGAGAAATAAATGGAGAGAGTGGGGGGGAGGAGAAATAAATGGAGAGGGAGGAGGGGAGAAATAAATGGAGAGGGAGGGGGGAGAAATAAATGGACAGGGAGGGGGGGGAATAAATGGACAGGGAGAATAAATGGACAGGGAGGGGGGGAATAAATGGACAGGGAGGGGGGGAATAAATGGACAGGGAGAATAAATGGACAGGGAGGGGGGGGAATAAATGGACAGGGGGGAATAAATGGACAGGGAGGGGGGGGGAATAAATGGACAGGGAGGGGGGGGATAAGTGGACAGGGAGGGAGGGGAAGGGTGGACAGGGAGGGGGGGATACATGGACAGGGAGGGTGGGGGAATAAATGGACAGGCAGGGTGGGGGAATAAATTGAAAGGGAGGGGAAATAAATTGACTAGGTGGGGGGAAGTAATTGACAGGGAGTGGAATTGACGGGGTTAGGAGGGGGAATGAGAGTGGGGAGGGGAGAAGAGAGTGACAAGGGAGGGGGGAGAAGAGAGGGACACGCAGGGGAGAAGAGAGTGACAAGGGAGGGGGGAGAAGAGAGGGACAAGAGGGTGGAGAAGAGAGGGACAAGAGGGTGGAGAAGAGAGGGACAAGGGGGGGAGAAGAGAGGGACAAGGGGGGGGAGAAGAGAGGGACAAGGGGGGGAGAGAAGAGAGGGACAAGGGGGGGAGAGAAGAGAGGGACAAGGGGGGAGAGAAGAGAGGGACAAGGGGGGGAGAGAAGAGAGGGACAAGGGGGGAGAGAGAAGAGAGTGACGAGGGAGGGTGAGGGGGAGAAGAGAGTGACAAGGGAGGAGGGAGAGATCGACGTCCATCACACACACACAATGCACCCCTTGCACACAGAAAAACACACAATGCATTACACACACAGACACACACACACAAGCAATTCAACCCTTACATACAATGCATCCCTTACACACACAGAAACACACAATGCATTCCTTACACACACTCAATGCACCCCTTACAGACGCACACACTGCATCCCGTACATACACAGAAACACACATTGCAGCCCTTACACATACAAACACAGATTCACACAATGCATTCCTTACACACATATCAGGACATCCCCTACTCCTGTGAACAAACTATTTGGTGGAACATGAAGGTGGACCCTGGGGCCCAGACCATGAGCTGTGTAAAGGGCCTTTAAAAAAATGGAGCTGCTTTCCGTTCTCCCAGAACACAAACAGCCTCCAGAGAGCCTGTTATACACTAGACGAGTGGAGCCAGACTGCAGCTAGAGCCCATCACCATCCTCATCTGATTGTAAGTAGGCAATCTAGTATATTATTCGTGGCACTAATCTCTAATTTACCTCACATTAAAGGGACACTTTAGTCCCCAGAACCACTGCAGCTTAATGTAGTGGTTCTGGTGTCTATAGCCTGTCCCTGCAGGCCTTTTAATGTAAACACGGCGGCACTGCAGCACTTGCGTTAGTTAACATGGGGCATTGTGATGTCATATGGGGGGGGGGGGGGCAAACTTTACTTTTGCCTAGGGCGGCAAAAATCCTTGCACCGGCCCTGAGCTCGTCTCTGCACTTTTTCTAGTGCCATGATATCCTTCTTTAGAACAAGTGCCCATAATTGCATAGCATATTCAAGGTGTGGTTTTACCAGTGATTTATAAAGAGGCAAAATTATATTTTCATCCCGAGAATTTATGCCCCTATTTATACATGACAAAACCTTACTGGCCTTAGCAACTGCAGATTGACATTGCATATTGCTGCCTAATTTGTTGTCTATAACAATTCCCAAATCCTTCTCGTGTGTGGTTATCCCTAGTTCACTACCATTTAGGGTGTAAATTGCTTGTGCACACTTAACCCCGAAGTGCATAACTTTGCATTTCTCTACGTTAAATTTCATCTGCCATTTTAGTGCCCAGTCCCCCAATCTATCCAAATCCCTTTGCAATATCCTGCTCACATTTTATTACTTTACAAAGTTTTGTGTCATTTGCAAGCACTGATACATGGCTTTCAATGCCTATTTCAAGATCATTTATAAATATGTTAAATAGAAGCGGTCCCAAAACAGAACCCTGAGGGACATTACTTACCACTTTTGTCCAGCCTGAAAATGTACCATTAATGACAACTCATTGTACTCTATCCTTAAGCCAATGTTCTAACCAAGAACAAGAATATTCATCTAGACTAGTTTCTTTTAGTTTGAAGACTAACCTATTGTGAGGAACCGTAGATCACATCCACTGCAACACCCTGATCTATACTTCTACTTACTTCTTCGTAGAATGCAATTAGGTTATTTTTACATGACCTATGTTCCATAAAACCATGCTGATTATTGCTAATAACAAAGTTCTTCCCAATGTTCCATAGAATTACTTGGTTTAGGCCGGTTGATTAAAACTTCGTGCCTAAACCAGGCTGCGACCAATCCAGAGAAAGGGCACGAACACGCAGCGACCAATCAGCACTCAGGAAGGGGAGGGGTTACAAGCTAAACCCTCTAACTCGCACCAACCAATCAGGAGAAAGGGCACAAACCAATTTGAATGGTAGCCTCCTCTCCCATTGGTCGGCACGGACTTCCAGACGGCCAGCAGGACTCTGCAGCTGTTAAGTCGCTTCAGAGGGTCGGCTAGGGCTTGCGGCTCTCTCCGGTAGATATCTCCGGATATCTCCGGTAGCACCGGAGAGAGCACTCTTTGGGCGGCTACAAACCCAGACTTGTAGCTCCAGGGTCGGGGCAGATAGGGCAGGCAAGCAAAGGGGCTGGAACACTGAGTGGAACAGGGATAAATGCAGTCATTTGTGGGACACAGTTTGTGACAATAGCCTTTCAGGGACACAGATTATTATAATACTTATTTGTGTATTAGTGTTTATATGTGTGCATTTATTAGTGTGTGTGTCTATGTCTGCAATGTGATGGTGGTATGGTACAGGTAAATCATTTTTTTAAAAGCCCAACCAAAATTTTCATCTTTGTTTCCAATAACCCCTTCACACTGGCACTTATGTACAGTTGCAAGAAAAAGTATGTGAACCCTTTGGAATGATATGGATTTCTGCACAAATTGGTCATAAAATGTGATCTGATCATCATCTAAGTCACAACAATAGACAATCACATTCTGCTTAAACTAATAACACACAAATAATGAAATGTTGCCATGTTTTTATTGAACACACCGTGTAAACATTCACAGTGCAGGTGGAAAAAGTATGTGAACCCCTAGACTAATGACATCTCCAAGAGCTAATTGGAGTGAGATGTCAGCCAACTGGAGTCCAATCAATGAGATGAGATTGGAGGTGTTGGTTACAGCTGCCCTATAAAAAATCTGGGTTTGCTTTTCACAAGAAGCATTGCCTGATGTGAATGATGCCTCGCACAAAAGAGCTCTCAGAAGACCTACGATTAAGAATTGTTGACTTGCATGAAGCTGGAAAGGGTTATAAAAGTATCTCCAAAAGCCTTGCTGTTCATTAGTCCACGGTAAGACAAATTGTCTATAAATGTAGAAAGTTCAGCACTGCTGCTACTCTCCCTAGGAGTGGCCGTCCTAGGGAGAGTAGTTAGCGAATCTACAATACGTTAAACACTAAACAAGAATGGATTTCATGGGAGGATACGACAGAGGAAGCCACTGCTGTCCAAACAAAACATTGCTGCACGTTTACATGTTGCACAAGAGCACCCGGATGTTCCACAGCAGTACTGGCAAAATATTCTGTGGACAGATGAAACCAAAGTTGAGTTGTTTGGAAGAAACACACAACACTATGTGTGGCGAAAAAGAGGCACAGCACACCAACATCAAAACCTCATCCCAACTGTGAAGTATGGTGGTGGGGGCATCATGGTTTGGGGCTGCTTTGCTGCGTCAGGGCCTGGACGGATTGCTATCATCGAAGGAAAAATGAATTCCCAAGTTTATCAAGACATTTTGCAGGAGAACTTAAGGCCATCTGTCTACCAGCTGAAGCTCAACAGAAGATGGGTGTTGCAACAGGACAATGACCCAAAGCATAGAAGTAAATCAACAACAGAATGGCTTAAACAGAAGAAAATATGCCTTCTGAAGTGGCCCAGTCAGAGTTCTGACCACAACCTGATTGAGATGCTGTGGCATGACCTCAAGAAAGCGATTCACACCAGGCATCCCAAGAATATTAAGAACAGTTCTGTAAAGAGGAATGGTCAAGAATTACTCCAGACCGTTGTGCACGTCTGATCTGCAACTACAGGAAACGTTTGGTTGAAGTTATTGCTGCCAAAGGAGGTTCAACCAGTTATTAAATCCAAGGGTTCACATACTTTTTCCACCTGCACTGTGAATGTTTACATGGTGTGTTAAAAAAAAAAACATGGCAACATTTTATTCTTTGTGTGTTATTAGTTTAAGCAGACTGTGATTGTCTATTGTTGTGACTTAGATGATGATCAGATCACATTTTATGACCAATTTGTGCAGAAATCCATATCATTCCAAAGGGTTCATATACTTTTTCTTGCAACTGTATACATGACGGCCAGTCTATACAACCATACAACCACAATCTTGTAAAATGATTAGCATAATTCTAATTTAAATTTGTTTATTGCAAATTATGCCACAACTACAGTGAGACAGCTCTCAACGGAGCGGCACAAGATGCTGCGACATTGCAAGCCTCTGAAGATGAATACAGTGACTAGCTCTCTGTATCTAACGCTGCAAGCCCGCCATTCAATATATCTACACACAAAGCAACCCCAATTTTTTTTCACTAATGGTGTTATTGGGGGCCTCATGTTTGCGTTTCGCCTAAGGGCTCGCAAAGTATAGAAACGCCCCTGATGTGAGGCATTTTCGTTTAGCTTAGAAAGATTTCCTTAAATAAAATGTTGCATTGATGTGCATCAAGGGCAGTATCTAGATGAATCACATGTTCCTCTGATATTAAATTTACATGTATGTACACTAACTGACATACATTGCCAAAATGGTATATTGCACTAAATTAACCATGCTGGGAATTTAGATATTTCACAATGTGGCTCAAGGGCTGACTTACAAGCTTGCATGAAACTGGAAGAAAAAAACATAACATAAGTGGCAAGTCCTTCTGCAAATAGCATTTTCATTGTTCCCAACCATTATATATATATGGTCTCTGATCTATGAGATCCCAGAATGTAACTGCAAAAAAGGATTGTCTCTCATCCTTATTTTCTTAAACATTTTTTTGAAAAGTGACATTTGCAGTCAATCAAAACCTACAAAACCTACTTCTTCTCTGACTACATGAAGATGGAAAATAACTGTAACTTGGGTAAGGTCTGTTGGATGACCCCTTCACCATCTCCCATACTCCAGCCATTGGTGTGGTGGTTTATGGTTATTGGGTCATAGAGTTCTCAAGAATTCTTGCCTAATAATGCATTGACCAATGGATTCCCATTCCAATAGTCATCAAAGTGTAAATCCCTTTCACTCTACACCCTGTTCCAAATTATTATACAAATTATTATACAAATTCTATTTAAGTGTCACTAAGATTAAATATTTTGTTTTTCAGTTTAACTCATGGATGGCACTGTGTCTCAGGGCTCTTTTGATCACTGCAAACAATCCCGGACTCCTGTGATAATTAGATTGCCAGGTGAGCCCAATTTAAGAAAAAACTACTAAAGGAGGGTGTTCCACATTATTAAGCAGAGCACCATTTTCATGCAATATGGGGAAGAAAAAGGATCTCTCTGCTGCCGTTAAGAGTGAAATAGTTCAATGCCTTGGACAAGGTATGAAAACATTAGATATTTTACGAAAACGTAAGCGTAATCATCGCACTATTAAGAGATTTGTGGCTGATTCAGAGCACAGATGGGTTAGTGCAGATAAAGGCACATTGAGGAAGATTTCTGTCAGATCTATGCATCGGATCAAGAGAGCAGCCGCTAAAATACTATTTGTAATGGACTGTTTTGCTCAAAAGGGGATAAAAATCGTTTAGGCGATAATCCCCTTTTTCCTAGACCAGCAGCTACTGCAAGCACCAATCTCCCGAACTGCAAACTGTACGAATTCTGGAAACTCCCGAACTGGAAACACACGAACCCTGGAATCAGCCGAACAGGAAAAGCATACAATCCGCTTATACTCCTGGCAGTCAGCATACAATCCAATTCCCCAAAAAAACGAGACGACACATCGGTTTGAGGGTCAAGCAGAATCTATTTTACTGAGGGCTACCTGCCCAGTATTTATGCAGGTCTCCCACTTGGTGGACACTCCCCTAAGGGACCAAATGGGAGACTGAAACAGCAGACAGACAAGTATCACTTTAGTACACACAGCCACAATACTTTCCCACAATGCATCCTGGCTTCCTCCTCTCTGTCCTGGAGATAATTGGAGAAGTAATTCAATTATCTCCCAGGACAAAGGCAAAACTTCATTACACACGTGGGGACACAAAACAGACTATCACTTTAAAATACATAAAGACACATTTTATACATAAAACAGACATGTAACATATCCCCAGATAGCTCAGGTCTGAGTGCACATTATTAGGTGAATGGCACTCAGACCACACGAATACAGTTTAATTGCCATGGAGCTAAAGTCTTTAATTATACAAACAGGCTCCATGACATAGCTATCTGGGTTAAAACATTCACATAAAACAAACTACCGAATTTACATGCATTCACCAAATCCATACGAATTAGAACCAGGGGCTGGAGGTTCAGCGGTGCCTGCACGTAAAAGTGTCCGATTTTGGTGCATGAAAGCCGGGCAGAAAAGCGCTGGCTGCCCGGGGAGCTCCATAACATCGCCACCTAGCGGCCGCTAAGTGTAACAGCGGCCACCCAGTAACAATCAATTAAGCTGCGGTTAACCGCAGCTTCAGGGAGGTAAATTGGCAGCACACTCCAGCTCCTGGGTGGCCAATTAACGGCGCCGGCCGGCTTCCCACGGCTCTGGGGAGGTTGGTAAACGGCTGTTTGTTCGGTAGATGGTAGAACTGCTGTGCAGAAAGGGAGAAATAAATCCTTCTGCACAGCAAAATTAACCCTTTAGCTGCTGGTCCATAATCTAAAGGCAGCAGGCGAGCAACCAGGCTCCTCCAGTTCACAGTGGCGAGGTTGGCTTCGCCACACTTCTCCCCTTTACCAATTAGACTAACAGGGTACCTGACCTCCTGCCGGTCAGTGCCCTGGTTAGTCCAGCAACCCACCCACAAAACAGAAACAGCAGTACAGCCCACCCACAATAACTGGTTACTACACCTGGGTAGAGGAGAACTTTGTCCAGGTCCAGGTGTCTCACCACGGCTGTGTGGGGGACTGGTAGTCTGCCTTGGTGGGTTGCTGAGTGGGCAGAGACCGGCGGTACTCTGCCCTGGTGCCAGTACTACCGCGGAAGTAGCCTGGTTGGAGCCTGGTTGTGGGAGGGAGAGACCAACTGTCTCCCCTCTGGCTACACTGCTCTGTGGCTGGGGGACAGGACCAACCGTCCCTACCCCTTGGGCTGTAAGTGCAGAGACTACGGTCCCATCTGCACAGTTGCGGGGCTTAACATCTCCCCTTGGTGGGTTAGACTGCCGCTGGCGAGAGGGTGTAACAAGCTCCTCTCTCTGGACTGTCAACTGCCGCTGGGGAGAGGGGTTAACAGGCTCCTCTCCCTGACACTCTCTCTGCTGGTGGAGAGGGGGACCAGCTGTCTCCCCTTTCATTATTTTGTCCTGCTGCTGGGGTGTGAGACTGACGGTCTCTGCTCCCTGCAGGACACACTGCCGCTGGGGAGGAAGGACAACACCTTCAGCTCCCTGGGGTACACACTGCCACTGGGGAGGAAGGATTGCACCCTCAGCTCCCTGGGGGACACACTGCCGCTAGGGAGGAAGGATTGCACCCTCAGCTCCCTGGGGTACACACTGCTGCCGGGGAGGAAGGATTGCACCCTCAGCTCCCTGGGGTACACACTGCTGCTGGGGAGGAAGGATTGCACCCTCAGCTCCCTGGGGTACCCACTGCCGCTGGGGAGGAAGGACGACACCTTTGGCTCCCTGGGATACACACTGCCGCTGGGGAGGAAGGACGGCACCTTCTGCTCCCTGGGGGGGACACTGCCGCTGGAGAGGACGGACGACACCTTCAGCTCCCTGGGGTACACACTGCCGCTGGGGAGGAAGGACGGCACCTTCAGCTCCCTGGGATACACACTGCCGCTGGGGAGGAAGGATTGCACCTTCAGCTCCCTGGGGTACACACTGCCGCTGGGGAGGAAGGACGACACCTTCAGCTCCCTGGGACACACACTGCCGCTGGGCATGAAGGACGGTCCTTCAGCTCCCTGAGATACAATCTGCCGCTGGGGAGGAAGGAATGCACCTTCAGCTCCCTGGGGTACACACTGCTGCTGGGGAGGAAGGACGGCACCTTCAGCTCCCTGAGATACAATCTGCTGCTGGGGAGGGAGGACGACACCTTCAGCTCCCTGTGATACAATCTGCCACTGGGGAGGAAGGACGGCACCTTTAGCTCCCTGGGACTTACTCTGCCGCTGGGGAGGAAGGACGGTACCTTTGGCTCCCTGTAACTCACTCTGCTGCTGGTGATCTGGGCCTGCTGCCCACCATCCCATTGGGCCCGGTGGAGAGACCTCGGTCCCATCTCCACCTGCTTGTTGTGGTTCCTCACAGGACCAATCTATGAGGACCCCTACTTCGGGTTCTTCCTGCCGCTTCAGGGGGAGACGGCTAACCTCCTCGGATGCAGCCTCTACTCTGCTGCTGTAACACTCTTTCCGCTGAGCATACTCTCCGTCCATCCTTGAGTTTCGCTCAGCCATGACCTGGTTCCAGATCACCTGGAATATCTCCATGGATACATAACCCCCATACTGGGCCACTCGCTGCCTCACCTCGGCCAGCCCATCATCTTCAGCGTCAGAGCCTTCCATACTTGTCTGCTCCAAGTCGCTGGATACCTCTGCTGCCAGGGGTGCTGCACGAGTGCTAACGTTGCCCTCAATTTGTAACTCCAAGTAATTGGTGTTCTGCAGCTGTCCTTCTGGCTGTAGGAATGATCCCGCCGCTTGCCACCAATTGTAACGGACCGTTTTGCTCAAAAGGGGATAAAAATCATTTAGGCGATAATCCCCTTTTTCCTAGACCAGCAGCTACTGCAAGCACCAATCTCCCGAACTGCAAACTGTACGAATTCTGGAAACTCCCGAACTGGAAACACATGAACCCTGGAATCAGCCGAACAGGAAAAGCATACAATCCACTTACACTCCTGGCATTCAGCATACAATCCAATTCCCCCAAAAAACGAGACGACACATCGGTTTGAGGGTCAAGCAGAATCTCTTTTACTGAGGGCTACCTGCCCAGTATTTATGCAGGTCTCCCACTTGGTGGACACTCCCCTAAGGGACCAAATGGGAGACTGAAACAGCAGACAGACAAGTATCACTTTAGTACACACAGCCACAATACTTTCCCACAATGCATCCTGGCTTCCTCCTCTCTGTCCTGGAGATAATTGGAGAAGTAATTCAATTATCTCCCAGGACAAAGGCAAAACTCCATTACACACATGGGGACACAAAACAGACTATCACTTTAAAATACATAAAGACACATTTTATACATAAAACAGACATGTAACATATCCCCAGATAGCTCAGGTCTGAGTGCACATTATTAGGTGAATGGCACTCAGACCACACGAATACAGTTTAATTGCCATGGAGCTAAAGTCTTTAATTATACGAACAGGCTCCATGGCATAGCTATCTGAGTTAAAACATTCACATAAAACAAACTACCGAATTTACATGCATTCACCAAATCCATACGAATTAGAACCAGGGGCTGGAGGTTTAGCGGTGCCTGCACGTAAAAGTGTCCGATTTTGGTGCATGAAAGCCGGGCAGAAAAGCGCTGGCTGCCCGGGGAGCTCCATAACATCGCCACCTAGCGGCCGCTAAGTGTAACAGCGGCCACCCAGTAACAATCAATTAAGCTGCAGTTAACCGCAGCTTCAGGGAGGTAAATTGGCAGCACACTCCAGCTCCTGGTTGGCCAATTAACGGTGCCGGACGGCTTCCCACGGCTCTGGGGAGGTTGGTAAACGGCTGTTTGTTCGGTAGATGGAATCTACCGAACTGCTGTGCAGAAAGGGAGAAATAAATCCTTCTGCACAGCAAAATGAACCCTTTAGCTGCCGGTCCATAATCTAAAGGCAGCAGGCGAGCAACCAGGCTCCTCCAGTTCACAGTGGCGAGGTTGGCTTCGCCACACTATTACATAGCAGCAAACAGATATTTGAAGCTGCTGGTACCTCTGGAGTCCCACGGACATCAAGGTGTAGAGTCCTCCAGAGTCTTGCAACTTTGCATAAACCTTCTATTTGGCCACCACTAACCAATGCTCACAAACAGAAACGGCTGCATTGGGCAGAAAAATACATGAAGACTAATTTTCAAACAGTCCTGTTCACTGATGAGTGCCGTGCAACCCTGGATGGTCCAGATGGATGGAGTAGTGGATGGTTGGTGGACAGCCACCCTGTTCCAACAAGGCCGCGATGTCAGCAAGGCGGTGGTGGAGTCATGTTTTGGGCCGGAATCAAGGGAAGAGAGCTGGTCGGCCCCTTTAGAGTCCCCAGAGGTGTAAAGATGACCTCTGCAAAGTATGTGGAGTTTCTGACTTTCTTCCCTGGTACATAAGGAAGAACTATACTTTCTGTAATAAAATAATCTTCATGCATGACAATGCACCATCTCATGCTTCAAAGAATACCTCTGCATCAATGGCTGCTATGGGATAAAAGGAGAGAAAGTCATGGTGTGGCCTCCATCCTCCCCTGACCTCAATCCTATTGAGAACCTTTGGAGCATCCTCAAGCAAAAGATCTATGAGGGTGGGAGGCAGTTTACATCCAAACAGCAGCTCTGGGAGGCTATTCTGACATCTTGCAAACAAATTCAAGCAGAAACTGTCCAAAAACTCACACGTTCCATGCAAGACTTGTGAAGCTGCTATCAAATAAGGGGTCCTATGTTGAAATGTAACGTGACCTGTTAAACTGTTTAAAAAGTTAAAATGTTGTTATAAGTTTGATTGAAATATCTTTTGATTTCAGTAAATATGCTGCAAACGCAACAAATGACAATTTTCAGTTCTTTACAACCTATAAAGTGTTTTGAAACTTACTGTGCGTGATAATTTGGAACAGTGCATTGTAAGTTTATGTTTAGAAAAAATATTGTTATCATTAGGAGGTTTGTTCAATAAAATTTGAATTGTACTCTTAATAGTTGATAACATGAAAATTATGCTGACTGTTATTTACATAAATTATTTAGATAAATAAGAAAAATATAATTTGCATAATAATTTGGAACAGGGTGTAATAAGAACCTGAACTCCCTCACGCAAATTCTCATAAGTAAGTCCTATATTGCCATGTTCCTGGCCCTATAAAGTCATCCCTCCCACAGTACCCCAGTGGTAAGGAGTCCAAAAGGTCAAAAAATCCATTAACTCACCCACACTGTGATTCTCTTAAATCTGAAAAGTAAATAAGTGTTATTATTATTGCTAGCATTTATAAAGTGCCTACATATTCTGCAGTGTTGTAAAATAGTTTATACAATAATAGACAAGTTAATATGTGGGTTAACAGCTTGTTGATCTAAGGAAAATTAGACTGTCACTTTGGTGTCATGAAGACTCTTTTTACAATTATGTGCAACATTGGAAATCAATACAAATTGGGTGTTTGCTTCTTTTAGATCAAAAGTAGTGATACATATTTATTTTAAAAAAAAAAAAACAACTTGATGGTATTTTTTTCAGCCTATGTTAGTTTGTAACCCTATGCACATAACATCCAATTTTAACATTTAAAATGTGTTCTATTTTTTTCTTTTTACAGACTATGCTTCATATCTGAGAAAATTAACCATACTGGTAAGAAATTGACCTAGAGTGTCCATAAGGTCTGCTTCCTACTGTAAACCTCACATCATTGTCACATCACAAGGTTTGGTTGATGTATTTTTAATCCTACTGATTCTAGTTTTTGTCATAATTTGTCTAGTGTTTGTCATCATTCAAATGATACCTCAGAATGCTGCAGCATAAGCCTGCCTCTTTACCCACTACCCCTCACTGTAGATAAACACTTCCTTACCAAATGTATGTACACAGCTCAGCCACTGAGTGCACTGAATGATCTGAACTACAAAGTAACCTGCATTATATGGACAGGATACATAGGGAGACATATAGTAAGGATATCTAGTTTCTCGGACTGAGGATGAGAATTAAAAGCAGTTCTGTCAGTGCTGTTGGTCCATATCTTTGATAAGGAAGTCTTTCTGGCATGAGCAGGTGTGGCTGTGGATGCAGGCTTATTGTGCAGCATTCTGACAATAAATATTTTTTTCTGTGTAAAAAATATGCAGATATTTTTATAAAGTTGAACTTGCAAAAAATGCTGCATAAATGATGAGGCCAAAATCTATCAGATGGATTAAAATTGCATTGGTGCCCAGAGTGTCCCTTTAATTTCAGGTGGATTGCATATGATTAATGTGAATTTTTGTGTAAGCCTTTTCTAGTTTAAATATTGTATTATTGTATCTCATGATTTGGTAAAAGATGTATAAAGTTTTGCTCTCTGAAATGTATTTTAATAACTAAAATAAAAACGACAGAAGACTTTTTAATCAAAGCAAAATTAGAATAATTTGTGGACAATGCTGATGAAAAATATGGAAGAATCTTCATAAACATTAGTTTTCACAGAAAACACTCATAATTTAACAAATTTTCACATAATGTATACATAATTATATATAAATGCATAATTGCTACAATTGTGCATTAATGTACTGCATATACTGCATCATATGAAACGGTTCTTATCCATGTTTGAATGATCTTAGCCATGACTTCGTAACTATTGAGCATGGCAAAAATCAGTGTTAAAGTTTATATCAGAAAGTGTACACCTATTCTTGAGAAATGCATTTTGAGCTTTCTTCTCTGTTTGATGACAGAGAGCCACTGTGTGAAATATAGCAATGACTGCACCTCTGGGTGCATAGATATTTATCAATTCCACAGCATCTACTCAGATGTTTAAAATACAGATGTTTATACATTTGTATAGTACTTGCTCATTGTAGCGATGTCCTTCAGTGTCCTAATCTTTGGGAAGGTTATCTAGCATTTTTTGCAGTTTACTTAATGTTGGTATACTTGTTTTAACCTGAACCCTTTGTGTTTCAAATCTCAGTTATAACATGTTTACCATGGCTTGACCATGGGTGAGCAGGAAAATACTATTTATTTTTTTATTTTTTATTTTTAACCCCTTAAGGACACATGACGTGTCTGACACGTCATGATTCCCTTTTATTCCAGAAGTTTGGTCCTTAAGGGGTTAATAAATTCTTTATTTAGTTCAAGACAGGTTTTCATATACAACACAGAGGTAACAATACAATATTGCGTACAATCATTCATTCATACATGCACATTGGCCTTGTTTATCAGCATAAGGCCAGTAGAAACAAAGCTGTAGAGATTTTAAATATGACATATTGTTGGCAAGCATGACTGAGGTTCGTAAAGTAAACTTCTAATCATACAGTGAAAAGTAGCCTGTCTGGGTTTTTTTTTTTTAAAAAGCAGAAGATAGAATATAAAACAATGAAAAAAGCAATTTTGAAAATGGATAGTAAGATCTGGTGGTCAGAGATTGCGTCCCACATAGGATAAACATAGGACAACAGATTTAGTCTCACTTCCATTAATATTATTATTATTATTATTATTATTATTATTATTACTGGCATTTATAAAGCGCCAACAAATTCTGCAGCACTGTACAATTGGGAAAAAGACAAACACAAAAAGAACAGACCGATACAACAGGTAGAGGACCCTGCCCGTGAGCTTACAATCTAAAGGTTAAACTGGAAAGATGAGACAAGAGGTAGCAGAGAGATTTGAATGTGGTAGCAGAGAGAGAGTTAATAGTATAACTGCAGCAGCTGATGGCATGTGAAGGGAATGGGCTATGGTTCCAAACAGCTGGAAAAGCATTCCTATGTTCATTACGCTTGCCTTTCTACATTGAGAGGTTGATCATGTTAATCCAGAGAAGAAAAGTAGAGATGGGGAATTAACTTGAGTGAAGGGGGGGGGGGGGGGGGGGAGGTCAGGAGGAGCCGTCTAGGGCACCAATAGCGGGAGGTGGACAGACCTAGAGATCTTATAGCTATAGACTTTTTTAAGGTATTACGCTTTTACATGTATTGCTGGCAGAATCAGGTATAATTTGATAATGTGTTAACTCCCGCAGTGCTGTACCCATAGTACATGGGCTTCTGCAACCCTGCTGGTAAGAAATGTAAGTGTGCATGTTCACGTCTCGTAATTTTCCATCATAGGTCCATGCACATGCCTGAGGCGTCTTGAGATATCTTTTGTTCCCTCTTTTGTTTCACTTTCGATAGTTATGCAGTTGTACGGCTTTTTATGCGTATGCAAATGCCAAATTACGTTAATCATTACTTATGGGTTACGCGTGATGACAGCCGGGGATCTGCACCGCGGGTGAGAGGAGTCCCCCCTAAACCAGCGCAGTCGGGCATGTGGTACACGGCTGGGGGAAGCACACGAGGGCCCGGTCGTCCACCAGGCAGGGGTGCTGTCAGGATTACTAGTTGATCCAGCACGTAGAATTGTGTCACACAGATGACTAATAGGTAACGTATTACCGGGCCTTAGAATGGCCGGACTTAACGTACCAAAGAATAGTCAGGATACTTGCCGAGGTCAGGGGATACAGAAAGAGACACAACGATAAGAGAAAGCCAGAAGTCAGGGATACCAGAATACAGGGAAGTCAAAATCAAAGCCAAAGTCCAAAACCAGAAGAAACTTGAATCAGGAACGCGCTCTCGGACAACCACAAAGGAAACCACGACAGGGCACTGAGCAGGATGAAAACTGGGCCTAAATATACCTCCCCTAGATCTGATAGGCTGTAACCGGCCTTTGACCCCAAAGGTAGTTAGCAGGTTTCCATTTGCATAATTGCTGCTCAGCATTAAAGGAACACTATAGTCACCTAAATTACTTTAGCTAAATGAAGCAGTTTTAGTGTATAGATCATTCCCCTGCAATTTCACTGCTCAATTCACTGTCATTTAGGAGTTAAATCACTTTGTTTCTGTTTATGCAGCCCTAGCCACACCTCCCCTGGCTATGATTGACAGAGTCTGCATGAAAAAAAAACTGGTTTCACTTTCAAACAGATGTAATTTACCTTAAATAATTGTATCTCAATCTCTAAATTGAACACATGCAGGAGGCTCTTGCAGGGTCTAGCAAGCTATTAACATAGCAGGGGATAAGAAAATCTTAATTAAACAGAACTTGCAATAAAGAAAGCCTAAATAGGGCTCTCTTTACAGGAAGTGTTTATGGAAGGCTGTGCAAGTCACATGCAGGGAGGTGTGACTAGGGTTCATAAACAAAGGGATTTAACTCCTTAATTCCAGAGGAGTGAGCAGTGAGGCTGCAGGGGCATGTTCTATACACCAAAACTGCTTCATTAAGCTAAAATTGTTCAGGTGACTATAGTGTCCCTTTAACCCTTCTGTGGATTTGGTTGCTGCTCGGCACAACTTTTCCTGTGTGGACAGTAAATGCCATTAACCACATTTTTATAAGCAGATGAATACGTGACAGGTGCCCAGGGGTGCTATTGGCCAGAAGAAGTGTTGTCCGTGGTGTTTTGTTCACTACTCCCTTACCCTCCTATATCTGCGTTTAGCTACGGTTCCCACATCTTGTGGTGTTTCTGTAAGGATCCCCTAGTGATTGCAGTCAACCTATCCATGAGACATGTGTCCTTTATTTTATTTTCTATATCTCTACGGAGACATGCGGGGCGCTTGGCTGTAGCCAGGTCTGTGCCAGGGCTCTACGTGCTGCAAGGGTTATTTTCTGTAGGAGTTTCTGCTCTAGTCTCACCCAGTCGTCTAATGATCTGAACAGTAAGAAGATCCAGGGGTCTAGCTCTATCATGCGCTGGAATACCTGTGTCAAGAGGTTGCCAACCTCCTGCCAGAATACCTTTATGACTGGGCATTCGCACCACATGTGGAGATACGTTCCCTTGGACCCACAGTTCCTCCAGCTGTGGTCAACGGGTGTCTGCTGCATGCGGTGGAGCTGTACTGGTGTTGTGTACCATCGGAACATGGTTTTGTATGCCTGCTCTTGTACTGTTGTTCAATTTGAGGCTGTGTTGTTGGCTTCCTATATTTCCTGCCACTTCACTCCTTCAAGTTTCTCGCCTAAGTCTGCTTCCCATTGGTCCACGTACGTGAGTGTTCCCCATTCAGTAGTGTTGGAGGCTATGTGTGTGTAGATGGATGAGATCATTTCCCTGTGTATGTTTTCCTTCAGGCACATGTTTTCTAGTTTGGTAATGTTGTCAATTCCTTTATGTGGGGTTGGTTGAGAAAGTGTTTAAGTTGTATGTCCCGAAAGAGGTCTCCGGTTGTAAGGGTCGCCCTCTCTTTTAGTTTGTCAAAGGTGTGTAAGCGATCTCCATTAGTTGTGTGGTACAGTCTTTGGAGTCCCCCAGTCCCGGGGTCTCATCCCTAGGGGGAATGCTCGGTTCCTAAACAGGGGCATCATTGGAGAGGGAAGTTTAACTAGGCCATATTTCCCTGCGTATTTGTCCCATACCCGGATGGAGTTAAGTATGGATGGGCAATCAATGCTCAGGAATGCCCTGTGGTCTTTGGGCAGCAAAATATAGTATTGGGGAAGGTATGAGCCCGTCATTAGTGACTCCAGGTTCCCCACCCCCTCTGGTCGGGGGGAGGGGGCGGATGCCACAGTGCGACCTGTGTCAATTTGGCCCCCAGGTATTAATAGAAGAGGTTGGGTAATCCCAGCCCTCCTGCGCTCTTAGGGTGATACAGAATGTTTCGGGAGACCCTGTGTTGTCTGTTGTTCCATATAAAATGTCATATTACTTGTTGGAGCGGTGCTAGGTCGGTTTTGGTGATATGGATGGGCAGGGCTTGGAACAGAAAAAGAATCCTGGGGAGGACGTTCATCTTTATGGAGTGAACTCTCCCTATCCACAAGATAGGTTTCTCTACCCATTTGTTTAGGTAGCTAATCAGTTCTTTAAAGAGCGGGATATAGTTCTGTGTGCACAGTTGGTCAGGAGAGGCAGTCAGTCGGACTATGCGGTGTAGTTGTATACTGTGCATTGTGGTTATGAATGCGGTGTCTCTGTCTGTCATGTCAAGAGGTAGGGCACTAGACTTCCCCAGGTTTATTCTGTAGCCCGACAAGCCACCGTATACTCCCAATACCTGTGTTAGGGCCTGCATTGATTCATCTGGGTGAGTCAGTGTGAGAAGGATGTCATCTGCATAACCCACCACTGTGAATTGTTCCTTTCCTACTGTCAATCTGTGGATGTTAGAATGTTTCCTGATGCTATGCAGGAGTGGTTCCAGGGCCAGGATGAAGAGGAGTGGGGAGAGCGGGCAGCCCTGTCTGGTTCCGTTTCCCAGGCTAAAGGGACTGTTCGGTGCTCCAGTAATCCGAATTTGTGCTCTGACGTCAGTGTACATTGCTTTGATGGCTTTCACGTATGTGTCTGGGAGTCCCGAATGTGTAAGTAGTGTAAAAAGGAATGGCCACCTGACCCTTTTCGGTATCTAATGACAGGATCAGGGATGGCTCCCCAGTCTTCGTCTGTCTCCAGATAATGTCGATGTTGCATTGTGTGTTCTCGAACAGATGTCTGTCTGGAATGAAGCCCACCTGGTCCGCATGGACCAGCCGTTGTAGCAGGGGGTTCAGTCTGGTCGCTAATATCTTTGCTAGGAGTTTTATGTCATGGTTGATCAGGAATATAGGCCTATAATTTGCTGGACTTGTGGTGACGATGTTTGCTAGTGACATTTCTCTATCTGTGGGGCCTACGTTCATGAGGTCATTGAACCATGTCTCCAGGTGGGGGACCAGTATTTCCTGAAATGTTTTAAAATAGTTACCGTCAAAACCGTCTGGGCTGCGGCGTCGATTTTGTCTGCTGTGATACGGCTTCCCAAAGGGTCTCTTCTGTCAGTTGTGGTAGGTCTAATCGGTGTAGGTATGTGCAAATGTTCTCTTCGTCTTTTAGTTCCTTTCCCTGTGGCATAGGGGCATGTGGTTGTATAGGGCCTGAAAGTACTCGGTGAATACCCAGGCTATTTCGGTTGGTGATGTCTGCAGATTCCGTAGCCTGTCTTTGATTTTAGTGATATGTGCGTGTCTCTGTTTAGGTCTCAATGTACCGGATGGGAGTCCATGAAGGGGTCTATTTTGTTTGTTGTAAACGACATGCCCGTAGTTCCTTTAATTTTCCCGGTGTAGGGTTTTGTTTGTGTTGTTGTTCCACTCTGCGTAGGGTGGTCAGTTGGTCAGTTAGTTTACATATTTTCTGTTTCTTTTTAAGTGGGGCCAATTTCACTAAGGTCCCTCTGATTACAGCCTTATGGGCTGCCCAGACAGTAGCTGAGGGGATGTTATCTGTAATGTTCAGGGCGAAGTAAGTTGTTATCTCTTTTTTAATCTATTCAACTATGGTCCGGTCTCTAAGAAGTGCTGAGTTAAGCCTCCAGTTCCAAGGGGTGGCCACACAGAGGTTAGTCAGTGTTAGGGCTATGTCTGCATGGTCTGACCAGGTTATAGTGCCGATGTGTGAGTGGGTCACCCTGGGTACCGTCATTCAGTTAACTAGGAACATGTTGATCTGTGAGTATGTGTTGTGCGGGGTGGAGTGGAAGGTGTAGTCCTTGGTGCTTGGATGGTGTGCCTTCCATATGTCAATGAGTTCTGTCTGTTGTATGAAGCAGCGGAGGAGCCTGTTGTGCGTCCCCCCCCCTGAGAGCGGAGCAGGACGCTCCCAGAGCTCCTATTCATCGCTGGGCATGGGGCTGCATTCAGGTCCCCACCCACGATCATGATCCCGTGAGGGAGGCTACCTAGCTGAGTCGCCAAGGCGTCCCAGAATGTCGGTGCAGGGTCATTATGGGCATACACGTTCACAAGGTGTATAGTATGGGAGTATAAGGATCCCGAGAGGATAAGGGATCTGCCCTCCTGGTCCGAGACTGTCCTCGTAACCTGTAGTGGGCATCTGTTGTTTATTGTTATGGCTACTCCGTTATGTTTGTGGCATGCTCTTGCCTTGTAAACGGTGCGATAGTTGTGGTCTCTTAGGGTTACCTGAGTACCCTGTAGGAAAGCAACATCAGCGTTAAGACATTTCATTTTGCGGAACATAAGCCTGCGTTTTTTAGGGGCGTTCAACCCCTTTGTATTAAGGAATATTATGTGTAGTGACATTGTGTGGCTTTCCGGGGCCCCCAGTCGGCGGTTCCCCCAGCCGTGCACCAAACCTCCCCCCTCGCCCACAGAGGACCCTCAGCTCGTCCGGGCCTCCCACCCGCGGACAGCAGAGGAAAAGGAGTAGAGGAGGAAAGGGAGGAGGAAGAGAGTTACAGGAAAGAAGGGAGCAGAGGCCTGGTCTTAGTTTGTGCCAGGTATAATTGGGGTGTGTGCCCCGGTGTCTCTCCTACACTAAGTATATGCAGGAGGAGTCCGGGTAATTGATCAACTAGTAAGTGTCACTCATGGAAACTGCTAACCTACATTCGTGTAACCAGAACTGTATCGTAAAACTTAGCTGAAACCTTAATTAAGCGAGAGTGCAGGATGGGGCTCCACTCTCTGAGTGGTCGCAGGGGTGCATGGGCATAGCTCTTGGAGAATAGGTTCCAGGCAGAGGGGATGCATCCATAAGGAAGTGGGGAGGGATTTCAGTCCCTTAATATCTGTGATATACGTCTGCCCCATAGTGCGCTATGGTCAGTGTGTTGGTGGAAGTTTTGGCGCTGAAGGCACATAGGGGAGCGTCTAGTTTAGGTGCTGCACCTGAATGAGTAAACCTCACTGCCGGCAGAGGGCATGTGTGTTCAGGGGCTCTATCCCTATGCCGCGGGTGGGGGGGGGTGACTATCTTAGTTGTGGTTCATCAAGGTATGTAGTCGTCCTCACCCGTCCGCACCCTCATTGCGGGATACCTCATTGCTTTTCTAGACACAGGTATATAGTTGTGTGGGCCACCATGGTGGGAGCTCAGGTGTACTGTCGTAGCTAGAAGCATGCATCCCAAATTAAAACATCAACATATATATATGAATATTTAGAATGGGTTGCTATCTGTGATGGAGGAGGCAGTCGGAAGTCCTGAGCACTTTTTTTTGGGGGGGTGGGGTTGCTTTAGATTTATAAGTTTTTTGTTTTTTTTATGTTTGCGTATTAAATACTGCTGTTCGAGTAACGGCTCATAATGGTCTCCTATGGGACACTTCTCCTTCATTCTGTCTAGGCCCCAGGGATAGTCCCCTATAGTCCCCAATGTAAGGCTCCGTAGGGGCGGGCATGGCCCTTTGAATAGGCAAATGTTCATGTGGAACCCCTCGGGTCCGGTCAGTGTGGGTTGTATCCCCTGGTCAAGATGCAGGCTGCTGCCTGTAGGATGCATTTCCCATACCCCACCCCTAAACTCTACCATGAGTAAGTCCCCTACTTCCCCCCCCCCCCCCCCCAGGCAGGAGTTCCCAGTACCTGTGTTTCCATGAGTCCCTGCTAAGGTTGTTCATTAGCCTTTACTTGTCCGCGTCGTGCCCATCTGTGGAAAGGGTGGGCAATGCGGACGTGTCTGGTGGAGTCAGTATCTGGACCGGAGTCTGGATGCCCAGGCTGCGCAAGAAGACTCCTGGGTCGCCGGTGATTTGTAGCGTGTGAGGACGGCCATCTTTGAAGGCAGTGAGGTGAAATGGATGGCTCCAGGCATACTTGATGTTTCCACTTGATGTTTGGCCTCCACTCTCTGCCCCTCTGGACGGTGATAGGGGAGATGTCCTGGAATAGGGTCAGTTCTGCGCCTTTGTAGCGTATTGGGCCTTCCCTGCTTTTTGCCATAAGACCTTCTTTTGTTTGAAAAAATTGGAAGCGGATGATCACATCCCTGCGTTGCGTGTTGTCAGCTCTTTTGGCTCTCAGGGCTCTATGTGCCCTGTCCACATGCCGCAGTTCACCCGTAATATCTGGGCACAGGGGTCTCAGGAAAGGGAGTACAATGTCTGCCATTTGTCCCTCACCCTCCCCTTCTGGTAAGCCCCTGAGGCAGTTATACTGCAAATCCCTAAATAAATATGTACTTATATATCTATATTTAAATCAGTTCCACAGCACTCATAGATATCTGGTATAACCTTCAATTGGCTATACTATTGAATATCAATTGTCTCCAAGGTAAGCATGAATAGCAGCTATCACTCTCCAAGGTGGGTATGAACTACCACTATCACCAGTTGTCAGTTGTCATTCCTTGCACCAGTTTTGGCAGGTACTAAACACTGTGAAAGAATAAAATAGTGAAAGCACTCAATAAGTTAAAATGTTACCACAAATATATATGGATGCAATCCGAAAATAGAAATAGGAATAAGTGCTGTTTAGCGCTTTGACGGTAATATCCACGTCTCGGGATATATGTAGATCCACAATTTTATGTGTCCGTACGACTCGAGCATATAAAATAAAGCAGGGAGGGTCTAATAGTGCAATATGTTAAAATATATAAGGTGCACAAAAGCAAAGTATCCTACTTACACTTTGGAGAACAATAAACTTGCTCTGGTGGTATAAAGCCTTGGTGGTATAATCCCCACCCGAGGATGTGCAGAAACCAGGATAGTTGTTCAGCACCAAAACAACAAATTGTATATGATGTTGAAGACAATACATTTTATTTTTATATATAGTAGTTAAAAGTAATATTACAAGTAAATAAAATACAAGAATAAAATATATAGATATATAGAACTCTAAGGTCACACTTTACGTGGGGAGTATTTATGTTATATTAGCATATAATATGTCCAACCGCAGTTTACAATGGACTTTCCAATAAGGCGGTTTGAAGACTTCCGGCTCCCGTCATGACGTCACGATGCAAAAGGCAAGTGCCGGACACGCAATGATGATGTAAGCGGAAATGGGAACCGGAATCCACCAAGAAAGGGCGCAAAAATTCCATTTGTAAACAGAATCGCGGAGGAGAACAGCACTATCACTTTTGAGAAAGGCTCTATGCCGAAACACGTCAAGTGACAAGCAACCAGTGGACTCACCTTGTTTTTATATTTTTACATCTTTATGTTGAATTAATAAGTCGTGTTTTTTCACCTTGATCCTGCATCCTGGATTTTTAAGGGGAAACATTGATAACACAGCCGGGAGATATTCTGACTACAAGGGTCTATTGTATCTGCTTTATTCTCTGCTTTATAACTTTAGTCTGAGCGAGCTTTTCCAAGTGGCTCAGCAACATGTTAGTTGGACTAGTAAAATGTGATTTTAATATATGTGTTTACTATATTACCATATGGTCTCTATTTCTATTTCTATTTTAGGATTGTATCCATATATATTTGTTGTAACCTTTTAACTTATTGAGTGCTCTCATTATTTTATTCTTTCACATTTTGCACTTTATTTGTGTGTTGAGTGATTCACACAGGTGATAGAAGCACTGGTATTTTACCAGTTCCAATTGTATTATTGTATATTTTCAACAGGTACTAAAACACTGCTTACTGGGAACACACAGGACTTGCCATTTTGGAAATGCCCTGACCCAGTTGTCTAGCAATCACTATTTGACCCTTGTCAAAGTCACTCACTGTTCCACTTGCCCATGTCTCCTGCTTCCAACACATGCAATTCAAGAACTTACTTTTCATTTGCTGCCTAATATATTCTACCCTTTGACAGGTGCCTCTGTAACAATACAATCAATGTTCTTCACTTCACCTGTCAGTGGTTTTAATGTTGTGGTTGATCAGTGTACGTGACATGCTGTCCCTGCTATTTTATCATTTGGGATTTAGACATGCAGACTGATATTAAGATGCTTTTTATATGCATAAAAGACAAATATTTAGTAGCAAATACATAACATTATTTTTGTACAAAATAATTTCTTTTTTTACGATTTTTAATCAATACATATTTCTGTAAAATAAGCTGTTTCAATGATCTGATAGTATGATAAAAATACATTTTCACATCAGCAATGCATTTCCACTGTTATTTCACACTGCATAAAACTAAGATTCGACAAACTCCTCAATATTTTCTAGATGTGTTGGTCATCATCCTACAATTTAACCTTCTAGTTTAAAATAAGGACACTGTAGTCAGCCAAAGAAGCTGCTTTTTCTGATTGACATTTCACTTGTACTTGTCAGCAACTGTAAGGGTAAAATTAAATTACTGTTTATGCAAGTGTAGCAAAATGCATCCAATGGCAAGCACTTAATTAAATTATTAAAGACAGCTTCTCAGCTTTTGCTATTGTCTATCTTTCACAACACTTGTGAAATGTTAATTCAGGATTTCTCAGCTTTTATTCTTAGAAAGGTAAACTTTTATACGCACATGCTCGTGTCTGTGTCAAAAAAATATATAATAAAAATGCAGAACAAAATGTCAATGCACCTTTCATAATATAGAAATATGTGCAAGCATGTGAATATTGTTGGTAAAGAACTATATAGCTCTATGACTACAGATTTGATAAATAAGAAAGCACTATGCATAAAAACCCTGAAAGATTGTATTTTCAACATTTCCATACTGCCATGTAAAGCATTTTAATTCTCTTTAGTATGGTTCTGGACTAGGTTTGTCACACCCCTGGTTTCTTACTTTATCCTACTTCATCATTGTATCAGTCACTATTACATTATTCCATGTGTTCTCCAGTCCATGCAAGGTCCCTGAATCTCAGGATAAAGGGGTAATTCTCTGCCCCCCCTCCTCAAACCCCTCCCCCCCCCCCATATATTGTTCCTAGAGACCGCTACTGGACAGAGCTTCCAATAATGATTAATAGGGAGCTATTATCAGGTACCCAATTGCAGGATAAACATATAGATTTCTGTATTTTAATTTTATTTTTTCATACCTCACAAATATTTATGTGTTAAATATAGGGATAGGTAAATATAAAATTAAACACTTTGGTAAGTGACAGTTCCTCTTTAACCCCTTAAGGACCAAACTTCTGGAATAAAAGGGAATCATGACATTTCACACGTCATGTGTCCTTAAGGGGTTAAGTGTGTGCGCACCTGGGACCTCATCCTTTATATCTACCAAAACTGTAACACTTTAGTTTATTCTACACTGTATTTGTTTATGTTTTGGTCTGAATGTTATTACCATTACTGCATTGCAAAATAGATAGTAGGCTTCATTATATTGTGGATGTATTTTATAACAGTGGATTCCCTTTTAAAACAAAGGATACTGTTACTGGAAGAAGACTATTAAAGTGCAGGGAGTATGTCCAATCAGTGTGTCCCAACAGAATCGAGCCAAAACTTCATCATTTTCACAATCATCAAAATCTATAATGGTAAAGCAGAAGTGCAGGGCTAGATTTTAACATGAATATACAAATAGCTGAGTGAAGGATCTACCCTTCATTCAGATCATTGAGCAATAATAAAATTATAGATCTCCGTATGTACAAGTTATAATTTTCATTTTATTTAATGTTGAACGCTGTAAGGTTTCAACTCCATGCGTTTATAAAGCCTCTGTTTAGAAAAATACACATAAAAGAAATGTAAACGGATGGAATACATAGTATCACTTTAATATGCATGAGTTGTGAAACTTTTTCATTTTGTAATTTTATCATCAGTTTCTGAGTTATTTGGCTGTAAATTTTCTTAATCTACATATTAAAATTTAATGGTGGATTTAACAAGCCTGACATGCCCTACCAGAGTACAAAAATTGAGTTAGTTTGATATGACCTGGCTTTCATAAAACCATGTTGATTCCCACTTCATTTCCTATGTAATTTATTCAGTATTGTTTATAAAATGTTTAAAGATTTTTTTACACCTGATTTTTCATTATTTATAGATTCAAGATTTTGTCGTACTTCTCCCTCATCAAACCTGAAGTCCACATTATTATGATAAAAGAATATGGCCAAATTTTTCTTGCCTTCACCATGGGATTAAGGGTTATCAATCCAAAAATATGCAAATAGAAAAATTAATAAAATGTAAACATGGGAGATGTATAAATGTATAGATACAATTGTAATAACTTTGTGCATGGTTTCAAAGTAATCACTGAGAAGTAAAGGGGATAAAATTGTATTTATTCTCCTGTGGTTATCTCTTAACATATCTATAACTATGAGCAGGAGTGAGAAACCTACTTATGATGTCTCTCCCTTAAATATCCATCTGACTGGGAGGCATTCAGGCTCTGTTGCAGCATCCAGCAAATGCCTTCTACATGGTGCCTGCATTGAGTGAATACTAGTAGTTAGTGGGCCATTTTTTGCAAATTCTGCGGTGCAATAAATACCATTAAGTGTCCTGCTCTGTAAAACCACTCTTGGTGGCCACAGAATATCAGAAATGTAGCCACTGTTTCAAATAGCAGAGACTGTGAGCTCTCCAAATTCTTCTCGTTTTAGTTATTCTTCATTTTTGTAAGAATAACTGAAACGAGAAGAATTTGGAGTGCTGAAGAGTCTGGAGCATTCTTCAAAAAAACATGCAAAGCATGAAATACAGAGAGAAAAAATACAGAATCATTTTGAAGAAGACAAACAAGATGAGGCAGAAGATGGAGACTAAATGAGCCCTGCTGTAGGAAATGGAGGAAAAGAGTCATGCATAATGATTAAAGGACCACTCTAGTGCCAGGAAAACATACTCGTTTTCCTGGCACTAGAGTGCCCTGAGGGTGCCCCCACCCTCAGGGACCCACTCCTGCCGGGCTCTGGGGGGAGGAAGGGGTTAAACTTACCTCTTTCTCCAGCGCCGGGCGGGGAGCTTTCCTCCTCCTCCTCTTCTTCTTCCTCGCGACGTCATCGGCTGAATGCGCATGCGCGGCAGGAGCCGCACTCGCATTCAGCCGGTCGCATAGGAAAGCATTCATAATGCTTTCCTATGGAAGCTTGCGTGCTCTCACTGTGATTTTCACAGTGAGAAGCACGCAAGCGCCTCTAGCGGCTGTCAATGAGACAGCCACTAGAGGCTCTGGAGGCTGGCTTAACCCTCAGTATAAACATAGCAGTTTCTCTGAAACTGCTATGTTTATAAAAAAAAAGGGTAAAAGCTAGCTGGACCTGGCACCCAGACCACTTCATTAAGCTGAAGTGGTCTGGGTGCCTAGAGTGGTCCTTTAAGGTTTTTCAAAGGTTGAATTCCATCAACATCACAATATGATACTCATTAAGGGACTTTCTCTTTCACTGACAA
This sequence comes from Pelobates fuscus, assembly GCF_036172605.1. Taxonomy (NCBI): domain Eukaryota; kingdom Metazoa; phylum Chordata; class Amphibia; order Anura; family Pelobatidae; genus Pelobates; species Pelobates fuscus. The sequence continues at coordinate 48,111,709 of NC_086328.1, forward strand.
TATATTTGGATTTATTTCAAACTACTTAGGCTGTTACCAAATGTGTGCAAAATCTGACTTACAAACTGCTTCAAAAAATGAAATGAAAAGAGCTGCGGGCGAAACATGCACGTCAGGGGCTGACGATCCAGCTATATCACCAGTTTTTGTTCATCATGGCATTCGTGATATTATGGGTCCTGAGCTGACTTCTAACTCCTACTAGGAGAAACCCGGTTAAGTGGCCACAGTTTTACTGCTATGTTGCAGTAGTTTAATCTTCTCATCATTACTATTGCATTGGCCGTGCTTTTTATCCTGTTTTCCCCGGGTTCATTTTGAAGTCTCTCTCTGACTTATCATGGAATACGGACTGAGGGTACATTATTGATTGTGGTACCCATGCATATATGTGTTAGGCCATATAGGGGTACCTATGAGACACAGGGGGGTATACCTGACTAGCATTGGTACTATACCATGCATTAAGGCTTTACCAGCCACTATGGCTGTGTTAGCGATCTGCATTTAGGAGTGTTTTACTCCCATGGTCGCTCTAACATCTCACATATACTACCATGTATACAGCTTGTTACCCAGTGTGCCTACATTATATGTTTATGTGATCTATCTGAAACCTCATACCTTGGAGATCTCAGTTTTTCATATATTTTTACGTGCAAAATTACTGCTCTTTTGCACATAGCTATTTAGGAGAGGACACTGAAAACTTTTGAACAAGACCTCTCTCTAGATTCAGGCTTCTACGTATCACTGTATAGACCTACAATTGTTAATAACAGTTCATTACTGAAGTCTCATGTATGGACTCAGGGATCTATAGAATGAGGTTTCCGTTCACATGGGTACACCTATATACATGGGGCAGATTACCCTCAGTTTAGTACTGTGATACCATCTTCGCTCTAGCGTCCAGTGGTATATCCGTGGGGATAATGATCACCTCAGTACATGTCCTCTCTTTTCATTTCATTTTTTGAAGCAGTTTGTACTTCAAACATGGTGGGGGTTCACGGAATTGGGTTTTTAACCCCTCACATGCTGGAACATCTGTTATAATCTGTCAATACTTTGGCACTCATTACCTATTTTCGATATTTCATTCTATTGGAATTATAACAGTTTTTTATTGGTTCACATTTGTTTTGGTGGTATTTCACCTATTTTTATTAATATATTTATTAAAGGTTACGTATTAATAACGCAGGGCACTCTTCTTGTTTCTGTTTTGTTTGTTACTACCCTGGTAGTTCTTGAGGGTTATCCCCTACCTATTGAGTGCCTGTCTAAGGCTTCCTTTCCTCTCCTTTTTTGTCTGCTTTAAAATCTGACTTAGGAAAAACTTTTTTTCACGTATGAGGAATCAGATAGTGTAACATCTGATCTGGCAGGTCACAGTAAGTGTACTAATGATACAATGTCTAAAGTCAATTTCGAAAATGTAACATTAGGATTTTCGCTATTACTTTTACATTTTATCCTTTTGTGGTTATACAGGATACTTGGCCATGTTGCTGATATTGGTCTATTGCAATGGTACTCAAGATGTCATGAACTTCTTCTTCCATAATGCTCTTACAGCCATATTGCTAGCAAAGCATCAGGGGAGATTTAGTATACAACATCTGGAGTACTGAAGGTTGCCTATTGCTGGTATTGCATATATTTTAACACCACTGGTTTATATAATTTGTTTTTAGTGCTGATATTGTATACATTTTAAGGAAAGGACGGCATGCTGGTCACTAGGAACATTCAGTAAATCTAAGTCAGCTGCCATTTCAATAGTACAAAAAATACACAGATAAGATAAGCAATGGAGTGTCAACTGAGTGTAGATATGACAGCAGACTGCAAACACTAATAGTAAGGGTTACCCTCAACTCCTTACTGAACGATATAGAAAAAACAATATAGGTTGCGTTAATATAAAGTCCAGCTAGTCCACAGTTGCTGGAGTCTGTTCTCAACTAGTAATCGTCCAGACTTTAAATGGTGAAGTATATGAAATAAAAGCAGAAAATGACCAGTGATAATGCAGACCATATGAAACAAAGTGCAGGACATACAACAATAATGTATATGGTATATCACTCACATTTGAAAGAGCTATGAGATCAGTTTTGAGTTTAACAGCATGCAGCAGTATATTATATCCCAGGGATATAATGTTGGGTAGATTCTTCAAGGAGTAATATCCAAAGTTTCCTTATTAGGTAAGTTTTTTAATGCCAGGAACAGAAGAAGATACAAAAAAGTAATAATAATAAAAGCAACTAAACACACACAAAGTGTAATAAATGGTCACTAGTATTGAATGCCAAATATACTTTAATGCTTTAAAAACAAAGATTAAAACAATAAAATGCGTTTCACCAACTGGGGGGGCTTTCTCAATTCTTCAATGGTAGCATGCAAGAGTGGTAGAGTGATAGAACTATGTAACTGATGAAAGTAAGTCAGGGCTCACCTTCTATCATGGAAAAGAAAGGTCCATCTAAAGTGATCAGCTTGGCAATAAGACAAGTGTTTTGTTAGTTTGCTATTGTGGCATACTCCTGGCTTTAAATCCAACAAAACTTTCAAAAGTGAGTTTACGGACATTTCTCTGGGATGAGAAACACTTGTAGTCTTCCTGTCCCTGTTGTCTGGAGGTAGTAAGCTCTACATCTCTACTACTCCGCCTAAGGGTGGCTGTAGTGGAGGAGGTGCTGATGGTTGTGCCGAATAATATACAGCACAAGTCAGCGATAGTACTTTTTTGTTCTGCTTCATCCCTCAGTAATACAAACTTGTAGTGTCTTTGTAGATGTTGCTTCATAAAGGCACTAGTAGATGACCTATCACTCTCCACTACTTACTTCCTTGAAGCACAATTTGCACTTTGCAATTCACCCTTTTGGGAGGCTATCACAGTAATGCAAAACTTTGCTTTGGCACAATTTATTAGAATCAACCCTTCACCTTGTGGCTGATGAATGGTGGATTTGCAACAGAGGCTATCAAAGCTGTCGTAACACTAACTTCTACAATTAGTTGACTAATGATAATGGGAAGGGAGGTGGTGGTATAATAATAACCTGACTGGATGAACTACATCTGACACTGGTAGGAGATGATGCTCCATCTGTTTCCTTAAATGAGGCAATTCAACTGCAGTTAGGGACTGACTTAATTAAAGTAGCGGGCACACTGTAAGTACAGAAAATAGTGTACTGCTGCATTTGCTTTCCTCTCTGGATGCTCCTCTGGTAATTTATCTTTATTATGATTAATATGTTCCCGGTGTCTCTATTCTATGAGAGGTCCTGAAGAACCTACCGCCTGTTTGAGAAAAATGCACATTGAACCACTATTTTTTAGCAGCTTCCACTTATCTAGTGCACCTTAGACATCTGTAGACTGAGGGATACCTGATGGAGCAGATTTGTGTAAGGATTTTGTGATATCAGGGCTAATAATGTCTTGGTCTTCAGGTCCATGCCGTGGCCCTAGTAATCATATAATTGTTACAGAGGTAATGGGCATATAGGTCTGTTTATTGTTGGGATATTTAATAGGAGCTATGGGGTTTAAGGAACTATTGCACTGACCTTTGGATATATTTAGAAGGTGTACACATAGTAAGGATCTATTTTGTGGATTCCAGGTTGAGGTTATGATCTTTCTTCGTTACCATCTCTGCCTTTGCCTGTTTATAGGAATATGAAGCAATTTTTTCCATATTATTGCTGCCTCTGAATTATTTATTTCTACTTAATGTCTCTAAAAAATATATAGAATACTGTATCCTCATGCTATAAACCAATGTTGTATAATAGTTTTTTTTAGGGGGATACTATTGTAATAGATTATTTGTATCCATCTCTCTGATTCATATAAAATCTTTCTCCATTGGGACTTTGTGCTTATGTTCTGGCATAGTACCAAGTTTGATACTTTGTATGAGATTAGTAGTAACCTTTTAAATCAGTTCAGCCATCATACGTTTGATAGTAAGGAGTGCATTAGCCATCTATTCATGTTCGTAGTACTTTTCTATCACTTCTAATCTACTTACCAGGCTCCACTGCATTCCAAACTCACTTGATTTATGCTTCACAATTTATTTTCATTATTTTTTGTGCCTAAAATACATAAATCACTCAGTGATCTCCCAGGTCGGCCAATAGTCTCTGGTAGACGAAGTCTTACTTTTAAGTATGTCTGGATTAATAGACCAATATTTGAAACCTTTAGCAATAGCATATTTAGACGTTACTAAGCAGGTTCTAATATAGATCAATAAAGTAATCTGCCTTATTTACAAGTACAGGTTCCTTACCATCAATTCCACTTGGCTGTGGCTTGAATCCTATGGAATACTTCTTGAAAAATAGATTGAAATGTTTATGAACTCACACGTTTGTATTTATTTAAAAAACTTTTTTTTTTTTTATAAAGACTGCTACCTGCAAAGATTGGGTTTCAAAAGTGTTGTTACATTTTGCATCTTCTTACTGGAGGTGGTAGTTGCTTTGATTGATGTATGATCTGGTATGGGAACTACTTTGATAACTTGTTGTTACTTTAGAATGGCGACATGCAAATTCGGGAAACTGTTCTCTTTATATTAGTGAGAACACCCTTAATTTGAGATTTACAATGCTATTGGATTAAAAGACAATGAAGTGTCTGAATTTGCAACTGCAAGGTAATGAAGACATGGATTATATTAATACCACAATTTATTGGAAAAAGACAGCAAGCAGTGCTTTACTGCATGTAGAGAGCTGTCATCTGAAACACGCCATTAAAAGCATTGAATATAGCCAGTGTATTAGGATTAGAGAGACTATAGTCAGATTTGGAAAGTAAATCAATGAAATAGAAAGGTTTAAAAAGAGAGGCTACAATTGCCAGAATATTTAAATTGTGTATCAGACAGTGGAAAAGAAAGATGGAGACAATATCTTGAAAGAAAATGAGGTTAATAAATTAAAGACACCAAATGAAAATTAAGGCTCTATAAATTGTGTAATTGCATTTAATATATATTTAGTACACAACATAAATCTTATGACTTGTGATTTTTAAAAGTTCCCTGTTTATACTCTATCAGTTCAGTATATACTCATAAAGTTAAGGTTCTAAATTTAGATTGTAAGCTAACGGGCAGGGCCCTCTACCTGTTGTATCGGTCTTTTCTTATTGTGTTGTCTTTCCCAATTGTACATCACCGTGGGAATATGTTGGTGCTTTATAAATGCCAGTAATAAATAAATAAATGTAATACCCTCTAAGCCCCCCCCCCCCCCCCCCCGCCACATATTCTACAACCCGTAGGCTCCTCATACCACATACCTTACATCCCCAGGTCCCTTGTACTTACTATTCCTTCCTGCATGCCCCTCGATGCCACATGTTCTACACATCAAGACCCTCATAGTTACAATTTCCACTAACTATAACTATATTTCTCATGTATTTAGGTACTTTAATAAATTAACACAGAAGATTCAGTTTAGTCATTCTGCTTCTTTATGGTATTATTATGTAAGGATCATTGGCGTATCAAAAGTTAAAACTAATTGCACATTGTAGTTTTGCACTTTCACTGTAGGCACCAGGGACATTGATAGGCAGCAAAATGTCCAGGGGCTGATTAATCATTTAGCCGATCCCACATATATTAAGTTAAGTCCTTTCCACAACTCCGTCCCATGTCCAACCTTAAGTCTCATGCTACATATCCCCACATCTTTTCATATTCTTCCCACTTTCCCTTTTGCCTCAGATACCCCTGACCCTTTACACCACAAATACTTCCCTCTAAGCCCCTCATGCCACATTTGCTTCACCTCTTAAGCCCCTCAGGATAAATATCTTACATCCACAGGCTTCTCATACCTAATATTCCTTCCTCCATGCCCCATATCAGACACCTCAAGTCCCTCATAGATATATAGTAGTCTACGTTGAAAAACAAATAAAGTCTATCAAGTTCTACCTTCAAACCCATTCTTTCATGAATCATATACTTTACCCTAAGACATTTATGTGAATAATGGAAAAATATATACATGTAGTCCAGGCACTCAGGATCACTTATGCAGCAGTTTTATTGGAGAATCGGGAAAAAACATGCAATGTTTCGATCTCAACTAAGATTTTTCTGTTTGTTCATAAAAAAAAGATATGCCACTTTTATTTCCCCCTTAAGGTTTAATTAAAACACAGAAAAATGTAGTACATAAGTGGCAGTATTTCCCAATACAAAGCTGCAGGTATAGCACTGGTGAAAAAAAAAACTCTATGTGTTTTGTGCAAGCGACTTTATTGAGACAATTTCGCAAAATATCTATTTGTCCTTAAATAGAGGGCCTAGCAATATACACATAACTACCACCTGCTGAAACACATCTAACCCATTTTAGGGTCGCTCAGGTTTAGGTCAATGAAAAAACCTGTACATAGCTAGGAATCAAAGGAAAGTTATAACATATGGACATAATAATCTTATTCCGTAAGATACCCAAATAAATAATAAACACTTGCGGCAAGAAGACACTATTCTGAGAGGATCTTAACCTCTAAGAGAAACTGAATCCAATAGGGTATAAATCTGGACACACATTTTGAATATCAAAGATAAAATCCTTAAATGGGGGGAATATCTACTTCTGATATAAAATGTAAATGATATAAAAAGTAAACATCCAACTTCTATTATGGTGTAATCAATAATCACTCTCACTCTCCACTAATTCACAGTGTTAAAAATAAATAATAAGGGGCAGGGCCTAACCTTAAGCTGGAGCAGATGTCATTTCACATAGCTCCTTAGAAAACTTGCTTAAATGCCTGATTTTTGGGGGCCACACTGTCCATTTACACAGCCACTCAACAGAACTCACGCGGAATACCTCACCGCAACGCCCTATGCCGTTTTTCCACACAGCAAAGGAGAAACAGCCAAATGCAGATATGAGCCCACCACCCACCCCCAGACCTCAACTGGGCTTGCCTGCTTGGCGACCTTGTGCCTCCAGGTGTGCCTGTGCCTCACGCTCCACAACCTGATCTTAACACAGCCATGGGATGGAAGTCTTAGAAGCCACAGCCTGACCTACCCACAGGGTCGTGAGATATCAGGGCCCTTCTCCAGCAGCAATCACAGCCCACAATGGTGGTGCAGGAGAGCCGTGATGTATCAGACACCTGGCAGGGACCCACTCCACCTGAGTCACTCCCACATCTGAGCTGACAGGACTGGAATGTGCACCTACAGACACACAAGGTGGGTCAGCACCTGTAACAAAACTTCCACAACCTTGTAGTGGAGCTAAAGAAGCTACTTGTGGCAGATGTGGTGCTCCTTAAGGGAGACATGCAAACAGTCACTGATAAGGTGAAGATGATATTGAGGCCTTTAAACAGGGACTGTCATCATTAAAAGACACTGTACACACCCTGCAGGCATCAAATCATGCTCTGTCGCTCCACTATACACTGGATGACAGATCTCGACGCAACCATTTAAAAGTCAGAGGCATACCTGATGCTGTCACGCCAGAAAAATTCCCACACTATGTGAGGCATTGTATAGCCTCGATCTTACCTCCAAGCAGGCCAAGAAGTTTTCCTTAGATGGAACTTATTGTATCATGAAGTCTGGAAGAGCGCCTACCTCTGCAGTATGGGACAACATTGTCCGCTGCTCTTAAGCCCAAGGTAAAAGAATGCTACTAACAAGACTGAAGGACAAGACACCACTTACCTTTGAAGGCTATGATATTACATTCTATCAAGACCTCACCCAGTCCACCTAACAGTGGAGGCAGTCTTTGAATACTGAGAAGGTTTATATTCAACAAGGTTTTAAATAATTTGCACCTATGTCATGTATATCAGTGGAGTGCTATAAGAAGAGTAAGCAGAAAACGAGTGGTATTCGCTTACTCCAAATGCAATGATAGATTGTAGGTGAAACATAAATATGGGAGAGAGAGGAGAAAAACATAGCATAAATCCGTGTTGGATATGTGGAATATACCAAAAACCAAGATGTGTGAACTCATATTGAAAAGAACCTCTATAGGGACAGGCACAGATCACATCAGCGTCTGTGCCATCTGGTGGCACTTTACCCTTTGATGCCAACCAATATACTCAAAAGATAAAGAGTGAAAATAGAGACCACTTATGGTGTAGTACATTGTGACAAAATGTGCTTAGACTATAAAGTTCAAGTAATTGCTCACCTTTGCCAGAGCCAGTGGAACCTGGCTCTGGGTAAAATAGCTTGGGTGCCTGTAAAGAGGGCACCACCCTTCTTTAGGGAGCAGTAGGGGAGGAAGCCGAGGTAGGACTAAAATAATTATTTATTAATTTTAAAAAACACATATAAAATTTAAATAAATAAATAAATAAATAAGAAGTAAATCTTTAACAAACATATATAACTTTTTTCGAGTGGCAGGTAATTAGATCTTTAATTTCATATTTTTCTGCTATGTTGGATAATTTATTAAATTCACTTTGATATCTCTTTCTATTTCCCGTATTCTTACAGGCAATACAAACTCCAATATCTGTAGAAGCCTGCCGGTTCATTAAATATATAAAATTTATTTTTGGACTTATGGTTATGCACCAGGTTCCTTTTTAAGTTTGGGTCTCCCCTATATGTTTGTGGAGGACCGTCTGCCATACTGACTGGGTACCTCAGCCAATCGCTTCTTCCTAGTATCACCGAGTACTATAAGCACCTCACTGGATACCAAAAGCAACATAGTCCACTTAGTTGCCACAGCTTGGCTGGGGTCTCGCCGTCCCTTCCCACTCTAGACCAACACCTGGATCCAGCTCCCAGTGGGAAGACCTCTCCTTCAAGAGAATATAGCAGGTATAGTAATTCAAAAAGCAGTATAGCAAGTGATTATAGCAGGTATAGCTTTCCCCCACAGACATTAGCAGAGACTGAATGCTGGGGGCAAACTGTTCTATTGGCGGCCACACACGGTCTTTTATGCAATACAAGAATACAGGGAAATCCCTCACATGATCCTTTGTGCCTGAAAGAAATGATCTGAGAAGCAACCATATAATGCGTCTCGGTAAGAGGAGCCTTTATAGGACATGTTTTTCTATGTTTGTTAAAGATTTACTTCTTATTTTGTTTATTTTAATTAAGTGTTCTTGCATAGCAAGACCACTTACTGCTATCTCACATATATATTATTATTATTATAGCCAAATTTGCCACCCTAACTCCTCCCACAGTTTTTAGACTACATAGACAAAAATATACCAAAATGTGCAGATTGTTCCCGATCGGATTGCTATTACTTTGTGGAACGTTTCGCCGAATGGTTCTCGGAATATCGTCGTTCTTGTGGCGAAATTTGTCCCATAGGAATGAATGGCAAAGCTAGAGTGGGAGCTGGCAAAAGCAGAAAAATCAGGACATGATTTCTAAACTGCCACCACTCCCTCATTTTCAAGCCCACTGTCAGGATCGGGACAGGGATCCAACACGCAGAGTACAAACAGTAGCCAGATACGTATACCGGACCTTAGAATGGCCGGACTAACGTAAGTAGTACAGTAGAGAATGGTCAAAGACAAGCCGAGGTCGAGGGTAACAGAAGACAGGTAAGCGGTAGACAAGCCGAATCAAGGGTAACAGAGATAAGCAGAGAAGAGCAAACAAGCCGGGTCAAAACCAAAAGGGATAACTAGAAAACACGAGCACTGAGTGACTAGAACAAGCTAGAACCACGACAGGGCAATGAGCTAATGAAAGAAGCACTGTTAAATGCCCTGTTCAGATAAGTAGACACACCTCCGACGAGTCCTGATTGGTCCTGAACCAATTGAGTGACAGGTCGTTCCGGGTTGACGTCCTGACGTCGACTTCCGGGCGTCATGCTATAAAAGGGAGTCACTCCCTCGCGGCTGGCTTTGCATGACCGGATGGACCGCGAGAAAGAGGGAAATCAGGCCGTCCGGATGGATGAACGACTAAGTCTCTACCTCTCTCGGAGGTAGAGACCTCAGGTACCCTGACAGTACCCCCCCTCTCAGATACGCCCACCGGGCGGAAGGAACCAGGACGAGAAGGGAAGCGAGAGTGAAATGCCCTGCGGAGACGGGGAGCATGAACATCCTCCTGAGGTACCCAACTTCTCTCCTCAGGACCATATCCTTTCCAATCGACCAGATATTGTACTCTCCCCCGGGAGATTCGAGAATCGACGATGGAATTGACCTCATACTCCTCCTGACCCTCCACCTGAACAGAGCGAGGAGGGGCGATCGTGGAGGAGAATCTGTTACAAACTAGTGGTTTCAGCAACGAAACATGGAACGAGTTAGGAATGCGTAAGGTAGTAGGCAAAGCTAGACGATACGCAACTGGGTTAATTTGAGCCAACACCCTGTAAGGTCCAATATACCGAGGAGCGAACTTCATGGAAGGCACTTTTAACCGAATGTTTCTAGTACTTAACCATACTCTATCGCCTGGAACAAACACCGGTGCTGCCCTTCTACGTTTGTCAGCGTGTTTTTTCACCAGCATAGAATTGTGCAGAAGAATTTGTCGAGTCTGGTCCCACAACTTCCTTAAATTGGCAACATGGACATCAACCGACGGTACCCCTTGGGAAGAAGACTCCGAAGGAAGAATGGAAGGATGAAAACCATAATTCATGAAGAAGGGGCTAGAATGCGTAGAATCACAAACGAGATTGTTGTGTGCAAACTCCGCCCAAGGAATCAAACCGACCCAATCGTCCTGGTGTTCAGAAACGAAACAACGTAGATATTGTTCAACCTTTTGGTTGGTGCGTTCAGCAGCTCCATTGGACTGAGGATGGTAGGCAGAAGAGAAATTCAATTTGATGCCTAGTTGAGAGCAGAAGGATTTCCAAAAACGGGAAACAAATTGGGAACCTCTGTCAGATACAATTTGGGAAGGTATCCCATGTAAACGGAAGATCTCCCTAGCGAATATCTCTGCTAATTCGGGCGAAGATGGGAGTTTAGGTAAGGGAATGAAGTGAGCCATCTTAGTAAATCTGTCCACCACAGTGAGGATAACAGTCTGCTTTTTAGAGATAGGCAAATCAACAATGAAGTCCATAGCCAAACAGGACCATGGCTTTTCAGGAACCTCTAAAGGGTGCAGAAATCCGCATGGGAGCGAATGAGGTTGCTTATTCTTGGTACAAACTTCACACGCCCCGATGAATTCTTTAATATCTTTACGTAAATCAGGCCACCAGAAATCCTTAGAGATCAAAGCATACGTCTTGCGAATGCCAGGATGCCCAACCATCTTGCTGTTATGGAAACAGCGTAACACTTCTAGTTGGAGAGTGGCGGGAACGAAGTGTCGATCCCCAGGAGTCTGTTTGGGCGCAAGATGCTGTAATTTCATGATCTCAGTAAGCAACGGAGAGTGAATCCTGAGATTCGTGTTAGCGATGATGTTACCCTTAGGAACTATCGAGGAAAGGACTGACTCAGTTATAGTGAACAGTTCATATTGACGAGACAAAGCATCGGCTTTAGAGTTCTTAGAACCAGGTCTATAAGTAAGTACATAATTAAAGTGAGTGAGGAACAAGGACCAACGAGCTTGCCTGGCGGACAGGCGCTTAGCCTCCCCAATATAAGACAAGTTCTTATGATCCGTTAAAATAGTAACAGGGTGTAATGTCCCTTCTAGTAAATGTCTCCACTCCTTTAAAGCCTTAATGACCGCTAACAGTTCCCTATCGCCGATGTCATATCTGCTTTCAGGCCCAGATAATTTCTTAGAGAAGAAACCACAAGGGTGTAACGGTTTGTCCACCCCTAACCTTTGAGACAAAACAGCACCAACTCCCGTCTCAGAGGCATCGACCTCGAGTAAGAACGGCAGAGTCGTATCAGGGTGGACTAGAATGGGAGCAGAAGCAAAAAGTTCTTTGAGAGTCTTGAAAGCAACAAGAGCCTCAGTAGACCAAGTCTTAGTATCAGCCCCTTGTTTGGTCATATTGGTAATAGGCAAGATGATAGAAGAGTATCCCTTAATGAAGCGCCTATAATAGTTGGAAAAACCAATAAACCTCTGAATAGCCTTGAGTCCTTTAGGCAACGGCCAATCTAAAATAGATTGGAGTTTGTCAGGGTCCATTTTAAAGCCTTCCCCAGAAATCACGTAACCAAGAAAGTCTATCTGCGACTGGTCAAAGCTGCATTTCTCCAATTTACAGTATAGACCATGTTGCAGAAGTTTGTGTAGTACCTTTCTGACTTGTCTATGGTGAGTCTCAATCTCCCTAGAGTGTATCAGTATGTCGTCCAGGTAGACAATAACACAATCATGTTGAAACTCCCTAAGTACCTCATTAATCAAATCCTGAAATACTGCAGGAGCATTGCAAAGTCCAAATGGCATAACTGTGTATTCATAATGGCCATACCGAGTATTGAACGCCGTCATCCACTCGTGTCCATGCTGGATTCTCACCAAATTATATGCCCCTCTGAGATCTAATTTGGTGAAGATTTTGGAGCCCTTAAGACGATCAAACAACTCGGTAATCAATGGGATAGGATAGGCATTTCTGATAGTTATTTTATTCAAACCTCGGTAATCAATACAAGGCCTCAGCGTGCCATCCTTCTTTTTAACGAAAAAAAACCCAGCCACGGCAGGAGAAGAAGACCTCCTAATGAATCCTTTCTCTAAATTCTCACGAATATATTCCTCTAGAACAGAGTTCTCCTGAACAGATAAAGGATATACATTACCCCTCGGGGGCATAGTACCAGGTAGAAGCTTAATTTTACAATCAAATGACCTGTGTGGAGGTAATGAATCGGCATTCTTCTTGTCGAATACTGCCTTTAAGTCTTGGTACAGGGACGGTATCTGTTTCTCTGTGGACTGAGTAGAACTACCTGGTGTATTAATATTAGCCAATGGAGAAACCTTGCGTAAACACCTCTCCTGGCAGCTCTGACCCCACGAGAGTATCTCCCCTAACTCCCAATCGATAATAGGGTTATGTCTCTTCAACCATGGATACCCCAGAACTATGGGAACAGAAGGGGACGAAATGAGCATAAGAGATAAATTCTCCACGTGTAGGATACCAACATTTAAGTTAATGGGTATGGTCTCACGAAAGATAACGGGGTCCAGTAATGGTCTACCATCTATGGCCTCAACGGCCAAGGGTGTCTCCCTTAACTGGGATGGGATATTGTGTCTAGTGGCAAAGGCTTGGTCGATAAAATTCTCAGCAGCTCCGGAATCTATCAAGGCCATAGCCTTTACTACTTCCTTCTCCCAGGTTAAGGAAACTGGTAGCAGAAGCCTGTGATCTTTATAATTAGAAGTAGAGGACAAAATAGAAACACCCAAGGCCTGTCCTCTAGAGAAACTTAGGTGCGAGCGTTTCCCGGGCGGTTAGGACAGTTCGAGAGTAAATGACCTCTGGCTCCACAGTACATACATAACCCCTCCCTTCTCCTGTACTGTCTCTCCTCCTCAGAGAGGCGGGTATAGCCTATCTGCATAGGTTCAGGGAGCAATGAGACCGTGGAGTCAGGACTTAGAAATGCGGGAGCTAACCTAAAGGAAGGTCTCCGGTTCCTCTCTCGAGTGTTCTGTCTCTCTCTTAAACGTTCATCTATACGAGAAATGAACTAAATTAAATCCTCTAAATTCTCAGGAAGTTCTCTAGTAGCAACCTCGTCAAGGATTACATCTGATAGCCCATTCAAAAATACGTCCATATACGCCTGCTCATTCCACTTGACCTCTGACGCCAGAGACCTGAACTCTAGTGCATAATCCACAAGTGTTCGGTTCTCCTGTCTCAGGCGTAACAGTAATCTGGCTGCATTAACCTTTCTACCTGGAGGGTCAAAAGTTCTTCTAAAAGCAGCTACAAATGCGTTATAGTTATATACTAACGGGTTATCGTTCTCCCATAGTGGATTGGCCCATCTCAGAGCCTTCTCAATGAGTAAGGTGATAATAAATCCCACCTTTGCCCTATCCGTAGGATAGGAGCGAGGTTGCAATTCAAAGTGGATACTAATTTGGTTTAAAAACCCACAACACTTCTCAGGAGCACCACCATAACGTACTGGTGGGGTAATGCGAGAAGAAGCACCTACAGTGGCTACCTCTAGGCCTGAACCTACAGGAGAGATAGGAGTAGTACGTAACTCCTCTGGTGGATTATTGGCACGAGATAATAGCGCCTGTAGCGCTAGCGCCATCTGATCCATTCTGTGATCCATGGCTTCAAACCTAGGATCAGGAGAACCAAGCTGACTGTTTGTACTTGCAGGATCCATTGGCCCTGTCGTAATGTCAGGATCGGGACAGGGATCCAACACGCAGAGTACAAACAGTAGCCAGATACGTATACCGGACCTTAGAATGGCCGGACTAACGTAAGTAGTACAGTAGAGAATGGTCAAAGACAAGCCGAGGTCGAGGGTAACAGAAGACAGGTAAGCGGTAGACAAGCCGAATCAAGGGTAACAGAGATAAGCAGAGAAGAGCAAACAAGCCGGGTCAAAACCAAAAGGGATAACTAGAAAACACGAGCACTGAGTGACTAGAACAAGCTAGAACCACGACAGGGCAATGAGCTAATGAAAGAAGCACTGTTAAATGCCCTGTTCAGATAAGTAGACACACCTCCGACGAGTCCTGATTGGTCCTGAACCAATTGAGTGACAGGTCGTTCCGGGTTGACGTCCTGACGTCGACTTCCGGGCGTCATGCTATAAAAGGGAGTCACTCCCTCGCGGCTGGCTTTGCATGACCGGATGGACCGCGAGAAAGAGGGAAATCAGGCCGTCCGGATGGATGAACGACTAAGTCTCTACCTCTCTCGGAGGTAGAGACCTCAGGTACCCTGACACCCACCTACACAAATCTTATATCAAAATGTTGAGCTATCCCTGCTGCCACTAAAAATGTCCACAGCTAAGCCATAGTCCTTATAGTTTTCACAATATGACCATTTGTTTGCAACTCACGCAGTCCATTGACATTCATTGAAACTCTACTCTGCAAAGCTCACATTTGAAGGCCAATTTCTAAACTGCGACTGTGCCTTCATTGTTAATATCTCAGAGACATACTATACATCAAAATGTAGGTCTGGGTCTTGTGATTCTCACAATATAAAGCTCTTCACTGTAGGATTTATAGTTTTTAAAATATGACCGTTTGAAGATGGCAACCGCAAAAATACTCTGACCTGTGCCAGGCTGCAGCAGCAAGTGATGTCATAGACAGGGCCTTTTGCACCTGCTAATGTTTTTATAACTGTATGTTTTAATGTAAGTGTGAAGCACTTTGGGCAACAACGTTGCAATTAAATGTGCTATATAAATAAATAATAACAGTTACTGCGCCCACTCCAGTTGTAGACTACTGGTGGAGGCAAGAACACTTCACACAATTTCCACAGAAATTGTAGCTTTTCTAGTTTTATATGTGTTTTTCAAATTAATAAATAATTATTTTAGTCCTACCTTGGCTTCCTCCACTACTGCTTCCTAAAGAAGGGTGGTGCCCCCTTTACAGGCACCCAAGCAATTTTACCCAGAGCCAGGTTCCAATGGCTCTGGAAAAGGTTAGCAATTACTTGCACTTTATAGTCTAAGCACATTTTTTCACAACATACTACACCATAAGTATTTTCATTCTTTATCTTCTGAGGATATTGGTTGGCATCAAAGGGTAAAGTGCAGATGGCACAGAAGCTCATGTGATCTGAGCACACTGTCCCTATAGTGGCTCAGTGTGAGATCACACCTCATAGTTTTTGGTATGTTCCACATATCCAACACAGATTTATGCTATGCTTTTCTCCTCTCACTCCCATATTTATGTTTCACCTACAATCCATTATTACATTTGGAGCAAGTGAATATCACTCTTTTTCTACTTAACCTATGTATAGCGCTGAATTATTTCAAATATTGTCAGATATAAATGTTCTCTGTATATATATATATATATATATATATATATATATATATATATATATATATATATATATAATATAGTGGGTTAGAGAGATTCTCAGTAGAGTGTGTAGCAGCTGTCACTTATACACTGTTTGTACAATAATAATTTTAGCACACCATTAACAGCTTTTTGGTATTTGTACATGGTCTTTGAATACTGTTGCAAGCCAATTAAGAGCAGCTGGAGTGGAGTACCGATGGATGTCGCCAAGGTTCTTTGTGGTCACACATATTGGGACAGTACACAAGATTTCAATGCATGCCGAATCTCTGGCTCTCCTTAGGTCTCTGGACCTATCCGTTCCGCTGGTTGAATCTGACAGACAGCAGGCCACTTATGTTTGGGATCCATGTCAACTTGTCAGTTTTCTACCCTAAAGTAATTCTGCCCAGACACCCGCGACTCGAGTTGCAATGTTTAAAAAGGAGTTTATATGCTTAGTTAGCTATTTGAGTTCACTACTTTTCATTTTAAGCTTCCCACCCTATATGTAACCTCTTACACTGGAGCTCTGATGATATGGGCCTACTCTGTTTTAGGTATCTTGCTCCACACCTACTCCACACCCCCACAGAACATGGGAGTGATAAAAAAATATCTAATATATGTTGATTTTCTACTACCACTCTCAATGCTAAGCAAGTGCTCTTTTATCCTTTCTTTCAATTCATAGTGCATTCTTTGGCAATAATTGTTTTAGACACATGGTTAAAAAATATACATTGCAAACTATGTAAGCAGGCATATCACAAAAAGTGCTTTGTTCTTCCCATAGTGACTGCGGTAAGACTGCATCCTCTTTTCATCCTTTGTGGTACACTGTTAGGGCTATAAATATTGACGTGCATTCCACCAGTCACTGTAGGTTACTTGCTCCTAGGTGCCACCGAGAGAATAGACAACACCACCACCAACACCACCTATCATATCAATAAGTTATGTTGTGCACTGGAAAGATGAAGTACCGTAGTTTTCTGTGTGTAAGACGCCCCCATGTATAAGACAACCCCTATTTTTTGGACCCAAAATTAAGAAATCAATATTTTAAACATCAAATAGAACAACTTTGATATTTTAGAGGTGATGTCTGAGGAAAACAGCACACTTCTGATTCTCTTGCCTCCCCTGAGCTATGGTACTCTGTGAAGTTAATGGCTCTGTATGGCATGCTGGGAGACTACAGCACCCACGATACAGCAGGTGGGGTTGAGGGCATGCTGGGACATCACAGCAGTATTCCTGCTTCTCCCTGATCCCCATTTCTTCCCCCATAAATATAAATCAGAAAACAAGACCTACCTGAGGTGGCGCAAACCTTAATATGGCTGCTTCTTTTATGGTGTGACATGTCTCTGGAGCTCCATTGGTGGTAAGATTCAGCTCCCACGCATATAGGGACCCCTTCCTCCTTGCCACAGCATTCATAAGTGGATCGGCAGGAGGGAGGCCAGGTATATGTGTGGGCTGTGGTACACTGAAATGCAGTATGCACCATCTTAACTTAGGCCCCGCGCACAAGTGTTTTTTTTAACCTCTGAGGCGACATTCCATGTATAAGACAACCCCCTAAAAAAAATTTTTTAAATCCCATAGTCTTATACATTTAAAAATAAGGTATGTTCCTAATATTGTAGAATATATGTAAGGAAGCTAGTCAATTTGTAACACTATAAAGGTTTAGTTTTTCTTTTTTTGGCTTCTCTTTTATTATTATCAAAAGGAAAGATCTAGTATAAACTAATCTAAACAAAATGATACATATGTTTATATGAGTCATAGGTAAACAAGCCCACAAGTTGTATGGCTCAAGCATTTGAGAAGAACAATTGGTGCAAATATTACTATTTACCATGATTTCAAGATCAAGGAGGCTAAAATAATGGTGGAAAACAGCAAAACAATAATAAAGGTGTGAGATCTAGTCAACTATAGGGAGATGGTAGGCAGTCCTGTCATTGAATAGCGACTTGAACCGGAACTACCAACAGATGTCGGGTAAAGGCACCAAATTTAAAGCTTTAAAAGAGAAGATCATGAAGGAGGACGGTAGCAACCCACTTTTGAGAAAGGCGTTAGTCGAAATGCGTTGAGTGGACAGTAGACATTTGAGTTTTATGTGAGGTTATTTATTTTTAGCCAATAAATCAATTGTTTTCTTCACCTGTTGTGCATCCTGGAGTGTTTATGGTGTAAGATCAACTTTACTGAAGCTGGTAAAATAATACCTTGACCCACTACATCCACTGCATCCTCCTTTTTATGCTTCTAGTCTGAGCCAGCTTTGTTAAGTGGATAACAATCATGTGAGTTGGACCAACAAAGTGTATATAGATTTTAACTGTGTTAATTATATTACCCTAGGGACGTTTTATATGTGCATCTTTAGATTCCACATCCAACGTTTACCTGTGGTATTTATGCAATATTGTGTGCTTTCACTTTTGTATTTTGTATATGCTATTGAACCCTGCAAAGAATCCCAGTCGTATGCATGCAGCCCTCTCTTTGTCTCTTCTGGTTGACAGAATTCAGTCCAGAATGTTGCCAAACATGCTGTGTGATATGAAAGAATAGAAAGAGTTAAAATAAGCATCAGAGTAAAAAACAAGGTTGATTTAGTGACAAACAGTGAGCTTGCTGAAAAAAAATACTAGCAACTGGGCAGCTATTGCCTCCACCACTAGGAATTTTGTCGGGGTTTCACTTTAAAGAGCAGAAGGTGGACAGGCCATATTGACGTTGTGGCGTAATCATATAATGTAACTAAGACCCCACTATTGTTTGCCTAGGTAAGGTGTTTTTAAATAAAACTCTTACAATCTGTGAGATTTGAAATCATTGTTTAGTGAATAAGCGAGTGCACTGGATTGTGTATTTTGTACATTGTATATATTGACCCCAGCATCACCCAATAATGTATGTATGTTTAGATGAGTGCAGCCCTCTTGGTTTCATATATATATTTGGGAGTCCAGGCCAACTCCTTGATTTTGCATCCCTCCCTGTCACAGGTGCCTCATTCCAAAATCCTATTTAGCCTTGACCTGCAGAGAGTCCCAGGAGCATTAACCCCTTAAGGACCAAACTTCTGGAATAAAAGGGAATCATGACATGTCACACATGTCATGTGTCCTTAAGGGGTTAAGTAGTTTCCAAATAAGTGGATTGATCTCATAAGGGCAGGCATTAGGCTGCTAGAGTAGGAACTGCCAAGAATGGGGTACATTGATGTTGTGGCAGGCTTAGGCAATATATGATCATATAATGTAACTAAACTAAAACCGATTTGAAATCATTGTTAAGTGAATAAGCGAGTGCCCTGGATTGTGTATTTTGAGACTGTATTATCTTACCTAGTTTTGTGTCATCTGCAAACACTGACAAATTATTTTAATGCTCTCTTCAATATGATTTATAAACAGATTAAAGAGAAGTTGTACCAGGACAGAAGCCTGAGGCTCTCCACTTACCACTTTTGTCCAATTTGAAAATTTTCCATTTACAACTACTCTCTGTACTCTGTTTTTAAGCCATTGTTCTATCCAAGAACACATTTTTTTTAAACTAATTTATTTCAGTTTTAATAGAACCCTTTTAAGTGAAACTGTATCAAATGTTTAGCAAAATCCACTGGAATCTATATTACTATTAACGTCTTCATAGAACACAATTAAATTTGTTCGGTATGACATGTCTTTCATAGAAATATTGATGACTCCTATTATTTATTATTACTGGTATTTATATAGCGCTAGCATATTCCGTAGTGCTTTACAATATTATCACGGGTGGAGATTTAACAATAAATGAGACAATTGCCAAAACTTACAGGAACAATAGGTTGAAGAGGGCCCTGCTCAAATGAGCTTACAGTCTATAGGAGGTGGGGCATAAAAACCCAACAGGACAGGAGGTTGCAATCAAAGGTGGAGTGAAGCAGAGCTGGAGGAGAGAATAGAGTGCTGCCCTTTAGGAGAGAGCAAGGGACAGGTATGTGTTACTCTGAGAGGCCATAAGCTTTCCTAAAGAGATTGGTTTTGAGGCAATTTTTAAATGATCGAAGGCTAGCTTGATGGTCATATGCAGGCTATTCCAAAGGAAAGGAGCCACCCACAAGAAGTTCTGCAAGCATGAGTTGGCTGAACGGGTGCAAGCAGCAGACAGGAGAAGGACCCAGATGTTGAGCTCACAGGTCTGTGTTTTTCAGTCTGAGCTTTTGATCCATTTTCAATATAGGCTTCATCTGTTTTTCTCCAATACTCTGGAACAATTGCTAAAAGAAAAGCATCCTAAAAGATTAAATACGTATTTCTATACTAAGCTCCCTAAGCACTCATGGGTGAATACCATGAAGCCTTGAGGTTTTGATTACATTAAGTTTATTTAATTGACTGACCATTTTACTAAGCCACACTGGTTTTCATTTGCTTATTTTATATTTGTTTCTTAATTTGTACTTTTGTAGAATTTGTTTAAAGACCTTCCATTTCACCTCTTGGGTTTTGCCAGTGAATAGTTGTTAAGAAGCCCTTATCATATTGAAATTAGCATTTTTAAAATTATTACTTGTTTAATTTTGTTTATTTTGTTGTTTATTTTGTTTTTCTTTTATTTGTTGTAAAGAAGCCCTTAAATTAGCCTTTTTAAAATTAAGCGTTTTTGTTCAGCTCATATTAAATGTGTTTTATTTTTAGTTAATCTCAAATAATACCATATTACGCTCACTATTTTCCAATGTTCAACCTTCCAATTTTCCAAGCTCCCTAACTTGAATGGTTGAAAATAGGTCAACATTATTGGTTATGATAAAATGCAGACAAGCATGTATTCTAGTTGGCACTTCTACTAGTTGAGACATGACAGTGTTGTTTACCAGGTTCCAAAACAATGTTCCCTCTACTAGTTCCTCTGGCCTGGGACATTAAAATCTTCAATGATTAAAAAATTACCCAGATGGGAAGTCTTATTAATTTGAGATAGCAGTTGCTATTCCCCATCAATATTAATGCTTGAGATCTTGTAACATATTCCTACTGTTATTGGATGTCCCCTGTTTCCTCCTATGCATATGCCTACCCATAAGGCTTCCACATCCTCACCTGTATCATCACATACAATTTTACTTGTTTAACCACAGTTACCATCGTTGTGGGGGGAGGAGGGGAGAACCACAAAGGGGCTGGAGGAAGAAAGAGACACACAAAGTTGCCAATTTTTGTTTTGTGGGGGGAAGGGTGCAAGTAGCTGGTCTTGCCTAGATCGCAAAATAATGGACACACCATAATTTCAAGTTTCATATTTGGATAAAATCTATTCACGCATCACTTAAATCTAACACACTTCAGCTCCTGCCATGTAACCATGTAGCTAAAACATTGACAAGCTCTGTCCACAGACTTGCAGGTTTGGGCATGTCTACACAGAGAGAAGCCTTCCTGTTTGTTGCCAATATCAAATGTAATAAGTTTGACCTCATTGACAAGCATAAGCTATTTTATGTCAATCATAAACATAATTATTGTAAAATAAGTTTTTTTCTTATTTGTTATTTAGTCAAGAAATCACTCTGAATAAAATCAACATTTAGTGGCTATCCTTCAACCACCTGTTATCCTCTCTTTGATGAATCATTTTTTTTTTTTATTGGCACAGTTGGGACACCAAATTACAAAACAAACAGGTATCCATTTTGTGTTTCTCTGTTTGGGATTTCAGATAAAGCACAATTCATTTGAAACCAAATGCACAAGTTTAATACCTAGTGAGGTTGCACTTGGATAGTGAAAGTTTAGGGAATGGTTATACTAATGAGTGCTTTTTGAATAAAAATGTTAAGAACATCTTTAGTAATATTGATTTGGGACAGATGTTTTTGATGTTAAAAAGACAGTGTTTACTGCATTTCAATTCGTTGCAGATGTAAAATGGGAGAAAATACTATGTTTCAGAGAAAAAGAAAAAAAAACTAAACAAATGAATGCAACCGGCTGCTTTTAATCTATGTTAACATGTCATGGAATTTGGAGGGTAATTTCATCACCATCAGTAATTCTTTTATTGTGCTGTGTATAGTTAAGTTTAAGGTAGACCTTTCATATAAAGCTTGACATTGACACTCGTCTATTGCAAACAGTGTATTGATTTAATAAGCAGTACAATTTGCTTAGTTGTTCATGTAGTATTATCACATATTAGAGTGTATATGTTTATTTTCTATACATTATTGTTTAATGGCATGCAAAGAAATAATTGTTTTATACCGGTCAATTAAATCTCCCATTATCAAATCCCTGTGATATTTGGGATAGGCTTTATTTAAGAATATTGCCTAATTAAACTTACAATATGAACAGGAGGAACCCCTTGTTCCCTAACCCCAAAATAATGCAGATAATGTATCATTAATTTATTAACTGGAAATTATAGGCCTAAAAACATCTAAAAATATTCATATTTGACAAATGCATATGTAGAAATGTATGTGCATAATTCTGCTCTGCTTGTAAAGTATTGTTTGAATCTATGAGTATAGTGAGTGTATGCAGCTGTGTTAATGCACGCAGGGTTAAAGATAATGTTATAAGTGGTTAGGGGAAGGGGAGGTTTAAGGTTAAAGAAGGTTAAAAATGATACTGTCACCATCTGGGGACTTTGCATAATTTGCAAAGACCCCCAATGGTGACTTTGCCGCTGGTGGTCCGGTGGCCTGAGAGGAGAAGGGAAAGGTGATATTTACCTGTCACTCATGGATGCTGCCATCTTTTTTTGGCCATTCCTCTTCTGATCCTGGCGTCGTTATGGACTTAACATGGTATGGCTATATGGTGGAACTGAATCCCCATATTTGTTTGCTGAGATAGGTGATTTTAAGTGGCATTGTAAAATGTAAAATTTTATATTTGTGGGTGCACTGTTCCTTAACCCCTTAAGACCGGAGGGCGTACTATTATGCCCTATGTTAAGCGTCTCTAAACGTCGCCGGGCGTATTAGTACGCCCTCCGGTTTTCACGGTTGGGGGGACTCCCAGGGAGCCCCCCGCGGCAGATCCTCACTCTTTGGGGCCCCCCTGGCCATGTGAGAGTGAGGTCCTTGCGAGGACCTCACAATCACATGGCCGGGTTAGCTGGCTCAGACATTGCCAGCAGGGGGACTAACTGTAATGACAGTTAGTCCCCCTGCTGGCTGGAAATAAAATAAAATTAAATTAAATAAGTGTAAAAAAAATATATATACATAGATCATATATATATATATATATATATTGTTATATATATATTTAAATATAAAAAAATTTAAATACGTAAAAAAAATAATTAAAAATAAATAATTACAAAAATATATAGATGTGTATTATTTCGTTCTAACTGTATTGTGATATTAATATATATATATATTTAGATAAAAATACACATAGAACAAAATAATATATATATCTATATACATAAATATATATGTATATATAGGCGTGACCCAAGCTCTGTGTGTTGGGCCAGGTAGTGTTATGACATTCCGCAATTTCTATCTCTCCAACTGGCCACATGCGGATCCATAGTTTGAGTGGAACTATTACCATAGTACTGTATCTCCCCTTTGTGGTTGTCCTGATTATAGGAGTCAATAATGGGGAACCCACTTAACCCTAAAGACTGGGTTAATATCACACATTTAGTTGCTAAAGAGGACATCTTTAGGACCGTCACTACATATTAATTAAACTATGTGGGACTCTACCAGAAACACCAGACTTTTTCTCTATTATGTGACAGACGTAGTTCAGATACAGTGTATCTACTCCCACCTAGCATCCGTGTGGCAAGAGATTTTCTCCACAAATGATTTGACCCTTCACTGAAATCTAGAGCCCAAATTATAGATTACATTCATTTACCTATCCACCAATGTAATATGTTGTGTTTTTCCTTCTTTTATTTTTTATTTTTCACTATATTTTTAGTTGATATTAAAAACAACGAATTAACTTCTATTTACAGAAGTCTAGGCATATTGTCTATCAGATCAATGCAATAAACATATTTCCACTTAAAACATTTATTCTCTAATGTTGAATTTCTTTTGTGTTGCTTACACAAGTTTGTCACCCACCCTAAATCACATGATTAAGGCTTAATGCTGAAACGTTATTTATAATTTTGTTCTCTTGATCCTGAATAAAACTCCTTCTTATTTCCACTACTCTGCAAAGCCTTTGTAATTTGACTGCAGATCCCTTCCATGGTGCTACAGGCATAGTATTTAGACTCTGTTGGGTTCTCTGAGTGCAACAATACCTTTGGAATTGGATGAAGGGGTCACACTGCTACCTTTTACTGGGATCCTATTGATTCGTAGTACAGTTCTGCCCTAGTGGTTACTGCAAGACGCTTCAGAAAATAAATACAAATAAATTCTGCTATAGCAACAAATCCAAACTAGTCAATAAATTGTACAAGGAGGCTGTAGTATGGGAGATGTAGTCCTCATCTGGAGTTCTGAAAGTTGCCTAATCCTGCTCTAGATGATACCTGGAATGTTAGTTTTGTCTTGCCCTCATCTCTAACAGAGGTATAATTTTAATTATAGAGAATTAATATCATAATGGCAAAATTACAGATAAAATAGTCAATCTTCAATGGTTGCTTTCACGTCTCAATGTAATTATGTAGTGCTACTTTTTAGGTTGTAGATTGTATTCAATGAGAAGCAAAGCATATTCTTTCCCGTTTCAGCATTAACAGGTTTTGTTCTTTGTTACTCGTATTTGAATGTCCAATATTATCAGTGCATCAAATAAAGCCAACTAGGAACTGCATAATTGACAAGAAATGGATAGTTAAGCAAATTGTAGCAGAACATGACTTTAATAGTGAGTCTGTAATCTGTGCGTAATTTATTCCTACATGTTTAGACTATTAAAGCATATGTTTTGATGGGACAAAATTCTTCTGTTATGCTGCAATAAAAGATTGTATAAACTGTGATAATTATGTAAAAGATTTTAAATCTAAATGATGCTTTAAAGGAAAATAAAATATTAAAGCTGATTTTGCTCATGTGCAGCTTATTTTGCAATGCATAGAAATGAATAAATGCTTCTATCTTATTCTCATTCCTTGAGAGATGTCATTCTGTAAGTACTCTTTGGTCAAAAACACCACTCATCTTAATGAAGTCCCAGCAGGTAATTAAGAGATTGTGCACATTCACAAATCCTTATCCTAATATTACAGTTGCAAGAAAAAGTATGTGAACCCTTTCGAATGATATGGATTTCTGCACAAATAGGTCATAAAATTTGATCTGATCATCATCTAAGTCACAACAATAGACAATCACAGTCTGCTTAAACTAATAACACACAAAGAATGAAATGTTGCCATGCTTTTATTGAACACACCATGTAAACATTCACAGTGCAGGTGGAAAAAGTATGTGAACCCCTAGACTAATGACATCTCCAAGAGAGTCCAATCAATGAGATGAGATTGGAGGTGTTGGTTACTGCTGCCCTGCCCTATAAAAGCACACACCAGTTCTGGGTTTGCTTTTCACAAGAAGCATTGCCTGATGTGAATGATGCCTCGCACAAAAGAGCTCTTAGAAGACCTACAATTAAGAATTGTTGACTTGCATAAAGCTGGAAAGGGTTATAAAAGTATCTCCTTGCTGTTCATCAGTCCACGGTAAGACAAATTGTCTATAAATGGAGAAAGTTCAGCACTGCTGCTACTCTCCCTAGGAGTGGCCGTCCTGTAAAGATGACTGTGAGAGCACAGCGCAGACTGCTCAATGAGGTGAAGAAGAAACCTAGAGTGTCAGCTAAAGACTTACAAAAGTCACTGGCAAATGCTTACATCCCTGTTAGTGAATCTAAAATACGTAAAACACTAAACAAGAATGGATTTCATGGGAGGATACCACAGAGGAAACCACTGCTGTCCAAACAAAACATTGCTGCACGTTTACAGTTTGCACAAGAGCACCTGGATGTTCCACAGCAGTACTGGCAAAATATTCCGTGGACAGATGAAACCAAAGTTGAGTTGTTTGGAAGAAACACACAACACTATGTGTGGCGAAAAAGAGGCACAGCACACCAACATCAAAACCTCATCCCAACTGTAAAGTATGGTGGTGGGGGCATCATGATTTGGGGCTGCTTTGCTGTGTCAGGGCCTAGACGGATTGCTATCATCAAAGGAAAAATGAATTCCCAAGTTTATCAAGACATTTTGCAGGAGAACTTAAGGACATCTGTCTACCAGATAAAGCTCAACAGAAGATGGGTGTTGCAACAGGACAATGACCCAAAGCATAGAAGTAAATCAACAACAGAATGGCTTAAACAGAAGAAAATATGCCTTCTGAAGTGGCCCAGTCAGAGTCCTGACCTCAACCCGATTGAGATGCTGTGGCATGACCTCAAGAAAGCGATTCACACCACACATCCCAATAATATTGCTGAACTGAAACAGTTCTGTAAAGAGGAATGGTCAAGAATTACCCCAGACCGTTGTGCACGTCTGATCTGCAACTACAGGAAACGTTTAGTTGAAGTTATTGCTGCCAAAGGAGGTTCAACCAGTTATTAAATCCAAGGGTTCACATACTTTTTCCACCTGCACTGTGAATGTTTACATGGTGTGTTCAATAAAAACATGGCAACATGTCATTCTTTGTGTGTTATTAGTTTAAGCAGATTGTGCTTGTCTATTGTTGTGACTGGATGATCAGATCACATTTTATGACCAATTTGTGCAGAAATCCATATCATTCCAAAGGGTTCACATACTTTTTCTTGCAACTGTATATGCAAGTGCCTGGACATTGCAAGACAATGCTCTTTGATGGGTTTAGTAATTCAAACTCATTTTGGGTTAGAGGCACTTTGAACACAGTAGATCTTAAACTTTGCAGATCTACAAGCGTAAACATTTTTTTTTAAAAAGCACTGTCTTCACATCCTTGTTTCTTTTAGCTTGTTGTATTGTGTGTGGAACTGCACTCACTCCCATCAATCTGAGCCAGGGTGCTTACTGTACCGGAACCAAACACCAGATTCCCAGTTTAGTAGAATACAATGAAAGAGGTCCAGGCACTCCTTGGTTCAAGACAGGCACTTTATTGGAACCACAGCAACATTTCGACCTAAGGGTCGAAAGCTTGACAAAGACCCTTGGGTCGAAACGTTGCTGTGGTTCCAATAAAGTGCCTGTCTTGAACCAAGGAGTGCCTAGACCTCTTTCATTTTATGTTACTCTTAGCTGTCTGCATTGTCTATTGTATTCAGTAATAATGTGTAAGCAAAACAAACCAAAAATTTAAATGCTCTTTATCCAAAACCATTATGCGTACTCCAAAAATGCATTACCATCGATTAATCATAGATGTATGCCATGTTAATTTTAATAATAAAAAAAACACCTCTCTCTTCTGAGGTTTTGTCGTTGAGTTGTGAGCAGCAAGAGAATCAGTGAGCAAAGGACTCAAGGTTTGATATTAGTTTTGATATTGGCAGATGAGCGTACACTTTATGGCCATACAGTGGTTCTACAAGGGCACAAGATAGAACAAAGTTATATGTCATTTTAGTCAACTAAAAGACAATTTAACATTGCTCCTCTTCAATGTACATGCCAATGCTCCCAAACTGCCTTTAACCCAACAACTTTCCCCAACACAGTAATTGCCTTACTCACCCCCCCAAAAAAGTCCCACTTTCATCACTTACACTACAACATTCTATCACCACATTAACCTCTAGTTTCACCTCATTTACTCACGTCCCCACTTACAACATCTGTACTAGCCATTATTAATAAATTATATTAGTAATGGACTATAGGTTATTGGTCATGCCAAAGAGAATTAGTGAAATATTATCCCTGAAAGAGGCCCAGAGGTTAATATATTCCCCAATATTGCTCACGTCTTTAGAACTGAATTATTGATCATGGATTTAAAAGTATAATTTGGCATCAATGCAATTTTTCAGTCTAAAGACAATTCTCAACAAACATCTGCTACTGCAGTGCATTATATGCATATTCCATGTGATGAAAAGGTAGCCCGTCTAGGTTTATTGAGGTTCCATTAATTATACCTACAAATAAAACTATGCATTGATTTTTGTGCATCACAAATTCCATTAGCAATGTTATGCACGAAAAGGCCTCCCTTAACAGAGGTTGTTTTCCATGGTGTGTGTCTTTGAAGGACATCCTTTATGTTTTCCATGCTACAGTCTTCCCAGGTGGCTTTTCATTCATTGCAGATTTTTGTTTGCTCAAAACAGTTCCATTAGAGGAAACACTGGTGATAAGTGCTTTGGCATACACATGTTTAAGGCTTATCAAATAAGATATGTGTGGTGTTTTGTTTTTTTCTTAAATCATCGATGATGCGCTGGTTGTTCATGTAACATTTTGTAAACATTCTTTAACAAGACAAGAGAGCATAGAGTAGAAGTGTTACTATTGTAAAAAATGTATCCATTAACAAACTCTTATGCTGTTGAGCACAACAGGTTTTATTAGGAGACCTGTTCAAAACCTGCCTGTTATATATTCTAACTGAAATGCCAAACAAAAGTATACCATCAATCTTACTGAGTATTTAGATCAAGGTTGAGATTTGTTTTTATGTTTATCTTCAAAGAGAGGGGCATGCAGGTCTGCTTGTCTATTTGTCATTATTATTATACTTTCTTTCTAAAGCAGCAAGATATTCCAGAGCAATGTCCTTGGAAATTTGCAAACAAGTCCAAGAGGAGTTGAGGGCCCTATTCCTGTGGGAACTTACATTCTAGATTGATAGGAGGCGGGTATTGCAAAAAAAAAAGAGAACGGTAATCAGGGACTTCCCATTTACAAAACTGTCTTGCAAAGAAATTGACTATATTCCAGATAGTTTCACGAGTGGGAAGTCATTGAGTGGGTTTGACTAGAGACAGGAGAATTAGATGGGGAAATGCTGCTAATAAAACAAGGGGGAGGGGGGGCACCATAGGTATTGAGAGTAGGAAGGGAGAAATATGGAAAGTGTTATAGTTTTAATTACTGTTATATGGAGATGCAGTTAGATTTATGAAAAGGGTAGACAGGAGAAGAAAAAATAAGCTTGTACAATTAGTAAATACGACCTGTTAGTAAGTAGTTATATGATGCTTGCAAATTAGATTGTAGGGGGAGAGATATGAAATAAAACAAATGGCAGGACATGCAGGCTTTAATTGCATGGCTAACATATCACAAAATAGTAATATTCGATATTACACATAGCAATCTAAAACCACATAGCCCAACATATTCAATGGATAAAGAAGGACACTTATTTTAAGGGTATGAATAGGAGTTGCTTTAGACTGGATTATTCTGAGAGATTTTATTTGACTACGTGATAACAATTTATGCAACTGCAATGTAATTCATTCTTATTTACACATATGGATTTCTAAACACATGTATTTTAGTTTAAATATGCATTACTACTATTATTATTGCTGTGAAATTTTGTTATACACTTAAACACCAATAATATAGACATGCTAGAAAATAATAATATTAAGATATGAAAGAAGGACAGAGGTATTTAGGCCCAAAATATGAATGTCCCTCCTAAACAGGGAACCTTGGGAAATATTTAAAAGAATTGATGGGGTGCAATAGAATTGGGTATATAAGTAATTTTTATAACATGGAATAGAAATTAAAACAGGACTGAAGCATTAAATGAAAAGATGAAGCAGTCGATACAAAGACCCTTAGATAGAGATGAGATAGAAAAATGGCCGCAATCATGGTAGTAGGACAATATGGCCAGGGGTAATAACCAGGGCTACTTAGAACCAGGCCCCCTCTTTCCGTCTGTTTATCATGTATATTATTAACCACAACTTTATTCACATTGCATATGATATTTAAATAACAACACTGATGTAGAAAGAAGTATAATTGTGGTAAAAATGTTTTATTGATGTGAAGATTATTTCCTCCTCAGAGTTCAAGTGTCTGAACAAATCGTGTAAATGTATTTCTGCTCGAACAGGCGCGCTCTGGCGAGCAGTTATAAATTACTTTCAAATCAACTGTGTCTAAGTGATGTGTCTCACTAATCCACTTCTTAGAATAGGTTTTATGAACTAACACCTCCGTAATGGTCAGCCATGGAAAAGGTTAATCTTAATTGTAGCAGAATCACTTTTTCCCTAGGAAATTCAGCTACTAACATAGATCAATTACATAGTGATTTTGTGACAATTCTAATTTGTGTGAAAACCTCACCTGATACCATGCTTGTATTAGAACATTAACTTTTACAGTACCGAAAGGAAAACAGTTTAAAAAACATCTGCCTAATATCGTGTAGGTCCCATTGTAGTGCCAAAACAGCTTTGATGCATCGAGACAGGTGCTCCACAATACCTTTGAACATGTTCTGAGGTATCTGGCACCAAGACATTAACAGAAGATCCTTTAAGTCCTGCAAGTTGCAAGCTGGGGCCTCCAGGGAACAGATTTGAAGTTCCTCCAGCACATCCTACATATGCTCATTCGGACTGAGATCTGGGCTATTTGGTGGCCAAGGCAACACTTTGAACGCTCATGTTCATGTCATGTTCCTCAAACCATTCTTGAAATTTTTTTACAGTGTGACACCATGCATTATCCCACTGCAACAATCTCTATGTAAGTGGTACATTTCAAAGTAACATCCACATGAACGCCAGAACCCACGGTTGCCCAGAGCTTAACAAAGCCTCCGCCGGCCTGCCCTCTTCCCATAGTGCATCCTGCTTCCATCTGTGCTTGAGGTAACAAAATACACACTTACCCAGCCATCTAAAAGAAAGCGTGAATCATCAGACCAACCTTCATCCATTTTTCCTTGGTCCAGTTCTGATCCTCACCTCCCCATTGAAGCTGCTTCCAGGGATCATCATGGGCACTCAGACTTGTCTTCCCCTACTCAGCCCTATACACAGCAAACTGTGATGCACTGTGTGTTCTGAAACCTTCTTTTCATGGCCAGCATTTAGTTTTACAACAATTTGAGCTACAGTAGCAATTCTGTGTAGTTGGACCAGATGGGTTAGCCTTTGTTCCTCATGTACATCAATGAGCCCTGGGAGCTCATGACACTGAAGCTGGTTCACTGCTTTTCCTTCCTTGCACCACATTTAGTAAGACTTCCTGCTTTGGAGATGCTCTGAAAATAACTCAGATCTTTTTGTAACACATGAATTTCAAGAACTGACTGTTTACTTGTTGTCAGTACGTAGTTTTAATGTTGTGACTTCAGTATGTGTGTGTATGTTTATGCGAGTGCGCTGAATTCTATATTTTGTATATTTTGGCCCCAGTAGCACCCTATAATGTATGCATGTTCAGGTGAGTGCAGCCATGTTGGTTTATTTTATATATTTGGAAGTCCCAGGCCAACTCCTTGGTTTTGCACCCCTCCCTGTTACAGGTGCCTCATACCAGGACCCTATTTAGCCTTGACTTGCTTGCAGAGCGTCCCAGTAAGGAAGTATTTACCAAGTGGATTAATCTCATAAAAGCAAGCATTAGGCTGCTACTAGGATAGGACCTGCCGAATATGGGGTACTTTGACGTAGTTGGCAGGCTTATGCAATGTATGATCATATAATGTAACTAAACCCCCATCATTTTTTGCCTAGGTGAGGTGTTTTTAAATAAAACTATTAAAATCATTGTTTAGTGAATAAGCGAGTGCGCTGAATTCTATATTTTGTATATTTTGGCCCTATAATGTATGCATGTTCAGGTGAGTGCAGCCCTCTTGGTTTCTTATATATATATATGTGAGAAGGGTTAACTTGATGGACACATGTCTCTTTTCTGTCTATATATATATATATATATATATATATATATATATATATATATATATATATAACAGAAAAGAGACATGTGTCCATCAAGTTAACCCTTCTCACATTTGTTTTTGCTGTTCATCCAAAGGAAGGCAAAAACATAGTTTTAAGCACTTCTAACAAACTAGGAGAAAATTCCCCTTGACCCCAGAATGGCAGTCATATTTATCCTTGGATCAAGAAGCTATTACCCTACAGTTGAATAATTAGGTAATTGAATATTCTGTTTTTGCAAGCTCCTAGTTGCTGTTTAAACATCTGTACAGACTCTGATAAAACCTCTTCTTCAGGTAGAGAGAATTCCATATCCTTATTGTTCTTAAGGTAAAAAATTTTTTTCCTTTGCATTAGACTAAATCTTCTTTCTTCCAGTCTAAACGCATGACCTTGTGTCCTATGTAAAGTCCTGTTTGTGAATAGATTTCCACAGAATGGTTTGTAATAACCCCAAATATATTTGTATAATGTTACGGTGATGTTTTTCTGAACTAAAGAGGTTTACATTTGTTAATCTTTCTTCATACAGTGAGGGGAAAAATTATTTGATCCACGGCTGATTTTGAACGATTGCCCACTGACAAAGAAATGATTAGTCATTATAAATGATTCATCATTATAAATTATTATTATTTTAATGGTAGGTGTATTTTAACAGTGAGAGACAGAATAACAAAAATAAAAATCCAGAGAAATGCATCAAACAAGTTATATATTGATTTGCATTTCAATGAGTAAAATAAGTATTTGACAACTTCAACTTAGTACCTGGTGGCAAAACCCTTGTTGGCAATCACAGAGGTCAGATGCTTCTTGTAGTTTGCCACCAGGTTTGCACACATCTCAGGAGGAATTTTGTCCCACTCCTCTCTGCAGATTCTCTCCAAGTCATTAACGTTTTGAGGCTGACGTTTGGCAATTCAAATCTTCAGCTCCCTCCACAGATTTTCTATTGGACTATTTTGGTCTCATCTGACCACAACATTTTCACCCAGTTCTCCTCTGAATCATTCAGATGTTCATTGGCAAACTTCAGACAGGCCTGTATATGTGCTTTCTTGAGCAGGGGGACCTTGCGGGCTCTGCAGGATTTCAGTCCTTCACGGCATAGTGTACTACTAATTATTTTCTTGGTGACTATGGTCCCAACTGCCTTGAGATCATTAACAAGATCCTCCCGTGTAGTTCTGGGCTGATTCCACACTGTTCTCATGATCATTGAAACTCCACGAGGTGAGATCTTGCATAGAGCACCAGAGGGAGACAGTTATTTTGTGTTTCTTCCATTTGTGAATAATCGCACCAACTGTTGTCACCTTCTCACCAAGCTAATTAGCAATGGTCTTGTAGCCCATTCCAGCCTTGTGTAGGCCTACAATCTTGTCCCTGACAACCTTGGACAGCTCTTTGGTCTTGGACATGGTGGAGAGTTTGAAATCTGATTGATTGATTGCTTCTGTGGACAGGTGTCTTTTATACATGCAAAGAGCTGAGATTAGGAGCACTACCTTTAAGAGAGAGCTCCTAATCTCAACTTGTTACCTGTATAAACGACACCTGGGAGCCAGAAATCCTGCTGATTGATAGCAAGTACTTATTTTACTCATTGACATGCAAATCAATTTATAACTTTTTTTACATATGTTTTTCTAGAATTTTTTTTTTGTTATTCTGTCTCTCACTGTTAAAATACAAGAAAGGAAAGGAGAGTAAGGTTGTGCTAATAGAAACTGGAATATATCAAAAATTATTTAACAATAATAAAATATCCAATAAAACAGATAAAATACAAGTATAATAAAATAAAAAGGATATAAAAGTCTTAAAAGGAACAGCCAGTACTTGTTGTTCCAGAAGTACATATAAAACATAATAATAAAATACTCCAATGGTACAGTATGTAATGAGATATGTATACAATATTGTATAGGTTCTATTCTACTCACATTTACGAGAGCTATATTCTGGGATATGTGTGGTAGATAGTTTCTCCAGATATTTCCAATGGTAGCAATAATGGACCGAGAAAGTAAAAATGGCAAATATAGTGCTCACTGTAGCAAAAACCTTTAAATTAATTTGCAATAGTAGAGGTGTACTCACATTTCTTTGAGCAGGTTCACTGCTCAATGAATAGGGTGCTGGTGGTATATTCCACAGCTAAGACTCTTTAGTCCTCGCTTGAGATGGTAAAATCAGGGTGCCAAGTTTAAAAGTAGAGTTGAGCGGACACCTGGTTGTTCGGGTCCGGCGGGTTCGGCCGAAAAAAAGTCCAGGTTCGGGCTCGAACTTGACCCTGAACCCGAACCCCATTGAAGTCAATGGGGACCCGAACTTTTGGCCACAAAAATGCCTCTAAAAAACTCATGGAAAGAGCAAGAGAGCTGCAAAAGCAAGTAAAATGGGGGTAAGAGTAGGATAAGTGCCCTGCAAACAAATGTGGATAGGGAAATCACTTAAAATAACATAAAAATAAAAAATACAGGTGAGCCATAAAATAGCACTAGGTGGAATCTTTGATTTTAGCTTTGGAAGAATATAAATCAAAATCTAAAGCATGGCTGTCAGGAGGATCAACAGAATTATCCATTTGAGAGAGGGTTGGAGTGCAGGGTATTCTCTTTCATTGTTCAAACTGAGCTCAACTCCTGATGCATGGAGAAAAGGCCTTCACAAGCCTCTGCTATTGTGTACCTAGTTTATACTAAATGACCCATAGGTTGAGGAGGCGGTGACCGTGGCGGTGTAGGTGGAAGCAGCAGTGGAGGAGGAGGATGAGGTAGCCAACACTGTTTTTTATTTGTTTTTTGTTTTTTTGTTTATTGTTTTTTGTTTTTTAATTGTGGTAGCCCACAAAATATTGGGACATACAAATAAAGAAACATTTGCGGCCTGCGGTGCATTTCTTGCAGTCCTGATGCATGGAGAAATACTCGACTCCTGATGCATGGAGAAAAGGCCTTCACAAGCCTCTGCTAATGTGTACCTAGTTTATACTAAGTGACCCATAGGTTGAGGAGGTGGTGACCGTGGCGGTGGAGGAGGTGGATGAGCTAGCCAACACTATACTATATATATATATATATGTAGCTGTTTACTAGATAAGGGAGTGCGCTGGATTTTCATTTTTCATGGAGTACTTTGTGGCAGGCTTATGCAATGTATGATCATATAATGTAACTAAACCCCCATTATTTTTTGCCTAGATTAGGTGTTTTTAATAAAACTAGCAAAATCTGTCAGCACCAAAGTAGCTGTTTAGTAGATAAGGGAGTGCGCTGGATTTGAATTTTTACTGTACTTATTGGCCCCGAGCAGCACCCCATTTAGGCATGTTCAGGTGAGTGCAGCCAGTCCTGTGTTTTCCTATATATAGAAGGCGTATGCCTGAAGTTGTGGGAGGGATTTAGGCATATATAAACCCAGCAAACCCCTACTCACCTGTCTTCGTCGATTCCGGAAGTTCGCCTTCATTCCGCTTCACAGACCCTCTGACGTCATTCGTCCGCGACGTTCGCACAGCCCGCCGGTCAGCGCAGTTTCCACCAGAACGCTGGCATCAGTAAGGTCACCCGACAACTGTAAGTCCACTCCGTTAGATTAATTCATGTCGTTTATGCTTTCGCGTTCGGCTAACACAAACAGCTCATAATATCACTTACTCACGTTTCAAAAACGCCGTTCAAACTACGCATCTGATGTCGGCAGTACAATCACTTATCCTCCATAACGCTATTCTTAGGCTCA
The DNA here is from genome assembly GCF_036172605.1 of Pelobates fuscus. NCBI lineage: Eukaryota > Metazoa > Chordata > Amphibia > Anura > Pelobatidae > Pelobates > Pelobates fuscus. Next base: position 48,147,388 of record NC_086328.1, read on the forward strand.
AATTCTCGTTAGTTTCGGTCTATGTTGGTAGTACTAAACTAGTTATTTTATCCTTAGAGTGGCATGCTATTAAACACATATAACATTCTAATTTACAACCAATTTCAAGCACATGAACGTTTCTGCGTAACAGGAAGGTATTTTTGTCTAGTATAGTGAGTCATGGTGACAGATTGGCAATAATTTGGGTTACATTAAATTCTACACATTACCATATCTTGAATTTCACTAGCAGTTGTTGTGGTATATACAAATGGGTTAAACCTAGTATGTGTATATTTTCATTTACTTGCTAAATTAATTTCTTTATTGATTGCTAAATTCATGGGTCTCCTCTGTATGCTTTGTTTTAAAATTTACAGGGGTAATTCTTCCAGGATACGTTCTGCAAATTAAAGCTGTATTACAAGTTACGGTTTGGTTAGTAATATTTCCCTTCCTACACTACGTTATTCCTTCCTACCTTGCTCATTACTAATAGGAGTCGGTAAAAAATTTTTTCATAAACTAAAAATTGGCTTGTTTCTTTTTTTATTTTATCTAACATCACCTGTGTCCATTTTCTGCAATTCGGGACGTCAGCAGTACAAGCCGACAGTGTAAATTACTCTCTAGGTCATCTTAAGTTAATCCTGTCACTAATTCATCGTGCAGGTAAGTCTAATAATATCACAATACGAGCACGTTCAGTCGCCGCTATTCCCCGTCCAGTTAGTCGTTGCTGGTTGCTAGGGTTTCAGGAGCCCAATAGCGGTAATCTTCCCCTGGCTTCTTCGCCTAGGTTAGTGGTCCCGCGAGGCCAACTCCCATCCTCAACTCGGAGGTACTACGCCCCTCGGGCCAAATCATAGTTAGCCGCCTCGCATTTTGTATAGAGAGGGCCTCACCAGTCACCCCCAGTCTGTCTTATGATTACTTCTCACCGAGAGGCCAACACCCCGCCACAACGCTCAGTGGCCTCAAATCCCCTCGCGCCAACTCATAGATAGAGCCTCTCAAGCCACTTGGCACTTAGCAGGGCCTCACCAGTCACCAACCTAGTTTAATTGCTTCGCCACGGTGGCACTAGCTAGTCAACCAGCACACACACACACACACACACACAACAAAAAAAAAAAAAAAAAAAAAAAATTAACACTATGTTTCCTCTCATGCCGTAGCATGTCAACAGCCTCGGTTCCAGACGATGAACAATCAGTCGCAAGCACTCCGTCCAGATCTAGCTCCCAGCCAAGTCAGCCTAGTGCCTCATCCAGCTACAGATCCTGGACTATTCCAAAGATTACGGCCGAGCTGAATAGGAGGAATATTCCCTTCCCGGCTACAGCCAGGAAAGCTGAACTCTTCCGTTTGCTTAACGCCCAAATTGCGGAGGATTCACCAGGCCCTAGTTCTGACGGTTCTATACAGAATAGTTTAGCTGAACTGCGGAGCATGATGTCCTCTTTGGTCTCCTCTGTAGCCGGCATTAGTACCAGGCTAGATACCCTGGAAGCCTCTGGTCGGTCCGGCGTTACGGAAGTTCAGGTTCCTCTGGTACAACCAGAGTCCGACTTAGGAGGTAACGCCACTACTACTCCTGTCAAAAAGTCTAATATCATTAATCCTGTTCATTTAATCCCACAAAACCTTAGACGGGACATAATAGAAGGGAAGGATGTTAACTTAGCTTCCCTCCTCATCGCATCACAGGATGTTATCGAGAACAGGGCTTACACCTTTGAAGATATATCTGTAGTGATGAAAGCCAGGGACCCTAGGCTTAATAAAAAACTTAATATTCCCGAGTTCGTATTAGCCTTTGGATTATATAGAGACGTAATTTGCTCCGCTTTCCCGTACCGTAGGGAAGAGCTGGACTTATATTTGCACAAGCTGGTGGACCTAGCCTACAAGTACGGTGGTTATGCGTTCTACGACTACCACAAGTCCTTTTCAGCCAGATCAGCCGCATCCCTGGCACAGTTCAACACTCCCACTGATTGGAGTCAGTTGGACACTGAATTATTTTGTAGGCATTTCGCCGGGCTTAAGACACCAGCATGTGCAATATGCGCTTCAGCTTCTCATACTTCGAACTTTTGTCCTAGTACCGCAGTTAGTCCGTCTACTAGTTTCGCTTACCCAGACTATTCTAGTCAAAGGGAAATGAAGGACAAATTAGGCAGACCCATAGTGTTTCTCGGGAAAACGCAGGTTTGTAATAACTTTAATGAAGGGGGATGTAGTTATAGCGCATGTAGATTGCTCCACGTTTGTTCTGTCTGTTTCAGGGCACACGCAAAAACGATGTGCCCGAACAAACTGTTTCCGAAAAAGGCAATTACTCCAATAAATGTACCAAATTTGCAACGCTACCTGACTGCACATCCTTCTTCTCAATTAGCGGACTTTCTCATCTCCGGTTTCACCAAAGGCTTTCACACAGGTTTTGTGGCACTCCCTTCAGGCACACTAGAATGCCCCAACCTGCAGTCGGCAATATCCGACCCAGCCAGTCTAAAACATCTCCTCGACAAAGAGGTGGAAAATGGTTTCATGATAGGTCCCTTCACCACACCACCTTTCACGTCCTGGAGAACGAGTCCTTTAGGTATAGCCACGGGTAAATTCAACGACAAAAAGAGGTTAATAATTGACTTCTCTGCACCGCACTCTTCCACCTCCCCAAGTTTAAATTCCCTTATTCCATCCGAAGACTTCTCACTGCAATACGCCAAGATTGACGATGCCATTCAAGCCATTGTCAACCTCGGTAAGGCAGCCTGGTTGAGCAAAACGGATATCTCGAATGCTTTTAAGCTGCTACCTATTAAGCAGTCGCTCTGGCACCTACACGGGGTCAAGTGGCAAGGGGAATATTATTTTGCAACCAGGCTGACCTTTGGCTCAAAAAGTAGCCCGAAACTTTTCGACTTGTTTGCAGAGACCCTGAATTGGCTGTTACTCAACGAGTCCAGATGCCCAGTAGTAATCCACTACCTTGACGATTTTCTGTATATAGAACCTCACTACTGCACACCGCTCAGCCTACATAGGGCACTCTCCTTATTTGAGGAACTTGGTGTTCCCATAGCCGCAAATAAGACTGAGGGTCCCGATACAGAAATCACCTTTTTAGGGATCACGATCAATTCTGTATCCATGCAAACTAGCCTCCCTCAAATCAAGGTGGATAGGATTTTAGATTGCATTCACACCTGCACCAACCTCGGGTCTTGCACCAGGAAAGAATTACAGTCTCTCTTGGGCTCTCTTAACTTTGCCATGAGAGTTATCCCGCAAGGCAGATCTTTTATCTCCAGGTTACTCTCGCTACTACACGGCCTCCCTGACGACGACACTAAGATCAATTTAGACAATTCAGCAAGGGCTGACCTAGAAATGTGGAAACTATTCTTGTCCTCGTGGAATGGTAGGTCATTGTTCATTCCTCCCATCTCCGACGATTCTCCAGTTATCTGGACAGACGCTGCAGCTTCAGTCGGGTACGCAGCAATATTTGGGGACGAATGGGTATATGACAGTTGGCCGCCTGAGACTAACACACTAGATAACTTCGACAAAACCTCAGCGTTATTCGAAATCTTTCCCATAGTAGCAGCAGCACACATTTGGGGTGAAAATTGGAGGGGTAAAGCGGTTAAGTGTCTTTCGGATAACATCGCAGCCTGCAATATAATTAACAAAGGCCGGTCTCAGTCCCTGTCTATCATGAAGTTAGTAAGAAGGCTCACTTGGTTAGCAGCAAACTGGCAGTTTTACATTTGTTGTATTCATGTTCCAGGAATGTTCAATAACGCTGCTGACGCATTGTCACGTTTCAATTTTCAGGAATTTTTCCGCCTTCACCCTACTGCGAACAAGCAACCCAAAACTCCCCCACAGTTCGCAGATCTAATCATGCTTTAGATCAATTATTGGCCCAGGGTAGAGTTCTAGCACAGGCCGGGTTATCGGCAAACACAAAAAAAGCGTACAATAGGGCATTTGAAATGTTTAATAATTTTGTACGCAACTTTAACATAATAAATCGATTTTCAGTAGAAACTATGGTTGCATTTTCAACTTTTTGCCACATCTCATTAAAGCTTGCATACAACACCATCAAACTATACTTAACAGGTATACAACACTTCATGCTTACTATCTATCCCGATAAGACCCCTTTCTTGTCCACATACCCAATTAAAAACGTTCTTAAAGGTATCCAGAGACTAAATAACCATAAAACCCTTGAGAGACTCCCAATTGACAGTAACATCTTTGAGAAGATCTCTGAGCTCTTAGATAAAGGTCCTTTTGATTGCCCTACTAATCTGATAATTAAATCCGCAGCTTATTTGGCTTTTTTCGGATTCCTACGGCCCAAAGAGTTTTCAGTAGAAAAAATAACAGACACAGACACTTGCCTTAAACAGAAAAATTTGTCCAAAATAAATGATCATTATATATTAGTTATTCCCCGTACAAAAACAAGTCAAACAGGCCCCCCCGTGGAGGTTAAGTATTTCCCTACAGGGTCTAAGTGTTGCCCAGTCCAGGTGCTGGATAACTTGTTAAGTCAGCAGATTAGGAATCCAGAACTGCCGCTTTTGTCCCTACAAGGAAAACCACTCACGACAAAACACTTCATGCTATACATACGTTCATTATTACTTAGACTTGGCCTCAATCCAAACTCCTTCTCAGGACACTCGTTTCGAATCGGAGCAGCCACCACGGCTTCAAGTAATCATGTCCCATCGCACATAATAAAGAAAATGGGACGCTGGAAATCTGCAGTATATAACCGGTACATTCCAAACCCAGAGAAAGAGATCAGACTCGCTTTTCACAGTATGTCTAAATAATGTTTATTATTGTGATGTTAATAAATATATAAACGTTACTTACTTTTTGGCCTCTTTTTTACAGGCCTAGCCTCTCGTCGGTTTCGGCACACCTCAACCGACTATTATTTGTTAAAACTAAACCTACTTGGAATGTACGCCCCTTTTCATAATCCCGTACACAAATAGAAGGCGTATGCCTGAAGTTGTGGGAGGGATTTAGGCATATATAAACCCAGCAAACCCCTACTCACCTGTCTTCGTCGATTCCGGAAGTTCCCCTCCCACCACACCCTCTTCACATATCATTATAACCAGGCGGGCCCTCTTTTTTACAGGCCTAGCCTCTCGTCGGTTTCGGCACACCTCAACCGACTATTATTTGTTAAAACTAAACCTACTTGGAATGTACGCCCCTTTTCATAATCCCGTACACAAATATATATATATATATATATATATTTGTTTTTTTTTTTTTTTTTTTTTAATTGGGGCAGCCCCCAAAATATTGGGACATATAAAAAAAGACAACTCTGTTCCGCAGAGTAGCTGTTGACATTATAGTTGCGCAGGAACTTTGTTGACTCTAGAGAACCTCGGGCAAATCGCACATCCCCGTGGCGGCGACTTTGCATGCGGATGTCATTCATATCAACTTTTGATGCCAGTTTCTGCGTCTACCATGGTGACCACGGGTAATGGGGAATCAGGGTTCCATTCTGTACAGGGACCCTGAGAAACGGCTACCACATGCAAGGAAGGCAGCAGGCGCGCAAATGACCCACTCCTGACGCAGGAAGGTAGTGACGACAAATAACAATACAGGACTCTTTAGAGGCCCTGTAATTGTATTTAGTCCACTTGAAATCCTTTAACTCTGATCAATTGGAGGGAAGTCTGGTGCAGAGCCACTGACCCGTGCGTGCTGCAGCTGAAACTCCACTATCGCCTGCTGCTGCTTGCAAAGTCTCATGAGGCGGTGAGTGGGAAGGTCGAAGTTACGCTGCAGCGCAGACAGGCGAGCAGAAGCAGGGTGACAACGCCAAAAGCGCGCACAGCCGCTACAGTGAATGTCACATCCTGTTCCAAGTTGCGGATCAGTCTGGTGATGGCTTCTGGTATCAAGTACTCTTTTTACTGAAGCTGCATCAGGGTCCTGGTATGTGGCCGCACAAACGCTGGTGCTCAACACCAGGGGGCGTGCGGTTACCCTGCACCAGACCCTGCTAATCCATTCCACACTCTGACTCCTAACTTCAACATCAGGCATACTGGGTCCCGGTCATCTGACAGCCGCCCAGACAGTGTCTGGGTCCTGGTCATCGGACTGCCCACCTGACTGAAACTACGAATGGATCGTTAAATCTGGTACCAACCTGAACTTTGCAGTTTGAGATTCGCTAAACTCTATTATGGATCCTTTGATCGCTACATGTATTACTTGGATAACTGGTAATTCTCAAGCTAATACATGCCGACGAGCGCTAGGGGATGGCCGCTCCGCTTTTGCACCCTGCTCCATATTATGCTGTGCTGGTGCCTCTGTGCTACCAGCGCCTCTTCCTCCAAAGTGCACACGTCACTCGCATGACCTTGATTCCATGTGGGGTCTAGGACCTCATCATCCTCCACATCATCTTCCACCCACTCCTCAACCCTGTCCTCCTTGCCGGTATGCACACTGCAGAAAGCCACGGCAGTTGGCACCTGTGTTTTTCCAGCATGTAAAGTCTGCAAAGGACATATGGAAATTGTTTTAGAATTTCCTCCAGGCAACAGTTTTCCCTATAAACTGACCTCTCAGTTTGACTTGTGAGGGTATTGCCCCAGAATTACAATATTGTTCAAGTACCTCTTAGCTATTGATTACTGGTTTAAATATAGCAGCTGGTTATCTGTTAGTTTCTAGTGTAGAAAATATCAATCTGTTTTCTATCACTTAGATCTGTGTAACAAGTGTTGTAGGTGTCAAACAATATTACAAGTGACCGATGTAGTAAATTCGAATCAAAGTTCCATTTGCAAAAAAAATTCTCGCCCATCTTCTGTGGGTTATTGCATTTTTAAGATGTAGACTTATTGTATCACACTAGCCATGCACAGGTAGATTGTCTGGCATGTAGTTTTGGTGTTTGGTTTTTAACTTTGTAGTTGTGTTTTTACACAATATAGAAATGTATTTTAATGCTTCTGTATATGATGTGATCACAATAACACTTTTTTTTCACTTTTTAAAAAAAATCAGGCTGCACAAAAATGGGTAATTCACAATATGACATCTGAAAAGCACATGAAAGGATGCTGTATGATTTTAAAAAAAAGAACACACTACATGAAGGTCCTGTTCATTAGAGTGTGTAGTCATGCAGGGCTGCCATCAGAAATGTTGGTGCCCCTGAAAAAGCACAAGGTCTGGCTCCCCCCCCCCACCCAAGCTGGGCTCGCCCACGCCCTACCTAGTCCGCTGACAATGATGCAGGACTGAATGTGGTGTGTATAGTGGCAGTGAATTAGAATGTGTGTAATGGATGTAGTGTTTGTGTGTATTAGATACTGTTTGTGTAGTGAATGCAGTGTGTATAGTGAACGCAGAGTGTGTTTGAGTAGTGGATGTAGTGTGTGTACAGTGTAGTGGATGTAGTGTTTGTATGTACTATATGAAATGTGTTTTGTGGATGCAGTGTCCTTTGGGTAATGTAGTGTGTATTAGACGCAGTGTCTGTGTATAGTGAATGCAGAGTGTTTCAATTTGTGGTGGATGTAGTGTGTGTACTGTAAATACAGGATGTTTGTGTAGTGGATTCTGTGTGTACAGTTAATGCAGAGTGTATGTTAGTGTAGTGAATGCAGAGTGTGTGCATAGTTTAGTGAATGCAGAGTGTGTGTTTGTGTGTAATAAATGCAGAGTGTGTGTTAGGGTGTAGTGAATGCAGAGTGTGTTAGTGTAGTGAATGGAGAGTGGGTTAATGTGTAGTGAATGCAGAGAGTGTGTTAGTGTGTAGTGGATGCAGAGTGTGTGTTAGTGTAGTGAATGCAGAGTGTGTTAATGTGTAGCGAATGCAGAGTGTGTGTCAGTATAGTGGATGCAGTGAGTGTGTTGGTGTGTAGTGTATGCAGAGTGCATGTTGTATTAGTGAATGCAGTGTGTGTAGTGTATTAATGTATGCAGTGTGTGTGTTAGTGTATGCAGTGTGTGTTGTATTAGTGTATGCAGTGTGTGTGTTGTATTAGTGTATGCAGTGTGTGTGTTAGTGCATGCAGTGTGTGTTGTATTAGTGTATGCAGTGTGTGTTGTGGTAGTGTATGCAGTGTGTGTTGTGTTAATGTATGCAGAGTGTGTGTTGTGTTAGTGTATGCAGTGTGTGTGTGTTGTGTCAGTGTATGCAGAGTGTGTGTTGTGTTAGTTTATGCAGTGTGTGTGTGTTGTGTCAGTGTATGCAGTGTGTGTTGTGGCAGTGTATGCAGAGTGTGTGTTGTGTTAGTTTATACAGTGTGTGTTGTGTCAGTGTATGCAGAGTGTGTGTTGTGTCAGTGTATGCAGAGTGTGTGTTGTGTTAGGTTAGTGTATGTAGTAGGTGTGTGTTGTGTCAGTGTATGCAGTGTGTGTGTGTTGTGTTAGTGTATGTAGTGTGTGTGTGTGTTAGTGTATGTAGTGTGTGTGTGTTAGTGTATGTAGTGTGTGTGTTGTGTCAGTGTATGCAGTGTGTGTGTTGTGTTAGTGTATGTTGTGCGTGTGTGTTGTGTCAGTGTGTGTTGTGTTAGTGTATGTAGTGTGTGTGTGTGTTAGTGTATGCAGTGTGTGTGTGTTGTGTCAGTGTATGTAGTGTGTGTGTGTAAATGTGCAATCTGGTGGGGAGGGGGAGGGGGAGGAAGGGTCATTTTCACATACATTTTTTTATTTTATTTTAAATTTAATAAAATGTTTCTCCCCCCTCCCTGCTTCTTACCTGTGTCCAGGGAGGGGGGAGATTCCATCCCTGGTGGCCCGGTGGGGGGGCCCCCGGCTCCCTGTTACTGCAGAGGGGGCCCAGCACACAGCTTCTCCTCTTCTCTACTCTACATGGCAACCGGGTCTCGCGAGAGTTATTAGCAGAGAGGAGAAGAGAAGAGGCAGTGTGCTGGGCCCCCTCTGCGGTAACAGGGAGCTGGGGGCCCGCGGCTGCACACATAGATAGCGATATTCGCTATCTATGTGTGCAGAGAGGGAAAGTGGGGCCCAGGATTGCCAGAGCAGTCCGGGCCCCCCAGGGCCGACGGGTCCGTGACAACCGTCATGGTTGTCATCCCCTGATGGCGGCCCTGTAGTCATGAATGTAACCAGTAAAACTTGTTTACAGCCACTGGTTGGCCCATACATATTTTAAAACTTGTTTAATTTTGTTGTAGCATGACTTGTAGATATGAAGAGCAGGCCACAAAATGTACTATTTAGCAGATTAACACCCAGAAAATAAGAATGTTTACCACTGCGCTGGAAGCGCACTATTAAACGCTTCGATTTGACTCTCATATATGAAGAACAGGCCCCAAAATGTACTATTTAGCAGTTTAGCAGCAAAACAATTAGAATATTTACAAGTGCACAGTAAGCGCACTATTTGATGCTTCTATTGGTCTCAAAGATATGAAGTGCACGCCCCTAAATGTACTATCTAGCAAATTAGCAGCAAAACAATTAGAATGTTTACAAATGCACAGAAAGCACACTATTAGATGCTTCAATTTGACTCTCACATATGAATAACAGGCCATACAATGTACTATTTAGCAGATTAGCAGCAAAACTATTAGAATGTTTACAAATGCGCAGTAAGCACACTATTAGACTCTTCTATTTGACTCTCAGATATGAAGAACAGGCCCCAAAATGTACTATTTAGCAGTTTAGCAGCAAAACAATTAGAATGTTTACCACTGCGCAGTAAGCGCACTATTAGATGCTTCTATTTGACTCTCAGATATGAAGTGCCACTAATATACTTTTTAGCACCCAAAACATTTTAAGTTTTAAAACTGCAATGTGACAGCAGTATTTGATGATTCTATTTGACTCTCAGATATGAAGTACACCCCACTAATGTACTACCCCACTACTGTACTATTTAGCAGCAAAATAAAAATTACTTTTTAAAACTCTGATGTAACCGTGGTATTTGAAGCTTCTATTTGACTCTCAGATATGAAGAGCACCCCACCCCACTAATGTACTAGTTTGCAGAATTATTTCCTAAGCTGTCCCTATTAGCGGCAGCATCCTCTCAGTACACTAATAAGACGCGTGTGCATGTGGCGCTACACGACTCCAGCTTATATATAGAGGCTGGGTCACATGCTGCACTGGCCAATCACAGCCATGCCATTAGTAGGCATGGCTGTGATGGCTTCTTAGGGCACATGAGTCAAATGCTTGTTGATTGGCTGCCCTGCAGCCTTTGAAAACTCGCCATTAAATCGCCGAACACCGAACTCCAACCCGAACATACAGTGATATGTCAGTGTTCGGGTCCGGGGTCCAAAAAATCTAATTGCTGATAACCATGTTATTCTCAAGGAATTCTGGGAATTCTAGAATATTATCTCTTAATAACCTTTCAAATACTTTCCCAGCCACAGAAGTTAAGCTCTATAATGTCTATACTTTCCAGGCAAGGATTTTGAACCCTTTTGAATTTAGGAACCACATCTGCCTTCCTCCAATCCTCCGGAAAACTTCCTGAAAGAAAAGAATCTTGAAAGATTAAAAAGAGAGATTCACTTATTTCCCCACTTGGTTCCTGAAGTACTCGTGGATGAATACCATTAGGCCATGGAGCTCTGTTTATATTAACTTTAGTTGCTGTAACACCTTGTCTTTAGTTAGCCAATTACAATTTTTCTGCAAGTTTTTTGCAGCAATCAATTGCATATCTATTGCCAAAGGTTCTTCCTTAATATATAAGGAGGAGAAATAGTTATTTAAAATGTCTCCCTTTTCCTGGTCTTCATTAACTAACACCCCCATCCCAGTTTTTAGTGTACATACGCTTTCATTTTTTGTTTTTTCTTAGAATTTATGTACTTAAAAATGCTTTGGGATTGATTTTGCTCTCTTTAGCTATAATTTTTTCATTTTGAAGTTTAACAAATCTAATTGCCTTTTTGCAAGCATCATTGGCTTCCTTATATCTTTTATAGGATGCCTCTGATTTGTCCAATTTAAAAGCTTTGCATGCCCTTTTCTTATTGTTAATTTCTTGATTCACTTTCCCACTGTCAGGATTATGAATTGATCCAGTACGCAGAAATAGTATCACACCTAGGATAAAGGATAACGTCTAACCGTACCTTAGAATGGCCTGACTTAACATACCCAAGAATAGTAAAAAATACTTGCCGAGGTTAGGGATACAGAATGAGACACAGCGATGAGGGAAAAAAGAGAGGACCACAGGTACTCCAAATTGAAACGTATGCAGATTTATAAGGAAAAAAATGCAACGCCAAGCAACGTTTCGACCAACAAAGGTCTTTTTCAAGCTCAAGCTCAAGCTTGAAAAATACCTTTGTTGGTCGAAACGTTGCTTGGCGTTTGGCATTTTTTTCCTAAGAAATCTGCATACGGTTTTAATTTGGAGTGTTTGTGGTCCTCTCTTTTTTCGTGTATTATTCTGGGATTGCTGGTCCTGATCCGGAGCACCCTTGGCCGTTGGGATTGAGTGCGGTTCCCACCATCTACTTTGCACAGCGATGAGGGAAAGCCAAAAGTCAAGGATACCAGAAATCAGGGAAGTCAAAAGGAAGCCAAAGTCAGAAAACAGAAATAATACGATCAGGAACACACTCTCGGATAACCGGGTGGAAGGAAAAATGAGTTTAAATAACCCTCCTGCAAATCCGATTGGACGTACCTGACCTTTGACCCCAAAACGTGCGTGTGCCTCTTTTGCGTGACGTCACACGCACGTCGACATCGTCATTACCGTGGGCGGACATGGGGCTATAATATGGCGTGGATTTGCGGCGTCCACCGACATGTTACAAAAGTCAGGTATCATGGCGCACGATCGCTGGGCGGCACTTCCACCACTCTTAGGAAGGTAACCTTTACTACCATCTCCACATGGAGAGGATGGATATGTGACAGTACCCCCTACTTGAAGACCAGTTTTGAGAGGAAACTTGGTGTGGAAAAAACAAATTTTGCGACAAGCATGGATATCAGAAGCCGGAATCCAAGAACGATTGGCAGGCCCATACCTCTTCCAATCAACTAAGTACTGCAAGGAACCACGAGAAAACCTGGAATCAATTATGGAGGAGACTTCATACTCCTCCTGTCCAGATATGACCAAAGGAGGAGGGGGGATAACGGGGACAGTATACCTATTGCATATAAATGGTTTGCGTAAGGAAACATGAAATTAATTAGTCAAACGCAGGGAGGCAGGAAGAGCCAGAGAATAGAAAACAGGGTTAAGTCTCTGTATAATATGAAATGGACCAAGAAATCTGGAAGCAAACTTCGTGTTAGGAACTTTGAGTTTGATGTTGCGTGAGGATAACCACACCCGATCACACAGGGTTGGCACCCCACCATTTATCAGCATGAAATTTGAAACAAGCAGCTGCAGTCTCAAGAGTGGAGTGAACCTTAGTCCAAGTCTCACGAATAGAAGTAAGGCGATCATCCAGAGCATGCATAGCTGTGTCAGAGAATACAGCAGGTAGAACAGTAGGGTGATGACCGTTATTAACAAAGAAAGGATTATGTCCACACAAGTCATGGGTAGCATTATTCCTGGCAAATTCGGCCCAGGACAGTGTGGCGAAATTAACGACTTGCCAGACTTTTGCCATGTGATTATGGTCCCTGGGAGGTTTGGCCCTCTAAATACAAGATTTGGGCATCATGGGTTTGTGTTGTGCTGCTGCTGGCCCTTTAAGAACCATCTGGGGACATACTGTGACTTTTGGGAACAATGCCCCTTTAAGACGGTGTCCCCCAGTGTCCCCAGACTGTTAATATACTGTGTTCCTGGCTTTATCCCACTTGGTTCAGTAAATGGGGCTTACTGAACCAAGTACCACACAGGCAGACCACCCAGAAGTGGAAGTGTGCAGGTTATTTACATCCCAGGTAAATTGCCGAATGCTGGGTGGCCGCCATTCGACAAACACGTGGCGGTGGCCATCTTTAATTCAGCTGAAGTTTTACCTTCTCCAGACTTCAACGCATTCGACAGTTCGAACGCCGTTTGACAGTTCATTCGACAGTTCATTCGACAGTTCATTCGACAGTTCGACAATTCGAATGGTTGTCGTTTGTCTGTTTGAACTGACTTTAACATGGGAAATAGACCTTGACTTCTATCTATCTCCCGAACGGCTGAGTACGGATTCGAATGATTTTTGGGTATGTTTATATTTGAAATATGCGATTAATAATACGTGACTTTTATTAATATTGGATGTACAGTTTTAGAGTTCTGAAAGTTGGGTAAAAAGTATGTTTTAAACTGTACGGCTAATTGTGTTACCTCTCAGGCTAAGGGGAGGAGATGTGTGGGATGTAACCAGTGTGTGATTGGGTAATGTATAATTGTCTGTGGGCGTCTCCCTTGCAGGGGAGAATTGCATAAAAGCAGAGTGTGTGTAATTAAAAATCAGTCCTGTTCCATCATTAAGCTTTGGCTCATGTGTGGATTATTTGGCGATACCAGCGATATTTATTCTTGTGGATTATTGTTATTATTCTGCTATTGGGAAAAAGGGAATACTGGACGGTGATACAGTTTACTACCGTCACAGGCAGCAATTCAGACCAGTTATTCTGCGTGCTATTCACAAAACAACGTAAATATAGTTACAATGATTGGTTAGCCCTCTCAGCTGCACCATTGGTTTAGGGATGGTAAGAATAAGAAAATGATAGTTCAATGCCCAACTGTTTATTGAATGCTCTCCAAAATCGCTACTCAAACTGGGAACTCCTGTCAGATACAATATTTTGAGGAATACCTCAAAGTCTGACAATGTTGCATATAAATATATGAAACAGATCTTGGGAAGATGGCAATTTTTTGAGTGGAATAAAATGTGCCATTTTTGAAAAGAGGTCAACCACCATAAGGACAGTGGTATAAGCATTAGAATTCGGAAGTTCAACGATGAAATCCATAGACAAATGAGACCCACCATGGAACACTGGGTATAGGAAGCGGATTTAATAATCCACATAGAAGTTTATGAGCATCCTTAGAAACTGCACAAACAGAACAGGCCTCCACATACTCTTTGATATCTTTCCTGAGTGAATCCCACCAAAATGATCTCAAGACAGCGAATATAGTCTTATTAATACCTGGATGCCCAGCATTCATTGTTGTGGAATACCTTCAGCAACTCCTCTCTTTTAAGCAACAGAATTAACAGTTTATCTAGAGGTTTATTGCAAGGTGCCTGGGATTGAGCAGCCATGATAGCACAAAGCAGAGGGGACGATAAGGAAAGAACAGTGGATGCAATGATACACTCAGGAGGACGTCTCTTGTTCTAGGTGTAATTCAATGTCAAATTGCCTAGATAAGGCATTGGCTTTAACATTTTTGGGACCAGGTCTATACATGATAATAAAGTTAAAGCAGGACAAGAACAAAGACCACCTAGCCTGTCTAGAAGACAATTGTTTGACATCACCAATATATGCTAGATTCTTGTGATCGGTTATGATCAGAAGGGGGTCCTTGAAACACTCCAAAATATGTCGCCATTCCTTAAGCGCTAGTATAATGGCTAACAATTCTCTGTTATGCTCAGCTGAAGATCACTTTCTGGAGAAGTAACTTCAAGGAATAAATAAATTAATTAATTAATAATAATAATAATAATAATAATAATTAAAGTTCTTTAAGTCCTATAGTGTTGCATTTGATATATTTGTACAGTTGCTGGATTTAGCACCACGTCTAATGTCTTTTTTAACACTTGAATCCATATTCATGTCTAATATATATCTTGAAAGAGACCCATAGGGTCTAAACGTCGATCGTCCACATTGACATAACTTTGTGTTTTTGTACACATTAAAATCACTTACACCCTCTTTTCGTAAGATATATATATATATATATATATATATATATATATATATATATATATATATATATATATATGATAAATACAGCTATGCACTTGAAGAGAATAGCAAAATTGTATTATACACTTGAGGTCAGAAAAAGCTTTGCAGAAGCAATTATTGTCCTGCCAATCAACATAACTCTTTTAACCCAAACTATAGATTTTCTTTGTATAATCTAATATAAATTCTACAGCACATATATGCTTACATTGTCAATATTTTCTTTACTGTTTCTGGCACTTTATTAAACTTAATTAATTATCTAGAGGACACATTGTTTAAAAGTCTGGACCACAATGTTGAATTAACCCATTTCCTCACATTGTATTTATTTGAAAATGGTAATTTAATTGCTACATTTGCAAACAATATACAGGCATATCTCACTAAATACAGTGGGTCAGCTGATGTGTGTATAAATATGGGTGGAAAAATCTACCCTAGATGAGTTGAGAAAATGGTGAAGTGAATAGATGTCTTAAAAGACAGAAAATAAATATATATTAAAAAGAAGTTCTCAACTGGTAAAAGAGCTTCCCATTAAAGCTCTGAAACAATGAAACTGTTGTATAAAGGGAATAACATTCTAAACGTACCAGGAGATCTTCTAACAAAACAAAAAAAAAGCTGGTGTGTGTGTCTGTATTAATGCTGTATTTAAATTTTTAAGTAAAGTACCATAACAAGAGGTACACCTGTATACTAAAAAGCAGGTGTGCCCAATAGGTAGATAGCCAGATGTTGTAGGACTACAACTCCCATGATAACCAAAAAAATGTACAGTACAAATATCACAAATAGTGTAATATAATAAAAACACCATATAATAAAAAGTAGACTATTACACTCACAAACGCAAGTTGTTAACAGGCAGCACAAATAATCACTGTGTTAGGAATCCTAGTGAGTATGTGGCAGCCTCCCGGAGTCAAATGCCAGAGCTGAAAAGGCTCGTGCTGTGCATCTGCACAGCAACAGCCTTTCAGCCAATCAGGTAATCAGGAGAGCCGTGCTGAGCGCGGGAATGCTGACAGCCTCAGATTTTTAAGATGGCATCATCTGTGTCTGCCACAGATTTAGTGGATGCCTCTCTTAAAGGCAGCCCCATCAATGTTAGAAAGCTCCATAAGAGAGCTTTCCTTGCCAGGGATCTATCCTCTTCATCTTCTGAGGAGGATTTGGTCCCAGTTTTAAGTAAAAAGAATAAAGGAAGGCGACTGGTCTCTTCCGCCAGTTCCTCGTCTGAGGAAAACTTCTCTGCTCCTCCTTACCCTCATACTCGTGAGTAAGCGTAAAATTAAGGGGACAAGACTCCAAAAAAGGAATTACGTGTTTCCCTCGTTTGAGCACCAGAAACACCTTCCAGAGAAAAAGGACAACTCTCGTTGGAGGTTAGATAGTCCCTCTCCTTCCTTTTCTAGAGCGTTCGCTCACTCTTCCTCCCAAAGCCGTTCCAGTTCCAGATACGGCTCTCCAGAAATAGACTGGGAATCTGAGGAAGTGGTATGTTCAGCAGCTTCCACTGAGAGAGGGAAGCTAAGCAATGTTCAGATGGCCAGAGTAAGTCTCCTAGGAAAGACTCTGCTATCAACATTATTTCACTCCAGATGAGCTATGGAGCACGATTCTGAGGTTAGAGATTTTGCTAAACTAGCCTTCAGATCCCCATTGGTTAAGGAGGATGACCTTCTCCTCAGGAACCACATTGGTATCCCGGACATTCAGGCTTTAATGGCTCCAGAGGTAGAACCTCCTCTGCTATCTATCACAGGGAGCAGCGTATCCTCTAATCCCACAGACCAGACTTTGTGCAATATACAGTTCAAAATTGCTGATGCTGTGGGCCCACTATTACTGATGCTGGATAAGGCAGAAAAAGAAGGCAATACTCAGAAACCTTCCGCTTCATCTCTGTTGGCATCTAAGATGGCTCTTTTAAAAGCGTCATGGCATTTAAAAGTGGCAGGGCAGTGCTAATTATTGGACAATCCTTTTATTACATATCAAATATCCGCAGATCCCGCTGGCTCCATGCAGCAGGTCTGTCCGATCAAGCCCCCGAATCGCATCAGTTCCCAAATTTGGAGGATTCTTACCTATTCGGTCCCTCGTTCATTCAGGAGGTTAAAGGCCGTTACAAGGCAAGGAGATCCTTTTCAGAACTCAAGAAGTCCGTCCCTGACTACAAAAAGCCCTTTTGGACAGAGGGTCGCCCCCATAGGGCTGCAGGAGCGTCCCGAGAAGCCTCTCACCAGGCCCAGTACCGCCACTACAGTGGAAGACACAAGCTCCCAGTCGGTGGCAGAGGAGCGCATTCCAGAGGCGGTTCAGCTTCCAAAAGAAAACCCATGCATTCAAGTAAGTGTGCCTCCTCATACACCACTAAATTGGAAGGATATTTCCTCAGACAAATGGGTTCTAAAGATTTTTCAAAGGGGTTTACAACTCCCCCTTTTAAGGTTCCCAGTCCAGAAATTTGCACCCCACAGAGAGATGAACCCAGTGCTAGATGCCTCCCTTTCCTTAGCTTTAAGTCAAGGGAATATAGAGTTGGCAGACATGTATATTACAGGATGGGTCAGCCCATTGTTCCCAATCCCAAAATCAGACGGTTCCTGGAGACCGGTCCTAAACGTGAGGTCTCTGAACGCTTTCATTAAAAGGAAAAGGTTCAGGATGGAGGGTTTATCAGATCTTCCAGGCTTAGTACAGAAAGCTTTTTTCTGCATAAAGTTAGACCTAAAAGATGCCTTCCATTCAGTCCCCATAGCCAAGAAACACAGGCATCTCAGGTTTCAGTGGAAAGGAAAAGTGTGGCAGTGGACCGTTATGGTGTTTGGCCTATCCAACGCACCATACACATTCTCCAGAATTATGAAATCAGTGATAGCTCATGTCAGACTAAAAGGTTTCATGGGTCTGTACTATCTAGACGACATCCTGCTCATGCACCCAGATGGGGAAGCCCTTGCTTCTGAAAGGGATTACCTTGCTTCCCTTTTACAAGACCTAGGATTTGTAGTAAATTTACAGAAATCAGTCCTAATTCCCACTCAAAGCATCCTCTTTCTGTGTTTCATACTGAACACCAGGACTATGTCCCTAGGAATTCCTCAAGACAAATGGGACAAATTACTGGTACATCTGAACTCATCTCTCAGGCACCAGAGTTGGTCCTTGAGAGACCTAGCAAAGATGATCGGGAAATTAATAGCTTTAACACCAGCATACAACAATTCCCCCTTACTTTGCAGAAGAAGTCAGCTGTTTTTAGGGAATCAACTAAGACAGGGCGGCCATTGGGAATCAAAATTTGTTCTCCCCAAGAAGGTCAGAGAAGAATTGAAGTCCATTCTGGAGTGAGAAATTCCACTTCCTCGTCCCCTGTTAGAGCAGCCTGTGGGAGTCACTCTGACGTCAGATGCCTCAAGTCACGGTTGGGGTGCGTTTACATCCCAGAACGCCATAAGAGGAATTTGGTCAGAACAAGAGAGTTACCTCCATATAAACATCTTGGAGTTACGAGCTATAAAATTAGCTCTCCAGGGACTAGTTCCTCTAAAACAGTCACCGACGTCGGCAAAAGTCCAATCGGACAACAGGACCGCGGTGGCTTATATAAACCACAGAGGGGGCACAAGATCAAGGGGTTTTTGTTTAGAGGCTCTAGATCTTTGGTCTTGGGCCTTAGCAAGCAATGTTCAGGTTTTCGCAGAATATGTTCCGGGAGAGGCGAACGAGCTTGCAGACTCTCTCTCTCACCAAAGTTTGTCCCTGGCAACGATTCAATTAAAGATTGCTCTTTTCCAATGGATAGAAAGCAATTTTGGCCAGAGACAGGTAGATCTGTTTGCATCCCAAACATCTGCACAAACTCCCAGGTTCGTCTCCCGGACCTGGACAAAGGGAGCTTGGAAAATGGATGCAATGTCTTTTCAATGGATGGATGTTCCAGCCCCTTATGCTTTCCCCCCTCCATCTTTACTGATGAAAGTGCTGGAGAAGATCCGCAGGGACAAGGGAACCAAGATCCTATTGTGCATGACAGTGGACTGCTTTCAGGGAACCAGCGATCTTCTGCTCAAGCTCCCGCAGCTGACATGGATCAGAGCCCTGGTAGGCTGTTAACTAGTGATGTCGCGAACATAACATTTTTGGTTCGCTAATCGCGAACGCGAATTTCCACAAATGTTCGCGAACCAGGCGAACCGGGCGAACCGCCATAGACTTCAATAGGCAGGCGGATTTTAAAACCCACAGGGACTCTTTCTGGCCACAATAGTGATTGAAAAGGGGGAAGACCTACTCTCCTTCCCCCCCGGCCCCCACCCCTGGGCGGCGGGTGGGGGCCAAAAAGATAATGAGGGGGGGCCTACTGTCCTCCCCCCAGGCCCCCACCCCTGTGCGGCAGGTGGGGGCCATAAAGATAATGAGGGGGGGACCTACTGTCCTCCCCCCAGGCCCCCACCCCTGTGCGGCGGGTGGGGACAATAATGATAATGAGGGGGGGGACCTACTGTCCTCCACCCGTCCCCCACCCCTGGGTGGCAGGTGGGGGCCATAAAGATAATGAGGAGGGGACCTACTGTCCACCCCTCTCCGGCCCCCACCCCTGGGCGGCGGGTGGGGACCATAATGATAATGAAGGGGGAGCCTACTGCCCTCCTCCCCGGGCCCCACCCCTGGGTGGCGGGTGGGGGCCACAAAGATAATGAGGGGGGCACCTACTGTCCACCCCTCTCTGGCCCCCACCCCTGGGCGGCAGGTGGGGACCATAATGATAATGAGGGGGGCTACTGTCCTCCCCCCTGGCCCCCACCCCTGTGCGGCAGGTGGGGGCCCTAAAAAAAACAAAAAGGGGGGACCTACTGTTCCCCCCTGGCCCCCACCCCTGAGCGGTGGGTGGGGGCCCCCAAAAAAACAATAAGGGGGGACCTACTGTCCCCCCCGGCCCCCACCGCCGAGCGGTGGGTGGGGGCCCTATAAAAAACAATAAGGGGGGACCTACTGTCCCACCCTGGCCCCCACCCCTGAGCGGTGGTTGGGGGCCCTAAATACTAATAAGGGGGGACCTAATGTCGTCTACCCTGGCCCCCACCCCTGAGCGGCGGGTGAGGGCCCTAAATACAAATGGGGGGGACCCTAGTCACCCCCTTCCCCCCCCAAAAAAAATTATCCCCCTACCTACCCCCCTCACCCTAAAAATATTGAGGGGGGGGGCTTTAACTAAGAACCTGTCAAAAAAAAAAAAACTTACCATTCGATGTTTTCTTTCTTCTAAAATCTTCTTTTTTCAGCCCCCAAAAAGGCCAAATAAAAAACCATAATAACAGACGGAAAAAAAAAAAAAAAACGAGCCCAAAAAAAAATAATCCATCTTCACCCATGCACAAGCCTTTTCAGCTCTGGCATTTGACTCTAGGAGGCTGCCGGTGGTTATGCTCATCCCTAAGACAAAGAAAGTTTGCAGATCATAGATTCCTGCAAACTCTGATGTGTTCCAACTCCCAGTATTCCAACTCCCAGTATACTCACTAGTACATAGAAGGGAATAAATTGACAAACATAAGTAAAGTATTAAAAACAAAATGTGTATAATATTGCATGAAAAATGTCCAAAAGGATAAAAGGCACATCAACAGATATACTTGTTACAGGATCCACAGCAAGAGGAACTTCTCTTAAATGGTGTTCCCATTTGTTTGATTACTGAAGGAATCCCATCACACAGTAAAACAATATATAAATAAATAAAGTAAATGTGACGAAATGCCTTTTGTCACTGGGTTTATTGGTGACAAGCTGCCCTTTACCCCTGGCTGTTGGAGGAGCCTGATTGCCAGCCTCTTACCTGTTGACTATGGTCCCTGGGAGATTTGGCCCTTCAGGTGCAACATTTGGGCATATTGGATTTGTATGGTGCTGCTGCTGGTCCTTTAAAAACCATCCGTGGACATATTATGACTTTTAGGAACAATGTCCCTTTAAGACTGTGTAGCAGATTGCATTCAGGCTGTCTTCAATATTATGTATGCTATGATGTGTTAAGTAAATTGTAAATGTGTAGGTTCTATGTGATAAATGTAACAGTATGTATTTTTACGTCTTTTATTGTCCTTTGTCTGCCATGTGGCTAATGGAGTTTTACCTCTGTCCTTGGAGATAATTGGATTACTTCCCAATTATCTCCAGGATAGAGACTCTGTGGAACTGTTTTGGGAAGAAAAGCCATGCTTCATTTCGTAACAAAGGACTTTCCCTTAACTTTTGAACCACTGGTCTGATTCGCACCATTTTGTAATATGTTGTTCCCCTGAATGGATTGATTGTGAATATGTATTTTTATAGAGAATGGATGTATGGTTTTAGAGTTATGAAAGTTGGGTAAAAAGTATGTTTTAACTGTATGTATAATTGAGTTTCCTCTCAGGAAGGGGATATGTGGGATGTAACTGTGATATGATTGGTTGTTTTATCCCTCCCTGTGGGCGGTCCTGTATTTGCAACAACTGTAATAAAAGCCAGACTGGATGTGCTAGCACCTCAGATCATCTTGTACCTTCATGAAGTTTCGGCTCATGTTTGGAGGATTGGAGAACTACACTCTGGGGATTGCTATAATCACTATACTCCCCAGGGTATTATCGCTGAGCTCTGCTAAGAGCTGTTCCTGTGCCTGCTTTCTGGAATTCGGAGAGGTCCATCTACTGGAAGCTAGACCCTGGTCTTGGGTCCAGAGTGGGTAGCATGGCGAGACCCCAACCAAGCTGCGGCGGTTCGTGGGAGTCTACAGTGGTTATGGTGTCTGGTGGATTGCTTGGAGACCTCGGAAAGCACTAGGTGCATCCGTCAGCGGAGGGTACCCGGTCGGGGTGCCAGCGGTTCCGTTACAGTGGTGGCAGCGGTGGGATGGCATCCTAGTGCGAGGAGAAGCAGCTCGGAGACACAGTTCGTTTGGAATTGCAGTTTGAGGGCAACGCTAGTATTCGTACAGCGCCCCTATTCACAGCAAACATGACTTATCGCTTTGAGGGCGAGGCTTACAGGAAGGAGGTAGAGAGGCGGTTAACCAGGTATGGCCCGAATATTTCGGTAGAGACGCTCCTGGCCACCGTGCGCAAGTTGGATGAGGAGAATCGAGCGGCATGGGAATTGGAGCTCCGATTTCGGAGATTGGGGCTGTGGCCAATCGGTCTCTCCTCCCTGCAGCAACCAGCATCACAGGGAGCCGAAGGTGCCGTCCTTCCTCCCCAGCAGCAGTGTGTACCCCAGAGAGCAGAAGGTGTCGTCCTTCCTCTCCAGCGGCAGTGTGAGTTCCATGGAGCCGAAGGTGCCATCCTTCCTCCCCAGCGGCAGTGTGAGTCCCAGAGAGGAGAAGGTATCGTCCTTCCTCTCCAGCGGCAGTGTGAGTTCCAGGGAGCTAAAGGTGTCGTCCTTCCTCCCCAGTGGCAGTGTGAGTCCCAGAGAGCAGAAGGTGTCGTCCTTCCTCTCCAGCGGCAGTGTGAGTCCCAGAGAGCAGAAGGTGTCGTGCTTCCTCTCCAGCGGCAATGTGAGTTTCAGGGAGCCGAAGGTGCTGTCCTTCCTCCCCAGTGGCAGCGTGAGTTCCAGGGAGCCGAAGGTGCCATCCTTCCTCCCCAGCGGCAGTGTGTACCCCAGAGAGCAGAAGGTGTCGTCCTTCCTCTCCAGCGGCAGTGTGAGTCCCAGAGAGCAGACAGTGTCGTCCTTCCTCCCCAGCGGCAGTGTGAGTCCCAGAGAGCAGAGGGTGTCGTCCTTCCTCTCCAGTGGCAGTATGAGTTCCAGGGAGCCGAAGGTGCCGTCTTTCCTCCCCACCGGCAGTGTGAGTTCCAGGGGGAGGAGGCAACCGGTCTCCCTTCCCAGTGGCAACTTACCCCACAAAGGGGAGACCCTAATCCCCCAGAAGGTGCAGATGAGACCGTAGTCTATGCACCCGACATACAGGGATGCTGGATGGTCTATCCAGATCCCCAACTACCCTCACAAGAACACTGGGCGGAAGAGGTAAGCGATGTCTCTCCTCCCCAACCAAGTTGCGTCCAGGCTACCCCAGCAGAAGCGCTGGCATCGGGGCAGAGCGCAGTTGGCCTCTTCCCCCACCAGTCTCCACAGCGTGTTGCCCAGCAGCACCAGAGGAACCACCAGGTGCAGTAAATGTGTGTTGTGGGTGGGCTACTCATGTACTTGTTAACTGTGGGTGGGTTTATCGACTAACTCAGGCACTGACCGAGAGGTCAGGTACCTGGTTAGTCTCCCCCCCAAAGGGGAGATGTGTGACGAAATGCCTTTTGTCACTGGGTTTATTGGTGACAAGCTGCCCTTTACCCCTGGCTGTTGGAGGAGCCTGATTGCCCGCCTCTTACCTGTTGACTATGGTCCCATTATGTATGCTATGATGTGTTAGGTAAATTGTAAATGTGTAGGTTCTATGTGATAAATGTAACAGTATGTATTTTTACGTCTTTTATTGTCCTTTGTCTGCCATGCGGCTAATGGAGTTTTACCTCTGTCCTTGGAGATAATTGGATTACTTCCCAATTATCTCCAGGATAGAGACTCTGTGGAACTGTTTTGGGAAGAAAAGCCATGCTTCATTTGGTAGCAAAGGACTTTCCCTTAACTTTTTAACCACTGGTCTGATTCGCACCATTTTGTAATATGTTGTGAATGGATTGATTGTGAATATGTATTTTTATAGAGATTGGATGTATGGTTTTAGAGTTATGAAAGTTGGGTAAAAAGTATGTTTTAACTGTATGTATAATTGAGTTTCCTCTCAGGATAAGGGGAGGGGATATGTGGGATGTAACTGTGATATGATTGGTTGTTTTATCCCTCCCTGTGGGCGGTCCTGTATTTGCAACAACTGTAATAAAAGCCAGACTGAGTGTGCTAGCACCTCAGATCATCTTGTACCTTCATGAAGTTTCGGTTCATGTTTGGGGGATTGGAGAACTACACTCTGGGGATTGCTATAATCACTATACTCCCCAGGGTATTATCGCTGAGCTCTGCTAAGAGCTGTTCCTGTGCCTGCTTTCTGGAATTCGGAGAGGTCCATCTACTGGAAGCTAGACCCTGGTCTTGGGTCCAGAGTGGGTAGCGTGGCGAGGCCCCAACCAAGCTGCGGCGGTTCGTGGGAGTCTACAGTGGTTATGGTGTCTGGTGGAGTGCTTGGAGACCTCGGAAAGCACTAGGAGCATCCGTCAGCGGAGGGTACCCGGTCGGGGTGCCAGCGGTTCCGTTACAGTAAATAAATAATCAATCAACCCTACACCTTTTGTCCACTATTGCAAGGACTTCCTCATAGTTAGTCAAATCAGTCTGCAGCCTGAAAGCTACTGCAGCCCGCCTGGGTTTAAAAGTCCAATCTGGCACCTCCTCCGGAATACTCTCATCCAATCCGCTTTGGGTGCCACAGTCCTCTACAGCTGTTCAGTTTTCTCTATTAAATTCCCAGTCCACAGAGCCTCAATCTGGGTATGTGTATTGTA
Organism: Pelobates fuscus; assembly: GCF_036172605.1. NCBI lineage: Eukaryota > Metazoa > Chordata > Amphibia > Anura > Pelobatidae > Pelobates > Pelobates fuscus. Next base: position 48,171,846 of record NC_086328.1, read on the forward strand.
CTCCCATGATGCTTTGCATGTCTCTAACCAGTCCTCAAGACCCACCAACAGTCCAAGTTTTGTTAGTATCTTCATTGGAATAAAACAGGGAAATACATAAATCCTGGACTGTTGGTGGGCCATGAGGACTGGTTTGAGAACCACTGCTTTTGAATGACAAATCATTGTGGAAGCTGTAGTTTTAAAACATCTGGGGATCTACCTTTTTGGCCCTTTCAAAATCAATCTTTTGGTATAAAAACATGTGATTTTTAGAACATAATATAAAGCCTGCATGATTGTCCTAAAAACATACATGCAAAACATACTTTTTTATTTCAATTTACCCAATCCTGATATAATTTCTTGTGGTTTGGAGTTTGCTTATAGCAATTATCTGCAGCAATGTCTTATTTAGATTGATATACCTGAATAATGTACATTCGCTGTATTTAAACATAGGTGTTTGTTTAATAGTATAGTGCATGTAATAGAAATAGATGTGTTTATGTGGGTTCAAATTTATTGCAATTCTTCTGAATTATGGCCTATCAGTGGGTATGTATATATTTGGCTGACGGATCCTGTTATATACTAAAGGTATAGATGAGTTTTTCAAAAAATTTTATGTTTACTCCATTTGAAACATAATCTATTTCTTCTCTAAACTTGATGAAAGGAGTATTATATTAGCATATAGTGTTGAGGTGACAGTTGTCCTTTAATGGATAGGGGACGGCCACTAAATACTGATTTTAGTCACAGATCAAGTGAGAAGAGAGAAAATAGAAGGAAGAAAATTGTTTGACCGAGACTAATTATTTTGCTCTGCACAAGTCTAGTACTGATAGGGTTACTGTAGCACTTTATGATTGGCAGCCTTTGAAGCCAGTAACATACATGATTAAACTTAACTTTCTTTTATTTATTCATTTAATAAATGTGCAATCCATTTGGAGATGTGCAACAACTCATGTTTAGAAATAGAGTGGAATATTCATTTATTCTTGGATTGCTACCATATTATCATCTGTTACTATATAATTGTTACCATGTATACCTGTCATTTGCCACTGTAATTTTCTGTGCATGCAGTTTGTACTATTGTCATTTAATGTTTCTGACCAATATTTCATATACACAGTTATTAATATTTTGGGTGATTGAATTTGGTTTCTAAACTTTTCAATAGTATATAACGCATGGCTACTCTCCCCCGCACCCCCCCCCCCCCCCCTTTCCTATTCTCCTCCCTACATCAGGAAGTAACAGGACGGAATGAATGCCTCATTGACCATGAGGGGGCTGTAGCCAGGTTAATTTATTAAAGTGCCAGTTTCAACTGAAATCTGAACTTCTTGTAAAATGAAAAAGAGGACACACTCATCACAATTAAACCACTTCAGCACGCTAAAGTGCTTTAGGTGTCTGGAGTATTGCTTTAAGGATCATTTATGTCAATTTCTGGTAGAGTCTAGTGTGATTGAAGAGCTTCACATCACAGTATACTTGCAATGGGGGAAACATTGTTAGAAAATCCAGCTCTCTCATTCATGAAGTCAATTATGTATAACATTAAGGTCATTGATCTATCACAGTTCAGACAGTAACTGTGTGCAGTGATACACTTCACACGCAGTATTCATTGATTGTTTTGTTTGAAGAGATGCTGCAATTTACCTCTGTTTCACTTGTTCTGCTCTTATTAAGTTGGATCAGTAACATCTACAGTTCTAAAGTGGTTTCTTCTGTTGCATAAAATATGTATTTCTACATCAGAGCTGTGAAAGCTGATTTCTATTTGAAGTTTAAATCAAGGGAGGGAGATTTATAAAAAAATGGTAAGAGAAATCTAATTTCACAAACACACTTTTGTAGTAATATTAGTAATTTTACTGTCAAAGACTTGCAATTGTTCCCCTAATCACTTTACAAACACAAATGCACATGATTTTAAAGCACATAAGTAAATAAAACAATAAAAATTTAACAGTTTGCCCAGTCTGCCTCGAAAAGCATAACAGTGTGAAAAGTATATCCATAGCACTTTCTCCACTTTAAGATCATTACCATATGAACTATATTTTATATTTGTTTTGTTTTTTATATTCTGCTGTAATTATTCCCCATGTTATAAACATAATAGGAGGGTAAAATAACCCTCTTTTTTTATAAAGTATATAAAGCAAGACACTGCAGATTATGTGAAATAAGCAGAAATCCCAATAAGGCATAAAGTTGGCTGCGGGATACAAAAGCTTAGCAATGATGAGCCTTCATCCAACCCCTGTTCTTGAGGTGGGTGAACAAGGGTTGACCTACTGGTATTGCAGTGGCTCAAGGTTTTTGTCATAAAATGGTTAGGGACTGCTGCTCTATTATTGTCCAATCCTCATTCCCCCATTGGGATCCAATGCCAATGTACAGGTATTCAGATATATTATGAGTAGTCCAACTGCCCCTGTTAAACATACCTCTGTCGATGACTGGCATCAACATCCCCACCACAAAATCCCCAATTCTAAAATACTATATGGACTAACCACAAAACAAACAGAATGGCAATCAACAAGACATTTTGTCTGTTTCATGATTCAGAGTTCCACCCATGGTGCCAAAAAGAGATGATTAATTAGAAAACAAAAAGATGATTGATGGCTAGGGGACATCCAGTAAATGTTGACTTTATTTTCAGATCAAGTGTGATGTGACCAATAGCGAGAAAAAATAGAGGCGGAGCAGTAAAAATAAAATTCCCACCACATCCCCACCACAAATTCCACAATTCTAAAATACTATATTGACTAACCACAAAACAAACAAAATGTCAATCGACAAGTGATTTAATCTGTTTCATGATTCAGAGTTCCACCTGTGGTGCCAAAAAATAGTTAATTAATTAGGAAAATGATGATTGATGGCTAGGGGACATCCAGTAAATGTTGACTTTATTTTCAGATCAAGTGAGATGTGACCAATAGAGGGAGGAGCAGTAAAGGAGCAGTAAAATTAAAATTGTATTTAAAATTGTATTTATATATTATATATTTATTATATTAATTATATGTATATAGATATATATATTACAAATAAATTTTGATTTTTTTTTTTTTTTTTTTTTACTGTTCATCCTTTACCCCTCTACTGGTCATTTTTACTCACTTGATCTATAATCCACATGGAAAATGAAATCACATAAAAAAAAAAAAAATGCTCAGTTACAAAACAGAATCAACAAGATAATGTAATTTAACAGTAACAGCGTAATTCACTAAGGTCTAAATGGCCTTGTACTGAAACCATCTAGTGCTAAGCAGGGCCATTTGAAATGCAAAATCTAGACATTGCCTACACTATTTAACTATCTAAAACTTTTGCCGTGCAGACGCTGAACAAGTCTGAATTTGGTCCCGATTTCAGTCAGACAGAACACTGATTTTTAAATTCCAGGCCCAAATGCTTCCAATCTTAACCAGATTATAAAAATAGATTTTTAAAAAACATTTTTTAAACACTGGAGGACAAGTAACCACCAGTAAACCATTTACCATGCTGGTTTATCTTGCGCTGGTTGCCATAATCTCAATGTTCTCCAGGTCAGGACTAACCCATTTGGATATAATCCATGAGTCTACAGTACCTGGGTTTGGCCAGGCTGCCTCAAAAATTTTAGTATGTAGTATTGCATGATGTCACTGGCCTGTTTTAAAAATGACCACACAATAAAATGAAACAGAGCTCATGACATTCATAACCCACAGTGGTTGTCATGGGTGGCGATGAATTTTCAGCAAACAGAAACTCTGAATCACTACATACACAGACCTCTGTGAATTCTCCACCTTGCCGTGCAGAATATACAGATGAAGGATACAGAGATGTACAAGTTGCCCACCCTCCATATTTCCTATGTATTTTTAAGGTTATGTTTTGTAATTTTATTTTATTTTTTTGTTATTTTTTTATATATTATACAAAGGTTCAGCAGTACTATTTCAGTAAGATTCAGTCGTACCATTTTGACTAGTGCAATTTCAAGATTTATGCCAATATTTTTGATTTAGTGGTAGATTTGAGCCTTTGTAAAAAAAACAAAAATCATCACTGTGATAAAATGTGGTTGAATAGTTGGTATTTATTGTCTCATGTAATCAGCAAAATGTAAACAAATGTTCTGTCAGTTATTCATATGACTTTTTATGATGATAGACTTTTTGAAAAAAAATATGCAAGATATTTTACAGATTAGCCAAAATAGAAGAAAAATGCTCAAAATACAATAAGAACTTGAGGTAAAAATACAGTGTGAGGTATTGAGCCAAAAATTACAAAACATCCATCAAGCGAGCCAAGGGCTTTTGACCTCAGCTGGGTTTTAGATTATGACTTTCATATCTTTGAAGTTATGAAGAGTATACTGAATATGACAGGTGCTGTGCTTGGAAGAAAACAAGGCCATTTTAATTCATTCGACACTGTATATGAGCAAAACTACAAGGCTATGTCAGCAAATTCTTAAATATGAGGATCACTGCATTTGAGATGCAATATATGACCTTACTTAGTTCACCTATGAGTAAAATGATCTGATTCCCTAGATTTAGATTAATTACGATTGGGTATGATGTACAAGTAAGGAGCAATTTATATAATTTTATAAACAATTCCTGTTTTTGAAATTTAAAATAATAATGAAAAAAATAATTGTCCAATTGAATTCCTATGGTCAAGGAAATACAACATACCAAACAGACACATTCACATTATTCCATTTTTAATAAATTACTATTTTAATGAATAGTGGAAAGTGACTGCACATGTAATACATTGTTAAATATACATTTTTTAATTTTTATTTATTAAAACCACATGCGCCGATCAACACGGAGACATTGTGTTTTTTATTATTTGTGTTTAGTTTATTTATTATTTATATTATTTGTGTTTGTTCACACGATTATTAAGGGATAGTGCTGCGTATTAGACAGAGACAATTTAATAGATCTCTAGGTCATCTGTTAGCACAGAATTATTTTTAATAATTTTCTGATGCTAGGACCATAAACTTAAAAATAGAGAAATGCATGTAAAATGCTGTTATTTTTATGCTAAAGGGACACTATAGTCACCAGAACAACTACAGCTAATTGAATTGTTTTGCTGAGTATAATCATTCCCTTTACGCTTTTTGTGGTGAATACTGTCTTTTCATAGAAAATACAGTGTTTACATTACAGCCTAGGGATACATCCACTGGCCACTCCTCACATGTGTAACAAACCACTGGGGCCGTGTCCATTCCTTGAACTCAGGTGCAGTAAGAGCTCAGCCCTTACAAGCATGATCCACAGAGATCCTGAGATTGAGAACAGGATGTTGGTTCAGTGATGCCACTGTTAAGTGATGGCTTTAATAAAAATAACAGAAAAATCAAAGGCAATGATATCTGAAGAAGGGTCAGGCAGAACTCAGAGTCAAATGGCATGTGGCAATCAGCAAAATCCAGAGAGCAAGCAAAGTAGGGAAACCAGCAAGTACAGGAAACACAGGGAAACAAATGCTAGGAGTTCTGAGGCAGGCAGCAAAACAACCAAGCAATGACTGAAAGGAGTGGCTCAATCACATAACCAGATCTTACCTGTAGGAGGGGTTACCTGAAGTCAATGTGACTGGCATTGGGACTCAGCCCCATCTTGGATGCACCATTGTCCTGGCTCTGCCCCTCAGCCAAACCTCCTCCAACCTCTGACCCGCAGACCAGTCTCCTCATGCAACGGCTGCCATCTTGGAACACTGGAACAATCATATCAGGTAATCTGGCTATGAATCGAGGTACAGAGGATGCAGACTGGGGTGCAGCAGCCACAGGCACTATAACTGCTGCAGACTGCCCTGGGACAGGTGAGTACCGTTGGTGAATGTGACAATATAAAAAAAAAATAGGAGAGCAACAGCGCTACAGTACTGATCACGGGGGAGAATAGAGCTACACACCTGAGGGGAAGGGTAACCCTCAAACCCTTCAAAGAATGGAGAGAACAAGATACAACAAATACAGGGTGCGCTAAGTAGGACAATGAGAGATAATAAACAAAAATCAGCAATAATATAAAGAGTCTCTTAAAGTACAGCGAAGACCTGGAGTGTATATTCTTCAGTCCTTGCTTTGAATCCTCAGTGGTAAATATGAAATACAAAAGCAGAAATATAGACCAATAGTGCAAAACCGTTTTAGGAAAGCTGGCTCACGAACAACATAGAAGTAGAGAAGTGCCAACTCACAATTTAAAGAACTATGCCCAGCTCTAGGTAAAACAGCGTACAGTGGTATTTAATACTCCCCACATGTAGGATATAACTGGAGACTTGGAGGTGTATCCTCAAGACTTCTTACAGCATTCCAGATAAGTGTCAGCATAAAAAATACATAAAATTGGGAGAGCTATAACCAGCTCTGAGTAAAACAGCATATAGTGTATTTAAACTCCCCACATGTAGTATATCCTTCTAGCGATGCTTGCAGTGCCGGTCTTATGAAATAAGAATCACAAGAGAGGCGAAAGATGAAGAGGTTTTTTGCGAAACGCGTTGTGTTTTTATAAAAATCCAGTAAAAGTATTTTGCACACTTACTTTTATTTGTTGCTGTTTTATCCTGGCTGATTTTTTATAATTTTAAAGATCCAGTACTTCAAAAGAAATCCCTGGTGGGGATTATTCCACCTACGCCTGGTTCATAGCTGCTCTGAACACTGTAAGTACATTTCATTTCACCTTTTACTGCTGTTTGTTATATGGTAAACACTATGGGCCCTCTCTTGTAATTCTTATTTCATAAGACCGGCACTCCAAGCATCGCTGGAAGGACATCCTACATGTGGGGAGTTTAAATACCACTGTATGCTGTTTTACTCAGAGCTGGTTATAGCTCTCCCAAATGTAAGTTGGCACTCTTAGGACCTCAGTGTTGTCTGTTGTTGCAGTTAACCTACGTTATTGCACCATTGGGTTTTTCCCCCTTTTACGTATTTTAGAGGCTGCCGCTTAACTGGAATGCTGTAAGAAGTCTTGAGGATACACCTCCAAGTGTCCAGTTATATACCACTGTATGCTGTTTTACCTAGAGCTGGGCATAGCTCTTTAAATTCTGAGTTGGCACTTCTCTACTTCTATGTTGTTCGTGATCCAGCTTTCCTAAAACGGTTTTGCACTATTGGTCTCTATTTCTGCTTTTGTATTTCATATTTACCACTGAGAATTCAAAGCAAGGACTGAAGAATGTGACAATATGGCTGCTAGAAAACAATTATATTATATTTATAAATCTATTTTTACTTAGGGATTTAATTACGTGGCCCCACGTAAGGGCTGGGAAAATGAGTAGAATGTAAAAATTAAAAGAGTGCTGGGTACTGGGTAAACAAATAATGTACGGTTCTGGGATCTGGGTGAGGAAATGATACAGATTGCTTGGATCGTGGTGGGGGTTGCAGGGTGCTGGGATAGGGGGAAGAAGAATGATGCATGGTGCTGGGATTGGGGGAGGGAAGTAACACAGAATGTTGTAATATCGTGGGGATTATGCATGGTGCTAAGATATGGTGGTGAAATCATGCAAGGTGCTACAATCAAAGGGAAAAGCAGGGTGCTGTGAGACAGGGAGGGGGAGAGAGAATTATTATATATGAAAGAGTTAAAATGTATTTAGTGGTCTTTTACTAAGCTAAAGCCAGTTCTGACCAGTTTAGCATTACATAAGCTTTGTGGATAATAAAAGAAAAACATGAAGTTGGTCATGTATGTTTGAATGTTCCAGCACTAAAAAGTACAAAAACCCCTCATTATAATGTAGAAAAGGCAATGTCCCTCATTATAATAATAAATCTTTTACTGCAATGTGATTGCACAAAACATTGAAATGTTAATTATGCACACTTCTGAAAGTCTCAAATCTTCTGTTAGCAAGCCTATTTAAACTCTTGCTTTCTTTTAAATAAATTGGAGCACTTATTCAACTTTCTTTGATGTGCCTGTGTTTGTTGCTTCCTAACAAAACTACAAGTCCATGGCATAGGGAGAGCGGTTCACTCCAGGAAACGTTTTATCAAACTTGGGGTCTCGTCCGGGATGGATTAATCTCGAGTGGTGACTTTTAACCTTCCCGCTTGGGCAGAATCCATCTTGTACCATACCGTAGAAGTCTGAGTGGTGGAACCACTCAAGAGTGAACTTATTGTTCATATCTATGTAACTCTATTTGATTACTCAGGTCTAGCTACTGGGGCCATCCTGGGATAGTGGATAGTATTTTTACCTGCTGTTTCTGTGATTTAAGGGGTTTTATGTCGGTGTAAATGTCTGTATATATTCTTGTTAATGCCTAATTGATCATTGGAGTCTCTACAACAAAAATGATAGACGCTAACTATAGTGTTAAAAATAATAACTACTTTTCAGTTACGAGCTATGTATGGAGGCTCTTGCGTCGCGTCACTTCCTTTGTGACGCCACGCCCCCTCCATGACCAAAACGGATATCAGGTCATTTCCTAAAAGGTGGAACTTATTGAAGGAATACAACATTTACACCTCTGGATCCCATTATATGAAGGACTTATACTATTAGCGATTGGAACGCAATAATGCCATTTTGGCGGCGTATGTGTTCCAAACTGAAATGCGATAAGTCCACTGAGACTACCAATGATGGATGATTGCCGCGTCATTTCAGGTGTGAAATGCGCGTTCCAGCATGGTAACAGGAAGCCGGCAATTACACTCATTAGAAAGCTATCTTCAATCAAGATGCACATATATAAACTGGAGCATTACAAGGACTCAACCACACTTCTGAAGAAGCCTTGGAGAGGCAAAATGCATTGACTTGGACTCATGAAAGTATTTTATTACTATTTTATCATTTTATATTTTGCTTTGGTTAAATACAAAGTTAACGTTTATAGATATACATTTTTATTTATGTACCTATTGTATCCTGGTTCCATCATATCCTTAGGTGGGGATTATACCACCCTCGCTGTTTACACTAGAGCAAGTATTGCTCTGGGAAATGTAAGTGCATTACCTTATCTTCATTTGATTTTCCACCAGTACTTATTTCAGTACTTTTCTCTGTATTTACCTCCACATATACCCTGTACACTGCACCTTACTCAAAGTACCTGTGGTGACTGCATCATTACATATCCTTAGATGGGGATTATTCCGACCGAACAAAACAGCAGAGCTAGCTCAATAAAATGTGAGTGGAAGACATATGAGATTACAAACTTATTATGTATATACACCATACTGTGTTATACTATTATTTTGTCTTTTCATATTATTCTGAGGTCAACTGTGTATAACTATCTACAGACCTACATACCTATAACATTTGTAAACTTAGAGTGGGTGCAGTATACTTTGTTTTCTTGTATTTTGTTCATTGGAATATGACCACCTTTCACATTTACAGCGAACGCACACAGAATTTGCTTGCTTGTAACCTTTTGATTGCAGGAACGGCACAAAATTAATCAAATGGAGGTTCTGATCCTCCTAAAATCAAGTTTAAAACAGCTAATGATGATACTGCCCTGTGTCAAGGAATTTTAAAACCTGAGTCCCATATTGTATGTGAAGAGTGAAGATGAAAGTGTTTGAAGCATTATAAAGAATGGAGTTTGAAAGTTTGAAATATTCTAGAATAGAAACTAGGCACGGGATGCTTGCAAACAGATAAAGAATGTGAAGCAATCTTATTGAAAATCTGCATTGGTGTTTTGAAAGGATAATCTTTTATGTTAGTTATATCGAAGTAGCATAACTAAGCATATTTATATATAAAAATACAGTTTATTGACCTTACAAGTTAAAATCTGTTCTAATTAAATTTAAAAACTATTACACGCCCCACAAAGCTCAGCAAAATGTTATAATTGAGATAAAAGATTGTTTATTTTATAGATTTCCTGTAAATCTGGAAAGCTTGTGGTCAGTCAATCTATATATTATCTCTATAATTAATCATGAATCCCCAGCATAATTAGTGTAGTGTAAATGGTGTTTTATGCAGATTAATTTTTGGATAGTTCTACTGTTGTTTGTGAAACCAGATGTGCAAGATTTTACTATTTCTATATTTGTTGTTTGGTTGTAAAGTATATTAATTGGTGGTCATGTTGTAACTTAACTGAGAAGGGTATAATCTGCACCAAAGTACATTAGAAATTTATATATTTATATAAGGCTGAGATTGCATCTGTGTTTAATCAACTTCTTGACCAGTATCTGATGCTATTACATAGTTCTGAGGTTATTTGTTTCATTTCCTTTGCAATATTATAAAATACTGAACAATATGTGGGTGCTACATAATATCTTTAGATATTATTCATAATTTTTTTTATATTATGTGATGACAAAGGAGTATTAGATGTTGGTCATGTCCCAGCATTTTTCTCGTTCTAATTCTTTAAACATTGTTTTACTGTTGGGAAAATAGGCACTGCATATTTGAAGTCTGTGTCTGCAGCTCAGATTGAAAACATGCAATAATTCTTTAACTATAAATCCCGTCGTTGATAAATTAATTTATTGGAATTCAGATATTAATCAAAACCTTGTAAATACATTCATAATCTTCTTATGTTATGTTGAGTTATTGCATTTGCTAGTGATAAATTAATTGAGCCATTAACTAAATTGCCTGTTATCCAGATTTCACTATCTACCATAGAAATAATACTCTCACATGTTTGAAGCAATTTTACATATATTATAATAACTGAACATGTAACTATCGTATATCGTTGTCCTCAAAATAAGTTCAATTTTTTGTAACATATATTTTTTATTGAAATTTTCTTTTCTTTTTTTTCTTTTCCAAATAGTATACAATTCATTATGTCATATTGTACATCCTAACATACATTTTAACACAAAATCTAATATTAATGTTAAACTTAAACTTACATTTAAATTTTGCATCCTGTTATTTTCCTTTTTACTTTCGCTTTCCCTTTTCTTCTTTTTTTTTATTTTTATTACAACCCATACTTTAGTCTACCCATGTTTTTACTAACTACAATGCCATCTCCCCATTAGCTCCTTTCCTCCTATTAGAACTTTCCTCCAGATTTTCTGGAATACCATTAAAGTGTCATTAGCTTGATGTGCCATATATTCCATCTGGTAGGTATATTGAAACATATCTGTCAAAGTTTTTATATTTGGAATATTTTCGTTTTTCCAATTTTTGCCAATAAAAGCTTTCAATGTCAGAAAAAAAAAGATAACTTTTTTTCATGTAAACATATTGTGGTTGGGAAGATCGCCAAGATCGCCATTTCCATTAAAAAAGGAATCTGAAGATGTATTTTAGATTCGATCAAATCATATAGTTTCTCCAGATCGGAGTTATTTCCCTGCATGGCCACCATATTTGACTCAACGTTCCAATCTCTCCACATTGTCGTCAACAACTATTTGAGACATTATAATATATATGTGATAAACGGACAGGAGTTAGATACAACCATGTTCGAATTTTGTGAGAAAGTACCACATGGTTTGTTGAATGTGAAATATTAGCGGTAAAACATACTAAGGAAATCCACTCTTCCTCCTTAAATGGCTTGCCTATCTTATTTCCCCAGCCTTTTCTATATGTGGGATTTGCTGAGCATCTTGCTGTAATTATATTATAGTAGCTTATAGACAACAATTTCCTTCATTACAATTTTTTTAAGGAATTATCCAACTCCAGCTCAAAGGATAGGTTTGAAGTAACAAGATAGTGTATTATTATTTAATATTTATAGAAATCTGTATGATAGATATTATATTTTAAATTTATTTTGGAAAATATTAGTATCACATCTCCATTAAATATTTTTCCATCTTGTCAATCCCAACTAACTCCCATTCTGAAAGATCTAAATCCAAGATAATTGTTTCCAATGTTCTAAATGGGGCATATCGTGATACTGGTCGGAGTAACAGTAGTTTCTGCTGTAATTTTGCCCATATTTCCAGACTATAAATTGTTGTCTGTAATATATTTTTTGACAAATGTAATTTGTTTGGTGACCAGAGCAGTTGAGACACTCTGCCTTTGCTCAGATATGAGTCTTCTATATTTACCCATGCTATTGACCCCTTTTCTGAGCAAAATAGTAGAGATTGAGCTAAAGAGTAGTGTATTAGGTTAGGTACTCCTAATCCAACAGAGTAGTGTATTAGGTTAGGTACTCCTAATCCACTTTCCTTTTTTGTTTTATAAAGTGTTGCTATGGGTATTCTTGTTTTTTTATTCACGTGTATAAATTTCATTATACATTTTTGTATGTCTTTTAATATAAGAGTATGGGAGGGGAGGGAGTTTTTAAATGCAAAAACGTTGGCAAGATCATCATCTTAACTGAAGTAATATGGCCAATCCATGATATATTAAACATCCCCCATCTTACAAGCTCTTTTTTAAATGTCTCCCAAATATATTTCAAGTTTAAAGCTGACATAAGAGATAGGTCTGCAAATAAAAAGATACCTAAATATTGAATATATGTTGATCTCCAATCTATTTTGTAATTTTTTTAAAGTTACATATTTGATGATCATTGATATTCAATGGGGGAGCTTGCGTTTTTTGATTATTAGCCCTATGGTAAGAAACCTTCCCATATTGCAAAATATTTTTTTGTAAGTATTTTATAGATTGGATAGGGTTAGTTAATAATGTTAAAATGTCATCTGCAAACAGTTTGTTTTTCTTGAGACATATTAGGAATGCAGATCCCACTTATATTAATTTCTGTTTGAATTGCAATTGCCAAAGGCTCCAGAGCCAGAGTATATAATATGGGAGATAAGGGACAACCCTACATCCATTACTTATCCCAAAATAATATGATCTAGATCCTGATAAAAGTACAGAAGCTGTGGGGTTTTAATATAATGCTTTTATAGCTTTTATTAGTCCTGTTGGTAAACTATATTTCATTAAGGTTTGGAACAAAAAATCCCAATATAAGCGTTTGAATGCCTTCTAAGTTCTATTTTTAAGTAATATATTTGTGGTATGTTATATTGTGTTGGATTATAAAATTGGGTTGAGCCCAGAGCACGTGTCTTAAAGCTTTTCAGGTAGACAAAGAGAGATATTTACATTTGGAAGTGTGAGTAGGAGGTGTGGCTATCGGCTCCATTGTTCTAAGAACATTCTAGTGACTGATTAATAATGCATAATGGAACTAAATGTAATTTAGAGCAAGGATAAAGTATTTTATAGCTGCAAACTGATTTTAGATATCCTATTTGTCACTGTAAAATAGAGAAAGATTTTCATGGTAATTTTAATATAATGTTAAAATGCTTCCAGTGATATTCTAGATTAAGTAAGAGATTTAATCAATACATTTAGCATTTAATGTGATCTAGATGAAATTGTTAAGTGATCATTTTGAATTGCTATGGTAAGGCTTTATGATTTATTCACCCATATGGTGATTTTAGTTTGTATTACCTCTACTGGACATCCACTCAATCTAACTACTACTTGTTTAGTATTTTGTCTAGTAGTATATGAGTGTGAGTCATACATGAATGGAAAATTGCATTATGCTGTTTATTATGATTGATACATATGATATAGGTATAACCTAAACTAATTAAACAGTTGTGTTGTGTATTATCCTGATTGAGTTGTGTGTTGTGTGTGAGTGGAAACTAGAATGAATGCTGCTTCATATGTTGTGTTTGGTTGTGCGCTGAACTCTAAATTATATTGTTATAGTGTGTTGCTTTGCCATAATAAAATGTACTAATCACCTACCCTATTCATACCCAAAATTATATTATCCTAATGACTTTAACTTTACCCATCCATTCAAGTACTTTATAGTATTATTTTATAGAAGGTCATGTTATGATGTGATATCTTAATAGATATTAAAAGAGTGAAATGATAATGGCATTGAATAGGTGAATATGTATTTGCGATGCTTCAGTGCAATAGTTAAATATTCTAGTTTGTTCTGGCTAAGGCACATATGTCTAATATATTCGGTATTTAATGTCCCCCCACACCCTTCCCTTCCTTTTAGTACAACTGCTCTAAAATGTAACAAGATTTAGGGGTGTGTGTGTGCGCATCTATGATGACAAACAATAATGAAGAATCATCCAAGCTCTCTCTTTTAATTAGCCTGCAACTCCAAAGATGTCAACTGATTTTTAACTTTATTAAAAGGTACTTGACTTTGTGCCCTACATACATATGTAGCAATTCCAAATAAAAAATATGTTATTTTTAAGTGAAGAAACAAATAATATGTATGTTACTAATTAAATCTTTTTTAATACAAGTAAAAAAAATGTACAGTCAAACATTGACAACGGGCAAAGTTATTAATCTATTAATAAAGTCCAGTCCACCAGTAGGGCTGCAAGCCTAATACAGCTATAAAAGTTATATTACAAACTTTATGTATCCACATGTGGATCATTGCAGATTGGGAGGCCAACCTTATTTACCAATTCCCAAGTGAGTCTTTCTTCATACAAAAGGAGATTTCTATTCATACTATCTGGAGCTTTTATTCAGTTTAAAAGATATAAACAAGGGACTTTTGCAAATGCTTCAATATACTAGACTCTATGGAAAACCTTTTCTGCTGCCTCTGTGCTCATTGCACTAAAATCAAGTGAATTTTGGGGGATCATTTAAGTTATTTTTATTTTCTATCTTACATTGTTATGGTTGTTAAAAGGTCTAGCAGAATGTGTGTATTTAACAATTAGGATAAAGAAAAAGATTTTGTTCTTGTGCTGTTTCCAAAAAAAAAAAAAAGCCTAGATGACTAATAATACAGATAAACCAGAACATTCATATTTTATTTAGGTTCTAAAAACAATACAATGTTTTTACTTAATGTTTGCTAAGACACCTAATTAAAAGTCACACAAGTTAAAAAACAAAAATAGAGAGAGCGAGAGAGACATGGTGTTTACTGGTTAGCACAACTGCTAAGAATGACTAGAACATTAGTTCTGTGATAGTTTTACAGGATAGTTGTAAATGAGCAAATGTTTGGTAATATGCTTCTGTTTCTTCTATGTTTTCTATTGTCCTGTCTCAAACTATTGCTAACAAAGCTGCGCCCTCAAATAGACCCTAGCAATATAACAACTCTCCAAGAAGAAACTAAACCTCTTGTCTGTGATATCTCATTGAACATTGTAGACACAGTATTCTCATGATTGTCTACTATCCAGTTCATTAATACTACCTAATCTCATTGTCATTGCTGACATGTTCTCTTTTTGGTATCGATTGCCGACATGCCCTTTGTTTGGTATGGATTTCTGCTTTCTTTGGTATGGATCTTAAGAAACTACCCTTGTACTGGTTCACTTAAGGCTAATGGAAAGACTGTGAGGAAATGCAGGTTTGTCTGCTCACTAGGAAAGAGTGGTTCATGAATTAATGACCATAACCATTTTGTTCTCAGCTACCATTCCTTCCTTTTTTAAAGGGTCCCTGACATATTTTTTTCTAAGTACACAAAGTTGTTTTTGCTAACTCCTTTAAAAAAAAAAAAATTCTGTCTAATATTTGTCTTTTCTCAGTGTGAAAGGCTTGTCTAATTAACAGTATGCCTTGTCCTTGAAATGTGTTCTGAGAAAATATAGATATGGATGCCTCCCATATCCTTGTTTGACTAAACAATCCAAAGACTCACTGTCTAATGAAAAAAAATAACACACATAATTGCCCTTCAGAACAAAATGGTCTTAGATTATCTATTGGCTGCCCAAGGAGTAGGTAGTAGGTGACCAATGTTGTCCTTACATTACTAATAAGAAGGAGGCAATACAACATGATCTGCAAGTTCTAAGTGAAATCCAGACTAGAATGAGAAAACAAAACCAAGTGTGTTAGGAAATTTAGATTGGATCTTTGGTATATGTAATTTTCTAGGTAATATTGGTAGAAAGATTGAGCCGACCTATGGGGAGAGGCTACCACAGAACGGGTCCATCCCCTAGATGTGTTGGCTTTCCTGGTTGCACCCTGATGACCTATTCCCACTTACCAACTCTTACTGATTTAATGTAACAAATAAAGAAGTAGGGATGCAAAACCAGAGATACACTTCTAAGGTGCAGATATAAAAATATATACAACCTTTCAATAGCGAAGTAGGCGATATCTATATAAAAATAAATCGCACATAGTGTATTACAGAATAAACATAGAGGACACGCAGGATGATAATGTGGAACTCACAAGATTGCAGTGATAATCAAGCCCATCATCCTCAGTCAGAAAATATCTTCAGAATATATGAAACACAATCTTCTATTTTTCCTTGTAAGGTAAAAGAGACCAAATAATAGTGCAGATGTAGATAAAACTTAACAGAATTTATTATTCAATGCACTTACAACAGGGTCCAAATAAAAACGCATGTAATCCACTCCGAAGGTGGTAGTGACAGCATACAAAGTAAGTCCCCCAAATAGTATAATCCGACGCGTTTCGTCTAGATGACTTCCTCAGGGATTCTGTTTCTCTGTTCACAGGTCGCCGTTTAAATATGCCGCCAAAATACCGGAATGTGCTTCACCTGTGTGGATTCTCCGTCGTGTGCGTTTCAGTTTGGAACGCACTACATCCGTCCGGCGTCACTTCCGGTTCCGGTTTGGCGATGAAACACTTCCGTGCGTTCCATGTTGGAACGCATAGGCGAAAAAACGGAACATAGAAGAAAACCTTTTACATAGTTACAGTAAGATATCCCATAATGAAAAGATATCCGGCTATTGATAATATAAAGAAACTTGTATGGATTAAAAATGAATATCTGGCTAAAAAATGAATAGCTCAAAAAAATGAATGAAAAAATAGTAAAATAGTTATGTATCTAATAATCATGGGACACCTTTTAACATCCATATCGAGTGAATGTATATCACAATGCTATTTTTCCAAAAAACTAACAACTAAAAACTAACAACAGATTTGAATATGCTTTCATCACCAGATTTAATTCCCAGGCCAAAAAAATGGAAACAATTCTAAAAAGACATTGGCACATACTAAGGAAGGATGACATATTAGGAAAAGTGATTCCAGAAAAACCAATGGTGATATATAAAAAGGCAGAAAATCTATAAAACCATTTGGCACCTAGTTTATTGCGCACAAAAAAGGTCAACACCCGTTTATTTGATTTAAAAGGTTTTTTTAGTTGTGGGAAATGCTCCACCTGTAAATTTCAAAAAAAGATCCACACATGATTTTACTGGTACTTATACTAATAAAAAGTATGAGATAAAAAAGTTTATCCAATGTTCCACCACGTTTGTTATTTACCTTTTACAATGCGGTTGTGGTGCACAATATGTAGGACGAACAACACGCAAACTACATACTAGACTGGCGGAACATTTTTATAATATCCGTACCAACAAAACGGAACATAGCGTTCCTAAACACTGTAACACTTGCCCGTCTTTTTCATGGGAGAATTTTATGGCCTTTGGGATTGATAGAGCGGAAAAAAATTGGAGAGGAGGCAACAGATCGATATTATTGAATAAAAAGGAAGCACAGTGGATTTATAATTTAGGCACCCTTAAACAAGGCCTAAATATGGATATAGATCTTACAGGATTAATTTAAATTCTTTCCTACTTTCTTTCTGTCTTTTCCTCTTTTTAGATACAATATACAATTCTGTTTATAATTATGTATTTTTGGTTCTGGTTTTAATTTCTGTTTTTTAAGTTTCAGAAATATCTTTTGGAGCAACAATTTCATATTTATTCATTCATTTTATTCATTTTATTCTTACTGGAGTATTAATATCAATTAATAAATATTTGTATTGGAGTGCCCATATGTATATTCATATTGGTTTTACATTTATAATAGATATGTATGTTTTTTGGAAAAATAGCATTGTGATATACATTCACTCGATATGGATGTTAAAAGGTGTCCCATGATTATTAGATACATAACTATTTTACTATTTTTTCATTCATTTTTTTGAGCTATTCATTTTTTAGCCAGATATTCATTTTTAATCCATACAAGTTTCTTTATATTATCAATAGCCGGATATATTTTCATTATGGGATATCTTACTGTAACTATGTAAAAGGTTTTCTTCTATGTTCCGTTTTTTCGCCTATGCGTTCCAACATGGAACGCAGGGAAGTGTTTCATCGCCAAACCGGAACCGGAAGTGACGCCGGACGGATGTAGTGCGTTCCAAACTGAAACGCACACGACGGAGAATCCACACAGGTGAAGCACATTCCGGTATTTTGGCGGCATATTTAAACGGCGACCTGTGAACAGAGAAACAGAATCCCTGAGGAAGTCATCTAGACGAAACGCGTCGATTTATACTATTTGGGGGACTTACTTTGTATGCTGTCACTACCACCTTCGGAGTGGATTACATGCGTTTTTATTTGGACCCTGTTGTAAGTGCATTGAATAATAAAAGTTTTATCTACATCTGCACTATTATTTGGTCTCTTTTACCTTACAAGGAAAAATAGAAGATTGTGTTTCATATATTCTGAAGATATTTTCTGACTGAGGATGATGGGCTTGATTATCACTGCAATCTTGTGAGTTCCACATTATCATCCTGCGTGTCCTCTATGTTTATTCTGTAATACACTATGTGCGATTTATTTTTATATAGATATCGCCTACTTCGCTATTGAAAGGTTGTATATATTTTTATATCTGCACCTTAGAAGTGTATCTCTGGTTTTGCATCCCTACTTCTTTATTTGTTACATTATTGTTTTTGGTGTTGTAAGAGGGCACACTTTTTGGTAGGTTTGCTGTCTTTGTTCTTTAGTGGTTGGGGTATCTTTATTGTCTTACTGATTTAAGTTTAGTATTTACTGTATGAAAACTGCAAACTAAACAATTAATAGAATGCTCCACTGGGTGGCCGCCATTTTCGTGAAACCGAACACACTTGGTCGGGATAATGGATTGCGGCCATCTTGTCTCCCGAACGCAGGCAGAGGGACTTGGTCATCGAGTGCCTGGAACTGATTTAAGCCAAGCACTCCCGTGAACACCGGTGAAGATGGACCCGCTGCCCTTTCAAGTTCCCGACCATCTACACGAACGGCGTTCGGGAGTTAAAACTACTGAACAAGGGGAGCATTCTACATGTAAAAGATTTTGTATATCTTATGAGGTTTTTGTACAACATCGGAGACTGGCCATTGCCACAAATTCCCTGGAACTATTTTGGGCTTCAACCTCATAGCAAGCCAGTCAAAACATCCCCGTGATGGCGATTAAAAACTACCAAACCGATCTGAGTGATTTTTAGATATGCTGGTCACTCAGATTAGGGCTATCCAGCGTTGTGACTTTTGTGGGGTTTCAATTTATTTTTGGGGTACTTTTGGGGTTTTCCAAATTTTTTATACTTTTCTGTACCTGAAGATAATTGAGTTTGTACAGTTCCTGACTCAATTATCTCTCAGGCACAGGGGAGGAGTTTACTGACTGTATACATTTGATGGCTGTACTTCCATTAAACATTTCTACTCCCAGCATTAAGCCTTGGCTCATGTGGGGGGAGGGGTGTATGCGATACTGGCGATATTGTACCTTATGATTGATTATTGATAGTTTTTTATTCAGGGAAAGGGAATCCGTGGCAGTGATATATTGGCGGACCGCCACAGCCCTAACCATGAAAACAGAACAATGATGAAAAGAAAGATTAAAACGTATTGTTATCAAATAAGAAGTAAAGCAATATACATAAATAGATATGCGAGTATATTGAAGGGGTTAACACTTCAATAAGAATCAATAGCTTCTAGTGCTCAATCTAAGGAATGAAATTATTTACACATATCATAATAATTGGAATAAATTAAGTATTCCAGGAACAAATACAGTATTTACAGGATCAAATGAAAGATAAAATATTTACAAAAAAAAATAGTAATAATGAACCATAAAAGTGTTGGTAAGACAGAACCCGAGTTTACAGAAAATCTCTATTATCCTGTGTCCTCAAACGATCATGGTTCTCAATCACCCTGGTATTTGTTTTAACTGGGGATATGCTCTTCGGTGACTCCCTGAGTCAAGCAGTGCAATGTATCTAAAGCACTTGCAACACAGGCTGCTACTTGTAACCTCCAAAGAGCAACAATGTATCCGATTGAGGAGAAAAGAGGGAACGTCGACTGAGTAGCGCTTTGAAAAATCACGTGCACCCCAGAAAAACAACACAAAACAATTAAAAAAGTGAAAATTAATACAATGAATACCTAATAAGGAAAAATATATGTGATATTAAAGCATGTAATACTTCTTTATGTAAATGCTGTGCCTCCGAGGGCACCTGTGCTTGTGATACAAGCAAAAGACTGACTATCTCTAAGAAAAAGCAATATTAATTCGATTAAACACTACCTGGGCAGAGGATCGTACTGAAAGAAGTGTAATAGCTAATATCTGTAATGCCATCTTTAAAAGAGTCACTCAATTAAGAAATAAATCTAGCCAAGGCATGGATGTACCCTGATACGCATTTCGCCGGTAAGGTGGCTCTTCAGAGGGAAAATAAACTCGTACTGGTGAAGCTTAAAAATAACACTGTTTGAACTCATTGGTAGTTGGGACTATCCAATGAGCGAACTAGGTAGTTGATTGACCAGGTGAGACTCCAACTATGTTTTTGGATAAAAAGTTTGTTAGTCAAAATTTACAAACAAAACATCCTATTGGTCTGAAGATCTCATAATCTTGATGGGGATCTTGACTGAAAATTGATCTGCCATAACAAATCTATTATAAAAAATGGCATTGATACTGGGTTAAGTGGAAGAGTTATATATATAGTCAATCAGTTGCCAAGAGTGTTTCTATGTAAATATTTATCAGTGTGATATATATATATATATATATATATATATACATAGATTTAAATCAAAAAGTGTTAAGAACAGTGTTAAAAGTAAACGAAGATGATATATTCTATATTATTATCAATGTTGAAAGAAGGTCTAATTCCTTGGTATAATAATGCCTACTGAGCTTGATAAAATCAATGTAACGGACCGTTTCAGCAGACAAGGGGTTGAAATCCGTTTAGACGATATTCCCCTTTCAGATATAAAGGCAGCTTCAGTAAAACACCAAACTCCCGAATTGAATACAAGTAAATGCACCAAACTCCCGGACTGCATACAAGGGAATAAGGTAGCACTCCAAACTCCCGAACCGGAACCTCACGAATAGCTGCTAGCAGACGAACAGGAAAAGCTCCCAAGCGGCTTACACTCCTGGCAATCAGTCTCTATCAGCATACAGTGAATCCCCCCAAAGACGAGACAAGGCTCCGTGTTGAGGGTCAAGCAGTGGTCTATTTTAATTAACACTCACAGACGTTAATGCAAGTCCCCATGCAAGGGGACATCCCACAGGGAGGGACAACATGTAACCAATCCCGCACAGTAAAACATAAAACACACAATTCTTCATTTAACCCCTCCGGTGCTAGTGTCTTGAACTTGTAAATTCATCTTGACTCCCTCTGGAGTAATCTAAGATTAAAGTCCCATTTTCATAATTTTTAAACAGCTTGAAATTGAAGATTGTCAGGATTGGCGAAAATGTACTATGTTTTGGTAATCAGTGTAAGGATTCCAGTGCTTTTAACTGATCCCACATGTTGGAGAAATCGCCGTCTAAACTGCTGATAGGTTTTGCCAATGTATTATTTCATGCAAGTGTAGGTTATCAAGTAAATTATTTTAGTGGTACTGCAATTAATAAATGCATTAGTTTATACCACTGTGCCAGGTTTGAACGTATCTATTGTGGTTGTCCAGCCACTATTAAAGTTGTTATTACATCTTGTAATTTTCTTGTTGGGTGACGGTCTGATGGTTCTTAAATATGTGGGCCTATACGTCTGGCAGACTTTTTGAAAAGCTCTTTTAAGGACCCTATTGGAGTACCCTAGAGCTCAGAATCTCGTTCTGAGTTCTTGGCATTCTCTAAAAAAGGAACAATTTTGACAGGCTTGCAAATATTGTCCGTAAAGAATAGAGGATTCTAATCTATATGAGTGATGGATTTCCCAATGTAAGAAACTGTTATTGGATGTTGATGTCTGATGTAGTTGTGTTTGGATGGTTCCATCTAAAGATAACATAATCTTTAGGTCCAAAAAAAATCGCACTTTCATGTATAACATGAGTTACTTTTAGGTTGATGTCGTTTTTGTTTAAGAGGCATACAAATTGTTCAAAAATATGAGTGGGACCTGTCCAATGGAGCATTATGTCATCTATATATCTATACTATAGTAAGACATGCTGTTTATATATGGAAAAGACAGGAGAATCCATGACATACTTCTCCCACCATCCCAAAAACAAATTAGCAAAATTGGACGCACAAGCCATACCAATTGCTGAACTGGTCAACTGCAAAAAAAAGTTTTTGGTTAGTACAAACTTTAAGAGGGACAGAATAAACTATTTTTGTTGTTCACTGTAGAGAGTATAATCTAAAATGTATTTGCATGCGTCTATACCTTTGTTGTGTGGTATATTCCTCTACAGTGAGACCACATCCAGACTGGCAAGTTGAAGTTGTCTAGTGCCAAGAGAGTATCTTTGGTATCCTGTAATTAAGGCGGTAAGCATTTCACGTGAGGGTGTAGAATATTTTCTAGGTATTTACTTGGTCGTTCAGATTGTTGTTGCCTGGTACTATATGTCTGTCCAGTGGGTCCTTGATGTCTTTATGGACCTTGGGCAGACAGTAAAACATGGCAATAGTGAGATTGTAGTGAGGTAATAGATACTTTAGCTCTTGGGAGCTGATAAGTTTATTGTCATGTGCTTCAATAAATAGACGTTTTAGCTCCTCTACAAAGGTGGTAGTAGGGTCAGTTGGTAGTACCTGATAACATTGGTAATCAATACGGTGTGTCATTCACATCTCTGTATATTTTTTCATGTTGTAGTAACACAATGCTGCCTCCTTATCTGCAGGTGTGGTTTTAATGTTTTGTGCTTGTCTAAGTTCTTTCAGGGTAAAAGGAGAGAAAGAAAATAGGAAGTTTTTCTGTGTATCCAAAAAGTAATGAGAAATCGGTATATAGAATATTGGTGATAATATCTAAGTGGAAACGTTTGTCAAAGACAGGCTGAACAAATGGCTTAAACTTAACCTTCAATACCAATAAAGTTAAAAGGGTAAAGGACCCTAAATATGGCTTAGGGAAAATAAATACCACCAATATCAAAACATTAACCAAATAAATAAAATTTATAAAATACAATAAATGTATTCACAACCAATGTGTGCAATTAAAAGGGAAGGTCTACTAAATGTTGCAAAGTTAGCCTTCCTTAAATGTTGCAAAATAAGCGTACCTATATTCCTCAAAAATAAGGGGAATATTCAAAAAGATCGGGTAGGTGACCAAATGTTGCACAGTAATCTCACTGAACTACCAGATAGAGGTAGTATTTCAGGGTGTATATGTCTAAAACCCCTAAAAATCGAGTGAGATACTAACATGAGCAGAGAGACGCTGGAACCACAGATTAGACTTGAATAAGTTGTAAAATGGAACTATACAGTACAGGGTGAGACAGTGTTTCAATAAACCATAACAAAATATGAACTGATACAAGTAACAAGTAGAATCCCTAGCCAGGTAGCTATTTAGATATAGGATAAAGCTTACAGTCTCCTATAGTACCAGCTTCTATAGTGTCCCTATTCAGGGCCGTATATAATATGCATAGGACCCTGGGCAAAGCATTTTCTTGAGCCCCCTGGGCCCTGCCCCTCCCACCTCACCCCCCTAATTACGCCCAATCCCCAATCACACTGACAGACATACTGACACACACACAGACAGACATATTAAAACATTTGCAGATACATACTGGCACACACAGACACACACAGACACATACACTGACAGGTATACTGACACACACACAGACACATACACTGACAGAAATACTGAAACACACACAGACACAGACATATTGACACAGACACACAGGCATACTGACATACACATACAGACAGACATACACACAGACACATACACTGACAGATGTATTGACACACACACATACTGACACACACAGACATACTGACACACACACAGACATACTGACATACTGACATACACAGACAAAAAGGTAAGAATCTGGAGGGTGGTTTCCCTGGGGTCCAGTGGCAGGATGAGGCAGTTGGAAGTTATCCTTTGGAACGCCCCTCCTCCCTGCCTTCCTCCTCCCGCGCGGCTCTTATCTCCGGTGGGAGGAAGTGACGTGCGGCACTCACTTCCTCCCAGCCGGCTGACGAACAGGAAGGGAACCGGTCGTGCTGTCTAAACTCCACAGTGCCTGACGGGCCCCTGCTGACACATGCCCACCGTGTGACCCTTAGTGCTTGGGCCACCCGGGGGCCTCCTTAGTGTGAGGGCCAGTGCGGTATGCGCAGCCACACCGCCCGGTACATGAGGGCTGTGCAAATTGCGGGGCCCATGGGGCAGCTGCTCTGGGCCACCCAGGACAAACTGGGCCTGGGGCAGCTGCCCCGTTTGTCCCGCGTGAAAGATGGCCGTGTCCCTATTGTGCCCTCGAGGGCATCCCTTGATAATAGACTGTCGCTAATCTATAACTGCTCTAAATTTAACCAACCCAACAAATAACCCTCCTAAGATAGAGTACAATAACTGCGTAAACTTTGAAAGTACGTGGAGCGGAGCAAGCAGAACATTAGGTGGCTAAGCCAGCATGTCAGTAAAAAAAGTGGTTCATCTAAACCAGGTCTGCCCAACATTTAGATCCCCAGATGTTGTGGAACTACAACTCCCATGATGCTTTGCATGCATTTCAAATGCATTTAGAATGAGAAAGCACCATGGGAGTTGTAGTTCTATAACATCTGGGGACCTACTTGTTTGGCAGCCCTGGTCTAAACCCATGATGTGCATTTCACCTTTTGGCTCATCAGAGGGGTTTAGATGCTTGGACCATTTTTTCTACTTTGTCTACACAGAAAATCCCTCCCTCCCCCCCCTCCCCCCCTGTTTAGGAGGTTTTCTCTGTATTGGCTCCCCAATCTCTTGTTTTTCTTGTCTTTTTTCTTTTTTTGTGCTAAAGTTCTTTCATGGCTTTACATTCGTCCCAGGTTAGATTGTGCACTGTTGCTGTATTATCCGTGCAGTTTTCCAGTTCTTGTGTGGTAAGTTGTACAAATAAGTCTACGTGAGAGATCTCTTTAGGGTTTGGTGTGAACCAACTCCTGGGTTTTAGATTCGTCATGGGTTCATGAAGGTTTTGCTGATTATGTAGATCAGTCAGAGTTTGGACCTCTGCCCAGTCCTGTGTGGTTAGGCCTAGTTCATTAGCTATTTCTGATTCTTGTCTCTGATATATAACCTCAAGGGCCAATTTCCTACCGAAGAGGTGAATGTCTATGGACCATTCAAATTTGTCCCAATGTGTTACTTCGATTGAGCACTAGAAGTTATTGATTCCTTTTGATTCAATATAATCACATATCTATTTATGTATATTTCTATACTTTTTATTTGATAACAATAAAGGTAATGTTTTTATCTTTCTTTTTATCATCATTCTGTTTTCATGGTTAGGGCATTCAGCCATTTCTAATTTGTATGCCTATATCTAGTTATATATGCCAACATCTAGTTATTCTTTCAGAATAAAAGGAGGGATTGAAAGGGGTAAAATGTATATAGAGGTTTTTTACTAAGTTAAAACCAGTTCTGACCAATTTAGTGTTACATAAGCTTTGTAGATAAGTAAAGAAATACATGAAGTTGGTCACATACGCTCGTATGTTTTAGCACTATAAAGAACAAACCCCACTCATTATGATGTAGAAAAGGCAATCCCCCTCATTATGATAATAAATATTTTTCTGCAATATGATTGCACAAAGCATCTCAACCTGTTTGCTTAAATAAGTACACCTCTAAAAATCTTGAATTGTCTGTTAACAAGCCTATATAAATGCTTGATTTGTTCTAATAAATTGAAGTACTTATGCAGCTTTCTTTGAGTCAGTGTAAGTTTGTTGCTCTGCAACAAACTAAAAAATCCATGGCATAAGGACGATGGTTCCCTCCAGGTATTTCCCTCCAGGAAAAGTTCCAACAATATATATATGTGTGTGTGTGTGTGTGTATATAAGGCCATAGGTCTGAATTTGTGGGAGGAGTATTCCCTATATAAACTCTACCTATGCCGTTTTCTTTTTGAGTGACCAGTACTTCTGTTTTTCGTCTTTCCCGACATTTGTTCCAGCAGCAGCCATGGACCCGGCTTCAGCTTCTCCGACCTGGCCTGTAGCTCCTAAAACCATAACTAAGGCCAGATGAATCATGAGTGGCGTTCTTTGCAAAATTCAGCCCAAGATAAGAGGTCATACAAGTCATATTGAGCATCTTGGCCACAGCAATTTCTGTTGTGGAAGGACTACATTGCATACAATATTTAAACTAAACATGATATTGCAGCAGACTATTGCAGCAAATATGTAAAGCAAGGCACAACAAACCTTTGAAGCTGACAAGTCTAGCAAAAACATAGACAATTATTTTAAATGTTGCAGCTAAAGTATTTGCTACCTGGTTAGAAATCTCATATTGCATATTGTTTACTATATAAGTCTCCCTATTCCATTATGGTTTCTACATTTTTTTTTTTTTAAAGTGCATTGTTCTGATTCAGCTTAGTTTACTGTGTTTTTATACAGAGTATATATATATATATATATATATATATATATATATATATGTGTGTGTATATATATATATATATATATATATGTGTGTGTATATATGTGTATATATATATATAAAAGCAAGTCTTATGGCTTGACTGGTGTGCAGATTTTTGTTTAACATTGTGTTGACTATCCACAGACTTCAGGTGGAAGCCAATCAGAATTTTTTCCCCACCACCATAACTTTTAACTTTTTTGGTTTTTGCTTCATATATATATATATATATATATATATATATATATATATATATATATATATATATCAGAAATGACCGCACTCCAAGGACTTTGTAGAGATTTTCAAATAAAATTTTACTTTTATTCAATCCATTTAATAAGTCAACGTTTTAGCTCCCACATGGAGCTTTCATCAGGACAAAACATGGGAGCTGAAACGTTGACTTATTAAAGACAAGGAGCTCAGTTTTTGAGAGATTGAGTTTCAGAAAGCGGGAGGACATCCACAGAGATGGAAGAAAGGCAAGCAGTGTTTGTGGTGTGCGGCTAGAGGGTGTAGTGCATGTGTATAAGGGGAAGTAGCGAGTGTGTGCATATGAGCTGTAGCGTATGTGTGTGTATATGGTATGTAGTAAGTGAGTAGGAGTTGTAGATAGTGAGTGTGTATTTGGGATCTAGTGTATATGGGATACATAGTGTGTATATGGGATATACTGTGTGTGTCGGTGGTGCAGTGTGTGTCTACATGGGACCTAGTATGTCTGTTGGGGACACAATGTATATATAGGATGCACTGTGTGTGTCAGGAATGTTGTGAGTGCAGATGGTGCAGTGTATGAATAGAGGGTACATAGTGTGTATATAGGATGCACGGTGTGTATCAGTAATGCTGTGTGAGTAGGGGGTGCAGTGTGTGTCTATAGGTGATCCAGTCTTTGTAAAAGGTGTGGGAATGTGTTGAGCATGTGTTGTGTGCGTGGGAAGGAATTTAATAAATATATATATAAAAAAATATATATTTATAAAATTAATAATGTTTTATTCCCCCTTCCTTCTTCTTACCTTTGGCCAGGGAGGAGTGAGATTGAAAGCCCGGGGGTTCGGTGATTAATGGCTACTGTAGTCCTGATCCCTCTTCTCACAAGCTCTGGCACTGTTTTGCATCGATTCATTGCGATGGTAACCCACAGCAACATTCCGAACCGAGGAGCTTTCTGGAGGAATACTCCAGAATAGAGCCTCCCTGGTTCTTCCTCCCCTCCTTTTCCTCCCTTATCCTGCTGATTGACACTGGCATGGGGAAATTCTTTGCTCTCCCATGTTGGCCTGGTTGTGCCTGATGCACCATTAGAAGCATATCTCTGCCCGTTTTGTGAATGCCATTTCTTGGTATTTTTTAACATTATTGACAGGGTCTGTGATTTGCTGTGAGTCATACTGGTTGAGGGAGATTTGAATATTGAACCTAAAATGTCATTGTCTACTTCTCCCACCACCAGTAGCAGCACAAAACCAACACTGCAATTTGGGCAGAGGCTCTTGGCAGTTTGGTGAGAGCAAGTGAAGCAGCAAGCAGCAAAAGAACAGTATTACCTCTGAAATGTTCACAGTTTATTAACCTCTTTTGACACCAACTGCTGACCCTTTTCAGAAGTTACGCTCAGTAGAATCAGCATTACATTTATTTAGAGAGTGAAGGATCTAAAAATATGGAGATGCTTTAATAATCACTATAAATAAACAGATTAACATGGATTCTTAATTGGTGCTAGTTTAGATACAAAGTAATAGACAATATTGTCCAAATAAATACAAATATATTAACTGTAGAAATTCAGTGCAAAAACTAATTATGAAATTTAATATCAGTGACAAATTAGACAAGTTCTAATCACATGCAGTACAATATCCCAACAGGCAAAATACATTGTGATAAAACAATGAATGAATAAATAAGCATGTAAACCAAATACCCTACATAAGACAGATAATCAAGTATTCAGCATAATATACATGTGACTTCTCCCAGCAAGCAGATGTCTAAAACTCAAATCTCCTACTACATATGAGTCCTTGTAAAATGCTAACCTGTTATATACTGGACTGATGGCATTTTTCTATTTAACATCTAAGATTGATAAAAGAAACTAATCATTTTTCCTGCCAATGTTTTGGAGACTAAATCATAAGATTAAGAATTTATATTAGCTCCAATTATAACAAAATTGGAAGTAGAGACTGTCTGTACTGCAGTTAGGAGATTTTATTTAATCCAATACTGATTCTAACTCTATGTACCTCAAGGGTCAGATTAAATGATTGAGTCTGATATATGGCTTGGATTAACTAATTATATAAAGCTTATGAATAAATACTTTACCTACTAAAATTTGAGATCAACTATTTCCTCACAGTGTGCTACAGAAATGTGCCTCATTTCCTATTGTTGTAGCGATGCAGTCCTCTTTCAGGCATAGTTCACTCTTTTCTTTTCCTTAGTTTATTAGTCAGTTTCAGATCACCCATGATCAGATCTAGTCACCCCTGCCCCTCGCCCCTGACCAAACTTCCTATCTATAGGATATACCACCCATAATTTTGGGAAAGGAAAGTATCACAACACCAATGTAATGTCACTCTCATCCAAATTCTATAAGAAATTCATACAACTAACTGCAGGAGCACCTACTGTTAAAGGTATAATTTCAGTCTGACTCTTAAAAATATTTGGACTACGTCATTAAGTGACTTGCCCTCCAGTAATATAAATGTTATGGTTTTAATGCCCACTATAAGGAGAGGCATTTTAACCCCTTAAGGACACATGACATGTTTGACATGTCATGACTCCCTTTTATTCCAGAAGTTTGGTTTTTAAGGGGTTAAACTTGACTATAACAGATAAATCTTTTTCAAGTATACTTTATATTTAACTGAAATAGACATAATATATGATAATATATACATACATAAGGTGGAGCAAGTTTCTTTTTAATCTATCATGTAAGGGAGATATATAAATAGATTGTGCAATAAAGTTTAACACAAATAATAAAGCATTGATTTGAGTGATATTACTCACAAGCGAGGAGCCAATCATTTGGCTCTGATTTATTGGGCAGATAGACACTTTAAAGGATGTCCAACTCCTTTCTTCTGTGGCTGAATACGTTCTTCCTCCCAAATATAGAGATGGTACACCTCTGAGGGCTTCCTCAGTTGGTATGATGTCTCTCCGGTTCTCTTTCCCTTTTGAATGTCTCGCTTTCAGTCACTTACGAGTTTTGGGACTTCGGAACTCTGCTCCCGGGTTATTCTTGTGAGCTTACTTTGCTTCCGCCGTGTGTCCCACCCGTGGAACGCAATGTGCATTACAGTATATGCATTCCACATTGGAACACATTGCGCGCCCCGCCACTCGGGTCCTAGCATGCATTTTGTCATGCAGCAATCCTTTTGGGAGGCGGATCTTCTGATCTTTTGCTTTGTTCTATTCAGTGGAACGCAAGCTGCGCTCCAGAGATCCAAAAGAGGTTGGAACGCATCTCTGTGGGACCCTAGAGTCCCCTATGTGAGCAGTTATTTCTTGTTTCTACACATAGGAATCACTAGTTCCTGTCAACATCCATAGTACTAATTAAAGTGCTATATCTGGACATATATACATGCATTTTGGAAAAAGAATCAGCAGGAAAACGACTGAGAAACATGGAATAAGAAGATGTAGAAGAGGAAAGGAGAAGGGATAAAAGAGGAAAGAAATAAATAGTGAAGGGATTTTCAACTTAACAGGGGAACATTTATCAAAAGATGAAATAGGGATCCTACAAAAAGGCTTAAAATTCGCCCCCACATCAGATTTAGACAAATTCGATTTTTATATAAATAAAAATGATTTCACAACAAACAGGAAAATATTCCAATAGGAATAACCTCAGAATTTACTCATACAAACTTGAAATAAACATAATTTTTTCCCCAAGGAATATGATCTCTGATGAGATCAAAACATTTGAGAACATGGTTATGAGAGATATACAAAAACATAAAAAAATTAACAAATTCCAACAAAATCTATCTGAAAAGGAAAAAAGAGCATTAAAAGAGTTGAGAAAGAAGGATACAACTATCATAAAACCTGCTGATAAGGGAGGAGGAATAGTCCTCCTTCAAAAAGACCAATACCTATTAGAGGCAGAGAGGATATTAGCCGACAAATCAACTTATAAAAAACTGAAAGGAAACCCAACAAAGGAAATAAAAAATACATTTGATATATACATAGAGAAAGGATTAGAAAAATACATTCTAACAGAAAAAGAAGGAAAATACTTACCCAAGAGTACCGTTTTTTTATCAATTGCCAAAAATACATAAGGATAAAAAAAAAACATGCCCGAGCGCCCCATTATATCAGGCATCGATTCAGTGTCATCTAATATTTCAGAGTATTTGGACCATTTACTACAATCAATAGTAGTTAAAACTACAGCCTATCTTAAAGATAATATACATATCCTTCAACTATTAAATGAAACTATATGGAAAGAAAACTATACTTTAACAATATATGATGTTACTTCACTATACAGTATCATCCCTCTCCAAATAGGATTAGAAGCAATTAAGTATTTTTTAACACGATCCAATTTAAGGAAGAACAAATAAATTATATTTTAGAAGGAATTCACCTGGTTTTAACAAATAACTACTTTTGGTTCAATGATACATTCTATATTCAAATTTGTGGGGCTGCGACGGGCACCAAGTTCGCACCCAGTTATGCCAATTTGTTTATGGCTTACTGGGAAGAAATGTTTGTCTACCAGGGACATTCCTTGGGTAGCAAATTTGGTGACCTATCGCAGATTCATAGATGACATATTGCTCATATGGGCAGGCCCACAAACAGAGGTGAATGAGTTTTTAACCTATTTGAATAACAACACTTAGGGGATAATCCTCTCTTCTACTATGAGTACAATAAAAATCAATTTTTTAGACCTCAATATTTACATTGATAATAATAACATTAAAACAAAAACCTATTTTAAAGATGTAGATGTGAATGGGTGCATTGAAGAAGCTAGTTGCCACCATAAACCATGCCTTAAGAGTGCTCCAAGAAGTACATTTTTAAGAATTAGGTGAAATTGTACGGACGATAAAGGCTATGTGGTATAAGCTACAAAGATAAAAAATTAATTTCTTGAGAAAGGATACAAGGAAGAAAACCTACAAACGTCTCTGGAAGAGGTTAAACTGATTCCTAGGAACTGTCTACTCACAAACAGAAGAAAAAAAAAACTAATGATATGACATTCATTTGTAATTTTAACGGAAATAATAAAAAAGTATGCAGATGTTAGTTAAGAGGAATTTTATAACTCAATTGAAGGGCTTTTTCGGCTGTGGGACATGTTTAGCATGTAGATCCACAAAAAGTAAAAAAAGACATGTGACAGTTATAGAACAACTGACTAACAGATGTTTTACCATACGGGACCACCTGACTTGTTCCTCAAAAGTGGTAATATATATGCTAAAATGCCCCTGCAACCTATTATATATAGGGAGAACAATTAAAAATCTGAATGTCAGGATGGCCGAACATATAAGAAATATCAAAAAGTGGATAGAGACACATAATGTTTCAAACCATTTTAAAATAAATCAGAATCCAGAAGGTTTAACTTTTTGTGCACTCAAATCTGTAAAAGAAGACTGGAGGGGGAGAGATTTTATAAAGAAAAGCATTATAGAAGTGATTAAACTAAAATACAACTTTAACACTCTTGTCCCCTATGGTCTAAATCCAGATTTTGAAATGTGTCACCTTTTATGATGTTGAAAATTCAAGTTACTTTATTCTCCAAGTTACTATAATGAGCAATTTAAGTTATAAATATCCAAAATAACCTTTTATCAAGCAGCATTTTATATCTAAAAATATAGCAGTGCACATTTTAACATTTGAAATGCATATCTTTTTTATATTAGCTAGTTTATGAACACAATATTCTAGCACTAGATTAACAAAATCATATATTGTTTAATGTTTAATGTACATAAACCTTCACATTTATATTTCTTTTTTCCAAAATGCATGTATATATGTCCAGATATAGCACTTTAATTAGTACCATGGATGTTGAAAGGAACTAGTGATGCCTATGTGTAGAAACAAGACTAACTGCTCAATTAGGGGACTCTAGGATCCCACAGAGATTTACAGCCAGGGGAGGGCAGATTGCGTTCCAGCCTCTTTTGGATCTCTGGAGCGTAGCTTGCGTTCTACTGAAGAGACCAGAGTAAAGATCAGAAGATCCGCCTCTTGAAAGGATTGCCGCATGCCGAAATGCATGCAGGGACCCGCGTGGTGGGGCACGCGATGCGTTCCAGTGTGAAACGCATATGCTGGAACTCAGGTTGCGTTCCACGGGTGGAAAACACGGCAGAAACAAAGTAAGCTCACAAGAATAACATATATAATATATATCATCAGCAATATTCGCCATTATATACAGTAAGATATAGGCAATATTGTGTTACGATAAAAACAAAGATATTTGATAAAGCAAAGTGAACATAAGTCTCATGCATCGTTACCTAATCATTCAAACCATATAATAATTCCTAATGAAAAACTTTAGTTATACCTTTAACTTACTTATATCCCACCATTTCAATATACAATGATCAGCCACGACATTAAAACCAACTGCCTAATATTTATTTATTTATTTATAAAATATTCTACCAGGAAAGATACATTGAAATTTCTCTTGTTTTCAAGTATGTGCTGGGTCCAACAAAACATTGCATTGATACAATAGGGTACAATAAAATACAAAAACAATATTAATACACAATATATACAAAATTTAACATAAAACAGGTAGGAAATATATAATCAACCATGACACGTGCATTCTGTTTTGAGGTATGTAGAGAGGGATCTCTTAAAGGACTTCTGGCTTGGGGAAGATTTTAAAGCGTGCATGAGGTCGTTCCACAATTGCGTTGCTTTGTAGGAGAAGGAGGATTGGGCTGCTTTCTTTTTGTATTGAGGTAGACTAAATAAAGTGCTCGTACTGGATCGGAGGTTATATGAGGTTGGAAGTACCGCGGAGAGCATTCAGCTCAGATACGGTGGGAGTTTCCCAGAAAAGCTCTTAAACACAAGGTTGGAAAAATGAAGGGTGCGTCTGGATTCTAGTGACAGCCAGTATAGTTCTTTTAGCATGTACCAATGGTGGGTCCTGTAATTACATTGTAGCACAAATCGGCAGTTATATAATGTATTGAGTTTATTAATGTGGGATTGCGGTGCAGATGCATATACTACATCCCCATAATCAATGATTGGCATCAGGATTTGCTGTACAATCTTTTCCTTTACTGTAGGGCTTAGGCAGGATTTGTTTCTGTACAGGGCACCTAGTTTTGGATAGAGTTTAGATGCAAGTTTTTCTATGGGGAGGCCAAAAGATAGATTGGGGTCTAACAACATACCCAAGTATTTGAAAGAGTGGACTGCGGTCAGTGTGCTATTTGAATTTGTTTTGATGGATAGGTGGGAATTGTGTAATTTGTGTAATTTAGGTACTGTTCCAAAGATCATTGTGACAGTTTTGTCAGTGTTTAGGAAGAGTTTGTTTTTTCTACCTCTGTAAACTGGTCTTGGAGCACAGCCTCAAGCTGCGGTAGATCGGATTTTCTCGCATAGATTACTGTGTCGTCTGCGTACATGTGCACATTTGAGGATTTGCAGACATTAGGCAGATCATTTATAAATAATATAAATAGTAGGGGGCTGAGAATGGAACCCTGGGGAACACCACACATGACTTGGAGAGAGAGGCAGTCGCTGTCAGAAATGGACACATATTGCAAGCGATCCGATACATATGATCGAAACCAGGTTAGCGGACAATCAGCTATACCTGAGTTTTTGAGTTTGTGCAGTAGAATGTCGTGGTCTACTTTGTCAAAGTCCTTTGCAAAATCAAGGAAAATAGCTCCAGTTAGGTCTCCTTGTTCCATGCCAGTTTGGATGTCATTGCAAACTTTTAAGAGGGCAGTTGTAGTGGAGTGATTTTGGCGAAAGCCCGATTGATCAGGGGTCAGATAGCTAGATTGTTGGCAATACTAACATAGTTGCGTATGGACCCATTTTTCTAAGATTTCTGACAATACTGGGAGCAATGTTGTTGGGCGATAGTTAGAAACCAAAGTAATGTCACTACTTTTATGGATAGGCAGTACTCTCGTAGTCTTCCAAAGTTTGGGTATGTATCCAGACACCAAGGATTCATTAATTAGGGTTGCGACGTGTTTAACAATTGCCGGTGCACTGAGCTTCAACAGCATTGCTGGGATTTGATCGGGTCCAGACTGGTTTTTAATGTTTAGATTTTTAAGGTGTTTTTTAATGACATTAATAGGTACAGGTCTAAAAATTAACTTGTCTATATTGGGCCTTTGCAAATATAGTGGGGCCTGATCCACATTTGTAGTTTCAGGATGCGTGTCATTTATTAGCTTGGCAATCAGGGCAGTGGAGCACCCGACAAAATAATTGTTAAAGGCATTTGCTACATCTAAGGGAAATTGCAGGGTTTGGTTATCCACTTTAACAGTGGAGGGTTGAGAGTGAATTGGGGGAGTTTGTAATTTATGTATGACTTTCCAAAAGTATCTAGGGTTTGATAGGTTTTTGTTCAGATTTTCACAGAAATATTGGGCATTGGCCAATTTAGTTTGTTTTGTGCATATATTTTGCCATTGTCTATATGCACAGTGATCATTTATAGAGCCAGTACGCTTGAACTTTGACCACAAAGAAACCCGAAACTGGTACATTTGGATGAGGTCAGGTGTGATCCATCTTCTATAGCGAGCACAAGTGGCTACATTTAGTGAAAACTCATTTCCAATTTTTATGAAAAGTTGGTTATTGTCATAGCAAAAATAAGGCTTGATCCAGAGTCCCATTCTACGAGTGCTTTGTTTGGTCCTGCATAGATATAAATAAGACCATTCAAATCAGCTTTTATTTATGCTTATTATATTTCAATATGTAGCTGTATCTGTTTACACATATTAAATCTATGATAGCTGTGCAAATAACACAGGTACTTCAGGGAAATTATGCTCCGAAAATATGTCAGATTTAATTAACTTTTATACTCTGTACAGCATTTCCTGTCTTTAAGACATGTGTAGTTGCAGTCACCCATTATATACTTAAGCAAAACATATACTTACATTGATATCTACATGCAGAAAATGACATGAATGCCATTAATATAGTGGCGTTAAATCATTGACAATAAAGAGCAATGAGATATTTATGTGATAGGGTATTGAATCCCTAATATACATAAACCACAAACTCACAGAGAGAAATCTCACCTATGATGAGGCTTGTAGAAATATCAAATAGGATAAGGAAAGATTAAGGTTTATAGGTTAATCGGCTGAAAATCTGAGTGTCCAAATGGGGGCCTGGCTACGCCATTATTAGGATAAAAAAAGCCAAACAAAAATTGAAAGAAAGCGATGAGATATGCGACACATAATTGTACATGTAGCCTGACACCACCAAATCATTTGGGAAATGGAATTGTGGAAATTCCATATTATATATAATAGAGTATATTATAAATAATATAGTTTTCTTCTTGCCAAGGCAAAACAATTAGAACTGCTGATCACAGCAGTAGCACTGTATTGAAAGAATATTCTCACCTTAGTGGAGTATGCCATGGGCTTTTGTGAGGCATTGGTCTTACCCATTGTTATATAGGGGAATATTCACTAAATGCAAAACATTGTTATATAGGGGAATATTCACTAAATACCAAACATTGTTATATTCCCCTATATAACAATGTTTTGCATTTAGTAAATATTCCCCTATATAACAATGTTTTGCATTAAGTGAATATTCCCCTGTATAGCAATGTTTGGCATTTAGTGAATATTCCCCTATATAACAATGTTTTGCATTTAGTGAATATTCCCCTATATAACAATGTTTTGCATTTAGTGAATATTCCCCTATTTACCAATGTTTGGCATTTAGTGAATATTCCCCTATATACCAATGTTTTGCATTTAGAATAAAAAATAAATAAAAATAATAATAATAATAAAAAAAAAAAATTAAAAAAAAAAAAATGATTGTAGCTTCCGAATGAATCTAAATTGTATGCTGTCCAGTAGGTGGGAGGGTCTGCTAGGGATGGTCTGCTGCTGATTGGCTGTAATGTGTCTGCTGACTGTGAGGTACAGGGTCAAAGTTTACTCAATGAAGATGAATAGGGGGCGGACTGAACATCGCATGTGTTCGCCCGCGGTGGCGAACGCGAACATGCTATGTTCGCCAGGAACTATTCGCCAGCGAATAGTTCGGGACATCACTATTCACAAATCCATTTTATGATCAGGTATCAATCAGATTGGAGGGGAAAAGTGTAGGATTGTTCTATAGTCCATCAGAATTACAACTAAGTTTTATTAGAAAGGTCTCAATTTAAGTAACGATTCAATACTGCTAGAAAGTTTTTTAACAATATTGAATCATTTGGAAAGTGTAATAAAGTGGTTCCAAGATTGGATATGTTATTGCAAACTGCTAGGCATATTTATTTTATTTATGTTATGTGCAATATCATTCGCTAATAGAAAAAGTGATGTGTCTATTGTGAAGTAACATCATTGAAACATCTTATATATTGCATAATGTCATACATGGAGAAGTACAGGATGTAATCATTTGCGATGCTTATTAGATTGAGACAATAATTGCCTAGTAAAGATATATATTTAAAGGAACATGCCAAACACAAAGGAAAATCTGTATATTTGGTTTAGTAAATAGTGATGTCGCGAACATAAAATTTTCGGTTCGCGAACGGCGAACGCGAACTTCCGCAAATGTTCGCGAACCGGCGAACCGGGCGAACCGCCATAGACTTTAATGGGCAGACGGATTTTAAAACCCACAGGGACTCTTTCTGGCCACAATAGTGATGGAAAAGTTGTTGCAAGGGGACTAACACCTGGACTGTGGCATGCCGGAGGGGGATCCATGGCAAAACTCCCATGGAAAATTGCACAGTTGATGCAGAGTCTGGTTTTAATCCATAAAGGGCATAAATCAATTAACATTCCTAAATCACAATGGATATGGTTTGACACCTGACATATGACATATTGACACCTTGACATATGGATTGACACCTGTCCTCAGAGACCCTGATACACACTGACACAGAGCAGAATAGGGACTGTTCCCCCTACATAGGGTCACTTGGCAGATATGGATTGACACCTGTCCTCAGGGACCCTGATACACACTGACACAGAGCAGAATATGGACTGTTCCTCCTACATAGGGTCACTTGGCAGATATGGATTGACACCTGTCCTCAGAGACCCTGATACACATTGACACAGAGCAGAATAGGAAATATTCACTAAATGCCAAACATTGTTATACAGGCTAATATTCAGTAAATAAGGATAAGGGGGTACCTACTTTCCTCCCCCGTGGCCCCCACCCCTGCACGGTGGGTGGGGGCCATAAATCATAATGGGGGGACCTACTGTCCTTCCGCCCGCCCCCACCCATGAGCGGTGGGTGGGGGCCATAAAAATAATGAGGGGGGGACCTACTGTATGATGTTGTATCGATCAGGTAGTGTAAGGGTTACGCCCGCTTCACAGTGACAGACCAAACTCCCCGTTTAACGCACCGCAAACAGTCCATTTGCACAACCGCAAACTCCCCATTTGCACAAGGTTGGTTACCAAGCTGGCCATGTCCGTTCCTTGTCCTCACTGATGTCATTGAAGGTCTCTTCCTCCACCCAACCACGTACAACACCAAGGGTCCCCGAAAGGTGACAACAAGCCCCCTGGGACGCCTGCTGTGTTTGGTCTTCCACCTCCTGAAAGCCACCTTCCTCCTCTGACTCCTCTTCTTCAGACTCCTCTCTCTGTGTTGCCTCTTTCTGCGTTAATATAAGGTGTGTTAAGTAGTACTATTCTTATCAGTTTAATCCCTGTTACGAGGAGAGGACTATTTCCTTGTTTCGCCAAACCCCTTCAAAGATGGAAAAAGCGGTATGAGTGGAAGAAACGAGGAAATGTGGTCAGGTGGTGGTGCCAGCCCCACCGAGGGCTTGTACCCAGGTATGCTAATAAACTGAAAAAATAAAAAAATCTCCCAAGGAGGAGATCTAAAACTGGCATAGGAAAAGGTTAGACAACTATAATAAAGTGATACCTACAAATCCTAGTGAGCATAGGTGTATAATAGAGGGAGAAAGGGAAAGCAGAGTAATGCTTCCTAATACTGTGGTTAGTACCCTTTGTTAAAGTAAATTGAGTAATGGACAAAAGTCATTATTGTATCATTTATAAATAACAAAGGGATACTATACTCATTCCCCTATAGTGGCTAATTGTGTAATAATGGTAATACTATTACCTATTATATAATATTGCCAGGGGCAAGGAAATTCCCTCTAAATAGATGGGTATAGGCAGAGAGTATGGAGACCGGAGTGATGCTGTCATAAAAAGTGTCAATAAGGTGATATAAAGTTAAATGTATCACAGACACACAGACACCCTTTCTCTTAGCTAGTTTCCAGAAATGCTGGATAGGTAGAAGGGCTATAAAGACTCAGAGAGGTCTAAGAAGAATCCTCTAAACTAGCCCTAATCTCCTTAAACACCTTCAAGGGTGTTCTAAGCTAAAGATCAATCTAAACGTTTAGATGACTGCCTGATTTCCCATCACAGATGCTGGCTAGGAATAACACTGTGCAAGACAAAGAGTGGGTCTAAGTGCCCATAGTGCAGTAAAGTGTCCCTAGTGAAGTGAAAAAGAGAATAACGAGCTGGCGCCCAAGAGAATAACGAGCTGGCGCCCTATCAGGGGACGTGTATATGGCATCGATTTTAGGAACCGGGAGATGGAAAAAGATGCTTGGTCGGTCCTCCTACTTCAAATTTGGGGCACTGCGCGTGCAATCTAATGTGCCACCAGATAGGAGTGGTGTGTTAAGTAGTACTATTCCTATCAGTTTAATCCCTGTTATGTGCCTTTTTTTTGGTTTGGTTTTTGAAGCCACAGTGCAGCACTAGAGGCCCGAAAAATTAGGCATATACACATGCCTGAAAAATTAGGTATTGTTGCAGCCGCTGCTGTAGCAGCGGCCATAAAAAATTGATGTTTGTTTCACAGGCAGAAAGTGCCCTATAACATTGCGGCTTGAACCCTAGTTGGTGGCGGATAAGTCACGCAAGTCAACCGGCATTTAGAGCTAAAATACAGCAGCGTGTGGACCATTTTTAGCCCACGGCAGCTCATCTCATCAGGCCTTTTTTAGTCGAATGTATCGCCCACTGTCAGTCCCTTCGGGTTCCATCCCTCATTCATCTTAATAACGGTGAGGTAATCTAGACTTTTTTGACCTAGGCGACTTCTCTTCTCAGTGACAATACCTCCTGCTGCACTGAAGGTCCTTTCTGACAGGACACTTGACACTTGAAGCGGGGCAGGCCAGAAGTTCTATCGCAAATTGGGATAGCTCAGGCCACAGGTCAAGTCTGCACACCCAGTAGTCAAGGGGTTCATCGCTCCTCAGAGAGTCG
Source organism: Pelobates fuscus (assembly GCF_036172605.1). Taxonomy (NCBI): domain Eukaryota; kingdom Metazoa; phylum Chordata; class Amphibia; order Anura; family Pelobatidae; genus Pelobates; species Pelobates fuscus. The sequence goes on from NC_086328.1 coordinate 48,212,324, forward strand.
ATTTCTGCAGTTAAGGCGAGGTAGTGTGCTACCTGTCGTTCGAGTCGTTCTCTGAGGGTGGACCCCGAAGGGCTGTGGCGATGCGTAGGACTTAAAAAGCTCTGCATGTCCTCCATCAACAACACCTTTAAAGCATTGTAGCCAGAAGGGAGGAAAACCTGCCCAAACTTAATGAGGACATCACAAAGTGGAAAGAGAGCCTCATTGAGAACACTAGCCCTGAAGTCTTTAATAATATAATTAAAGATATCAGAACGAAAGTGGATAAAGTGGAAAATATGGTTATAGAAACCAAAAAAAGAAAATATCTTAGGGACGTAAGTGACTACAAAACAGGAAATGTAAGAAAACCGAATAGAAATGGAAAAGCAAGGGAAGGAAGTCCTTATAGGAATAGGAATGACAGAAAGAGACGACATTCGGGTCATGACAATCATATATTCCAACACAACAAGAGATTAGGGAACTATAGAGAGAGATCCCCACCAAAGAGATTAGGGAACTATAGAGAGAGATCCCCACCAAAATATCGAAGTACTCAGTGGGAACCTAATACACAAGGACAACGTCGTTACACATATCGGGAACAAAATATCCTAGGACCAAGAAAGAACACTTCGTATGATGACAGAAGAAGTTATAGTTCAGTGGTCAAAAATGGAACACCAAGGAAACCCACTGAAAATGGAGTAAATAAACCAATTGAAAATAGGAGAAATAGGGATTCAGGAATAACAAGTACCGTTGAACCACACACACAATCAAGGCCAGATTCAACTATAACAGGGACAGCATCTTCTTCCTCCTCGTTTTTTCGGAAGGACCCAATCAACAACAGACTGCAGTGGTCCCAGAAGACTCTCCCTCAAGAATCCCCCGGGAAGAGACAAAGAAGCATAGAAGAAGAAGAAGAAGAGCAAGAACAACATTACAGGGAGAAGAGAAACAGGAAACGGACATAAAAGGCTTTTTTTCAATCTGACACAGAAAGATCTCACAGTTGAACAAGAACTAGTTTTAAAAAAAGGTTTAAAGTTCGCACCGACGGCAGATTTTAACTCTTTTGATTTTTTTATTGATCTTAACCATTTTATTAGGAAGTTATCCCTGAAGAAGTTCTTCTATGACAAAAAGGAAGTGCCAACTACCACACAAGATGACACCTTCGTGCACTCTGACCTCAAAAGCAAGTCTACCTTTTTTCCGAGACACATGATCTCTGATCAAATGAAGGCTTTTGAGATCATGGTTATGAAGGATATCAATAAAATTAAGAAAACTACCCCTTACCAGCAAAACATATCCCGGAAAGAACAAAGAACAATTAAAGAGATGAGTAAAAATAAGGACATCGTAATAAAACCGGCGGATAAGGGGGGAGGGATTGTTATTTTTAACAAAGAGCATTACATTAAAGAAGCGGACAAAATCCTGTTGGACCCACTGACGTATCGACAGTTACCATCAAATCCAATGAGTGAAATACAAAAAAAGTTTGAGAAATACATCCTCAAAGGAAAAGAATTAGAGATTATTAATGAAAAAGAAGTTGATTATCTGTCCATTGACTATCCCAAAGTTCCGGTGTTCTATCACCTACCGAAGGTGCATAAAGACCAGCACAATCCACCAGGCAGGCCGATAATATCGGGTATTGACTCGGTATCCACACGGGTATCTGAGTATATCGATATCATGTTACAACCCTTAGTGGTGAAAACGCCGTACTACCTGAAAGACACCATCAACATGCTGCAAATATTAGAACAGACTGAGTGGCAAGAAGGGAATTTCCTAGTCACGTGCGATGTCAGCTCGTTATATAGTGCAATCCCCCATAACAAAGGACTAGAAGCAGCTAAATACTTTTTAGAAAAGTCATCTTTTAAGAAAGAACAAATAGAGTTCATTTTAGAAGGGATTTTACTTATTTTAACCAACAATTTTTTTTGGTTTCAGGATCGTTTTTATCTACAGATCTGCGGTACAGCGATGGGCACCAAGTTCGCCCCCAGTTACGCAAATTTGTTCAAGGCATACTGGGAAGAATCCTTTATTTCTAGTGGCCATGAATGGAGGGCGAACTTGGTGTCCTACCGCAGGTATATAGATGACATATTTTTTATCTGGACAGGCAGTAGCTGTGAATTAACAAGGTTTTTAGAATTTCTTAACACTAATGATTGGGGCGTTAAATTATCCAGCGATGTGAGCAACAACAACATCAATTTTTTTAGATTTGAATATCTATATAAAAGAATCACGCATTTTCACTAGAAACTACTTCAAACCGGTGGACTCTAATAGCTACATTAACAGAAATAGTTGCCACCATAAGCCCTGGCTAACTAATGCCCCCAAAGGGCAGTTTAAAAGAATCAGGAGGAACTGTAGAGAAGAAACGGAATATATCAAACAGGCCGAGTATATAAAACAACAGTTCATTGAGAAAGGGTATGATGAGGACGCCCTGAGGAAAGATATAGAAGAAGTTAGACTCCTGGAAAGAAGCCAGCTTTTAAAATACAAACCTAAAACAGTGACACACAATTACGATGAAGTTCCTTTCATTAGCAAATATAATGGAAACACTAGAAAAGTACAGAAAGCCATCAACAAACACTGGCATATTCTGAAGGACGACCCCATACTTAAGGATATTTTACCTCCCAAACCAAGAATGATTTTTAGAGGCACCAACAACCTGAGAAATGCGCTGGTTAGAAGTAATTTAGAAACCACAACACCTAAGCACTTTATTAACAACTTGATAGGATTTTACGGGTGTGGAGAGTGCCTACCATGTAGAGCCACTAAAAACAGAAAAAGACACCTTATAGACATAAGTGCAATAATAGGTCGATCGTATAAAATTAAAGATCACCTCACATGCCATTCGAAGCATTGGCGGATCCAGGGGGGGGGCAACGGGGCAATTGCCCCCCCCGAGATTCCCCCCGGCCGGCTAGTGCAGGGCTGACATTGCCCAAGTGCCAGCCCTGCAATGTGCCTGCGGACCGGGAAGAGAGATCAGTGATCTCCCTCCCCGGTCCGCAAGCACTGTGCTGGCAGCCGGCAGGAGAGTGAGAGAGGACCCGGCAGGAGCTCAGCCTGCAGCTCCTCCGGGTCCTCCTCTCACTAGCATGGAGCGTTGCCGCGGTAACCACGGCAACGCTCCAAATCTCGCGAGAGTGAACTCTAGCCCTGGAGCGCGGGCTAGAGTTCACTCTCCCCACCTGACCACCAGGGAATCACACTGGGACCACCAGGGACGGAGAAATGTCCCCCCTCCTCCTCCTCAATAAAGGTAAGAAGGGAGGGGGGACATAAATATATTCATTTTATTAAATACATTTTTTTTTTTTATTAAAAAAACCTCCCTTCCCTCCTCCCCCAGTACACACACTGCCCCACAAACACACACTGTCCCCATACACACACTGACCCCTTAAAAACACTGACCCCATAAACACACTGACCCCATACACACACTGACCCCTTAAAAACACTGACCCCATAAACACACTGACCCCATACACACACTGACCCCATAAACACACTGACCCCATAATCACACACTGACCCCATAAACACACTGACCCCATACACACACTGACCCCATACACACACTGACCCCATACACACACTGACCCCATACACACACTGACCCCATACACACACTGACCCCTTAAAAACACTGACCCCATAAACACACTGACCCCATACACACACTGACCCCTTAAAAACACTGACCCCATAAACACACTGACCCCATAAACACACTGACCCCATACACACACTGACCCCATAAACACACTGACCCCATAATCACACACTGACCCCATAAACACACTGACCCCATACACACACTGACCCCATACACACACTGACCCCATAAACACACTGACCCCATACACACACTGACCCCATACACACACTGACCCCATAATCACACACTGACCCCATAATCACACTGACCCCATACACACACTGACCCCATAAACACACTGACCCCATAATCACACACTGACCCCATACACACACGTCCCCATAATCACACTGACCCCATACACACACTGACCCCATACACACACGTCCCCATAATCACACTGACCCCATACACACACTGACCCCATACACACACTGACCCCATAAACACACTGCCCCATACACACACTGCCCCAAAAACACACACTGACCCCATAAACACACACTGACCCCATAAACACACTGTCCCCATACACACACTGACCCCATAAACACACTGACCCCTTAAAAACACTGACCCCATACACACACTGCCCCACAAACACACACTGTCCCCATACACACACTGTCCCCATAAACACACTGTCCCCATACACACACTGACCCCATAAACACACTGACCCCATAAACACACTGACCCCATAAACACTGTCCCCATACACACACTGACCCCATACACACACTGTCCCCATACACACACTGTCCCCATACACACACTGCCCCCATACACACACTGCCCCCATACACACACTGCCCCCATACACACACTGCCCCCATACACACACTGCCCCCATACACACACTGCCCCACAAACACTGTCCCCATACACACACTGCACACCCATACACACACTCCACACACACACACACAGACACATACAGTGCCGTACACACACTGCTGCCCCCCATACACGCATTGCCCCACACACACGACCCCCCCCATACACACACTGCCCCACACATACATACAGTGCCTCCCCATACATACAGTGCTCCCCATACACACACTGCCCCACAGACATACAGTGCCCCCCATACACACACTGCCACCCTCACACACACACTGCCCCACACATACACTGCCCCCTAACACACACACTGCAACCCTGAAATACACTGCCGCCCTTACGCACTCACACACACTTTACCGCTCACACACACACTGCACCTTTCACACACACCACTTCTCCTATGCCCTATATCCCAGCAGACCCCAGGTAAGTTGTCAAACTGTTCTTAAACGGTATGACTACTTACTCTGGGGTGGGATCCTGGCACTACTGGCACCATAACTACTACACTGAGCTGTAGTGGTTATTGTGCCATGATTATTTATTTAAATAATCTACAAGTGCCCCTCCCGAGATCAGGCTCTGGATCCGCCACTGATTCGAAGGGAATCATTTACGTCCTAAAATGCCCATGCAATCTCCTGTATATAGGAAGAACCATACGGCCCCTAAATGTACGGATTGCAGAACATGTCCGCAATATCAAAAAAGGTCTGGAAACGCATTCTGTCTCTCAACATTTTAAAACTCGACATAACCAGGACCCTATAGGACTACTCTTTTGTGCAATAAAATTAGTTAAAAAGGATTGGAGGGGAGGCAACTATATTAACAAACTGGGTAAAGAAGAGATGAGATTTATTTTTAACTTCAATACCCTCATACCCAACGGCCTCAATGCAGATTTTGAAATATGTCATTTTTTATAACATCTTTTACCCTATATTCTGCTAGCACTAGCACTAGTTGGATATATTGGGACGTTCTGCAACCTACATTTTAACTATTAATTTTTATAAATGCTAGAGATATGTTTATGCCTACATGCATCGTTAAAAGTTTTATTTCAAATTATGCCTCAAATTCCGTTTAAAAATCATTTACTCTCATTTATGTTTTTATTACAAGTTTCCTACCACATTATTTATTTTTATGTATGTATCTTTAAATGCTGCATTTTTTTGAATGTTTTACTTATGAAAGATGACACTTGCTGATCATCTTTTCAATAGGTCTACTATTTTCCCTATTGCCACATATTTCCATTACTGACTTTATTTATGTACTTCTGGTCACTTAGATGCTTCATCTATGAAGATCGCTAACCCTTCTTTTTCTCCTTTATGCATTTTACTAAGTGGACATTTAATTGGATATCCCCCATGTTCATTGGACTTTACAAAAGAACAATAAAGTTGTTGATGATTTGGAACGCATATGCGTTCCAACAACAGGACCGCGGACCGGAACTGCGTCATGAACATGCGACCGGAAATGGAGATACCGGCGCGAACCCGGAAACAAGCACCCTCTGAAGTGGGTATATAAACAAAGCATCTGAAGGACACTCTTAGCAACTGAGGAAGCCCAGGACTTGGGCGAAACGCGTTTTGCAAGTAATCCTTTTTATCCCACAGTGGACTCATTTACTTTAGTACGATTTTAGTGGATTTTATCAAGTTTGTTGTTTTGATTTTATTTTACTGTGCTGTATATCCACTTTTAACTTTATCAATAAAAGGACTTAGTCCCCAATTCTATATTGGTGTGGACATTCCTTTTTGAGAGCTGCAGAACATCACCTGCACTTTGGAAGGGAGTGGGATCCCTTCTAACTATCCCACAGGCGTCTGGACTGAGCCATTTCCAATTGGCTCCCTCCTTGTGAGTACAGAGTCATACATTGTATGTTGAAGTATTATTACACAGTACAATATTGCACTAGGTGCTTGTACACTTTTATCTCCACAGTTACTTCATCTACCCCAATACCATCATATTTAACCCTGAACCGAATCATTCCACCCACTGTATGTATATGAACACCTTTAAAGCGTTCTGTCCAACGTGTTGGGTTGTCGCAAATCAAGCGCCTCACTGGCATGTTGTTTCGCCGCTGGATATCTGCAAAGTGCGCCATGGCCGTGTAGGAACGCCTGAAATGGCCACACATCTGGCCTGCTTCAGGACGTCCTGTAAGCCTGTGTACTTATGCACAAAGCGTTGTACGATCAGATTACACACATGTGCCATGCACGGCACATGTGTCAACTTGCCCAACTTCAATGCCGCCAACAAATTTGTTCCGTTGTCACAAACCACTTTTCCGATATCTAGTTGCTGCGGAGTCAGCCACTTTTCCAACTGTGCGTTCAGGGCGGAGAGGAGTGCTTGTCCGGTGTGACTCTCTGCTTTCAAGCAAGTCAAACCCAAGACGGCATGACACTGCAGTATCCGGGATGTGGAATAGTACCTGGGGAGCTGGGGGGGTGCAGTTGATGTGGAGCAAGATGCAGCAGCAGAAGAGGACTCAGCTGAGGAGGTTATGGAAGAGGATGGAGTAGGAGGAGTAGAGGAGGTGGCAGCAGGCCTGCCTGCAAGTCGTGGCGGTGTCACCAACTCCTCTGCAGAGCCACGCATTCCATGCTTGGCAGCCGTCAGCAGGTTTACCCAATGCACAGTGTAAGTGATATACCTGCCCTGACCATGCTTTGCAGACCAGGTATCAGTGGTCAGATGGACCCTTGCCCCAACACTGTGTGCCAGACATGCCATTTCTTCCTTTTGCACAATCGAGTACAGGTTGGGGATTGCCTTTTGTGAAAAGAAATTTAGTCCGGGTACCTTCCACTGCGGTTTCCCAATAGCTACAAATTGTTTGAACGCCTCAGAATACACCAGCTTGTATGGTAAAAGCTGGCGGGCTAATAGTTCAGACAAGCCAGCTGTCAGACGCTGGGCAAGGGGGTGACTTTCTGACACAGACACCTGACTGTGGGCAGATGAGTGGGAACTGCTCAAGGTGAGAGACAGAGTGGCTGATGGTTGAGAGGGGGCAAGGAGGACAGCAGTGGTTGATGTGGCTGAAGATTCTGAACCAGGAGGAGGATGGCGGCTTTGAGTTTGTGTGCTGCTTGTACTCATGTGTTGATCCCATAGGCGTTTGTGATGTGCGATCATGTGCCTACGCAAAGCAGTTGTACCTAGATGGGTGTTGGACTTCCCACGACTCATTTTCTTTGGGCAGAGGTTGCAAATGGCATTGCTGTTGTCAGAGGCAGACACACAAAAAACATTCCACACTGCTGAGCTCTGCAATGACGGCATTCTGGTGGTGGACACAGCATGCGTTGATTGGCGTGCTGTCGGGCTGACCCTGGGTGCCGATGCATGCTGTCTGACTGTGCCACTAGCTCCTTGCGACGACCTACCCCTGCTTCCAACTCGTCTCCTCCTCCTCTCTGTCTCCCCATCTGAACTTTCGCCCTGTTCTTCTTCTTGCCGTGCGGGCACCCACGTGACATCCATGGACACATCGTCATCATCAACCGCTTCACTTGTATCTGACAACTCAGCAAAGGAAACAGCAGCGGGTACAACATCATCATCATCACACCGTACGTCCATGTGTGTAATGCTGCCTGCCTGAGACATATCCCTGTTATCTACATCCTCTGGCAATAATGGTTGCGCATCACTCATTTCTTCAAACAGATGTGTAAATAACTCCTCTGACAGATAAAGTGAAGCGGCTGTGGTGCTAGTGTTGGTGGTGGCGGCAGGCGGGTGAGTGGTATCTTGACAGGTGCTCGAAGCTAAGCTGGAGAAGGCTGGTGCGTCAAGGTTCCGAGCGGAAGCTGTAGGAGATTGGGTGTCCTGTGTTAGCCAGTCAACTATGTCCTCAGAACTTTTCAAGTTCAGGGTACGTGGCCTCTGAAAACTGGGCATTATTCTAGGGCAAAAGGGAATCACAGCATCACGACCACGACGGCCCCTGCTGGGTGGCCTGCCTCTGCCTGTCATTTTTTTTTTTGGATTGGTGGTACTATGTGTGCAAGCTACTGTGAGACCAGATATGAGTGGCACTGTGCACTGGCAGAGGTTGCCAGAGTACACGCTGTAGGCCTGACACCCGCTTGAAGACAACTAACTGCTATTCAATCTATAACAGTGAAAAAAGTTTTTTGGTTTTAAATGCACGCTATTGTGACACCAGATATGAGTGGCAATGTGCACTGGCAGAGGTTGGCAGAGTACACGCTGTTGGCCTGACACCCGCTTGAAGACAACTAACTGCTATTCAATCTATAACAGTGAAAAAAGTTTTTTTGGTTTTAAATGCACGCTATTGTGACACCAGATATGAGTGGCAATATGCACTGGCAGAGGTTGGCAGAGTACACGCTGTAGGCCTGACACCCGCTTGAAGACATCTAACTGCTATTCAATCTATAACAGTGAAAAAACGTTTTTGGGTTTTAAATGCACGCTATTGTGACACCAAATATGAGTGGCACTGTGCACTGGCAGAGGTTGGCAGAGCACACGCTGTAGACCTGACACACCCGCTTGAAGACAACTAACTGCTATTCAATCTATAACAGTGAAAAAAGTTTTTGGGTTTTTAAATGCACGCTATTGTGACACCAGATATGAGTGGCACTGTGCACTGCCAGAGTACACGCTGTAGGCCTGACACACACGCTTGAAGACAACTAACTGCTATTCAATCTATAACAGTGTAAAAAAATTTTTGGTTTTAAATGCACGCTATTGTGACACCAGATATGAGTGGCAATGTGCACTGGCAGAGGTTGGCAGAGTACACGCTGTAGTCCTGACACCCGCTTGAAGACAACTAACTGCTATTCAATCTATAACAGTGAAAAAAGTTTTTGGGTTTTTAAATGCACGCTATTGTGATACCAGATATTAGTGGCACTGTGCACTGGCAGAGGTTGGCAGAGTACACGCTGTTGGCCTGACACACAGACGCTTGCAGACAACTAACTGCTATTCAATCTATTACAGTGAAAAAAATTTTTGTTTTTAAATGCAAGCTATTGTGACACCAGATATGAGTTGTGGCACTGGGCAAGTGGGCACAGTATCCACTGTGAGCCTGACACAGAAGCTGGCAGGCAGGCAACTGCAATTAGATTACACAGGAAAAAAAAAGCAGACTGATGTTCTAGCCCTAAAAAGGGTTTTTGGGGTGCTGTCCTTACAGCAGAGATCAGATGAGTCCTTCAGGACTGTAGTGGACACTGAATACACTAGCCTAGCTATCCATTTCCCTATCAAATGAGCAGCAGCTACACTTTCCCTCCTCTATCTAGGAATGCAGCTTCAGAATGAATCTAAAATGGATGCTATACAGGAGGTGGGAGGGTCTGGAAGGGAGGGTCTACTGCTGATTGGCTGGAATGTGTCTGCTGACTGTGAGGCACAGGGTAAAAGTTTACTCAATGATGACGAATAGGGGCAGATCGAACCGCGCATGTGTTCGCCCGCCGTGGCGAACGCGAACACGCTATGTTCGCCTTGAACTATTCGGCCTCAACACAGAACATCTTCCAAGAGCACATAAGTCACAATCCAAGCCACTGTAAGCATGCACTCAACTAGCTTCAGTAGGTAAAATGGTTAAAAAAAAAACATCTGTCACAAGACTCAAAATAATGTTTGAAAAATCCTTTTTAACACCACCTACATTTATTCTAGTATAAAAGCTGCCACTACCAGGACAATTTAATAATCGTGAGCCCTAGAATACCCAACCAAATTAGATTAAAAACCCAGAAACACAATTTGGAAAAAATATCTATAAATTCAAAATACTAAATATAAATCTGTTCTTCAAGGTTATTCTTTTACCAGACAAAGGCAAAACTTAATAAAGGAACATTTTTTTTTTATGAACAAAAAATAGCCACAGTGCATAAAAATACAAAATATATTAAAAACAAAATATATCAAATAGACAAAATAAAAAGGAAGAAAATTAACAAAACTGATATTAATTTTACTAGAAAAGTACTGGTCTTTCTGAGAGAACTTTTGGTAAGGACAATACAATCAGTTACAGATTGATTTGGCTCTCAAAATGTTTTTCAAATGTTTTTAAGTTTCAGCAGATATTATATACACATACTTTTTTTACTCGTCTCAAGTTCTAGGCTGATTTTGCCCTATTTTTTTTAGTTTTTTTCCTTCATTTACACCTTAAGTGAAAAAAATTGATTTAAAGGGACATTGTAGGCAGCCAGACCACTTCAGTTCATTGAAGCGATCTGGGTGCTGTGTCTCTTTTGCACTTAGTGCTGCAATGTTTACATTGCAGCTCTAAGTCTGACCATAGGGCTTCCTGTATCGAAATGGACCTTTGGTCCAGTATCTGACGCTGGACATCCTCACGCTCTGCATGAGGACTGCCAGTGTCAGATTTTTCCCCATAGGAAATCATTAATAAATGCTTTCCTATGGGGAAATCCTAATGCGAGCATGCATGCGCATTAGGTCTCCCCTGCTGTCTGACGGCGGGGGAGGAGCATGGGCAGAGCCTGACCCTCCGCCGACGTACATCGGTGCTGGATTTAGTTAAGTGACTAAAGGGGTATTAACTATAGAATTCCTTAAAGTCATATTTATGGGTACACCTTCCACCTATGACCCCTTGATAGCTTTAGGGAGAAGTTCCTCCAACAAATCCCTTGACAGTATTTTACTTGTCTTTAAGAATAGATCCTTCACTTATGACAGCATGCCTTGTCCTGGGTCAGCTGATGTCTAGGACGTACCACTGCAGTTATAGTTTTGTCACCCCAGAGAGAAATTGTTAATGAGACAAGAGTTAAACCATCTGGGCTAGACTCCGTGGACAGGCATTTTCCCTTCTTCCAAAACCTCGCCCAAGGCAGGTAAGGACTCAAAGCAGGCCTGCTGCCTACCTTTTCTACCAGGCAGATGTGGACTCTCCTAAACAACAAGTTCTTAGACTGTTAGAGAGACTCCCAATAAATGACACCAAAGACCTGTCTTTAGCAATGTATCCTTAAAAATGTGGTGAAAAACATTTATGTATGAAAAGTACATAGTATTGAAGTACAAATGACAATAATAACACACCTGATATGTAATGGATTCTGCAAGTACATCATTCTAACATGTGGAACATGCAAACAAATGTCTTGTCGACCCACAGAGTCTATTGCAGGGTTATAACACTTTTGTTTTGAAGAAGAGTTTTAACCTGTTAGGGCATGTGACAAACTGCCATTTGCCACTGGGCATTGGAGAGGACTGATTGCTATCCTCCTGCCCTGCGACTATGGCCCTGGGATGTATTACCCTTTAAGAACTGTATTTGGGCATAATGGATTTTTATAATGCTGTTTCTGGCCCTTTAATTACTTTGGAGCAGTGTTGCAACTTTTACCTGGCACTTCGGATGCAGTCGAAGTGCCGAAGTCGTCAAAGTGCCGAAGTCGTCGAAGTGGCCGCCATTCGACAAACGAACACGGGGCGGCGGCCATTTTAACCTATTCGAACGCGGTCAGCGGTGTGTGCAGCCAAATCTATGGAACTGTTTTCAGCTACCCAATTGCACAAACACCGTTGGCCTGTACCTTCTACGTTACTTCGACACCGCGGCTGGAGACTAAGTCCCGTTCGAAGATTCGAACGCTCGTTCGAATGGGACTTAGTCGTTTTCTCAGTGTAAATTAGACCGACCGCACAGCCCAAATCCATGGAACTGTTTTGGGCATGAAAATGTGCTTGCAATCGGTCAAAAGTGACTTATACCTATCTCCCGAATGGCTGAACGTATTCGAATGATTTTTGGGTATGTTTGTATTTGGAATGTGCTGATTTATAATATGTAATTAATATTGGATGTATAGTTTTAGAGTTATGAAAGTTGGGTAAAAAGTATGTTTTAAACTGTACAGATAATTGGGTTACCTCTCAGGCTAAGGTGAGGAGATGTGTGGGATGTAACCAGTGTATGATTGGGTAATGTATAATTGTCTGTGGGCGTCTCCCTTGCAGGGGAGAATTGCATAAAAGCAGAGTGTGTGCCATTAAACCTGAGTTCTTCTTGACCCTTAAAAACGTAGCCTCGTCTCGTTCTTGGAAGGGGATTTACAGCATAACCACCTTGCTCTTTTAATAGCTATGTCTGACTCTTCTCTTGGATCTCGTGGATGGGAATAAGTAAATCCACTACTACACAGCAACTTGCCGGGAAAAAGGATGTCTCCAACGGCTGATACCCTCTCACTACCTGGGTAGCCATTACAGGGCATTCTATGCCATCCCCATTATAATAGGCTTTAAAGCCATTTTGGCGGCATAGAACGCCCTAATGGTTTTGAGCACCCACAACCTCCTACTACTCACCTACTCAACTTCCTATATACATGTAAATAGATATAATTACATAAATAATTACATAAATATGTAGGATTTAAATACATATGTATGTATAGATGTTTGAATTCTGTGTGTATATTTATGTAATCTTTTAACATAATTAAGTCATTTTATTAATTAGGATCTGAGGGGCCAACCTGACAACCCAGGCAGCAAGTCCAGATAATTTAATTTGCGAGTCCTATGTTTATCCCTGTAACTTTCCAAAACACCATACAACCTGGACATGGGGGTTACTATTGTACTTGGGACTTTGCTGAACACAAATATGAGTGTTATAAAACCGTAAAACTTATCATGACGATGATATCACCAGTAAAAGTGCAGTTTTTGTGTTAAAAATGAAAAAAAAAACATATGAATGCTAACTTTGGATTGCGTTTGTGACTAAGTGGCTACTAAAAAAACACTGGACATACCCCACTTTGAATACCTTGGGTTGTCTACTTTTTCAAATGGTATGCCACAGTGGTGTTAATTTTTATTTCTGGGCTGCCATACCGTCTCAAATGCAACAAAGCCAATCTGGCAAATTTCTAATTGCAAAAACAGAAATTGGCAAATCTTATATTTGACCCTGTAACTTTCCAAAACACCACAAACCCTATAGATGAGGGGTACTGTTGTACTAGTGAGACATTACTCTACACAAATATGAGTGTTTTAGAGCAGTAAAATGTACAATACTGATTATATACTTGGTGAAAGGGCAGTTTATTTGTAAAAAAAAATACAAAAAGAAAATTAATATAAATTTGGTCAGGATTTGTTACTAAGTGACTATTAAAAAAGACTAAACATACCCCATTTTAAATACCCTGGGTTGTCTTCTTTTCAAATGGTATGCCAAGATGGGGTTAATTTTCATTCCTGGGCTACCATACGGTCTCAAAGGCAACATAGGCACAGCAAATCAATCTGGCAGATTTCAATGGAAAAAGGGACCCCTGTAAGTTTCCAAAAACTCATAAAACCTGTACATGGGGGGTACTGTCGTACTTGTGAGATATTGCTGAATACAAATATGGGTATTTTATTGCAGTAAAATATAACAATATTATGACATTCTCAGTTAAAATGTCACGCAGAACGTGAAAAAAAAAATTCTGACACTTTTTAAAATGTTTACTTTTTTAGATTTTTTCTCACATTCAATTATGTTTCATATATAAAGATACATCAACAGTTCATGCTCCCATACATGAGTCATCCAAACATTTGAGATCGTACACATGTCGAAGGAAGATAAGTTTAGCATGAAAATCCCTCACCATAAATATAATAATAGCACCAGGGATGTTTCCCAGAATATGGGTCCTATCTTCTCCGCTGGGTTTAACTGTACATTTGATGAGATCATAGAAATTTTATATAGACATTGGTCAGTCTTGAAGTTAGATCCTTGGCTCAAATTCAGTATCCATGACAAACCGAGAGTCACCTCCAGAAAAAATAAAAACCTAAAGAATATCCTGGCTCTCTCTAAATATAATCCTGAGAATATTATTTGTCCTAAGAATCAACCAGCAGGGAATTTTCGATGTGGGAGGTTGAGATGTCTCACACGCACCTTTTTGTGTCACACAATCACTCAGTTTGAAACTGACAGGAGTGAGATTACATTCCATATCAATAATAGGATTACATGTAATTCTACATTTGTGGTTTACCTACTCACCTGTAAGTGTAGCTTACAATATGGCCAAACTATTAGGTCCTTGAAGTTAGATTTAGGGAAGACAGATATGCCATTTTGCTCAAAGATAAAAATTCATTGGTGGCACAACACTTTTCATCAATACATAATAGTGATCCTATGGCACTCTCGATTATGGGTATTGAACTTATACCTAAAATAGGGCATGTCGCTAAGCAGAAAAGAGCCCTCATAGGTGCTGAGTCCAACGGAATATATAAATTAAACACCTTAAATCCACATGGACTCAATTAAGAATTGGACCAATTACACCTATATGAATGTAGATTCCCCATGTAATTTGTGGTTTTCTATCATATAGATATCACCCTCCCCCTTATTCCCAATTAAGGTACTATATATATATATATATATATATATATACACAGTTGCAAGAAAAAGTATGTGAACCCTTTGGAATGATATGGATTTCTCCACAAATTGGTCATAAAATGTGATCTGATCATCATCTAAGTCACAACAATAGACAATCACAGTCTGCTTAAACTAATAACACACAAAGAATGAAATGTTGCCATGTTTTTATTGAAAGTGATTCACACCAGACATCCCAAGAATATTGCTGAACTGAAACAGTTCTGTAAAGAGGAATGGTCAAGAATTACTCCTGACCGTTGTGCACGTCTGATCTGCAACTACAGGAAACGTTTGGTTGAAGTTATTGCTGCCAAAGGAGGTTCAACCAGTTATTATATCCAAGGGTTCACATACTTTTTCCACCTGCACTGTGAATGTTTACATGGTGTGTTCAATAAAAACATGGCAACATTTCATTCTTTGTGTGTTATTAGTTTAAGCAGACTGTGATTGTCTATTGTTGTGACTTAGATGATGATCAGATCACATTTTATGACCAATTTGTGCAGAAATCCATATCATTCCAAAGGGTTCCCATACTTTTTCTTGCAACTGTATATATATTTTAGATAGTATTACTGTTCCTTGTTCATTTATGGCTTTTAGTATAGTGTTCCACCTTTCTCCTTTTTCATATTATTATTATTATTATTGCCATTTATAAAGCGCTAACAGATTCCATAGCGCTTTACAATATTGTGAGAGGGGGGATTTAGCTATAAATAGGACAATTACAAGGAAACTTACAGGAATGATAGGTTGAAGAGGACCCTGCTTAGACAAGCTTACATTCTATAGGAGGTGACGTGTAAAACACAATAGGACAGGAATTCAATAGGATATTTTTATTATTGATTTCAAGCAAATCCTTTTTTTTGCACAAAAAAATTGCAATTAACTGACAGCTTAGGTATAAATCAATATAGAATTATAGATAAGCAGCAATATGCTCACAAACATGTGTGTACATACAAACTATAATGAAAATAACAGAGATGTGAACTATTCTCCACAATAACACTACATTTGTTCTCCCATAATAATTTCTAGAACCTTATATAACAGCATGAATCAAAGATGATCACCGCTAATCCTTTATGTGACAAATGCATTTAACAATGTTGTTATTGCAATACTCCATGCACCACAATGGTGGCAGGAGTTTTGTGGCTCCCTCCCAGTGTAAGTAATCAAACTATTTCAGAAAAAATGACAACTTACCTGGGGTCTAAAAGGCTCTCTCTACTGCCTACTATGCAACTAAGAGGTCTTGCATTGAGCTAAGCAAAGAGGCACTCATTTGCTGAGACCACTCGTCTTGTGGTTTTACACAGCAAGGCATAGCTCAACTGAGCGAATAGAAGGTGGCTACAGGTGCCCGTGGACTATCAGTAAGTTATCAAACCATTCTTAAATTATTGTCACTGGGCACTCCTGGTAACCTATAGTTTAGCACTGTGGGATTGTGTTGGTGCTATATAAATAATTGTAATTGTGACAAACACTACATTGGGCTGTAATGTTTATGGTATTTAGAGTGTTCTTTTACATGCATACAAAGAGAGTCTTAAAGTTGCTTAGTCATTTGTTTTCACTATATCAGTATTTGGATGTATATTGTTTTATAACAATTTTTTTTAAATGCATGACCCATTTTAAATCTATCCTTTAGTTAAGGAAGCTAATATTTTATCGTACATTATTTTTTCGAAGGCTCTCAAAGAATGACGCACATGTTAATTAACAGTTTTTTAGCATTCCTGCTTTGTCTGAAACTAAACTAAATGTAACCTAACTGGTGGCTGATTCCCTCAAACCTAATTATGCAGCAATAAAGCATGGGAGGATCAGTGAAGCCAATTAACACTAAAAAAAAAATAGTGTCTAAATTCACACAACAGTAACTTTAAAATGGAACACATCATAAAAACTACAAATTAAACATTGATATTGCCAGTGATTGATGACAAAAGAATGTAAAAAATAAATACAAAACAAAGCTGATTTAAATTTCTTGAAACTTTAAATTTATATGTTTCCTTCTATATTGTTTTGCATTACACTAATTGTACTAAATTCTAAAATATAACATGTAATTGTGCTGCAACTTTAAGTTTCAAATAATATCTTAAAATCCAAAAATATAGTAGAACAATCACAAAGGCATAACAAAACCGAAGCCTAATTAGTAGTAAAATAACACCGCAAATCCAACATTTTGAAAAGGGCAGTCATGAAGGTAAAATATCATGATGTGACACAATTAAAAAGCTATAATAATTTTAAGGACATTCAGTAAAGACACGAACACATCCTCCTTACTTAGCACTTAGCAATTAAACAGGTGATTGCACAACATCAAGAACTAAATGCTTAGTGATATCCATCAATTGAGATTTTCTCAGCCATTATAAATTAATTACATTCTTAACTTCATTTAGGCTATCATAAAATATAAAATTAATGATGTTTGGCTAATCTCCTTTAAAAAAAGCAAAAGCATCAGTCTCCTAGGATGAGGCAGAATTACTAGTTGACGACAGCATTTTCTTTGTAAATTTTGTCCAAAAAAATCTTTTTAAATGTAATAAGAGCCAATTGAATTAGGCTCTCAAATTAGCAATACATATATATTAAGAGCCATGAATCTAAATGACAGGCAAAGACCTACAGCTCAAACACACTTCTCTTGGTTAGAACATCCTTTCATATATTTTTAATAAAACCGCTGATACAAATTCAAAATCAGCTTCATAAATCAAACATGATTTAATGTATGAAGCTCCAAGGTTTCCCCAGGACCAGCTGTACGAGTGGCAGTCTTAGGAAGACACAAGCTTTGCAGTTCAGTGCTTGAGGTTTTATGAAAGGTTTATTGGATTTCAAAGTCCCTTAAGGGGAAACCCTTTAAATGTCTTTGCAATTATAAGACTAATAACACTTTCAGTTTGTGGACGGTGCCTTGACTTGACAAAGATAAGGAACTTCAAGTTGCTCAGTCAATATAAAGCTATTAATCTCTGTCACCTCCTTGTCACTGTGGCTCAGGAAAACAATGTCGTTTCATGACCTAGGGGGAGTCATGTAGTGATTTTATTCAGCATGTCAGGATTCATCAAAGCAGATTTTGTCACTCCTCACAACTCCCCTGAAACACTCCCAGTTCTTTATCTTGACTATGTTGGCATCCGTCAGATATTTTTTTTGCGGGTCCTCCTTATGATTATGATTATTATTATTTAGCATTTATTCATGTTTTTGAAGCCCTGAGGAGAACTGAAAGGTTCGCTTGCAACTAAAGAGTTGGCATATGAAAACTAATTTAAAGTCGGAAATAGATAGCTGCATAACCGAATGCTATATTTATATAAGCAAAGGTTGATTTTTTTTCTCATAAATAAAATTATTAAATCAGCATGTGTGGGGAGGGAGTTCAATCTCAGCAGGTGTACAGTTTTGGTTCCAATTTCTTTGACATTGTGCAACTTTAACACAAAGCATAGGTGTGAGAAGATTAGACAGACTATAAAACCGGCAAAGAGACAGATATTCATTTGCAGATTTTCTAGTAGAAAAGCAATTTTTTGCACGGAAATATTGATGTTTGCCGTAAAACAGTATAAATCACCTGCTTAGTTCATTCACAAACTAAAATAGGCTTTGAACATTGCAGCATCTGGGAAAAAGACAGAAAATTATCTTGTTTAATGCTCCAAACAAAACATCTCTAGTAACTGTTCCAAATTCAGAATCATGGGTTTCTTTCCCTGTAGGGTTGACCTTGCACCTTATCGTGTTCAATAAAATGAATACTATTGAATTACATAATTCAATTAATAACACCTGCATCCCATATTGCATAATTTAAATGTAAAACATTGGTTATTCTAGCAGTAATTATAATGCTTGAATACTTATTTGAGTTCATATAAATAATTTCCTTTCTGGTTTTGTTTATTATTAAAGCAGCCTATGTAAAAAGCATACTATAGTGCTAGGTATATAGTACCCCCCCCCCCACCCCTCCCTCATGCCGCCCCTCACCCCACACACACTTTAAAGGAAAACGACAGTGCCAGGAAAACAATCCGTTTTCCTGGCACTGGAGGAACCCTCTCCCTCCCACCCCCCAATCCCCGGTATCCTTTTAAATGAGTTTTCCTATGGGGAGGGCATTTGCAGTGCTCACCATGCCAGCACATTAGTGCCCCCGTCGGGTGACATCGGAGGAGGTGGAGCGCTGACACAGCAACAACAGAGATCGGCGCCGGAACAGTTAAGCAGTAAAAACCCCTTCAGTTACTTACCTGAGGCAACGACGATGTCCCTCGTTGCTGTCTCCTCCTCCTCCTCCTCCTGATCCCGCCCACCGGCTGAGGAGACCTAATACGCATGAGCGGCAATGCCGCACATGCGCATTAGCGCTCCCCATAGGAAAGCATTGAAAAAGATTTTCAATGCTTTCCTATGAGGAAATGAGCGATGCTGGAGGTCCTCACACAGCGTGAGGACGTCCAGCGACGCTCTAGCAAAGATAATCTTTGCTATGATTCAGGAAGTGACCTCTAGTGGCTGTCTAGTAGACAGCCACTAGAGGTGGAGTTAACCCTGCAAGGTAATTATTGCAGTTTATAAAAAACTGCAATAATTACACTTGCAGGGTTAGGAGTAGTGGGAGTTGGCACCCAGACCACTCCAATGAGCAGAAGTGGTCTGGGTGCCTGGAGTGTCCCTTTAAGGATTAATAAATTATTACTGTACTTAACTGTTCCGGCGCCGATCTCTGTTGTTGCTGGGTCAGCGCTCCACCTCCTCCGATGTCACCCGACGGGGGCACTAATGCGCTGGCATGGTGAGCACTGCAAATGCCCTCCCCATAGGAAAGCATTGCAGCAAATCCTCTGGGGATTTTACCAATGCTGGATGTCCTAATGCAGAGCATGAGGACATCCAGGGTCAGTTAGGCAACCAAAAGTTGCCTAAAAAGCAGGAACTGCCTTTAGAGGCTGTCTGACTAGAGGCATTATTCACCCTGCAATGTATTTACTGCTGTTTATCAGAAATATTTACAGCCTAGGAACACCTCTAGTGGCCACTTCTCAGATGGCCACTAGAAGTGCTTCCTGTGTAACTGCTGCACAAAGTACTGTATGCTCTGCATAAAAATGCTGAACTTTCCCCTTAGAGATGCATTGATTCAATGCATTTCTATGAGGAGATGCTGATTAACCTTGGCTGTGTTTGGCTCTGTCCCCCTCCCTGCCTGAGATAATCAAAGTTGATGATCTCATCCAATCCAATGGAAAGCATTGCGATTGATTGAGATCATCAATTCTGAAACCACCTTTCTAACCTGAGGTAAGTGGGCTGACCACTTAAATAGTGGTTTTAGAACTACGGTGTCAGGAATACATGTTTGTTTTCCTGAGACTATACTGTTTCTTTAAGTTTGCATATACTTTTGTGTACCCCTCATTTTTTTCCCTTTCTTTTCTTTTTCCAGCCAACAGGACAGTTTATTTTTTTATCGCTGTTTAGTGCTGTATGGAATATTTTTCTTAATTTTTTAATCTGTTTGAATGTACTAATATTGCTGTGATATCATGCCCGTACTGTATGTCTGTTCACTGTGAATATGTATGCACTATTGTGGAAGGAGCAAGAAATATTCTTCCCTCTTTTTCCCTCTCTTCTCTGCTGTACCCTTTGTCATAGTTTGTTTTTTTTCCATACTGCCTACTTTGTTATATTCTGATAAATGTTCAATTTAAAGTATTTGGGAGGAAAAAAAACAAACTCGGGTATATTGGGTTCAGCCTTTTATACACCTCTCTACCTACTGTGGAAAAAAGAGAAGACTCAAAACCAAACTTGAAGCGATTTCCAATTATGACTAAAGAAGAAAAAAAAATTCCTCCTGACTTCAAATTGACAATGAGATTGCTGTTTGGATCAAGTAGCTATTAACCCCTTCAATGCACACAATGTAAGAACAGGTTAGCTTTGCAAAGCAACAAAAATTGACAACACACAAGGATCAATTTATGTAACCTTTGCCACTGTGCAAATCTTCTGTGCTAGTGTTCCATTATTTCCCCTGCATTTTTGAAAGTGCTCCTTGTACATGCTATGTCTTCTCTTCCACCTTATATTCAGATGACTTTACTAGACAAACCACAGAGCTTCATTCTACTTGCCATGAAGGATGGAAAGATACAAGGACATATGTCGCTGAGATGCCCCGTTGTAAAAATGCCATGCAATGCCATCAGAGTTATTCACTAAACCCATGGACAATATTTGGTGGAAATGACAAGATTCCAACTATATTTGCTGTTCTCATATTTATTAAAGCAAACCTTGTCAAAACCCTGTTATTCTGACCAAATGAGCACCATTAAGTCTATAACATTTGGCGCTGGATCAAAATCACTCATTTTGTGTGCAAATTTTATATAAAATGTGAGATCCTAAGACAGCAAAGTTAGCTCTTGCTAGCCAACTGTTAAAAAGGAAAAAGAAAAATGAAAGCTTATGGAGTTCCATCTAACTATAGGGATGTTCAATTCATCCTTTACGCCTCTCTACACGTTCAAGTAAATAAATAAAAAATAAAAAATATATTTAGTTATTTGAAATTAAAATAATTTAGTTAACCTATTCCATTAAACCTATGTGAAACAAAATAATTTTGATACCATATATCAGCATTAGCCCAATACTTACAAACATAAAAAGTAATGGGGTCGTGTACACAGGTTCCAAAAACTCATTCATTCTATACTCCTTGTGACGGACCACCTGTACCCAGAGTGGTACGTCTGTCTGATGTTCTCCCGATTCCCGCAAGGCTTCAGTGGTATAGTACTCTCTCCCACACACCCAAACATCAGTCAAGACTTGATAAAGGGTACAAAACAACTGGTTTTATTAGGTCAAGTTGCCTGGTTATATACACAACCCCTAGCATGGGGTGCCTATTCACAAAACAGTAAACCCGCCCAGACGTCTCTGTGTCTGGGAGATAAGTGAGTTTGCCTTTGTTTAAGCTAATTATCTCTCAGACACACGAGGTACAATGCATAAAACACCCCAAAACATATTATAAACAAGTTTGAGCCCCCACATATGTTATATCCCCGGATAGCCATGATCTGAGCGTCCAAGTTATTCAAATGAGATCTATGCAGTGTATTCGGATAACCACCGGGGGAAAGTTTTGACCAACCACACATGTGGGCAAAGCCCAAAATAGTTCCACGGAAATTGTCCTTGCGGTCGGTCATTTATCAGGAGCTCCTGTGGGTAAAGAAATCCAGGCTCCTCTGATCTCTCTGGGAGCGATTGGTCACCCCAGGCTAAGGTACCTTGCTTCCAATTACCGCTC
Organism: Pelobates fuscus; assembly: GCF_036172605.1. Classification (NCBI taxonomy): domain Eukaryota; kingdom Metazoa; phylum Chordata; class Amphibia; order Anura; family Pelobatidae; genus Pelobates; species Pelobates fuscus. The sequence goes on from NC_086328.1 coordinate 48,234,779, forward strand.
TTCTGGCTGGTCAGGAAAGGGGCAATACAGGGTAAAAGTGAATGGGAAAGGGAGGGTTAAGTGGCCGAAAATAGTTTGGGGGGATCGCGGCCATGTACCGCTGGTAGTGTTTGGCCGCCATTGGCCGCCATTTGCCGCCAAATTGGCCGCCATTTACCAGAGAGTGTGCATTCAGTATACAAAAAGTACTAAACCATGAGAAATACAGTTTGTTCAGGGAAAGTGGAAAAGTTAACTTGGGACATTCTTCACAATCCTGTAAAAATACAAAAACCTTAATTTTGATGACAGATCAACACCAGTCGACCTGTCTCATTGTAGGCAACATATCAAAGGCATATAAACTTTTTTATGGCAAAAAATGCTTCACCTATAAGGTAATTTGTTTTGGTTGGGATATAGTCATGATTGATTACTCATTGATAGCAATGACTATACACTAGTAAGATAAATTAAGCCTACTTTGCTTCTCTTTTCTTCTGCCTCCAACACTGAAAGGCAGGATCATCATAACATTTACTCAGTCTAATAACTCCATCACTAAAAGGCAGGATGATTCTAACATCAACTTGGTCTAATGTATACACCTGTTTAGAAATGTGAAATGTTGGTGGATATTTCTATTGGATATGTTAATATTATTTTAAGTGGTTATCCGTAAAATTTGGAATTACAAATACAGAAAAATAGGGAAGTTTATTATTATTATAATTTTTTCACTTTGTATTTTACACTCAAAATACAGTATGAGAAAAATGTATAGAGCATTTTTAGGGTGGTATATGTAACAAGTATCAAGTAGCTTTGAATAATATAACATAATGTATATTGCCATGCATTCTATTAGTTAAGACAGGCGTCAGGCGATGACTGTTATTACTAGCTAGTCTTAGGGCAGGGGTTGTAACACAAGCCAAAGTAAAACATAGATACATAATAGCATAGATAACTCTTTGTTGCTGGTTAGGATTTTTTTAATATATATTTTATTAGTTTACAGATGTATTGCTAAAAATCTGCATCCAGTTGTCTTTCTTGCACAAAGTAAAATCATTTTATGATTTGATTCTCTTAATTATGTTAGCTTCATTGTTACCTTCAATTAATAGCTTTGCTGATGCAACACATGAGATGTTTTAATATTCTTTGTGTTTAGTTTGTTAACATTGTTTAACATCTACTAATTCCATAATGTGAGGTTCCTTAAGTCTCAACACGTAACATGTTATATTGTATCTTTGTAGGTCCCATGTGCCTGAAACATTTTATCTTGTTTGGTGTTTGGTGTTCCTTTTTTTCTTAAAAGCACACACGATTTGCATATAAATACACTGGATTTGCTTTGCTACTCTCTTGGCATGGTCAGTGAATCCTTATTTGTAGTCTTATTATAAAATCAACACCCTAAATATAAAGATTTGCATATATGTTTGTGTTCAGACGAGACAGCTATGCCAGCTTATAGAGGATACATGATAATTTACTGCATCTAACCGGCATAAATGAGGTAAAGCAATACATCTCTTTCAGACTGCTATTGGGGAAAAAACTGCTCCATCTGCTCATTGCTTAGCCATATATCAATTGACTTGTTATAAAAACAAAAAAGTGGATATAAAAAATAAAAAAAAGAAGTTAAAGAAATGTTTTGTAAATCCCAGCAGTGACAAGGGAAGAAAAGCATTGAGACATTCAAAACAAACCTTAAAGCAAACCTTTCAAGTATGTGTTTTAACATTAATCAATAACACATGCACATTTATCCATGTAATGAGCTTTTCCAGAGGAAGGATTTCTGAACTGCAACACATCATGTAATAAAAAAAACTGAAATTTGCAACAAACAATAGATTTGAATCCATTCATTAGTTGCTAGAATAGAGGTGTGTCTTTAAAAAATAAAAGTTCTGCTCTGAAGCTAGTAATATTTACAAGCACAGCTCACTGGCTGACTTCCGAGTGTAACTCATTTCTTCCAGAGTATGCTCTTAAGAGTAAGTGTTATACTTAAGAGTAAGTGCACAATAGTGGTAGAAAAAATGATATAGTTAGCAAAGTCATGATCAAGCATCTCTCTGGCTGAAGTAATAATATTGGGAATTGATTGATCACTCCTGAGCATACCTGATATGAATATAAGCATAATAAGCACACACAGGCACAGGCCTGGATGTCACAGCTATTAATTAACCCTTTAAGTCCGGAGGACGTACTATTACGCCACGCAGAAACCGGCTCTAAACGCCGGTGGGCGTAATAGTACGTCCTCGCTTTTATTGCCGCCCACATGGCCGGCGGTATTCTCCCGCTGCAGATCGCGGTCGGGGGGGATGCCTGGCCCCCCGGGCAACCCCCCCTGTGGCCGGTGACCGCGATCTGCAGTCTCTGATCGCAGTGACAGGCTGTCACTGCGACCAGTATTCAGCATGTGTCAGCCGATTTCAAATCGGCTGACACATGCGGCCGGCGGCTTTCCCCTTCTGCAGATCGCGGTCGGGGGACTTACCTGGCCCCCCAGGCAGTCCCCCTGGGGTCAGTGACCGCGATCTGCTAGGTCTGAGATCGCAGTGACAGGCTGTCACTGCGATCTCAGAGCGCTCTGATCGCAGTGACAGCCTGTCACTGCGATCAGTGTTACATGTGTCAGCCTATTGGCTGACACATGTAACTGGCACAGTGAACCCCCTGCAGATTGGAAGGGGGGAGTGCTTGTACCACCCAGGCACTCCCCCCTGTGGTCAATTACCCAATCTGCAGGAGGTGATCACAGTGACAGGCAGTCACTGTGATCACTGATCCTGTGTGTCAGCCAGTGATGTGACATCACTGGCTGACACTGTCTCTGCCCCCTGTCCTGTAATACAAATAAAATATTAGTTCAAAAAATAAATTAAAAAAATTACAGTTACAAATAAAATATACTTAGATCATATATATTATATATATATATATGATCTAAGTATATATATATATATACACATACACACATTTACACATACACGACGTGTATTTAAATATATATATATATATATATATATTAATATCAAATTACACGTAGACTGATACTGATTAAATATATATATAATTATTGTTATATATATATTTATATATAATATAAAAAAAATATATATGTAAATACGTAAAAAAATAAAATTAAAAAAATATTTAAAAATAAATAATTAAAAAATATATAGATGTGTGTTATTTCGTTCTAACTGTATTGTGATAATAATATATATATATTTATATCAAAATACACGTAGAACAAAATAATATATATCATAATATATATATCTTTATACATAAATATATACGTATATATCACTATATATACCTATATATAAATAAAAATATTAAAAAAAAATTATATATATATATACGTATATATACACATATGTATATATATACATATATTAATTCTACACATATATTTATGTAATAATTTTACATAATTAGGTATCCTAATTAATTACAATTAGCGGGACCTGCCTGACAACCCATGCCGAAAGTATAGGGAATTTAATTTGCTAGCACTATATTTAACCCTATAACTTTCCAAGACACCATAAAACCTGTACATGGGGGGTACTGTTTTACTCGGGAGACTTTGCTGAACACAAATATTAGTGTTTCAAAACAGTAAAATGTATTACAACGATGATATCGCCAGTAAAAGTGACGTTTTCTGCATTTTTCACGCACAAACAGCACTTACACGGACGATATTATTGCTGCAATACTTTTTACTGTTTTGAAATACAAATATTTGTGTTGAGCGAAGTCTCCCGAGTACAACAGTACCCCACATGTACAGGTTTTATGGTGTTTTCAAAAGTTACAGCGTCAAATATAAGGCTTGTGTTTCAGTTTTTTCACATTAAAATTCGCCAGATTGCTTACGTTGCCTTTGTGACCCTATGGTAGCCCAAGAATGAAAATTACCCCTATGATGGCATACCATTTGCAATAGTAGACAACCCAAGGTATTGCAAATGGGGTTTGTCCAGACTTTTTTAGTAGCCACTTAGTCACAAACACTGGCCAAAATTGGCGTTTTTTGCATTTTTCACACACAAACAAATACTAACGCTAACTTTGGCCAGTGTTTGTGACCAAATGGCTACTAAAAAAGACTGGACATACCCCATTTGCAATACCTTGGGTTGTCTACTATTGCAAATGGTATGCCATTATGGGTGTAAATTTAATTCCTGGGCTACTATACAGTCTCAAAGGCAACGTAACCAATCTGGCGAATTTCAATTTCAAATGTAACACGCTATATTTGACCCTGTAACTTCCCAAAACACCATAAAACCTGAATATAGGGGGTACTGTTTTACACGTGAGACATCGCTGAATACAAATATGTGTATTGCATTGCAGTAAAAGCAAACAGCATTTTGACATCCACAGTTAAAATGTCACATAGAACTAAAAAAAAATAAAAAAAAAAATTTTTCTCCCATTTTTTTATATATTTTTTATATTAAATTATGTTCAATACCTAAATATTTGATGTTAAATGAAAGCCCTGTTTCCCCTGAATAAAATGATATATAATAAGGGGGGATGCATTTCATATGAAAGAGGTGAATTACGGTTGGACAGACATATAGCGCAAATGCCAGGTTTTGTTTACGTTTTGTTCTGTTCACAACTTGTACATTTGGCTGCGGTGTTAAGGGGTTAAGCTGACAGGCATGACAGTATTAAACTGTATAAAACCACAAAACACGACATCGAGAGGGCTGCATACCATTATGAAAATAGTATAGTGCTAGGCGTTAGATAAGAGAAAAGCTAACCGTACAGACATGACATGGCGTCTTTGGTGGTCCTGAACAGCCTGGCCAGCTGCCAGTCCCAACTTAGTGTAAAAGACAGACTGCCCACTCTTTTAAAAAAAGGTATAAGAGACGGTGAAACTTGGCACTCACTTGGAGAACTACCCACCTGTAATACGGACGCGTGTTGCTGGTTCTGCTGTTCCCAGTAGAGAAGGTCCCTACAAGCCTGACTACCAGAGTTCCCCCAGTCATGTACAGCTTAGTGACAACCAAGCTTCTCTAATGGTGATGTATGCTTAAGCTGATATCTAGATACTTAAGCTGTTTGATGTGAATGCATGCAATAACTTAATACTGTATACTAGTTAGCATGCATGGCAATAACACATTTAGAAAGCACAATTGGAAACCAAGTCTAAGATTGTATGCTTGCTACACAGAATATGTTGGACTGTATAAAAACCTTTTGTTTCTAATTTTTTCTTACTTAAGTTTCAGATAAACTAAGATTTTTATACTTATTTGTGCAATCTCCTGAGGCATTTGAGGTTCCCTTCAGTTGGCTTTCTTTCTTTTTTTCATAGTTGGAAATTGCTCACTTTTCCTCACTTTCTCCTTTTATATAAATATTTGAGAAATATTTGAGAAAGGTTGAACCTTAGGGATTTGCGTTATATTGTAATCTATATAACTATGTAACAATGTAATTGAGCCATGGACATGATTTAAAAAAAAAATATTTCTAGGTCAGTTCATTCATGCTGTGAATATTAACTGGATAAAAAAATATGGACATAGATGCTTTTATTTATGTCTGAAGCAAAATCGAAATAGTACTTACATTTAATCTAATATATTCAACAGATATATCTTGTTTATATTTTGTATATTTGATGTACTTTTCTACAGTAGGATTGCTCACCAGGAAGTCACATAATAAACACATTCTGTCGTGTCAATGAAGGACATCCTTGAATGGGTTCAAATATTAAAATGGGGGCATGTCTTGGACATCAGCACACACACAGATGCTTGCCTTGCTAGACCCATTATCTACTAGGCCATAGCAACATAACCACAGCAACTGACACTGGTGTTATTTTATTTTGCTTACACACCACTTATTTTAATCATTTGAGAGTCCATTGCCATGCCTCCAAAACATTTTAAGACAGCAGAGGACCCAAAACACTGTCTCAGGTCCATAGAGAAAAAGTGAGTGCTGATCAAGATAAGAACTAGAATCAGAAAAAAAGGAAACACATATTTCGAAGCCTCCACTTTTCATGTACATTTTAGAGCAATTACAGTGGACTTCCATTGTTACCTCCAGGCATTGAGAGAATGCACAGATCACGAGTGACCTCCAGAAGCTAATTCTCAAGATGACAGAACACCAATCTCAATGTAACAATGTGTGTGTGATGGGCATTTCTGAGTCTGTTACTCTTCAATTCCTACCAGTCTTCCTCCTATTTAAAGCCGTGATACCATCTCTTATATAGTTGAATAGCACATTGATTATGCCCACTGGCTACCCATAACCAGCAGCCTGCTCAGAGATTCATTAATGTAGTTATCAGTCTTGAGAAACATAAAAATGCTGAGTGACTGTTCAGCATGCCTGTCTCTGTATTGATTTAACAGCCACCGCAATGAAAAAATAAGGAGTTTGCTTTTGTCACCAAAGTACTTCGGGGACCATAAGATCTTCTGTCATTGGGGCGTCACCACTATGACTCATCTGGTGAAAAGCACTGTTGAACAATATTAACTCTGTGGTAGATTGCATGGCTACTCTGAAAGATTGGATCCTTATCTCTGAGTAGCACTCTGTCTTATCTTCTGAATCCTCCCTTACCGGTTTCTCAGAGTGGAGAACTGTGGATCTCTCGGCCACCGAGTTCTGTATTGTTTGGCATTCATGTAGGAGTCTCTCCAACTTTCAGGCAAAATATACCTTGTTTGCCATTTATAATTTTCTTTCATCTGCTTTACTGTTATAACTTAGTTTCAGTAATTATGCCAACAGAAAACAAAACTTAAACAGAAATATAGATGTGAAAAAAAAGCCCCCAAATATCAATGATAAAAAAATGAAACCCTATCTAGTGAGCTGTAACCCAGGTGTAGTGGTTGTTACAATGGTGTGTTTCTCTCTATGATAGCTTTTCTCAAATTCTATAAATTGGCTAACTTGTCTTTTGAGAGGCAACCCATATTATTCTCTAGGAGGTACTAGGTTCATGGTTTATTCTCTTTTACTATTACAAACCAAATAAAACCTATCAAATGATCTTTATGGTGTTTTCTGCTCCCTGTCCCTTTTGGGGTTCAGGTTCCCTTCTTAAACCAGCTTGCCCTTTTTGACATTCCATGAGTGACTATACATGGCTCTGTCTACCAAAACCCTTTTCTGAGTCCTCATATTTAAACTTTGCCTGATTCTTCTGGTTTCTCCTCAGTATTCATTTTGCTTTGCACTATATACCAGTTATAATTTAATATATTGTACTAACCAATTTGCCCAGTCTAGATTTCTGCAGATTGGACCACATGTCGTTTATAAGATTATAAGAGTTTATTATTTGCTATTTCCTCTCACCTTCCAAATACCAAACGTGTTTTGTTATTTTGCTTTGTGAGTGCAAAATGTCTTGTACAGAATGCTTGGATTTTTAATACCATCCTAGTTATTTTTTAACGTTTTCTTTTTCTAATCTATGCTTGATCTGCTTTGTCTTCTCCACTCTTCTTGTTATTGTCTCACTTTTTTCATCTGTTCTCCTTTATGATCCATGGGTCGGTGATGGGAACAGTGATGTTAGAAGCTGTCAAGGTGCCCAATAGGAACCTCAGTGTGACTGCACCTGATCAGTGTGGTCGCGCTGTCACAGTGCCCGATCGGCACTGTTATGTGACCGCATCTGATCGGTGCGGTCACACTAAAGGAGGGAGAGGCTACTCACCATGCCTCCAGCGCCTCTCCCTCCTCACAGCTCCTATGACAGCGGCCGGGTCCAGCGTAAGGAAGGATGCCGGCCGCTGCAAAGAGGTGCTATATGATAGTGCCGCCAACAATGACGTCACTAGTGACGTGAACGTGCGTGCGGCGTCATGTTTTCGCCATGCATGCACGTTTTGGGTTCATGGGACCCAATTTAGCAAAAAGCAGAGTTTACAGGGTTATTTAAACCCAAACCTGCAACTGTTCAGTGCCCTGTCGTGGCACTCCTGATGATCTAGGCCATGGACACCAGGTAAAACGCACGTCGAGTGCATATACTGATGTCTTTCAGGTTGTTTTTTTTTTTTACTTATAACTCCAATACAGTGTAACTTCATCCCCTCCAGCTCGGGACTCTACATAGACTTATTGAATCTTTTTTATCCAGGACTAATGACAGCAGGGCATTGGGTTACTACTATTTGACATAGGAAACTTCTGACTTTGGGTTTCAGGCATGAAGGGAACATGTGCCGACTGCCAAATATGTAGGGATTAACAATGTCCTTTTATTAATTATAGGGATCAGCCAGCACATGCACCCTCCCTGTTATCCCGTATACGAGTGGATAAACGTTTGACTGTAGGCTTTAATGGGTATAAGACCTGATAATACTTATTAATTACCTTCGGTAACAATTTCAGCCTACCTGGTATATTATCTACCCCCCACTAGGGTTTCGTTATACCGTGTCGAGATGAGGTATCTAGTGATATCCAGTGGTTGATTTGGTACATTGGTACCCACTGTCTAAGTGTAGATACTTTCTGGATACTCTCTTTGGAATACTAACACACTCTAATATACTTTATAATTTTTTTATCAAATGTATTTAGCTATTTGCAGTACCCCACCCTTTTAGGAGAAACTAGCAAGCACTAGCACTAAGTCCCATTATATACTCACCCGTCTTGGGACAAGGTATTCTGCTATAGGTAGTTATGCTATAGAAATAAATATAAATTATTACAATAAATGTAGGGATGTGCATGAGAAAAATTGATGGTTCGGCATTCTGAAATTCAGAACTTTACGACTTCGGAACTTCGGGTAAGTGTAGGGTTAGGGTTGGGTTAGGGGTAGGGTTAGGTTAGAGGGTTAGGGTAGGGTAGGGTTAGAGGTAGGGTTAGGGTTAGGGTTGGTTTAGGAGTAGAGTTAGGGGTAGGGTTAAGAGGGGTTAGCATTAGGGTTAGGGTAGGGTTAGGGGTAGTGTAGGGTTAGTTGTAGGGTTAGGGGTAGGGTTAGGGTTGGTTTAGTGTTAGTGGGATAAGTGGGCTCGGTTTTGGGGATAGATGTTTTCCCTTACATATAAAATCCTCAAATGTTCTCAGCTTTTGAAGAATCGAGGAGTTATTGTCTTGTGGAGTCAATACCGCCAGCACCATGTGCCAAACTCTGGCTATAGTAGCCTGATTTAAACTCTTTTTATCCAAAGTCACCCATAGTTTATTCGTGGAAGCTGTGTCCTTAATTCTTTGTAAGACTGTGGCCTGATGATACTTGCTAAAGTCAGGTGAGTGATAAGCCTCCCCAATATTTCGGGATGCACAATATCTCATATCATAGTCTCGCCCCCTTCCCCCTCCATATATAGCACAAAACACTACTGTCCACAGATTTGTAAAAAAATCCCTGGGTAAAGCTTATGGGATGGTCTGAAACAAATATAAAATTCTAGGTAGAATGTTCATTTTTATGACTGCTATTTTCCCTTGCCAGGGTGTGTTGATAATTCCAGCATTGGAGATCTCCTTTAATTGTGTTCAATAGAGTGGCAGAGTTACGTTGATACAGTTCCATAAAATTACGAGGAATCCAAACACCAAGATATCTAATTTGATCATCATACCTTCGAAAGGGGAACTGAGTGTTGATCTGGGAACTCTCCGCCGCTGAAAGGTTGTTATTTATAATTTCACATTGTTAAGATTCAATTTTAGACCTGACAGGTCTCCATGTAGCTCAAATACCTTAAGTAAAGCTGGGAAGGTGGTCAGTGGTTCCTCGGTGAAGAAAAGCATATCATCCGCATAGACTGCTATTTTATGTTCCAGTCCTCCACTCCACATCCCTTTGATATTCGAGTGTTGGTGCACCGTAGTCAGGAATGGTTCTAATGTTAGAGCAAAAAGCAGGGGCGAAAGTGGGCATAATTCTAACTTTCGCATTTGGTTGTTGATAAAGTGCCCCCATCTATTTGAGCATTCCTTCGCCAATCCTATTTACACAATGTCGAATTCACGAAGGACCAGTTTACTCGGTCAAAAAACTTTTCGGCATCTGTGGGTAACAAAAGTAGCCGCCTGCCTTCCCTCTTAGCTGTATGTTGCACTGAGAACATTAGCAGTGTGCTATCTTTAGCCTCCCTACCTGGTGTAAAGCCTGTCTGATCTGGATGAACCAATCTAGGCAGGAAATATTGAAGCCTTGAAACAAGTATTTTTGAGAGGAGCTTTACATCAAGATTTAGCAGGGAATTTTGGTGATAATTACCGCAGTTTTCTGGATTCTTCCTTGGTTTTGGTATTACAGTGATAGTTGCTGCTATGGATTCCTTGTGAAAACATGTTCCAGCTATGAGTCTATTCAGAGCTTTGGTTCGTTTTGGTATAAGAATATGTCCAAGCTTCTTGTAGTAGCCGACTGATAATCCTTTAGGACCTGGTGCTTTTCCATTTTTTGCTGTTTTTATAGCTATCGAAGCTTTATGCTTTGATAGAGAAAGGTTTCTCAGAGGATATATTAAATAAGAGAGAACGTAAATATTTTAAAATTAAACATGCCAGGATCCCTATGTTTTTTTATTTTTGCCGAAGATTGTCCGGTAGGCCAATTACATCTGACATCAATTCTGTATCAAGCAGGCTGTCAGAATATGTTGATCACATACTACAGCCTCTGGTACAGAATTTCCCCTCTTACCTGAAGGACACCACCAATGTTATACAACTCTTAAATACTATACAGTGGCAGGTAGATTATCTGTTGGTCACAGCGAATGTTACCTCTCTGTACACTGTAATCAGACATGAATTAGGATTACAAGCAACTCTTTTTTGCAGAGTGCCAAGTACCCAGACAGGCATAAACAGTTTGTCTTGGAGTCTATCGATTTTATCCTTAACCATAACTATTTTTGGTACTACAATAGTTTCTACTTCCATAAATATGGCACAGCAATGGGCACCAGGTTTGCCCCCAGCTATGCCAACCTGTTCATGTCATACTGGGAATCTAGCCATTTATGTGTGAATGGTCGCTGGAGGTCAAACCTGGTGCTCCATAAGATATATATTTATGATCTCTTATTTAACTGGAGAGGAGGAGAAACTATCTTTAAACAATTTATCAACTGTGTTAATAATAATGGTTGAGACATTGCTTTGTCTTTTCAATATAGCAGTACACAGATCGACTTTTTAGATCAATATACATTGAAAATTACCAAATTAAAATTAATAGCTTCATCAAGGCAGTTGATGTGAACAGCTATATTGAAAAGAAAAGCTGTCACTTTCGTCTCTGGCTAGATAACGTACTGAACAGTCAATATATGAGATTAAAAATAAATTGTTCTGCCCATAACATCTTTGTCAGCCAGGGACAGAGAATAACTCAAGACTTTAAGGACAGAGGATACAGTGATGAATTACGTTGCACTGCTTTAAATTCCATTGATCTAGTGGAAAGGGAGGAACTGTTAAAATATAAAACTAAAAGTACAAACGTAAACGTAGACTCAATCCCAAAAAATAGAAATATGAAGAAAATAGATTGTACTGGCGCTATTTATGGAAAGATGGGTAGTTGTTGTATAACACCGCAAACTACAGCTGCTATAACACCAAAAACTTATCTTGAGACAAAGTATAGAAGGGTGTAGGTGAAGCGCTAGTCATATATAACTTGTGATATACAGTGCGGAATATATAGCAATACCTCTACCTTAGAGTATTTTAATACAGGAGTCCTAATGGAGGTATGCTGTACCTTAAAGACAAAAGGCAAAATAACCACACATAGTGTATACTGTAATATGAATAAGTGGTATATAAAAAAATAGGGGAAATATGCCCACTCACACTTTCAGGAGCTAACAATATATAGCTCACTGTGATCGCCTGTAGGGTCCGTGAAGGCGACCCTATCCCTTCTTGGGTAGTTGTTCTTTGGTCACTGGTTTTCTAGATTAAAACACAGACATCTATGGTGCAATATTGTGGGTTCCAGTGGTGATATTAAAACAAGTAAAATTTTGTACTTACAAACCCAGAGCCCTCCACATCGGCTCTGGTCTGAGGGTGTATGTAGTTAAGGACTACAAGCCTTCTTTGTGAAAATAGCAGGAGATGCCACAAGTGGTATAAAAAATAATAAGCAATTTATTGTATCATATATAAAAAGTTTCGCCGATCTGGCTTCTTCAACTGGTGTTTGGAGAAAAAATCTTTGCTTCTTCCTTGGACTGGCTCCTGCTATAAGTACCTCTTCATGGGTACTGTAATTGATTTCCGGCTTGTTGAATCGCGGGCGTTCACCATGGTAACCGTGATGCCCTGCGTTCCAAGCCTCACTCTCAGTTTGTTTCCTGATCCACTCGTCACTTCCGGTTTCCGTCTGTGTGCCGATACGTCATCGCTATGCGCTCGGCACTCTCGATCTCTGTATATGTCGGTTGACATGACAACGGGGAAATTGATACACAATATAACATATGATTACATTCTTGTATTTATATTCATTACTCATATATCATTTGAATAAAACGGTTTATCTTTCGCCTCTCAGTTTGGTATGTTCAATCTAAACTCTAACCTCTCCCCTATGTATATTTTACCTTATTATATTGCTCCCTGATATTTAAAAAGGATTAGAGTTTCTTGTGGGGGGTAATCTGACCCCTAAAAATTCAATACAAACATTTATATATGATCAAAAGGAATATAGAAGTGTGTTGCAGTCCATACTTAATTAATTAGACAATATAATACTTAAAACCATACATTCAGCAATGGTGATGTGCTGTTTTTAAAAAACAAGAAAGGCAAAGGGTAGTGATTTAAACGGTTATCCAATAAGACCATAAGAATATAAGAATAAAAGAAGGGAAGATTTTCATTTCCATTTAAAAACCTGTCAGCCTAAAATTCTTACTTTAAAAAATGACACATCTCAAAATCCGCATTAAGACCATAGGGGATTAAAGTGTTTAATTTAAAAATCCATTCCATTTCGTTTCGGCTCATCTTGGTATTAAAATCCCCTCCTCTCCAATCTCTTTCTAGTTTTTTTATACCTAAAAATTGGGAGTTCTTTGTTTCACAGTTATTGTGTCTTTTATAGTGTGCAGACACGCTGTGGTTCTCAAAGCCTTTAGTGATGTTTCTACCGGCTCTTCTATGCGGATGTGCAATGCCCTTGTGGTTTTACCAATATAGTATAATCCACAAGGGCATATCATTAAATAAAATAAATTGTTGGAGTAGCAGGTTAAAAGGTCTTTTATTTGGTATTCTATTCCGTCTTTACTTTTGAAACTTTTTATATGTCTTTTTTTGTTTGTTGTCCTCCTGCATGCTAAACAGCTCCCACACCCATAAAAGCCTTTATCTGTGTTTAGGAATGTTCTGTTATTCTTTTTTTCTTTTATAAAGCTAGATGTAAGGGTGCTGCGGAGATTTCTAACTCCTCTATGGATGAAGTGCGTTTTTTCTGGGAGAAATTCTCTTGCTGTCGGATCCTGCAAAAGGATGGGCCAGAACTTGGAGACTATCTTCCTAACTTTATGGTTGTCTGTGCTGTAGTTACATATAAAGGGTATTTCTTTTAATTCATTTTCTTTTTTCTCTCTATATTTCAAAAGGCCTTCCCTTTCTATTCCCTTCACTTCTTTTCTAGTGGTTTCCAGTTTGAGTTCCTCATAGCCTTTATCTATAAAGTCCTGTTTAATTCTGTCAGATTGTCTTTCAAAGATAGAGAGATCAGTGCAGTTTCGGCGTATACGGAGGAATTGTCCTCTAGGGGCATTCTCCAGCCATGGAGAAAAATGGCAGCTTTCTCTCCCTATATAGCTATTAGCTTCTACTACTTTAAAGTAGTTCCTAGTTTTAATCTCATTTCCTTCTATATATATTTCCAGGTCCAAAAAAATTACTTGGGACTTGCTCCATGTACTCGTGAGTTTAATTCCCCATGTGTTAGTGTTAAGATGTTCAAGAAATTGTATCAGATCCTCCTCCTCTCCTTCCCAAATGAAAAAAATATCGTCAATGTAGCGGCCATAGGTGACCAAGTTCTGCCTCCAGCTATGTGGGCCAATCACAAAAACGTTTTCCCAATGGGCCATAAATAAATTTGCATAGCTGGGGGCGAACTTGGTCCCCATAGCCGTCCCATTTATCTGCAAGAAAAATTCATCACTGTACCAAAAAAAATTATTTTTTAGGATAATCTCTATACCTTCCATAATGAAGTCTATTTTTGTCTCGGTCATAGTTGAAAAATTGTTAAGAAAATATTTTACTGCGTTGCAAACATACTCGTGTGGGATATTACTGTAGAGCGCAGAAACATCGCTTGTAACTAAAAAAAACACTTAGAATTCCAATTACAATTTTTTAAAAAGTTTAAAACCGCTATTGTGTCCTTTATATGTGAGGTAGTGTTTTTCACTAGGGGTTGTAGATGTATGTCCACATAATGGGATAATCGGCTAGAAATCGAGTCTATCCCTGCCACTATCGGTCTCCCCGGAGGGTTGAGGGTGTCTTTGTGGACTTTAGGGAGGAAATAGAATACAGGGGTTTTTGGATATTTAATATTAAGAAAATTATACTCTTTTTCATTTAGTATTTCCTGTTCTAGACCTTTGTTTAAAAAGTTTAAAAAGACCTGGTTCATATCGTTACTGGGATTCGAATTTAATTTCTTATACGTATGCTCGTCCCCTAAAATTCTCTCTGCTTCTTTGCAGTAAAAATCTTTGGACATTAAAACTATCCCCCCCCCCCCCCCCCTTTGTCGGCTGGTTTGATGATAAGATCAGTATCTGTTTTTAAATCTTTCAGTGCTTTTTTCTCTTGTAGTGTTAGATTATAATTAAAATTGTTACCCTTTTCTAATTTCTTTATTTCCGTCATAACCATAGTTTCAAATGTTGTCATTTTATCCGAGACCATATGTTTCGGAAAGAATGACGATTTCTCTTTTAATTTTGTATATTTTGTTTCTTCTTCTTGATTGTATTGTAATTCTATAGGATTTTTTGCAAAATATTTCTTTAGACATACATTCCTCTTAAATTTATTCAAGTCTACATAGACATCAAATTGGTTTAGCGGTCTATTAGGGGCAAATTTTATAACAACAATTGATACCGCACTCTATAATAAGAATAAGAATGAGTAATGTAAGGCAGATACTAGCAAATATTAATTTATTGAATTTGTGGAGATAATAAATATCTAAAAAAATAGTTTCCTATAGTGAATAAAGTATATCAAATCTCACCATGAGTACCTTAAAATGAATATACTAAACAATACCAAAAAAAACCCAATACAATCCGTCAGTTGAAAGCGTGCCGCAAGGCACTGTATGGTAGAGAGCCCTCTACCTGCTGTACACAATATATACAGAAGTCCATCAGCAAAATAATGTTGAAGAATGTGTATATTAGAAAAAATAGATATATTCAAAAATATAAAAAAAGCAAAAAAGAAAAAGAAAAAAAGAAAAAAAGAAGAATGTATTTACAGTCCAAGTGTGTACACACTGATGATAGTATATAGGTGTCTCTTCAATGCTTTATGGTTTATGGTTTGATCTCACCAAATCTTGAATTCAGAAATCCTGTCTTTGACGATTGGAAAAACCCAAAGGTAAGCGTTTTTTCTTTTCAGTTTGCAGCAATTGAAGAAACCTCCAGACAGTCCTCTTGTGCTGTTGGATGAGGCAGGGGGTCTCACTACGTTGTCGGTGGGGTGCTGGGCTGCGCGCTCGGGATCCTACGTTCCCTTCAATGGCCCTGTAGGGAGAAGGTGTGAGGTGCCTTTTAAGTCCATAAAGTGCGCCCGCCTTCTCTCGCGGGTCGCACTAATATGACGTCACATCTGGCTCGGCATGAATGTGCTGCATTGCACAGAGTCCTTGAAACAACTTTATTGATACAATTGTGAGCCTACACTTCATCCCAACTTTATTGACACAGACATAAAGAACTTTAAAAACATTAGTGGAAAAAAAATAAAAACAAAGATTATGATGAATAGTATGTTTAGTGTATGGTTGATTATTGGAAGGGAATATATATCCATATAGCGATCAGGTAATAAGACCATTGTCCGCTGTATCTAAAGAGACAGTCCCTTAGATAAATCTAATTTCTATGTACTACCTATGTACTACCTCTCTGTCTGAGTGTGGTAGTGACCCAATATGTACTGTTTTAATTTAAGGAATCTAATACCTTGTAAGTGCAATAATAGTTTATTGTTGAGATTCTCATGTAAAGAAAATGCATCCCTGGGTTACACAGAGGGAAATATATACACCATAGGGCAAAGAATATACAAGTACAATTGTGTTTAATTTTAAAGACACAAATGCCTGGTAGTATGTCTCAAAGAGATACTTCAATTATGCTTTTTGTGAGACGTGTTTATTATTATATGGAAGTACCTAGATTAGAATACCAGCATGTGTTCCTTTATTTTGAAATGTACTGCACCACTGTAACAGTCCCTCAGAGATGAACTGTCCGCCACTTCTTTAACAAAGAGACATACTCACCAGTGGTGTAACTCATGAAATATATCCGCGGTTATTCTGAATGTGGACCCCTTGTTTTTCTGATCGGGTTGCGGACCAACGTTGGTCAATAATGTCAGAGCCATAGAGAGAATCAGGGAGCCAGGCGGACCAATCCTGGTTAAAGTCTGATATTAAGAAATATAAAATAAAAGTGTTATAACGGATAATCAATGCTACACGTAGAGCATATTGATTCAACGATTATTATAGGAAATGTTTAAGATCATAGTCCTCATTTAAGCCTTGTGGATGTAATGTTTCCAAGATACTGATCCACTTGGTCTCTTTACACAAGAGTGCCTTTTGTCTATCACCACCCCTACGTAAGGGCTTGACGGTATCGATCACTTGAAAGCGTAGTTGATTAACGCTGTGACCGTGTTGTATAAAATGTCTCGGCACCGGTTTAACACATGTACCCTTTTGTATGGCAGCTCTAATGTCTCTCTTATGTTCTCCAATGCGCTCCTTGACTGGTCTTATAGTTTCTCCAACATAAAGAAAACCACAGGGACACTTCAATATGTACACCACATAATCTGAGTTACATGTAAAGTAATCTGAAATTTTAAATTGTTTACCCGATAGAGGGTGGGCAAAGTATTCACCCCTGATGATACTATTACAATGTCTGTAGTTTAAACATGGGAAGGTGCCTTTTTTTGGTTCGGAGAAAAATCTCCGTTGTTTTTTGCTACTTCCAATGTCCGAATGAACTAGTTTATCCTACAAATTCTGTGCCCTACGATAGGAGAACAGTGGAGCAAATTTTAGTCCCTTCATCAAAACTTTTTTATGAGATTCTGTTAATATTTTTTGACTTAGATTAAAAATGCCTTTAAGGGGAGTTAGATCCTCTGTATCCTCTCTCGTCTTTCTTTTCCCCGTTGTCATGTCAACCGACATATACAGAGATCGAGAGTGCCGAGCGCATAGCGATGATGTATCGGCACACAGACGGAAACCGGAAGTGACGAGTGGATCAGGAAACAAACTGAGAGTGAGGCTTGGAACGCAGGGCATCACGGTTACCATGGTGAACGCCCGCGATTCAACAAGCCGGAAATCAATTACAGTACCCATGAAGAGGTACTTATAGCAGGAGCCAGTCCAAGGAAGAAGCAAAGATTTTTTCTTCAAACACCAGTTGAAGAAGCCAGATCGGCGAAACGCGTCCTGGGGACCTTGTGAGGAAAGAGACTCTTACATTGGACTTTCTTTTAGCCATTTTAGTGGTATTTTATGTATAGAATATATCTTATATTATTATTACTTTTTATATATGATACAATAAATTGTTTATTATTTTTTATACCACTTGTGGCATCTCCTGCTATTTTCACAAAGAAGGCTTGTAGTCCTTAACTACATACACCCTCAGACCAGAGCCGATGTGGAGGGCTCTGGGTTTGTAAGTACAAAATTTTACTTGTTTTAATATCACCACTGGAACCCACAATATTGCACCATAGATGTCTGTGTTTTAATCTAGAAAACCAGTGACCAAAGAACAACTACCCAAGAAGGGATAGGGTCGCCTTCACGGACCCTACAGGCGATCACAGTGAGCTATATATTGTTAGCTCCTGAAAGTGTGAGTGGGCATATTTCCCCTATTTTTTTATATACCACTTATTCATATTACAGTATACACTATGTGTGGTTATTTTGCCTTTTGTCTTTAAGGTACAGCATACCTCCATTAGGACTCCTGTATTAAAATACTCTAAGGTAGAGGTATTGCTATATATTCCGCACTGTATATCACAAGTTATATATGACTAGCGCTTCACCTACACCCTTGTAGACTCAATCCCATTTGTATGCCAATTTTTCGGATAACCAAAATGTACAAGTAAGGAATATCATAAGAAAATACTGACATCTGCTTTTAAATGATCCCATCCTTAAGGAAATCTTACCTGACCCAAAACCACACATAGGGGCTTACTGAACTTAAAAATTATTTTAACGGATCGTCCAATTTTAAAGAAGAAAGAGACAGATTTAATTTTTTTAACTAAATTTACAGATTTGTTTGGATGTGGAGGGTGTCGGGCATCGGGCGTCGGGCTTGTCAACTTACACACTAGAAGAAGTGCCATATCAGAGAGTTTGTTGTAAATGGAAAGACCCACAAGATTAAAGAAAGTATTACGTGTAACACTAAAGATGTGATTTACATGCTCACCTGTCTATGTGGTTTAAACTACATAGGTAGAACTACACAACTTTTGCGTAGTAGGATAGGTGAGCATGTATATAATATTAAGAGAAAATTTGAGCAGCATCAGGTTTCACTACATTTTAAAGATCACCATAACAGTGACCCTTCATTTATTTTATTTTTTTTTTTTTTTAAATTTGAGCTTTTATTGAAAGATTTTCATTGGGATTAGGGTACAGAAAAAAAGAGAGGGAGAGGGGAGGGGAGGGGAAAACATATATAAGGTCCAGTAGAGTACATAGCAGTGGCATACATTAAGTCATAAAGTCATACAGCAAATTACAATAGGATCCGTGGATTGGAAGCATTCCTAGATGGCAACATAACATTAGAAACATTTTCACAACAGTGTTGAGTACCCAAAGGTGCTACCGGCACAATTTAGTCTCTCCTGTTACGGTATGGGTGTCTTATGGTTCCTTGCAAGGAGAGATTGCGGTATGCAATACTGTATAGTATAACGGTACCTTACAAGAAGACATCTTGACACAGTGAGTGAGTGAAGACCCACGAAGCATAGTGATCGTCCAACAAAACGGTCTCCGTATACTAAGTTCCAGGTTGGGCATAGTGCGGTAGTGGAGTTTATAAATTGCATACATTGAATAAGACAATTAAAGTAGATGTTGTGTATAGTTATTGTAGGCCTAGTCTAGCGGTTCAGAGGTGTATCGAGCTTGGCCGGAGTGTGTTATACACTATCCCATATGGTCCAATTCTCTCTGACCTGTTACATATCTGATAGGAGTCACAATTGTGTTACGAGCCCTTATCTTTCTGTATTATATATGCATTTGAGTTCCATTGGTTCCAATTATATTGGGCTGTAGATATTTGTGTAGCCGAGTGTGCTGACATTAGTTCATACCTTAGGAACTGCTTAGTCTTATGGTGTAGTAAGTTAGGGTGCGGGCATGTGGTCTGTTTCCAATTAGCAGCAATAAGACTACGGGTAGCTAGGATTAATATGCTTAATAACTGTTTATCCGTATGTGACAGAGTATCCGGTGTCATTAAAAATATACCAATTCGTGATGTCAGAGTTAAGGGTTGAAAGCCTACTTCATTCCATAAGTTTTGGGTCTCTTCCCATAAAGGTAAAATAAGGGGGCACTCCCACCATATGTGGGTCATGGTACCTTTGGATTGGAGACATCTCCAACAGCTATCTGGAGCGTTAGGGTAAATGTTGTGTAATCTGTCCGGTGTAAGATACCACCGATAGATAAGTTTTTTGTGAGACTCTATATGAGAGTAACAGGAGGTAACCCCTTTTAATGCCATGAGCGAATGAAGCCATTGATCATCCGTGAAGTTTTGAGGGTCTTCTTTCTGCCACTGGGATTTATAAGCAGCCTTCGGTTCAGGGGATTGCTCAATCAAGGTAAGATAGCTTAAGGACAAAGTCTTGGTTTTTATTGGGGATTTATAGCATCTATCATATAGTTTAAGAAGGTTCTTGCTCGGCCCCGGGGTTAGGTCTACTAGTGTGGCCACTCTGGTAGCTATGACGTCCTTCAATTGAAGGTAAGGAAATATAAATGAGTGGGGTAAGTCATAAAGAGTTTGGAGTTCTGGAAATGGTAGGATCTCATCGCATCTACAAATATCAATTATTCGAGGATTACCCATCTGCTTCCATTTGTGTATAGACAGCCAAGGAGAAACCGCGGCTAGTGCATTTAATGGTGCCCACGGCAGAAACTTACGATCAGGTATGTGTTTATGGTGTAACCTATCCCACGCTTGAATTGAGAATTTAGATAGTGGCAACAATGTGTGAGTATGTTTCCTCAAATGTTTAGGTGTCCACATGATTTCTACTGGGGACCCCAGTGGGGTATAATTGTTTTCTATATCCACCCATTGTAATGTGGACTTAGCGGCATGGAGCTTAATTGCTGTTTCCAACAGGGCCGCTTTCTGGTACTGTATTATATTGGGGGTGCCCAGTCCACCTTTTGAGGTCGGGGTTTGGAGGAGACTAGAAGCCAGACGAGGTTTTTTACCCCCCCATATATATGTGGTTATAGTTCTTTGGATTTGTTTGCCTAGTGTCGGGGAGATCGGGATTGGTATCATCCGAAATACATATAGCAATTTGGGAAGAAGTACCATTTTAATTACGTTTATCTTCCCAAACCAAGACAGCATTACATCTTTCCACTTATATATCGTTTGAGTACACAGTCGTGGTAGTGTCGAGTAGTTATGTTTAATGATTTCTCTTAACGTGGTTGATATCTTTATACCTAGGTATGTGATATGTGCCTGTCTCCAATCGAAGGAAAATCTGTCTTTCAGCGTTTGGACAGTGGTTTGTGGAAGTCTCAATGGTTAGGCTTGTGTCTTCGTTTGGTTCAACTTATAATAAGAAATGGCGCTATATTCTTGTAGTGTATTCATAAGATGAGGTAGGGAGTGGGTCGGGTTTGACATGGTAATGAGAACGTCATCCGCAAACATAGAGAGTTTGCATTCCGCGTTGGAAATGGTTATTCCTGTTATATCATTGTTTTTCCGTATCTTATCTGCTAAGGGTTCTAAGGATAATACAAATAAAAGGGGCGACAACGGGCAGCCTTGACGTGTGCCATTTGTTATCAAAAAGGGTTGTGAGATAAAACCGGCATTAGCTACCTTGGCTGATGGTTTGCCATAGAGGGCCATAATCCCTTTAATAAATGGGTCGGGGAAGCCAAATTTTATCAGAACTTGCTCCATACATAGCCAATTCAATCTATCGAAGGCCTTCTCCGCGTCCAGCGCTAAGAGAAGGCCTTCCATGTGAGATGATTCCATGGGCTATTATATTAAGAATTTTCCTCGTATTGTCGGATCCTTGTCTGGATGTCACAAACCCTGATTGGTCAGTGTGAATAATTCGAGTTAGAATGTTTTTCAATCTATCAGCTAGGATCTTAGCATAGAGCTTGGTGTCACAATTTAGAAGTGATATAGGTCTAAAGTTTTGGCATAATGTGGCCGGTTTGCCCGGTTTTGGTAAAGTAGACACATGCGCCTGTAGCATTTCGGGTGGCATAGCCCCGTTAGTAAAACAGTGGTTAAGAAATTCCGTCAGGGAGGGAGCTAGGGTAGTAAAGAACGTCTGATAATAAATATTAGAGAGACCATCTGGGCCCGGGGCTTTATGTCGGGGTAGTTGTCTGATAATTTGGCCCAATTCTTGCTCAGAGATTGGTTGGATGAGTAAATCAATTTCAGATTGTTGTAGAGTGGGCAGATCAACCGTATTCAAAAAGGATTGTATTTGGGAAAGGGAAGGAGTAGGAGTGGTTTTATCCTCTTTAAGGTTATACAGGGTACTGTAATAGCGAGCGAATTCGTCCACAATATCCTGTGGATTCATTAATTTTTTGTGCATTGAGGAGTAAATCCAGGCCACCCTAGAGTTGGCCATTCTAGCTTTTAATTTGGCCGCTAATACAGAGCCCGCCTTATTTCCATGTGCAAAGAACTTATGTTTATAGCGTTGGAGAATAAAATTCGCTTTGTCTATATCGATATCATTTAATTTAATTTGGAGGCGTCTAAGTGCGTCACTACGTGTTACAGAAGGGCTTATCTTGTTAGCGTGCGTAAGAGCCGCAATTTCATTAATGAGGGTGGAATATTCTTTGTCCCTTTGTTTTTTGGCTCGGCTAGCATGTTTGATGAAAGATCCTCTAATTACGGCTTTATGAGCCTGCCAAATCGATTCTATAGTGGTATCTTGGGTGGTGTTTAGTTCAAAATATGTCTTAAGGTCTTCTGCAATTTGGCGTTTGATAAGGGGGTCTTTCAGTAAGGTTTCGTTGAGACGCCAGGTGCCGCGTCCCTTAGAGGGAAAACGTTCCTGCAGTGAGATAGTGATGGGCGCATGGTCCGCCGACCACGTAATAATCCCTATATTTACAGCATGTATTTTTGGTATCGTGGAGGAATGGACTAGAAATCTGTCTATACGCGAATATGAATTGTGTATTTGCGAATAAAATGTGTAATCTTTGTCTGAGGGGTGGAGTACCCTCCAGGCATCTACAAGTTCCGAGGAATGAATAGCTTTCCTGAGATTGGACGCCACAATCGAACGTTTGCGGGCTGTGGCCTGAGTTACATTATTGGTTGAAGTCGTATCTATTGTCTCATCTAATACAAAGTTTGTGTCCCCTCCTATAACTAATGTTCCAAATGGGTGCGCTTGTGCCAATGCGATCATTTTGTTAGCAAATTGCAGTTGGTTGTCATGGGGGCTATAAACATTTAGCAGTGTGTAGGGCTCATTGTTCAAATAACATTGCAACAGTAAGAATCTACCCTCTCTATCAATGACCTTATGGTGAAATGAGAATACCACATCTTTACCTATCAAGATTGAGACTCCCCTTTTTTTCTTTACATATCCCACATGGAAACCAATCGGGAATTGTTTAGAAGAGAACTTGGGCATGTGAGATTTTAAAAAGTGGGTCTCTTGGAAGAACGCTACATTTGTTTGAAGTTTTGTGGCTTCTGTTAGGGCTAATCTCCTCTTATGCGGAGAGTTTAAACCCTTAGTATTAAGGGAGAGTATGTTTAAAGGCATCAGAAAAATTTGAAAAGTGTCTATTAGGAAGTGAAATGTATTCAACCCGGGAGTAATTCCGGGGGGGGATCTGTCGTCTCAACACACCCCTGTTAGTGGTCATAAGAGTGAAGAGAGGAACTTCATCCATACACAAAATATTAGCTCTGCCAATATAACCGTAACATTGAATTAATACCTTGCCCTTTTTTTGTTTGTGGTTTCGTGAGTTATCCTGTGGCTCTTTATATTTGAGGGGGCTTAGGAAAAGAAGATTAAACCATTGTAAGTGCCATAATACATTATTGACCCATATACGTTTGCATCGCAACTTTACAACTTTCGGATCCGTGTGATCATTCAGGGACCTTAAAGAAGAGGGGGAAGGGTGGAGAAACGGAAGGGGAGGAAGGGATTTAAGGTGCCAGAAGGCAACTAAGTACAACAAGACACTCCAGGACTCACCGTCCAGTGTCTTAGTAAGAAGTATCGGCCACATGTAGCCAAATCGGGGGAGGGTGAACGTGGTATATAGGTAGGGACTTATACCAGTACTGTATTGATATTACCTTAAGTCCTCACCATTGGTGAGCTAAACTATCAGTTAGCATTGTTATCGGTAGAGACTTGCCGATGCCTGACAGTACAGTAGCCAAACGGGCTATAAAACAACATAATCACAACCAATCATCATATACATATATACAGTAGGAACCTCACGTGATGTCAGGTCAAGTCGGCTCTGACAAGCAAGTTACTAGCGGGTCTGTCGACCTTGTTCGCAGTAGTCTTTCATTTAGGCCTTGGAACTTGTATCCAGTCCTTCGAGATTTTTGCCGGTGATTTGCGGTGTTCAATAGGGCGATCTTCTCCAGTATTCTGAGCGAACGGGATTTTCCATTCCGTTAAGAGATGAATCCCTTCAGCTTCGGTTTTTATCTGGTGTTCGATGCCGTTCCTCCTCACTATTAGTCGAGTAGGATATCCCCATTTGTAGAGGATAGTTGCTTGGCGTAGTGCTTTAGTGATTGTTATGAGCGATTTCCGCTTAGCAAGTGTGGCCGCGGACAAGTCAGTGAAAAGTTGGATCCCAGTGTATTCCGCCGGTAAGTCCGTGGTATCTCTGATTTTGCGCATAATCGCTTCTTTTGTAGTAAAATAGTGTATTCGGACAATAACATCACGCGGTACAGTATCCGCCAGAAATCGTGGCTTTGGTAGTCGGTGGATGCGATCTATGCATAAATCGTTATCTTCAAGTTGCGGGCATAGAGTTTTAAAGAAACTTTGAGTGTAGGCCTTGAGTTCCATCGCTGTGACAGTTTCGGGGATGCCGCGCAGGCGGATATTGTTGCGCCTGTCGCGGTCCTCCTGGTCTGCCACCTTAGCAGTTAGGAAATTCACTTTTTCTGCAAGTGATTCATAGGTGTCTGCTAAATTATTGTGAGCTTCTATGATTTCATCCGCTTTATCTTCTAATTTGGCGGTGCGCTCACCGATTTCTTTAATGTCATTTCGTACGTCTCGAGCTAATTTAGCAAATTCAGCTTGTAGAGTATGCTGCATATCTTTGAGCATTTTGAATATTGCGGTCTCTGATGTAGGAGTCAGATTGTCTAGGGAGACAGAGGTGTTGTCGCTCCTGTCTGAGCATGCCGCAGGAGATGAAGGGCCGTCGGCGCCATTTTGTGGGATTCGTCGCGGCGATGTTAAGGCCGCAACTTGTAACGCTGGCTGGCGCAGTTTCGCTTTTTTGGTGGATCTTTGGGACATGGCTACCTCAGGTAGGTATCCGATAGTCACCTTGAGTGGTTTCGTGTCTCTATCGCTCTGCTAATCGCTGTTTTTTCGTTCACCCTCGACGGAGCCGGTCACTCACACATCCACTCTCTCGAGTAGCCAGGCCACGCCTCATTTATTTATTTTTAAAGGCATTCAAAAGGTGCACCACGACTGGAGAGGGGGGATTTAACCAAAAAATAGGGAAAGCGGAGATGAAAAAAATTTAATACACCTATCCCATATGGTCTAAATAAATATTTTGAGGGGCAGGGCCTAACTCTCATGGCGGGTGGATATAGCTTGTAAGTGCTCTTCCGCTACTTGTTACCTCCTGCAACATACCGTCTTCGGGAGTTGTCTACAAGCACCCACTGGGACTTACCTGAACTCCGCCAAACGCTGTGTACCCTGTGAAGGGTCCACGTAGTGGCCACAGCTGTTTTTCCCGAGGAACCAGGTGTGGTCTAGTGGAACCTCTGGATGGGAGAGGCGGCCGCTCTTCTGTTCCATGCAGAGCACTCTCAAGACAGAACTCTCAAAGGGCTACTCATGACCGCGGGAGACTTGCGGTAATGCCATGGCACAAGCTGCAGTAATGAACAGTGTATCCAACATGGCGGCGGCCGCGTGCTCCCAGATACACCAGGGGGAGAGATCCGGACTGCTACTCCGGCTGGAGAGCCACTTTGCAGAATTCTGGCTACAATTGAAAACCAGGTACTTTCCACCAGCCACACATGTCCTGCCCGCAAAAGCACCAGCACAGACATACTGATGACCCTCACGACCCTATGGTGGCCTGTAAGTGCTTAGATGGCACAGACAAAAAGCGACACACCGACATGGACTGCGGAGGGACAGGTCCAAGTCTGACCAGGGGTCCCTTGAAAGGGCTGAGCTGAGCAGCAGTCAGCCGATCTCCATGCACTACCTGACCTACAAACCAAGTACCACCTTGCCAGCCTTCACTACGCCTGCCTGGCAGACCAACACCTCTAAATGGGACTGTGCCATGCCATAGAAGGGAATAGGTTGAGAGTCAGGAAACCCATGTTTTTTTTTTTTTTTTTTTTCATTGTTAATTTTTTATTTCTTACACACACAGAAAAAACAACACAAGCCATAAACAACACAAAACACAATAACATAAAACTAAATAAAATAAAAATAAAAATACATAACAAAATAAATTCAATTTTACTTTTCTTTGCTATTACCTTGATTTAATTTACAATCCTTATATTCAACTTATACCAGTATGCAAAGTAAAAATAATTGACATTGACAATTAGTTCTTACTCACAAGCGGAATGCTCAGCATATTCGTCCTGTTTTAACAGTTTTAATACTATTTTACCTAAATCTTTCAGCTTTGCAGTCATACCCTATCAATTATTCATTAATATGCAATAATGTACATGCTTTAACCTCATATCTGTTTTAGGCTATTCCTCCTTTTGCTATAACCTCTATTTATACCTTACACCTATATGCTAACCAATCTTGCCATGCTTTTTCATGGCCACCTTCTCTTCCTTCTATTTTATTTACTATTCTCTCATATTCATACGTCTTGTCTACTCTTTCCTGCACTTCCAAAATATATGGTGGGATTGTTTTTTTCCAATTTTGAGCAATGCTTATTTTTGCAGCGATTAATATATGAATAATAACTACCTTATTTTTTATTTGACTCCACTCTTGGTATATATGTAAAAGATAGAACTCAGGGAAATTTGGTATCACTGTATCCATTAAAATTTGAATTACTAATTTAACATTGTTCCAAAACTGTACAAGACGAGAGCATCCCCAAAAAATATGTAATAAAGTTCCCTTCTCCCTTTGACACCTCCAGCACCTGTCAGAGGCAGCTTCATACATTCGAGACACTTTTGCGGGAACTAAGTACCAACGCATTAATATTTTGCTATAAGCTTCCCAATATGTAAGGCTGTGAGATATTTGTTTAGTAATTTTTATAGTTTGATACCAATGGGATAGATCAAAGGTTTTTGATGGGTCTCGTTCCCATAATATCATATAAGGCAACTTTTCTTCCCCATTTACATATAAAAGGCTTTTGTAGCATATTGAAAGAGGTTTACTCTCCATATTAGGGTTCAAACAGAATTTACCCAACCAAGTCACTAAGGCCATATCTAATTTTAACAGCTTATTTTCTAACAAAAAATTCTTGATCCTTAAATACGAAAATACCTCTTTATTCGGAAGGGCAAACTCTGCCTGCAAACTAGGATATGATTTGAGCCCTGCCTCATTATATAACATATGCACTTTACTAATGCCATTAGTTTCCCAAGTATTCAAATTTAAATCTTGTATAAAGTACTTTATTACATATAATGGTGCTAAGACTAATAGCTTTACACCTTTTAGCAATTTAGGAGTCCATTTTGACCAATGATAGAGCATTAATTTTGTCGTAGAAAGCATGTTTTTGCCTATTGACCCATTCATTAAGGTCTCCCATAAAAGCTTTTCTATTAAATAGGGTTTAGCGCAAGCTTGTTCCAGTTTTAACCATACTGGTGAATTTAAACGGAAAAGTACTGCCAAAGCATAGGACAACATAGATGCCTGATAATATTTAATAATGTTAGGAATACCCAATCCGCCTTGTAGATATGGAAGCTCTGTAAGCCTAGCTGCCACCCTTGGCGGTTTTTTTTTCCATATGTATGAGTTAAACATAAGTTGAAATTTTTTTAATAAATTTTTTGGCACAGCCATAGGAATAGTTCGAAAAAGATACAATATATGGGGTAAGGCCATCATTTTAATTGTGTGTACACGCCCTAACCAAGATGTCCCCAAAGTCCCCCAATTTTCTAACTGATCTTTTAATTTATGTAATACAGGAATATGATTATGCTTAATTAAAAGAGAGCTCGTTTTAGTAAGTTTTATGCCCAGGTAACCCATGTTAATGCATGATGCATATTGTCTATAGCATGTCTCAAGCCACTCTGGAAGGTCTGGACTCTCACTCCTACTTCGTTAACACAGAGCCACTTGGGGTGGCTCCTGTCACTTCCTTGTTCCTGATCCTGGCTCCGCCCCCTTATGACGTAACACGTTTCACCCATGTGACCTGGGCTTCCTCAGACGTCCTCTTCATGCTGCTTGCTGTCCATTTGTATCCAGGAGCCAGGATCAGGAACAAGGGAGTGACAGGAGCAATTGACTTTTAAACAAGCGCTTTTAGTGGGAACTTGTTTGTCACAAGCCCACATCTAGCTGAGTAAGCAGTTTTAATTGTTTTACAATACATATATATTTTTATACTCTGCCATTGGTGTGCTCCTGGTTTTGTCTCCCATACAGTGCTGCAGAAGAAAGTTTGGTCTCTCTGAGGAACCAGAGTGTGGGAATACTTCCCTCTCCATAGAAGCTTATCCCACCCAGAGCCTGGGTTAATTAGGCTCTGGGAAATGTGAGTGTGAACTCCCAATTTTCTATTAAAGTGTGCACTACAAGAATATTTTAAAATCAGATGGTCTGCACTACATTGTCTATATATGTATCTTTTCAGATGATTTTTATTAAGGTTTACTGGTGCGATATATACTTACTAGATAGACATAATAATACTCTAGCGCAACATCTTTTTCTGGATATTGGATTGTTTTACACATATTTGGTGATTGCTGCTGATTTCTAAGATCTCTATTATCATAAGTGTTTCACTTTTTAACAAACCCGTCTAGCGCTATCCACTACTTTGGGTTAACTGTTCTACCCATATGTTGATTTACTGGGAATAAGCATATTTTATTATACATCTTGTCATCTGTCATTACAAAAGCCTGTACCGATCACTGCACTACTAAAATAAAAAAATAAAGTAATAAAAAAAACTAAAGATTTTGAGTTATGCCACTTTTTAGATTGATTAGTTACTTGCTGACCTATAAATGCCATAGCTTTATACTGATAGTTCTGTTCATTTGGTATGCCTCCCTATTTGTTCTACTATCTGTAAAAATAGATTTTAACCAAGTCTGGTACTAATGGTTTTTATGAATGTTTATTTATTTGTTTTTCTCTGTTTTTTTTAGGCAGAGTATTGTCGTTAATATGATTTATATGATCTTTTATTTTATGATAATTAATAATTTGTTGATTGTATACATGCATTGTAATATGTTAATAGTTTTGATGTATTGTTGATAACTGAAATGAGTGTCGACCGGTCTATATGCAAATGAGAACTTTTAACTTTTAACCAATAGAGACTGTTGAGGGCAGATTTAATTGCCCTTAAATTCTCCCATTAGGGAGATCGCTGATATACACCTAATGTCCTGACAAAGCCGACAGACTAAACGTGTCGACGTAACACGCACTGACGTCATCAGTGGGTGGCACTGTAAATCCTGCGAACTCCAACTTGTAACCGCTTTACGAACTGCTGCAGGCATTGGTGTATCCAGCGAGGAAACAATATCGAGGGGAATAACATTCATCCATCTCCAGTATTACCCCTACAGATTTTATACACATAGGTGCTGGTGAGCATTCCGCTTGCATATACTCACCTTCTGCTATCTTGTAAGCAGCTGTACATCTATTTTCCTATAGTGATTTTTATGTGTTCTATTTGTGCAATACATGTATTGTTATATATCAACTATACACAGTTAAGCTTTGCACTAAGCAATTAAAATCATTTTTTCTTTTGATATACTGCACGCTCATTTGGTTTTTGTGCTTTTGTTTTACATGAGAATATTGGATACATCGAGAGCCACCTAAGTATACTGTTCATACTGTGGTATTTGCACTTATTGGTGTGTACAGGGGTTCATTTATTCTGTCTGCGCTCCACTTATATATCTGCTATTTATTTGTTTTTATAGCTTGCCTAACTTCATCTTCCATGATAGGTTTGTCTAATGAACGCACCTACTCCCTTGTTAGTGTATTATGAATAGCACCTTGTAAGTGTGTTTCTATATTGTTCAATGGTGAGGCTAAATCGCCATCTTGAAAGGTCGATAAGATATTATAAAGATTGGCATAGAACCTCTGGAATTCTTCTGCAATTTCCTCTGGGAATTAAGTTAGCTTGTCCTTTGCCGTGCGTAGTCGCTGCACCAGTGCTGGTGCTCGTTGGCCTTGTAGCATGTGGGCCAGGTACTTACCTACTTTATTAGCGTCCACGCAGTTACCTCCAGGTAGAGAAAAGCGTTCTTATGTCGTTGAGCGTTAATATGTTAAAGGTTTAATATATCTGTCAGTTGTTTTTGTCCGTTACATAGTTAGTTGTTTTTGTCCGTTACATAGTTACATAGTTACATAGCTGAAAAGAGACTTGCGTCCATCAAGTTCAGCCTTCCTCACATATGTTACCCTCAATGTGAGGATAGGCTCGTGCTCGTGTGACTGCATGGGCAGTAACAGCCACATCCCACCGATAAATGTCGGGGCGCAGCAATGGCCATCACTCCCTGCAGTAGTCTAAGTACACACGGGTGTGTTTAGGAGGCATGGTCTATGTATGTCCGGTGAGGATGATTTCAGATCAACTAATCAAGAATGTTCAAATAGAATATAAGAAAAGTAGTTCTGTTTTTCTGTATGTACCCGTTCTAAATAATAAAAATCGAAATAATGCACTTGACTTTTAATAAGTGAGAAAGTAAATTGGGTACACAACAATTTGGTATCTCACTTATAAGTAATTGGGCCCAAGTTTTCTTCTTAAATTATGTTGAGGTATTTAAATCCCAACCTGTCTTCTTATTAATCATCAAGTGATTATAACTAAATTTGTGAAGATCAAAAGCCTACTATAGATAAACAAATTAGCATGTACATCCGTGTTTTTACCACACAGTAAAAGCAGATTCTGTCTTTCCATAGTCAGACTATGTCATAGTAGAAAATCGTTATATCATAATCAACAAAAGCCATCCCTAGACCTGTTTTCCCCTTCCAACTATCGTCCCATATCCCTGCTTCATTTCTCTTCAAAGCTTCTAGAGCAAGCATGTCAAACTCGCTGCCCGGGGGCCGCAGGTGGCCCAAAAGGATCATCTTTGCGGCCCACGGAGCCGAGAGTACGTGCTGGTGTTATAGCAGAGTAGGCACCTGTTTTCCCCATATTGCAGGTGCCTACTCTGCTAACACTTACCCAGCAGGGGAGGAAGCAGGACGCTGGCAGCCAGCGATGGAGCTCAGTGTCCCTGCTCCTCACTGCTCCCTCGCGCGCGCCGTCTGAAGTGAAGCCGGGTGCCGGAATATGACGTAATATTCCGGCACCCGGCATCACTAAACCGCACACGGGAGCAGTGAGGAGCAGGAAGGACCCCAGGGAGTTGCCCCACATTGGCTCCATAAGGTAAGGAGCAATAAAGAAAAGTATGTGTGTGCAAGAATGTATAAGTGTTTGAGTGTGTGTCTGTCTGTGAGTATGTATGTGTGTGTGTGTCTGTATGTACAGGGAGTGCAGAATTATTAGGCAAGTTGTATTTTTGAGGATTAATTTTATTATTGAACAACAACCATGTTCTCAATGAACCCAAAAAACTCATTAATATCAAAGCTGAATATTTTTGGAAGTAGTTTTTAGTTTGTTTTTAGTTTTAGTTATTTTAGGGGGATATCTGTGTGTGCAGGTGACTATTACTGTGCATAATTATTAGGCAACTTAACAAAAAACAAATACATACCCATTTCAATTATTTATTTTTACCAGTGAAACCAATATAACATCTCAACATTCACAAATATACATTTCTGACATTCAAAAACAAAACAAAAACAAATCAGTGACCAATATAGCCACCTTTCTTTGCAAGGACACTCAAAAGCCTGCCATCCATGGATTCTGTCAGTGTTTTGATCTGTTCACCATCAACATTGCGTGCAGAAGCAACCACAGCCTCCCAGACACTGTTCAGAGAGGTGTACTGTTTTCCCTCCTTGTAAATCTCACATTTGATGATGGACCACAGGTTCTCAATGGGGTTCAGATCAGGTGAACAAGTAGGCCATGTCATTAGATTTTCTTCTTTTATACCCTTTCTTGCCAGCCACGCTGTGGAGTACTTGGACGCGTGTGATGGAGCATTGTCCTGCATGAAAATCATGTTTTTCTTGAAGGATGCAGACTTCTTCCTGTACCACTGCTTGAAGAAGGTGTCTTCCAGAAACTGGCAGTAGGACTGGGAGTTGAGCTTGACTCCATCCTCAACCCGAAAAGGCCCCACAAGCTCATCTTTGATGATACCAGCCCAAACCAGTACTCCACCTCCACCTTGCTGGCGTCTGAGTCGGACTGGAGCTCTCTGCCCTTTACCAATCCAGCCACGGGCCCATCCATCTGGCCCATCAAGACTCACTCTCATTTCATCAGTCCATAAAACCTTAGAAAAATCAGTCTTGAGATATTTCTTGGCCCAGTCTTGACGTTTCAGCTTGTGTGTCTTGTTCAGTGGTGGTCGTCTTTCAGCCTTTGTTACCTTGGCCATGTCTCTGAGTACTGCACACCTTGTGCTTTTGGGCACTCCAGTGATGTTGCAGCTCGGAAATATGGCCAAATTGGTGGCAAGTGGCATCTTGGCAGCTGCACGCTTGACTTTTCTCAGTTCATGGGCAGTTATTTTGCGCCTTGGTTTTTCCACACGCTTCTTGCGACCCTGTTGACTATTTTGAATGAAACGCTTGATTGTTTGATGATCACGCTTCAGAAGCTTTGCAATTTTAAGAGTGCTGCATCCCTCTGCAAGATATCTCACTATTTTTGACTTTTCTGAGCCTGTCAAGTCCTTCTTTTGACCCATTTTGCCAAAGGAAAGGAAGTTGGCTAATAATTGTGCACACCTGATATAGGGTGTTGATGTCATTAGACCACACCCCTTCTCATTACAGAGATGCACATCACCTAATATGCTTAATTGGTAGTAGGCTTTCGAGCCTATACAGCTTGGAGTAAGACAACATGCATAAAGAGGATGATGTGGTCAAAATACTCATTTGCCTAATAATTCTGCACTCCCTGTATGTGTCTGTCTGTATGTATGTCTCTGATTGGATGTCCTCCCACTTTCTAAAACTCAATTTCTCTAAAACTGAGTTTTTTATCCCCCCCCCCCTCATAATGCTGATCTCCTCCTTTGATTTCCCGTCCTTGCTATTCTTCCCCATTCTCTCTTCCTCCTCTCCCCCCTTTTCCTTTCCTTTTCTTCATTCCCTTTTTTTTACTACCTAACAGAGCACACAGATTTTATTTATCGCCTGTCAGTTGCTGTTTTGCTTTGTAATTCAAACAGAGCTACTGTTATGTGTGCATTTTCTTTTTTATATTATACACATTCTTTATAAAGAAACTAGTGACCCTGTGTAATGGAATGAAGCAGATGTTTAGATATAAAAGCAGTATATTATTTGTTGTCAATAACTATTCAAGTACATATATAATATATTATGTTACATCTTTTAACTTGTACTGTGCTGCAGCAATTTATTTTCCCCTTTTTTTCTTTTTTCCCTTTCTCGTTTTTTCTCTTTATTTCCTCTTTTTCCTCCCTCCCTCCCCCTTCCCTTTCTGTCCATTTATTTTTATTTTCCCTTTTTTCCCTTTTCCATCTTTTTGTTTCTCTTTTTTTTCTTTTTCCTTTCCCTCATTTCTTCCCCACCCCTTTCTTTTTCTTTTTCTTTTTCTTTTGTCAGTGAAATAACTAATGGGAAATGATACATTAAAAGATGGGTTCAGATCTACATAATGATTTCTTTGTTACAGTTCATCTATCATAATGCAGTTATCATAACTTTAGCAATTACATGCTGGTCTCATTTTTGCTTCGGCTTCTTTGTGGCTGGGGTCTTTTCTCCTGCATTAAGGGTTCCAGCTCCTAATCCGTTACCGTGGTTGGAGGCAATCCCAAGTTTTGAAGAAACTGTGAAACCTTGTCTGGCCATCTAATAGATATCAACTCATTCTGACTCCTGGCCAGTAAACAAAAGGGAAAGCCCCACTTGTAAGGAATGCTCATCTGCCTCAGAAGAGTCGTCACGGGCCGCAAAGTTCATCTAGCTTCTAATGTCAAAGGGGAGAGGTACTGGAATAGAGTCACCTCTGAGATGCAAAATTGCCATATGGGTATGGTGTGTGCTTTCTTCGTAACCTTAAAGGAATAAAGGCAGCAAATAATATCTCTCGGGGACTGCTCTGTGTGCCCGTTCAAATGTAAATTTTGTTGGTGCTTCATCTCCAAGGATCTCCCTGAATAATGCTGTCAGGGAGTTTTCAATATCTTCTGACCCTTTTTGGAGGACACGTACTCTTATGTTGTATCTGTCCCCTCTATAATCCAGATCCTTTGTTTGTTTTCTTAGTGCCAAAAGCATGTTACCTTGCCTGGTGAGGGCTACATCTGTCACTGCCATTTGGGTCGTTAATGCAGTTAATGAAGTTTCAAGCTTGTGAAAGCGGCCATTATGTGCGTCACCTCTTCATGTAGGGAAGTTATTTTGGATCTGATTGCAGCATGTAAATCATCTGAAAGCGCTAGTAGGTCTGATTTGGTGACCATAGCTGCTGTCAGCACCCTAAGGTCTGCAGTGATATCAGAGAGTTAAGTCTGCCAGCATCTGATTCAGGTGAGGGGGCCCCAACTCTGGCATTTTGAATCTCGTGTCTCTCTCTAAAGCCTGGACGGCATCTGCAGGTATTCGTCCATAGGACCCGCTTGAGATGCGCACGAGCTACCATGATTACCTCTCGGTGTCTGGTGATTATCCGCCCGTCTGGTCCGACTTATTGGTTCCATGTAGTCCCGTTTGCAAACCGTGTAGTGCGCCTAAGATAGATTGGTAGAGCGGAGCAGTTAGATTAGGCCAGATCATGCCTCTTCAGGTTTACTGTCTCCAAAATGAAACAATCATATTTAATACTGGGGTTACCCAGAAGACAAATGGGTGACCTGAAAATATCTTTGTTTGATGATGATATTTTATCTATTTTATCAGTTGCCCTACCCTGTCTAATGTTGGAGAGTTTCAGATTAATCGCCTATCAGAAAAATAACATACCAAAGACTCAAGCACTCTCTAGTGCCCCATCTCCAAAATTAATATTCTTTTGAATTGGGAGAAAAAAAATATTAGTATCACTTACTTAGGCATTTAACTTGCTCTTCTTAAAAACAGTACTATCATGGAGTACCACTAAAAATGAATGAAAAAAAATTCACTTTGGATAAGTGGTCCCCTCTTTCCTTATTTTTGCTTTATTCTTTTTTGCATACACAAATCCATTTTTATACGAATACAAATGATTAACACAAATTAACATAATTAAACATTTAATAAATTAAATTCATACGTCTCAATGTAGCTTACCCATTAGTGGAGGTTGACAGCTGTGCCACAAATGAGAAATTCAATTAAAATTGATTAAATAAGATCCAGATTAGGTTAACATAATTAGGTTTAAATAATTCGTTAAGTATAAACCAGACAATCTGGAAAAATCGCGCCGGGAAACTATTTCCTCTTTGTACGTGACGTCAGCGTGATGATGTTCACGTAATGACCTTCAGCGTGATGACGCTAAACGTTCAAAGGGACATCTAAACGTAAACATCTTAATCCTCATTAGTAGTGCGCATGTGCCATCCAAAAGATGAATACTCATGCGCACATCCGCATAGCAACGGCCCAATAACATCCGCATGCACACATCTGCATAGTAACGGCACCAGATAGACGCCAACCTCTATGAGCTGGCAATACAATCTGTAACCATGGCCACGGCTCATTGAGCATGCATGCACGGGAGCAAAATTAATAAAACATAATACAATGTCAAAAAAGGAAAAATTTGAAAAATTGGGTACATTTTTAATATCAACAGTATATTAACTAGACAGTGATAAAGTGTATGACAGCCAGCAGCCTACACAATGAGCACCACCAATGATATATATAAAATATGCATAAAATAATTCTCTAACAATATAAAGTTAATCAAAGGGTTAATAAAGTCAAGTTGAATAAATAAATTAAACCAATTAAACAGGGCTAAGGTTAACACCTCCTCAATAGTATATTACAATAATTCATCAACAATAATTTTCCATAGTCTCTGAATACAGCACAATAGATTTTAAATTCATCTAAGAAATTATATATAAAAATATATATATACATACAAGAAATATACAAAAACTAAAAAAAAAGATAAAAAGATAATTGATGTATATATATATTTTAGAGATTTGGCAATTACCAAATGGCCA
Source organism: Pelobates fuscus (assembly GCF_036172605.1). Classification (NCBI taxonomy): domain Eukaryota; kingdom Metazoa; phylum Chordata; class Amphibia; order Anura; family Pelobatidae; genus Pelobates; species Pelobates fuscus. Next base: position 48,271,231 of record NC_086328.1, read on the forward strand.
TGAGAGTACATACAGCCTAAAATCTCTCAATGTGTATCATAAAGTTCTATTACTAAAACTAAAGAAGAGGTTGTACAACTTGAAATGGAATTAGAAAACAATCTTCAAGGGGAAAACCTGGTAACAACAAGAAATAAGATTCACTCCAATGTGGATAATCTAAAACAACAAATTGAAGAAAGAAAGAGGAAGAAATTCCAACGTGATCTCATTGATGAAAATGGGAATGTCTACAAGTGCAATTCGACTTACTACTCACACAATTCTGATTATCAAAGAGGTTCTAATAAAAGAGCAACTCAGAAGAGAAAGAACATCCATTCCAGTACCAGGAATAATTCCTCACAAGAAAATCAATCTGGCAGTAACTCAGTGCATTTTTTGGGGGGAAACTCTCCCTCACAGGGGGTTATCCAGCAGAGAAACATCAGAAGAATCCAAAGGGGTGGCTACAAGAAGCAGAACATTACCAGCAATATGGAGAAACAAGGGACCCCAGAAGATTAAGAAGATACAATAGTTAATTTATCATCTAAAATCCTTTCTGAAGAAGAGGCTTCAACCTTGAGAAAAGGTTTGACATTCTGTCCTGTATGTGTTCCAAATTCTATAGATATAGATATTGATATTGCACAGTGCACTTTCACTTGTGTGGCACTAAGATTTGTAAAAAAAAATGTGTATAAAGCAATATTGATTGTATTATAATAGCTGCACTATAGTTTTTGCATGAAATAAATATTGCATTTGCACTTTAAGAATTTTAAGAATTTAAAGACACAGCGCATTATTTAAAAAAAATGTGTTTTTTTTAGAGATATTGATCTGTGTAGATTATTTAGAATTGTTGGACTTAAGGTATTTTTCAGTAAACTGGTGTTCCCAACCAATATGAGTATACCATGTAATGCAATGTTGTGATTGGGTGATACAAAACTGAAAAACAAAAGCTCTTTCAATTGGTCTATCACTGACCATGCGGTTGAAACCTTTATTGATTTGATTAGAAAATATTTAAATAGTCTTGTCCAGCACAAGCAAATAAGAAACAAATATACACACCCTAAGAACTTAACAAGAGCTCAATTAAAGGTTTTAAAAACACTTCAACAAAACCAGGATTTGGTTATTGTGACAAACTCCCCTCTCCAAGTGAGTTTGCCACAAGCTCTTGGAGGAGCCTGCTTGCCAGCCTCCTGCCCACAGACTATGGGCCCTGCAGGGAAACCTGTAAAAGACTACCAAACTTGACCGACCGTTAGCACTGATTTCAAGGAACCGTTTTGGGCATAGGACCATGAGCAGGGTCGGTAAAAACCAGGACTTCCATGAAATTCCTGAATCCCTGAACCGATCTAGGTGATTTTTGGATATGTTGTTCACCCAGATCGGGGCTATCAGGGGATGTAACTTATGGGGTCTTAAGTGTTTTTAAGGTACTTTTTGGGGTTTCATAAAATTGTATGTTTTTCTGTGCTTGGAGATAATTGGGTTAGATTAGTACAGTTCCTGATTCAATTATCTCCCAAGCACAGAGGAGGGATTCTATTGTTTGTGTATGGGAGTGTCTCACTGTATGACTCTGTTTTTATTGGTTTATTCACTTTATCTCCCTGTGCCCAACCAACAAGATCCACCTGGATTTCACCCTTGTTGGGAAACTTGCATAAAAGGCAGGTGTTCCCCCATTAAAATTCTATTCCAGTTTACACTCCAAAACTGTGTGTCGTACTGCTATTGGAGGGAAAGAAGATTTACTCCTGGGTCTGCTGTTCCAGCTTGCAGGGGATTCAACGGGGAAAGTCCTTGTAAGGACTAGAGCTCCCAGGACTGAATGTCGTCCAGTACCTGGGGGTGTCTAGAGCTAATTCCCCATTTGGCCCCAAGTAGGAGTGGTTCCAGGGCCCCAGTCAAGCCATGGCAACTGTGGGCAAAAGTGCTACGGTTTGTCCCCTGTTCCAGCTAGGAAGTGGTCCTTTGGCAGAGGTACCCAGTCAGGGTTCAAGGAGCTCCGTTACAGTTATCAAACCAGCGGATAAGGGTAGTGCTATAATGGTGTTGGATAGAAGTGATTACATTAGAGAGGTAAACCGACAGTTAAATGACAGTGACACACACAAAAAAGTTCACGTTGACCCTACAGATAAGATTGACACTATATTGAAGGAAACTTTAGAGAATAACATCACTGACAAACAACTATTTCAATACCTTATTGTGGATGCACTTGTAGTACCTGTACTGTATATATTACCAAAGGTCCATAAATCTTTCATCAATCTACCTGGGAGCCCATTGTTGCGGGTATCGGTTCCCTATTATCTCCACTGGCGAAATTCCTAGATCAACTAACTATACCTTATCTTACAAATGAAATCTTACTTAAAAGACACTACAGAAGTTCTCCACAAATTAAAAACAGTTGACAATGTACAGGATATGGTCTTAGTGACCTTTAATGTAAATAATTTATATACTTCTATCCCTCATGTGGGAGGTATTGAGGCTATGGGTAGAGTACTTAATGAGCTGGGTTTTGATAGTCCATCATATTCTTTCTTAATGCAATTATTGACTCTGGTCATGACAGAAAATTATTTTGCTTTTGGGGATGAGATTTTTTTTTACAAACTAAGCATACTTTGATGGGCTCCAATGTGGCCCCTACATATGCCAGCATCTACATGGCTGAATTTGAAGAAACAATGATATATAACAACAATGATCTGTATAAAAAATACATAAAACATTGGTGGCGCTATATTGATGATGTGCTGGTATTGTGGTGTGGCCCGTTGGAGCCCCTCGAATTCTTTGGTTTTCTTAATGAGTGTTCGGAAACTATTAAGTTCAGCATGGTAATGGATTTGGAATCCATCCCTTTCCTTGACATCCTGATCTCCAAGGGAGATGGGACACTAAACACAAGTATCTATAGAAAACACCTCGATAAAAATGCTATTCTACACTTTGATAGCTTTCATACCCCCTCGATGTTTAAGGCTATCTCTAAAAAACATTTTTGAGGGTCAGGAGACTGGTCTCTAGAACTGAACAGCTAGACCAACATCTTGACCAAATGACCCGGAGATTCTGTAGAAGATGATATCCTAGATCCATTCTACAGAAACAACTGAAGAATATAGTCAGACCAAATGTGGTCCCTCTTGAAATTAGATCCAAGACAGAGGGTAGACAAATTGATTTCTAGATTTGGCACACTGTCCACTGGACTCAAAAAAGTGTTGGATAGACATCGGCACATACTGTCAGATTGCCATCCAGAAATACTTAAAATGTCCATGTGGATTATTATATGTGGGCCAAACAACTCAGAGCATGAAAAAAAGGTTCTCAAAACATAAATCAATGATTAGGACAAATATGATAGAACTACCATTCCCTTTACATTTCTCAGAGGCACACCACACCATAGCTCAGTTAAAATTCCAAATCACTGAGCATGTTGAAGAAAAATGTAGACGTAGAGAAAGACAGAAAAGGTTGCTATTTAGAGAAGCTCATTGGATCCAAGAACTTGACACTTTGGCCCCAAAAGGACTTAATCATGAATATGACCTTAATCCGTTAATTTTGACTAATTTTGATTTGTTTTTAACCATTGTAATTTTAACTAATTTCTATTTTTCTATGTTCTTTTTCAGATTAACTTCAATCTGTGGTGTTGGTGCTAATGATTTTTCTATTAGATGCACATCAATTCTAGGCTGTCTAGGTCTTTATATCCTCTATATTCTAGGGAATCTAGTATGAAGTTTGATACATTCCTTTAAGTCTCTGACACATAAATATAGACCGATGTATGAAATCTCCACAATATGGTCTTGATTTCACGTTATGCACTTTAATATTTCTATACAATAGGTTTCCACAGCTAGTACTCACAACTAACTGATGAGATGCAGTCATAATGAATTGACACAATACATTTACTTTATTTAATGTTTGTTATTAATTATTTGCAGTGGCTCTTTATTTTCAAAATTTGTGTTTATAATTATTTTTTTTTACATATATGCACTTTGTCTTCAATTATATTACAATTGTACATGCAATCATCACATTGCTATTAGGTTATGTCTAACACTTTATGAAACTCCCTGCACATTGAGAGATTTTAGGCTGTATGTACTCTTATGGCCATTCGGTAATTACCAAATCTCTAAAATATATATATACATCAATTATCTTGTTATATTTTTTTATTTTTTTGTATATTTCTTGTGTATATATATTTTTTGTATATAACTTATCATATGAATTCAAAATCTATTGTGCTGTATTCAGAGACTATGGAAGATTATTGTTGATGAATTATTGTAATATACTATTGAGGGGGTGTTAACCTTAACCCTGTTTAATTGGTTTAATTTATTTATTCAACTTGACTTTATTAACTTTTTGATTAACTTTATATTGTTAGAGAATTATTTTATGTATATTTTATTTATATAATTGGAGGTGCTCATTGTGTAGGCTGCTGGCTGTCATAATTGTTATCACTGTCTAGTTAATATACAGTTGATATTAAAAATTTACCCAATAATCAGCTTATATTCAAATTTTTCCTTTTTCGTCATTCAATTATGATTTATTATTTTTGCTTCCATACACGTATGCTCAATGAGCCATGGTCATGGTTACACATTGTATTGCCAGCTCGTAGAGGTTTCCGTCAATCTGGTGTCATTATTATGCGGAAGTGCGCATGCGGATGTTATTGGGCTGTTGCTAAGCAGATGTGCGCATGAGTATCCGTCTTTTGGATGGCGCATTCGCTCTACTAATGAGGTTTAGACATCCCTTAGAATGTTTAGCGTCTTCACGCTGACGTCACGTACAAAGAGGAAGTAGTTTTCCGGCAGGATTTTTCCAGATTGTCTGGTTTATACTTTATGAATTATTTAAACCTAATTATGTTAACCTAATCAGGATCTTCTTATTTATCAATTTTAATTGAATTTCTCATTTGTGGCACAGCTGTCAGCCTCCACTAATGGGTAAGCTAAATTGAGATGTATGAATTTTATTTATTAATTGTTTAATTATGTTAATTTTTGTTAATTATTTGTAGTCTTATAAAAATTGATTTGTGTATGCATTTGATAGCTTGACAAAGACCGTGTAGGTCGAAACGTTGTGAGTGGCAGTGGGTTCAATACATTTTACTTTTTGTATCTTGGAGTGCCTGACATGCCACTTGATCTATTAATATAACCAGTATTTTTTAAGTTTGCACTTCATCTTCCTTTATTTCACTGGGATAACCGGGTTGGCTTTAGGTGCCCTTGAAGGCACGGGCGGGCTATTTATAAGACTATCTAATAGATCTGCAATCTTTTTTCCTTTTTGCAGCATTAGGATTTATTGTATCCTTTATTCCTTTAACACAGTATATTAGTGGGCTCCTTTCAGCAAGCTTACAAGCTTACTATCAGCATTAGCTTCGGACTTACCAGAGATTATTCAATGCTATTGATACTAATCGGTACCTGATCGTCCGGTATATCTGATATATTACTCTTTGTGCACAGCATATTATTGTGCTTTCCTTAGTAAGCTTACTGTATTTGTTATGAACTGACTCGAGATGAATGCTACTGTCAGCTCGAAATCTGATACCAATCGCTATTTAACTATCTGATATATTTGAAACATCGTGTTAGTTTGTACTATTATTGAGCCTTCGCTTCAGCATTTAGAGGGAGACTACATACTTAGTAACGATCCAATATTTCTCTAAGTACATTTCTTTGGCTACTATTTCTGCCTTTCCCCCCCCCCCCCCTCCTTTTTTGTGTATTAAACACCGCCTCCTGGTGAGCACAGACATGTGCTCCAGTGTATTACATAGATAGAGTGCAACTTAGTATTTTTTTCCATTGAGTTATCAAGCCATGGTTTTCATTTAGTAGACTTCTTATCATTTAGTTTAGTTCTTACCACTATTTATTTTGTTTGTGTGTGTACACTTTTGGTGATTGCTATTTTTTGCAATTTTTAACAATATACAATAAATCCTTTTTTGTTTTTGTTTTCATATTTTTTAGCCTCCTATTGATATCTCAGCTAATTTTCCAAACCTTTACAGGCATTCCCAGTATCTGTTTTACACCGGTACACTATCTTTACTTTTGTGTGCTTACTTCTACTAGGGGTTACCCCCCTTGTTTCTTAGTGTACCAGGTGGAGCTGTATTCAACTTGTTCCCTACTGGGATTGTCTCTAAAACAAGTCGTTGAGGAGCCAACTCGTAAAGAGGCCATACTAGATTTAGTGTTAACAAATGGAGATTTGGTATCAGATATTACTGTAGGTGAAAGTTTAGGATCCAGTGATCATCAGTCAGTGTGGTTTAATATAAGAACAGTGACTGAGTCACACCACACAAAAACAAAAGTTTTAGACTTTAGAAAAACAGACTTTTCTAAAATTAGAATATGTGTAAAGGAGTCATTATCAGACTGGAGCAATTTAAATGGAGTCCAAGAGAAATGGGATTGTTTAAAAGTTGCAGTACTGAAGGCAACATAAAATTGCATTAGGCTTGTCAGTAAAAGCAAAACAATTCAAGAAACCACTGTTGTACTCCGCCGAAGGTGGCCAAAATAGTAAAAAAACAAAAAGTTAGCATTAAGTAATTATAAAAAAAACCAGAGTGAGGAAGACAGAATGATCTATAAGATTAGAGAGAAAGAGGCTAAGCAAGTTATACGAGCTTCCAAATCACACACAGAAGAGAAAATAGCACAGTCAGTAAAAAAGGGGGACAAAACTTTTTTTAGATACATAAATGAGAAAAGAAAAGTAAAACAAGGATTAGTTAGATTAAAAACAAAAGAAGGAAGGTATGTAGAAGAGGATAAAGGTCTAGCTGACTGCCTCAATGAATATTTATTGTTCGGTATTTACAGATGAAAATGAAGGAAAGGGACCTCAGTTAAGAAAAAGGATAAATGAGTCATTTATTACACTTGAGTTTACAGAGGAAGAGGTTCTATTTCAACTGTCAAAAGTAAAGACAAATAAGTCAATGGGACCTGATGGAATACACCCAAAGCTATTAAAAGAGCTTAGTGGTGTACTAGCAAAACCATTAACAGATTTATTTAACCAATCATTGTTAACAGGAGTAGTCCCAGAAGATTGGAAGTTAGCGAATCTTGTGCCCATTCACAAGAAAGGTAATAGGGAGGAGTCGGGAAACTATAGGCCAGTAAGCCTTACTTCAGTAGTGGGGAAAGTGATGGAAACCATGTTAAAGGATAGGATTGTTGAACATCTAAAAACACATGCATTTCAAGATCAGAGACAACATGGTTTTACTTCAGGGAGATCATGCCAAACTAATCTTATTGATTTTTTTGATTGTGTAACTAAAATTATAGATCAGGGTGGTGCAGTAGACATTGCTTACCTAGATTTCAGTAAGGCTTTTGACACTATTGCACATAGAAGGCTTATCAATAAACTGCAATCTTTGAGTTTGGATTCCAATATTGTTGAATGGGTAAGGCAGTGGCTGAGTGACAGGCAACAGAGGGTTTTAGTCAATGGAGTATATTAGAAACTTGGTTTGTCACCAGTGGGGTACCTCAGGGATCTGTACTTGGACCCATTCTCTTTAATATTTTTATTAGTGATATTGCAGATGGTCTTGATGGTAAGGTATGTATTTTTGCTGATCATACTAAGCTATGTAACAGGGTTGATGTTCCAGGCGGGATAAGCCAAATGGCATATTATTTAGGTAAACTAGGAAAATGGTCAGAGTTGTGGCAACTGACATTTAATGTGGATAAGTGCAAGATAATGCATCTTAGACGTAAAACCCCAAGGGCAGAGTACAGAATATTTGATAGAGTCCTAACCTCAACATCTGAGAAAAGAGATTTAGGGGTGATTATTTCTGATGACTTAAAGGTAGGCAGACAATGTAATAGAGCAGCAGGAAATGCTACCAGAATGCTTGGTTGTATACGGAGAGGTATTAGCAGTAGAAAGAGGGAAGTGCTCATGCCATTGTACAGAACACTGGTGAGACCTCACTTGGAGTACTGTACTTCAGAAGGATATTGATACCTGATAACTGGTTCATGGATTGCAGGATAAAACTTACCAGGAAAGGTTAAAGGATCTTAACATGTATAGCTTGGAGGAAAGACGAGACAGGGTGTATATGATAGAAACATTTAAATACATAAAGGGAATCAACACAGTAAAGGAGGAGACTATATTTAAAAGGAGAAAAACTACCACAACAAGAGGACATAGTCTTAAATTAGAGGGACAAAGGTTTAAAAATAATATCAGGAAGTATTACTTTACTGAGAGGTTAGTGGATGCATGGAATAGCCTTCCAGCTGAAGTGGTAGAGGTTAACACAGTAAAGGAGTTTAAGCATGCATGGGATAGGCATAAGCCTGGGCATCCGCAGGGGGGGGATAAGGGGGGGCACTTCCCCCCCCCCCTGTATTTTTCAGCTTGTTCTGCTATTTTTCGTGTGAGATTTAAAATGAACTGCAATACCGGCGCCGGCCAGTAGGTGGCGCTGTGTATGGAGAGAGACAGGGACAGGAAGCTGCATCTATCCCTGCTTCTCTCTGCTGATTGAAACCGCAGGGGAGCAACACATGCAGGCAACAGAGACAGCCTACAGCTCAGGTAAGTGAGGGATGGGGTGGGGGGGGGGTTAAAATAGCCTATATATTAGGGGAGTAAGGCATGGGGGGAGGGGCAGCCTATATATTAGGGGAGTAAGGCATGGGGGGAGGGGCCGCCTATATATTAGGGGAGTAAGGCATGGGGGAGGGGCAGCCTATATATTAGGGGAGTAAGGCATGGGGGGGAGGGGCAGTCTATATATTAGGGGAGTGAGGGATGGGGCAGCCTATATATTAGGGGAGTGAGGGATGGGGCAGCCTATATATTAGGGGAGTTAGGGATGGGGGGCAGCCTATATATTAGGGGAGTGAGGGATGGGGGGCAGCCTATATATTAGGGGAGTGAGGGATGGATGGGGGGCAGCCTATATATTAGGGGAGTGAGGAATGGATGGGGGGCAGCCTATATATTAGGGGAGTGATGGATGGGGGGCAGCCTATATATTAGGGGAGTGATGGATGGAGGGGGCAGCCTATATATTAGGGGAGTGATGGATGGGGGGGAAGCCTATATATTAGGGGAGTGAGGGATGGGGGGCAGCCTATATATTAGGGGAGTGAGGGATGGATGGGGGGGCAGCCTATATATTAGGGGAGTGAGGGATGGATGGGGGGCAGCCTATATATTAGGGGAGTGAGGGATGGATGGGGGGGCAGCCTATATATTAGGGGAGTGAGGGATGGGGGGCAGCCTATATATTAGGGGAGTGAGGGATGGGGGGGCAGCCTATATATTAGGGGAGTGAGGGATGGGGGGGCAGCCTATATATTAGGGGAGTGAGGGATGGGGGGCAGCCTATATATTAGGGGAGTGAGGGATGGGGGGGCAGCCTATATATTAGGGGAGTGAGGGATGGGGGGCAGCCTATATATTAGGGGAGTGAGGGATGGGGGGCAGACTATATATTAGAGGGGTAAGGCATGGGGGGGCAGCCTATATATTAGGGGAGTAAGGCATGGGGGGCAGCCTATATATTAGGGGAGTAAGGCATGGGGGGCAGCCTTCATATTAGGGGAGTAAGGCATGGGGGGCAGCCTATAGATTAGGGGAGTGAGGCATGGGGGGGCAGCCTATAGATTAGGGGAGTGAGGCATGGGGGGCAGCCTAAAGATTAGGCAAGTGAGGCATGGGGGGGCAGCCTAAAGATTAGGCAAGTGAGGCATGGGGGGAGGGGGGGGGCTAAATGAAGAGTCAGCAAGGAGCAGGGGCAGCAAGGAGCATGAAGGGTCTGCAAGGAGCAGGGGCAGCAAGGAGCAGGAAGGGTATGCAAGGGACAGGAAGGGTCTGCAAGGAGCAGAAAGGGACAGAAGGAGCACAAAGGTAAAGGAGCAGAAAGAATCAGAAGGCCCACAAAGGTAAAGTTGAAGAATGAGCAGAAAGGGTCTGCAAGGAGCAGTAAGGAATCAGAATGAGTAAGGAGCAGAAGGGCGCAAAATAAGCAGAAAGAAGCAGAAAAGTAAAGGAGCAGAACGGGCCAAATATAGAAGACAGTGTCAGAAGAAAAAGAAGACTGTCAAATGAAGGAGAAGAAAAGGAGATTGGAGCAGGAAGGACAAATGAAGTGAACCCTCCACTTTATTCTGGACACCACATCATAAGGCTTTGGTACCTGGGCCTGGCAGGGAAACTCTGGACCTTCTCATCTCCCCAGGTAAAAAAAAAATATCAGTGTTAATGTGTTCACTTTTATTTACTGAGTGTCAGGAAGCAAAGAGTGCCGCTGGGTAGGGGTGTTGCTGATTGGCTAGAGCGGTCAGCTGGCACTCTAAGCCAATCAGTAGCTCCCCATTCATAAAAAAGTTTTCAAAAAATTATGAACCGGGAACTAGCGATTGGCTTAGAGCGTTAACTGTCAACTCTAGCCAATCAGCGGCACCCATGCCTGACGTCAATCTGCACTTCCTGACACTCAGTTTCAGATGCTGAGGGACCTGGAGCTGGAGGAAGCCTTTGGGGTTTAACCCTTAAAGAGCACCCAGGGGCTTCCTGGCATCATAGTATTTTCATTTAATTAAGTTGTTATGGTGACCAGAATGTTCCTTTAATTTGCTTAAAGGAACACTATAGTGTCAGGAATACAAACATGTATTCCTGACACCATAGTTGTGAAAACGCTATTCACCCTGGCTTTATGTGATAATCACTATGCTCCTCCCCTTCATGACACTGTTAAAAAGGGGCCAAGCATAGATGTCATTACAATTATGCCCCCCCCCCCCCCCCTGGAAAAATTCCTGCGGACGCCCATGGGCATAAGGCTATCCTAACTATAAGATAAGGCCAGGGACTAATGAAAGTATTTAGAAAATTGGGCAGACTAGATGGGCCGAATGGTTCTTATCTGCCGTTACATTCTTTGTTTCTATGTTTCTATTTTGTAGCCAGATTTCTATGCACTTTACAGATATAAATCTTTTATGTATCATTAGTTTATAGGAGTATTCCTAAAGGGGGAGACTAATACTCACTCCAGAGGTGGACTGACCACTTGGGCAGATCGGTCATAAACCGAGGGCCGAGGCAGTCATGGGCCCGGCTGCCAGAGCAGTCATACTCTCTCTGGCTAGGGATTTCAGAGATCTCCCCAGCCAGAGAGTCACAAATTAACATATGTGTCCCCTCACCTACTGAGACCTGGCAGCAATCCTGCTCTTGCCAGGTCTCATCCATCTTCTCTGTGCGGAGCTCCGTGTGAGGGAAGGAGTACAGGCCCGGGGAGGGGAAGTTACATCACTTCCTGCCCCCTCCCCTCCTCTCCTCCTGCAGAATCTACAGAGTGAGCAGCCTGGCAGAGTCAGCAGGTATGTAAATCTCCCATGATCCCCTCAATGCACCTCAGCACCCATCTCCTCCAGCACCCACTTTATCTCCCATGCCCCCTTGACGTCAGCACCCACCTCAGCACCATGCCCCCCTCCACCTCAGCACCCATCTCCCTCAGCATCCATGCCCTCCTCCACCTACCTCAGCATCCATCTGCCCCTCTACCTACTTCATCTCACATGCCCCCCTCCACCTCAACACCCACCTCAGCCCCATGTCCCCTCCACCTCAGCACCCTTAGCACCCATCTGGGCCCTATGTCCCCCTCCACCCTCTTCAGCACCCATCTCCCCATTTACCTCAGCCCCCATGCCCCCTTCTCCTCAGAACTTATCTCTGCCTTCACTCACCTCAGCCCTCATCTCCCCTAGCACCCACTTCATCTCCCATGCCCACCTCCATCTCAGCACCCACCAGAGCACCATACCCCCTCCGCCTCAGGACACATCTCCCTTAGCATCAACCCTAGCCCCATGCCCCCTCCACCCACTTCCTCCACAGCCATCTCCCCCTTCATTCACCTCAGTCCCCCCTCCCCAGTACCCACTTCATCTCCCATGCACCCCTCCACCTCAGCACCCATCTCTCTTAGCACTCACCTGGGCCCTGTGCCCCCCTCCATCCACCTCAACACCCATCTCCCCCAGCACCCACCTCAGCCCCAATGCCCCATTTAGCCACCTCAGCCCCTATTTATCCCTACACCCATCACAGCCCTCACTGTACCCCCTACAACCACTATACCTTCCAACACCCAGTATACCGCCTATCACTCCGACATCCTCTACATACACTATCTCCCCATGGACCTACTACAGTCCCTATGCCCCCCTGCACCTATTACAAGTCATATCCCCACACACACACTGCAGTTACTATCCACACACACAAACTGCAGCCTTAAAATCCCCCACACAATAGATCCTCTATTATCCATACAAACACACACTACAGCCCTAGTATCCCACAGATGCATACTACATCCCCTATCCCACACACATACAACAACCCCTACCACACACACTGCAACACAACCAGCTGCCTCAACCCACACACTACACTGCAAACAGACTCATTCACACGCTCAAATCCGCCTGGAGCCTCAATGTATGCATGCAATCCCACAAACAGCATCCCCACACATGGAAAACCATATGCAGCCTCCCTATGGACACTTATCACAAGCAGCATCCTCACCATTGCAATACTGCATACAGCCTTCTTACACACACAGGCACAATAACACAATAATTACAACCATCTATATAGCACAAACATATTCTGCAGCACAGTACAATAGGTAAAAGAAGACAATTCTAAAACAACACGTTGACGTACAGGAACACATCACAAGCAGCATCCCACACACTGAACCCCACAAGTCGTCTACAAACACTTATTTGGAGGCTACTTGTATGATTGAAAACAAATGCGGGGGATGCTGCTTGTCACCAGCAAACACAGTTGGAAAAAACTTTGCACCAGAAGGGGGCTTTTGGTCTCCTATTGCCCGAGAGTCCTGTGAGTTGTCAGTCCGCCCCTGACTCACTCCATTGTATGGGTGTAATACAGAGTTCTGTCCTCTATTAGATACTGCCTGACTTTAATTGGGGTTATCTTTATCCTCTCTCTTAAATTACCAGCAATTACTGCAAGTATTTTGCAGTTGTTACATAGCAGAAAAAAATGTAGTCAGTGGGAATGCTACTTATATGAGGTCCTTTTTTCCCTGCTATTTGTACTTCTTGGAAGGCTATTCCATGCATCCACTACTCTCTCAGTAAAGTAATACTTCCTGATATTATTTTTAAATCTTTGCCCCTCTAATTTAAGACTATGGCCTCTTTATGGGTAGTTTTTCTTCTTTTAAATATAGTCTCCTCCTTTACTGTGTTGTTTCCCTTTAACATTCAACTGACCTCTAGCAACTGACTACATTTGGTCTAGGTGTGTACATTTCTCTTTTTGTGTTATCAAATACAAATTAACCTACTGCATATTAGTGATGTTATAGCATGTCATATATATCATCTTATATAAGGCGTTAACATGCTGGCTGCTTTTCCAAAACTATCATACATCATTACAATGCTGGCAATATATTTTATTACTAGCAGAGCCTTGTTCTAAAATACATGTCTTACAGGTCACTGGTTTATATTTATTTTAACAGAAGGATGATTGCTTCCCAGAAAACATGGATGTCAGATTCCTGCTTTAATGTGAATTTTTTTTTTTTTATAGCAAAATCTTAATCTTTAATAAACTAAAACTACATTACCCTAAACATTACCCTTGTGTATTCAGTTTCAAATAAACTGGTATTATTCACAATTTTGACTGTTAGTTCATCCACATTTTATATCTCTAAAGTGCCATATGAACATATAAAGAAGCTGATTTTTATTTTTTTCTTAGAGAGGACAAACTTAGTTTTCCATGATGAACAACAGATCTGCTCTATTATATGAGCTGTATCTCCTGTCCAATCAAGAGGTGTAAAAAAAAACAGTTATATTTCCAAGCAGGATTCTTCTAATGCTTTGACTTCAGCTTTTGAGGGAGACAGACCAATAGACTAGATTTGTTTGATTTCACCATTGCTGTGCCTGTGTGGGATTCTGATATTTGTCATTGATCATCAAAGTGTGAGGCTGGTTAGGTTAGGTTACTGCTATGCATAGACACTGATAGTGCAATTTCCACCAGCTCTGAGTAGGTGATAAAGAGTTAGCCTGTTTAATTGTTTAAATTATCCAAGTGCGAGCCTGGTAAGGTTACTACTGTCAGTGCTACCCAACTTTCACTGATTTAGAGTCTTATTTTTGTTTATTTTTGGGGGGCTGAGAGACAGATTATTTAATTTGTACTGAGCTTCTGTGCCACTACTTGTGCTTTGCAAATTAAAATACAGTTTGTGGCAATTTACCAATGCACTGAGTGTGGCATGTCTTATTTCTAACTCTTTTTAGAAAATACAATACTTTCTTTGTGTTCCGTCCAGTGTGTGATGAGCAAATGTGCAAGCACTGTGCACTGTGTGTTGTGTTGTGTTGAGTGTAGTGTCTCTAGAAGTCACATATAATAATGCTACAATAGTAGTAACTACAGCAAGCAGCAACCCATTTTACAACACAAACATCTATATTTGCTTGAATAAAGTTGTGTTAGTTAACACAATACACATTCATATCGCAATTTATTTTATAATAAAAACAAACTCATGCTCATCTTAATACCAAGAAGACATTTATGTAGAATTGAGGAAGTGGCATGACCTCTCTGAGTCAGTAACATCCAATTCACTATCTAGGATGTGATGTTTTTTCTCTGCATTTTTATGCTTTCATTGGTGACTCAAAGTAGCAGAAAGAATAGTTACAGCAGCAGAGTCATTTAGGCCCGCAGATTTGACCACCAGCTCCACATTGACGTCTACTGACTCTGCCATTGGCAATGCATCTTTTTCTAGCACAGCTAGTTCAAGAGCTATAGCTTTTGTGTTTCATGGTGGTCTAAGAAAGGGATCAGTGAAACCAGTGGACTTGTTGCTTTTTCCAAAGTTAACGTGTAGCTCTTAAAGCCTTCTCAAGAAGCAACTGAGGAAGAGCTTAGCAGAGACTTTGTCAATGCCATCAAAGACAACTTTTACTGAAGAGTTAGAGCAGAATACTGAAGTAGTGTCCCCAATTAGTGTTGTCGCGAACCCGAAATTTTCGGTTCGCGAACGGCGAACGCGAACTTCCGCAAATGTTCGCGAACCGGCGAACCGCCATTGACTTCAATGGGCAGGCGAATTTTAAAACCAACAGGGACTCTTTCTGGCCACAAAAGTGATGGAAAAGTTGTTTCAAGGGGACTAACACCTGGACTGTGGCATGCCGGAGGGGGATCCATGGCAAAACTCCCATGGAAAATTGCACAGTTGATGCAGAGTCTGCTTTTAATCCATAAAGGGCAGAAATCACCTAACATTGACACCTGTCCTCAAAGCCCTGCCCTGATACACACTGACACAGAGCAGAATAGAGACTGTTCCCCGTCCTCAGAGACCATGATACACACTGACACAGAGCAGAATAGGGACTGTTCCCCCTACATAGGGTCACTTGGCAGATATGGATTGACACCTGTCCTCAAAACCCCTGATACACACTGACACAGAGCAGAATAGGGACTGTTCCCCCTACATAGGGTCACTTGGCAGATATGGATTGACACCTGTCCTCAAAACCCCTGATACACACTGACACAGAGCAGAATAGAGACTGTTCCCTGTCCACAGAGACCATGATACACACTGACACAGAGCAGAATAGAGACTGTTCACCGTCCACAGAGACCATGATACACACTGACACAGAGCAGAATAGGGACTGTTCCCCCTACATAGGGTCACTTGGCAGATATGGATTGACACCTGTCCTCAAAACCCCTGATACACACTGACACAGAGCAGAATAGGGACTGTTCCCCCTACATAGGGTCACTTGGCAGATATGGATTGACACCTGTCCTCAAAACCCCTGATACACACTGACACAGAGCAGAATAGAGACTGTTCCCTGTCCACAGAGACCATGATACACACTGACACAGAGCAGAATAGAGTCTGTTCACCGTCCACAGAGATCATGATACACACTGACACAGAGCAGAATAGGGACTGTTCCCCCTACATAGGGTCACTTGGCAGATATGGATTGACACCTGTCCTCAAAACCCCTGATACACACTGACACAGAGCAGAATAGGGACTGTTCCCCCTACATAGGGTCACTTGGCAGATATGGATTGACACCTGTCCTCAAAACCCCTGGTACACACTGACACAGAGCAGAATAGAGACTGTTCCCTGTCCACAGAGACCATGATACACACTGACACAGAGCAGAATAGAGACTGTTCACCGTCCACAGAGACCATGATACACACTGACACAGAGCAGAATAGGGACTGTTCCCCCTACATAGGGTCACTTGGCAGATATGGATTGACACCTGTCCTCAAAACCCCTGATACACACTGACACAGAGCAGAATAGGGACTGTTCCCCCTACATAGGGTCACTTGGCAGATATGGATTGACACCTGTCCTCAAAACCCCTGATACACACTGACACAGAGCAGAATAGGGACTGTTCCCCCTACATAGGGTCACTTGGCAGATATGGATTGACACCTGTCCTCAAAACCCCTGATACACACTGACACAGAGCAGAATAGAGACTGTTCCCTGTCCACAGAGACCATGATACACACTGACACAGAGCAGAATAGAGACTGTTCACCGTCCACAGAGACCATGATACACACTGACACAGAGCAGAATAGGGACTGTTCCCCCTACATAGGGTCACTTGGCAGATATGGATTGACACCTGTCCTCAAAACCCCTGATACACACTGACACAGAGCAGAATAGGGACTGTTCCCCCTACATAGGGTCACTTGGCAGATATGGATTGACACCTGTCCTCAAAACCCCTGATACACACTGACACAGAGCAGAATAGATACAGTTCCCTGTCCACAGAGACCATGATACACACTGACACAGAGTTTCCGCGTGAAATAGGGCCGTGAGTAATGACGTCACGGGTAGCCTGCCCATATTATCGCATAGGGTGGAAGAGCTGATAGGACATCTGAAACGTATTGGGATGGAGATGCTTAATTGTTCTCCAAAATGCTTGACACCACCCCACAGTGAATCTCTGCAAACTTTAATACCATCAGAGGAGGAAGAATGTGGCAGCCCACTGGGATTATTCGAAAAATTTCAAATTGATGATTTTCCAGACCCTGGGGTTGACATTAGTCCAGATTTACATCTAGTGACCCATGAGGATGTTCCAGGCACTACTTGTGAAATAAAGACAGATAATAAACTGAATGATCCTTCTCCTTGGGACTTGCACCCTGTCGTTGAAGGTGGAGTAGGCAATGGCAAGAGCATGCTGTGGGTAGTCAGTGCAAACACTCTCTTCCCGGTGAATAATGAGGAGACTAACTATGATGACGTTATTTGCGTTGAAAGTAATGATGCCAGAGATCTTTTGAAACCATATGGAAGGAACGAATTGGTTAAAAGAAAGGCAAGAGACCACCTGCATATAGACAAGAATACGCATAAGAGAAAGAAGAGAACAGGTGAAAAAGAGAAGCTGCAGACTGCCTATCTGCAAATAGTTGAGTTATGTCCTGAAGATGTCCGTGTTACCACAGTGCAGACTCTGTTTGATACACTACTGAGGAGAGTCAGAGAAACCCCAGATCTTCACGTATTGGATGAGTCGGTGCGTGGAGTTGCAGAGAACGTAGAACAAGAAATATTTAAACTTTTCCTGTGTACTGACAGCAGATATAAGAATAAATACCGGATCCTCCTTTTCAATTTGAAGGACCCTAAAAATCAGATCCTGTTCCGTCGTGTGGTCCTTGGTGAAATCACCCCACAGTGTTTGGTTCTAATGAGTGCAACGTAAATGGCTGCACAGGAGCTGGCCAACTGGAGATTTCAAAAGAGAAAACATGCACTGGAACTAATCGAGAAAGAGGAAAGACAGCCATACCAGATTCAGATGACAAAGCTGACACACAAGGGGTTAATTGAAATTGATACCGTGCCCGATCAGAACTTGACCCTAGAGGATCTGTCTGATTCTGTGTGGCAGCCTCAGGATTCTCAGCAGGATTGCATCTCAGAGAAAAGGGACACAACATCCCAACACAAGAGCCACCTTTTAGATCAGGACTGCCTTATATGCAAAGGGCTGATAAACCCCCCAGGTGATGCTGACTTAAGCCAATGGGTAATTACCAAGAAACCAGAGAAAATATGGAAACACCATATAACTAATGGCAATCAACATTCTTCATGCATTGAAAAGAAGAACAAGAAATTGTATGATCCAGATACTAGACTCACAGATCCAGCAGACTCAAGTGTGTGGAAGGGATTCCTTCACATGTTCTCTATAAAGCAGTTTAAAGTTATGCCACGCCAGAGTCTGGTTATAGCAGTCATCTTTGCCAGGATTTACCAAAAGTGTTAACATCCGAAGGATGCATTTTGCAAGAGTCTGTTTGGGAATATGTGGATCGTATCTGGCCAGAGTGCACCAAGGACATGTGTGTGATCCGACTGAATCAAAGAACGTCAAGTGATGCAGTTTCGTATGCTCGGCTGTATTCTTATCTTAATCGGAAGCTGAGATATGCAATCATCAGAAGTCATGGCATGGAGGCGTTCCTAGTGCCTCTACCTGCCGGCCAACCCATCCCTCAAAGATTGCGTCCTTTGGGAGGTCCAGGTTTGGAAGACAACCATCCTATTCTGCTTCTGATCTTGCTTCTTCCAAGCCATCCTTCCTGGACAGCTTATCCCAAAAAATCTTCCAAGAAACATAAAGAAGGTTTGGATATCCCAGATGATATTTTCTCTGACATATTAGCAGATGTTGAACGAGAGGAGAGACAAATGGCCGAGCAAGGGCTCCCTCCTCCAGGTTTCCCAAATTTTGAGCAGTGGAATCAGAATTCTGAGGATACAGGAGAGGAAGTTGGCATGCCTGAGATCATGAATATGCTCCAAAATTTGAGCAATGGCCTTCAGTTCCCAGGAGAATTCTCTGTAATTATAGGAGAGAGTCAGGGTGCTAATATTATGCCACCTCTCCATGTGCCAAATACT
Organism: Pelobates fuscus; assembly: GCF_036172605.1. Taxonomy (NCBI): domain Eukaryota; kingdom Metazoa; phylum Chordata; class Amphibia; order Anura; family Pelobatidae; genus Pelobates; species Pelobates fuscus. The sequence continues at coordinate 48,290,435 of NC_086328.1, forward strand.
GTTCCAGCAGGTCTCCCATATCCATCTTTTCCATTGTATCCAGAAGCAGCCTACCCTGGCTGGCATGGTATGTTTCCCCCTACTCATGCAGTAAATCCATTGTCCATTGACCCAGCCAATCTCTTCTCTTACCCGCTTTCACAAATAATACCACCTAACTTCTTATCTGATCAACATTTTACTGCAGGACCTCAACCTTTTGCATAAATGTTGTAGTTTTGTTATATTTACGTGTTTTTTTTTTTTTAACTGTTATGTTTTAGCGAAATATTGAAAAAAATACATGTAACATCAAAGCTGAAATTTGAATTTGTCTCAGTAAGTTGAAAGCCATACTTTCTATGGGAGTTTCAAATGTTCAATAATTGTTTTCTGAAGAAAGCATAACTGTCTGTTTTTAGCAAGCAACAACCCCATATTAAGCTGTTTATTCACTGAACATCTATTTGTACTGAATTGAAAACTGAATGACAAAATGTAGGCAGAAAACGAATGATTTGAATATATTCTTCAAATACCAGAATTTTTTAATTTGTTTTTTAGTTCACTACTATTCTGTGTTTAGTAATGTATAAGTGTGCCAGATGTGACAAGTTTACATAGGTTAATTATAGCCACTGTTATATCTGGGCTACAAATACATGCATTTTGGCAAACACCTCAAAGCCCATGTAAGCTTTGTGTTGTTGAATTTCAGTGATTTCTTTTCTGTTGCATGTGTACAGTTGTACTGTAAAATGGGTAAAGCATGGGATATGTTTTTACATTTGTATACTAAAAATTTTAATATACGTTGAAAAAAAAAAAGGACGCATGAGCCTACAGGCATTGCGCATGAGCGTCCAGTAACGTGGCAAAAAAATTCCCAGCTCCCCAGAGGCTGTCCTAGCACCCCTGTCATACAAATATTCATTAACAGCTTTTTCTTGTTGGAGCAGGCGGTCGAACATTAGGAGTGTTGAATTCCAACGTGTAGGGCTGTCGCAAATCAAGCGCCTCACTGGCATGTTGTTTCGCCGCTGGATATCGGCAAAGTGAGCCATGGCCGTGTAGGAACGCCTGAAATGGCCACACACCTTCCTGGCCTGCTTCAGGACGTCCTGTAAGCCTGTGTACTTATGCACAAAGCGTTGTACGATCAGATTACACACATGTGCCATGCACGGCACATGTGTCAACTTGCCCAACTTCAATGCCGCTATCAAATTTTTTCCGTTGTCACACACCACTTTGCCGATATCCAGTTGCTGCAGAGTCAGCCACTTTTCCACCTGTGCGTTCAGGGCGGACAGGAGTGCTTGTCCGGTGTGACTCTCTGCTTTCAAGCAAGTCAAACCCAAGACGGCGTGACACTGCCGTATCCGGGATGTGGAATAGTACCTGGGGAGCTGGGGGGGTGCCGTTGATGTGGAGCAAGAAGCAGCGGCACAAGAGGACTCAGCCGAGGAGGTTATGGAAGAGGATGGAGTAGGAGGAGTAGAGGAGGTGGCAGCAGGACTGCCTGCAATTCGTGGCGGTGTCACCAACTCCTCTGCAATGCCATGCATTCCTTGCTTGTGAGCCGTCAGCAGGTTTACCCAATGCGCAGTGTAGGTGATATACCTGCCCTGACCATGCTTTGCAGACCAGGTATCAGTGGTCAGATGGACCCTTGCCCCAACACTGTGTGCCAGACATGCCATGACTTCCTTTTGCACAATCGAGTACAAGTTGGGGATTGCCTTTTGTGAAAATAAATTCCGTCCGGGTACCTTCCACTGCGGTGTCCCAATAGCTAAAAAATTTTTGAATGCCTCAGACTCAACCAGATTGTATGGTAAGAGCTGGCGGGCTAATAGTTCGGACAAGCCAGCTGTCAGACGCTGGGCAAGGGGGTGACTTGGTGACATTGGCTTCTTACGCTCAAACATGTCCTTGACAGACACATGACTGTGGGCAGATGAGCGGGAACTGCTCAAGGCGGGAGACGGAGTGGCGGATGGTTGAGAGGGGGCAAGAAGGACAGCAGTGGTTGACGTGGCTGAAGATGCTGGAACAGGAGGAGGATGGCGGCTTAGAGTAGGCGTGCTGCTTGTACTCATGTGTTGATCCCATAGGCGTTTGTGATGTGAGATCATGTGCCTACGCAAAGCAGTTGTACCTAGGTGGGTGTTGAACCTCCCACGACTCAGTTTCCTTTGGCACAGGTTGCAAATGGCATCGCTGTTGTCAGAGGCAGACACACAAAAAAAATGCCACACTGCTGAGCTCTGCAATGACGGCATTCTGGTGGTGGACACAGCATGCGTTGATTGGCGTGCTGTCGGGCTGACCCCGGGTGCCGATGCATGCTGTCTGACTGTGCCACTAGCTCCTTGCGACGACCCCCCCCTGCTTCCAACTCGTCTCCTCCTCCTCTCTGTCTCCCCATCTGAACTTTTGCCCTGTTCTTCTTCTTGCCGAGCGGGCACCCACGTGACATCCATGGACGCATCGTCATCATCAACCGCTTTGCTTGTATCTGACAACTCACAAAAGGAAGCAGCAGCGGGTACAACATCATCATCATCACACCGTACCTCCATGTGTTTAATGCTGCCTGCCTGAGACATATCCCTGTTATCTACATCCTCTAGCAATAATGGTTGCGCATCACCGCTTGAAGACAAGTAACTGCTATTCAATCTATAACAGTGAAAAATAAATTTTGGTTTTAAAAGCACGCTATAGAGACACCAGATATGATTGGCAATGTGCACTGGAACAGTTCTGCAGAGCACACGATGAAGGAAGGACTGACACACCCGCTTGAAGACAAGTAACTGCTATTCAATCTATAACAGTGAAAAATAAATTTTGGTTTTAAAAGCACGCTATAGAGACACCAGATATGATTGGCAATGTGCACTGGAACAGTTCTGCAGAGCACACGCTGAAGGAAGGACTGACACACCCGCTTGAAGACAAGTAACTGCTATTCAATCTATAACAGTGAAAAATAAATTTTGGTTTTAAAAGCACGCTAAAGAGACACCAAATATGATTGGCAACTGTCAAAGCACGCTGGAACAGGTCTACAGAGCACACGCTGAAGTAGGCCTGACACCCAGACGCTTGCAGACAACTAACTGCTCTTCTATTACAGTGAAAAAAAATTATTTCTTTTAAATCTAAAGCTTAAGCTATTGTAAAAACAGATATGAGTGGTGGCACTGGGCAAGAGGGCACAGTATCCACTGTGAACCTCACACAGAAGCTGGCAGGCAGGCAACTGCTCTTCTATTGCAGTGGAAACAACATTTTGGTTGTAAAAGCACGCTATAGAGACACCAGATATGAGTGGCAACTGTCAAAGTACGCTGGCAGGGTTGTGCAGGGCACACGCTGAAGGAAGGCCTGACAGAGCCGCTTGAAGGACACTGACTGGCTGCTACTAGCTTACACTGGAAACCTTTTTTCTTTGTAAAAGCACGCTAAAGAGACACCAGATATGATTGGCAACTGTCAAAGCACGCTGGCACAGGTCTGCAGAGCACACGCTGAAGTAGGCCTGACACCCAGACGCTTGCAGACAACTAACTGATCTTCTATTACAGTGAAAAAAAATGATTTCTTTAAAATCTAATGCTTAAGCTATTGTTAAAACAGATATGAGTGGTGGCACTGACTGTGCAAATGGGCAAGGCATCCAACCTGACACAGAAGCTGGCAGGCAGGCAACTGATCTTCTATTACAGTGAAAAAAAATGATTTCTTTAAAATCTAAAGCTTAAGCTATTGTTAAAACAGATATGAGTGGTGGCACTGGGCAAGTAGGCACAGTATCCAATGTGAACCTCACACAGAAGCTGGCAGGCAGGCAACTGCTCTTCTATTACAATGAAAACAAATTATTTATTTAAAATCTAAAGCTTAACCAATTGTTAAAACAGATATGAGTGGTGGCACTGGGCAAGTAGGCACAGTATCCAATGTGAACCTCACACAGAAGCTGGCAGGCAGGCAACTGCTCTTCTATTACAATGAAAACTAATTATTTATTTAAAATCTAAAGCTTAACCAATTGTTAAAACAGATATGAGTGGTGGCACTGACTGTGCAAATGGGCAAGGCATCCAACCTGACACAGAAACTGGCAGGCAGGCAACTGCTCTTCTATTACAGTGAAAACAAATTATTTATTTTAAATCTAAAGCTTAACCAATTGTTAAAACAGATATGAGTGGTGGCACTGGGCAAGTAGGCACAGTATCCAATGTGAACCTCACACAGAAGCTGGCAGGCAGGCAACTGCTCTTCTATTACAGTGGAAACAAAATTTTGGTTGTAAAAGCACGCTATAGAGACACCAGATATGAGTGGCAACTGTCAAAGTACGCTGGCAGGGTTCTGCAGGGCACACGCTGAAGGAAGGCCTGACAGAGCCGCTTGAAGGACACTGACTGTCTGCTATTAGCTTACACTGGAAACCTTTTTTCTTTGTAAAAGCACGCTAAAGAGACACTAGATATGATTGGCAACTGTCAAAGCACGCTGGCACAGGTCTGCAGAGCACACGCTGAAGTAGGCCTGACACCCAGACGCTTGCAGACAACTAACTGATCTTCTATTACAGTGAAAAAAAATGATTTCTTTAAAATCTAAAGCTTAAGCTATTGTTAAAACAGATATGAGTGGTGGCACTGACTGTGCAAATGGGCAAGGCATCCAACCTGACACAGAAGCTAGCAGGCAGGCAACTGATCTTCTATTACAGTGAAAAAAAATGATTTCTTTAAAATCTAAAGCTTAAGCTATTGTTAAAACAGATATGAGTGGTGGCACTGGGCAAGTAGGCACAGTATCCGATGTGAACCTCACACAGAAACTGGCAGGCAGGCAACTGCTCTTCTATTACAGTGAAAACAAATTATTTATTTTAAATCTAAAGCTTACCCAATTGTTAAAACAGATATGAGTGGTGGCACTGACTGTGCAAATGGGCAAGGCATCCAACCTGACACAGAAGCTGGCAGGCAGGCAACTGCTCTTCTATTACAGTGAAAACAAATTATTTATTTTAAATCTAAAGCTTAACCAATTGTTAAAACAGATATGAGTGGTGGCACTGGGCAAGTAGGCACAGTATCCAATGTGAACCTCACACAGAAGCTGGCAGGCAGGCAACTGCTCTTCTATTACAGTGGAAACAAAATTTTGGTTGTAAAAGCACGCCATAGAGACACCAGATATGAGTGGCAACTGTCAAAGTACGCTGGCAGGGTTGTGCAGGGCACACGCTGAAGGAAGGCCTGACAGAGCCGCTTGAAGGACACTGACTGGCTGCTATTAGCTTACACTGGAAACCTTTTTTCTTTGTAAAAGCACGCTAAAGAGACACCAGATATGATTGGCAACTGTCAAAGCACGCTGGCACAGGTCTGCAGAGCACACGCTGAAGTAGGCCTGACACCCAGACGCTTGCAGACAACTAACTGATCTTCTATTACAGTGAAAAAAAATGATTTCTTTAAAATCTAAAGCTTAAGCTATTGTTAAAACAGATATGAGTGGTGGCACTGACTGTGCAAATGGGCAAGGCATCCAACCTGACACAGAAGCTGACAGGCAGGCAACTGATCTTCTATTACAGTGAAAAAAAATGATTTCTTTAAAATCTAAAGCTTAAGCTATTGTTAAAACAGATATGAGTGGTGGCACTGACTGTGCAAATGGGCAAGGCATCCAACCTGACACAGAAGCTGGCAGGCAGGCAACTGCTCTTCTATTACAGTGAAGAAAAATGATTTCTTTAAAATCTAATGCTTAAGCTATTGTTAAAACAGATATGAGTGGTGGCACTGACTGTGCAAATGGGCAAGGCATCCAACCTGACACAGAAGCTGGCAGGCAGGCAACTGCTCTTCTATTACAGTGAAAACAAATTATGTTTTTTAAATCTAAAGCTTAACCAATTGTTAAAACAGATATGAGTGGTGGCACTGGGCAAGTAGGCACAGTATCCAATGTGAACCTCACACAGAAGCTGGCAGGCAGGCAACTGCTCTTCTATTACAGTGAAAACAAATTATTTATTTTAAATCTAAAGCTTAACCAATTGTTAAAACAGATATGAGTGGTGGCACAGGGCAAGTGGGCACAGTATCCAATGTGAACCTCACACAGAAGCTGGCTGGCAGGCAACTGCTCTTCTATTACAGTGAAAAAAAAATATTTATTTTAAATGTAAAGCTTAACCTATTGTTAAAACAGATATGAGTGGTGGCACTGGGCAAGCAGGCACAGTATCAAATGTGAACCTCACACAGAAGCTGGCAGGCAGGCACCTGCAATTACATTACACAGGGAAAAAAAAAAAAAAAGCAGCCTGATGTTATAGCCCTAAAAAGGGCTTTTTGGGGTGCTGTCCTTACAGCAGAGATCAGATGAGTCCTTCAGGATTGTAGTGGACACTGAATACCCTAGTCTAGCTATCAATTTCCCTATCTAATCAGCAGCAGCTAAACTTTCCCTCCTCTCACTAAGCATGCAGCTTCAGAATGAATCGAAAATGTATGCTGGGAGGGAGGTTGGAGGGTGTGGAAGGGAGGGAGTGCTGCTGATTGGCTGGAATGTGTCTGCTGACCGAGAGGCACAGGGTCAAAGTTTGCCCAATGATGACGAATAGGGGCGGATCGAACTGCGCATGTGTCTGCCCGCCGCGGCGAACGTGAACACGCTAAGTTCGCCGGGAACTGTTCGCCGGCGGACAGTTCGGTACATCACTATCCCCAATGTCATGTCACTTTGTGGTGGTGGGTATGAATCTAATATTGCATATTCCCCCACCATCATGATAAAATATATTTGTCTGAATTGCATGCAATTAATAGCACATTTTATCACTTATGTATAATATAAAATATGGTTATATGCTTTATTGTATTCTATCATGTGTTTAGTAATTATTACGTTAAGATTTCTGAATGCTTATCACCTTTAAAATTGTAGATATTCTGTAATTACATATACAAAAATTAATGTGTGCTAATCACTTTAAGATATGAGATTGTACACTTAAGGAATTAACTTGCAGTATTTCTTGATTGTTTTATTGCATGTAATTTGTCACATAACACTGTGATTGGCTGATACTTTTGTGTTCCCTTATAAAATATTATTTTTTCTTTTATTTATGTTTATTAAGTTTAATCTCTCCAAGCAAATATCCATAAACTTATCATTCACAACATTGTGTAAACAATTATGCAATTTATACAGATCTTAAAGATAATATATATTATCGCATGAAATTCTACATAAAATCATTACTATAAAGAGAGATTTCAAGACTATAAAATGCTTATACTGTATACAATGACCTCATAATTATCATAATCTAAGTTTGGAAATACTTTAAAAAAATAAATAAAAATCACAGAAAACACCAACAGTGAGCACCAGAAAGAAGTGGTCCATTATACATATACTTATCCTCTATATCTTGTAACCTGGAGAGGTAGAATTCACCTTACATATAGTAGTTAATTAATCTTAGTTTGTCTATTGTACAATAGTTGAGTATGGAGCATTCTTTCAAATTTTATATACTGTACATTTGATTTTCTTTTAAACCCAGTATAATCAAATGTAATTGAATGTAGTCAATCTACATTGGTTGAATGCTTCATAGGTTCCCCTTCCCCTTTATCTCTAGATCTATAACATAGTTACATAGTTACATAGCTGAAAAGATGCTTGCGTCCATCAAGTTCAGCCTTCCTTGCATTTGTTTTTGCCGTTGATCCAAAAGAAGGCAAAAAAACCCAGTTTGAAGCACTTCCAATGTTGCAACAAACTAGGAAAAAAATCCTTCTTGACCCCAGAATGGCAGTCAGATTTCCTGGCTAATCATGGCAGCATTTAACATATGGGTTAGCTCCTCCTTCCAGCCAATAGGACAGGAAAACCAATTAAAGAATTAAATTATCCCTGAGGTATAAGAGTTCCCAGAAGACTAGGTTCCTCAGTCTTTTTTTCCTGTCCTCCTAGCCAGACAGGACAGCTTGTATTTATTACAAGGGTACTTTATTTTATGCTCACCTGGCCTCCTTCAGCCTTTATTCCCTAAGAGGTCAGCCTCCCTCTATAGGAAGACCGGGTACATGCAACCCACCTCTTGGTAGCTGGGGACCCCTGGTAGCCAGAGGAGTTAGTGTTCCTCTGGCATCCTGCTGAGAGCTGCTGCTATGCCTGTCCCTGCAGGTGAAACTCTTTACTCTGGCGCCAGGTTTCCAGTTCGGATGCTCAGGACGCCCACACATGCGCAATGGTAAGTGGACGCGAGTAGCCCTTTGTTCGCCAGTAACAAAAATGGCGGTTCTGGGCACTCGCGGTGTATCACGCATGCGCGATTAAAGACACAGTGCATCTTTTCTATTTAAAGGGAAAAAGTGCGGTTTATTTTTGCCGCAAAATTCAAATCCCTCAAGAAAAGTATACTGTTCTCTGGGAATCAAGCTCCCTCACGCTGCAGGTATTTATTTATTTATTTATTTTCCCTTTTAGGATACTTTTGGTATAAAATGTTTTTTTTTCTGTTAAAATATCTTTTCTTTACAGAAACATTTTTATTTTTTTTCTCTCAGCCTGAACTTGTGTTTCCTATAATGGATCACTCTCCCACTTCAGCTAAATCAGCGACTCTAGGTCATAGGTGAGCATTAATTTATGTATTATTTTTTTCTTCTCATAATTAAAAGAGTGCAATAGAGGGTACAGTCTCTTGGCTTCTGTAATTTCGGCCCTCAAGACCGGACAGGCCCTAGATCTCCTTCCAGGAGAAGGGATAAACCGGCAGCTTGCGTTGGATGTGGCTCCAGACCCTTGGATAACTGCAGGCTATGTAAAAGATGTTTGACTCGAGTTGCAGGAGAATATGAGTTCCAGCAGCCTCCACAAGCATCCACCTCTGCCCAGGATATAGCCTCATGGATAAAACAAGCAGTGGCAGAAGTCATTGTTGAATCACACAAAGGCAAACGTCCTAGATGTGAATATCCCCAGGAAAATCACGATTCTTCAGACGAAGATTTCGGACAGGATTCAGGTTCCCTGAACCTTGAACAGATGTCTTCCAGTGATGAGGAATACTCCTGCCCCCTAGACTCTAAAGCAATAGAGCGTTTGATCTGTCTGGTGAGAAGAACACTGGAATTACCTGATGAGGTGCTAGAAACCTCAGCAGTGGACAAACACTTTGGGGATCTCAGTAAAAGGAAACCTTCATTTCCGGTACACAAGTCCATTAAGGATCTTATAAGTAATGAATGGAAGACTACAGAAAAGAGACTTTCTCTGCAAAACCGTCTGCCTAAATTATACCCCATATGTGAGGAGGACTCCAGACTTTGGACTTCTAACCCAAAGGTTGATGCCTCAGTTATCAAGGTGGCTAAACGTTCTATTCTCCCAATAGATTCCAATGCTTCACTGAGAGACCCTATGGAGAAAATAATAGATGCTGACATTTCAAAATGTTTTTTAGCAGCTGGTACTGGATGTCACCCTGCGGTTTCTATTTCTGCTATGTCCAGAGCAATGAGAGTGTGGATCCTGGACATAGAAGAGGATTTGGACAAAGGTGTCAGAAGACAATATATTGCAGATTCCTTAAGGGAGGTCAGGCTAGCCAGTGAATGGCTCTTAGAAGCCTCTACAGATATGATTAAGGTTATGTTGAAGGTTATGGCTTTCTCGGTTGCAGCCAGGCGTGCACTATGGCTCAGATCATGGGGGCTGATATGTCCTCAAAACATAACTTATGTTCCCTTCCTTTTTCGGGTGAAGTATTGTTTGAGAAACCCTTTGAAGAAGCCATCAAGAGAGCACTTGATGTCAAGCAAGTTCTGCTTCAGCAAGATAGACGTCCAAGAAGACCTCCACTTGAACGTCGTTCATATAGGGAACACCCTTCCTATAGAGACAGTAAGGCTTATAGACCAGGACGTGAATACTACAGACCTTACTCCTGGATAAGTGGTCAAACCAACAAGTCCACCAGAGGAAAGCCTATCACCTCTTCCTTTCGTCCTTCCAAACAATTCTGAAGGTTACTACGCCCAAGCACCTTTGGTAGGAGGAAGACTTATGCATTTCAAAAGGGTTTGGACCAGTTTGCCCCTGAATTCACTAAAAAGAGATGCGTTAATTCATTACACTGGAGATCTTCTACATCAAAGGGTGATTGTTCCTGTTCCAGACAGATAAATGTTTCAGGGCTTTTATTCCCCTCTCTTCCTAGTGAAGAAACCTGGAGGAAAGTGGAGACCCATTCTGGACTTACATCAACTCAATATTCACTTGAGGGTGAGAAAATTCAGGATGGAATCTCTTTGCTCTATCATACCGGTGGTACGTCAAGGAGATTGGCTAATTTCAGTAGATCCGAAGGACGCTTACTTCCATGTTCTAATAGCTCTTCATCACCAGAGGTTCCTCAGATTCTGCATAAACAATCTACATTTCCAGTTCCAGGCTCTACCGTTTGGAATCAGCACAGCCCCAAGGACCTTCTCGAAGATCCTGGTGACGGTTATCGCATTGCTCAAAAAGAAGGGAATAGCAGTATTCCATTACCTCGACGATATCCTGATAGTCACTCCAACATACGAGGTTTTGCTAAGACATCGACTGGTGGTACTCCAGACACTAGAACGCTTTGGCTGGTTAATCAACTACCAGAAGAGTCAACTTCTGCCTGCCAGAAGGTTGGTGTTTTTAGGGGCGGAATTCGACACAATGTCTGCAGTAGTGTCTCTGGCCCATGACAGAAAACTGAGTATACTGTCACGCATTCGAGAATTTCAAATAGAAAGAATGACTACAGCAAGAAAATGTATGAGGATCATAGGTTCCCTTTCCTCCACAATTGGCCTAGTGAGATGGGCTCAGTGGAACCTCCGCCCTCTACAAGAATACTTCCTTCAGAAGTTCGATTCAGGCTCCCAGGAATGGGAGTTGAAGATGTCCATTCCGGATCATATAAAGTTATCCCTCAACTGGTGGCTTTCTTGGGAAAACCTATCCAAAGGTTTCCCTTTGAGGGAGGTGGACTGGATGATAATCACCAAGGATGCCAGTCAGGATGGTTGGGGTGCACATCTGAAAGTCCATTTTGTTCAGGCTCTATGGCCCCTGCGCACCCGTCATCTTCCTTCCAATATAAGGGAATTGAGAGCAACCTTTCTAGCTCTTCTACACTTCAAGCCTCTCATTCAGAATCAATGGGTAAAGCTGAGGATAGACGACAGGGCAGCTGTAGCATACATCAACCATCAGGGAGGTACCAGGAGTTATGCACTGATGAAGGAGATCAAGTCAATCATGAGTTGGGCACAGAAAACTCTAGCCGGTCTCTCTGGCTTATACCTTCCTGGGAAGGAGAATACGATTGCGGACTTCCTGAGCAGACATCAAGTGAAGGAGACAGAATGGAAGCTATCCGATTTGGCCTTCCAACAACTGGTAATGAAGTGGGGGGCTCCCACAGGTGGATTTAATGGCCACTGCTCAGAATACTCATCTTCCATGCTTCATAACAAGGAGATTTCACCCTCTGGCATATGCTCAAGACGCCCTTTCATCAAGATGGCCGTTTCAGCTGGCATATGTATTTCCTCCGATCCAGCTCATTCCCACCCTTCTAAAGAAAATCTCCAGAGAACGATGCAAGATAATAGCTATCATTCCGTTCTCGTCCATAGTTTCCCCTCTTGAAGAGTCTTTTGATAGACACACCATGGGAAATTCCAGTCTTCTGGAATTTTCTGTCTCCAGGACCTCTAGTACACCCGGAGCACACAAGCTGCATCTTCATGCATGGCTCTTAAAAGACAATCCTTAAGCGAACAGGGTTTTCCTGAAGAAGTTGTTTCCACCTTGCTACGTTCCAGAAAATGTTCTACCTCCTCTACGTATTATGAGATATGGGGGGCCTTCGCGGAATGGCTTCATGAAGATGTGAAGGATTTGAAGTCACCTTCTATTTCCCAGGTTTTAGGATTCTTACAGGCTGGGTTGGATAGAGGTCTAAGTCTGAACACACTCAAGGTTCATTGTTCTGATCTCTGCCATGTCAGGTATCAGATGGGCTGAAAACCCCATGGTAATCCGCTTTATGAAAGCAGTTCTTAGGATTAGACCACCGATCCGGGTTTACAAGTGTCCCTGGGATTTGGTCTTACAGGCCTTGATGGAACAGCCTTTCGAACCATTGGACGAAATCCCTATGTTATCCCTGACTCAAAAGACCCTGCTTCTATTGGCCTTGGTTTCAGCTAGAAGAATGGCGGACATAAGAGGTCTTTCGGTAGAAGAACCTTATACCACTTTCTATCATGGCAAGGTCATTCTCCATTCCAGACCAGAATTTCTGCCTAAGGTGGTCTCTCATTTTCACCTGAACCAAGAAATTGTTCTTCCAGTCTACTTTCAGAATCCGTCAAACGAGATGGAAGCAAAGTGTCACATGCTGGACCTTAAGAGGTGTCTTTTGATTTACATTCAACGGACTAAGGCATGGAGGAAGTCTCCTCACCTCTTTGTTGTCCCTTGGGGCTCCCGTAAGGGTGAAGCGGCCTCTGTTTCTACTCTCCGTTCCTGGACTGTCTCCTCTATTTCGAGAGCTTATAAGGTCCAAGGAGTTCCCGTTCCAAAGAATATCAGGGCACACTCTACCAGATCGATTGCCACTTCATGGGCTACAGAGTCTGGAGTATCACCAGAGAGCATTTGCAAAGCTGCTAATTGGTCTTCTATAGGGACGTTTATTAGTCATTACAAACTGGATGTTTCTTCAGATTCTAATCTGCAATTTGGCCTTTCAGTCCTAAATTCTTGTTCTTCTCAAATAAAATTTCTGAGCATCTATTCCCTCCCTGAGGTATTTACTGCTTGGGTATTCCCCATATGTTAAATGCTGCCATGATTAGCCAGGAATAGGGAAAATGTATTCATACTTACTGCAATTTTCTTTTCCTGGCTATTATTCATGGCAGCATTTGGGTTTCCCACCCATTTTTATTATGTCGGATCAGCTTGCTACTAGACTGGGGAAACTAGTCTTCTGGAATCTCTTATACCTCAGGGATAATTGAATTCTTTAATTGGTTGTCCTGTCCTATTGGCTGGAGGGAGGAGCTAACCCATATGTTAAATGCTGCCATGAATAATAGCCAGGAAAAGAAAATTACGGTAAGTATGAATAAATTGTCCCTATTATCCTTGGATCAAGCAGTTATTACCCTACATTGAAAGATTATATCCTTAAATATTCTGTTTTTGCAAGTATGCATCTAGTTGCTGTTTGAACATCTGCATGGACTCTGATAAAACTACTTCTTCAGGCAGAGAATTCCACAGCCTTATTGTTCTTGCAGTAAACAAACCTTTCCTTTGCCTTAGTCGTATTCTTCTTTCTTCCAGTCTAAACGAATGACCTTGTGTCCTATGTAAAGTCCGGTTTGTGAATAGATTTTCACACAATGGCTTGTATTGGCCCTGAATATATTTGTATAATGTTATCATATCCCCTCTCAGGCGATGTTTTTCTAAACTAAAGAGGTTTAAATGTGTTAACCTTTCTTCATAGCTGATATGTTCCATTCCATTTATTAATTTTGTAGTCCGCCTCTGCACTTTTTCTAGTGTCATAATATCCTTCTTTAGAACAGGTGCCCAAAATTGGACAGCATATTCCATATGTGGTCTTACCAGTGATTTATAAAGAGGCAAAATTATATTCTCATCCCGAGATTGAATGCCCTTTTTCATGCATGGCAATACCTTACTGGCCTTAGCCACTGCTGATTGGCATTGCACATTGTTGCATAGTTTGTGGTCTATAACAATTCCCAAGTCCTTCTCGTGTGTTGTTATCCCTAATTTGCTTCCATTAAGGGTATACGTTGCTTGTGCATTCTTTATGCCGGAGTGCATAACTTTTTTTTTTTTAACATTAATTTTCATCTGCCATTTGAGTGCCCAGTCCCCCAGTCTATCTATCAGAACAGAACCCTGACGGACCAATGTTTCCCATACTTTTAGATACCTATCTGTATCTATCTTTATCTCCTCTAGTGGACCAATGCAGATCTTCCATACATCTAACATCTTCTAGTCTACTTATCCATTGTTCTACTGTAGGGATTACAGTCTTATTCCAAAAGGTGGGAATAAAGGCATTAGCTTATCCTAATAAAACCCATAGCAATGTTTGATTACTCTTATTATGTAGTGAAATAGGCCATCCTAATAGGGTTGGTGATGGCATCAATGTGGAAAAAATTAGAAATACACCTTTTATACAATCTATAATGTTTTTTTTAAAATGGGCAAATTTCAGAACACTGCCACCATACAATGTTTAATCAGTGAATATATATGTAAAATAGGTCTGGTACATTGTTTTAGGCCTATACATATGCTCTTCAAACCATAAGCCAGATTGGGGTGATAGATGCTTTCCAGAATCTGGCTACCATAATTTTTGCAGCTAGTAAATTATGATAGCCAGATCCTGGAAAGCATCTATCACACCAATCTGGTTTATGGTTAAGTAGCAACTCAAATATCAATTAAAAATGGAAAGAGGTATTATTAGGGACCCTCAAGATATGATGAACCTATGGTTAATTCAAATACAACATGTTTAAGGATTATTGTGCCTTAAGAGGTGCTCCCCCACCCAGGATAATATTTTCTTTATTCATTAGCCTGATGAACAGACAGGTGCAGGACTGTAAACACTCTCCAGGATTTCCCCTTTGGGGATTCTCCCAGTACCACAAAGGGCATTTGAAGATTATGTATGGTCATCTTGTTGTGTTGTGTCTGTCTTATGTTAGTTTTAGTCTTTTTGAATTTGTCTACAGGGTACACTGATTAGAATTGTCATTGTAGAATTTGGATGCTATGTATTTCTTATTGTTGAATACACAATTAACTTATAGCATATGTTATCAATTGTACACTGTGTTCCTGTTAAGCACACCATATTATAGGAAAAGAGATTGTATTGCTATCATTTTGAAAAAGAGCTCAGTTGTTTCTCTAATTTGACCTACGTAATTTTTTCTCATTGTGTAAGAGTTGTTAGTTTAGTCACCAGTTTGATCTATCATTAACAAAATCATCATTGATTACCATTATAAGTGCGTTGTGATCAGACCATGAGATATTAATGATAAAAACATATTTAACTCTTTTTGTTGCACCTGCTTAATTTATTTTTGATTACACCTGATGTGTGCAAGAAAAACAGGTATAATCTCTTTCCTGGGGGTGACATACCCGCCACAGGTCGCACATGCCACTTCTCCAAATGATGTCACCAAAGGCCCCAGATAATCCTTTATTATAACTTTCGTTTCCCCTGCCCTTCAAGCTGTTCCTATCTAAGACCGGGTCAAAATAGTATTAAAGTTCCCAAGATATACAATTCTTCCTTGTCTGATTATTTCTACATTGTTAAATAATTTTTGAATAAATCTGTTGAATGGTTAGGGGCATAAACATTAGTAATGATAGCAATGAAAATAAGAGCAAGGAAATCTCTTTCCCTATAATATTGTGTGCTTATAAATGCACGATAAGAGTTCATCTAATTAAACTATGCTATCAGGAAAAAAAAGAAATTCAATGAACTTAGCAGATTTATTTGTAGAGTTAGATAGACTAGAGAAAATAAACAAGGCAAAACCGTTGGCAGAAATAGGCAATGAATTGAAAAAAGTTAAAGATGAAATTAAAGATATGCTATTTCAAAAAGCAAACTCCTCTTTCGAAAAAATTAAAAGGATCTGGTATTACAAAGCAAAGAAGGGAGACAAGTTACTCACTAGCAGATTAAAAAATGAAAAAGTCAGAAAAATTATTTCGAAAATTATTCAGAGAAATAACACCATTATTGCCCCACCAAAACTAGGTCAGGCATTTCAAGAATTTTATTCAAATCTACATAATTTACCAAAAAAAGACAATCGCCTGTAAATATACTGGACTTTTTAACTAAATATAAGATACCTAAAGTTTCCCAAGACCAATTAATTAATTTAAATAGACCTATTTCTCCAAAGGAGGTTTGCAGCGCTATTAAAAAATTAAAAACAGCTAAGTCCCCTGTTCCGGATGGCTTTAGCAACTTTTTTTTTACAAATCATTGAATGAAAATCTAGTGGGAGTGATGTTTAACTACATCATGTCTTCAGGTAAAATCCCTCCTGAAATGTTAAACGCCTATATAGTATTAACAACAGAAAGATGGGCACACTTGATAAATAGTCATTAATGATGGACTATGAAAACCAAGGGTGCTCACTCCAAAATCTCCATTTCCAAAGAGCTCATAATATAAACATATAATAATGAAAGGAGGAGCACAACCAATACAAATGCAAAAATATTTTTTTATTGTACAGGCACACATATAACCGGTATCAACCAGGACATCATAGAATGTCAATATACTAAAACTTATCTATCCAATATGTAATTAATGACTAGGACCAAGAAAAGGTCAAAAACATAGAAAAATTCCAGTCTAAATATTTCTGCCATTAGATGCTGAAAACGCCTTCAACAGAGTCAGGTGGGACTTCCTGGATGCAACATTACAAGCTTTTGGTTTAAATGGCAATATTAGCCATTCTATAATGGCCTTATACACCTTTCTGATGGCCAAGGGGGTTGGTAGCGGGTGTTTCTCTGAATGGTTCCAACTAATAAATGGAACCAGACAGGGGTGCCCGCTCTAACCACTTCTATATCTTGTTGCCATAGAGCCTCTGGCAATAGTGATACAAGCTAATAACCAAATTAAGGGCCTCCACATTTCAGATGATAGTGTCAAATTAACTATGCATGCAGACGACATCGTGCTTACTCTCAATGATCCAATAAATTCCATGAGGGAACTGATACTCCTTATGAAGGAGTTTTCAGACCTTTAAGGTTACAAATTGAATTTAGATAAATCGGTTGCACTGCCATTTAACTTGCCCCGGGATGTTGTCAAAGTTTTAAAGCAGGTTTTTAGCCTCACTGTTTGGGAATCATTTAGCTGTCTGGGTGTTGAGATTGCGAGTGACCCTTCAAAAATAATGGAACTTAACTTCTTGTCATTATTAAAGGAAACCGGAGAAAGATGAAGGAATGGAGAAACACTGAGGTTTCAGGGTCGGGGAGAATCAACACAGTCAGATCTTACATTCTGCCAAAGTGAATCTATTTATTCCAAATAGTACCTATAGCGTGCCCAGGTAGTTGGATGGTTCTTTCAAAGTCTCATATAAACATCTTTGTTTGAATGGGAAAGCGTCCTTGTATTAGCGCTAACCGTTTGACACTAAAGGTCAAAATGGGAGGACTAGGGCTACCCCTTTTAAAAGATTATCAGAAAGCTTGCAACATATAACATGCCCTAATCACTCAACTAAATAATGCCAAAGATCAAAAATGGTACAAAATTGAACAATCCCTGATCCAGACAGAACAGCATAAAATGGATCTCAGTATGCTAACAGCGAAGTCCTCCACTTTGAAACTCGATAGTAGGGTTCTTGAAAATATAATAAAACAATGGGAGAAATGTAAAAAAGGGTTATTGATTTAAAACAAAGTAATCCCTTGCCTCCCTCTTTGCTATATATCTAATAATATAGATCAGTGTTCCCCAACCCAGTCATCATGGCCCACCAACAATCCAGTATTTATGTATTTCCCTGTTTTATTCCAATGGAGATACTGATAAAACCTGGATTATTGGTGTGCAATGAGGACTGGGTTGGGGAACACTGATATAGATTATTTAAATATAGTAAACTGGATTACAGGTGGTCTCCTAAAAATAAGTAACTTAATGAATAATAACTTAAAAGATTTTTCTACACTGAATAAGGAATATAATTTGGATAGTAAAGAAGTCTTCAACTACCTGTATGAATGAGCAATCAAAAGATTGTAGTAACATAAAAAAGCCCAACACTACAGAAGAGCTCAAGTAGAGCATTGAACAATTTTTGAAATACAATAAGAGGGACAGTAACAAACAACAAAATGCAAAGACAGATCGATAATGTGTGAAAAGAATATTTGAGAAGTTAACCCAGGGCCGGATTAACATAGGGGCTGATGGAGCTGCAACTCCAGGTCCATGAATTAGATTTTTTTACTGCTCTTCACATGATATTCCTTAAGTATAAAAACTTAAACGTATGTAGGGGAATTAAACTGGTGTGGACTGGCTGACAATGAAATTAGTTAAGGTAAAGTTGACTTTGCGCACTATGCAAATGCTTTTGCTGCTTCAGTCTCTCTAACACTGTGGCATGTTCCCTTTCTATTACACTCACTACATACACTTTATCTCTGTCCCAAACTGTAAAATAGGAACTTCTGCCTGCTAGTAAGAAGGTTAGGAGAAGAGAGGAGTGGACCAGTGAGTACTAGGGACAGGCATGCCCTGGCCCCAAGAGGGTGTGCTACTAGAAACTCCATCAAATAAAGTTCCTCCAACACTCATTGGTCATATGTGGGAAAATTGAAGCTTCACTGGTGTCTGTTACAAACTGGAAAGTATTTTATAAGCAGATTCCTGAAATTTAGATGCAAGAGAACACAGTGCAGTTTGACAGATTTTCAACCACTCATTGTTAAAGAAAGTGATATTCAGATCTCATTCCCATTGCCTAATAAAATATGGTCAGGGTGTTTCAGGGATGGTTGTGAGGGTCATGTACATGGTGGCCAACAAGTGTCGGGTAGGTTCTATATGTGTACATATAATTTCAAAAAGAGTTGGGGGTTAAAAGACAGAATAGGAAGGGTTAAAGGAGCGTAGAATGTGCAATAGTTGGTCATCTTATGGTGAGTGTAAACTGAATTATTAGAAGTGATATGGATGAAGTGAATTGTAATTGGGGGATGATCTCTAAAGCAGTTGCTTGTAACATCATAAAACCAGGTGGAAAGTCAGAATTACCTGACAGGAGTACATAGGGGTGTGGTACTATGACACCCACTGACTGGACCTTTCCATTTTACTCACATTCAAAGTAGTAGTGATACTCTAAAAGTAGTAGTAGGGTGTGCAGGAAAAGGTATATTAGCAAGTGAGGTCCAGGTAAGGCAAGGTAACCACAAGAGCTTGACCCATCGTTTAATAGACCTGCCCTAGGACAAATTCACCATTCTAGTTAGCATTATGGTCTTGTAATAATGTAACAGATCAGTGATGGATATACCCCGCACCGCTATATCTTGGCAGGGCCGTCTTTAACACAGGACAAAAGGGGCAGCTGCCCTGGGCCCAGTTTTTCCCTGATGAGCCCAATTAACTAAAATGACAAGATCAATCAATCATTATATTAAATAAATAGTACATCATCTTCAAAGACCATGTGACATTAGGTGACTATGAACTTCATGATTTCATTGATGAACAAAGTTGTATTACCAATGATTTTTCTTCTCTTCTCTCCATACTCACCTCATCTTATGGAAGGAATTGCCTCTCTTGGACCCCTGACACTGGAGGTGAAGAGTGGAAGGCTACCGCGAATTTAAATCATTTAAGGTACGTTGAGTACTAACTGTGGACCCAGCTGAAAGTGGGGTCCCCCAGGTATCGGAAGATGCCTAAGGTCCCGTTATTATGAAGCAGACTGGGAGCACTGGACAGGATCGTTCCGCTGCGGTATTTAAAGGGTTTTGTGCAGCGATCACTTTGAGTACAAAATTCTCCTTTAATAATCCAGCTTCAATGATTACAGTTAAGATAGGGGTAAGCTCTATACTATAAAGCAAAAAGAATATCTCACAAAATAGAACTAAAAAGTTTATATATGAAAATAGTGGCCACAAAAGTAGAGAAAATGAGGAAAAGGTAACTGCAGCACCTAAAAAGGGACAATCAATATGTAATATGGTAGTCAGGGCTGACAGAATTACTTTGAATAAACAATTATTCCCGTCTAAACCAGTCCATGACACTTACCCCTGTCTGAGCTTTAATCATTGCTAATAAAGTCTAATATAAAATTACCTATAATTACATGAAATATGCTTCACTTTAAAGAATTCTGTATGAAAAGTCATGGTTATTTGTGTGCTAGAGATTCCCTCTATGTATCTATGTAACTTTCTAAGTGTCTTTCAATTAGAACTATTAAACTAATGGGATATTTTTACCGTGAATTGTTCTGCATTGTTTTAGTGGAAAAAAAATAGAAGAAACAAAAACATTTTAATAAAGAGTACTTGATAGCATTTTCCATGACAGCATTACTTTATTTTGTTTGAGTGAGGGTTTTTTTTTTTTTTTTTTGGTTTTGTATGTTTTGTGTCTAAGCTGAACCCTGTTGTGAAAATGAAATTCACTCAGCCTGTTTTTCTTTCCAGTCATCACGTATATATGTGGGTTTTGTGGACGCAGACATGACATTCAGTACCATGTAATATAGTGTATGTAAAGAAGAGTTCAAAACGTACAGACCACCTGTTAGGAAATATCCATCTACAGGGATTAATGCAGACAAAGATTATTGCAGGCAACACAAGCTCCCTATGAGTATGGGAATCAATGGAAGCAGCTGGTTTAATCCTTGCAAACAATGCACAATAAAGTCAGTTCTTCTTTATTGCATAATAATGTCAGAAACAGCCCCAGTTGTTATTTACTTTGTCTTCAAAGGTTTCTCTGCTCCTGGCTGTTGGTACTGTGGAGATGAAGTAAGAAGAGGTTATTTTTTGTTTTATTTCTTTGCTTATTTGATTGTGTCTATTTTGCCGACAGATATATTGTCTACCGAGTCCATAAAATATTTTTTTACAGTTATTGTTTTCATGGTTTGTGTACATTTATATAATACAAAGTTTTGTTAACCCTCACTGAATCAATGTTTTCAATAATCCACTATAGAATGTAATTACCCAATATGCTCCCAGAGAGCCCGTGTGATTATTGCCTTGCGTTGTGGTGTAAGTTGTTGTAGAAATGTTAAAGCTAATCTAGTTTAGCAGTATCTTAAGAAACAGAAATGCAATTGGAAGGAATAAATGGTCAATTAACACACAAGATGGAATCAAATATTTATAACTGCTAATGAATACTGTAAAATATATGATTCAAATGGAATCTAGCAGTGTATTTTCATCCAGTTACTTTCTGTTCATTTTGCTAATTAAGTGTAATTTTGATAGAAACGTAGCTGGTTCTTCATGGTGTATTTCTTTTTGACATGGCCCTCATTTTGCTGTGAAAAGAGCTGCTTTTCTGTAAACTTCAAAATAATTTCCAAGTGATGTATCCAGTTTATGTAATTAATGTTCTATGCTTTCGAGTTTTTTCTCTTTGCCTTTAATGGATGTGATTGACGTCTTACTAATATGTGCCTGTCCTGGAGGTAGTAGCAGTTCATCTTAATGACTTTATATCTGAGAATGATTAGATTTTAGTGTGAAAGCATGAACTATTTCTGGGTACTTGAGAAACATTTCCTGTAAGCTAATACGCCACTACAGAATTCGCAGGAGCATCAGCAGTTTTAATGAACTGGTACTAAATCTACAGTCATTTTAAAATATATTGTTTTACTCAAGACCAAAATGCAGGTTTGATGAAGTGGAGATTTTTGCTAGGAATGAAAAAGTGCCTGTACCCTTTACCATGTTGTTCTGAACTGCCTACATGTATTAATTGGGTGGAATTGTTTTGATAATGTCAGAATTAGAATTGAGTTAGGTGTTGTGATTTGTGGATGTGCTATAGGCACTTTTAATAGTTTCAGAACTACAGCTGGCAGGGCCGTATTAACATAGGGGCTGATGGAGCTGCAGCTCCAGGCCCAGGCCCAGGCCCAGGCCCATTTAATTTTTTTTTTTTTTTTTACACACTACTCTTAGGTTTGCCACCTGACTGGTATTTTACTGGCACAGACAATATTTGAGGCTGCCGGGCCATGCCCGCATTGCAGTAATACCAGCAATACAAATGCAGGTATTTTTCTCAGAATAGAGAGATTACTCTGCAATAACAGCACTGTTTGGGGAGAGAGGCAGGGATAGGAAGTTACAGCATATCCCTGCCTCTCTCTACTACTTACTGATCTTTGGGGGAGCAGCAACACAGCACAGAGTCCAGACAGCAGCTCTACAGCCCAGGTAAGTGTGGGATGGGGGGAAAGGCAGCAGGGACACATGGGGATACTGAGACACATGTGGACACTGAGACACTAGGGGACACTGAGATGCTAGAGGACATATAGGGACACTGAGACACTAGGGGACACAGACACTAGGGGACACATGGGGACACAGACACTAGGGGACACAGACACTAGGGGGACACATGGGGACACAGACACTAGGGCACACTGAGACACTAGGACACATGGGGTCACAGATACTGGGAGACCTGGAAACACTGAGACACTTGGGGACACTGGAAAACATGGGGACACTGAGACACTAGGGGACACTGGGACACATGGGGATGCTGAGACACATGGGGACGTTGTGAGACATAGGGACATTGGGAGACGCTGAGACATTGGGACACGGAGACACTCCCTATTCCTACTCCCTGTCCCTATTTCTCCCAGTGTCCCACATCCAGTGTCGCTAGTGTCTCAGTGTCCCCAAGTCTCCCAGTGTCTGTGTTCCTAGTGTCTCAGTGTGCCTAGTGTCCTGATGTCTGCCAGTGTCCCTATATGTCCCAGTGTCCCCATGTCTATGTCCACAACTGTCCCCATGTCTCCCAGTGTCCACAAATGTCTGTTTCCCAGCCAGTGTCCCCAGTGCCCCCTAGTCTCCCAGTGTCCCCTAGTCTCCCAGTGTCTGTGTTCCCATGTCTCTGTGTCCCTAGTGTCTTAGTGTCCCCAAATGTTTCAGTGTCCCCATGTCTTCCAGTGTCTGTGTCCCTAGTGTCTCAGTGTCCCCATTTCTCCCAGTTCCCCTAAATATCTCAGTGTTCCCATGTCTCCCAGTGTCCCCATGTCTCAGTGTCCTCATGTCTCTCAGTGTCCCCGGGTCTCTCAGTGTCCCCATGTCTCACTGTGTCCCCAGTATCCTAGTGACATGGGGACACACTGAGACATTGGGACACTGGGAGAAATGGGGACACTGAGAGACTAGGGGACTGGGCGACATGGGGACACTGACACTGTAATACATAGGGACACTGAGACACTGGGTGACTTGTGAGACTGAGACACTGGGAGCAATCCACCTATACCGCAGAATCAAACTGTGAGTAGTTTGTTGGTGATTTTACAGAATTTTCTCTGATGTCACTCCTTGTGATTATACAAATGATTAAGGCTGGTATTTTTTTCCAAGAAAGGTGGCAACCCTAACTACTCTTCACATACTCTTGCTTAAAGGAGCACTATAGGGTCAGGAACACAATCATGTATTTCTGACCCTATTATGTTAAAACCACCTGGCCCCTTCTTGCCTCCCTAAGTATAGTAAAATATAACTAGTATTCAAGTCTGCAGATGCTGGCTCTGCCTCTGAACTGACTGTCTGCTGACATCATCAGAAGGGGTGGTCTGAGCAAATTACAATACTTCCCCATAGGATTGGCTGAGACTGTCAACTAGGCAGATCAGGGGCAGAGCCAGCACAAGTCCAACATAGCCCTGGCCAATCAGCATCTCCTCATAAAGATACATTGAATCAATGCATCTCTATGAGGAGAGCTCAGTGTCTGCATGCAGAGGGTGGAGACACTGAAGGGCAGTGCTGCACACTAGGCAGTACTGCCCCAGGAAGCATCTCTAGCAGCCATCTATGGAGTGGCCAGTGGAGTTATTTTCTCTGAAAAGACAGTGTTTACTGCAAAAGGCCTGAATGGAATGATTCTACTTACCAGAACAAATAATAAGCTGTAGTTGTTCTGGTGACTATAGTGTGCCTTTAAGTTTGGAAGCTTAAGAGGGATGTATGTGAACAAAACTTGTGTGGACTGGCTGACAATAAAATTAGTTTAGGTAATGCAGACGTTGGTCTCTCTAACACTGTGGCATGTCCTCTTTCTTTTACACTCGCTACATACACCTTTTCTCTGTCTCAGACTATATACTTGGAACTTCTGCCTGCTAGTAAGAAGGTAAGGAGACAAATGGACCAGCGAGTGCTAGGGGACAGTCCTTAGAAAGCATGGAGTGAGCGCATCGTTAGACGCCTTTATGTCAAGCTCAGGGTTCTGCCTGCATAGAAAGCCCTTAATTGGACAGCCTGCAGGATTGGCGGGCAGCCTGACATGCATTCATGCCAGGCTGTCCTTCAAATTCTTTGGACAGACATGCCCCCTTTTTGGGCATGTTCTCCCCTTTTGGCAGGTCTGGTCACGTGATTCGCACCAGTGGCCCACCCTTTTACCCCGCCCATTGACTTCCTTCTTCACTGCTGTTAGGGGGTATGGATTTACTTGAAAGATAAAAGCATAAATTAGAGAGAGATTAGCATAGAGTATGTGTTTTCTTATAGCTGCATCCTATGAGTTTCCCTCCAGCACCATCTCCATCAGATACATGATGCTGGGGAGGTATGATTGTTTTAGTGATTTTGGTCAATAAGATTCCGTAATTAGGCCCATCATAATTGTCAGCACCAGGCCCAGTGTGCTCTTAATCCGGCCCTGACAGCTGGAGCTTTGATTTGAGATTGATATTAGAAAATTTTGTTATTCATAAAGACTCTGCATCGGTGTTTGCATTCAAAAAGTTTGGATACATATGTATAATATTGCAAAGAAAGAGGAGCATCAGAAACATTGCTTCATCTCTCCTCTTCATTTTATGCCTTCTCCATGCTGACTGCCAGGTGCAAAGGACAGAACTTATAACAATGATTGGGCGGGAGCTACGATCAGGATCTACAGTTGCAAGATAAAGATTTCTACATTTAATTTTATTTTTAACACCTAAAATACACATATTTGTTAAATACAGGGAAAATCTGGGGTATGGCTAGCCACAGAGTAAGATAGTGGTATGACTTGTAGCCAGGGCCACATGAACATAGGGGCAGATGGAGCTGAAGCTTCAGGCCCATGCCCGTATCTAAGCACAAATAATAAAAGTGCTAGATGTGGACTGAGAACTCTGGATCTCAGTCATGCACCAAGGGCCAGAGACTTTAGTGAACCGACCTGTAGTATTGGATGGAATTCCCCATTACATTCTAGCATGATCAGAGCTGTAGTCTCCTTCAAATGCCTGATCCTAGGTTCCAGTTCTTGCTGGAGGCTGTGTGGAGAGGGCAGTTGTGGAGAGGGCAGGGCCATGATACATGCCGTATTCCTGCTCTACATGTTACATAGTTACATAGTTACATAGTTACATAGTTACATAGCTGAAAAGAGACTTGCGTCCATCAAGTTCAGCCTTCCTCACCTATGTTTTTTGCTGTTAATCCAAAAGAAGGCAAAAAACCCAGTCTGAAGGGCTTCCAATTTTGCAACAAACTAGGAAAAAATTCCTTCTTGACCCCAATATAGCAGTCAGATGTCTCCTTGGATCAAGCAGCAAATTATATCCCTGTATGTTATGTTTTTGCAAGTATTTATCCAATTGCAGTTTAAACATCTGTATAGACTCTGACAAAACCACCTCTTCAGGCAAAGAATTCCATATCCTTATTGCTCTTACTGTAAAAAAAACTTTTCTTTGCCTTAGATGAAATCTCCTTTCTTCCAGCCTAAATGTGTGAACTTGTGTCCTATGTATAGCCCTGTTTATGAATTGATTTCCAGATAATGGTTTGTACTGGCCCTGTATATATTTGTATAATGTTATCATATCCCCTCTCAGGCGCTGTTTTTTCCAAACTAAAGAGATTTAATTTGTTTAACCTTTCTTCATAACTAAAATGCTCCATTCCTTTTATCAATTTTGTAGCTCGTCTCTGCACTTTTTATAGTGCCATGATATCTTTCTTTAGAACAGGTGCCCAAAATTGCACAGCATATTCAAGGTGTGGTCTTACCAGCGATTTATAAAGAGGCAAAATTATATTTTCATCGCGAGAATTTATGCCCCTATTTATACATGACAAAACCTTACTGGCCTTAGCAACGGCAGATTTACATTGCATATTGCTGCCTAATTTGCTGTCTATAACTAGTGATGTCCCGAACTGTTCGCTGGTGAATAGTTCCTGGCGAACATCGCTTGTTCGCATTTGCCACGGACGGCGAACACATGTGCTGTTCGGTCCGCCCCCTATTCGTCATAATTGAGTAAACTTTGACCCTGGCCTGTACCTCACAGTCAGCAGACACATTCCAGCCATTCAGCAGCAGAACCTCCCTCCCAGACCCTCCCACCTCCTGGACAGCATCCATTTTACATTCATTGTGAAGCTGCATTCTTAGTGAGAGTAGGGACAGTGTAGCTGCTGCTGATTTGATAGGGAAATTGATAGCTAGGCTAGTGTATTCAGTGTCCACTACAGTCCTGAAGGACTCATCTGATCTCTGCTGTAAGGACAGCAGCCCAAAAAGCCCCTTTTAGGGCAAGAACATCAGTCTGCTTTTTTTCTTTTTTTTTGGTGTAATGTAATTGCAGTTGCCTGCCTGCCAGCCAGCCTGTGTGTCAGGCTCACAGCATATACTGTGTCCACGTGCCCAGTGCAACCACTCACTCACTGGTGTCACAATAGCTTGCATTTAAAAAAACAAACCTTTTTTAATGTACTATAATAGCAGTCAGTTTCCTTCACTAGTGTGTATTTCAGGGCCTGCCCAGTGCCACCACTCACTCACTGGTGTCACAATAGCTTGCATTTAACAAAAAAAAACTTTTTGGACTGTAATATAATAGCAGTCAGTTTCCTTCACTAGCGTGCATTTCAGGGTCTGCCAGGGCACAGTGTCACACCAGTACAACTCATATCTGGTGTAACAGTAGTGTACATTTTAAAAGAAAATTACAATTTTGACTGTAATAGATTGAATAGCAGTTAGTTGTCTGCCAGCGTGTGTGTCAGGCTCACAGTGTGTACTGTGCCCACTTGCCCAGTGCCACCACTCACTCACTGGTGTCCCAATGACTTGCATTTAACAAAAACAAAACTTTTTTGACTGTAATATAATAGCAGTCAGTTTCCTTCACTAGTGTGCATTTCAGGGCCTGTCCAGTGCCACCACTCACTCACTGGTGTCCCAATAGCTTGTATTTAAAAAAACAAAACTTTTTGGACTGTAATATAATAGCAGTCAGTTTCCTTCACGAGTGTGTGTTTCAGGACCTGCCAGGGCACAGTGTCACACCAGTGCAACTCATTTCTGGTATAACAATAGTGTACATTTTATAGAATTTTGACTGTAATAGATTGAATAGCAGTTAGTTGTCTACCAGCGTGTGTGTCAGGCTCGCAGCGTATACTGTGCCCACTTGCACAGTGCCACCACTCATATCTGGTGTCACAATAGCTTGCATTTAACAACAAAAGTTTTGGACTGTAATATCATAGCAGTCAGTTTCCTTCACTAGTGTGCGTTTCAGGACCTGCCAGGGCACAGTGTCACACCAGTGCAACTCATATCTGGTATAACAATAGTGTACATTTAAAAAAAAATAGAATTTTGACTGTAATAGATTGAATAGCAGTTTGTTGTCTGCCAGCGTGTGTGTCAGGCTCACAGCGTATACTGTGCCCACTTGCCCAGTGCCACCACTCACTCACTGGTGTCCCAATAGCTTGCATTTAAAAAAACTAAACTTTTTTAACTGTAATATAATAGCAGTCAGTTTCCTTCACTATTGTGTGTTTCAGGGCCTGCCCAGTGCCACCACTCACTCACTGGTGTCCCAATTGCTTGCATTTAAAAAAAACTACACTTTTTTGACTGTAATATAATAGCAGTCAGTTTCCTTCACTAGTGTGCGTTTCATGGCTTGCCCAGTGCCACCACTCACTCACTGGTGTCACAATAGCTTGTATTTAAAAAAAAACAAAAAACTTTTTGGACTGTAATATAATAGCAGTCAGTTTCCTTCATGAGTGTGCGTTTCAGGGCCTGCCAGGGCACAGTGTCACGCCAGTGCAACTCATATCTGGTGTAACAGTAGTGTACATTTTTTTTTAAAAAAAAAATAGAATGTTGACTGTAATAGATTGAATATCAGTTAGTTGTCTGCCAGCGTGTGTGTCACGCTCACAGCGTATACTGTGCCCACTTGCCCAGTGCCACCACTCACTCACTGTTGTCACAATAGCTTGCATTTAACAAAAAAAATACTTTTTGGACTGTAATATAATAGCAGTCAGTTTCCTTCACTAGTGTGCGTTTCAGGGCCTGCCAGGGCACAGTGTCACGCCAGTGCAACTCATATCTGGTATAACAGTAGTGTACATTTAAAAAAAAAAAAAATAGAATTTTGACTGTAATAGATTGAATAGCAGTTAGTTGTCTGCCAGCGTGTGTGTCAGGCTCACTGTGGATACTGTGCCCACTTGCCCAGTGCCACCACTCACTCACTGTTGTCACAATAGCTTGCATTTAAAAAAAACTACACTTTTTTAACTGTAATATAATAGCAGTCAGTTTCCTTCACTAGTGTGCGTTTCAGGGCCTGCCCAGTGCCACCACTCACTCACTGGTGTCACAATAGCTTGCATTTAAAAAAAAACTAAACTTTTTGGACTGTAATATAATAGCACTCAGTTTCTTTCACGAGTGTGCGTTTCAGGGCCTTCCAGGGCACAGTGTCACGCCAGTGCAACTCATATCTGGTGTAACAGTAGTGTACATTTTTTCAAAAAAATAGAATTTTGACTGTAATAGATTGAATAGCAGTTAGTTGTCTGTCAGTGTGTGTGTCAGGCTCACAGCGTATACTGTGCCCACTTGCCCAGTGCCCCCACTCACTCACTGTTGTCACAAAAGCTTGCATTTAACAAAAAAAACTTTTTGGACTGCAATGTAATAGCAGTCAGTTTCTTTCACTAGTGTGCGTTTCAGGGCCTGCCAGGGCACAGGGTCACACCAGTGCAACTCATATCTAGTGTAACAGTAGTGTACATTTTAAAAAAATAAATAAAATTTTGACTGTAATAGATTGAAAAGCAGTTAGTTGTCTGCCAGCGTGTGTGTCAGGCTCACAGCATATACTGTGCCCACTTGCCCAGTGCCACCACTCACTCACTGGTGTCCCAATAGCTTGCATTTAAAAAAAACTAAACTTTTTTAACTGTAATATAATAGCAGTCAGTTTCCTTCACTAGTGTGCGTTTCAGGGCCTGCCCAGTGCCACCACTCACTCACTGGTGTCCCAATTGCTTGCATTTAAAAAAAAAAAACTTTTTGGGCTGTAATATAATAGCAGTCAGTTTCCTTCTCTAGTGTGTGTTTCAGGGCCTGCCAGGGCACAGTGTCACACCAGTGCAACTCATATCTGGTGTAACAGTAGTGTAATTTAAAAAAAAAAAAAAAATACAATTTTGACTGTAATAGATTGAAAAGCAGTTAGTTGTCTGCCAGCGTGTGTGTCAGGCTCACAGCGTATACTGTGCCCACTTGACCAGTGCCACCACTCGCTCACTGTTGTCAAAATAGCTTGCATTTAACAAAAAAAACCTTTTTGGACTGTAATATAATAGCAGTCAGTCAGTTTCCTTCACGAGTGTGCGTTTCAGGGCCTGCCAGGGCACAGTGGCACACCAGTGCAACTCATATCTGGTGTAACAGTAGTGTACATTTTAAAAAAAATACACAATATTTTGACTGTAATAGATTGAAAAGCAGTTAGTTGTCTGCCAGCGTGTGTGTCAGGCTCGCAGCGCATACTGTGCCCACTTGCCCAGTGCCACCACTCACTCACTGGTGTCCCAATAGCATGCATTTAAAAAAAACTACACTTTTTTAACTGTAATATAATAGCAGTCAGTTTCCTTCACTAGTGTGTGTTTCAGGGCCTGCCCAGTGCCACCACTCACTCACTGGTGTCCCAATAGCTTGCATTTAAAAAAAACAAAACTTTTTGGACTGTAATATAATAGCAGTTATAATAAAAGTTTCCTTCATGAGTGTGCGTTTCAGGGCCTGCCAGGGCACAGTGTCACGCCAGTGCAACTCATATCTGGTGTAACAGTAGTGTACATTTTTAAAAAAAAAAAAATAGAATTTTGACTGTAATAGATTGAATAGCAGTTAGTTGTCTGCCAGCATGTGTGTCACGCTCACAGCGTATACTGTGCCTACTTGCCCAGTGCCACCACTCACTCACTGTTGTCACAATAGCTTGCATTTAACAAAAAAAAAACTTTTTGGACTGTAATATAATAGCAGTCAGTTTCCTTCACGAGTGTGCGTTTCAGGGCCTGCCAGGGCACAGTGTCACACCAGTGCAACTCATATCTGTTGTAACAGTAGTGAACATTTTTTAACCCCTTAAGGACACAGCTTCAGAAGCTTTTTTTGCTGTTCGTGTTCAACTGCAATTTGCATCTCTCTCATTTATTGTACCAACACATATTATTTACCGTTTTTTAGACAACAAAAAGGGCTTTAATTTGATGTGACCTATACATGTATAAATTCTTATTTATTACAAAAAAAATGCAAAATAATGTGGAAAAAACGCTTTTTTCCCCACGTTTTGGCAATAATAATGTGTGCATAATATGTACAGCTTAGGAAAAGTAATTCAAAATCAATAAATGTATGTGTCTAGATTTACAAAGTACATAATATGTGTAGGATTTCAGTTTATTTTGAAAGTTACAGGTCACAAACTACAAGGTCTAAAATAAAATTTAAATGTGAAACAATTTTAGAAGTTGGTATGTTTGTCTTGGAAGTTTAAATTGCCACACAAAAGTATATATTTATATCAAGTAGACATCACAGGCTATTTACCTAAGGTTAGTTTGACACTTTTTGCGTAGCCATTTCACCGCCAATCTCTGCTAAATATTGGAGTAAAATTTAGTTTTTTCTCTATTTTGGCATATTCACTATAACAAGGTTTTTGTAATGTGTATTTCGTAAATCTAGTGTGTGCTATCCCTGTACAGAACCCCATATTGTGTTCAGCTACATCTGCTGAGTAAAACGATACCCCCATTGTATACCTTTGCCCATATTCTGTGAAGCTACAGTGCCATATAGGAGACCATGCTATTTCAGTTTCTATAGTTGGAATTTTCATAGATGGTCATATGTCTGAATTTGTGGCTATAGCCATTTGACTGTTCAAATAACCCCATAAAGGCCTTCCATTTGAGAAAGCAGACACCCAAGGGTATGTTATTAGGCATATATTATACCTTAACTTGCCACCATGTTTTCACCAATTTATTTCAAATTTTGTGGTGAGAAAAAAAAAATACATTTTTTTACATACATGTTGCATTTTCGCTGGGTATTTCTTACATTTGATAAGTGCCACTGTCATAAATTCCCCCTAAGTATGCTCAGTTACCTCTTCTGAGTAAAACAATATGCCCAGTGTATGACCCAGACACTATTTTGTGAAGTTACAGTGCTGTGAAAGAGATGTGATAAGTTCAGGTTTTAAGTGTGAATTTACATGGAGAGTTTTAATGGGTCTGTATTCTATTTTTAAATATGTTAGCAGGCTGCTTTTTCCAATTACCCCAAAAAGACATACTATTTCTTAAAGAAGACGCCCAAGGGTATTTCAAATGGCAAATTTTGAACCTTAGCGTGGGATCATTTTTCCGTTAGCTTGTATCAAGTGCAGTGGTAAAAAGCATTTTTTTCTGCCTTTTTGACACACAGTGAGTTTGTACTGTATATTTTGCAAACCTTATGTGTGCTACGGCTTTAGAATACTTTATATGTTGCTCAGCTATGTTGTCTGAGTACAGCAATACCCCCGTATGTACCTTTGCCAGTTATATGGGGACGTTGAAGGGGCACATTTCAGACACAGCCATTGCAGGTTTTGTCAAACTTTGAATTTTTACGCTGTGTTGTTACCCCACTTTGAAGTTTTTTAGCAGGCTATATATTCCAACTATCCCGTAAAAGCATACTATTTCTTAAAGAAGACATCCCAGGGTATTTCAAAAGGCATATTTTGAACCTTAGTGGGGGTCATTTTTCTGCTAGCTTGTACCAAGTGTAGTGGTAATAAGCATTTTTTCTGCTTTTTTGACACACACCGTGAGTTTGTACTGTGTATTTTGCAAACCTTATGTGTGCTACAGCTATATAATACTTCCTATCTTGCTCAGCTGTGTCATCTGAGCACAGCAATACCCCCATATGTACCTTTGCCAGGTATATGCGGACATTGAAGGGGCACATTTGAGACACAGCCATTTAAGTTTTTTCAAACTTTAAATTTTTACGCTGTGTCCATACCCCACTTTGGAGGTTTGTTTGTAGGTTAATTATTCCAGCTACCCCATAAAGGCATACCATTTCTTAAAGAAGACACCCTAGGGTATTTCAAAAGATGTATTTTGAACCTTAGCGTGAAATCATTTTTCCGCTACCTTGTACCAAGTGTAGTGGTAATAAGCATTTTTTTTACTGCCTTTTTTACACACACAATGAGTTTGTACTGTATATTTTGCAAACCTTATGTGTGCTACGGCTATATAATACTTCCTATCTTGCTCAGCTATGTCGTCTGAGCACAGCAATACCCCCATATGTACCTTTGCCAGGTATATGCGGACATTGAAGGGGTACATATGAGACACAGACATTTAAGTTTTTTCAAACTTTAAATTTTTACGCTGTGTCCATACCCCACTTTGGAGGTTTGTTTGTAGGTTAATTATTCCAGCTACCCCATAAAGGCATACCATTTCCTAAAGAAGACACCCCAGGGTGTTTCAAAAGGCATATTTGAAACCTTACCGCGGTATCAATTTTTCGCTAGCCAGTACCAAGTGTAGCAGTAATACGCATTTTCCCCCTTTTTTTAAACATTTTTTTTTTACTTTTAAAAAGTTTTATTTAGCATTTAACAACTTATTTTACTATTTTAAAACTTTGTTTAAACTTTTCAAAAGTTTTTTTAACTTTTTATTGTTTTTTTTTAACTTTTAACCCCTAACTAGCCTAACCGTAAATCCCCAAATTTCCCCACTAACTTCTACCCACCTTAGCTAAATAAATAAATATTTTACAATATTTAAAATAAGTAATTAAATACATTTAACCCCTGAGGATTAAAAAAAAAATAGTTAACCCTCAGGGGTTAAAAGAAAAAAATCAGATCACAGTGAAATACTGTGATCTGTATTTTGATCACTGCAGGCAGTGATCAAAGGGCAGGGAAGGGGTTACATTTTATTTGAAAGAGGTGAGGGGGGGTGGGATTTTGTTACTAACACTTTTTTTTTACAGTCAGAGACAGATCAGCACAGATCTGTCTCTCTGCTGTTCACAGCACACACGGAGCTGCAGGGAAACAGATCGGGTTTCACTACAGCACGTGTGATCACTCTGACTCCCGGTCAGAGCGATCACATGGGCTGAATCAGTGAAACTGCCCATGGTAGTGTGCCTCCAATAGGGAGACACACTGCAGGAAGATTAACCTCACGATTGCCGCGATTGTGGCAATCAGGGGTTAATTTTCATTTATGACGGAAATTTTCCGTCATGCGCCCTTAAGGGGTTAAAAAAATAAAATTTTGACTGTAATAGATTGAATAGCAGTTAGTTGTCTTCCAGCGTGTGTGTCAGGCTCGCAGCGTATACTGTGCCCACTTGCCCAGTGCCACCACTCATATCAGGTTTCACAATAGCTTGCATTTAACGAAAAAAAAACGTTTTGGACTGTAATATAATAGCAGTCAGTTTCCATCACGAGTGTGCGTTTCAAGGCCTGCCCAGTGCCCCCACTCACTCATATCTGGTGTACCAATAGCTTGCATATAAAAAAAAATAAACTTTTTGGACTGTAATATAATAGCAGTCAGTTTCCTTCACTAGTGTGCGTTTCAGGACCTGCCAGGGCACAGTGTCACACCAGTGCAACTCATATCTGGTATAACAATAGTGTACATTTAAAAAAAAATAGAATTTTGACTGTAATAGATTGAATAGCAGTTTGTTGTCTGCCAGCGTGTGTGTCAGGCTCACAGCGTATACTGTGCCCACTTGCCCAGTGCCACCACTCACTTACTGGTGTCCCAATAGCTTGCATTTCAAAGAAATTAAACTTTTTTGACTGTAATATAATAGCAGTCAGTTTCCTTCACTACTGTGCATGTCAGGGCTGCCCAGTGCCACCACTCACTCACTGGTGTCACAATAGCTTGCATTTAACAAAAAAAAAAATTTGGACTGTAATATAATAGCAGTCAGTTTCCTTCACGAGTGTGCGTTTCAGGGCCTGCCACGGCACAGTGTCACACCAGTGCAACTCATATCTGGTGTGACAGTAGTGTACATTTTAAAAAAAAAATCTATTTTGACTGTAATAGATTGAATAGCAGTCAGTTGTCTGCCAGCGTGTGTGTCAGGCTCACAGCGTATACTGTGCCCACTTGCCCAGTGCCACCACTCACTCACTGGTGTCCCAATAGCTTGCATTTAAAAAAAAAAAACGTTTTGGACTGTAATATAATAGCAGTCAGTTTCCATCACGAGTGTGCGTTTCAAGGCCTGCCCAGTGCCCCCACTCACTCATATCTGGTGTACCAATAGCTTGCATATAAAAAAAATAAACTTTTTGGACTGTAATATAATAGCAGTCAGTTTCCTTCACGAGTGTGCGTTTCAGGGCCTGCCAGGGCACAGTGTCACACCAGTGCAACTCATATCTGGTGTAACAGTAGTGTACATTTAAAAAAAAAATTATAATTTTGACTGTAAAAGATTGAATAGCAGTTAGTTGTCTGCCAGCGTGTGTGTCAGGCTCACAGCGTATACTGTGCCCACTTGCCCAGTGCCACCACTCACTTACTGGTGTCCCAATAGCTTGCATTTCAAAGAAATTAAACTTTTTTGACTGTAATATAATAGCAGTCAGTTTCCTTCACTACTGTGCATGTCAGGGCTGCCCAGTGCCACCACTCACTCACTGGTGTCACAATAGCTTGCATTTAACAAAAAAAAAAATTTGGACTGTAATATAATAGCAGTCAGTTTCCTTCACGAGTGTGCGTTTCAGGGCCTGCCACGGCACAGTGTCACACCAGTGCAACTCATATCTGGTGTGACAGTAGCGTACATTTAAAAAAAAAATCTATTTTGACTGTAATAGATTGAATAGCAGTCAGTTGTCTGCCAGCGTGTGTGTCAGGCTCACAGCGTATACTGTGCCCACTTGCCCAGTGCCACCACTCACTCACTGGTGTCCCAATAGCTTGCATTTAAAAAAAAAAAACTAAACTTTTTTGACTGTAATATAATAGCAGTCAGTTTCCTTCACTAGTGTGCGTTTCAGGGCCTGCCCAGTGCCACCACTCACTCACTGGTGTCCCAATAGCTTGCATTTAAAAAAAAAAACTACACTTTTTTGACTGTAATATAATAGCAGTCAGTTTCCTTCACTAGTGTGCGTTTCAGGGCCTGCCCAGTGCCACCACTCACTCACTGGTGTCACTATAGCTTGCATTTTAAAAAAACAAAACCTTTTGGACTGTAATATAATAGAAGTCAGTTTCCTTCACTAGTGTGCGTTTCAGGGCCTGCCACGGCACAGTGTCACACCAGTGCAACTCATATCTGGTGTGACAGTAGCGTACATTTAAAAAAAAAAAAATCTATTTTGACTGTAATAGATTGAATAGCAGTCAGTTGTCTGCCAGCGTGTGTGTCAGGCTCACAGCGTATACTGTGCCCACTTGCCCAGTGCCACCACTCACTCACTGGTGTCCCAATAGCTTGCATTTAAAAAAAAAAAAAAACTAAACTTTTTTGACTGTAATATAACAGCAGTCAGTTTCCTTCACTAGTCTGCGTTTCAGGGCCTGCCCGTGCCACCACTCACTCACTGGTGTCCCAATAGCTTGCATTTAAAAAAAAAAAAAAACTAAACTTTTTTGACTGTAATATAATAGCAGTCAGTTTCCTTCACTAGTGTGCGTTTCAGGGCCTGCCCAGTGCCACCACTCACTCACTGGTGTCACAATAGCTTGCATTTAAAAAAAAACAAAAACCTTTTGGACTGTAATATAATAGCAGTCAGTTTCCTTCACTAGTGTGCGTTTCAGGGCCTGCCACGGCACAGTGTCACACCAGTGCAACTCATATCTGGTGTGACAGTAGCGTACATTTAAAAAAAAAATCTATTTTGACTGTAATAGATTGAATAGCAGTCAGTTGTCTGCCAGCGTGTGTGTCAGGCTCACAGCGTATACTGTGCCCACTTGCCCAGTGCCACCACTCACTCACTGGTGTCCCAATAGCTTGCATTTAAAAAAAAAGCTAAACTTTTTTGACTGTAATATAATAGCAGTCAGTTTCCTTCACTAGTGTGCGTTTCAGGGCCTGCCCAGTGCCACCACTCACTCACTGGTGTCCCAATAGCTTGCATTTAAAAAAAAAAAACTAAACTTTTTTGACTGTAATATAATAGCAGTCAGTTTCCTTCACTAGTCTGCGTTTCAGGGCCTGCCAGTGCCACCACTCACTCACTGGTGTCCCAATAGCTTGCATTTAAAAAAAAAAACTAAACTTTTTTGACTGTAATATAATAGCAGTCAGTTTCCTTCACTAGTGTGCGTTTCAGGGCCTGCCCAGTGCCACCACTCACTCACTGGTGTCCCATTTGCTTGCATTTAAAAAAACAAAAAACTTTTTGGGCTGTAATATAATAGCAGTCAGTTTCCTTCTCTAGTGTGTGTTTCAGGGCCTGCCAGGGCACAGTGTCACGCCAGTGCAACTCATATCTGGTGTAACAGTAGTGTACATTTTAAAAAAAAAAAAATAGAATGTTGACTGTAATAGATTGAATAGCAGTTAGTTGTCTGCCAGCGTGTGTGTCAGGCTCACTGTGTATACTGTGCCCACTTGCCCAGTGCCACCACTCACTCACTGTTGTCACAATAGCTTGCATTTAACAAAAAAAATACTTTTTGGACTGTAATATAATAGCAGTCAGTTTCCTTCACTAGTGTGCGTTTCAGGGCCTGCCAGGGCACAGTGTCACGCCAGTGCAACTCATATCTGGTATAACAGTAGTGTACATTTAAAAAAAAAAAATAGAATTTTGACTGTAATAGATTGAATAGCAGTTAGTTGTCTGCCAGCGTGTGTGTCAGGCTCACTGTGTATACTGTGCCCACTTGCCCAGTGCCACCACTCACTCACTGTTGTCACAATAGTTTGCATTTAAAAAAAAACTAAACTTTTTTAACTGTAATATAATAGCAGTCAGTTTCCTTCACTAGTGTGCGTTTCAGGGCCTGCCCAGTGCCACCACTCACTCACTGGTGTCACAATAGCTTGCATTTAAAAAAACTAAACTTTTTGGACTGTAATATAATAGCAGTCAGTTTCTTTCACGAGTGTGCATTTCAGGGCCTTCCAGGGCACAGTGTCACGCCAGTGCAACTCATATCTGGTGTAACAGTAGTGTACATTTTTTCAAAAAAATAGAATTTTGACTGTAATAGATTGAATAGCAATTAGTTGTCTGTCAGTGTGTGTGTCAGGCTCACAGCGTATACTGTGCCCACTTGCCCAGTGCCACCACTCACTCACTGTTGTCACAATAGCTTGCATTTAACAAAAAAAACTTTTTGGACTGTAATGTAATAGCAGTCAGTTTCTTTCACTAGTGTGCGTTTCAGGGCCTGCCAGGGCACAGTGTCACACCAGTGCAACTCATATCTGGTGTAACAGTAGTGTACATTTAAAAAAAAAATACACACTATTTTGACTGTAATAGATTGAAAAGCAGTTAGTTGTCTGCCAGCGTGTGTGTCAGGCTCGCAGCGCATACTGTGCCCACTTGCCCAGTGCCACCACTCACTCACTGGTGTCCCAATAGCATGCATTTAAAAAAAACTACACTTTTTTAACTGTAATATAATAGCAGTCAGTTTCCTTCACTAGTGTGTGTTTCAGGGCCTGCCCAGTGCCACCACTCACTCACTGGTGTCCCAATAGCTTGCATTTAAAAAAAACAAAACTTTTTGGACTGTAATATAATAGCAGTTATAATAAAAGTTTCCTTCATGAGTGTGCGTTTCAGGGCCTGCCAGGGCACAGTGTCACGCCAGTGCAACTCATATCTGGTGTAACAGTAGTGTACATTTTTAAAAAAAAAAAATAGAATTTTGACTGTAATAGATTGAATAGCAGTTAGTTGTCTGCCAGCATGTGTGTCACGCTCACAGCGTATACTGTGCCTACTTGCCCAGTGCCACCACTCACTCACTGTTGTCACAATAGCTTGCATTTAACAAAAAAAAACTTTTTGGACTGTAATATAATAGCAGTCAGTTTCCTTCACGAGTGTGCGTTTCAGGGCCTGCCAGGGCACAGTGTCACACCAGTGCAACTCATATCTGTTGTAACAGTAGTGAACATTTTTTAACCCCTTAAGGACACAGCTTCAGAAGCTTTTTTTGCTGTTCGTGTTCAACTGCAATTTGCATCTCTCTCATTTATTGTACCAACACATATTATTTACCGTTTTTTAGACAACAAAAAGGGCTTTAATTTGATGTGACCTATACATGTATAAATTCTTATTTATTACAAAAAAAATGCAAAATAATGTGGAAAAAACGTTTTTTTCCCCACGTTTTGGCAATAATAATGTGTGCATAATATGTACAGCTTAGGAAAAGTAATTCAAAATCAATAAATGTATGTGTCTAGATTTACAAAGTACATAATATGTGTAGGATTTCAGTTTATTTTGAAAGTTACAGGTCACAAACTACAAGGTCTAAAATAAAATTTAAATGTGAAACAATTTTAGAAGTTGGTATGTTTGTCTTGGAAGTTTAATACCCAAAATTGCCACACAAAAGTATATATTTATATCAAGTAGACATCACAGGCTACCGTATATACTCGAGTATAAGCCGACCCGAATATAAGCCGAGGCCCCTAATTTTACCCCAAAAAACTGGGAAAACTTATTGACTCGAGTATAAGACTAGGGTGGGAAATGCAGCAGCTGCTGGTAAATTTCTAAATAAAATTAGATCCTTAAAAAATTATATTAATTGAATATTTATTTACAGTGTGTGTATATAATGAATGCAGTGTGTGTGTATGAGAATGCAGTGTGTGTGTATGAGAATACAGTGTGTGTGTATGAGAATGCAGTGTGTGTATATGAATGCAGTGTGTATATGAATGCTGTGTATGAGTGCAGTGTGTGTATGAGTGCAGTGTGTGTATGAGTGCAGTGTGTGTGTATGAATGCTGTGTGTGTGTATGAATGCTGTGTGTGTGTATGAATGCTGTGTGTGTGTATGAATGCTGTGTGTGTGTATGAATGCTGTGTGTGTGTATGAATGCTGTGTGTATGAGTGCAGTGTGTGTGTATGAGAATGCTGTGTGTGAGTGCAGTGTGTGTGTATGAGTGCAGTGTGTGTGTATGAATGCTGTGTGTATGAGTGCAGTGTGTGTGTATGAGAATGCTGTGTGTATGAGTGCTGTGTGTGTGTATGAGAATGCTGTGTGTATGAGTGCTGTGTGTGTATATGAATGCAGTGTGTGTAGGAATGCAGTGTGTGTGCATGAATGCAGTGTGTGTGTATGAATGCAGTGTGTGTATGTGTGTGTGTAATGCAGAGTGTGATGCAGAGCCTTGGTGGGGGGTGGGCATTTTTATTTTTTAATTATTATTTTAATATTTTTTTTGTTTCATTACATGTTTTTATTATTATTATTTTTTTATTTTATTATTATTTTTTATTTTATTATTATTAATATTTATAAATTTTTTCGTCCCCCCTCCCTGCTTGCTAGCTGGCCAGGGAGGGGGGCTCTCCTTCCCTGGTGGTCCAGTGGATGGGCACTGTGTAGGAGGGGGCTGTGGGGGCTGCAGAGAGATGTTACTTACCCTTCCTGCAGCTCCTGTCAGCTCTCTCCTCCTCCACTGGTCCGTTCAGCACCTCGGTCAGCTCCCAGTGTAAATCTCGCGAGAGCCGCGGCTCTCGCGAGATTTACACTGTGAGCTGACAGAAGCTGCAGGAAAGGTAAGTAACATCTCTCTGCAGCCCCCACAGCCCCCATTGTCTGTATTATGGCAATGCAAATTGCCATAATACAGACTCTGACTCGAGTATAAGCCGAGTTGGGGTTTTTCAGCACAAAAAATGTGCTGAAAAACTCGGCTTATACTCGAGTATATACGGTATTTACCTAAGGTTAGTTTGACACTTTTTGCGTAGCCATTTCACCGCCAATCTCTGCTA
The DNA here is from genome assembly GCF_036172605.1 of Pelobates fuscus. Classification (NCBI taxonomy): domain Eukaryota; kingdom Metazoa; phylum Chordata; class Amphibia; order Anura; family Pelobatidae; genus Pelobates; species Pelobates fuscus. The sequence goes on from NC_086328.1 coordinate 48,330,776, forward strand.
AATATTGGAGTAAAATTTAGTTTTTTCTCTATTTTGGCATATTCACTATAACAAGGTTTTTGTAATGTGTATTTCGTAAATCTAGTGTGTGCTATCCTTGTACAGAACCCCATATTGTGTTCAGCTACATCTGCTGAGTAAAACGATACCCCCATTGTATACCTTTGCCCCTATTCTGTGAAGCTACAGTGCCATATAGGAGACCATGCTATTTCAGTTTCTATAGTTGGAATTTTCATAGATGGTCATATGTCTGAATTTGTGGCGTTATAGCCATTTGACTGTTCAAATAACCCCATAAAGGCCTTCCATTTGAGAAAGCAGACACCCAAGGGTATGTTATTAGGCATATATTATACCTTAACTTGCCACCATGTTTTCACCAATTTATTTCAAATTTTGTGGTGAGAAAAAAAAATTACATTTTTTTACATACATGTTGCATTTTCGCTGGGTATTTCTTACATTTGATAAGTGCCACTGTCATAAATTCCCACTAAGTATGCTCAGTTACCTCTTCTGAGTAAAACAATATGCCCAGTGTATGACCCAGACACTATTTTGTGAAGTTACAGTGCTGTGAAAGAGATGTGATAAGTTCAGGTTTTAAGTGTGAATTTACATGGAGAGTTTTAATGGGTCTGTATTCTATTTTTAAATATGTTAGCAGGCTGCTTTTTCCAATTACCCCAAAAAGACATACTATTTCTTAAAGAAGACGCCCAAGGGTATTTCAAATGGCAAATTTTGAACCTTAGCGTGGGATCATTTTTCCGTTAGCTTGTATCAAGTGCAGTGGTAAAAAGCATTTTTTTCTGCCTTTTTGACACACAGTGAGTTTGTACTGTATATTTTGCAAACCTTATGTGTGCTACGGCTTTAGAATACTTTATATGTTGCTCAGCTATGTTGTCTGATTACAGCAATACCCCCGTATGTACCTTTGCCAGTTATATGGGGACGTTGAAGGGGCACATTTCAGACACAGCCATTGCAGGTTTTGTCAAACTTTGAATTTTTACGCTGTGTTGTTACCCCACTTTGAAGTTTTTTAGCAGGCTATATATTCCAACTATCCCGTAAAAGCATACTATTTCTTAAAGAAGACATCCCAGGGTATTTCAAAAGGCATATTTTGAACCTTAGTGGGGGGTCATTTTTCTGCTAGCTTGTACCAAGTGTAGTGGTAATAAGCATTTTTTCTGCTTTTTTGACACACACCGTGAGTTTGTACTGTGTATTTTGCAAACCTTATGTGTGCTACAGCTATATAATACTTCCTATCTTGCTCAGCTGTGTCATCTGAGCACAGCAATACCCCCATATGTACCTTTGCCAGGTATATGCGGACATTGAAGGGGCACATTTGAGACACAGCCATTTAAGTTTTTTCAAACTTTACATTTTTACGCTGTGTCCATACCCCACTTTGGAGGTTTGTTTGTAGGTTAATTATTCCAGCTACCCCATAAAGGCATACCATTTCTTAAAGAAGACACCCTAGGGTATTTCAAAAGATGTATTTTGAACCTTAGCGTGAAATCATTTTTCCGCTACCTTGTACCAAGTGTAGTGGTAATAAGCATTTTTTTTACTGACTTTTTTACACACACAATGAGTTTGTACTGTATATTTTGCAAACCTTATGTGTGCTACGGCTATATAATACTTCCTATCTTGCTCAGCTATGTCGTCTGAGCACAGCAATACCCCCATATGTACCTTTGCCAGGTATATGCGGACATTGAAGGGGTACATATGAGACACAGACATTTAAGTTTTTTCAAACTTTAAATTTTTACGCTGTGTCCATACCCCACTTTGGAGGTTTGTTTGTAGGTTAATTATTCCAGCTACCCCATAAAGGCATACCATTTCCTAAAGAAGACACCCCAGGGTGTTTCAAAAGGCATATTTGAAACCTTACCGCGGTATCATTTTTTCGCTAGCCAGTACCAAGTGTAGCAGTAATACGCATTTTCCCCCTTTTTTAAACATTTTTTTTTAACTTTTAAAAAGTTTTATTTAGCATTTAACAACTGATTTTACTATTTTAAAACTTTGTTTAAACTTTTCAAAAGTTTTTTGAACTTTTTATTGTTTTTTTTAACTTTTAACCCCTAACTAGCCTAACCGTAAATCCCCAAATTTCCCCACTAACTTCTACCCACCTTAGCTAAATAAATAAATATTTTACAATATTTAAAATAATTAATTAAATACATTTAACCCCTGAGGATTAAAAAAAAAATAGTTAACCCTCAGGGGTTAAACGAAAAAAATCAGATCACAGTGAAATACTGTGATCTGTATTTTGATCACTGCAGGCAGTGATCAAAGGGCAGGGAAGGGGTTACATTTTATTTGAAAGAGGTGAGGGGTGGTGGGATTTTGTTACTAACACTTTTTTTTTTACAGTCAGAGACAGATCAGCACAGAAACAGATCGGGTTTCACTACAGCACGTGTGATCACATGGGCTGAATCAGTGAAACTGCCCATGGTAGTGTGCCTCCAATAGGGAGACACACTGCAGGAAGATTAACCTCACGATTGCCGCGATTGTGGCAATCAGGGGTTAATTTTCATTTATGACGGAAATTTTCCGTCATGCGCCCTTAAGGGGTTAAAAAAATAAAATTTTGACTGTAATAGATTGAATAGCAGTTAGTTGTCTTCCAGCGTGTGTGTCAGGCTCGCAGCGTATACTGTGCCCACTTGCCCAGTGCCACCACTCATATGGTTTCACAATAGCTTGCATTTAACGAAAAAAAAACTTGTTGGACTGTAATATAATAGCAGTCAGTTTCCATCACGAGTGTGCGTTTCAAGGCCTGCCCAGTGCCCCCACTCACTCATATCTGGTGTACCAATAGCTTGCATATAAAAAAAAATAAACTTTTTGGACTGTAATATAATAGCAGTCAGTTTCCTTCACGAGTGTGCGTTTCAGGGCCTGCCAGGGCACAGTGTCACACCAGTGCAACTCATATCTGGTGTAACAGTAGTGTACATTTAAAAAAAAAATAATAATTTTGACTGTAAAAGATTGAATAGCAGTTAGTTGTCTGCCAGCGTGTGTGTCAGGCTCACAGCGTATACTGTGCCCACTTGCCCAGTGCCACCACTCACTTACTGGTGTCCCAATAGCTTGCATTTCAAAGAAATTAAACTTTTTTGACTGTAATATAATAGCAGTCAGTTTCCTTCACTACTGTGCATGTCAGGGCTGCCCAGTGCCACCACTCACTCACTGGTGTCACAATAGCTTGCATTTAACAAAAAAAAAATTTGGACTGTAATATAATAGCAGTCAGTTTCCTTCACGAGTGTGCGTTTCAGGGCCTGCCACGGCACAGTGTCACACCAGTGCAACTCATATCTGGTGTGACAGTAGCGTACATTTAAAAAAAAAATCTATTTTGACTGTAATAGATTGAATAGCAGTCAGTTGTCTGCCAGCGTGTGTGTCAGGCTCACAGCGTATACTGTGCCCACTTGCCCAGTGCCACCACTCACTCACTGGTGTCCCAATAGCTTGCATTTAAAAAAAAACTAAACTTTTTTGACTGTAATATAATAGCAGTCAGTTTCCTTCACTAGTGTGCGTTTCAGGGCCTGCCCAGTGCCACCACTCACTCACTGGTGTCCCAATAGTTTGCATTTAAAAAAAAATAAATAAACTTTTTTGACTGTAATATAATAGCAGTCAGTTTCCTTCACTAGTGTGCGTTTCAGGGCCTGCCCAGTGCCACCACTCACTCACTGGTGTCCCAATAGCTTGCATTTAAAAAAAAAAACTACACTTTTTTGACTGTAATATAATAGCAGTCAGTTTCCTTCACTAGTGTGCGTTTCAGGGCCTGCCCAGTGCCACCACTCACTCACTGGTGTCCCAATAGCTTGCATTTAAAAAAAAAAAAATACACTTTTTTGACTGTAATATAATAGCAGTCAGTTTCCTTCACTAGTGTGCGTTTCAGGGCCTGCCCAGTGCCACCACTCACTCACTGGTGTCCCAATAGCTTGCATTTAAAAAAAACAAAACCTTTTGGACTGTAATATAATAGCAGTCAGTTTCCTTCACTAGTGTGCGTTTCAGGGCCTGCCACGGCACAGTGTCACACCAGTGCAACTCATATCTGGTGTGACAGTAGCGTACATTTAAAAAAAAAAATCTATTTTGACTGTAATAGATTGAATAGCAGTCAGTTGTCTGCCAGCGTGTGTGTCAGGCTCACAGCGTATACTGTGCCCACTTGCACAGTGCCACCACTCACTCACTGGTGTCCCAATAGCTTGCATTTAAAAAAAAAACTAAACTTTTTTGACTGTAATATAACAGCAGTCAGTTTCCTTCACTAGTGTGCGTTTCAGGGCCTGCCCAGTGCCACAACTCACTCACTGGTGTCCCAATAGCTTGCATTTAAAAAAAAAAAAAAACTAAACTTTTTTGACTGTAATATAAAAGCAGTCAGTTTCCTTCACTAGTGTGCGTTTCAGGGCCTGCCCAGTGCCACCACTCACTCACTGGTGTCACAATAGCTTGCATTTAAAAAAAAAAAAAAAACCTTTTGGACTGTAATATAATAGCAGTCAGTTTCCTTCACTAGTGTGCGTTTCAGGGCCTGCCACGGCACAGTGTCACACCAGTGCAACTCATATCTGGTGTGACAGTAGCGTACATTTAAAAAAAAATCTATTTTGACTGTAATAGATTGAATAGCAGTCAGTTGTCTGCCAGCGTGTGTGTCAGGCTCACAGCGTATACTGTGCCCACTTGCCCAGTGCCACCACTCACTCACTGGTGTCCCAATAGCTTGCATTTAAAAAAACAAAAAACTTTTTGGGCTGTAATATAATAGCAGTCAGTTTCCTTCACTAGTGTGCGTTTCAGGGCCTGCCCAGTGCCACCACTCACTCACTGGTGTCCCAATTGCTTGCATTTAAAAAAACAAAAAACTTTTTGGGCTGTAATATAATAGCAGTCAGTATCCTTCTCTAGTGTGTGTTTCAGGGCCTGCCAGGGCACAGTATCACACTAGTGCAACTCATATCTGGTGTAACAGTAGTGTACATTTTTTTTTTTTTTTTTAAATACAATTTTGACTGTAATAGATTGAAAAGCAGTTAGTTGTCTGCCACCTTGTGTCTCAGGCTCACAGCGTATACTGTGCCCACTTGACCAGTGCCACCACTCGCTCACTGTTGTCCCAATAGCTTGCATTTAACAAAAAAAAAACTTTTTGGACTGTAATATAATAGCAGTCAGTTTCCTTCACGAGTGTGCGTTTCAGGGCCTGCCAGGGCACAGTGTCACACCAGTGTAACTCATATCTGGTGTAACAGTAGTGTACATCTAAAAAAAAATACACAATATTTTGACTGTAATAGATTGAAAAGCAGTTAGTTGTCTGCCAGTGTGTGTGTCAGGCTCGCAGCGTATACTGTGCCCACTTGCCCAGTGCCACCACTCACTCACTGGTGTCCCAATAGCATGCATTTAAAAAAAACTACACTTTTTTAACTGTAATATAATAGCAGTCAGTTTCCTTCACTAGTGTGTGTTTCAGGGCCTGCCCAGTGCCACCACTCACTCACTGGTGTCCCAATAGCTTGCATTTAAAAAAAACCCTAAACTTTTTTGACTGTAATATAATAGCAGTCAGTTTCCTTCACTAGTGTGCGTTTCAGGGCCTGCCCGGTGCCACCACTCACTCACTGGTGTCCCAATAGCTTGCATTTAAAAAACAACTTTTTTGACTGTAATATAATAGCAGTCAGTTTCCTTCACTAGTGTGCGTTTCAGGGCCTGCCCAGTGCCACCACTCACTCACTGGTGTCCCAATAGCTTGCATTTAAAAAAAACCCTAAACTTTTTTGACTGTAATATAATAGCAGTCAGTTTCCTTCACTAGTGTGCATTTCAGGGCCTGCCCAGTGCCACCACTCACTCATATCTGGTGTCCCAATAGCTTGCATTTAAAAAAACAAAACCTTTTGGACTGTAATAAAATAGCAGTCAGTTTCCTTCACAAGTGTGCGTTTCAGGGCCTGCCAGGGCACAGTGTCACACCAGTGCCACTCATATCTGTTGTCACAGTTGCTTGCACGCATAGTACCACTAATCGAAAAAAAAATGACAGGCAGAGGCAGGCCACCCCGCAGGGGCCGTCGTGGTCGTGGTTCTGTGATTCCCTTTGGCCCTAGAATAATGCCCAGTGTTCGTAGGCCACGTACCCTGAACTTGAAATGTTCTGAGGACATAGTTGACTGGCTAACACAGGACACCCAATCTTCTACAGCTTCCGCTCGGAACCTCGACGCACTATCCTCCTCCAACTTAGCTTCGGGCATCTCTCAAGTTACCACTCGCCCACCTGCCGCCACCACCAACACTAGCACCACAGCCGCTTCACTTGGTATGTCAGAGGAGTTATTTAAACATCAGTTGGAAGAAATGAGTGATGCGCAACCATTATTGCCAGAGGATGTAGATAACAGGCAGCATTACACACGTACAGTGTGATGATGATGATGTTGTACCCACTGCTGCTTCCTTTGCTGAGTTGTCAGATACAAGTGAAGCGGTTGATGATGATGATGCGTCCGTGGATGTCACGTGGGTGCCCGCTAGAAGGGAAGAAGAACAGGGGGAAAGATCAGATTGGGAGACAGAGAGGAGGAGGAGGAGACGAGTTGGAAGCAGGGGAGGTCGTCGCAAGGAGCTAGTGGCACAGTCAGACAGCATGCTGGAAGAAATGAATGATGCGCAACCATTATTGCCAGAGGATGTAGATAACAGGCAGCATTACACACGTACGGTGTGATGATGATGATGTTGTGCCCACTGCTGCTTCCTTTGCTGAGTTGTCAGATACAAGTGAAGCGGCTGATGATGATGATGCATCCGTGGATGTCACGTGGGTGCCCGCTAGAAGAGAAGAAGAACAGGGGGAAAGTTCAGATTGGGAGACAGAGAGGAGGAGATGAGTTGGAAGCAGGGGGAGGTCGTCGCAAGGAGGTAGTGGCACAGTCAGACAGCATGCATCGGCACCCGGGGTCAGCCAGACAGCACGCCAATCAACGCATGCTGTTGCCACCACCAGAATGCCGTCATTGCAGAGCTCAGCAGTGTGGCATTTTTTGTGTGTGTCTGCGATGCCATTTGCAACCTGTGCCAAAATAAACTGAGTCTTGGGAAGTCCAACACCCACCTAGGTACAACTGCTTTGCGAACGCACATGATCGCACATCACAAACGCCTATGGGATCAACACATGAGTACAAGCAGCACATAAACTCAAAGCCGCCATCCTCCTCCTGGTTCAGCATCTTCAGCCAAGTTAACCACTGCTGTCCTCCTTGCCCCCTCTCAACCATCTGCCCCTCCGTCTCTCGCCTTGAGCAGTTCCTGCTCATCTGCCCACAGTCAGGTGTCTGTCAAGGACATGTTTGAGCGTAAGAAGCCAATCTCACAAAGTCACCCCCTTGCCCGGCGTCTGACAGCTGGCTTGACTGAACTCTTAGCCCGCCAGCTTTTACCATACAAGCTGGTGGAGTATGAGGCGTTCAAAAGATTTGCAGCTATTGGGACACCGCAGTGGAAGGTACCCATCCGAAATTTCTTTGCACAAAAGGCAATCCACAACCTGTACTCAATTGTGCAAAAGGAAGTAATGGCATGTCTGGCACACAGTGTTGGGGCAAGGGTCCATCTGACCACTGATACCTGGTCTGCAAAGTCATGTATATCACCTACACTGCGCATTGGGTAAACCTGGTGACGCCTGCCAAGCATGGAATGCGTGGCTCTGCAGAGGAGTTGCTGACACCGCCACGACTTGCAGGCAGGCCTGCTGCCACCTCCTCTACTCCTCTTCCATAACCTCCTTGGCTGAGTCCTCTTCTGCTGCTGTGTCTTGCTCCACATCAACAGCACCCCCCAGCTCCCCAGGTACTGTTCCACATCCCGATATGGCAGTGTCACGCCATCTTGGGATTGACTTGCCTGAAAGCAGAGAGTCACACCGGACCAGCACTCCTGTCCACCCATCAGTGGCTGACTCCGCACCAACTGGAGATCGGCAAAGTGGTTTGTGACAACGGAAGAAATTTTTTGGCGGCATTGCGTTTGGGCAAGTTGACACATGTGCCGTGCATGGCACATGTGTGTAATCTGATCGTACAACGCTTTGTGCATAAGTACCCAGGCTTACAGGACGTCCTAGCAGGCCAGGAAGGTGTGTGGCCATTTCAGGCGTTCCTACACGGCCATGGTGCACTTTTCCGATATCTAGCGGCGAAACAACATGCCAGTTAGGCGCTTGATTTGCGACATCCCGAGACGTTGGAATTCAACACTCCTAATGTTCGACCGCCTGCTCCAACAAGAAAAAGCCGCTAACGAGTATTTGTATGACCGGGGTGCTAGGACATCAAGAAGAGACCTTTAATGACATCAGTAAGGACAAGGAACAGGACATACATGGCTAGCTTGGTATCCAACCTTGTGCAAATGGGGAGTTTGCGGTTGTGCAATTGGACTGTTTGCGGTTGTTTGCGGTGCGTTACACGGGGAGTTTGGTCTGTCACTGTAAAGCGGGCGTAACCCTTACACTACCTGATCGATACAACATCATACCTGATGTTTTAAAGCAGGTTATTCCAAACAATTTAGGAATGTTAGGTGATTTATGCCCTTTATGGATTAAAACCAGACTCTGCATCAACTATGTAATTTTCCATGGGAGTTTTGCCATGGATCCCTCTCCGGCATGCCACAGTCCAGGTGTTAGTCCCCTTGAAACAACTTTTCCATCACTATTGTGGCCAGAAAGAGTCCCTGTGGGTTTTAAAATTCGCCTGCCCATTGAAGTCTATGGCGGTTCGCCCGTTCGCGAACATTTGCGTAAGTTCGCGTTCGCCGTTCGCGAACCAAAAATTTTATGTTCGCGACATCACTATCTATAACAATTCCCAAATCCTTCTCGTGTGTGGTTATCCCTAGTTCACTACCATTTAGGGTGTACATTGCTTGTGCATTCTTAACCCCGAAGTGCATAACTTTGCATTTCTCTACCTTAAATTTCATCTGCCATTTTAGTGCCCAGTCACCCAATCTATCCAAATCCCTCTGCAGCAAGGCAATATCCTGCTCACATTTTATTACTTTACAAAGTTTTGTGTCATCTGCAAACACTGATACATGGCTTTCAATGCCCATTTCAAGATCATTTATAAATATGTTAAATAGAAGCGGTCCCAAAACAGAACCCTAAGGGACAACACTTACCACTTTTGTCCAGCTTGAAAATTTACCATTAATGACAACTCGTTGTACTCTATCCTTAAGCCAATGTTCTACCCAAGAAGAAGAATATTAATCTAGACAAATTTCTTTGAGTTTGAAGACTAACCTATAGTGAGGAACCGCATCAAATGCCTTGGAAAAATCCAAGTAGATCACATCCACTGCAACACCCTGATCTATACTTCTACTTACTTCTTCGTAGAATGCAATTAGGTTAGTTTGACAAGACCTATGTTTCATAAAACCATGCTGATTATTGCTAATAACACAATTCTTCCCAATGAATTCCTGAATATTATCCCTTAATAGCCGTTCAAATAATTTCCCAGTCACAGAAGTTAAGCTCACAGGTCTATAATTTCCAGGCAAGGATTTTGAACCCTTTTTAAATATAGGAACAACATCTTCCTTCCTCCAATCCTCCGGTACAATACCTGAAACAAAAGAATCTTGAAAAATTAAATACAGAGGTAGACTTATTTCCCCACTTAGCTCCTTAAGTACTCGTGGGTGGATACCGTCAGGCCCCGGAGCTTTATTTACATTCATTTTCTTTAATAGCTGTAGCGCCTTGTCTCGAGTTATCCAATCACAAGTTATCTGCACGTTTGCTGCAGCAATCATTTGCTTATTCTTTGCCATAGGATCCTCATTATTATATATACTGAAGAAAAATTGTTATTTAAAATTTCTGCCTTTTCCTGGTCTTTATTAACTAACAGACCCATCTCTGTTTTCAGTGCACCTACACTTTCATCTTTTGTTTTTTTAGAATTGATGTACTTGAAAAAATTTGGGGGGTTGGTTTTGCATTCATTGGCTATCAATTTCTCATTTTCTAGTTTAGCCACTTTAATTGCCTTTTTGCAAGTATTATTGGCTTACTTATATCTTATATAGGATGCCTCTGATTTGTCCGATTTAAATGCTTTAAATGCCCTTTTCTTATTTTTAATCTCTTGTTTTACTTCTCTACTAAGCCACATTGGTTTTAATTTGTTTCTTTTATATTTATTACCCAATGGTACATACTGTGAAATGTACCGTTCTAATATTTGTTTGACTAGTTTCCATTTAAAATGTAAAATATATAATCCACTTATTATGACAATTAAAATGTAAAATATATAATCCACTGCTTTAGGGATAAACCACTTGTCATAATAAAGGTTTTGGTATCTTTTATTAACAATATTAGTACCATATACCTTGGCTTTTTCTTTTCATTTTTACTTGGCATCGAGTTTTTATTTTCCCAGTGAGGACCTCACAAAGCATCCTTGGTGGGGATTATACCACCTATGCTGATTATACTGAGCGGGTTATCTGCTCAGGTAAAAGTAAGTATTACTCTTTTATTTCTCCTACTGCTATATTTTATACAGAGAGCACTATCTGTTGTACCTTTGTTTTTACTTTCACATATCCTGCTGACAACAAACATTTTGGTCTATACCTCTCATCATATCCCTGAAGTGGGAGAATAATACCACTGCAAGCGCTTCACACTAGAGCTGGTATTAAGCTCTATTCCATGTGAGTAGACCATTTGGATTTTATTTTACTCTAGCCTTTATACTTTTGGAACATATTGCACTATTGGATCTCTTTTGTTCTCTTTTATGTACCTGGACCTCAATTATGTGGAAGACATACTCACCTGGAGATAAAGGCAAATTCTTATAGACTTTCCTATATACCTAATTTTGGACTGTGTTGGCTTGTTTGCTTTTTTTTTATTGCTGATTTTATATTATCTGTCTTACTTCATTTTTTTTTTAGCATCACGTCATCCCCTACCCCCTGGCGCAACCTTCAGTTCTGTATAGAGGTTGTAATGGAACCATTTTTTGTTTTTCTTCCTTTGTTTTTTATTCCTTCCTCCTCAAGTTCTTCTATACTTAGTTCTTCTTTTTGGTTGCTTTCTTGGAGTACCTGGATGAAAGGAGGCTGTAATTTGTCCCTAACAAAATCCTCTCTTGGGTGATTGGGATTTCTGCTGTGCACACAGCACAGCTCTCCCCTCATGTAGCATCCACTACATGTAGCTCATTGAGAGCACCGGTCAGCTTCCTGTCAGACTGGTAAAGGATACATAAGATCCTCTATTGTGGTCTGCTTGGCCATGTTACATGGAGGGAGGTATGCAGGAGCACAAGGGGGAGGAGGGAGAGAGAAAGATACACAAAAGAAGGGGACAATGACACAAGCAGAGGGGCTGGCTAAGTGAACAATGACACACTCACACAGAGGGGCTGAGGAAGTGGACAATGACTCACCAAAATGTCTGGGGAAGGGGACCATGACACATTCAGAGGGACTAAGGAAGGGGATAAAGAGACACATGAGGGACTGAGGAAGAGTTTAAAGACACACTAAGAGGGATTGAGGGGAGATACATGCAAAGGAGCTGTGTGGAGAAAAACACACAACGGGGCTAGGGGGAAGTAGGAGACTCACAAAGGGACTGGAGGGAAGTAGGACGCACACAAAAAGGTGGGGAGAGAGTAAGAGACACACAAGGGGGTGTAAGACAGACAATGGGGAAAGATGGGGATAAGATACACAAAAGGGATCTGCAAGACACAAAAGGGGATAATATGCACTAAAATGCATAAGACATTCAAAAAACGGAATAAGAAAAACAAAAAGAGGGTAAGGAATTCAAAAGAGACACAGGTAAAGATCATTTTTTTTTTGTGGGGGGAAGCATCCTCACCTGTGTAGTCAAAAATCCTTGCACTTGGGATATTTTTAACATAATGAGAATTAATAAGACAATATATGTTCTAGCTGTTTAACGCGATACTGTTTATATGATTACTTACTCTCTTTTGTTTATTTTTTTCCCTTTTTTTAATATTGAATATTTGTATATTGTATCAGCTGTCAATGTTGATATTTCTGTATTGATATTGACAGGGTAATTTAATAAAGGGACGATCGCAAGTACATGCAAAGTGAATTTCAAATTTAAGGCCATAATTAACCCTCACGCAGCCAAGGTGTTTTTTTTTTTTTTTATTATTATTATTTGCCCCTTGGCAGCTAGCACTGTCAGTGAACAAATAGTTTGGATATTTTTATATCCAGGACCAGATTTGCAACATCTGCATTTGAAGCATTTGGCCCAAATCTCAACTGAAATCCAGACCAAATTAAGGTATTTCGAGGCCTAAATTACAAAATCCAGACATTGCTAAATATTGTAAAAAAATGTCCGGATTGCCCTGTTTGCAGTCGGATGTTTTTTACCCATTCGGTACGGGGGCCATTCGTTCTTTAGTGAATAACCCCACAAGTAAAAGCATTTCTTTTCACTGTATCTAATAATAAACAAAGCCAATTTCTTTCTAGGGCAGTTAGCTGCTAACAGGTTTTTGTTTTCTAGCAACTCTGGTAATCATTAGGTTGACATATAACTCTTTGGGTTTGCCTGTCAAATACATTATGCTTAATGAACATTTAAAAAATGTATTCTTTATGTTTAATATTTTGTATGAATTAAGTATATTTTGATAATGTTATAAAGACCCAATTAGCTCACATCACATGATTGTTTCCCTAAATGGCACACTCTTATATGCTTTGGGTATCTAATTTTGGTATATGGTCAACAGGAAATTGTTATAACACATTATAAAACAAATATATGCCCAAAAGACATTTACATTATTTATGTCACAGTATATACCCCAATACACAGAGTATGAACTTAATTAGACAGATGTCTAATTAAGTAGAGTAATGTATTACCGATCCTTTGAAAGGGTGGGTTTAATGTATGCACAAAAGAATAAATGACAAAAGAGAAGCCAGAGTCAAAGGGAACCAGAGATCAGGTAAGCAAGCTCCAGAGCTGGGTCAAGAATGACAGAGGTCAAAATGGTCAAGTTAAACTGAGTAAGTCAATCCCAGTTAGACTAGCTTAATAAAAGTCTGAATTTTCAACCAAATTTTACCGGCATCCTGAGTATCTTTATATGCCTCATATAAAGGCACAAGTATTGCAGCCATTTCTAAAATTGCTTGTGTGACCACGACACTTAACCAGTAGCTGCATAATTGGGTGGTGTTCCCTCTCTAATGGTTTTACAAAATTCCATGAGATGATCTGTGTCCCTCATACTACTTGATCCTATACCTTCACCTCTAGTCCTTTATTGTTTATGAGAATGCAATTGACTTATTAACTATTTAGACCAGGGTACTGAGCATCATAAGGCCTTGTTAACCTTTGGGGTGTATCTACCCATCGATATTGGGCATTCCTTGGCCATTGTAATCTCTCAAGGACCACTGGACTTTACTAATTGACCTAATTACATGCTGCGTGCTATTGTTTTGCACATTTGATATTTCTTTTATCAATGCCACTCAGTGTTCCCTTTCATTTTATTAATTTGATAAGGCATTTTTTTTTTCATGTCCAGCATGCTATCAGTCTGGTAATCTAATGTCTAATATGTTCAATAAACAACCCGTAGTGCAAAATTTTGCAGACAAAAAATATATAATTTTAACATATTTCTGGGAGAAAAAAAGCTATCTTAGAAGATGAATGGGGCTTAAAAGCTCCATTGTGTGTAACAGTAATCTGTAAAAATAAAAAAAATTTAAAAAAAAGGTGAAGAAGAACAACAGATCAAACCACCCCTCCTCCTTTAAACCTTATAAAAGTCCATAGTTCTAACAGATGTGTTATATATACATTAAAATCTATAACCCTGTCCAGGAAGATTTTGACAAGCTAGACAGCCAGGGGACTCCAAGGTGATTGTCTGCTGTCATCTTTGATTGATTCTTCTTCCAAAGCTCACAGACTAGTGGAGGAATGACCTTGCAGAGATAGTGATCTGTCTTCATGGAAGACGACTGTCGGCAACATCTCAATTTCATAGAGGAAAAGTAGGCATAGTAAAGGAAAAAAGCCTTGCTTGTACATAAGAAAAAAAAAACGTGCTGAATATTCAATAACTTTATAACATTAATCACTAAACAGGCAGGGTTCCGTAAATGCCAACATTCTAAGAATGTTTTTTTAACTAGAATTTATAATTTATTAGAATTTTTACTGGAATTTAGAATTTTTACTATAAATTATTTACCATATTTTTTTTACTAGAATTCAGAATATTTACTACAATATAGTTGTAGATTAAAACCTTTCTCACTCACTCTGCCTCTCTGTCTCCCAATATACAATTACTTGGTAGAGAGCACTCACACCCGTATTATTTATAAGGTGCCAACAAATTCTGCAGTGCTGTACTATGGGTGGACTAATAGATAAGTATTTGTAATCATACTGGTTGGATGCACAGGAACAGTGGGTGTTGAGGGCCAGTTAATATGCTAGAGGGAAAGTAGTATAGTGACAAAAATGGTTAGAAGAGGGTAGAAATATATATATTGTTTTTTTTTATTTTTTTATTATGATAGTTGCAGGAGAGGAATCAAGGTGCTGGGAGGGAAAACTATTAACAATTTAATTGATATGCTGTCCTGAAGAAGTGAGTTTTCAATGATGTTTTAAGGAATGGAAGCTGGGTGAGACTCTAATGGAGAAGGGAAGGGAGTTTCACAGGAACAGTGCAGCCCTAGAGAAGTTTTGAAGGTGAGCATCAGAGGTGGGAGAATGAACAGAGGATAGATGCAGGTTTTCAGCAAAGTGAAGGGGCCTAAGCGGAACATATTTGTTTATCAGGGACGATAGCTAGGTAGGAGCAGTGTTATGTAGAGATTTGTAAGCGAGTACCAGAATTTTGAAATTGAGCCCTATATCTTATGGGAAGCAAATGTAGAGACTGACAGAGGAGGGAGGTGTGGGAGATGCGGGCGGACAGGATGATAAACCTCACCACCGTATTCATTATAGAATGTAATGGGGCAAGTTGAGAACATATAAGACCAGTGAGAAGCAGATTGCAGTAGTCATGCACCAGCACCTTAGCCACCTCTGGCATTAAATAGGGGTGGATGCACGCTATGTTGATGGTAGCAACGTTGACTTAAAGGGAAACAGACAGGGGAGTAGCAACACTTGCGGAAGGAAAGACCAGAAGCTCTGTTTTTGGCTGGGTAAGTTTAAGGAAGTAAACAGTGATCCAGTTAGAAATAGCAGAAAGGCAGTCAGAGACATGAGTCAAGAGGGATGGTGAGAGATCAGGAGGGAACAGATAGATTTGCATGTCATCCACATAGAAATGATATTGGCAGCCAAAGGAGATGAGGAGTTTCCCATATAGATCGAGAACAGCAGGGGACCAAGGACAGAGCCTTGGGAAACACCAACAGAGAGGGATTAGTGAGAAGAGGAAAAGCCAGAGAGAGAAACATTGAAAGAGCTCTGCGAGAGGTAGCACCCGGAGAGAGCAGTATCTTGTACACTGAGATTACAGAGTATGAGAAGAAGCTGTTGATGATCAACAGTGTCAATAAATAGGTCAAGGAGAATTAGGATAGAATAGTGACAATGAGATTTTGCAGTAATTAAATCATTGGATACTTTGGTCAGAGCTGTTTCAAAAGAGTGACGAGCGCAGAATCTAAACTGAAGCTGGTCAAGCAGAGAGTTGAATATGAGGAAATTGGAGGCAAATGCTAGTAGCTAGATGGGGCGGTAGCTGGATGGGAAGGTTGGGCTTTTTCATAAGTGGAGTTACAGATATATATATATAGACTTTATTTATTGTATTTATTGTATATTGTATTATAAAAAAAAAGTAGGTTTCATTTTGAGTATTGGTATATTGGTGCTGAATTAAAAGCCTATAACGGACATCAGTACGGAGTAGAATACACTGCTAAATCATAGCATATACCCCATGGTAGATTATAGGGAAGTTAGCATTGGTTGGTTCAAGAGGTTTACAACACTCAACTATCACACACATAGCACCCCAACACACTAACATACCTACCAACTCCTATCACAAACACAACCCTGCACAAACGTACATACAAACATTGTCACTTCCAAATGTACAACTCCTATCACTTACACACACACACTCAGCCACGTTCACACACAAAACTCCCATCACACACAGAGCCCTAAATACATTGATACACACAATATCAAACACACATATAGCCCCTACATTTTAATCCCCACCCATGAATCATGTGTGTGAATATGTGTGGGTTGGTGGGAGAACAGTGACTGTGTTTGTAAGGGGCCATATGTGTTATGATCGCAGCAATGCAGGGTTGACTGAGGTTGAGGATGTGGGTGCAAAGTGATATGCCAGCACCAGCCGACTGGAAACTGTGCCACATAGAGAGGGAAAATAGGAAGGAGTCCCCACCACTAGATACTATGGAGCCTGTCCAGTTATTTGCATTTTCATTATCAGTGTCATTCATGCTCAAGTGTTGCCTAAGGCCATGTAGAGTCTAACGCAGCCTCTGCACTCCCACAAAAAAAAAACCTCCAAATATAATCACAATACAGCTCAACAGAAACACACACAAATCTCCCATCACAAAAAAACAACATGATCACACAAACAACTCCTATCAAAGACCAACACATCCACAGTAACACACATAGCCCACATACACTCAGATTCAGGATTCCTATCACACACACTAAACCGCACACAATTCACCTCACGCATACAGCCCCGCACACACACTAACATGTGTAACTCCCATATCACACCTTCAAATACACACATACGCATCATGTACAACTCCACACAGACCATCACACACAAACAAACAGATCTGAATGAGTTTGACAAGGGCCAAATAGGGATGGTTAGACGAATGGGTCAGAGCATCTCCAAAACAGCAAGTCTTGTGGGGTGTTACCGGTATGCAGTGGTTACCTACCAAAGGCAGTGCAAAGAAGGACAACCAGTGAACTGTTGTCAGGCTCATGGATGCATGTGGTGCCTTGCACAGACAAGCCACTGTAGCTCGAATTTCTTAAAAACGTATTACTGGCCATGATACAAAGGTAAATATAAAAAATAGAAAGAAAAAGGGGTGGCGCAAATTAACAAATGTGCTAATAGTGCAGCATGCAGCAAAAACACCTTAGTGTACAGTCTCTAAATACACTTACATATACAAATAAACAAAATGAAGAGAAGGTGATTGCGCAAGTTGAATATAGCTCCACAGATTTTTGTAGAGCGTCCCTAGGTTCTGTAAATATAGAACACCAGCATATGGTAGTATGCTAAACACAAAATATTACATTGAGAAGCTTGGAAAAACTCACAATTTTTTGAGCATTTATAAGTTTGCTCTAAACTATACAGGCAGAGTGCATCAATCAGATGTACATATATCAGGGCTAGGTCCCCCAGGAGGTGTTTGCAGTCCTTAGTCAGGAAAATCAGGAACCAAGTAGCCAGGTATAGATGTAATAAATGTATTGATACACAATAAAGCACATTAAAAAGCACGCGTTTCGACCCAATATAGAGGGTCTTCCTCAGGTGCAGTATACAAGTTACAACTGAAAATGTTCTTATTTTTATAAGGCAAACAATTAAAACGTTATTACAGGTGTGTACAAACCAATCCCTCCCTCTTTCCCATATAAGGAATACTTCCGGTCTCGGGCCATGTATTCCCGCCTCCCCCAAGATGTCCACTGTCACTCCACATTCTCAAAGTGTCCATATTGACCTTCACAAAATGGTCGCGATACGCGGCTGCCTCCAGTTCGTCAGTTCCGGTTTCCATTATTATCGGAAGTCGTCACTGTAATGGACCGTTTCAGCAGACAAGAGGTAAAAATCAGTTTAGGCGATAATCCCCTTTTCACAGACAGGCACAGCTACTGTAGAATCTCCAAAACTCACGAATTGGATATAAGTGAATGCACCAAACTCCCGAACTGCATACAAGGGAATAAGGTAGCACTCCAAACTCTCGAATTGGAACCTCACGAATAGCTACTAGCAGACGAACAGGAAAAGCTCCCAAGCGGCTTACACTCCTGGCAGTCAGTCCCTATCAGCATACAGTGAATCCCCCCAAGAACGAGACAAGGCTCCGTGTTGAGGGTCAAGCAGTGGTCTGTTTATTGAGGGCTACCTGCCCCTGTATTTATGCAGGTCTCCCACCTGGTGGACACTCCCCTAGGGGACCAGATGGAAGACTGTAACAATGGACAGACATTTAGCATTTCAGGACAAACAGAAGTAAAACATCCCCCCAATGCATCCTGGCTTCCTCCCCTCTGCCCTGGAGAAGTAATTAAATTATCTCCCAGGACAAAGGCAGTTAACCGCAGCTTCAGGGAGGTAAATTGGCAGCACACTCCAGCTTCTGGGTGGCCAATTAACAGCGCCGGATGGCTTCCCACGGCTCTGGGGAGGTTGTAAACAGGCTGTTTGTTCGGTAGATAGAATCTACCGAACGGCTGTGCAGAAAGGGAGAAATAAATCCTTCTGCACAGTAAAATTAACCCTTTAGCTGCCGGTCCATAATCCAAAGGCAGCAGGCGGGCAACCAGGCTCCTCCAATGCAATGTGGCGAGGTTGGTCTCGTCACAGTCACTTCCGGTGTCGTCATTACGGTGACATCTCCGGCGGTCGTGTAATGACGTATTCATGCTCATTCAAGGGAGAGGTGGGCAGAATACATCGCAGTTTGGTTAAGAGTCCATAAAGCAGCCATATTAGAAAAAGGAAAATGTAAGGGCAAAAAAAGTAAAATTTTTTAAACTTAATTCAATAAGACTACAGTATATTAACAAAGAATAAAAGATGAGATATAAACTAAGCATATAAAATATTAGCAACTACAACTAGAATACAATAATAAAAGAATATATATATATATATATATATATATATATAAGAAAAGAGATAATAACCCTCACTGAATTAAACCATATGGAGCATATTTAATAAAAAAAATATACATTAAATAGATATAAAATATACAGATAAAAAATAATTGGAACTAAAAGTTAGGGATTAATCTCATAAACCTTATTATTATTATCATAAAATTGGACCTATCTCAAAGTCGATATTTAATCTTTTGGGACATAAGGTTTTGAGTTCAAAGATCCAACTAGATTCCTTTTTACTTAGATTGAATATAATATTCCCTCCTCTCCAATGAGTTTGAACTTGCTGTATTGCTGTGAATTCTAATTCATCAGGATTTGAATTATGTTTAATTAAAAAAGGATTAGACACACTATGGTTAACGAAGCCATTTCTTATGTTTCTAAATTCTAACATGTTCATACATCCTTGTTTTTAGGGGTCTGGAGGTTTTACCTATGTATTGTAGACCACAGGTACATTGCAATAAATATATAACATTTCTGGAATCGCATGTAATAAAATAATTAATATTGAACATTTTTTGGGTTATGTTGGATACAAAGTTATCTTTTTTTTTTTATGCTCACTTTAGTGTTTTTACAGGCATGGCAGTTCCCACAATGATAAAAACCCTTTGCTGTCTTGGACTAGTTACTTCAAAAGTTGTTACTATCTACTTGTTGTTTCTCTACATAATTAGAAGTTAAATTCTGCTTAAAATTTCTTGCCC
Source organism: Pelobates fuscus (assembly GCF_036172605.1). Lineage (NCBI taxonomy): Eukaryota > Metazoa > Chordata > Amphibia > Anura > Pelobatidae > Pelobates > Pelobates fuscus. Next base: position 48,350,621 of record NC_086328.1, read on the forward strand.
CTCTAAAAATAAACTTGGGGTTATCACCAATAAATTCGTGGACATCGTGATCTTGCTTTAAAATGTTCCAATTTCTCTTTATGATCCTTTTTAATGACCCTATATTACTACAGTAGTCAAAGATCAACGGGATTTGTTTGGCTTGTATATTTTGATTCCTCTTTTTATAATTTAATAATTGGGGTCTATCCAAATCTCTTACTTTATCTATATCTTTCAGAAGCTTGTCTTCACTATATCCCTTTTGTAAAAATTGTTGTTTTAAAATTGACAACTGTGCAATAAAATCTGTGTGGTCTGAGCAGTTTCTTTTTAGTCTTAAAAATTGACCCTTGGGGATATTCTGAAGCCACGGGTCATAATGACAGCTACTAGTTTCTATAAAGCTGTTTACGTCCACTTGTTTAAAAAAAGTTCGGGTCTTCAGACATTGTTCAGAAACATAAATATTAAGATCTAAAAAATCTATAGTTATTGGGCTTACATTCTTCGTAAGATTAATCCCCCATTCATTAAGATTTAAATAACTAAAAACAAATTAAAATCTGCTTCAGACCCTCTCTAGATGATGAAAATGTCATCTATATAACGCCTGTATGTGACCAGGTATGCACCCCAGTCATGTCCCTGGTATATAAACAAATATTCCCAATAGGACATGAATAAATTAGCATAACTGGGGGCAAGCCTGGTCCCCATAGCAGTGTGGGTCAAACCAAAAAAGTTATTAGTTAAAATCATCTCTATTCCTTTAACAATAAAATCAATTTGAATATCTAAAACCTCATTGGACTGCTTTAAAAAGAAAGTAACTGATTCTATTCCTTTTGAGTGGTCTATTATGGTATATAGACTTGTGACATCGCAAGTAATCAATAAAGACCTTCCTCCCATGTTTGTTCTACTAAAATTGTTAAAAGACTCATCGAGTCTTGCAAATATGAAGGACATATTCTAACTAACGGTTGGAGAAAAAAATCAATAAATTGTGATAAAACAGATAAAATGGAATCTATCCCAGAAACAATTGGTCTGCCTGGTGGATTGACTAAACTTTTATGTATTTTAGGTAAAATATACAAAACTGGTATTTTAGGATGTTTGGTCTGGAGAAATGCTAGTTTTTTTTTATAATACAAAGGTGTCAGAACACACAGTGCATTGCTGTTTGTTGCGTATGGAGTTGCGTAGCTGCAGACCGATCAGAGTGCCCACGATGACCCTGTCCACCATAGCATCAGAACTGGACCATGGAGCAAAGAACATAGCCTGATCTGATCAATCACATTTTCTTTTAGATCAGGTGGATGGCTGGGTGTGTGTGGGTTGTTTACCTGGAGAACAGGATGAACATGGCATTGTAGGCAGGTAGTTGTAATTTTGTGGCTAATGAGTATATTATGTACATATTTTGCAGTACACTGATTGGCCCACTTTCACAAACCTTTGGTTTGACTAATTCATTTCCAAATTAGGTTTTTGATAACATAATGCTATTTTGTGGAACAGACCTTTTATGGCTGAAAATTTGGTGTCCCAAAATATTACACTGTTTTCGGGAAAAATGGTCCAGCCAAACCAAATTTTCTTGCTGTACACAAGTCTAATACACACACAACTCCTATTCCACAGAGCCCCAACACACATATGCACAAAACTGCAGTCACACGCCCAGACCACTATATAAGCTAGCAGCCAGTGGGCAAATAGTAAAAAAAAAAAAAAAAAAACACTCAGTGCTGCAAGGGTTAATTATGTGGTGGTTAGGGAGCACTTGCTAGCCAGCTCCATATGTAATAGTTAAATAAATAAATAAAAAGCCTGTGCTGGTCAGTAAGACCCCCATATTACTTCATTTTAGGTATTCTAATAGGTATTTTATCACCTATGCCATGCGGCAGGTTGGGGCATGTCTACTAACCTTTATAACTAGCAAAACTACCCAAGTCTCGAGAGGTTTCTCTCGAGACTTGGCTGTCAGAGCGCTCTGACGTTAATAACCAATCAGACTGCTCTGATTATACGGATATTGCATACTGATATTGCATAGCATGGGGAATTTTCCCATGCAATGTAATAGCTGTTATAGAATAGGAAAACCTATATAAGAGCTTTTTCTGCTATGAGAGCTCAGTCTCTTTTTCACTACTTGCATTGGTTGTTATTAATTTTACTTTGGATTTTTTTGCAGCTTTTTTCTTCTTAAATCTTCCTTTCGTTAGAGTAAAAATAGGCAAGGTAAAAAAAGAAAAAAGTATCAATTTCTAATGCTACTATTAAAGACAAAAAAGGGCCAGTTCCTAAAAAAAAGCAACAGTAAAAACAAAATTGATATGAGCCCATGGAGTGCTCTATCCCCAGAATGAGCTTGTATGGCCAAAGCAATGGAATCTCAGTCAGAGCACTCCGAGAGAAGTGAGACATGCTTGTCAAAGTGAGGGCTTGTTCGGTGAAGGCATAAGGGAGATATTAAAACTCAATTAAACTAATACAGGAGTCATATTGACACCACAGGCTTTTTTTTCCATTTCTTTTTTAATGACTATCAGGGCTAGTCATTAAAAAAGGTTGACAAATGTGCATCTAATGCAGATTCATGGTTGGTTTTATTTGAAGTGGCCGACCTGTTTATCAGGTTCGGCAGTCTGGATTTTAGCTGACATTAATTCTGGCTGAAATTTGAAATAAAAAAATGGACAGAAAACAATAATCAACTGTTCATTTGTTTTTGCTGACAGAATTAAACCAACTCCTTCATTTCTAGAATCCCAGTTAATGTAGAAATGTGATCCATATCCCAGCCATCCTAGTGTCTTCTCCTAACTGCCTTTCCATAGCAATGGACCTTCCACTTGGAAGGTCGGTTGGGTCATGGAGTCTTGAACAAAGGAATCTTAAAGGTGGAGCACTTCTTAAACTGCATTGGTAATCATGGTCTTTAAAAACATCAATTACTGAAGAGATAACTGCTAATTTGCACCTGTAGAACCTAACTATTCCACTCTCATTACATTTTCTCATCTCATCATATTAACTTTTAACTTTATCCATATTTCATCACTTATATATGCAGATTACACATTCAGTTTATACTTTGTGTTTTTATTACAATAATGGTTTATTTAGCTAATAATTCTGATTAGTTTGTACATATTATTGTTCCATTTATGCAGTAGAAGACAGAGGACTTGTTACTTGCCATGCCCCCGTGCATCAGAATACTGACTTTATAACCCCACTTGACGCGTCTTTCTGGAATTCATTTGTGAATTACACTTCTAGTCTGGTGCATGTGGTGCCGTCTGTTTTAATTGTTATAGCCTTAAAATGTTGTGTAAGCTTTTTAATTCCCTACTTGCACTTTCTGACAGGTTTTGAGGAGATTTATCTATGGATTTCACAGCAACAAATACATGCATCTGCTAGAAGAAAAAATTGAATCAAATCCAAAATGCACTAATTAATAAATATGTATATGATGCAGAAGATTAGCTTGCAGATGCTTTGATCTCTACACTTGGGAGTAACGTTTGACAAATAGTATATTGCTAGGTGGCAAAGTGAAAATATTTTAGCTCTGTGGAGTAGAAATGATGCAGATCTCATTAAAATTAATGTTTTTTTTGTTCATTACTGCTTTCATACCTTTCAATCTGTTATTTTTTTTGTGAGGAACCTATTATATAAATAGAAACATATTGATTTTACATATATATATATATATATATATATATATATATATATATATATATATATATATATATTAACATGATGATGGTTTGCAGACTGTTTGAATGCAGAATTAAAAAGGACTATCCTAGTTTTGATTTCTTGACCTTGCTTTGGATTTTGCATCTGCCCAATCATCCTTGTTTCTATGTTTCTAAATAAGATTATAGCGTTATACGGGTATTAAAATAAATTCCAATGCTAGTACATTTTTTTTTTTTAAATTAATTGATTACATATGCTTCAAAATATATAAATATATTATTGAACTAGTGGTGAACATTAGAAAATATTATGTATAACATTTTTATAAACATTATTTATATGTTGATCACATAGCTACAAAATCTCATTATTTATATTACCCTAATTTACTGTTATCCCACCAAGAGGTGTCCAAGAGTATTTTGCAACCAAGAAGACTTGTCTTTTGGCAACTCCCCTAAATAATTACAATTTAAATGTGGCATTTCCCACTTCTCACTTCCCCGGCCATCTGACACTACTTACTCGGAATCTAGACCTTGAAAGAATTGCCCTCTGCCTGAGGAATAGGATGTGCATCCTACCTTATCCACACAATCAGCAACCTTAAGTCTCCAATTGAGAGATAAAGTACATTCCTCTCTGTAATACCAACTCACTTGATGCTGCACCTAGGGTGGACCACCTACTCTATACTACATCACTGACCCCACCAAACAACCCTATGATGCTATTTATAAATGGAAAAGGCAATAGGGACTGCTTTATTATAACCAATTACTATTAATGATCTGACATTTGTTAGGATGATTGTCCAACAGACCGTTTGTTTCACAATTTTCTATAAACTCGTGGAGTATGCTCGGCAGGTTGTGATCCTATTTCTAAAAAACAATCTACATAATGCCCATTTGTCCATTATCCCTCCACGTAACACAAATTAAAAAGAAGAAGAAATAGCTATTTATAACCAAAACATGTCAACATAACAAATAACAACGTGTCTCTTTTTGGGAAGACAGGTTACTCCATAATTTTCAATGAGCATGTTTATATCAGCAGATAGTGGCATACCACAATTCCTCAAGCCTAAACTAGGCACCGTTTTTTGTTTTTGTACTGGTCACATGTTCAAATTTCAACAATCTAGCACATTTCTCCCTTCTTTCCACTGCCAGCTCACATCCCAATGTAATTTCTCTTCTAACATTAAAAATATCTAGACAAATGAATGTCTACTATACCCCACCTTATTTAACTAAAGCCAATTTTAAACTTCCTTATCTGTGAGACCCATAACCAGATGTGTTTCCAGAAGGTAAACTAGCATAAAGTAACATGAGCATCCACAACTTGTGAAATTCCTGTAGAACTCTCCACAATCTAAAGTAGAATTGGACAGAAATACAATTCAAGTATTGACTGAAGGATTATGTAGGGAATTAACCAGAAGACATCAATATAAGACACCAATACTTGAATAAAATGCACCCATTGCATCACTAACAGCATTAAAGTAAGAACAATTTTACTACACATATAGATATGATTGAAAGTTTATAAATCTACAACTACACATACCAAAACCATGCATCTGCGAGTCAATATGTACTGCAGAATAATATCACCAGGAATCTAAAAACAACCTTTTTGCAATTTGTGATTTGAACTTAAACAAAAAAGGAAAAAATTCCTCACAATAATTTTTGACACACACTTTGGAAAGCCAATATATCATATTTTATTTGTACACACACACACTTGGAAACAATCAGCCAAAAACTACCTTAAACGCCATAAACTAAAAAAACATACCACAGTACCCTACTCTGAAGACTATGAGAAATAACCAAAGGAGACAAAACAAACCAAAAGAAACACTGAGGTATACAAGAACTGATACACTACAAATGACTTGTACCTTGTACCAATAAAACAGGAGACTACAATGCCAACTGAATCTTATCACAATGGCTTGCCTGCAAAATCAAACTAGAGTAACACCATGCTACACATATTGAGATACATTAACCAAGTAATTCACCTTACGAGTATCATGTGTAATCACCACACTTAATCATAGACATGCCTTTGATAAAGTGTGGTGATTACACATGATACATCTGCCTTTAGGCATGCTTATGATTAAGAGTGGTGATTACACACGAAATGCATAAGGTGAACTACTTAGTGATCTATGTTCGATTATGTGAAAGGAATAGAGGGTTGTTTTTTTTTTTGATTATTTTTTAACCTTTTTACAATAAATGCACTTACCTGAGTCCTGGAGCTTTGATTTGTGTGTTTGTATATTGTATGGTGCAACCAGCCACGACATGTATCTGGATCCTGTCATAGATCAAATATCGATCCTTGTTATATTCAGGGGAACCCAAATTGTATCAAGTGCACTTGGAGAAGCATGAATCAGACACCAGATATGCGTATTGGTTATCAAAATAAGCCTCTGACATTTATTTCAACGGTTTGTGCTTTTATATATTAAAAGTAAGTGCTTAAATGACACAAACCCAAGCAGCTAAGCTGCTCAAACCCATAGACCAGCCTTTTATCCCCCCTACTATATGTATTGGTCCTCGAACCCCTCCTCCGTACCATCAGGGCACATCCCCACATCCATGGCATAACTGTGAAAACATTTTTCAATGCTTTCCTATGGGGAGACGTTATGCGCATGTGCGGAATTTCCGCGCATGCGCATTAGGTCTCCTCGGCCGGTGAGCGAGATTAGTCTCGCCCACCGGCCGACGTAATCACTAGGAGGAGCGTCGCGGAGGCGGAGACAGCGGCGAGGGACATCGCCGCTGTCCCAGGTAAGTGACTGAAGGGGTTTTCACCCCATCAGTAACCGGGGATTGGTGGGTGGGAGGGAGAAGGACCCTCCAGTGCCAGAAAAACGGATCGTTTTTCTGGCACTGGAGTTTCCCTTTAACCTTATGCAGACCATAAGAGACTATGGTGACCTATCGTATTACTCCTTAAATACAACAAAAACCCAAGCCATGGGGATAGGCCTATCCTCATCCCTAGTACAAACCCTGAGCGGTCATACCCATTCATGTGGAAAAAAGATCACATAAAATATTTGGGAATTCTCTTCACTAGAAAACCCACTGACCTCATACCCAGAAGCTATATCAAAGTCTGGAATAAGTGTAAAGCAACCTTAAAGACCTGGGGCCCTCTCTTCCTTACATGGACAGAAAGAATAGTTGCACTCAAGATGTCGATACTCCCAAGGCTACAAAATGTATTTAGGACTCTTCCACTCAAAATCTTACAACCCTCTTTCAAAGCGATCCAAAGGGACATAACCAAGTTCATCTGGGTGGGCAGGAAGCCCAGAGTGGCACTGAAGCTGCTAAAAGCTCAATTGAAAGAAGGGGGCCTGGCAGTGCCAGACGTGCGCTCCTACTATCAAGCAGCAATACTGGCATCTGCAATACCGCGCTTCATAGACCAATCCCCCCCCCCCCCCCAATGGCCTACCCTTGAAAAAAAATTACTAAACCTTACGAGATTACGCACATCATATGGCTACCAAAACCTCTCAGACCAATAATCCTAGACATGCCCGAACAGCTGTCATTGCTACTACATACCTGGGACCATAGGCGTGCGCACGGGGTGTGCCGGGTGTGCCTGGGCACACCCTAATCCCCGCGGCACGCCTATGTATTGAGTCCTGCAGGAATAGCGTTCCTGCACTTTTATTTGAGCAGGAACGCTGTTCCTGCGGGCACTCAGTGCCCCCAAATGCCCCCTTCCGGCCCCCATGCCCCCCCCCCCCAGTCGGATGCCTGTGTCCATCTCAGACGCGGCGAGGGAGCTGTGTGCTCTCTGCTTCCTCTCGCCGCGCGCTGTTTGCTGATGCTGGGAGCCGGAATATGACGTCATATTCTGGCTCCCAGCTACTGTAGACAGCCCGCGCGGTGAGAGGAAGCAGAGAGCACACAGCTCCCTCGCCGCGTCTGAGATGGACACAGGCATCCAACCCACTGGACCCCAGGGACAAGTCCACGCAAGCACTCCAGGTAGGGAGGCTGGGTGGACATTTTTTTAATAAAAAAAAATTATTTGTATGTGTGTGTGTGTGTCTGTGAATGTATGTGTGTGTGTCTGAGTGTGTGTGTCTGTGAATGTGTGTCTGTAAGTGTGTCTGTGAATGTATGTATGTGTGTCTGTAAGTGTGTCTGTGAATGTATGTATGTGTGTCTGTGAATGTGTGTCTGTAAGTGTGTCTGTGAATGTATGTGTGTGTGTCTGTAAGTGTGCCTGTGAATGTATGTATGTGTGTGTCTGTGAATGTGTGTCTGTAAGTGTGTCTGTGATTGTATGTGTGTGTGTCTGTAAGTGTGTCTGTGAATGTATGTGTGTGTGTCTGTGAATGTGTGTGTTTGTGTGTCTGTGAGTGTATGTGTGTCTGTAAGTGTGTGTCTGTGAGTATGTGTGTGTCTGTAAGTGTGTGTCTGTGAGTGTGTGTGTGTCTGAGTGTATGGGTATGTGCGTGTGTCTGTAAGTGTGTGTCTGTGAGTGTATGTGTGTCTGTAAGTGTGTGTCTGTGAGTATGTGTGTGTCTGAGTGTATGGGTATGTGTGTGTGTCTGTGAGTGTGTGTGTGTCTGTGAGTGTATGTGTGTATATGGGTGTGTGTGTGTGTGTGTGTCTGTAATTGTGTGTGTGTGTCTGTGAATGTATGTGTGTGTCTGAGTATGTGTGTGCACGTGTATATGTATCTGTGTGTCAGTATATATATACACACACACGTGTTTATTTTTTTTCGGGGGGGAGGTGGGAAAAGAGTTCCCACACTTTATTCCCCAGGACTTCTCTGGAGATGTCCGGATCTCCCTTGACGGCTCACGCAGAGTCGGCGCTATCTGAGTGCCGGCTCTGCTCTTAGCCTCCATGGGCTGGCGGGGAGATCAAAGATCTACCTCACCAACCCACAGCAACACGGAGGGAGGCAGGAGAGGACCCGGGGAGCTCTAGAGAGCAGCTCTGCCAGGTTCCTCTCACGAGATCTGAGCATTGCCACGGCAACACTCAGATCTCGCAAGAGTTAACTCTAGCTCCGCAGGCTAGAGTTCACTCTCCACTGGACCACCAGGGATGGCACATGGCAGCAAGGATCCCCCCTCCCTACATAAGGTAGGGAGGGGGGATATTTACTAATCTGCCCCCACCTCCACAATCCCTCCCAACATACAGCCCACACACACACACAGCACATAGACACATACAGCACGCTCACACACACAGTACACTAACCGCACCCTCACAAACACACACAGCACCTTTACAAACACACAACACCCTCACACACAGCACACTAACAGCACCCTCACAAACACACACACACACACACACAAACAGCACCCTCACAAATACACGACACCCACACACATCACACAAACGGCACCATCACACAAACGCACACATCACACAAACAGCACCCTCACACACAGCACCCTCACACAGCACAGTAACAGGACCCTAACAAACACACAAACACTCTCACACAGCACACTACCAGCACCTTCACACACAAACAGCACCCACACAAACACCCTCACCCACATAGCACACTACCAGCACCCTCACCCACACATCCCACTAACACCACCCTCAAACCACCCTCACACAGCACACTAGCAGCACACACACACACAGCAGTGTATGTATATATTTATATATATATATATAGTAAAAATAGAAAAATAAAAATAGAATAAATATATACACATGCGGCGTGTTTGTGCTTTAGGGTGCACACCCTAATGCAATAGGCTGCGCACGCCTATGCCTGGGACTCACAAAAGAGCCAAACTATGTGCACACCCCATCATCTCTAAAGCCACACCCATATGGGCCTTCACATATTGCATACCAACATTCCATGCCAAACTATGGTACGAACACGGCCTTTACACCTTAGCACATCTCTACAAGGGAACACAGCTTGCAGACTTCGCCACACTTCAATCAGAATACAGTATTCCACTTACATCACACTTTTCCTATAGGCAACTCCAGTCTTCTCTGCATAAATATGAACCCCACGACCCCATCCAGCAACACATGGGGGCACCAACACTTACCCCATGGGAACAGATATGCTCTAGCAAATGCGTACCTAGGTCTATCAGGCCACTCTCCACGTGTTACAAACTACTCCTAGACTACACCGGCGAAACAATGGACAATAGATCTGGGAGAGGAGATCACCCCGGCTCAATGGAAAGACATAACTGTCGCCCCTAGAAAACTCATAAAGTCAGCCACCCTCTTAGAACAACACACGAAAAAAGGTTTACAGATGGTACCTACTATCGACAAGGCTGCTCTTCCCAACTAGCTCCCCGAGATGCTGGAGATGCACCAAGCATATAGGCACGGTCTTACATATCTGGTGGCAGTGCCCAAATATCAAAACTTTCTGGGAGGCCATAGGCACTACACTGAAAAGTATAACTCTCACAGAAATCAAATGGGAACCAAACACGTACCTACTGCTCCTGCTCTCGCAGGGCACCCTCCCCCCCCCCCCCCCCCCCGCACATCAGGAAAATTATATACCACCTACTCCTTACAGCTCAACGCGTCATCGCGAGAGCGTGGAAGTCTAACCATACCCCCTCAATAGACGTGGTCCTCTCTGAGATAGATAACCAAAGAATATATGAACAACGCCTCACCAACATATGCCCACCCTCCAAAACTAATAAATCTGTCTGGGGAGCTTGGGACGTATGGAGACAAACACACCCTAATTAGGGAGATAGCAGACACACAGATAAGTGAAGGCTGAAGAAAGAGTTGGATAATGCTGTATAAGTAATAATAAGAAACAATATTATATGTGAAACAGTGTGAATCAATACCTTGGATTGCACCCACCACACCCCCTCCCTTCTTTTTTCTGTATCCCTCTCCTCACCAATGTTTAAAAAAAAAAGTAAGTGCTTATGCAAATACTCATAGAACAGTAATAAAAAGTGAGTGAACTAACAGGAAAGGAGTACAGATAAGACATAGGGATTAACGTCATGTACATATAACATAAGTTCCGTGAAAGAGAAGAAACAGACTGATTTAGGAGAGACAGCTCAGGTGGGGGCTATCTGCTCCCAGAACTAGACATATATGGTCTTAAGTGTTGTTTTGAGCATTAAGCATTTCATGAGTCCAAGTTAGCCAATTTTAATATAGGCTATCCAATATGACACCTCTGGCTTGAACCTTGGAATTAAAGGTATATTATTTCACAATCCCGTACTACTAAACTCAACTGAATAATTATGGGATTACCATTGTTGCAATACCATTGTTTAAATTTCTTTGCAATATATATGCAGCTGTGTATCACTTTTATAGTTAAAATATATAAATGTGTCGGCACTCTACTGTATGTTTGGTGCTAGTATTGAGGTGACCATCCAATTAAATACCTTAACAGATCAAAAATAGAAATTAATACTTTAATTTTTTAATTTGTTTTATATTCAATCAAATATCTTATTTATAATCTGTATTATATGCAATTAATAGCTCTTCTTAGTTGCAAAAGCAGGTTGGATATAGAGATATTATGATAGGTATTTCAATGTTGGTGCTTGTCTCTTTAACAATAAAAAGCATATTTGAATTTCTCTTATAACACAAGGAGAAAAGAATGGGACACCTACATTTGCAAATATGGAAAAATTAAAAAAATTTAAGTAAAAAGTAAAAAAACTTTAAAAGTCCTTAGAGTATGCAATCAAATAATAATGGAAAAAAATAGCTTCAGTAAATATTAAGAATCTAATTTTGTGTATTGATGCTTAATGGTTGCAACCAAAGGAGTCCTTGGAGTTGCCAGAAAACTTGTAGATATAGGGTTTTGAATATGCAGACCTTGTAAAGTCCGAAGATATGATGCAAAATTCCTGTAGCAGACTATGTTGGAGTCTCGATTAGAGGTTACCAAAGGGACAGTTTAGGTCCCAAGCATGCAGCCCCAGTAACCCCGAATCTGGACTTCAAGTTTTTCCTTTTTGGCAAATGTAGGTGTACTAATATTACTGGCTCATCAAAATTAACTTATTGCAAATATCTTACTTTCAGCTTCAACATTGCACCTACAATGTGGCATCCAATTGATATAAAATGTTAATAGGGATTTAAAGGGATTCTAACATACTGAATACAATGACTAGAATCAGTGTTAAATATAACCTAAAATCCCATGTATTTGATTTTAAAAAAAATACACCTAATCATGATGATATTTCTGAGTATTCAAGTATTGCAAGGATTTTCCATCAATCTTATGTTCTATATAAACTCTTAGCCTACTCATATCCATAGATCAGTATTTAAAATGTACCTTACATTTGAAATGTTGAACATTTTTGTGTTTTTATTTCTTCCCTCTTTAGTAAAAGTGAAAACAGCCAATTTAGAAAAATTATCCATTTGAGAAAAAAACATATTGAATTGGAGATTATTTTAATTTGGCTACTTTATCCACAACAATGTTACAAACTCATTACAAATCAAACATTGGTGAATAAATATTACATTAATAATCTTATATTTTTATTTTATTTTTTTATTTAACAATTTTTATTGTTTTTCCAATTTCCGAAACAATTAAAAACATAATTATACATCAATATATATCATCAATACAAACGTTCTATCGCCTTATTCCTATGCTGCACATCACGTTAACCAGTGGTTCTCAAACATATGTCTCATCTAATAGTCATAATAGCTATTTATTTATCTACTTGTTGAATAACATAAATGAAGGCTGAATGCACATCCACATACACAGTTGATGTCATGATCCACCCATGTTACTTCAATGCAGCATATCTAAATAACAAATGTTGCTTCTTATGTGTCTAATCTGATTGATATAACCACAGTTGTTGTATATCAATTTAAATAATATAACAAAACCAAACAAAAAAAGAAACAAATCTGGAAGAGAGGGTGGATACACAATTATGTTGCCTTTCAACAATGATCTATATACATAGTTTATAATAATAACAATTTAAAATGAAAGCATGTGAGGGGTTAATATTACTCCAGTAGGAAAACAAAAATTACAAAATAAATAAATCTCATATTTTTCACTGAAAAATATATTATTATTTTATTATTTATATAGCGCCAACAAATTCCGCAGCGCTTTACAGTGGATAGACGAGCAAACATGTAGTTGTAACCAGACAAGTTGGGCACACAGTAACAGAGGGGTTGAGGGCCCTGCTCAATGAGCTTACATGCTAGAGGGAGTGGGGCAAAGTGACATGGGGTAAAGTGACACAAAAGGTAAGGATAGTATTAGACTAATGACAGTTGCAAAAGAGGAATCAGTTGAGAGCTATTAACAGTTTAATTGATATGCTTTTATGAAAAAGTGGGAGTGGAGACTGGGTGAGCATCTAACAAGCATCTAACAAGGGGGGTAAGTGAGTTCCACAGGAACAGTGCAGCCCTCGATAAGTCTTGAAGGCAAGCAACAGAGGTGGGAGTACGGAAAGAAGATAGACGTAAGTCTTCAGCAGAGTTTAAGGGCATAGACGGGACATACTTGTTTGTTAGGGAGGATAGATAAGTGGGAGCAGCATTGTGTAGTGATTTGAAAGCAAGAACCAGAATTTTAAACTGAGCTCTATATTTTATAGGAAGCCAATGTAGGGACTGACAGAAGGGTGAGGCATGGGCGGTGCGTGCAGACAGGAAGATGAGTCTCGCCGCCGCATTCGTTATGGACTGTAACGGCGCAAGTTGGGAGCACGTAGGACTACTGAGAATCGGATTACAGTAGAATGGACCAGTCGCATCTAGCGTTAAGTAGGGTCAGATGCGTGCAATGTTTTTGAGATGGAAGCGGCAGGATTTGGTGATAGACTGAACATGAGGCATGAAAGAGAGGTCAGAGTCAAAGAGAGCAACTAGGCAGCGAGCCTGCATGGTGGAGTTAATGGTAGCACTGTTGACTTGGAGGGAGACAGACACAGAAGTAGCAACACTTGAGGGCGGAAAGACCAGAATTTCAGTTTTGGTCAAGTTGAGTTTAAGGAAGTGGGCAGCCATCTAGTTAGAAATAGTAGAGAGGCAGTCAGAGACACTAGTCAAGAGGGACAGGGAGAGATCAGGAGAAGACAGATAGATTTGCGTGTCATCCGCGTAGAAATGATATTGGAAGCAAAAGGAGCTAATGAGTTTACCAAGGGAGGCAGCATAGATGGAGAACAGTAGGGGACCAAGGACTGAACCTTGGGGGACACCAACAGAGAGGAGGTGGGGAAAAGAAGCAGAACCAGAGGAAGAAACACTGAAAGAGCACTGGGAGAGGCAGGAGGAGCACCAGGAGAAAGCAATATCTTGTAGACCAATATTGCGGAGGATGAGAAGAAGCTGTTGATGATCAACAGTGTCAAAAGCCGCAGAAAGGTCAAGGAGAATTAGGATAGAGTAGTGACCACGAGATTTTGCAGCGAGTAGATCATCAAATACTTTGGTTAGTGCCGTTTCTACAGAGTGCTTAGCACGGAAACCAGACTGAAGCGGAGTCTGGTTTCTGTGCTAAGCAGAGAACTAGACTCGAGGGAGTCTGTCAATCTCGCATACACAACTCTTTCAAGGATCTTGGATGCAAAAAGCAGTAGCGAGAGAGGACGGTAATTGTACAGGGAGTTGGGGTTCAAGGTTGGGCTTCTTTAGAATTGCAGTTGCATGTTTGAAGGGTGATGGGACTATGCCAGAGACAGAGATTGAGAATTTTAGTGAGAGGTAGAGAAATATAGGAATACAGAGTGGATGTGGATGAGATGCGAGGTGGGACGGGAGGACTGGAGCAGAGCAGAAACCTCAAAGGAGGAGGTCACAGAGAGCAGATGAGAGGCATCAGTGCAGTTGGGGCTGTTGATTGGTATATTGAAATCCCCAAGTATAAGGGAAGGAGTGCTAGATGAGAGGAAGTGGGGAAGCCAGGAAGAAAAGTGCTCAATAAATAGCCTAGGATGACAGGGGGGGGGGGGGGGGAGGGGAGGAGCAGTAGATGATAGGAATTCTTAAAGAGTAGGTTTTAATAGGCAGACAGTATGAACTTCAAAAGAAGAAAAGGATAGTTATGATTGGTTGAAAGGTACATTGAGGGGAGAGAAGGATGCCTACACCACCTCATTTACAGTTAGGTCTGGGAGTGTGAGAGAATTGTAGCCCACCAAAACATAAAGAGGCAGGAGTAGCGCTATCAGAGGGGGACAGCCAGGTCTCTGTAAGTGCCAGTAGTGTGAGTGAGTTTGAGATGAAAAAGTCGTGTGTGGCTGTTGATTTTAAATTACTGCAGATGGAGCAAGCATTCCAAAGAGCACACTGGATGTTGGTAAGTGAGAGTAAAGGGCAGGGTATTGTGATGAGGTTTGTGGGGTTTCTGGTTTTCTTAGTGTGTGTAGAGAAGGTGATTGGGATTGGGAGAGACATCATCAGCTGCTAGAAGCAGGAGGAGAGACAGTGACAGGAGGTGTGAATGGGTTTTGTATGCATGGGGTCTAGGATGAGATCGATTGTGAGTAGGAGTGAGAGAGTAGAAAAATGAGTGCATGCATGGGGTGAGAGAAGGGGGGTATGTAGCAGATATAGACATATGTAGGAGGAAATCAAGAGGAGGAGAAGACAGATCAATGCTAAACTGGGAAAAGTAAATTGGAAATAATTGGAATATCAAGAGCAGGTAAAAATTAAGTTTTATGGGTTAAGAAAGTGCAGGGGTGTACTAATAAGAGGCAGTGTGTACACCTGATATTTTTGCTTATCTAAAATGTGGGTGTGACAGACAATCTATAAATGTAATGAGGAGGGTGGGGAGGGGAGGGCAAGTATCAGACTTGTAGCAGTATTGGGGTTTGATTATTCTGAAGTCAGGCTTTGCTTAGTGCAGACAATCAGCTGATGGAGCTCGGACTTTCTTGCAGCAGTATTGGGGTTTGATCATTCTGTAGTCCGGCTTTGCTTAGTGCAGACAATCAGCTGATGAAGCTCGGACTTTCTTGCAGCTGTATTGGGGTTTGATCATTCTTAAGTCAGGCTTTGCTTAGTGCAGACAATCAGCTGATGGAGCTTGGACTTTCTTGCAGCAGTATTGGGGTTTGATCATTCTGTAGTCAGGCTGTTAATTAAATAAGTGAGGGTCAGTTAGGCTTGCAATAAAGCTGAGGAAGGGAGATATGCATATACAGATCCTATTTGTGTTTCTGGGGTATTGGTTAATGCATATAAATAATGATGAAATATTTGGTATGATAACTAATTTTCTTCCACTGGAACAAATATTTGGTATGATAACTAATTTTCTTTAATTAAGGTTATCATATATGTATAATTAGCAAATACTTTATTTTATATAGTCCAGTAACATACTTCTCCTGTAAGTAAAGTTAATAAGCCACTTAATTATTGATATGTTTAATTAGTTAAATCCTAAGAGTTTTAATTAACTAAAATTTACTATACTTTTCACTCATTTATTTAAGAATTATTTGTGCTGCAACATCAGTTTCCTAACTATATTCTTCCAAGAGTGTGTTTATCCAGAGCAATTGCCATTTATTTTCTGCTTAATGCACTCTTAAGAATCATAAAACTGAGTTTAAAATTAAATATATGATACAATTACTGTTAAAGTGGGATTAATGCATTTCCACCTTTATGGGATATATGGCTATCAAGTGTCATGGGTACAGGAGATTAAATGCCAACTTTAAATTAAAAGTACAAAGATATATTTAATTCTATAGATGTAGAAACTACAAGGATTGTGTATGTTTATTGATTGGCTTTTTATACATTCGGCTTTGACTCAAGTGCTCAGATAAACTCATTATCACAAATCATTTAATGTGAATTTAGAAAGACTCTACAGTGATTTAATTATGTGGTTTGGTCTTTCAAACTAAAGTTCACAAGAGACACTAAGACATTATTAAAACTTTGATGGCAATTTAACAGATGTAGAGAGATTTGACTTAAGTTTTCCACTGCTAAGTTCTTTTAATTAAATTTTAATTTCAAAAACAAATAGTATTTATATACAGATCCAATGTATTCATATCTTTCATATCTACCACATGCTCCACACACATGGCCATGGATGTGAGCATTATAAAACATCAATGAAACAAATAAAAAGAAAAGCAATTTACTAATTCCCATATAGCATATGAGTGCTGCAATAAGTTTGTGTCCTTCTCCAAAAAAAAAAAAAAAAAAAGGGGGGGGGGCGTGGTTTGGCGCTCTAGCTGCACGCATGTCGGAGTAGCTCCCGCCGCTCAAGCTACACGGGGCACTAAACAACCGGACTAACGAGCAAATTTAACAGCAAGCAATATCGCAAGTACACCCCATGTCCCATAGACTAAAAACCAAGCCCACAAAAGCGGATAAAGAGTCCTTCTGTCTGGCAAAAACCGCACCGCAAAAAATGCGGGAAGGCATTGAACAAGATGGCGGCCCGTCACGATCGCGGGAGGGCTCGCCCACTTCCCCAGCCTCCCCTGGAATAACTGCTGAAGATCAGCCCCTCACAGTAGCAACTATGAGAAGCATGATGGCTGAACTCACAGACTCAGTTCAGAGGAGCCTCAAGGCTCAAATGCTTACACTAACGGCTGAATTTAGAAAAGACCTGCATGAAATAGGGAACAGCACTGCACACTTAGAGTCCAAGATGGACGACTTCTCCACGGCTCACAACAGCATGGCTGATAAAATGCAAGAGCTGGAGGACACTATCACAGCCCAAAAAATCAAACTGGCAGATTTGGAAGACAGGTCCAGGAGGAACAACCTCCGATTTAGGGGAATACTGAAGTCAGTAACAAATACAGATTTGGAAAATGACTTACAAGATATGTTCCAACAGATGACCCCAAACTGCACCCGGACCAACTACTGCTGGACAGGGTGCACCGTCTCCGAAGACCTAGCCACTTACCTAACACCGCAGCGAGGGGCGTCATAGCAAGAGTACATTTCTTTCATGCCAAGGAACAGATAATCAAGGCAAGCAGGAACAGAGGGATGCCTGAGAAATTCAGCAATATAAAAATCTTTTCCGACCCCTCGGCAGAAACTCTACGATACCGCAAGTCTGCGGTACTGTGGCACAAATTACGCTGTCGCTGCGCACACAGGGACTGAGCTACAGATGGGGATATCCGGCTAAGCTGCTAGTATACCACCAAGACTACCTCCACTCCATTACGTCTGCGCCACAAGGCCTACAGCTGCTCCGAGACTGGGCTGAGGTACCAAAAATGGGCCCAGCGAAAGTTCCCCGCATGGCTCAGGACTGGGCGTCCCGATAAAGAGACTCCATACCCAAGCGGTATACGTAAGGCGCATAACCAAGTTATCATTTATTTTGTTGTACATGTTATAATGTTATTTTGTGTTTTTAAAATCTTACTGTTCCACACGAGATGCACATAGTAGAGACTACCGGGGCCCCCCGACCTCCTCCCACACTGACTCAAAGTATTCAGCGAGACATACTCTCGGTTAGATCCTGACACTGCCCAATCACCATGGGTTGGGGAGTCGGGGCACCGGAGACTCATAGGTCCCCCCCCTCAAAAAAAAGTACAGTCGTTTGAAAAAAACGACCGGCTAGAGAGACTTGGCCACGCAATAGCGGTTAATTGTACCAGCACCCATGGTGCCTCAATGTGTGCTTGTTAAGGGGACATCCTCCTCAGCGGAGAGTCCCAATACCACGATCCCCCTAGACTGCGAGCGACCCTCGGGCACCGCAAAAAGGCTTGACCCAGAGGAGCCTAATAGGGCTATGCCCTCTCCTACCCCCCACCCTCCCACATACAGAAACCAATACAAAGGCAGAAGCCAAATGTTGTCCTTCCCTCTTCCCCCTCCTGCCACCATTCCACTTTTCCTTATAAGAGACAATCACACTGAACTGTCAAAAAAGGCCATATGCCAGAAAGTTAAATATGAGCAAGAGTCCGAAGGCCTACATACACGAGTACTAACACTAGCATTACCTGACGTAACCACACCAGAATGAGAATAGTGTCTTATAATGTTAAGGGGCTTAATTCCCCTGGAAAACGTAGACTGCTTTTGCATGACCTTAAGAAAAACTCAGTTGATATAGCATGCCTTCAAGAAACGCACTTTAGACATCCCACTGCACCATCACTCTTTACAAAACGGTACTCTAAGCAGTATCATGCCCTGTCGGAAACTAAAGGGGTTTCCATCTTAGTGCATAAAGATTTTGCCTTTACTCTACAAAGCTGTTACATTGACCCTAAGGGGAGATATATGATTGTGGTAGGGCTCTTCAACAATGCACAGTACACCATAGGGGCAGCATACCTCCCGAATGACAACCAAGCCTCTTTCCTCAAATCTCTTCTGTCCAAACTAGATACATACAAACAAGGGGGCTCATACTGGGAGGAGACTTCAATTGTATCCAATCCCTGACCCTTGACACTACAGCCTCCCCACAGGGAAAACACAAAAAAGGGACTCAAGCCCTCTGCAAAACTATCACCAACACCTTGTATAACCTATACGATAGCTGGAGAACGCTACACCCTACTGACCGTGATTACTCCTTCTACTAACAATCCCGAGGCAGAGGTACATGGAGGCTAAACCAGTCTCTCCTCCTAGATAAACCATTCGTAGAGCGTATGAGGCTAGAACTCTGTGAATATTTTCTTACTAACACAACGGGCGAGGTCTCGGACTATACAGTGTGATCCGCGCATAAAGCGGTTATGAGGGGACAGTTCATTAGACAATCAGCGTACATAAAACGACGCCACCAAACCACCCTCCTAGACTGCCACAAACAAATAGCGATAGCCACAGCCCAAAACAAAAAGACACCCATGACAGCCCTAGCAGACAAATTAAGAGACCTATACCAGGACCTTACCAAGCTCAATGCCCAGAAAACCCAATACTTTCTACACAGACTACGAGCCACCACATACCACAATAGTGGTAAAGCATCCAAATACTTGGTCAACAGACTCAGAACAAATCAGGCCGCTAATAGAATTCCATACCTTATAGGGCACACAGGAGACAAACTCATGTACCCCATGAACATAGTGCAGGAATTTGCACACTTCTACAAACAACTATACAATCTAGATTCAAGTGGCGGCACTAAAGCCCCAGAGACACAAGCTATCTGCAGCTATTTACGAGATATTGAACTCCCCAAGTTGAACCAAAACTGTCAGGTCCCCTTCCCCTACCTGTCGGCGAGTCCCGTCCTCCTCCTCATCTCCCAGCGACAGCATGTATAACGCTGCATGCTGGGACCCCGCCCATTTATGCGAACGCAGGGGTCAGTCACATGACCCGGCATTAAAGACACAGTACCATAATCACAGTGGGAGGCGTAAATATCTCCCACGTGTGTTTGTTAATTCTGATTGGAAGTTATCCAATCAGAATTAAGCACAGGATTTATATACTTACCTTTCCTGTCTCTAAGTGCCCTGTTGTGGTCTTGTGATACCTGTATTGCTATGCTTGTGTTTCTCTCTGGTTACCGATTATTTGGCTTGTTATTCCGATTTTCCTGTATTCTCCATTCCTTTGACCTCTGCCTGTTTCTCGCTCTCCTGTTTTCTGGCTCCCTTTACTAGGCTTGTCTCCTGACTATTCTTAGTGTGCTTAACCCGGCCATTCTAAGGACCAGTATTGCACCCTTCCTTTCTGTGACCTGTTAGCGTGTTAGGTTCCGGAATCGTGACATTACAACAGGGCCACCATGGAACCTGCTGACATTCCACAGCTATTAGTGAATCAGGAGGCTAGAATGGATGATTTAGATCACCATATGGATCAGTTTGCTCAAGATTTACAAACCATATTGGCTCGTACTGCCCACTTGCAACCTGCCATTCAAGAAGCTGTTGCTGTTGTGCCAGAACCCATTCCCGATCCAGTCCTGCTCACGTGGTTCACATGACGTCACCACAGCGCTATAGCGGTGATCCAGCATTGTGTCGTGGTTTCCTCAACCAAGTTGATATTCATTTGGTGATGAATCCTCGTTCCTACCCCACTGATAGAACCAAAATTGCTTTTTTAATTAACCACTTGTCCGGGAAAGCTTTAGCATGGGCTAATCCCATGTGGGAGAATACGTCCCCAATGTCCTTTGCAGACTTTTTGACAGCTTTCAAACGCACATTTGATCAACCCAGTAGGGTTGCTTCTGCTGGAAAAGCTCTGCTTAGGGTCCGACAGGGTAATAGATCGGTAGCGGATTATACCATTGAATTCCGCACTCTAGCAGCTGGAGTGGTTTGGAATAACGATGCCCTCGTAACAGCCTTTCAGGAGGGTTTGGCCGCTTACATACTAGATGAAATAGCATCCAGGGAATTGCCTGCTCTTCTCGATGATGTAATAGATTATATCATTCTTATTGACAACCATATTAGAGAGGCGTAGTCAAAGACGGATGAATACACAGGTGCTACCTGCTTTACCCAGTACTGCGTTACTAGCATTACCTCCTCCTAATCAACCATCTCCCGAACCCATGCAATTGGGTGCTACAGGGTTAACTGAAGCCGAAAGAGCGTATTGCAGAAGGGAGGGGTTATGTCTTTATTGTGGAAAGATGGGGCATCTCCGAAGAACCTGCCCTAATTTGCAGGGAAACTCCAGCACCTAAGGCCTAGAGAGGGGTCGGCCTCGGTTGTTATGATTTTTTCCCCTCATGTGTCCATCTCTAGACCGTTTATTACGGTTACTCTTTTGGTCAATCAAACCACTATAACAACCAAAGCCTTGATCAATTCAGGTGCTGCAGACAACCTTATGGATGAGAACTTTGCTAAAACCGCAGCCTTGACTCTGATCCAAAAGGCCACACTCTTGTCCGTTGAGGCCATAGATGGTAGACCACTTGAAAAACCTCTGGTGACCCACGAAACCCAAGAAATGGTTATGACTGTGGGTGCCTTGCACAGGGAAAGGTTAAGCTTCCAAATAATTAACTCCCCTACAGCTTCCATCGTTCTGGGTTTTCCCTGGTTGGTTAAACACAACCCAGTATTTGATTGGGGTCATTTAGATATACTCTCCTGGGGGGACTGTTGTCAACGAGACTGTATGGCCCATATACGTCCTGTTTGTTTACTTAATATGCCCACAGCTAAACCACTTTCTGTTTCTGTCCCTTCTGTGTATGCAGACCTCGCATAGGTTTTTGAAAAAAGGGAGATTGATAAGCTACCTCCACACCGTGAGTATGACTGTGCCATAAACCTGTTACCAGGTACTATGCCCCCTAGGGGTAAGGTCTACCCGCTTTCTGAGAAAGAAAACCAGGTCATGGAGGAGTACATACGGGAATCCTTAAGTAAAGGTTTTATCAGAAGGTCCTCCTCTCCTGCTGGTGCTGGTTTCTTTTTCGTTGCCAAGAAAGAGGGTGATTTGAGGCCATGTATAGACTACAGGGGCCTGAACAATATAATGGTTAAAAACGCCTATCCTATCCCTCTCATCACTGAGCTGTTTGATCGTGTTAAATGTTCTAGAAATTATACTAAATTAGACCTCAGGGGGGCTTATAACCTTGTTCGTATAAAAGAGAATGATGAATGGAAAACAGCGTTCAATACACGTAGTGGGCATTACGAGTATCTAGTCATGCCTTTTGGACTATGTAGTGCTGCTGCTGTGTTTCAGGACCTCATAAATGATGTCCTTAGAGATCTACTGCATATCTGTGCCGTAGTCTACCTTGATGACATACTTGTATATTCTCCTGATTTGAAGTCACACCATACTCATGTGAGGTTGGTGCTTAAGAGGTTGTTGCAGAACGGTCATTATTGCAAGCTAGAGAAATGTTTATTCGACCAAAAATCTATTCCTAAAATCTAATTCCTAGGGTATGTCATTTCTGAACAAGGATTCAGCATGGATCCTTCTAAATTACAAGCCATACTGTCTTGGCCTCTTCCTCAAGGACTTAAGGCTATACAGCGGTTTATAGGGTTTGCCAATTATTATCAGAAGTTTATTAAAAACTTTTCATCAATTATTTCTCCAATCACGAAACTGACTAAAAAGGTTTGCACCCCAGGGTTTGGACTCCTGAAGCCGTTGAAGCCTTCGAGACTCTCAAAAAGGCATTTGCCACTGCCCCTGTGCTACACCATCTGATTCCTTCCCTTCCCTTTGTTATGGAAGTAGACGCTTCTGAATCAGGTGTAGGAGCAGTGTTGTCTCAAAGACAATCGCATACCGAACCCCTCCATCCCTGTTGTTACTTTTCTAAAAGGTTGTCTGATTCGGAAAAAAATTACGACGTCGGAAACAGGGAACTATTGGCTATTGTGATGGCTTTTAAAGAATGGAGGTACTTATTAGAGGGAGCTAGACACAAAATCCTGGTTATAACTGGTCATAAGAATATCTCCTATATAGCTGATGCTAAAAGGTTGTCCTCTCGTCAGGCTAGATGGTCTTTATTTCTTTCACGCTTTCAGTACATTATCACATATAGGCCTGGATACCGTAATGTCAAGGCTGATGCTATCTCCCAACAGTACGAGCCTTTCAATTGCCCCCTGCTCCTGAACCCATTGTGCCTGCATCTAAGATAATAGCTGCTACCGGTTGGTTATTTTGTCTCTTTTCCTTGATGGTATCAAGACATACCAATCCCAAGCACCCTCTGAGACACCTGTTGGTAGATTATACGTGAAAGAAAAAGACAGAAATAAGTTATTAGCTTTATTTCACGCCGCCAAAACTTCGGGTCATCCAGGGGTTACCAAAACATATAAGGGCCTCCTTCAACGGTTTTGGTGGCACTCCCTTAAACAAGATGTGGTAGATTTTGTGCAGGCTTGTCGTGTTTGCACACAGTGTAAGCCCCCTAATGTTAAACCCCCGGGACTCCAAATGCCCCTATCTGTACCCAAGAAACCATGGACCCACTTATCCATGGACTTTATTGTGGATCTTGCTTCATCTGATGGACAGACAGTGATTTTGACTGTGACCGATAGGTTCTCTAAAATGGCACACTTTATTCCACTTAAAAAACTACATTATGCGGTTCAGTTGGCTCAGGTATTTGCCAAAGAGGTGTTCCGCTTGCACGGTATACCACAGGATATCGTATCCGACAGGGGTCCTCAATTTGTCTCTCTGTTTTGGAGGGGCTTTTGTGCTGAGATGGGGGTCTCCTTGTCGTTTACTTCCTCCTATCATTCACAATCTAATGGAGCTGCCGAACGGGCAAATCAATCTGTGGAGTTATATTTGCGCTGCTTCACGAATGCACACCAGGACAACTGGTCTCATCTCCTTCCCTGGGCTGAATTCGCCAAGAATACCGTGACTCATTCGTCCACTGGCTTAAGTCCTTTTATGGTAGCTTATGGGTTCCAACCCTCTGTCCGTCCCAGTGTGTTCTGCGACAAGGGAATGCCTGCTTTGGACGAGCACCTCACCTCCTTGCGGAAGATGTGGGATATGGTCCATACTGCTCTCTCTCTCGTGCGGCTGCTACTCAGAAGAGATTTGCTGATCGTCGTAGGTGTGCGGCTCCTTCTTATGCCCCGGGTGATAGGGTTTGGTAGTCCTCCAAGAATCTCCGCCTCAAGGTTCCCTCGATGAAATTTGCGCCCAGGTTCCTTGGTCCCTATAGGGTATTGCGTAGGGTAAATCCCATATCCTACTCCCTGGCCTTGCCTCCTTCCATGCGTATACCTAACACTTTTCACACCTCCCTTTTGAAGCCCTTGCTCTGTAATCGGTTCTCTGGTCCTCTCAGGCGTCCCGATTCCCCCCGCGCGGTCTCCAGTGACATGTACGAAGTAGCTGCTCTCCTTGATTCTCGTTTCTCTCGAGGTCGGTTGCAGTATCTGGTGGATTGGATGGGTTACGGCCCTGAGGAGCGGTCTTTCTGTGACCTGTTAGCGCGTTAGGTTCCGGAATCGTGACAAAAACTCAGTGAGCATCTTACTCGAACTGATTACTATGCAGGAGATCCGGGAAGTAATTAAGAGCCTGCCCCCGGGTAAATCCACGGGCACTGATAGACTCTCAAACACCTATTACAAGACATTCACGGACATACTAACCCCACACCTGCTAAAAGTATACCGCAAAGCAACAGAGACAGGATCCCTCCCCACTGAAATGCTAGTGGCCACGATAGTAATGCTCCCGAAACCAGACAAGCCTACAGACAATTTCCGACCCAGCTCCCTTCTTAATACTGATGCGAAGATATACACTAAGATACTGGCCAACAGACGGGCACCCATCCTTCCAACTATCATAGGAGACGACCAAGCAGGCTTCATTAAGAGTAGGCAGGGCAGAAACAACACTAGAAAGCTCTCCTTGGTGCTAGAGAGGCTGAGGGGATCGGGACAGGGTGGGCTTTTACTAGCCCTAGACGCCGAAAAGGCGTTTGACCATCTGAACTGGTAATTTCTTGAACACACACTTCTAAAATATGAAATCCCCGTCTAATTTATCAAACAGATCTTTGCCCTGTATGTAGGTCCCACCGCTCGGGTGGTACAAGCCGGCTTTCTCTCAGACCCGTTCCCTCTAACGAATGGTACGAGGCAGGGATGCCCTTTATCGACGCTATTGTATGTCCTGGCCCTAGAACCATAACTGGTCCAAATTAGGAATCAGGCGGGTATCTGGGGAATAGAGCTACATGGCAGGGAAATTAAAATTAGCGCATTTGCAGCTGACATCCTCCTTTGTGTAACCAAACCAGAACAGTCGATTCCACTTATTCTAGACCTCATAAAGGAATACAGGACGATGTCCTACTACCCCCTTAATGCCAGCAAGACACAAGACCTGGGAGTGCGGCTCAGCCAACAAACATTGACTGCCCCCAAGAAGGAACATATCTTTGAATGGAGAACAGATACAATAAAATACTTAGGACTGACCTTCACAAAAAACCCTACAGGAACTTTTTCTGCTATGTATGAAGAAATGGGGCACCCTGTTTCTGACCTGGACTGAGAGAGTAGCAACCATCAAAATATCCATACTCCCTAGGCTTCAATACTTGTTTAGCAACTTACCGATCCAGGTACCCATGTCCTATCTCCGAGAAACACAAAAGGATATCAACAGATTTGTGTGGGGGGGGGCAAAGGGCCCAGGTACAGGGAACATTGCTACGACCTTGCCTTACCTGACATTAAGACATACTACCAAGCAGCGATATTAGCAGCAATCCTTCCCCACTTTACAAACACGGCTCTACCGCAATGGGTGCAGATGGAAAAACAGGCTATAGAGCCCTTTGACATACCCACCATGCTGTGGCTTCCTAAAAGGTTTAGGTCAGAGGTTCCACAGATGCCAACGCAATTGAAAATAGCAGTAAAAGTTTGGGATAAGCTTCGACACAAATTAGTAACCCATATCCCCTATCACCGGCCACCCCGCTCAACACTATCACATACTGTATCCCAACCTTTAATGCCAAGTCATGATAACTAACGGGGTCACACACCTGCACCAAATGCTCACGCAAAACAAACTAAAAACTTTTCCAGCTCTGCAAGAAGAATACCATATACCGGTGGCCTCCCAATTCTCCCACATGCAACTAAGCTCGTTCATACATAAACACACAGAAAAGACTTCCACCCCAGACGAAAGATTCCTCGTTATGACGAAATGGGAACAGACGACCATTAAGGGTTCATGGGCAGCAACATTTAAGCCATTATCCTGGTGTTATCAGCTGACCAGCACAACACTTTGCAGATTCTAACCCAGCCAAACACTGGGCACAAGACCTACAGTGCCCCTTAAGCAAATACCACTGGGAACGTGCTATAATAACAACCAAAAAACTAATTAAGTCAGAAACCCTACTGGAGCAATACAGAAAAACCCTATACAGGTGGTACATGGTACACACTCGCTTGCACAAGCTATACCCAGGTTCATCTCCGGAGTGCTGGAGATGTGGAAAGGGGGAGGGAACAGTACTTTACATCTGGTGGCAGTGCGAACAAGTTACCAGCTTCTGGCGAGACATTAGCCGCCTGATCCGAGACACTACACACACCAAGCTCCCCTTCACGCCCCTAGCGAGCCTTCTACTACACATGCTAGACAACACACCTAAAGAGGTACAGAAACTAGCTTTCCACATCCTTTTGACATCCCAGAGGGCAATAGCTAGATTATGGAAAACTTAAAGACCACCACGAGTGACAGAGGTTTGCAAAGATATTGATACACAACACCTATATGAAACCTGCTATCAAGGGGTCCTCCCCTTAACGAACACGGCCACGGATGCTTGGAGGTTGTGGGATGCGAGGAGATCGGGAGACTGCCAACAACTAAGCCGCTAGACATGATAAGCTCCCAGGGTCAATCACTAGGTAAAGATCGACAGATAAGAGACACTGCAACACGATAGAGGCAAAAACGAAGGAATAGGCAGAATTAAGAGTTGTAGGAAAATGTTTTATATTTTATGGCATTGAAATGACGAAAATCAATAAAAATCTTTAAATGGAAAAAAAAAAACCAAAAACAAACTTAGCTTAGCTATATTAGAGAAACAATGTTGTGGCACGTGGACTTCATTCTTAAAAAAAAAAAAAAAAAAAAAAAAACAACACTCAAAATGACACTCCAGACCCCTAGAGCACTTTAGCTTGCTGAAGAATGTGTGCTTTTTGTTTGTATTTTTTCATTTTTAAAAAAGTACAACTGTAAATAGAAATTGTCACTTTTATGAATTATTTTTGTTAACCTCCTCTGGCTGTCAAACAACCAGTCCTGTTACTTCCTGGTTTGGTTAGCTCAGTGGATCTAAACTCAACAGGCAGCAATTCCCCAGAGCAACTGCCTTGCAAAGAGTTTGAGACTCATTGAGCTGCATTGGGAAGTCTGTGATTCGACAACCACAGAAAGTCTGGGCTGACGATGAAGAGGAGGGCTTGCAAAGACTGCAGACAAAAGTTTTGCAGCTTTTGCAACCTGTTTCTAGATATACTGGCTCTGAGGAAGTGACCCTTGAATAATGCAACACATTAGGCGGAGTTCCCACTTTGTGCACTAAAACTAATTACAATTAGACGAAGTCTGCTCCCTGCTTAGGGAGAGAATCGAGGTTGCGCTAGAGGACCAAATGCTGGATCAGACGTTGGTCCCAACCACAAGACTTCACAGTTTTCTTCAGCTTCCCTTAACATCAAGCTGGCACAGAGGGAGGAAAGCTTTGGAACATTTCTTGTATGGACTGCACTCTCTTACATGATCTATGATTTATATATGATTTATAGTTATATGGTGAGTGTTTTTATTCTATTATCAATAAATTACATATATTTTACAGAATTACATGCACAGATCAGAAGTCAGATTCGGAATTTATGTATGCTTGCACCAGGGTCCAGTTAAAGCTACAATCAGCAAAACATCTTCATTGTTTGCAGGTATAAATCCAAAATATTAATAAAAACATTTTTAAAACTATTCATGTACCATGTAAAAGTCAATTGTCAATTGAGAGTGAGTTTGCTCCTTATTTCCCACCCATTGCACTGTGGTTAAAGGATATTTAAAAAAAAAAAGTGTGTTCCCAGGCCCACTGTTGAAGCGGCCCTGTCATGTTATTTTTACTTTTAGTTTTCTTTTCCTTACTGATTGTACTCCCCATCTTACCGCTCGACATTATTGATTTACCTTTTTTAACATCTATTTATTTTTTAGTTCTTTGCCTTATGTGTTCACTTAGGTGCACAATCCGGGATGAAGACTCTTTGGTAGGATGTGATGTCATTTTGATGTCACACAGCCAACCTCACCGAAAAAAACGTACTTTAATGCTAGGGCTTATATAAGTTTTTCATTTGCATGCTTTCGATGTCTTGATAAAAGTATCCTCTTGAGACTGAAATGTCAACTTGGAATTATGAATTAGCTAAATAAACAGCATCATTTGATTAAAGTACAAATCCCAGAGAGTTCCTCTTCTTGGAATAAAGTGTGGCTGGAGGTAGCAAGTGAACAGTCAGTTTCTGAATTTCATGTGCTGGATGCAGAAGAAATGGGCAGGCAAAAAGATCTGAGTGACAGTGGCCGAATAGTGATGGCTTGATGAATGGGTTAGAGCATCTCCAAAATGGCAATTCTTATGAAGTGTTCCTAATATGCATGTGTTAGTATCTACCAAACTTGGTGCAAGGAAGGACAACCAGTGAACAGGTGTCAGGGTCAGGGGGGAGCGAAGGCTAGTCCATCTGGTCCACACTTAATGCTGGCCATGATAGAAAGGTGTCGGAACACATAGTGCATCATAGTTTAATATGCAGGACTTAAAGGACCTGATGTGAATGTCGGGCTAATGTCTTGTTGCCAGATACCACAGGAAACATTCAGAGGTTTTGTGGAGTCCAGATGTATTGCAGGTCAGCTAATAATGGTGTCTCAATACCTAACAAGATTGTACACGTTAAGCAGTTATATTTGAAGCATTGGTTGTATTTGTACTAAAATAACTGATCTCATATAGTAGTTCAATACACTATGCTGGACAATTTATTTGGTAAATCTTTTCAACATTTTTTTAAATAAATGTGCCCAATAATGTAAAAAAAAAAAAGCCTCTATTAACCGCTTCATGATGTGCATCTTAACCGGTTCACCTCCTTTATTAATGCAGTTAGTAACAGCTGGCCTACCTAGAATGTCAGCTATTTAAACTATCACAAAAATAGGTTCTTGCTGATCGCACAAGACCCACATATTTCTGGACTACTCACATATGAGGCAGCCTGGCAAAAGTCTCTCACAGACTGCTTGAGTGATCCAATATATATAGCACCATGTCACAATGATCATATCCCAACTGCTAAATAATATCAATCATAAAACTTTTAGCAATAGATGTAGAGCACCTGCCTCCACTTTGAAATGATGTGATAAACTGTTACTGTTACACAATTCTGTCATTCTTGAGTCCCGGACTGCCGGCGGTTTCTGGGGCTCATACACTTCGGGATCAATACTAGGTTAGATAAGGTTAAAGAAAGTTAGATAGAGATATGGTAAAATAAGCTATGACATAGTGTCAGAATGGGGCACTGATTAATATGATCACACAGATAGTGTCACTTCAACAAATAGCTTCTCTGGAAAGCAAGCAAAGAAACATGTGAAAATGAGGGTATGTCTGTAATTACAAAGTGTACGTTTCCCAAACATTTGGCAAAATACATCATATGCATGTACTGTACTCAGAAAATGCAATAGATTACAAATCTGGAATCTTTGAAGTAGTAGAATACACAAGGATTGTGAAATCAACAATTAAAGTTATATATATATATATATATATATATATATATATATATATATATGTGTGTGTATATATATAAAAATAAACACATTGTATTGAAATATTCACAGAGGCGTCACTATAATTCACCCGGCCCCAGTGCGAAAAATTTCCCTGGGGCCCCTCCTCTTTGATGTCTCATTCACTCCCCCCCATGTCTCATTCCTGTGCCCAGTGCCTCCATTTGTCTCATTCCCTTGCCCCCAATGCTCTTCCATGTGTCCCATACTCTCCTCCCTCACAGCCCCCTCCATGTGTCCCATTTCTCCCTCTCCCACTCCCTGTGTCCCATTCCTACCTCTCCCCCACCCCTACCTCCAGGTGTCCCCTTTCTCCCTCTCTCCCCCCTCCCTTTCCTGTGTCCTATATCCTCCATCTGTGTTCCATTCCTAACTCTCTCCCTCCCCCCCCCCCTGTGTCCTAAACCCTCCCTGTCTTCCCCCTCCCTTGCAGGTGTCCCATTGTTCCCAGTCTTCCTCCTCCCCTCCAGGTGTCCCATTTCTCCCTCTCCCTTACCCCTCCCCTCCCTGTGTCCCATTCTTACCTATCTCTCTCCCTTCCATGTGCCCCATTGTTCCCACTCTCCCCCTCTGCTCCCCTCCGCATGTCCCTCACCCCCTGTCATGAACTTGAGCAGTTCAGGGGGAGAAAATTGCCAGAGTTAATATCAGGATCTTTATTGCTGGATTTGGACATGATAGAATAAACAGTATATCTGGTAATTGAAATTATAGGAAAAAGAGAGCAAACATCTGAATAACTGAAATTACAGGTAAGGGTAACTAGGTTATGTAAATAAAGGGTTTAGACAAAAAGGCCAAAGATGAAATAAGGTAAACCTATAAACTAAGTTATAGGTAGGAGATCGAAGAATAACCTATGAGAGAAATTATAGGCAAGTATGTTGAAGGTAAAGCGAAAACAGGAGTTAGGCAATATGCACCAAATAGAATATAATCAGGAATGGAAGTAATAAGGAAACCTATAGATGAAAGCATAGGTTACATAGAGGGACGAATAAGACAGAATAATGAGGTTGCAGGAAAAGGAGAACTTCAGTTAGTAAGCCCCCTTTTGGAATAAGAATTGCTCAAACAGGAAAATAACACCTTGTAATTATTTTGAGGCAGAAACCAGAGTGGTGTTATGCAGGCAGGTATAGAGCAGAGAGGGTGTTTGGATTTAACCCCTTAAGGACACATGACATGTGTGACATGTCATGATTCCCTTTTATTCCAGAAGTTAGGTCCTTAAGGGGTTAAGTAGGTAAAAATTTGAATGGTAGGATAAAGCTGGATAGTTGTGAAGTTCAGGTTGGTATTTTGCAGATCAGAATTCAAGCAGGAATGCAGAGTAGTTCAGCCTGGTATTGAGCAGGTTTGGAAGTAAGTAGCTGTGAAGCAAATAAGATAAGTTCACAGGATCTGAAGTGTTTCAGGCAAATAAACAACTTTAATGCAAAGGCAATGAGGTGAGTTGGGTGTTACCTTTTGTAGGAACCTAATTTATCCAGGCAGGTGAGCATGATAAGGTGAGTTTTCAGAACTAACGCAAGGGAGGCCACTAGGGGTAAAACATAATCAGTGCAGGAACTTGGTTTTAAAGAAACAGAATCAACTGAACAAAAAGTCTTGCTTGTCAGGATAGGATCCTGACTACCCCCCCCCCCCCATATCTCCCCCCTCCCCTCTTCCCTCCATGTGTCCCATTGCTCCCTCTCTCTCCCCTCCCCTCCCTGTGTCCCATTGCTCCCTCTCTCTCCCCTTTCCTCCCTGTGTCCCATTCCTACCTCTCTCCCTTCCAGGACCAGCATTTCTCTGCCGCTGTTTCCGGTCGGTCAGGAAGTGCTCTCTCAGTGAGCACTTCCAGTCAGACAGCTCAGCCCCGCTACACACAGGCCGGAAAGGAGCAGCACAGCTCTCCCCTCCTGCCAGTATCAGGAACCGCAGACCCGGGCAGGTGGGGCTGTGCACCGGCCCATAAGTTATCCAGGCGGCCCACGGTCACAGCTTTGGCTGGGCCCCCTGGAGTGAGCGGCCCGGTCGCTGCTGCGACCCTGCGACCATGGTAAGTATGCCACTGTATATTCAGTAGAAACTGATGATGGAATTGCCAAGCTAAAAGATTCAAAACACACCATATTAAATAGTCTAAGTTGTCCTATTTTGTAAATTGTGTAAACAAATACAAAATTTAGGGATCCAGCTGATATCTCTAAAATAGGTAAATAAAATATTGTGCAAAAATGAGAAAGTAGTTTATATTTGCACATTTTATGCCATGTTGTGTGTAAAGTGCAATGGAGAACTTCTGTTTTATCCAAGAAGGGATATGGGCTCAGTAAATCCATGTCACGTTTCCCTGCTTGCCCATGCTACTCACCCAGGATTCCCACGCCACACTCGACGAGGTCCTTAATCGGTGCACGCTGGATCCTCTGTGGTGGTTACCACCTAAAGAAGAGAGTAAACACTCTTACCGTATTTTGCAGAGGTGCTGCAGCTCTTTCTATCTCACTGCAGCCCGTTCTTGTCTCACAGCATCAGCCAGTATCCTCTGAGAATGTAGAGCTCCCACGGATGCACACGTACCTAGTGAAAAGCCTCTTAAAGGCTCCAATGACCATAATTACCAAACACCAATTAATCAATAAAGTTTAGAGGTGTATCCCTTTTTCCTTTAAATCCATAGCTCACCATGTCCTCAGTGCTCAGTAATACTGTGTTCTCACTGTGTACATTTCCTTACCACATTTTGCCTCTGTGCTTCCTGACCTTTGCCAGTATCTCCGTATTTGAACCTGCGCTGCCTGCCCTTGACCTTGACTTTTCCTGACTACGTGTTTGTCTTATCCTATCTGATACCTTGCTATTTGGCATACTTCTGCCTTCTGGGATCCTCCTGTCAAACTGTAACAATCAATTGGTGAAAATTAAAAATTCAGTAACTAAACTTGACACATCTGTAATTTGACCATATGACTTCTCAAAAAACTGTCAAAGGAGGTCTACATGTGTGGCATTGCTATACTTGGTGGCCATGGCAGAACACTAACATGTGTTTTTACAGTAGTGAGATGCACAAGGTTTGTAAAATTTTCCATGAGAACAAAAAACGCAACAAAGTGTAAGCAGGATATTTGATAGGGTTAATGGAGGATGGAGGTTGGTGATAATATGATGTTGGTTTTTTTAATGTCAAAATGTTTAAAATTTCATTCCCTGGGGCTCTACTGTTTAGAATTTTTTTTTTCTAGCAGATATGACTACGGTTACAGTTATAGTCTCAGCAGACCAAATTTAGCTTTTAGCTTTAAAAATGTAATTCATTCCATTAAATATTGGTCCTATAACTTCCAATAATTAGTAGAAAACACAGACATTTGACACATTTTAATAATCAAGATTCATATGTGAAGCACTTGAGAAATGTATTAGGTATATGCCGAAAGATTGGGTATTTGGAGTCTTGATTGTAAGACATGTAGCATTTGGCTTCTTTTGTGCTTGTGTATCATTTATTGCTTATTGTTACTTTGATCCTTGGTGAAAAAATACTACTAAGTGTTAATTTTTAGAAAAGGTTATTTTAATATTTGTTTTTGCATCTTGCAATTGATTATTTCCAGAATAATTGTTACACTTTAAATAAGTAGGTGCCCCTTTAGTGGTAAGTAGGTGCCCCTTTAGTGGTAATTGAATCAGGATTGCTCTGACTCCTTCGCAGTTTAAGTAGTGAAATAATTTGCAAATGGCTTGTCAACTTACCTGGGACCAAGAGGGCACTGAGCCACCCAGTCTAAAGTAGACCGGTGGTGCATGGCTTAATTCCTTGGCTGAGAGTGATCAGCTAACACTTTCAGCCAATGATTCAGCTCTGTATATGCTGGGCATAGCTCAGTGGAGCTAACAAAAGCTCCTTGCAAGTGCTTCTGACTCCATAGGATACTGTGTCTCATATCCGTCACACCCCAGGTCATATGGTTTGACTACTTATCCTGGGAGGGCACGAGGGCTTTCCTGTCACAATAACCACTACAGTGGGCTGTGGTGCGTATGGTGCATGATGTATTCCTTCAATAAATATTTATTAAGCTTTGTGTCCCATTAAGTGTTCTGAATACCACAATGACTTTCTGTACAATATCTCCACCCTTATTAGGATACAGCAAATAATGTCTATCTACTCTAGCCCAACTTTACATAAATGTGGCCTCCATTCTTTTGTGACAAGGAAGAATACTAAGACACTCTAATATATAATATCAAATTAGTATTTAATAATAAATAATTTATAATAATTAATTTTAAATAATATATTCATCCAGAAAAAACACTGTACCTTTACCATAGTTAAAATGATTGAAATAGGATAGAGATTACAGACCAGTTCTATGTTCTATGATTGAAATAGGATCTGTGTTTTCTATTCTATTTTTGGAATGGGCGTTACCTATTAGAACATGACCAATTGTATCTATTTACAACTGTTAAGATGACTGCACATTTAAGAACGACAGGACACACCCCCTGGAATGTCTAAGTCTCTATGTGACCATTAGAAACCATTTTGAGTAGTTACCGAGGAATCAGCTAGTGAATCAGATACTATGTGATTGAGGCTGAATAAAAAGATTGATTGAAATGCATGTTCAGGGGTCTCAGTGATATGTATAGACAGTTATTGACACAAGTTACTAAGACTGGTTTGAATGTTATAATCGTGACCATACAGGAAACATAACAGCTGGCAATGGGGATGAGATACATTGACATGAGTGGGAGTATGAAATTGTTGATTATATGCACACAATACTCCAAACTATCATGTAAGAACTCCCACTTGTGTATGTTCACTTTCAATCCTAATTCAATATGCTTTGACAAACAACATTAACAAACAAAATTAAATGTGTGTATGTAATACCTGCCAGATCTCATAGTATCCATTGCCACACTACAGGCACTGGGGCAAATCCAAACACCATCCATGTATACTGAAAAAGTGTTTTGGGAATGTTGATAGTTAACAAGTTTCTGGATGTACCTCCAACTCTAAGTGCGCTTAATATAAGTCAATTAAAAAAAAAAAAAAAAAAAAAATCCCAAATTCCAAGAGGACTAAACATTTCTTCAATCCATGGAAAAGGATATTGATCAACAACTAATTAGGGGTTAAGTGCCGCTATGAAATTTCCGCAATTGCATATGTCTTTTTTTTTACAGGAACAATTGGAGAATCCACTCTAGGTAACTGAAAAATAATGCCATGATGTTGTAATAGCTCCATTTCTGCTTCAATTTTAGATTTCATATGTGAAGGCAGAGACAGGCTCCAGTATTCAAGACTGTAGGTTTGTAATTTGTCTTCATCAGAATCTGTTTGTGGTTTATCTACTTTAACATGAAAAGTTGAACATGACTTGTCTTTCTTAGTTTTATTTATGTCTGAGGAACGTCTGCATATTCTTTCTGTATGACCAATCGTCTCACAACCGTAGCAGGTGCTAGCCTTAAACTTGCATTCATTTGCTGTGTGACTTTTGTCACCACATCTATAACACACTGTCTGAGGCACGTGTAGTAGACTTTGATATTGTTTATTAAGGTACATACTGATACGAAAAATATCCCGATTAAAAGAAAAAAAAAAAAAACTTGGATAACTTTTAGCATTTAATATTTAGACTAGACAGCACACAATCCTAATTATTCATCCCTTTGCTCTATGTATGGCAGGTTCATATGGGGCCCTAGGTAGATTCTTCTTTTGTTTACCCACACGCTCACATATGAAATGGAGTTTGAGGAGACATTAAGTTCTCATCTAGTCTTCATTGTGCTAAGCTCTTACTTTATAAGCTCTTACTTTATATTTCATTGAATTTATCATTGTGCAAAAGGGATGAATTAAGCTCAGAAATTGATATGTTGATGTAACCGCCCTATTTATCCCTTAGACGTTTAAGGAGACCACTTTTGGTTAAAGGGGCTCACATATTAACTTATCACGCCTCAAGCCTTTTCTCTCAGATGGACTTCAGAAAACGGTTACAAAAACATAAACACAACAATAAAATCTCTCGTGCAGACTGGTAAAATATGTTTGTTACTTAGCCTTAGAGTGGCCAGATTTCATGATACAGACAGGCAGGCAGAATAGTTAGGACGAGCCAGAGTCAAGCAAAACTTGAAACCAGATAGACAATAAGATAGAGCCAGGTCAGGGATACAAAAATAAAGAATGGTCACGTGGAAATCCAGGTCAGTAACAGTAATTCAAAACAGTATAAACGTTCTATTGAGTCAAGGTGAAAGCACAGCAGGGCACTGCTGGTTCAAGGAAAACCCAAAGCAACACACTGTTCACTGGAAACTGGGATGTTTTATAAGTTGGGAGCATAACTGCTGTAATCATGCCCCCAAAATGTCAGGGGGCGGTAATTATGCCTTGTTATGTAATTTGTGATGTAATGATGGTGGCGCTCATGCATTGCATCATAAAAAGGGATGTGCATGCAGCTGTAAGAACTGGCAGAAGATGGGAAAATGGCAGTCAGCTAAATGGGCACTCCCGGTGATAGGTGGACCGCCATGGTAAGCATAGAACTCCTTATAAAAGATCTATGTGTCATGGGAGTCATACTCCAATATGCAAGAAAGATAAAGCCTACAAAAGGTGAATCCGAAAGACGTATTACTGCGTCATAAAATGGCCGGACTTAACATATAATACAACAAGAAATAGGGTCAAGATAAACCAAGGACAGGATAACAGAAATACTCAGAGTCAAGACAAAGCCGG
Organism: Pelobates fuscus; assembly: GCF_036172605.1. Classification (NCBI taxonomy): domain Eukaryota; kingdom Metazoa; phylum Chordata; class Amphibia; order Anura; family Pelobatidae; genus Pelobates; species Pelobates fuscus. Next base: position 48,387,590 of record NC_086328.1, read on the forward strand.
GTCAGGATACCATAAATCACGAGTTAAATACAAAGCCAAGGTCAGGATACCAGAAATCCCGAGTCAAATACGAAGCCGAGGTCAGGATACCAGAAAATCACAAGTCAGATACGAAGCCGAGGTCAAGCTCAGGAAATCACAAAGGAATCTCTAGGAGCACTAAACTAGGATCTTACAGAAACCACAATAGGGCAATAAATGGGAGCTAAAACACGCCTTAAATAGGGACTAAGCGCAGGACTTCTCTTTTTGTATTTGTATTTACTTTGTATCACACAGCCTGGTTACAATGCTGCTGCCCATCCCGTGTGTTCCCTATTAAGGGTTAATAAGTATAGGGGTGTATATAAAAAATACCCCTTTCTGTCTCATTAGAGATATCTTTGCCAGAAGCTCAAGGAAGCAGGCTGAAGGGTCAGTGTTAGGACCCGCTTAGGGGGGGTCTGCCTTGACGTTGGCAGGCGGGCATTCCCTCCAATGGCCATTGGAGCAACTAAATGACCTCCATTTGTCTAAATATACATAGGGGTTAAGGAGAAAGCGCAAGTAACATTTTCTTTTCTTTGGTTTTTACTATATATTGGGGCTGATGTGTATTGTAGTCATTGCTGCTGGCCCAGCAGTAATGGGACTAAGCGCAGGACTTCTCTTTTTGTATTTGTATTTACTTTGTATCACACAGCCTGGTTACAATGCTGCTGCCCATCCCATGTGTTCCCTATTAAGGGTTAATAAGTATAGGGGTGTATATAAAAAATACCCCTTTCTGTCTCATTAGAGATATCTTTGCCAGAAGCTCAAGGAAGCAGGCTGAAGGGTCAGTGTTAGGACCCGCTTAGGGGGGGTCTGCCTTGACGTTGGCAGGCGGGCATTCCCTCCAATGGCCATTGGAGCAACTAAATGACCTCCATTTGTCTAAATATACTTAGGGGTTAAGGAGAAAGCGCAAGTAACATTTTCTTTTCTTAAATAGGCTTACCTATGTTCTGATAGGTCCACGTCATCACTGTGATCCAAAACCGATTAGGATCGCAATGATGACGTGATCACTTTAAGAGTGGGCGTGACGTCACATCTATTTATAGACGACCTGCCATGCTGCCGCATGGTTCGGACAGACCACGCGGAAGGAGGAGGTCTACATGGATCAAGGATAGTGATGTACCGAACTGTCCGCCGGCGAACAGTTCCCGGCGAACTTAGCGTGTTCACGTTCGCCGCGGCGGGCGGACACATGCGCAGTTCGATCCGCCCCCTATTCGTCATCATTGGGCAAACTTTGACCCTGTGCCTCTCGGTCAGCAGACACATTCCAGCCAATCAGCAGCACTTCCTCCCTTCCACACCCTCCAACCTCCCTCCCAGCATCCATTTTCGATTCATTCGGAAGATGCATGCTTAGTGAGAGGAGGGAAAGTTTAGCTGCTGCTGATTAGATAGGGAAATTGATAGCTAGGCTAGGGTATTGAGTGTCCACTACAATCCTGAAGGACTCATCTGATCTCTGCTGTAAGGACAGCACCCCAAAAAGCCCTTTTTAGGGCTATAACATCAGGCTGCTTTTTTTTTTTTTTTCCTGTGAAATGTAATTGCAGGTGCCTGCCTGCCAGCTTCTGTGTGAGGTTCACATTGGATACTGTGCCTATTTGCCCAGTGCCACCACTCATATCTGTTTTAACAATAGGTTAAGCTTTACATTTAAAATAAATATTTTTTTTTCACTGTAATAGAAGAGCAGTTGCCTGCCTGCCAGCTTCTGTGTGAGGTTGGATGCCTTGCCCATTTGCACAGTCAGTGCCACCACTCATATCTGTTTTAACAATTGGTTAAGCTTTAGATTTAAAATAAATAATTTTTTTTCACTGTAATAGAAGAGCAGTTGCCTGCCTGCCAGCTTCTGTGTCAGGTTGGATGCCTTGCCCATTTGCACAGTCAGTGCCACCACTCATATCTGTTTTAACAATTGGTTAAGCTTTAGATTTTAAATAAATCATTTTTTTCACTGTAATAGAAGAGCAGTTGCCTGCCTGCCAGCTTCTGTGTGAGGTTCACATTGGATACTGTGCCTACTTGCCCAGTGCCACCACTCATATCTGTTTTAACAATAGGTTAAGCTTTACATTTAAAATAAATAATTTTTTTTCACTGTAATAGAAGAGCAGTTGCCTGCCTGCCAACTTCTGTGTGAGGTTCACATTGGATACTGTGCCCACTTGCCCAGTGCCACCACTCATATCTGTTTTAACAATTGGTTAAGCTTTAGATTTAAAATAAATATTTTTTTTTCACTGTAATAGAAGAGCAGTTGCCTGCCTGCCAGCTTCTGTGTCAGGTTGGATGCCTTGCCCATTTGCACAGTCAGTGCCACCACTCATATCTGTTTTAACAATAGCTTAAGCTTTAGATTTTAAAGAAATCATTTTTTTTCACTGTAATAGAAGATCAGTTAGTTGTCTGCAAGCGTCTGGGTGTCAGGCCTACTTCAGCGTGTGCTCTGCAGACCTGTGCCAGCGTGCTTTGACAGTTGCCAATCAAATCTGGTGTCTCTTTAGCGTGCTTTTACAAAGAAAAAAGGTTTCCAGTGTAAGCTAATAGCAGACAGTCAGTGTCCTTCAAGCGGCTCTGTCAGGCCTTCCTTCAGCGTGTGCCCTGCACAACCCTGCCAGCGTGCTTTGACAGTTGCCACTCATATCTTGTGTCTCTATAGCGTGCTTTTACAACCAAAATTTTGTTTCCACTGTAATAGAAGAGCAGTTGCCTGCCTGCCAGCTTCTGTGTGAGGTTCACATTGGATACTGTGCCCACTAGCCCAGTGCCACCACTCATATCTGTTTTAACAATTGGTTAAGCTTTAGATTTAAAATAAATATTTTTTTTTCACTGTAATAGAAGAGCAGTTGCCTGCCTGCCTGCCAGCTTCTGTGTGAGGTTCACATTGGATACTGTGCCTACTTGCCCAGTGCCACCACTCATATCTGTTTTAACAATTGGTTAAGCTTTAGATTTTAAAGAAATAATTTTTTTCACTGTAATAGAAGATCAGTTAGTTGTCTGCAAGCATCTGGGTGTCAGGCCTACTTCAGCGTGTGCTCTGCAGACCTGTGCCAGCGTGCTTTGACAGTTGCCAATCATATCTGGTGTCTCTTTAGCGTGCTTTTACAAAGAAAAAAGGTTTCCAGTGTAAGCTAATAGCAGACAGTCAGTGTCCTTCAAGCGGCTCTGTCAGGCCTTCCTTCAGCGTGTGCCCTGCACAACCCTGCCAGCGTACTTTGACAGTTGCCACTCATATCTTGTGTCTCTATAGCGTGCTTTTACAACCAAAATGTTGTTTCCACTGTAATAGAAGAGCAGTTTCCTGCAATTTTCACTGTAATAGAAGAGCAGTTAGTTGTCTGCAAGCGTCTGGGTGTCAGGCCTACTTCAGCGTGTGCTCTGCAGACCTGTGCCAGCGTGCTTTGACAGTTGCCAATCATATCTGGTGTCTCTTTAGCGTGCTTTTACAAAGAAAAAAGGTTTCCAGTGTAAGCTAATAGCAGACAGTCAGTGTCCTTCAAGCGTCTCTGTCAGGCCTTCCTTCAGCGTGTGCCCTGCACAACCCTGCCAGCGTGCTTTGACAGTTGCCTTGTGTCTCTATAGCGTGCTTTTACAACCAAAATTTTGTTTCCACTGTAATAGAAGAGCAGTTGCCTGCCTGCCAGCTTCTGTGTGAGGTTCACATTGGATACTGTGACCACTAGCCCAGTGCCACCACTCATATCTGTTTTAACAATTGGTTAAGCTTTAGATTTTAAAGAAATCATTTTTTTTCACTGTAATAGAAGATCAGTTAGTTGTCTGCAAGCGTCTGGGTGTCAGGCCTACTTCAGCGTGTGCTCTGTAGACCTGTTCTAGCGTGCTTTGACAGTTGCCAATCATATTTGGTGTCTGTAGCGGAGAGCCGATCTTGCACAGCTATTCTCCACTAGAGATTCCAGTGAGGCTCAGGAACAAGGTGATGTTAAGTCCATAGGCAAGGTTTCCAGCAGGTAAAGTAATACAGCAGTATCCCCATCGCAATCCCAATAACTGGACGACACACAGTTTCAGGAGTAGACTGACAAGCTTTATTCCACAGTTCCTTATAAAGCCCTCTCCCATGCAAGGGAGGAGGTTCTAACACTTAAGACATTATCCAATCTCTAAGTAGTAACCTCCCACAGATCTCCTCCCCTCCTCTAGCATCATAATCCCCTTATTGTGTACACAGTTTTCCCCGAGTTTTGGATGTACCCTAAATACTTGGGGTACATCCACAAATCCAACATCCCCAGATAGCTCTATTCTGGGGGACCAACATACTTAAAAATTAGCCCATTCGGATGAATGGTTCGTGAGATATGGGGTTCCAAAGATTTGACCAACCGCATGGGTAAAGAATCCGAAAACAGTTCCATGCATTTTGGCCCTGTGGTCGGTCACAAACAAGGGAATGAAAACAGGCGAATTGCCTGTATTATAGAGCCTGGAGAGGGTTTGAATGAATTCCCTTGTTTATGGGGCTCTTTCTACCGAACGGCGGGTCATTCGGTAGTTTCCATACGAATTTCTGGAAGTATGGAGGTCTCAGCGGTGTTTGCCTAGTCAAGTGTCCGATTTTAGTTCCAGACACTCGACGGCAAAACACCGCTGTTCGGTAGTTTAAGATGGCCGCCGCCACGTGTTTGTTTCCCGAATGGCGGCCACCCAGAGGACAAAGACCACACTGCACTGATTGCCAATTACCTGTTTGCAACATGGTTGCAAACGGTAATTGGAGGCACACTCATTCCTGGGTGGTCTGGTTGTTCGGTAGTTTCATTCCCTTGTTTTATTTGAATGATTCTACCGAACAACTAGAGGAATACAATTCTTTACATACATTTAACTGTCATTATACCCGGATACCATGCTTTCTATACATGTACATACACATTAAACCAGCCATATGACCAAATACACTTATTCTCATACATGTCGTGGGACAGCCCGGTACCAATCCGCTACACTGCTCCCCCTTGCCCACAAGCCGGCATACACAGTCTGATCCAACACGGATCGGCTTGGGGATGTCCGGGGGCTCACGGATCATTTCTCTAAGTCAGTTTGTCTTGACAACCCGTCAGCATTTCCATTCTGCTTACCCGGCCGGTACTGGATATTAAAGTCAAAAGGCTGTAGCGCCAAACTCCAGCGCAGCAGCCTGGCGTTGTCTCCAGCCACCCGGTTCAGCCAGACTAACGGGTTGTGATCCGTGAGCAAGGAAAAGGGCTGTCCATATAAATAGGGTTGTAGCTTCTTTAGGGCCCACACCACAGCCAGGCATTCCTTTTCGATGGCGGCGTAGCTTACTTCTCGAGGTAACAGTTTGCGACTGATGTAAGCCACTGGATGTTCCCCGCCATCGGCCCCGACTTGACTCAGTACTGCCCCCAATCCAAACATAGAAGCGTCTGTGTGAACAAGAAAACGTTTAGTTGGATTGGGAGCTGCCAAGACAGGGGCATTTATCAGTGCATTTTTCAATTGTTGGAATGCCTGCTCACAGTCCGGGGTCCAGTTTACTTGGCGGGGAAGGTTCTTACGGGTCAGGTCAGTGAGGGGTTTGGCCAGGGCGCTATAATTGGGAACAAACTTCCGGTAATACCCTGCTGTCCCTAGAAACGCTAAAACCTGAGTCTTAGTCCTAGGGGTGGGCCACTGGGCTACAGCCTCTACTTTGGCGGGTTCGGGTTTTTGTTTACCGCACCCTACTCTATGTCCCAGGTATTGTACCTCAGCCATGCCGATACTACACTTGGCCGGCTTCAAGGTCAGACCTGCTTCCCTTATCCTATCTAGTACAGCTCCGATGTGAGCTAAGTGTTCCTGCCACGTATTGCTAAAAATAGCAATATCGTCCAGGTAGGCACATGTATAGTCCTGGAATCCATCTAGGAGTCGATCCACCATCCTTTGGAAGGTGGCTGGGGCGTTTTTCATCCCAAATGGCATGACCTTAAACTGGTACAAGCCAAATGGGGTGACAAAGGCCGACTTCGGGATGGCGTCTGGGGCCAGGGGGATTTGCCAATACCCTTTACACAAGTCAATAGTGGTGAGGTATTGGCCCCTGGCCATTCTGTCCAGTAACTCGTCTATCCGGGGCATCGGATAGGCGTCAGATACAGTCTTCTCGTTCAATCTCCTATAGTCCACGCAGAAGCGGGTCGTACCGTCTCGCTTTGGTACGAGGACTACAGGGGATGCCCAAGGACTGTCTGAGGGTTCAATCACCCCCAGTTGGAGCATTTCGTCGATCTCCTTACGCATGTTTGCCCGTACCGCTTCTGGAATGCGGTATGGCGTCTGGCGCATGGGTAGTTGCCCTGGGGTCTCGACCCGGTGAGTTGCCAGAGGCGTGTATCCAGGTACATTAGAGAACGTGTCGCGTTTCTCTTCCAATAGTTGCTGTACCTCGATCCGCTCCTGTGGGCTCAGCCGATCTCCCAGCGTAACCTCCCCTAAATCTCCGGACAGCTGCCCATCCCCCAGCAAATCGGGGAGGGGTAAGCTGTCAAACTCTTCCGTGTTAGGGGCACAGATGGCGGTTACCTCCTCAGTACGCTCGTGGTAGGGCTTCAGCATGTTCACATGGAGCATGCGTCGCCCCCCAGTCCCTGTGCAGGGGCCGATAATATAGGTGGTATCGCATCTTTGCTCCACCACCTTATATGGGCCCTGCCAGGCGGCCTGTAACTTATCATGTCGGACAGGTTTTAAAATTAGTACCTTCTGCCCGACCTGAAAGCTACGGTCCCTGGCTCCCCGATCATACCATGTACGCTGGCGGGTCTGGGCCTCCTGAAGGTTTTCCCGTACCGTCTTGGTCAACGCTTCTAGGCGGTCCCGAAAGGCCAACACATATGGTAGGATGGGAGTGCCATCTGTGCTCCGGTCTCCCTCCCAATGCTCTCTAATAAGATCCAATGGGCCTCGGACCCTCCTTCCAAACAATAATTCAAACGGGGAGAACCCTGTGGATTCCTGCGGCACCTCCCGGTATGCAAATAGGAGGTGCGGCAGGAATCGTTCCCAGTCCTTGTGGGTCTCTGCGAAGGTTCGGAGCATCTGCTTCAAGGTACCATTGAATCGTTCGCAGAGCCCGTTCGTCTGGGGGTGGTAAGGGGCGCTGATAATAGGCTTAATGCCACAGATCCTCCAGAGGTGTTGGGTGAATTCTGCGGTAAACTGGGTACCCTGATCCGAGATAATCTCCCTGGGTAATCCCATCCGGGAGAATATCCGCATGAGGGCATCCGCGACCGTCTCAGCGTGGATGTTGGTCAGAGCCACTGCTTCTGGATACCTGGTGGCATAATCTACGACCGTTAAAATATACCGTTTTCCTGACGGGCTAACTTTATTGAGGGGGCCTATCAGATCCACCGCTATTCGGCTAAAAGGTTCCTCTATTATGGGTAAGGGGTGAAGTTTAGCCTTCCTGCGATCCCCACTTTTTCCCACTCTCTGGCAGGTATCGCAAGTCGTGCAATATCTGCGTACTTCCTGGCTAATCCCTGGCCAGAAGAAACTCTGGGTTAGTCTGTACCTGGTGCGACTAACCCCTAGATGTCCGGATAGCGGAATATCATGCGCTATCCGGAGTAATTCAGCCCGGTACCGCTGTGGTACCACTAATTGTCTCCTCGCTATCGGGTCTAACCCCGTAATCTGTTTGGTTGTTTCCCTGTATAAAAGTTGTTTATCCCAGATAAACTTCTCTCCCTCCGCCCCGGGGGAACCCGTGCCAACCTTGTCCCTATACACCTGAAGCGTGGGGTCTGTTGCGACTTCAGCTACAAATTCATTAGGTGGAGCCCAGGGGACACATTCTAGAGGGGGGGTAGGGTTGCTTACCTGGACCTCCGGCAGTGTGTTGTGGTCCTGGGTGCGGGCCTGTTGTCGGGTGACTACAGGGTTGACCTCTCCTGTGGTGGGTGACTGGGGCTCAAAAGCAGAAGTGAGCCTCCCCAGATCGTTCCCCAATAAAACCTCCGCCGGTAAATGTGGCATCAACCCCACCTCCACTTCCCCTGCCCCCGCTCCCCAATGTAAATGTACCCTTGCTGTAGGTAGCCGGTACACTGCTCCCCCAGCTACCCGGACGGCAACAGTTTTGTTCAGTTTTGCCTGATCTGAAATCAGGTGGCTCTGTACCAAAGTGATGGTGGCTCCCGAATCTCGTAATCCCCGGACTGCTGTACCATTCAGATATACCGTCTGTCGATGGTGCCGTAGATTATCCACATTGGCCTGGACCGGATCTGCCTCGTGCAGTACCTCCCATTGTTCCACAGTAGTAATGGGGACTGCGGAACCATATGGGGTGGTGACTAGGTCCTGGTAGTGGTGGGCTGCGGCCGCCCTGGGTGGAGGTGGGCCTGGACGAATCCAGGTGGAACGGTCCCGTAGCTGTGGGCATTCCCTTTTATAATGTCCCCACTTCTGGCAGTGATGACAGGGGCCAGCGGTGGGTTGTCGGAACCGGGGCTGTGCAGCGGGTGGTGGAGGTGGTGGTAGCGGTCTCGGTGGAGCTGGGGTGTAGTTGTTTCCCCCGAATGTTTTAAAGGTTGCTTTTGGAGCTGCAGGTTTTTGTGACCTGCGTGCATCCAGGTAGTCATCCGCTTTCCTAGCCGCCTCGGTAAGGGAAGTAGGGTTTCTGTCCCTTACCCATTCCTGGACCTCATTGGTTACTCCCTCATAGAACTGCTCCATCAGCAACATTTGTATTACATCCTCCATAGAACGTGCCTTGCTAGCTTGCACCCACCCGAGCGCTGCCCCCTGTAATCGGCATGCCCACTCTGCGTGCGAGTCCTTCTCTGTTTTCTTTAGATCCCGGAACCTCCGCCGGTATGCCTCGGGTGTTATAGCATACCTGGCGAGTATAATTTCTTTCACTTTACTGTAATTCCTTATTTCGTCATTAGGTACAGTCCGATATGCCTCTGCTGCCCTCCCGGTTAACCTTCCGGCCAAAATAGGTACCCAGTCCTCTGCGTTAATTTTATGCAGTGCACACAGTCTTTCAAAGTCTTGCAGGAAAGCGTCTATATCTTCCTCTGCCTCCACATATGTTTTAAAAGCCTGGTATGGTATTTTAGGCTTACCTTCCTGTGGCACATTAATTGCAGAGCTTTGTTCTGGTGCCTGTGTCCTTAGGATGAATTCTTGTACCTCGGCCATTGTCCTGGTAACAATTTCTGTTGGGGGGTTTTCCCCATAAAAGGATAGCCTGAACTGAACCTGCCTCTGGAATTCCGATCCTTGTGGTGTTCCTCCCGGCTCCCTCTGTGCCGGAACTGAATCGCCCTCCATTCTGTACTCTGCCATGAGTTCTGTAACAAGTACTGCTTTCTTCTTATTGCTGGCTTGTATACCCCTTGCCTCTAGGAGGTCCTTTAGCGTGGAGCGTTTTAGCGCAGAAAAATCAATCTCCATCCGTACTCCATTTACGCTTGTTCCTCTGTGAGTTTGGATCCCAGCGCTGCCAACCAATGTAGCGGAGAGCCGATCTTGCACAGCTATTCTCCACTAGAGATTCCAGTGAGGCTCAGGAACAAGGTGATGTTAAGTCCATAGGCAAGGTTTCCAGCAGGTAAAGTAATACAGCAGTATGCCCATCGCAATCCCAATAACTGGACGACACACAGTTTCAGGAGTAGACTGACAAGCTTTATTCCACAGTTCCTTATAAAGCCCTCTCCCATGCAAGGGAGGAGGTTCTAACACTTAAGACATTATCCAATCTCTAAGTAGTAACCTCCCACAGATCTCCTCCCCTCCTCTAGCATCATAATCCCCTTATTGTGTACACAGTTTTCCCCGAGTTTTGGATGTACCCTAAATACTTGGGGTACATCCACAAATCCAACATCCCCAGATAGCTCTATTCTGGGGGACCAACATACTTAAAAATTAGCCCATTCGGATGAATGGTTTGTGAGATATGGGGTTCCAAAGATTTGACCGACCGCATGGGTAAAGTATCCGAAAACAGTTCCATGCATTTTGGCCCTGCGGTCGGTCACAAACAAGGGAATGAAAACAGGCGAATTGCCTGTATTATAGAGCCTGGAGAGGGTTTGAATGAATTCCCTTGTTTATGGGGCTCTTTCTACCGAACGGCGGGTCATTCGGTAGTTTCCATACGAATTTCTGGAAGTATGGAGGTCTCAGCGGTGTTTGCCTAGTCAAGTGTCCGATTTTAGTTCCAGACACTCGACGGCAAAACACCGCTGTTCGGTAGTTTAAGATGGCCGCCGCCACGTGTTTGTTTCCCGAATGGCGGTCACCCAGAGGACAAAGACCACACTGCACTGATTGCCAATTACCTGTTTGCAACATTGTTGCAAACGGTAATTGGAGGCACACTCATTCCTGGGTGGTCTGGTTGTTCGGTAGTTTCATTCCCTTGTTTTATTTGAATGATTCTACCGAACAACTAGAGGAATACAATTCTTTACATACATTTAACTGTCATTATACCCGGATACCATGCTTTCTATACATGTACATACACATTAAACCAGCCATATGACCAAATACACTTATTCTCATACATGTCGTGGGACAGCCCGGTACCAATCCGCTACAGTGTCTCTATAGCGTGCTTTTAAAACCAAAATTTGTTTTTCACTGTTATAGATTGAATAGCAGTTACTTGTCTTCAAGCGGGTGTCTCAGGCCTACAGTGTGTGCTCTGCAGAACTGTTCCAGTGCACATTGCCAATCATATCTCGTGTCTCTATAGCGTGCTTTTAAAACCAAAATTTGTTTTTCACTGTTATAGATTGAATAGCAGTTACTTGTCTTCAAGCGGCTCTGTCAGTCCTTCCTTCAGCGTGTGCTCTGCAGAACTGTTCCAGTGCACATTGCCAATCATATCTGGTCTCACAGTAGCTTGCACGCATAGTAACACTAATCCCATGACAGGCAGAGGCAGGCCACCCCGCAGGGGCCGTCGTGGTCGTGGTGCTGTGATTCCCTTTTGCCCTAGAATAATGCCCAGTTTTCAGAAGCCACGTACCCTGAACTTGAAAAGTTCTGAGGACTTAGTTGACTGGCTAACACAGGACACCCAATCTTGTACAGCCTCCACTCGGAACAATGACGCACCATCCTCCTCCAGCTCCGCTTCAGGCACCTCTCAAGATAGCACTCACTCGCCTGCCGCCACCACCAAAACTAGCACCACAGCCGCTTTACTTGGTATGTCAGAGGAGTTATTCACACACCCGTTTGAAGAAATTAGTGATGCGCAACCATTATTGCTAGAGGATGTAGATAACAGGGATATGTCTCAGGCAGGCAGCATTAAACACATGGAGGTACGGTGTGATGATGATGATGTTGTACCCGCTGCTGCTTCCTTTTCTGAGTTGTCAGATACAAGCGAAGCGGTTGATGATGACGATGCGTCCATGGATGTCACGTGGGTGCCCGCTCGGCAAGAAGAAGAACAGGGCAAAAGTTCAGATGGGGAGACAGAGAGGAGGAGGAGGAGACGAGTTGGAAGCAGGGGGGGGTCGTCGCAAGGAGCTAGTGGCACAGTCAGACAGCATGCATCGGCACCCGGGGTCAGCCCGACAGCACGCCAATCAACGCATGCTGTGTCCACCACCAGAATGCCGTCATTGCAGAGCTCAGCAGTGTGGCATTTTTTTTGTGTGTCTGCCTCTGACAACAGCGATGCCATTTGCAACCTGTGCCAAAGGAAACTGAGTCGTGGGAGGTCCAACACCCACCTAGGTACAACTGCTTTGCGTAGGCACATGATCTCACATCACAAACGCCTATGGGATCAACACATGAGTACAAGCAGCACGCCTACTCTAAGCCGCCATCCTCCTCCTGGTCCAGCATCTTCAGCCACATCAACCACTGCTGTCCTTCTTGCCCCCTCTCAACCATCCGCCACTCCGTCTCCCGCCTTGAGCAGTTCCCGCTCATCTGCCCACAGTCATGTGTTTCTGTCAAGGACATGTTTGAGCGTAAGAAGCCAATGTCACCAAGTCACCCCCTTGCCCAGCGTCTGACAGCTGGCTTGTCCGAACTATTAGCCCGCCAGCTTTTACCATACAATCTGGTTGAGTCTGAGGCGTTCAAAAAATGTGTAGCTATTGGGACACCGCAGTGGAAGGTACCCGGCCGGAATTTCTTTTCACAAAAGGCAATCCCCAACTTGTACTCGATTGTGCAAAAGGAAGTCATGGCATGTCTGGCACACAGTGTTGGGGCAAGGGTCCATCTGACCACTGATACCTGGTCTGCAAAGCATGGTCAGGGCAGGTATATCACCTACACTGCGCATTGGGTAAACCTGCTGACGGCTGACAAGCAAGGAATGCGTGGCATTGCAGAGGAGTTGGTGACACCGCCACGAATTGCAGGCAGTCCTGCTGCCACCTCCTCTACTCCTCCTACTCCATCCTCTTCCATAACCTCCTCGGCTGAGTCCTCTTGTGCCGCTGCTTCTTGCTCCACATCAACGGCACCCCCCCAGCTCCCCAGGTACTATTCCACATCCCGGATACGGCAGTGTCACGCCATCTTGGGTTTGACTTGCTTGAAAGCAGAGAGTCACACCGGACAAGCACTCCTGTCCGCCCTGAACGCACAGGTGGAAAAGTGGCTGACTCCGCAGCAACTGGATATCGGCAAAGTGGTGTGTGACAACGGAAAAAATTTGATAGCGGCATTGAAGTTGGGCAAGTTGACACATGTGCCGTGCATGGCACATGTGTGTAATCTGATCGTACAACGCTTTGTGCATAAGTACACAGGCTTACAGGACGTCCTGAAGCAGGCCAGGAAGGTGTGTGGCCATTTCAGGCGTTCCTACACGGCCATGGTTCACTTTGCCGATATCCAGCGGCGAAACAACATGCCAGTGAGGCGCTTGATTTGCGACAGCCCTACACGTTGGAATTCAACACTCCTAATGTTCGACCGCCTGCTCCAACAAGAAAAAGCTGTTAATGAATATTTGCATGACCGGGGTGCTAGGACAGCCTCTGGGGAGCTGGGAATTTTTTTGCCACGTTGCTGGAGGCTCATGCGCAATGCCTGTAGGCTCATGCGTCCTTTTGACGAGGTGACAAACCTAGTCAGTCGCAGTTGTGTGTGTGCGTGTGTATGGCTGTCTGCCTGTGTGTGTGTGTGTGTGTGTGACAGGGTGAAGATTTCTTGCACATGGGTGTGACAGGGTGAAGATTTCTTGCACAGGGCGCCCAAAGGCCTAAGGCTGGCCCTGCGCATGGGTCAGTGGCTCTGCACCAGACTTCCCTCCAATTGATCAAAGTTAAAGGATTTCAAGTGGACTGATTACAATTACAGGGCCTCTAAAGAGTCCTGTATTGTTATTTGTCGTCACTACCTTCCCGCGTCGGGAGTGGGTCATTTGCGCCCCTGCTGCCTTCCTTGCATGTGGTAGCTGTTTGTCAGGGATTTGTCAATCCATATCTGCCAAGTGACCCTATGACAGGGTGAAGATTTCTTGCACATGGGTGTGACAGGGTGAAGATTTCTTGCACAGGGTGCCCAAAGGCCTAAGGCTGGCCCTGCGCATGGGTCAGTGGCTCTGCACCAGACTTCCCTCCAATTGATCAAAGTTAAAGGATTTCAAGTGGACTGATTACAATTACAGGGCCTCTAAAGAGTCCTGTATTGTTATTTGTCGTCACTACCTTCCCGCGTCGGGAGTGGGTCATTTGCGCCCCTGCTGCCTTCCTTGCATGTGGTAGCTGTTTGTTAGGGATTTGTCAATCCATATCTGCCAAGTGACCCTATGACAGGGTGAAGATTTCTTGCACATGGGTGTGACACGGTGAAGATTTCTTGCACAGGGCGCCCAAAGGCCTAAGGCTGGCCCTGCGCATGGGTCAGTGGCTCTGCACCAGACTTCCCTCCAATTGATCAAAGTTAAAGGATTTCAAGTGGACTGATTACAATTACAGGGCCTCTAAAGAGTCCTGTATTGTTATTTGTCGTCACTACCTTCCCGCGTCGGGAGTGGGTCATTTGCGCCCCTGCTGCCTTCCTTGCATGTGGTAGCTGTTTGTCAGGGATTTGTCAATCCATATCTGCCAAGTGACCCTATGACAGGGTGAAGATTTCTTGCACATGGGTGTGACACGGTGAAGATTTCTTGCACAGGGCGCCCAAAGGCCTAAGGCTGGCCCTGCGCATGGGTCAGTGGCTCTGCACCAGACTTCCCTCCAATTGATCAAAGTTAAAGGATTTCAAGTGGACTGATTACAATTACAGGGCCTCTAAAGAGTCCTGTATTGTTATTTGTCGTCACTACCTTCCCGCGTCGGAAGTGGGTCATTTGCGCCCCTGCTGCCTTCCTTGCATGTGGTAGCTGTTTGTCAGGGATTTGTCAATCCATATCTGCCAAGTGACCCTATGTAGGGGTAACAGTCCATATTCTGCTCTGTGTCAGTGTGTATCATGGTCTCTGTGGACAGGGAACAGTCTCTATTCTGCTCTGTGTCAGTGTGTATCATGGTCTCTGTGGACAGGGAACAGTCTCTATTCTGCTCTGTGTCAGTGTGTATCAGGGATCATTAGGATAGGTGTCAATCCATATCTGCCAAGTGACCCTATGTAGGGGGAACAGTCCCTATTCTGCTCTGTGTCAGTGTGTATCAGGGGTTTTGAGGACAGGTGTCAATCCATATCTGCCAAGTGACCCTATGTAGGGGGAACAGTCCCTATTCTGCTCTGTGTCAGTGTGTATCAGGGGTTTTGAGGACAGGTGTCAATCCATATCTGCCAAGTGACCCTATGTAGGATGAACAGTCCCTATTCTGCTCTGTGTCAGTGTGTATCAGGGGTTTTGAGGACAGGTGTCAATCCATATCTGCCAAGTGACCCTATGTAGGGGGAACAGTCTCTATTCTGCTCTGTGTCAGTGTGTATCAGGGCTGGGCTTTGAGGACAGGTGTCAATGTTAGGTGATTTCTGCCCTTTATGGATTAAAAGCAGACTCTGCATCAACTGTGCAATTTTCCATGGGAGTTTTGCCATGGATCCCCCTCTGGCATGCCACAGTCCAGGTGTTAGTCCCCTTGAAACAACTTTTCCATCACTATTGTGGCCAGAAAGAGTCCCTGTTGGTTTTAAAATTCGCCTGCCCATTGAAGTCAATGGCGGTTCGCGCGGTTCGCCGGTTCGCGAACATTTGCGGAAGTTCGCGTTCGCCGTTCGCGAACCGAAAATTTCGGGTTCGCGACAACACTAATCAAGGAAGGTGAGTCTCCCTCAGTGTGCCGCACGGTCATGTGGAGCAGTCAAACCACGCTGCAGATGGAGGGCTGCGCGGCTCGGAAGAGGTAAATAATGCTATGCTATGTCTAAGAAATAAGCACACACAGTGTTTATGAACAAACTCAACAGAACATATGGTATTGAGTTCCTCTGAATAAGATGAAAAGTTCTCATACGGGAGAGCTCACTGATCTTCACTTTTCAGATTGAGACTTTCTACATAGAAAAAAAAATGAATTTTGACACCAATAGCTTCTTCTATGGAACCTTTGAAATGTAAGTGTGGATACTTCTCAGAGTAAAAGATTAAACATTTTCAAAAATTTGACATGAAAAACATATATCCTTGACAAATGCCTGCACAAATGTGTGTGGTTACCAACCCAGTCTTCAAGACACACAAACAGTACAGGAACCTATGCTGGACCTATGTTATATTTTGCATGGTATAATACATTAATAGTTATTTTTTTATGGTGATTTCTCAATTTAAAAAAAAAATACAAGAATAAAAAAAGATGCAGAGGATCATAATATATTCCTATTTCAGTTGCATCTTAATAGATTTGGCAAAAACGGTATGCACTAAAATAAAAGAAATTATGAACTAACGCTAATGAACTATGAACTAATGAACTAATCTGTAAAAAAATTTCTTATAGTTTTTATATAAATAATGGGAAGGCTAGAGTTGAATACTTAGTATAGCTTCTGATAAATGTATTATCGCCATAGTAAATAACCACTGCACTTTAGAGAAATTGACCAGATTATTAAAATTGATTTCCAATCATTGAAGTAGCAAATACAACAGCTGAGAATATATGAATTAATAGTTAGTGGCCTTTGCTTATATTGTCGGATCAAGCAGGGTCACATAGGCAAATATTGTCACGTACCATGCAGCTAAAAGATATTTTGGTTTGCTTGTAGTCCTGTGAGTTTTACGCGACTTTCTAAAAGCTAATAAAAAGGACAATTGCCAGAGTTGTGAGACAACAAGTTAGGTCTAAGTGCATTAAGATGGGTCTCTGCTTGCCATGGTGCGCATTAGATTAAGAATGCATGGTCGCACACTGACAGCACCAGCAAACCTTTTTAATTGCGCATTCTATTTGCCCCTGATCTGTATATCCAACCCGCAGAGAAGAAAGACATTTAAGGATTACCAAGGAACGTTTATAATGAAGCAGATACCTCTTTTGTCTTTCCTTGCGCCAGTAGCGGCAGAAGGGATACTAATTAGAGAGTGAATTATTAGCATCCTATGGTGCTCTGCAGGGGGATTAAAAATGAGTGCATTTTCTTGCGTCTCTTTCAGAGGGCCTGCTCTTGTTCTAATATATTCTTGTTTCTAGGTTAGCAGCATGGAACAACTTTTATTATTATAATTGTTGTATAATTATTGGCCTTTAGGTTAGCAATTGTTAAATAAAGAGCCTGACATAGTAATATTTTATTGAACTGCTCAGGTAGGGAAAAGTGATGCATATTCCTTTATTACATAAAACTATCTATGAGCTACCTTGTTTAGAATCTTAATTAGACATTAAAAGCTTCTGTAATAAACCTGCTTGACTAATTACAATGCTCTGTATCATTCTTCTTTACCCAAATAGTTAACCAGAGTGATTTAAATATAAGTTGGAGTCCTATACAATCACAGAGAAAAGTAATTAATTGCTTCTTTATTACAGTTAAAAGGGAATTTGTGCATAAATTAATAAAAAAATATTTTAAGGACATTTGAACGGGAAATATATGCACATTAATAATTATGCACTAACTTTTGTCTCTCTGTAAACTGTTGCAGTCTTGGTTTTTTAACAAATATTAAGTATATTAATAATAGTGAGATGGACACAGCAGTTACATGTGAGATATATGTCAATTATCGAATGTAGTAAATGTGTCATTGTTTAGATATAGTATGCCTGTGTGTAATATTGATCTCATAGTTCTACAGTGAAGGTATAACGGGAATTTCTGATAACACGTCAATAGTTGTCAGTGGTTACAGTGGTTTACTTGTTCTATTTAGTAGACTATGTTATGTTTTAAGCCCAACTTATGATTATTAGCTTAATACTCACAGAGACTAACATTACCTGATACAACATAGGTCAAGAAGCTACTTACAAAAACAACTTATTAGACTTGTGCAAGGTCGTCTGAATTTCATTGACATCGCGGTTCGGCCCTTCCGAATATTGTCCATGTAAACAAATTGGAAAACCCAGTTGCAAACCATCCCAATAATTTAGTCTATTGTTACAAAGAATTGGCCCAGTATTCTAGGAGCACTGATGGCTACTCATACAACAAATATTAATATTATATCCATGTGTAACAGTGTTCCAGATATATTTAGTGAAATGTTGGAAAACTGAAGACTACATGAAAGAAAGTACCATTTTACTGCTCTGAATTCTAAGAAAAAAATCAATCTAATTGCCTGGATTTGTGCAAAGCTGCATATGCACACATTCACATGCAAGTCATCTCATATTCTAGACTTTGATCATGTTGGTATACAATAATCTGCAGGAGATGTATGAAGGGGGAACTTTGCATGGGGAGTCCGCTTTAGAGGGATTAATTTTGAGAGTGCTAAGATCCTTATTCCTTATAAGTAGTAAATTCAAATATCAGCAGGAGATTTCTCTAAAGTGATCACGTCATGGGCAAAACATTAAGACATCAGAAGATTAATTTGTGTAGCAAGATTCAGTGCATGCAAGCTAATAGAACAAAATATGCATGCATCATTAGCTAGAAACAATGAAATAACAGACTATTTTTTTATTACATTTCTACGATTATTGTTATACTTGTAGACATAGTATTTAATTTAAGAAACAATAATTAAGTTGTTTATAAGATCTCCGTTTAAAAGCAGGAGTTACACTAACATGAACACGTAGTAAATCTGAAAATTGTTGACTTTAAAAATGCAATTTTTCCTTTGCGAAATTAATCTTACAAATGTGTGATTCACAATATACATAGTCAAATACAAATCTCTCTTTAATATTCTCTGTTAAATATATGAGGATAGTGCGTAGAGCAATCACGGAAGTAAGCTGTAGTAACAACTTGTGATTAAGCAGTTTAATATGCATATTAGGCAGTTTCATATTCTCATTGCAGCATTGCTACATTACTAACACGACATTGGCCATCAATTGCCAGTCCCTCTTATGCTAATTTAACTCATCAGGTTTTGCTCAATGTCTCTTACAAACGAGCATTGCCTCACCAGTTGAATTCAGCTCTAATATCGCCTGGGACTTTTGGGATTCCTATCTAGCAAAAATAAAAGGGAGGTGTGAACCCATCCACCCTTAATGTTCTAGTAGCAGGAGTCTGATTGCAGGATCGTCCACGGGAGATTCCCGTGGAGCTGTGTAATAGCACTGGACTCAGGGAAGTAAAAAGCAGAATGTGTACTCTTATCATTGTAACAGTAACCAGTTACAATGAAGTATGGACAATCGTTCATTGTTTGTTGCTTTCTTTGCTTTTGATGTATTTCTTTGTGCTTTTTGCATTGTATTTTAACAATGTATTTCTTGTATGGATACAATTACCCATAAATATTCAAACATTAAAAAATAGATAATAGATAAAGAGGTAGGTCAGAGTCGGCAAGGTAGGTGGATGCAGATTAGACATTAATATTTTTAGTTAAATAACTGATCAAATATGTGGCTGCAAACATCTGTTACTGAAGTTAATGGCTAATACATGTTGCTGTATGCAATGGCAGACACTTATGCCAAATGGGCTAGTAAATTAGGTGAACAGCGCTAAGAATTCTTATAATAAAATCATACATACAAAGGTAGCAGCAGATTTCGCAATTATGTTTCTTACTCTTAAAAAAAAGCAAATGATAGTGCAGTATGTTATGAATAATATGGTGATAAAGATATATTCCAGAGGGGCATTCACGTTTTCCAGAGCTTTAAAAAGCTCTATTTTAGGACCCTGGACGGAACAATCCCCGTCTAAGGATTTCTTTTTGCTGGTATCAGATTCCCAAGGTAGTGTGGTTCATCATATGGATGTAAGGATGTATACCAATGGTACAGAACGTATGTAAAAGTAGGATAAGTAAATAATATTAGACCTACTTACATTTGCTAGAGCAATGACTTGCTCTAGTGTATGGAGCTTTAGGTGAAACAATCCCCACCTGGGGATATATGTAGATCCGGAACAGCAGAGTGATGGTGAGAGTATAAGGAGCTCAAGAGTGACTGGGTATTAAAACAGAATCTTTATTAATAAACAGAATGAATAAAACTATTTAAAAGTGAACTATATAGTAAAAAGAACTATAAATAAAACCAGTCCTTGTAGGCAATCATTAATCTCCACTTGACATGTTTCGCTTACAGCTTTCTTAAAAGTGAACTGCTGCTACCTTTGTATGTATGATTTTATTATAATAATTCTTAGTGCTGTCCACCTAATTTACTAGCTTGTTTTGTTCTATTGTTCACAAGGTAAAAGGAACTCCTTGTTGGTGAATAGCTGCTTTTTTGGATAGAGAGCACATATCACTTTTTTCACTAACTTATGCCAAATGGAACTGGGTATCCCCTGGCTCTTTACTCATTTAAGACTAGGCATCACCCTGGCACAATAGTACCTTATTGGTCAAAGAATAGGACCAATGGCCTATAATACATGTTTATTTGTTCATTTCCTGCCACTATCCCCCAGCACTCATGAGATGCATGAATGAGAAGGGGCTGGGAGTAGGAGCATGAATTATTCCTACCCCTTTGTTACTAGAGGGCTCTGAGGATATCTATTACATTTTTGGAGTGCTTTGTCAACCCACAACACATTAGTTGAAATGGTAAGGCTTTTTCCTGATATAGCAGAAAACCCAGATCAACATTGCTGATTTTATCTATTCCTTGTTCTCTTGCCAATGGGGTAAAATAAATAGATCTTAGGGCCTCTAAGAGTTTATTGTCTTTCATTGATTTATTGTTATGTTTCACTTTGTGCATCTGTCACTATTCTTATCAGAAACAGAAATGTAGTGTTTGAGATTTCAGTTCAGTGCTTCCACTATTTACTGTTAGCACACCTAACAATCAATCTTCCTTTTTTCGGTGCATTACATTTTTAATTTTCATCTTTTGTATAACCATGCTCCATTTTCTTTAGACTATGAGTTCAATTGAGCATGGTCCTCATCACCTTTTCATACTGTATGTCAAATATGTTTTGTCACAATTGCTCTTTTGTCATGTTTATACATTGTGTAGAATACGTTGGTGCTTTATAAAGAAAAAGAAAAGGTAACAAATTCAGAGCTGAGAGAAAATAGCTCACAAATATTTATGTTATTGTTCCGCTGATCCAAATGTACATGCAGCAATCATGTACATTCAGAAACAGTTGTAGAACAGTCAATCAAATTCCATCTAGAACGGTGCTCTGATTTTTTTCAAATTATCAAAAAGGGGAGGGCATGTTTTTAAATAGTTTACACAGCACAGTAATAAAATAATTTGATATCTTGTTAGTTAATGTCTCAACTGCAGTTATACCTTGTTTTGTTAATAGACTGCAGGACTGTTACAACATTAGATATTAACAGAAGGAACACGTTTCTAAGTTATAACTACAATTTATCATAATTTAGGTGGCACATTCAGGTAACCGTTAAAAATTCAGTTTTCACATTAATATTTACACTAATCTTGTCAATTAGTTCAATAAATCTAAATGTGTTTAAAAAAAAAAAAAAAGGATTTCTCTGAGTTTTATTTAATACAAGTCAGTTAAGGTTAATTGGAGCTTCATATTTGAATATTCTTCACAATAAGACCATCATTTCTTCCCACTGGTTTTCTATGATGCTCATTCTCCACATGATGACCTGCCTTCTTGTGTTTTGACTTACGGATCACTAATTATGGCATTTCCTTTCAGAGATGATGATGTTCTAAATTAGCAGTTTGGCTCTTGGCAAATTATCTTTAAGTATTCATTTAAAGTGGCAGCTTGAAATTACAGAGAACATATTTACACAGAGTATCTTATGCATTTCAACCATAATTTATTTTATTTTTTTTAAATCAGTTAAATGCATTGTGATAACTGAATAATACTTACTATAATTAAATGTATTATATGTTTTTATTCATTTATTTCCTTAAAATCTTAATAAATTCTGTGTAATGTTTTAAAAGACTATGAACCTTGTTGTCAATGGTTTAGCTATTTTCCTAGGGCACTGTATATGATACTGTGTTTTCCAGTACCTAGAGAAGCAAAGCTACTTGCATACACAGCAGTGTATCTACTACCATTTTCAGTCCCCTCCGCCCATTGGCCTACTCTATAGCCAAATTTGGCAGCTAGTATTAGTTATGCATGATCAGACTAGTAATGTTGCTTACAGTATTAAAATGCATTTTTCAACAAGACTAGCAGGGGCCTTACAAGTGCTTATACCTATATCCATGCGCAGCCTATTGCATAAGGGTGTGCACCCAAAAGCACAAACACACGCCACGTGTATATGTATGTGTATACCGCCTTCAGGGATCAACAGACAGATAAGGCTGTAGCAAAACATTTTTTAAAGGCTTCTCACAGACTTCCGACCTTGCGGTTTATAGCTATAGACCATGTACCTCCCCTACTCAGAGGTGGAGATAGATCTAAAATTCTCCTACAGAGGGAAACCTACTGGATACATTATCTGGACACCGTTGCTCCAAAAGGACTTAACAAATATATATCATACTGTGTTTTTATAAATGTGTCTAGTTATGTTTCCCTTTACTTTTACTGCTATCCAAACCTCTACCCTAAGGTCATATTCAATTCAAGTCAACACAAGTCATATATTATGTATCTTTGTACAATCTATTAATTTACATAGTCTCTATAACTCTTTACTTGTAACCATATGTATATAGTAATAAACACTTTGCTTCGGTCCCATCTCTCTAGCTATACATGGGCTCTGTAAGAGCTAGTGACCCCTTAGTCGACCGGCCAGTTCATATATATATACACACACATTCAAACACTGCTGTGTGTGTGTGTGGGTGCTGTTAGTGTGCTGTGTGTGTGAGGGTACCGGGTGTGTGAGGGTACCAGGTGTGTGAGGGTGCTGTGTGTGTTAGTGTGCTGTGTGTGTGTGAGTGTGCTGGTAGTGTTCTGTGTGCTGTGTGTGTGTGTGTGTGTGTAAGGATGCTGTGTGTGTAAGGGTGATGTGTGTGTGTGTGAGGGTGCTGTGTGTGTGTGCAGCAAGAATCCCTCCTTTCTTACCTTTTGCCTAGGAGGGGGGATCCTTGCTGCCATCCCTGATCCCTGGTGGTCCTAGTGTGAGCTTGCAAGAGGAAACCCGCGAAGCTGCTGGCAAGAGCTCCCTGGGTCCTCTCCTGCCTGCCTCCCTGCCTGTGGGCCGATGGAGGCACACAGAAAGCCCGGGCACACCCGCCACACCCAGTGTGCACGCCTATGCCTCTATCCCCTGAGCTTTTGGAAGGAGAGGTTAAATAATTCATCATATCAGGGACCTAAAGGATAACTTATACCAGTGGGGGAAATTGTTTATTGGTCCTTACCTAGTGTGTTACCAGTGAGAATGTAATAAGTAATAGTGAATCATCAGCCAACAGGAGTTTTGGAGGATGCTGAGTAGTATTGGACTTTTTTTTTTTGATGAAGCATACTAAGCAAAGTTTAATAATGCTGGGTTTGAGAATTAAACAATATTGTCTAATCTCACTGAAAGTCTATAGAGGATACCCCTATGCTACCATATACAGTTGTGCTTAAAAGTTTGCATACGCTGGCAGAAATGTTGAAAGTTTGGCATTAATTTTGAAAATTTGATTGACCGTGCAAAAAAAAATATTTTATCAAAGGTTAGTGATCATATAAAGCCATTTATTATCACACAGTTATGTGGCTCCTTTTTAAATCATAATGATAACAGAAATTGCTCAAATGGCCCTGATCAAAAGTTTACATACACTTGAATGTTTGGCATTATTACAGACACACAAGGTGACACAAATAGGTTAAAATGGCAATTAAGAGTGGGGGGCCTGAGCTTCATGGCTGCTGGATGCGTTTCACGAGAGCTCCGCAGCTAAACGGAGAATAAAGCGACTATATAGCGTCCCAGCATGCCAAAACAACTAACAATGCAGCTTACCTCAGCCAGGAGCCTGCCGGGGAATCCCGTCTCAGCTGCCTCTCTACCAAATCAAACTTTAGACTGAGGTACAGGCAGGGCCTGGATGACCAGCTGGGCGGGCGAGGCGGCTGCTCACCTGCACAGCACACAGCACCAATTTGGCAAGGAGCAATCGCAGACCCGCTCCGCCCTCCCCCCCCTGTGGGGGTTATCACGGTTGCCTCTGGCCAGACACAAGTCGCACAGAGAATAAAGACACTATACCAGTTCCTACTCTAAACACAGCTCCCCCTGTCAAGTTGGCGACCGCACTTCCACCTCATGGCGCAGAACCCACACAGCCTAAACACCGGGGAGACATCCCTGGAGCTCCTAATTTGGAACTGAAGAATAACATGGCTACCACTACAAAATGTACAGCAGATACGTATTGTCTCAGCTCCCTCTAGTTGAGACGCTAATACATGTGCATAACATTATACAATGCCTTAATTACTAACTGTGTTCCAGCAGTTAACTAGCAAGCGCTACACTTATGACCTTATTCCTCTTACTACTTATTTTGCAGATTCTCAATCTAGCGCTAAGACAAATCAATACTATCATATCTACAGCATACCTAGTAATTTCAGTACATCTGTTGTCAGCTACCCATGAAACACACATTTATTGTTAATTTCTACAATTTTATTTCATTTTCTGTTGTTTTTTTATGCATTGTGCTATACATGTCTACACTTAACTCTCATCATGGGCAAGCAGCATCGCTGATAGCCAGTATGTTATGAGAAATTTGCTTGCATGATTAGCTATTGCTTAATTTTCTTACTATATATAAAAATGTACTGTTCCAACGAATGCCATGCTAAAAACATATTTTGCTTGTTTCTATATGTCTGTTGACGTTTTCATGGCACACTAAACCTGTTTGTGAACACAATCAAAAATAAATAATAATTAAAAAAAATGCCAATTAAAGGGGGGCGCGTGGCTTGGCACGCAACGAACATGGGCGCATAATCGAGTAGCTCCGCAACAGGGTGTACAAAAGATGGCTTCAAAACGTGGCAGTCACCAACACACAGCTTCCAGGCACGTTGGCAATGGTGGGTAACAAGGGGAAGAAACCCCAGGCCAAGCTACAAATGTACCTGATACAGGATTCCCAAGGTACAGACACGCGCAGCGGCACCAGCTCCCTGGCCTCTACACCACGGTGGGAGGAAGACCACGTGGATGAACCCACGCAGACCGTGACGGCGCTCCTA
This sequence comes from Pelobates fuscus, assembly GCF_036172605.1. Taxonomy (NCBI): domain Eukaryota; kingdom Metazoa; phylum Chordata; class Amphibia; order Anura; family Pelobatidae; genus Pelobates; species Pelobates fuscus. Next base: position 48,412,373 of record NC_086328.1, read on the forward strand.
AACTCAGAGGTATTTACAGCCAGAATGAGGTGGATCATGCAGGAGTTAAGGAAAAATCTCCATGTTGACTTCCTGAAAATTTCAAATGCACTACAGAAATCTATACATGGCACAGGGGACCACATGGACAATTTGAATCTAAAATGGACGACATCCATGTGGCAAAAGAGGTAACTGCTCTGCAAATCAAACTCGCAGACATTGAGGATCGCTCATGCCACAATAATATCAGAATTCGGGGTATGCCAGAGTCTGTGTCTGCTGCAGACTTAGAGGAATATTTAAAGGCCTACCTCTCCAGCACAGTGAAAGACCTGCCTGCCTCAGAGGTCCTTATCGACCAGATCCACAGACTTCCCAAGGGCTGCCATGGGCCACAAGGAGCCCCTAAAGATATGGATCCATTTCTACCATCACAAGGTGCAAATCTTGTTTGCATGCACATCGCAATAAAGACTACCAAATACAAAGCTATTTAGCTGCTTCTCGACCTCTCTGTTTTCACCCTGAACAAACGCAAGGAATTTCAGCCTGTTACTCAGGCACTACGAGGCAGCAACATACCCTACAGATGGGGCTTTCTGGGGGTTGACACTATGGCCCACGCCTTCAGGGAATGTGCTTAGAAAACAACTTGTCTTCCCTGGGGCCTGATACCCATGCCCATGCCTAGCATATTTTGAAGGTGACGCCAAGAACAAACTCTGCTGAGTGTGCTTATCAGGTGAACTACCGTCCTTGATTTACCCCCCAGGAGACATATGGCCTACCCATTGTTTCCGCCATTTGGGCACCCAATGCCTGAAACTCAAAGGTGTAACCCAAAAGTGCGATCCAGTTCAATTGTATATAGTTAATAATTTTGTTATGGTTTTATGCTTTCCTTTATTTTTTATTTCAACTTTTACCAAGCAAGCTGATCTGAACTGGGTCCCCCAATCCCATAAACCTACGCTTAAAAGAATTTCCATGGCTTATATTCATTCCCAAGCACACAAGGTACAAGCCTTGCGATTCAGTAGAGGGTGGGGAAGAAGAAATGGGATTACTGATAAGGGAAACTTATGGTAAAAATACAGAATGCAAGATGTGTTTTTACTTCTCCTTTATAAAACTGCTCAATTTGTTCTCAGTGGAAGTAAGGTGGGAGGGTTCTTGACAATGGCTGCGGCCATTGTAGGATAGGCCTACCTAACCGCCACAGCTACCCATTCTGTTTAGAACAGTGATTCCCTCATGGCTCTAAAAAAATACTTTGGGAAACTGCGGTCAGGGAGTCAGGGGCCTCGATTATATGCATCCAAAAGACGCCTTTTTCCAAAGGGAAGCTTCCCTGTTTTAAAAAGCAGAAATTAACCACCATATTCCACTCAATGAACACCTGAAAGAAATGCGGCTTCATCCTCATCAGGTCTACCCTGCCAGCCCAGATACACTCTCACTTTGAAGACACACACGGCATACCCTTGACAATATCAAATGTATACTTGCCACCACAAGACCCATTCCCCACCTTGGAATGGATATTACACAAGCTCCCCCTGAACAAACCAAGCAGGCTCATACTATGCAGGGATTTAAATCTTATGTTGGATCCAGCCACAGATGCCTCCGGCTTCCATACCTTCTCTGCCAAAAGATCAGCACAGAAGCGCAGTCGGAGGCCTGATGCATGAGCACGGGCTATACGATGCATGGTGGATTATAGACCCCTGTGCTCGAGATTATACGTATTACTCCCATGTACACAACAAATACACACGCATTGACTACTTCTTTTTTGATCGCTCACTCCTATTTCACGTGACGTCCATCTCAGGAGGACCAATGACTTGGACTGACCACAGCCTACTGATATTGACATTATCCTTAACCGGCATTGGTGCTTCTCCATTAACAACACAGAGGGAATGTCACCTGAAACCCTTTGGTTGGCCCATAAAGCCGTGATAAGGGGCAAATTCCTATCACACGCCTCGCATGTGGCCAAAAACAGAGATAAAAAGCTAACTGGCTTGCGACTGACTTTACTGAATTTAGAGAGAGAACATAAAACTAAACCAACCCAGATATTAGCTGACCAACTCAAATCACTTATATCAGAGATCAACAGAATCCAATTAGAAAGGACTGAACATTGCATAAAGAAGCTTAAAGCCCATTTCTACTCCCACAGCCACAAAGCCGGCTGACTGCTAGCCCACAAACTACGCAAGCAGCAAACATCAACCTCTATAGCCTATCTCCTAAATGAACAGGGCTTAAAATGTATGACCTGTAAGAGATGGCCAATATGTGCTCTAGATACTATTCCACACTCTATAACCTCATTAAGTTCCCGGACACCATACACCCGACCCCCGCTAATATGGATACATACCTCCGGGATAAATAAGTCCAATCTGTTATGGAAGACCAGGCCCAATCACTAGCTAAACCAATAGAGGAAGAGGAAATACTGAGAGCCGTTAAAAACATGCCACACGGCAAATCGCCAGGCCCGGATGTGTTCACCGGTGTATTACAAGAAATTTGACATATATAGTAACCCTCCCCAAATCTGGAAAGCCACCAGCCAAGTGCCCAAATCCATACCCAATCTCCTTGATAAATCTTGACTATAAGACTATAAGATATACCTTAAAATATTGGCAACACAACTCTCCCCTATCTTCCCGTGGCTGGTGGGAAATGACCAAGTGGGCTTCGTCAAGGGATGACAACCCTCAGACACGACCAGAAGAATTATTGATATGCTCTCAGTGGTGGGGGATAGGGGACAAGGTCAGGTGCCTTCTCCTGTCATTGGACGCTGAGAAGGCATTTGACCGACTGGATTGGGGTTTTATTTTTCTAGTCTTGGAGAGGTATGACTTCATACAGGCCATTAGGGCTTTATGCTTAAACCCCACAGCGGCGGTTCTCCTCTCTGGATATGCCTCTGAGCCTTTCCACATCAGCAATTGTTTTGCGCCAGTGTTGCCCATTATCCCCCCTGCTGTACATTCTAGCCCTGGAGACCCTAGAGTGTGCAATCAGAGACAACCCTAATATTATCGGCATAGACCTTGAGGCAATGGTGCCACAAAAAAATCGTACTGTTTGCAGACGACTTATTCCTGGCAATAACTGACCCTCTCACATCCTTACTACACGTCACCAGCATATTGTGCAATCTCCTACCATAAAATAAATTCTGCCAAGTCCCAAGCTCTCACCCTTAACATTCCGGACTCACAGCTATCCCACCTGAAATCTACCTACACATTTGACTGGATACCAGACTACATCAAATATATAGGCATCAACATATACACGGACATTTTCTCCCTCAAAACACATAACTTGAAAGTAGTCTGGGGACAGATTCACCAGGACTTGGAGTGATGGGGAAAATTTGAGATTTCCTGGATGGGGCGTATAGCCTCAATAAAAATGATGGCTTTGCCGAAACTCATTTATGTGTTTCGGACATTACCCCTTCCATTCCTGCAAGTGGAACTGAAATCCAACAGTGCCTCAAAAAATTAATCCATGCAAACAAAAAAGAGGGAGGGATCCCAAACATAATACATTACTACTCGGCCTCATCGCTAGTGCAAACACTACACTACTGTGCTACTAGGAACTCAATTCCCTGGGTAAACATTGGGGATGCACATGTGAAGGGAGGAAGGATGTCGCAACAACTCTGGTCTCCGATAGGGTCGACCTCAATCCCTAATCCTTTGGCCATGGCTAGACATAGCTTGCAAACATTGCGTAGACTTCAGACCAGAATTCCACTGTTGCGACCAGTATCACGACTTGCCCCTAAAACAACCTTGCACACGAACATACCTGATCTAGCCATATCCAATTGGGAAAAAACAAGGTATACTAACAATTGCACACCTAATGGATGGAACAACTATAAGGCCCTTCTCTGACTTAAAAACACTTTTACAAATCCCCAACAGGGACTTTTACAAATACCTACAAATTAGACAATGCCTATCCTCCCTCTCTCTAGAGCAGTGAATCCGGGAGGGAAAATCTCTAGTGGATTTAATCAAAGTGATACCGAATGGACGTAAATTACCAGACAATAATCTCTGCTGCATTCTCCGCAGAACCCTTGTTTAGGAAACAATGGGAGAGGGATCTATGCCAGAAACTTGAGGAGGAGGAGGAGTGGAACTCGATTTTGAGAACATCCACCTCCATTTCGAGGTGTACAAACCACATTAAATTAACATATACAATTTTGGCTCAATGGTACCTGACACCAATCAGACTACAGCACACTTACCCAGGAGTGGACAAAGTATGTTGGCGAACATGCGGAGAAGAAGGGTCAATGGTTCACATTTGGTGGGACTGCCCTCGTATAAGACCAATATGGACACAGCTTCATGCATATACTGAAGTCATTATCCATGTTAAGCTTCCACCCACACTAGAGGTAGCAATACTATATAACTACCCAGACTCTATTCTGGTTGCCTAAAGACAGCTAATTTCCTTCTTTTTCATAGCAATGGAAACTATTATTTTTCCAAAATTGGAAACCGGTTATCCCATTACTACAGGAAATAAAAGACATCACACACCAAACATGCCAAATGGAATATATTGCACACATTGCAAATAATACATTGCTCAAATTCCTTAAAATCTGGGGACCAGTTCTCTCTGGAGATGGGAGATAGGTGGGGGGGCCAACTACACTCAATACTATGAGAGCAGGGATTAGAGCATCAACAACTGATGGGGACTTGACCACTGACCCACTAGAGAGCAGGGGGATATACTGGGATTGGATTCAGTGCCAAAGCAACAGGTTGAGATACACTCAGAATAAAGGTAGCAATGGTACGTTGGATGGTGGCAAGGTGACCCTCAAGATGGTAACTGGGAAACCACAGCCCCCACAAAACACAAAGATGAACATCTCTAAGTAGTCTGGACTGGGACATAACACCCACTCTCAATCCTCGCCATGGACTGTCAGGGGTTGTCTTAACCAGGAGATCACAGAAGGAACTGACCCTCACAAGATACAGCTTAATAGTTTACTTTTATGTTTACCTTTATTTTTTACTATGCCCTTTCTTATTCTTACCCCCTTCCTGCTTTTCCCACCACCTCATTAATGCCCACAACCAGGAGCAATGTCCTTTATCAAGCCCATGACTGTGGCCCCACAAACTGCCAACACAACAACTGACACATGCCCTCGAGAAGTAACACTGAATCTGACTCCCTCAGCCTTTCACAGTTGGGCACGACATTGCCAACATGGTTGTTACTGCCTCGTTAATAACTTCATATGATAATAGAGCAAAGGTAGTACATCAATATCTGGTCAAACACAGTAGTTGCAATTAAATGTATTAAGCTGTAACTGAATGCGTTACGTTCATCAAAGACAACTTTATGAATAACTTTGTGAATAACAGCAATGCCAATGCAATACCTTGTGAAGTTATGACTAATCTATCTTCTTTTTTGTGTATTAATCTGAATTATACAAACAAAATAAAAATACAAGTTAAAAAGCCAGAGGTGTGAGAAATGAATTAGTGTCTGTGTATAAATAGTCAATGAGTTTGTTAGCTCCGACGTGGTTGCACTGAAAAAGCTAGATAATGAGTCATGGGGAGCAGAAAAGACCTGCGTAACAAGGTAATGGAAATTATAAAAATGAAAAATGATATAAAAATATATCTAAAGCCTTGAAAATGCTCATCAGTACTGTTCAATCACAAATTAAGAAATTGAAAATTCAGGAATCTCTTGATACCAAGCCAAGGTCAGGTAGACCAAGTAAGATTTCAGCCACAACTACCAGAAGAATTGTTCGGGATACAAAGAAAAACCTACAGGTAACCACAGAAGAAATACAGGCTGCTCTGAAAAAAAGATGATGTAGTTGTTTCAAGGAGCACAATATGGCAATACTTGAACAAAAATAAGCTGCATGGTCTAGTTGCCAGAAAAAAAGCTTTTACTTGCATCAATGCCACAAAAAAAGCACAGATATAATATGCCCAACAACACCTTGATACACCTCACAGCTTCTGGCACACTGCAATTTGGAGTGACAGGACCAGAATAGAGCTTTATGGTCACAACCAGAGACGCCATGTTTGGAGAGGGGTCAACAGGGCCTATAGTGAAAAGAATACCATCCCAACTGTGAAGCATGATGGTGGCTCACTGATGTTTTGGGGGGGTATGAACTTTAAAGGCATGGGGAATCTTGTGAAAATTGATGGCAAGATGAATGCACCATGTTATCAGAAAATACTGGCAGACAATTTGCATTCTTCTGCACGAAGGCCTTGCATGGGACGCTCTTGGACTTTCCAGCATGACAATGACCCTTAAGCACAAGGCCAAGTTGACCCTCCAGTGGTTACAGCAGAAAAAAGTAAAGATTCTGGAGTGGCCAACACAGTCTAATGACCTTAATATCATCAAGCCACTCTGGGAAAATGTCAAACGTGTGGTTCATGCAAGACAACCAAAGACTTTGCATAAGTTAGAGGCATTTTGCCAAAACGAATGGGCAGCTATACCACCTGAAAAAGTTAGGGGCCTCATAGACAACTATTACAAAATATCGTATGCTGTCATTGGGGGGAGAATACACATTATTAACTACTAAGAGTATGCAAACTTTTGAACAGGGGTCATTTAACCCCTTAAGACCGGAGGGCGTACTATTACGTCCTTTTAAAAGCGGCTCTGAACGCCGCCGGACGTAATAGTACGCCCTCCGGTTTTTAGTAACTTACCCGGTCGCTGGTGGTCCCACGCCGGCGATCGCGGTTCGGGGGACTCCCAGGGAGCCCCCCGCGGCACGTCCGCCCTCCAGGAGCCCTCCCGGCCATGTGAGAGTGAGGTCCTTGCGAGGACCTTGTGGCGAAACCGACCTGGCCACGTGTCCTTGGAGGGGGCTGATTGCCCGCCTCTTGCCTTTGGACTATGGACCAGACTTTATGGGAATGTGATACCCCAGATAGCCATACCATGGAGCCTATTCATATAATGAAAGACTATGGGAAAGACTTTAGCTCCATGGCAATTGTACTGTGTGAGTAGGATCTGCGCGCTATTCGGTAGTTTTGTGCGTGCAGATCCCAGCTATCTGGGGATAGGTGAAATGTCTGTGTGTTATGTGTAAATGTGACTTTATGTATTTTAAAGTGTTTTATGTTGTTTTGCAACCATGTGGTTAATGGAGTCTGCCTTTAGTCCTGGGTAATTGGATTACTTCTCCAATTAACTCCAGGGCAGAAGGGAGGAAACCAGGGTGCATTGTGGGGATGTTTTTCTGCCAGCTAGAAAGGAACAAAAGATACTTTTAGTAACTTTTGAACCCCTGGTCGGATTCATGCCATTTTTTAATATGTTGTTCCCCTGAATGGATTGATTGTGGATATGTATTTTTATGTGAATGTGATGTATGGTTTTAAAGTTATGAAAGTTGTGTAAAAGTATATTTTACACTGTATGCATAATGGGATTATGTGTCACACTAAGGGGAGGGGATGTGTGGGAGGTAACATCTATGTCATTGGTTCTTTTATGCCTCCCCCTGGGTGTGGCCTGTATGTGTGAGTTGGAAATAAAAGCCAGGCTGGATGAGCCAGTCCAGAGTTCCTGTTTTACCCTCAAAGTGATGTGTCGTCTCATTATTGGGGGGAAGGATTTATTGCATGCTGTTCCAGTTGACTGCTAGGAGTACAAGCCTATTCGTATGGTTCCTATTCAATGGTCTACAGCATTCATATGCTTGGGAGAATTTAAAAGGTTTCTCGGATTCGGTGATTGTGGTGTCTGCCAGAGTGCTTGGAGTCCTCAGGAAGCACTAGGAGCATCCATTAACGGAGGTACCAAGTCGGGGTGCCAGGTGATCCGTTACAGACCTCACAATCACATGGCCGGTATAGCTGCCTGCTGCATTGCCAGCAGGGGGACCAACTGTAATGACAGTTGGTCCCCCTGCTGGCTGAAAATCAAATAAAAATGTTTTAAAACAGTGTAAAAATAAATAAATTATATACTTAGATCATATATATATATTATATATATATGATCTAAGTATATATATACACATATACACACATACACATACACCGTCTAGGTGTATTTTAATATTAATATATATATAATTATATATATATATATTAATATCAAATTACACGTAGACTGATACTGATTAAATATATATATAATTATTGTTATATATATATTTATAAATAATATAAAAAAAATAATATGTAAATACGTAAAAAAAATTAAATAAAAAAAATAATTAAAAATAAAATATTAAAAAATATATAGATGTGTTTTATTTCGTTCTAACTGTATTCTGATATTAATATATATATATTTATATCAAAATACACTTATAACGAAATAATATATATATCTATATACATAAATATATACGTATATATCACTATATATATACCTATATATAAATAAAAATATAAAAAAAAAAATATATATATATATACGTATATATACACATATGTATATATATACATATATTAATTCTACACATATATTTATGTAATAATTTTACATAATTAGGTATTGTAACGGATCACCTGGCACCCCGACTTGGTACCTCCGTTAATGGATGCTCCTAGCGCTCCTGAGGACTTCAAGCACTGCAGCAGACACCACAACCACCGACTCTGAGAAGCATAGGAATGCTCTCTAGCATATGAATGCTGTATACAGCCGAATAGGAAAAACCATACGATAGGCTTACACTCCTAGCAGTCAAACTGGAACAGCATACCACGAATCCTCCCCCCCATAAAGAGACGACACTCCACTTTGAGGGTTAAGCAGGAACTCTGGACTGGCTTATCCAGCCTGGCTTTTATTTCCAACTCACACATACAGGCCACACCCAGGGGGAGGCATAAAAGAACCAATGACATAGATGTTACCTCCCACACATCCCCTCCCCTTAGTGTGACACATAATCCCATTATGCATACAGTGTAAAATATACTTTTACACAACTTTCATAACTTTAAAACCATACATCACATTCACATAAAAATACATATCCACAATCAATCCATTCAGGGGAACAACATATTAAAAAATGGCATGAATCCGACCAGGGGTTCAAAAGTTACTAAAAGTATCTTTTGTTCCTTTCTGGCTGGCAGAAAAACATCCCCACAATGCACCCTGGTTTCCTCCCTTCTGCCCTGGAGTTAATTGGAGAAGTAATCCAATTACCCAGGACTAAAGGCAGACTCCATTAACCACATGGTTGCAAAACAACATAAAACACTTTAAAATACATAAAGTCACATTTACACATAACACACAGACATTTCACCTATCCCCAGATAGCTGGGATCTGCACGCACAAAACTACCGAATAGCGCGCAGATCCTACTCACATAGTACAATTGCCATGGAGCTAAAGTCTTTCCCATAGTCTTTCATTATATGAATAGGCTCCATGGTATGGCTATCTGGGGTATCACATTCCCATAAAGTCTGGTCCATAGTCCAAAGGCAAGAGGCGGGCAATCAGCCCCCTCCAAGGACACGTGGCGAGGTCGGTTTCGCCACACTTCTCCCCTTTACCCCCCAGACTAACAGGGTACTTGACCTCCTGCCGGTCAGTGCCCTTGTTAGTCCAGCAGCCCACCCACAAGACAGAAACAGCAGAGCAGCCCACCCACAATAAACAGTTACTACACCTGGGTGAGGGAGAATCTTGTCCAGGTTCAGGTGCCTCACCACGGCTGTGTGGGGGACTGGTAGGCTGCCTTGGTAGGTTGCTGAGGGGGCAGAGACCAGCGGTACTCTGTCCTGTTGCCAGCACTACCACGGGAGTAGTCTGGTTGGAGCCTGGTTGCTGGAGACCGACTGTCTCCCCTTTAAATACACCGCTCTGCTGCTGGAGACCGACTGTCTCCCCTTGAGTTACACCGCTCTGCTGCTGGAGACCGACTGTCTCCCCTTCAGTTACACAGCTCTGCTGCTGGAGACCGACTGTCTCCCCTTTAGTTACACAGCTCTGCTGCTGGAGACCGACTGTCTCCCCTTTAAATACACCGCTCTGCTGCTGGAGACCGACTGTCTCCCCTTGAGTTACACCGCTCTGCTGCTGGAGACCGACTGTCTCCCCTTGAGTTACACAACTCTGCTGCTGGAGACCGACTGTCTCCCCTTTAGTTACACAGCTCTGCTGCTGGAGACAGACTGTCTCCCCTTTGGCTAAACAGCCCTGTTGTGGGGGGGCAGGACCGACCGTCCCTACCCCCTGTGCTGGAAGTGCAGAGACCACGGTCCCATCTGCACAGGTGTGGGGCTTACAGTCTCCCCCTGGTACATTAAGCTGCCACTGGGGAGAGGTGATAACCAGCTCCTCTCCCATTAGAACACTCTGCCGCTGGGGACTGGAGACTGGGCTCTCTATTCCCTGTACATTAATGATCCGCCGCTGGGGAGAGGTGGTAACAATCTCCTCTCCCATACATACTTCCCGTCTCTGCGGAGGGAGACCGACTGTCTCTCCTCCCAGCACAGAGTCCTGCTGTGGGGAAAAGGGGGCTGGGCTCTCCATTCCCTGCTGGATACTCTGCCGCTGGGGAATGGAGACTGGGCTCCCAATTCCCAACAAATCACACTGCCGCTGGGGAGGGAGGACGGCCCCTTCAGCTCCCTGTAACTTGGGCGCAGAGACCACGGTCCCATCTGCGCTGGTGTGGGGCTTACTGTCTCCCCATGGTGAGCTGCGCTGCCACTGGGGAGAGGGAATAACAAACTCCTCTCCCTTACACACCTTCAGCCGCTGGGGAGAGGGGATAACAGGCTCCTCTCCCTGCACCGTAGACTGCCGCTGGGGAGCAAGAACGGCACCTTCAGCTCCCTGTAACGCACACTGCCGCTGGGGATCTGGGCCGACTGCCCAGCATCCCTGTAGGGCCGGTAGAGAGACCGCAGTCCCATCTCCACCTGCCATCTGTGGGTCTTCCCAGGACCAATCCGTGAGGCCCCTCAACATTTGTGAGTAAGGGCCACCTGCTTCCCCACCTGGCAACTCTGGCTGCTGCTGGGGATCTGGGCCGGCTGCCCAGCATCCCGGTGGGCCCGGTGGAGAGACCTTGGTCCCATCTCTACCTGCCTGTTGTGGTTCCTCACAGGACCAGTCTATGAGGACCCCCACTTCGGGTTCCTCCCGCCGCCTCAGGGAAAGACGGCTAACCTCCTCGGATGCAGCCTCTACTCGGCTGCTGTAACGCTCCTGCTGCTGAGCATACTTCCTCTCTTTTGCCAACCGGAATTCTCGGTCCAGCCTTGTGTTTCGCTCAGCCATGACCTGGTTCCAGATCACCCGGCGTGTCTCCATGGGTATATCATCCCCATACTCGGCCACTCGCTGCCTCACCTCGGCCAGCCAATCATCTCCAGAGCCAGAACCTTCCATACTTGTCTGCTCCCAGGGGCGCTGCACGACTGCTAGCGTTGCCCTCAATTTGTAATCCAAACGAACTGTGTCTCCAAGCTGCTTTACCTTGCACTAGGACGCCATCCCACCGCTTGCCACCAATGTAACGGATCACCTGGCACCCCGACTTGGTACCTCCGTTAATGGATGCTCCTAGCGCTCCTGAGGACTTCAAGCACTGCAGCAGACACCACAACCACCGACTCTGAGAAGCATAGGAATGCTCTCTAGCATATGAATGCTGTATACAGCCGAATAGGAAAAACCATACGATAGGCTTACACTCCTAGCAGTCAAACTGGAACAGCATACCACGAATCCTCCCCCCCATAAAGAGACGACACTCCACTTTGAGGGTTAAGCAGGAACTCTGGACTGGCTTATCCAGCCTGGCTTTTATTTCCAACTCACACATACAGGCCACACCCAGGGGGAGGCATAAAAGAACCAATGACATAGATGTTACCTCCCACACATCCCCTCCCCTTAGTGTGACACATAATCCCATTATGCATACAGTGTAAAATATACTTTTACACAACTTTCATAACTTTAAAACCATACATCACATTCACATAAAAATACATATCCACAATCAATCCATTCAGGGGAACAACATATTAAAAAATGGCATGAATCCGACCAGGGGTTCAAAAGTTACTAAAAGTATCTTTTGTTCCTTTCTGGCTGGCAGAAAAACATCCCCACAATGCACCCTGGTTTCCTCCCTTCTGCCCTGGAGTTAATTGGAGAAGTAATCCAATTACCCAGGACTAAAGGCAGACTCCATTAACCACATGGTTGCAAAACAACATAAAACCCTTTAAAATACATAAAGTCACATTTACACATAACACACAGACATTTCACCTATCCCCAGATAGCTGGGATCTGCACGCACAAAACTACCGAATAGCGCGCAGATCCTACTCACATAGTACAATTGCCATGGAGCTAAAGTCTTTCCCATAGTCTTTCATTATATGAATAGGCTCCATGGTATGGCTATCTGGGGTATCACATTCCCATAAAGTCTGGTCCATAGTCCAAAGGCAAGAGGCGGGCAATCAGCCCCCTCCAAGGACACGTGGCGAGGTCGGTTTCGCCACAGGTATCCTAATTAATTACAATTAGCGGGACCTGCCTGACCACCCATGCCGAAAGTATAGGGAATTTAATTTGCTAGCACTATATTTAACCCTATAACTTTCCAAGACACCATAAAACCTGTACATGGGGGGTACTGTTTTACTCGGGAGACTTCGCTGAACACAAATATTAGTGTTTCAAAACAGTAAAATGTATTACAACCATGATATCGCCAGTAAAAGTGACGTTTTTTGCATTTTTCACGCACAAACAGCACTTACAGGGACGATATTATTGCTGCAATACTTTTTACTGTTTTGAAACACAAATATTTGTGTTCAGCGAAGTCTCCTGAGTACAACAGTACCCCTCATGTACAGGTTTTATGGTGTTTTCAAAAATTACAGCGTCAAATATAAGGCTTGTGTTTAATTTTTTTCACATTAAAATTCGCCAGATTGCTTACGTTGCCTTTATGACCCTATGGTAGCCCAATAATGAAAATTACCCCTATGATGGCATACCATTTGCAATAGTAGACAACCAAAGGTATTGCAAATGGGGTATGTCCAGTCTTTTTTAGTAGCCACTTAGTCACAAACACTGGCCAAAATTGGCGTTTTTTGCATTTTTCACACACAAACAAATACAAACGCTAACTTTGGCCAGTGTTTGTGACCAAATGGCTACTAAAAAAGACTGGACATTGCTTATTTGCAATACCTTGGGTCGTCTACTATTGCAAATGGTATGCCATTATGGGTGTAAATTTATTTCCTGGGCTACTATACAGTCTCAAAGGCAACGTAACCAATCTGGCGAATTTCAATTTCAAATGTAACACGCTATATTTGACCCTGTAACTTCCCAAAACACCATAAAACCTGTACATAGGGGGTACTGTTTTACACGTGAGACTTTGCTGAATACAAATATGTGTATTTTATTGCAGTAAAAGCAAACAGTATTATGACATTGACAGTTAAAATGTCATGAAGAACGAAAAAAATCAAAAAGAATCTTATTTTCTCCCATTTTTTTCATATTAAATTATGTTTCATAGCTAAATATTTGATATTAAATGAAAGCCCTGTTTCCCCTGAATAAAATGATATATAATAAGGGGGGGTGCATTTAATATGAAAGAGGTGAATTACGGTTGGACAGACATATAGCGCAAATGCCAGGTTTTGTTTACGTTTTGTTTCGTTCACAACTTGTACATTTGGCTGCGGTGTTAAGGGGTTAAATCACTGGCTGACACATTGTCTCTGCCCCTCTCCTCACCTCACTTCGATCTGAGAGAGAGAGGCAGAGAGATCGTTGCTGGAGAGTCCTGTGTCCTGAAAATTGTTAAAAAGAAAGTAAAAGTTAAAAAAAAAAAAAAAAATTTAACCCTTCCAGTGCTGGTCACAGCATTTTACACTGTGATCAGCCTGTTTAGGGATTTTAGTACATTTGTACTATTATTCATTTTTTTTTTTAGGGTCAAAAAAATGTTTTACATTTTTTTTGACCCTTTGTCAGCCGCAGCAACCCAAATCACCCTTAACCCTTTCCCCGCTGCCGTGATCACTGTACTGTACAGTATCGCTACTGTACAGCATTGTACCAGTGATCACTGTGATCAGAGGGCTCTCTGATCAGGCTGCCTTTTTTGGGGGGGTTATTTTTATAAAAAAACAGAAAATAAAATAAAAATTAACCCTTTCTGTACTGGTCGCAGCAGCCTAAACTGCGATCAGTACATTTATTTTATTTTTTGTGGGTTTTTGAGGGTGGGTAGTAGGGTGTTAGGCAGGTAGGAATTTATTAATTTCCCCCTTTTTTTTTTTTAAATTAATTATTGAGTAGTCCCCCCCCCTAGAATGGCACGACACTACTCGGCCGAGGAGGCGTACGCCATTCTGGCAGGCAGTGATAGTGACACTCTGCAAGATAGTGACACTATCACTGCCTCTGACATTGAGGCTATGAGTGACTCCTCTAGTGATGGTGCCCCACCACCACCACCAAGAGGACGTTCAGCAACCCCAATGCCAGATGGCGACTGGGTGCCCCCAAACCCGACGTCCCCAGATATTCCCCCATTTACGGCGACCCATGGCATCACGGTTATAGTGGATGCTTGGGAGCCCCTCAAATATTTTGATTTGTTTATGTCAGAGGACGTATTTCAGTTATTGGTTGAGCAAACCAATTTATTTGCCAACCAATATCTGACTGCGAATCCGGGGTCACATTACAATCGGCGTAATATGTGGCACCCCACGGATCTCGCAGAAATGCGCAAATTTTGGGCCCTAACTCTAGTTATGGGCATTGTCAAAAAACCGAGTATCAGGTCCTACTGGTACAAGCACCCCATCCTGGCGACCCCTCTTTTCCCTGGGGTTATGAAGAGGGATCGCTATGAGCAGCTGCTGCGTTTCCTCCACTTTAACGACAACACACTGTGCCCCCCAAGAAACGACCCATCGTTTGACAGGCTGTACAAAATTCGGCCCCTAATTGAACTCCTGTCAGACAAATTCTCCCAAAATTATGTCCCCGAAGAAAATATTTGTATAGATGAGTCCTTAATGAAATTTAAGGGCAGATTACTTTTTAAACAGTATATCCCTTCTAAACGGTCCCGATACGGTGTAAAATTTTATAAATTGTGTGAATCAAAATCTGGATATACATGGGCGTTTCGTATTTATCAGGGGAAGGATAGCCATCTTGACCCACCAGGATGCCCTGATTCTGTGGGTACATGTGGCAAGATAGTATGGGACCTAATCCTTCCCTTGTTAAATAAGGGATACAGGCTATGGGTCGACAACTATTACACAAGCATAGAGTTATTTAAAACTCTATTTTGCTTTGAGACCGTAGCCTGTGGCACAGTGCGCAAGAATCGTAGAGGTTTCCCCCAAGCCCTGGCAAGAGGTAGACGCAGTAGAGGCTCCCTTTCAGCGCTCCGCCAGGATGAGTTGCTTGCCCTTCGGTTCACCGATAGGAAAGATGTGTACATGTTGTCTACAATGCACGACGAAACTTCAGTGCCAGTGTCTGTGAGAGGTGGAACTGAGCAGCTGGAGAAGCCGAAGTGCATTGTGGATTACAGCAAGTTTATGGGGGGAGTAGACTTGGCTGATCAGTGCATACAGCCCTATCTGGTGAACCGGAAGAGTAGGACCTGGTACAAGAAAATTGCAGTCTACATAACCCAGATTGCAATTTTCAATGCCTATGTGCTTTATAAAAAGGAAGCCATAGGTAGACCATGCCCATTTCTAGAGTTTATGGTCCAAATTTTGTCCCAAATTATATTTGCCCAGACCCCAAATCCTAACCCTCCTTTGGAATCAGAAGATGTCCAACGACTTACCAGCAAACATTTCCCTTCCCGAATCCCCCCGACATCCTGTAAAAGGTCACCCCAACGAAGATGCCGTGTTTGCTGGAAAAGAGGAGTCCGAAAGGACTCCAGTTATTATTGCCCCTCCTGTCCATCCCTACCCGCCCTCTGCATAACAGACTGTTTCAAAGTCTACCATACAGAGCTGAACTACTAAATCACTCTGTATGGTACTTTGGCAGTTTGTTTGCTTGATTTCCCTGGATTCCCTGACCTCGGCTTGTCCTGACTATGCTTCGTTAGCTGCCTGTACCGACCCATTGGCTTGTTTTACCGACTACTCTGATTTCTGGATTCCCCTGACCTTGGCCCGTCCCTGTTTATGCTAGCCATTCTAAAGTGGCTACACCAAACAACTCAAAATACTACATTTGTAGTACTTGAAATGTGCCTTCTCAAAAAAAAAAAAAAGCAAAAAACTAATCACAGGGTTAATGCTACAGTATCTGAGTCAAATATCTATCTGCCTCTCTCTGCCTTCAGATCAAAGTGTATGTGTACTGTACTATTCCTGTGATATACTAAAAACCTGGAAACATTGTACATGTAGGTACCGTTATATTCAGAAGACAGTGTTAAATCAAAATACTGAGGTTTTAGTGCACTAACTAATACCAGGATTATGACATTTCTAGTGAAAATGCAATTTATGTGATTAAAAAGACAAAAATAAAAGTAGAAATTGCTACATGGGCCCATCATTTCTGTTAAAATGGCTAAACCAAACATCTCAAGGTCTGCCATTTGTTGTACTCTGGGTTGCCTACTTTTGAAAATGGTATGCCATAACGGTGGAAATGGTATTACCCAGGCTGCCATGCTCTCTAAATAGCCACATAGGCCCAGCAAATAACTTTGTCAAACTTACAAGCTAAAAGGACATCTAATATATTTCGCTCTGTACTTATCGGAAAGAATCTGAAATAATGATACGTGGGGGTACCGTTATATTCAGAAGACAGTGTTAAATCAAAATACTGAGTTTTTAGTGCACTAACTAATACCAGGATTATGAAATTTCTAGTGAAAATGCAATTTATGTGATTAAAAAGACAAAAATAAAAGTAGAAATTGCTACATGGGCCCATCATTTCTGTTAAAATGGCTAAACCAAACATCTCAAGGTCTGCCATTTGTTGTACTCTGGGTTGCCTACTTTTGAAAATGGTATGCCATAATAGTGGAAATGTTATTACCCAGGCTGCCATGCTCTCTCAAAGGCGAAATAGGCCCAGGAATTAACCTTGTAAAATTTCCAACTTTGAAATGGACATCTAATATATGTGTCCCTGTGACTTCCCCCAAAAAACAGAAAATCCGGTACATGGGGGTACCGTTATATTCAGGAGACAATGTTAAAAAAAATTTGTGAGGCTTTGTTGCAATAACTCATACCAGGAATAAGAAATGTCCTGTGAAAAGTGAGTTCATGTGTGGAAAAAAGCACAAATAAAACTATTACCGCTATGTGGGGCCTTCATTTCTGATAAAGTGGTTAGATCAAACATCTTAAAATGCACCATTTGAAATACTCTGGGTTGCCTACTTTTGAAAATGGTATGCCATAATAGTGGAAATGTTATTACCCAGGCTGCCATGCTCTCTCAAAGGCGAAATAGGCCCAGGAATTAACCTTGTAAAATTTCCAACTTTGAAATGGACATCTAATATATGTGTCCCTGTGACTTCCCCCAAAAAACAGAAAATCCGGTACATGGGGGTACCGTTATATTCAGGAGACAATGTTAAAAAAAATTTGTGAGGCTTTGTTGCAATAACTCATACCAGGAATAAGAAATGTCCTGTGAAAAGTGAGTTCATGTGTGGAAAAAAGCACAAATAAAACTATTACCGCTATGTGGGGCCTTCATTTCTGATAAAGTGGTTAGATCAAACATCTTAAAATGCACCATTTGAAATACTCTGGGTTGCCTACTTTTGAAAATGGTATGCCATAATAGTGGAAATGTTATTACCCAGGCTGCCATGCTCTCTCAAAGGCGAAATAGGCCCAGGAATTAACCTTGTAAAATTTCCAACTTTGAAATGGACATCTAATATATGTGTCCCTGTGACTTCCCCCAAAAAACAGAAAATCCGGTACATGGGGGTACCGTTATATTCAGGAGACAATGTTAAAAAAAATTTGTGAGGCTTTGTTGCAATAACTCATACCAGGAATAAGAAATGTCCTGTGAAAAGTGAGTTCATGTGTGGAAAAAAGCACAAATAAAACTATTACCGCTATGTGGGGCCTTCATTTCTGATAAAGTGGTTAGATCAAACATCTTAAAATGCACCATTTGAAATACTCTGGGTTGCCTACTTTTGAAAATGGTATGCCATAATAGTGGAAATGTTATTACCCAGGCTGCCATGCTCTCTCAAAGGCGAAATAGGCCCAGGAATTAACCTTGTAAAATTTCCAACTTTGAAATGGACATCTAATATATGTGTCCCTGTAACTTTCCAAAACCCCATAAAACCTATACATGGGGGGTACCATATCGCTCGTGAGACATCACTGAACAGAACTAGGAGTGTTTCAGGGCAGTAAACTATATACTGACAATAATATTCTCAGTAAAAGTACAGTTTTTATGTGAAAAACGCAAAAAAAAACACGGAACACTAACTTTGGCTAGCATTTGTGCCCAAATGGCTACTACAAAAGACTGGCCATACCCAATTTTGAATACCCTGGGATGTCTACTTTTTCAAATGGTATGCCATTAAGGGGTAATTTTCATTTCTTGGCTGCCATACGGTCTCAAAGGCAGCCTAGACACAGCAAATTAATCTGACAAATTCCATTGTGAAAAAGCATAAATGGATAAGCCTTATATATGACCCTGTAACTTTTGAAAACCCCATAAAACCTATACATGGGGGGTACCGTGGCGCTCGTCAGACATCACTGAACAGATCTGGGAGTGTTTCAGGGCAGTAAACTATATACTGTTGTTAATATTATCAGTAAAAGTACAGTTTTTATGTGGAAAATGGAAAAAAAAAACTAACATTAACTTTGGCTAGCATTTGTGCCCAAGTGGCTACTACAAACGATTGACCATACCCCATTTTGAATACCTTGGGATGTCTACTTTTTCAAATGGTATGCCATTAAGGGGTAATTTTCATTTCTTGGCTGCCATACGGTCTCAAAGGCAGCCTAGACACAGCAAACTAATCTGACAAATTCCATTGTGAAAAAGCATAAATGGATAAGCCTTATATATGACCCTGTAACTTTTGAAAACCCCATAAAACCTATACATGGGGGGTACCGTGGCGCTCGTCAGACATCACTGAACAGATCTGGGAGTGTTTCAGGGAAGTAAACTATATACTGTTGTTAATATTATCAGTAAAAGTACAGTTTTTATGTGGAAAATGGAAAAAAAAAAACCTAACATTAACTTTGGCTAGCATTTGTGCCCAAGTGGCTACTACAAACGATTGACCATACCCCATTTTGAATACCTTGGGATGTCTACTTTTTCAAATGGTATGCCATTAAGGGGTAATTTTCATTTCTTGGCTGCCATACGGTCTCAAAGGCAGCCTAGACACAGCAAACTAATCTGACAAATTCCATTGTGAAAAAGCATAAATGGATAAGCCTTATATATGACCCTGTAACTTTTGAAACCCCCATAAAACCTATACATGGGGGGTACCGTGGCACTCGTCAGACATCACTGAACAGAACTCGGAGTGTTTCAGGGCAGTAAACTATATACTGATGTTAATACTATCAGTAAAAGTACAGTTTTTATGTGAAAAACGCAAAAAAAACACGGAACACTAACTTTGGCTAGCCTTTGTGCCCAAGTGGCTACTACAAAAGACTGGCCATACCCCATTTTGAATACCTTGGGATGTCTACTTGTTCAAATGGTATGCCATTAAGGGGTAATTTTGATTTATTGGCTGCCATACGGTCTCAAAGGCAGCCTAGACACAGCAAACTAATCTGACAAATTCCATTGTGAAAAAGCATAAATGGATAAGCCTTATATATGACCCTGTAACTTTTGAACACCCCATAAAACCTATACATGGGGGGTACCCTGGCGCTCGTCAGACATCACTGAACAGATCTGGGAGTGTTTCAGGGCAGTAAACTATACACTGATGTTAATATTATCAGTAAAAGTACAGTTTTTATGTGAAAAATGGAAAAAAAACAACCTAACATTAACTTTGGCTAGCATTTGTGCCCAAGTGGCTACTACAAACGATTGACCATACCCCATTTTGAATACCTTGGGATGTCTACTTTTTCAAATGGTATGCCATTAAGGGGTAATTTTCATTTCTTGGCTGCCATACGGTCTCAAAGGCAGCCTAGACACAGCAAACTAATCTGACAAATTCCATTGTGAAAAAGCATAAATGGATAAGCCTTATATATGACCCTGTAACTTTTGAAAACCCCATAAAACCTATACATGGGGGGTACCGTGCCGCTCGTGAGACATCACTGAACAGAACTGGGAGTGTTTCAGGGCAGTAAACTATATACTGATGTTAATATTATCAGTAAAAGTACAGTTTTTATGTGAAAAACGCAAAAAAAAACACGGAACACTAACTTTGGCTAGCCTTTGTGCCCAAGTGGCTACTACAAAAGACTGGCCATACCCCATTTTGAATACCTTGGGATGTCTACTTTTTCAAATGGTATGCCATTAAGGGGTAATTTTCATTTCTTGGCTGCCATACGGTCTCAAAGGCAGCCTAGACACAGCAAACTAATCTGATAAATTCCATTGTGAAAAAGCATAAATGGATAAGCCGTATATATGACCCTGTAACTTAAAAAAAAACATAAAACCTATACATGGGGGGTACCGTGGCGCTCGTGAGACATCACTGAACAGAACTGGGAGTGTTTCAGGGCAGTAAACTATATACTGATGTTAATATTATCAGTAAAAGTACAGTTTTTATGTGAAAAACGCAAAAAAAAAAACACGGAACACTAACTTTGGCTAGCATTTGTGCCCAAGTGGCTACTACAAAAGACTGTCCATACCCCATTTTGAATACCTTAGGATGTCTACTTTTTCAAATGGTATGCCATTAAGGGGTCATTTTCATTTCTTGGCTTCCATACGGTCTCAAAGGCAGCCTAGACACAGCAAACCAATATGACAAATTTAATTGTGAAAAAGCATTTATGGATAAGCCGTAAATATGACCCTTTAACTTTGAAAAACCCCATAAAACCTATACATGGGGGGTACCGTGGCGCTTGTGAGACATCACTGAATAGAACTAGGAGTGTTTCAGGGCAGTTAACTATACACTGACAATAATATTATCAGTAAAAGTACAGTTTTTATTTGAAAAATGGAAAAAAAAAAAACGAACACTAACTTTGGCTAGCGTTTTTGCCCAAGTGGCTACTACAAAAGACTGGGCATACCCCATTTTGAATACCCTGGGATGTCTACTTTTTCAAATGGTATGCCATGATGGGGTAACTTACATTTCCTGGCTGCCATACGGTCTCAAAGACAACCTAGGCCCAGCAAACCAATCTGTGAAATTTCTATGTAAAAAATAAATAAATAGACAAGACGTATATTTGACCCTGTAACTTTCCAAAACACCATAAAACCTATACATGGGGGTTACTGTTTTACTCATGAGACATTTCTGAATACAAATATGTATATTTTATTGCAGTAAAACCAAACAGTATTGTGACATTAACAGTTAAATTGACATGCAGAAATTGAAAAAT